>NC_067113.1:42017347-43237972 GCF_021347895.1 Acanthochromis polyacanthus | reverse complement strand
GAAATGTACACAAATGTGACAGCCTTCAAAGCCAAACTGACTTTATTCTCAAGACAAATGTCAAAAAACTCCTTCGCTCATTTCCCTGTACTGGTGACGCTGCCAGAGGCCAGTCGACAATCGATGAAACATAAGGAATCACTAGAAGACCTACACGGACAATTCTGCCGTCGGTTCTCTGATTTTGAAAAAATGGACAAGACACTTGAGCTGGTATCATGTCCTTTGTCACAAGACCCAGAAACAGCAAATCAGGAGTTGCAGTTGGAGCTGATCGATCTTCAAAGTGACTCGGTCTTAAAGGAGAAGTTCAGCTCCCTTAAACTGAATGACTTTTACGCTTCACTAGGTGAAGCCAAGTTTCCAAACATTGGGAAGATGGCACAGAGGATGCTGGTGTTGTTGGGATCTACCTACGTGTGTGAGCAGACGTTTAGCGTGATGAACACATACTGTATATAAAGATGGACGTAGCATCTGGCTCCAGAATTGAAGCCAACCTGGAAGTGTCAAAAACTTGCAATATCACGCCGTTCGCTAGGGTTGGCTCCAAAAAGCTTTTTCTCCATAGACCCCAATTCATTTTTGGAAAAAATAAAATTTGATAGACTGATTTTCTACAGCTCAGGATTTTTTTCCTGTTAGTTTTCATGGTCAAAATGAGAGATCAGGTGGCTGATCTTAAAATAAATCAATACTGAATTTTAAATAAATCGTTAAAGTTGGCGGAGCCAGGGGGCGTGGCTATACTTGATAGACAGCAACAGAAGCCTCTGCGGTAAAATGTGATAAGAGAGTCCTCAGCCAATCCTGCCCCTAGTTGCTCTCCGGTCCAGCCTGTTTGATGATGCTTTTTATGTCACTTACTCCAAAAATCCAAAACGGCGACCAGGAAGTAGCAAAATCCGGGCTTCATTTTCTCGGCGTTGAAACCAACGGGTGACGTCACGGTTAGTTTACGCCTGGATGAACATCAACAAAGCACACCACAGATCCCAGTTATCTGATGAACACCTCAGATCCATCCTGAGAATTGCCACAACCAAATTGAGACCAGACTTTGATGCACTGGCAGAAAAGGGTGACCAACAACACTATTCCCACTGACACTGAATGAGTATTCTTCACTTTGTCAGTAATGTCTTTAACATGTAATTCATATTAGTTTGCACAATCTCCCACCATCTGATGCTGGTCTGTCCCGTCTGTCGAATTTCAAAAGTCAATGTGGCCCCTGAGCAAAAAGTTTGTCCACCCCCGCTTTAGAACTTTTTTGTCTAATTTTTTGTCTCTTTTTTTTGTGTGTGTGTGTGTGTGTGTCGTTTGTCTCATTTTTGGTCATTTAGTTTCTTGTTTGTGTCTCATTTTTGCCGTTTTTTTGTCTCATTTTTGTCATATTTTGTCTTTATTTGGTCTGACTCTTATCGTTTTGATCATAAAGTAAAATACTTTATCATTCAGTTCCAGATTCCTGTGACTAAATGTTGTGTTCCTTTCTAGACACTCTGTGATCTGGAAGTTGTAATGTGGAAATGATAAACTGAGGCATAATGTTGTCAAAATGAGACAAAAAGTTACAAAGTGACAAAAAATGGACAAACGACGAAAACATGCTAAAAAAAACATTAACAAATGACACGAACGAGATCAACAATGACAAAAGGGAGAAACAACACAACAAAAAGTAGACGACTCAAACGAGACAAAAAGGAAACACAAAATGACAAAAGCATGAGACAACCAACAAAAATAGGCAAAAAATATGACAAAAATGAGACACAAAATGAAAAAAGAACTATCTAGTATTTTACTTTATGATCAAAACAACTTGTCATGGTCTAGAAATTATTTTATATTTATAGTTTTACTAATTTACAATCTGCAGTTAATGTCTTCTCTGTAATTTTTACACTTTGGGGGCCGGATTGGAGCCTCTGGAGGGCCGGTTTTGGCTCGCGGGCCGCATGTTTGACTCCCCCGCTAAAGAGGAAAGAAACACTGAAAACATTCTCCCTCCGATTAATCCGAAGGCCTAAAGGTGAGCCCAGTCCACATCACCGTCACGGCGTAGTTCAATTGAACCATCAGGCCGACTGTCATCACATCTATAACGGATGACATTACCGCAGGCTTCCGGCTGAGACCGCTCATGGCTTATTTTTGGACGGCGGCAGAAGGTCTTTTCTGCTTTTAAACTGATTGGTTCCAGGCCGTCGGTAATTACGGCCGCTGCTTTCGCTGTTTTCTCTCTTCCTGTGACAGCAGCGCGGCGGAGAGTTCAAAGTGGCTCTGAGCGACGTCCTGATGGCCTGGAAGCACTTACTGTTAGACAAACTTCACCTGCCGCCCCCCAGCTCTGCACGCTCGGAGAACTATGATCTCATTCTGGAGGCTTACGAGTCCTTCCTGAAACGCTCCAACGCCGTGGACCTGGTTGATATCTTCTCCATGTACAAACAACTGGGACTGGAGCCCGAGGAGCCCGTGAGCCCGGTGAGCAGGAGCTGTTTGAAATGAGATTGGCTGCAGAGTCCCAGATAAGGCCGATCGATTTATCTCCCTAATATTTTTTCTATTCTTCTGCCAAGACCCAGCTGTTTGAGTTCTTATCAGGCAACATGGAGATTCCACAGCCTCCAGACTCCTCAGTGCCATCAACGCCGTCTCGTAGAGTCGATCTCTGCAGCTCCCAGGTAGGCCCAGTGTTGCTGTTCTGCATTAACCCTCCTGTTGTCCTCATTTAAGGGCACCAAAAGTATTGTTTCTATGTTAGAAAAAAATTCAAAAATTCTGCAAAAAATTCCCCAAATTTCTGAAAATTTGCAAAACCTTCAGGAAGAAAATTCTGATAATTCCTTAAAAGTTATATTTTTAAAAAATCCCCAAATTTGGCAAGATAATTTCTGCAAATATTTTTTTAAAAATGCGTAAAAATCATCCAAAAAAATCCTGAAAATATTTAAAGTGATTACATGTATATCAGTAAAACTTCAAATATTCTCTTTAAGAACATTCACATAAAACATTTCTTAACATTTCTTTTTTTCCCACCCAAAAAATGTTCCCAAAAATACTGACAATGTGGACATCAGAAGTTCCACTGTGAAAACATTTTTTCCACACATTTTCAAACTTTAAATCTGCAAAACCTTCATAAAGAAAATTCCAATAATTACTTGAAAGTTTCCCTTAAAAGTTTTATTTTAAAAAATCCCTTAAATTTGGTAAGAAAATTCTTGTAAATGTTTGCAAAAAATTAGTAAAAATCTTCCAAAAAAAAATTCTAAAAATATTTAAAGTGATGTTTTTTCCCACATTTTCAATCTTTAAATTTGCAAAACCTTCATAAAGAAAATTCCAATAATTACTTGAAAGTTTCCCTTAAAAGTTTTATTTTAAAAAATCCCTTAAATTTGGTAAGAAAATTCTTGTAAATGTTTGCAAAAAATTAGTAAAAATCTTCCAAAAAAAAATTCTAAAAATATTTAAAGTGATGTTTTTCCCACATTTTCAATCTTTAAATTTGCAAAACCTTCGGGAAGAAAATTCCAATAATTCCTTAAGTTTCCCTTAAAAGTTTTATTTTAAAAAAATCCCCCAAATTTGGCAAGAAAATTCTTGTAAATATTTTCAAAGAAAGAGGAAAAAATCTTCCAAAAAATCCTAAGAATATCTAAAGTGATCACACATATATCAGTAAACTTCTAATATTTTCTTTAAGACCATTCACAAGAAAATCAACCAAAATCCAGCGAATCTTGTTAGGTTTTGGCCGTTTTTTTTTTTTGTGTGAATATTTTTAAGAAACATTTTTAACATTTCTTTTTTTTCACAAAAAAATGTTGAAAATGTGGACATCAGAATTTTTACTGTGAATTTTTTTCCCACATTTTCAAACTTTGAAACGGGTCAATTTTGTCCCGTAGGACGACAGGAGGGTTCATAAAAGGTGCAACTTCTATCATAAACTTCCATAAGAAACCCCCTATTTCCACTTTGCCCTCTGCCCTCATAGAAAGTTGTTTTAGTAATACGAATTGCTTTTCTCCTACAGGCAATAATCTGTGCTTTTACTTTCCCAATCGTACTTATTTTCTGTCTGGAATCCATCCTGCTCTTATTGACAGGAACTCTATATCATATCACTCAGATTTAAGAGGGCAATGTGAATTCAATTACTAAGCAGATGTTTAAAACACGACACGACGTGGGGCTGGATGAGAGCTTCCATAACGAAGTCTCTTTCCTCTTCTCTTCTGTCATTTGCAAATTTACGGGGTTTTTAGTGTGGCCTTGCTGCTGCATTACCAGTTATGGTGATGCCATTAATGGGGTTTATTGGTGCTGCTAGCTGCTGATTTTAATGGTTTTTACTTAGACAGAAATGCTAATCTTTGACGTTTAGGTGGATTGTTAGGTGAGGGAATCAAAACCACACTCCAGTCTGTGCTTCAAATAGGGTTGCCTTAACTTAGCATGAATCCAGAAGTAAATAAATACTTAACAAATACTTCAAAAATGTAAGCTTTTCTGCATAAAACCTTCAATAAGTGTTCTTTTTCTTGTACAGGTTAGATACAGTCATGAAAAAAAAATGAATGTCAGCAGGAAACCACTCTAGGCCTTTGAATGTGCTGCTGATGACATGAGATGTCCTCTTATATACTCTGGGAATACAATGAAGCTGAAGCATGTCAAACAGGACATAAAGTGTTATAATCAGCTGCATTTATGTCATGTTTGTTGTATTCTTCAGATAAAATACCTTTAGTGGTACCAGGAATTGAAATGAACAAGAAATTGAGAAAAACAAGGGTGGTCTAATGGTTTTTGCTGGTAGCAATCTGTTTTTCTAAACCAGTGTAACCAAATGTTCTAAACCAAAATGACAATAGTGTCTGATAATAATGTGTTTTCTGCCTGTCATAAATAGGTGAAAATGGCAGTAAGAAGGGTCTTCTTCTCCTATCTCAGTTTGCTGGTGAACTCCAAGAACGACATGGCCCTGGCATTAACCCTGGACGTCCCCAGTCGATCTCTGGGCCGACAGGCGTTTACCGACATCAAGCACGCTGCTCACGACCACAACACCTCTCTCTTCTTGGTGAGAAACATTCACACTAATCACGTGCTCCACGTGAGGCCACACCGCCCAAAGTACGACTTAAAAAATCGAGTAATCCTCTCCGGTGTTTTATTTTTCAGGCTGTGACATCTTTCGTTAGGGCCATCCAGCTCGGAGGGAAAGGCTACGCTCCAGCCGAGTCCGACCCACTGAGGAAACATTTCAAAGGCCTGTCGGAGTTTGTCCAGTTTTTAGACAACCTGGAAGAAATACTCGGGGAGATTCCTGACCCAAGGTACACACTGCAGCTTCATCCAGTCTTTAGTTAAGTCTTTAGTTAAGGTTTGATGTAGGGAGGATAAGACATACCTAATTTAGAACTAAGCGGTACATTTTTTATGTAATAGTTAAATAGAAGACGTAGGAATTTCATCGTGTGTAGCCAGTAGGGCTGGCCCGAATAGTGGTTTCTGGCCTCCGAATATTCGGGCCCTATTAAAGACGAATATCCGAATATTCGTTCCGCCCGGTAATTTCCGCCCGGTGGTGGTGGCGGCTTATGGCAGAGATGGCCCGAATATTCGGATCCGTTCATCTGGTCTCCAAATTTTGCCTTCGTTTTGTCTTCAGTTAAACTGAAGAATTCCCAAACACCGGGGGGGGTATTCGGATACCAAAATTAATATCCGGATACCGCCGAAGCGAACAAATATTCGGATATTCCGGATATTCGGGTCCAGCCCTAGTAGCCAGACCATTCTTTAGCACTTCCGGAGTGACGTGTAGAATGATCTGACTGCACCTCCTGATCATTCTGCTGAGGAAAGAAGCTCTGGCTTGTTTGTGTTCCTTTAAACCAATCATAATCATCTTGGGCAGGCGCTAGAACAGGGAGAACCACCGGCGATCACTTAGAACGGTGGCAGAAAGAATCGTTTTGGAAAAATTGTCATGTCTAGAGATTATTCTATATTTATAGTTTTACTGATTAACAATCTGCAGTTAATGTCTTCTCTGTAATTTTAACACTTTGAGGGCCGGATTGGACCCTCTGGAGGGCCGGTTTTGGCTCGTGGGCCTCATGTTTGACCCCCCTGCTGTAGACCTAAAGTGTTCTTGTTTGCAGCTTTTTGTTATTTTTCAGCTAATCGTGCCCACGCCTTCTAGGAATCCATTAATGTGACGCCAACTGGGACTACTTTCTGTTTAACTAGCCCATCGCTGGAACACTACGGAGGCTGAAGGATGTGTTTTTAATAGACTTTGACACAAAGGAATAAGATGAATCACACTTTGACAATCCAGGCAATATTTTACATTGACATAAAGAACACCACCTTAACCTTTAGCTGTGTCCTCAAGGCTTTCTTAATGAGGAAATGAATCTTTGTGGTCACGGCAGCTTCTTTCCATTTGCAACGTTTAATCACATATACATGGCGGATAATCCTTCCAGCTACAAATAATTTGCTGACATTTTCCATTTCCAATGATGCATCATTGCATTACAAAGTGCTGCTTTAATTCCTCCTGGTTTTGTTGTCTTACATAGAGGATCTGTGTTTTAAGAGAAACCCTTCTAGCTGATGAGGAGAATACGGAGATTCCAAGAAAAGCTGAGCATCTGGCAGCAGCCGAAGTCGAATACAGTGAAACTCGTGATTTACGATCGAATGGAATTTTCTTTGAATCGCTTCACTTCTTCCTGCAATCCCAGTTCAGGTTAAATTCTGCTGCCTTTCCAGGGTTTTCCAATTCAGTTCTCGTGAATTCAGTTCAATTCTGGAAGCCCTGTGTTGAGTTGGTGGGATTATTTACAGCAGGAGCGTCAAACTCATCTTAGTTCAAGCTCCACATTCAGCCCAGTTTGATCTCCAGTGACCAGGAAAATCACAGCGTAATAACCTATAAATAACCACAACTGCAAATCTTTCCTTTGTTTTGACTGCAAAAATATTCACATTTAAGGAAATGAAGAATTCATTTACAAAAACAGGTAACTCTACCGGGCTTTGCAAAAGTTCTGTTACACGGTTTCATGATCTTTAGAGATGTTTACATGTCGGAGTGAAAAATTCCATTGAATAAACTGAAAGTTCTACCTTATAGGCAGGTGTCCTTAATACAGTTTTTTTCTCCGGTGAAGTTGTATCAAGATGGAAGTCAAAAGAGTTGAGATATCTGCTCTCCTTTGTGCTGAACATCAGCCGGATGACCGTCCACAGAGTTGCGGAGAGGCTAAAGAATGGTGAAGATCTTTCAGGTCTTCACCATTCTTGAAAGATCACTGAAAGATCTTCACCATTCTTCAGCCTCTCCGCGACTCTGTGGACGGTCATCCAGCTGATGTTCAGCACAAAGGAGAGCAGATATCTCAACTCTTTTGACTTCCATCTTGATACAACTTCACCGGAGAACAAATTTGTGTTAATGACATCTGCCTATAAGGTAGAACTTTCAGTTTATTTAATGGAATTTTTCACTCCGACATGTAAACATCTCTAAAAATCATGAAACCGTGTAACAGAACTTTTGCAAAGCCCGGTATTTTCAGAAAACTCTTTTTTTTTTTTTATTGTTTACTTGAGATGATAATGGTAATCACACTAATAATTTATTTTTCTCTATTTTGTCATGTACTTTCTACTGAGTTAAATCCACTCAACTTCAATTTGATTGATATTATCTCAAGTAAACAAAAAAGTTTTCTGAAAATGTATCAAAACTGAGTTATCTGTTTTTGCAAATGAACTCTTCATATGTCTTTTTACAAAACATCATGAACAACCTGAACTTTCTTCAGAAAAACAAGTTCAATTTCAACAACTTTATGCCTCAGTTTATCATTTCCACATTACAGCTTCCAGATCAGAGTGTCTACAAAGGAACAAAACATTTACTCACAGCTATCTGGAACTGAATAATATAGTGTTTTACTTTAAAAAAAGACAAAAAAATATTACAAAAACTGACATGCATACAACAAAAACAAGAAACAGAATGACAAAAAATGAGACAAACGACACGAATCAAAGCAAAAATTGACAAAAAATTGGACAAAAAGTTTTAAAAAAATATTTCTGTTTATTTGAAAAAGGACAGCGTGCAGTTACATTAAAAAGATGGCTGCACCAGATTTAGCATCATGCTAATTTCCATCTGTAGTCCTTAAAATGTCAAAAACGATACACAAAATGACAAAAATGAGAAACAAAATGACAAAAACATAAACCAAACCATAAAAATCAGACAGAAAAAGACTAAAAACACCAAAAACATAACAAAATATTACAAAAATGGCACAAACAACAAAAGTGAGAAAAAAGTGACAAAAAATGAGACAAACGACACAAAACAAAACAAAAAATGAGACAAACGACATGAAACAAAACAAAAAAGTGACAAAAAATTGGAAAAAGTTACAAAATGACAGAAACAATACACAAAACAATGCAGCAAAATGACAAAAATAAGACAAAAAACACAAGCGAGACAAAAAAATACAAGACAACAAAAATAAACAAAACAACAAAAACGTAAAACAAACCATAAAAATCAGACAGAAAAAGACTAAAAACACCAAAAACAAGACAAAATATTCCAAAAATGGCAAAAACAACAAAAGCGAGAAAAAAAGTGACAAAAAATGAGACAAACGAAACAAAAAATGATAAAAAATGAGACAAACGACAGGAAACAAAACAAAAAAGTGACAAAAAATATACAACCGAGACCAAAAATGACAAAACGTGACACAAATCATAAAAGTCAGACAGAAAGACTAAAAAAAAAAAACAACAAAAACAAGACAAAATACTACAAAAATGAGACACAAAATGACAAAAAAATGAGACAAATGACACAAAACAAAGCAAAAAAGAGACAAAATATGAGACAAAAAAGTTAAAAAGCAACAAAAAAATGGACAAATGACAAAAACGAGACAAGAAATGACTCAAAACAACAAAAATGATAAAGGCAAAGCATAAAATGACTAAAATAAGACAAAAAACACAAGCGAGACAAAATGAAACACAAAACGACAAAAATGTGACACAAACTGTAAAAGTCAGACAAAAAAGACCAAAGAACAACAAAAACAAGACAAAATATTACAAAAAGGAGACACAAAATTACAAAAGAACAATCTCGTATTTCACTTTATGATCAAAACAACTTGTCAAGGTCTAGAAATTATTTTAATGTGTAGTTTTATGAATTTTTACACTTTGAGGTCCAGATTGGAGCCTCTGGAGGGCCGCTTTTGGCCCACGGGCCGCATGTTTGACACCCAGGATTTACAGCCTGAGGGACACCTGTGGTCATAAAATCCACCTGTCTCGCTGCATCTTGTTATTATTTCCTCCAAATCCCCGTAATGACTCCCGTCTAAGCTCCTCATTTAACATCGGGATTGCTAAAGCATGTCCATCTTTGCCACATCAAAGCAATAAGTCACCGGCTTTGATGACCTATCATCAGATCAGTCTCCGTACCATTACAGGTTATTCTGGACGTCAGCACATTTGGCACCACAACAGAAGAGTTTATCAGAAATGATTTAGCCGTTCAATCATGTGAGCTTTTTGAGGTCGAAGCTGCTGAAGGCATCCTTTGTAGCCAAGCTGTAACAACACACTGTGAGGTTTGTGTGGCAGTGCGTTCAACTCTCTCTGCTCTGCTCTTTCTAAATAAACCCACTTTATTATTGTTTAGCTAATTAGAAGGTGGATGTTATTAAATTCGTATGGTTATTTAGTTGACATTTCAGTGATATCCAGTCAATTTTTGTTGAAAAACCGAGACACAAAATGGCAAAAACCAAGACACAAAATGACAATAACGAGACAGGAAACGACAAAACCGAGACAGAAAATGACTAAAAGGAGACACGAAGCGACAAAATCGAGACACAAAATGACACAAACAAGACACAAAGCGACAAAATCGAGACACAAAATGACAAAAACGAGGCACAAAATGGCAGTAACAAGACACAAATTAACCCTTTGCGCTTCAGTGCGCTTCAGTGTCCCACCGGCGGTACACCTACTAATTTGCATAGGAATTTCAAGAATGTCCGACGGCTGCAAACGCGATTATACAAACACTATACGCCGATGGAAAGCTTAGATTCTCATGAATCCGCCGGTATAAACCACTTTCAGATGCGATTGCCACAGCGGGTGAGAAAAACACATTTGTCCGACAAAAACGAATATCCATCCATCCGTTCTCTATACACGGCTTCAACGCACACAGCGCGACTCACATTTCCGGGTTCATTATTACACACAGAAAAAAAGATTCCACAAAAAACGGCCATAATCCAACCTTTTACATCCAGACAACACAAGCCAGTAAACTATTTTGTCCAAGACATGTCCTGAAGTCGGTATAAAATCCACGAATCGGTCGTTTTCAAGGAAATGCACCTCACGATGTGCGTCCAATATTCCCCATATTTTTTGTAATTTTTTTATTTAAAAATAGAATATTAGCGATTTTTTGAAAACGGCTGGAATTGACTGCAGCTTAAAGGGTTAATCAAAACGAGACATAAAATGACAAATGAGAGAAACAACAAAAACGCGACAGAAGATGACAAAACAGAGGCAGAAGATGACAAAACAGAGGCACAAAATGACAAAACAGACACAAAATGACAAAACGGACACAAAATGACAAAACAGAGACAGGAAATGACAAACGCGACAGAAAACGACAAAATGGAGAGACAAAAGCACAAAATCGAGACAAAATGACAAAAAGAAGACCCAAAATGACAAAACAACAACTTAACAAACAGAACACAATCAAAACTGTTTCCGAATAAGCTCATTTTATTATTGTTTAATGAACTAGAAGGTGGTTCTTATTAACTTTGGACCGTTATTTTGTTGACATTTTATCCAATCATTTTTTTATTATTAATTGATTGTTTCCAAAATAAATAAATGTGGAATTTGTAAAGACATGATCATAATGAACATAAAAAATATTTTTTGCTTTCAATAAAAATGTATGCAGATATATCCCATGGACTTCAAAAATCCCTCAGTTATACACCTAATGTTCACCGTTGCAGTTTAACATGTTAGCATGTTAGCATTTGCTCCTCTGAGGGTTCTCGGTTCATGCGATGAGAGAGCTCCTGTCTGATGTGAACTGGGTCAGCATGCGTCTTTCAACAGGCAGTGCCTTTACGCTCTCGGCGGAGGAGTGGATTTCCTCACACAAACGCCTTCTGTGGCGAGTTCAGGGCCCCTTGTTCGGCGAACATCTGTTTTCCCAAATGATTCTGTTACTTGCTTGCATCAGAGCCAGGTCAGGGGTTGGACCTCCGCCTCTCCACCTTACCGCCATCTTCTTCTGACACGCTTTAGTGCACTTGACTCCTACAAACCTCCATAAGTGATGTGTTGGAGGAAAATCCTGGGGTTTCTCAGCTGACGGTCCATGGTGAGCGCAGAGACGGTGCCCAGGGTGACTTTAATGGGGATTTGGAACACATTTCCTGCTTCACAACTGTTAACATTGGCAGAGCTGAGTCACAGGGAAGTAAAGCTCAACAAAAACAAGACAAAATATTGCAAAAATGAGGCAAAACAAAAAAAGAGACAAAATATTAGAGAAAAAAGTTACAAAGCGACAAAAAATTACACAAAATGACAAAAATGAATAAAGCAAAAGACAAAATGACAAAAACGAGGCACAATGACAACATTGAGAAACAAATTGACAAAAACGATATAGAAAACGACATAAGAGACACAAAATGGCAAAAATGAGACACAAAATGACAAAAAAATGAGATACAAAATGACAAAAACTAGACACAAAACGACAAAAACAATACAGGAAACAACATAAGAGACACAAAACGGCAAAACCGAGACACAAAACGGCAAAACCGAGACACAAAACGACAAAACCGAGACACAAAACGACAAAACCGAGACACAAAATGGCAAAAACGAGACACAAAATGACAAAAACGATACAGAAAATGACAAAACCGAGACACAAAACGGCAAAAACGATACAGAAAATGACAAAAATGAGACACAAAATGGCAAAAACGACAGCTGCCGGTCCATGGTGAGCGCAGTGATTGTACCCAGGGTGACTTTAACGGGGATTTGGAACACATTTCCAGCTTCATAACTGTTAACATTGGCTAAGGTTAGTTACAGTGAAATAAAACTCGACTGGATGCTAGCTCTGAAACAATTACTCTGAGCCCTTAAAGTCAGTGTCCAATTAATTGAAAGTGAAGCTGCAGTATATCTTTTGAAGACATTCAGACTAAGGCCGCAGCTTTTCTGGGTTTCCAGCTTTAGGAGAGAGTTATTCCTGTTGGCAAACATTGGCTGAACTCTTGAGCGCAAATAATTCCATCCAGATGAAAACCTGCTCCCAGTCGACTCCTTTCCAAAACAAATGCAGCCTTTTTTCTGCATGTACAGCGCGACACGCTAACTGTCGCTGCGTTTCCTCCTCAGTGCGTGTGGAAGCAGACTGGTGGCGGCCATCAGGGCGGCGCTGGTGAAGGGTCGCTGCAGTGGAGAGGCGGCGTACGTCGCAGCTGAAGAGACGACAAAGCAGCTGAAGGAAAGGATTTGTCAGCTACACCAGATCCAGAAACAGGCTGCACATGGGACCGGGATAAGTCCTGCCAGGGTAACACTGCAAAAACTCCAAATCTAAACAAGTCTATTTGTCTTATTTTTAGTCAAAGTGTCTCATCCCACTTGATTTAAGATAAATTCACTTAACGAGACATTTCAGCAAGATGGAGGGACCTGATTTAATCCTCCTGTTGTCCTCATTTACAGGCACCAAAAAATATTGTTTCCTTGTCTGAAAAAAAAATGCAAAAAATAAAAAAAAATATACTTCAACATTTTTGGGAAATTTTTTGAATATTTTTTATTGGGGAAAAAAAGAAATGTTAAAAAAAAATGTTTCCTTAACCCTCCTGTTGTCTTCATTTATGGGCACCAAAAAAATATTGTTTCCTTGTCTAAAAAAAAAATCCAAAAGTTCAGCAAAAGAATTTCACAAATTTCTGAAAATTTGCAAAACTTTCAGGAAGAAAATTCTAATCACACCTTAAAAGTTTCCCTTGAAAGTTTCATTTTTAAAAAAATCTGCCAAATTTGGTAAGAAAATTCTTGCAGATGTTTTCAAAAACTGAGTAAAAATCTTCAAAAAAAAACCTAAAAATATCTGAAGTGATTTCATATATAATCAATAAAACTGCTGATATTTTCTTTACAAACATTCACGCGGAATTTGCTGGATTTTGGCAGATTTTTTTGTGAAAGTTCTTGAGAAACATTTTTAATATTTTTTTTCCACCAAAAAAATGTTCAAAGATCTCCCAAAAATGTTAAAATGTGGACATCAGAAGTTTCACTGTGAAAATATTTGTGTTTTACACATTTTTAAACTTTAAAACGGGTAGATTTTGACCCGCAGGACGACACGAGGGTTAAGACAATGTATCTTAAATATCTTTTGTCAAACAATCTTGAAAATGGCTTGTTTTGAGTTGGATTTTACAAGAAAACTCAAAATACGTTTAATGCATCTCAGATTAGGAGGTTACATGAAAGCAAAAATCTATTTTTCAGTGAAAAACTATTTTTTTTAGCATGTCTGGCTTATTTTAGCTTGACAATCCTGGTAAAATACAGCTTAAACTAAATTTTCCAGCTAATTTTAAAGTCTCAATCTTCTAAATATCACATCTTATTTCAAGAAATCTTACCAAGTCATTTTTCACTTGTTCTATTGGCAGATTTTTTTCACTTATTTGAAGGTACAAGTTCCTTAAAATAAGTTTTTTTTCTTGTTTTGAGAGGGGCTCTCTCTGCTCTCCAGCCAGTGTGCGACAAAACCTTCTTCATCTTGTTTCAATATCCGCTCTCATGTTGATGTTTATCTGCAGCCAAAAGCTCATGCGGTCAATCACGCCACCGCCTATGGAGGTCGGGACACCGTCAAGGTGCTGATGGCGCTGCTGGACGAAGAAGCCGTGAGTCCTCCGTGTCCCAACAAGGCAGATCTGCTGTCCGAGGACCAGCCTGTCCTCAGTGGAACCGATGGAACCTGTTTCCTCATGATGTTCAGGTTGGTTACAGTTGATCCTGCATGTTTTATGAAGTGTCATTGGCTGTTTTATGCACCAAGTTTAAAAAGAATGGCCAGCCAGGTCTTGAACTGTACCAGGGTCAGTATATAATTGTGGGACTTTTTGCATCATAGTCGACATTTTTGCTGTTTTCAGGTCTAAAACCAACATGGCCGCCTATAACCAAACACCACATGGCATTTTTACACAAAGATTCTTCTAAATATTACATATACAATTGAGTGAAATTGAAAGTTATTTCTAAAGATATTGTAGTAAACCTGTTGATATGCCATAAATCCACACTTGACTCACACACTACTTTATAGTAAATAACTCAGAAAGCCTTGAAGTCTGTCCAGTCTTTTCTTCAGGAGGAAATGACATCATGTGGAGCAGGTCATGTGATCTGGAATTAACACACTTCCTTGACACAAAATGACAAGAACGAGACAAGAAATGACAAAAACAAGACAGAAAACAAAACCAAATCACAAAATGACAAAAAGAACACAATCAAAACTATTTTCTGAATAAACTCATTTTATTATTGATTATCTCATGAGAAGGTGGTTGTTGTTAAATTCGGATGGTTATTTAGTTGAGATTTTAGTGATATCCAGTCATTTTTTATTAATAAATGATTGTTTCCATAATAAATAATGATGGAATTTGTAAAGACATGATCATAATGAACATAGAAAATCCAGCAAATCTCACTGGATTTTGGTTGATTTTCATGTGAATGTTCTTAAGAAAATTTTAGAAGTTTGCATACATATGCAAGTACTTTAGATTACTTTAGATTTTTGGATATTTTTGGAACATTTTTACTAATTTTTCGAAAATATTTCCAAGATTTTTTTTGCCAAAGTTGGGGGATTTTTTTTTAAGTTTTAAGGGAAACTTTTCAGGAATTATTGGAATTTCTTCCTGAAGATTTTGCAAATTTTCAGAAATTTGAAAATGTGGAGGGAAAAAAATTTTTTCACAGTCAAACTTCTGATCTCAACATTTTTGGAAATTCTTTAGTTGAAAAAATAAATGTTTGAAAATGTGGAAAAATATATAGATTTTCACAGTAAAACTTCGGATATCCAAATTTTCTACATTTTTGGGAAATCTTTGAACATTTTTTGATGGAAAAAAAAAAGAAATGGTAAAAATGTTTAAGAACTTTCATATAAAAATCAACCAAAATCCGACGAATTTTGCTTTACTTTGGTTTATTTTTACGTGAATGTTCAAGATTCGTTTTTTACATTTCTTTTTTCCTTCAAAAAAGGTTCGAAGATTTCCCAAAAAAGTTGAAAATTTGGACATCCGAAGTTTTACAGTGAAAATATATTTTTTTATTCCACATTTTCAAACTTTAAAACGGTTCAATTTTGACCCGCAGGACGACTTGAGGGTTAATACTGTTTTTACCATTTCTGGTCATGATGAGCAAAAAGCATTTTTTCTTCTTGCGACGTGTGCAGTTGATCACAACAGACACGTCTGACGGGGCTTCTGCCAAATTCTTTGTGGCAAAAGAGCGAAAAAAAAAAGTTGCATTTAGCTATGAAAAAGTCATCACACAGAGACTGAATTAGATTAGACCGTTCTCACAACCACAGAGTTCAGTCAGAGTGGGAAAACCCCTGAAGCAGCAATTAGACCAACGCAGGACTCTACAACTCTGCACTGAAACCATATGGAGGAAAATCCTCCCACACTGCACTGGAACAATTTCTCTGGTCAAGCATCTGAAATAAAAATATTAAAAAATAATAGCCACTGGCCGTGTTTCGGAGGGGGGGGGGGTGGCTACACTGTGTTGGAAGTGGAGGACGCTGGATGGCCGATGCTCGTGAAAACGTCTTTTACATGCTGGAAACTTGACTGTTAAAGCTACAATAAAGAGAGAGCAGCGCTTTCTTGGTTAGTGTAACCGTGTAACCTTCTAGCTTCTCTAATTTATAAACCTCTTGTGCTTGCATCTCATTGCGGCGCTCTCTCCAGATCCCCCGAAGTGTCTACTGGATGTTCTCCAGAACCCCTCAGGAACCGAGTCCAGAGCCGACTAGACCTTCTCAAACCCAAGGTAACACGGGCCCCTCCGTCCAAGAGCCCCAAATCCAAACCATCAGTTACTTCAAATTGAATCAGATGTGCAAACACTGAAAATAATGTCTTTACATCCTGTAATTTCTCCCTGGTGTTATATTATTTATTTGCTTAGCTGAAGCTCACATCTTAGCTGACTTCCACCGTTCCCGTTTGCACAGCTGTGTTTTAGCTCTCAGTGTTGGTTTGAGTGTGCTGTTTAAGTCGGTGGCATAAAATGAATTATTTGTGGGGGATTCAAACCATTAACCAATCCTGATGATAAGTTATCCTATTGTCAGGGCCTGTTTGCTTACAGCGCACACTGTAGCATACTTTATATTTGATATCAGCATCTCTGTCTTCCTTCCTTCCTGGCTGCAGGCTTAGCTGTTCTCTTGTTTCACTGGGATGTTTTCAGAGGTCAGTTTAAAACATCTGACAGGATCTTTTTTTGTTGCCTGTTGTAGTTTTGTTGACCAAAGCAGTTCTCACAGTATACACTCAGCAGGGGAGAGTAACTGAAGCACATGAAGCTGGTAACTGAGTGTTTCCATTTATTGCTGCATTATGGTTCTGTGTTGCAGTTGTGGGCTTTGACAAAGGAGAAGACTGCATGGAATGAAAGAAAACGATGCTTGTTCTGTGTTTCAGTATTGGCCTCAAACATCCAGTATTCCACGTGGTGTAATGCTATGCTGCTTAGGTGTTAAATCATCAACTCTAACCATCAAATTATGAAATTTATAGTAATACTTAAGGGTCAATATATAATTGTGGGACTTTTGAAGTCCATGGGATATATCTTGCGTACATTTTTATGAAATTATAAAAACTAATGTTTTTTATGTTCATTATGATCACATCTTTCCAAATTCCATCATTATTTATTATGGAAATAATCACTTATTAATAAAAAATGACTGGATATCACTAAAATGTCAACTAAATAACCGTCCAAATTTAATAACAACCACCTTCTAATTAGCTAAATAATAATAAAATGAGCTTATTCACAAATAGTTTTGATTGTGTTCTTTTTATTAAGCTGAGATAATCATGACAGATGTTTCTATTTTTGTCAGTGTATCAAATTTTATATGGAAAATAACAAATTGTATCCCTTTCAGCTAAGTTCCCCGTTACAAAAACACCTCTCCAGGAAGTGTGTTAATTCCAGATCACATGACCTGCTCCACATGATGTCATTTCCTCCTGAAGAAAAGACTGGCAAGACTCCAAGGCTTTCTGAGTTATTTACTATAAAGTAGTGTGTGAGTCAAGTGTGGATTTATGGCATGTCAACAGGTTTACTACAATATCTTTATAAATAAATTTCAATTTCATTTTTTACTAAATTGTATGTAGAACATTTAGAAGAATCTTTGTGTAAAAAATGCCATGTGGTGTTTGGTTATAGGCGGCCATGTTGAGTTTAGGCCTGAAAACAGCAAAAATGTCGACTATGATGCAAAAAAATCCCACAATTATATATTGACCCTGAAGTTATTTTATCAAGTGACTTTTTAACAGTGTATTTTTGCCCCACAACAGCTGAGTCACCCCAAAAACACAAGAGCGGCTTTAGATTTTAAACTAAGCCTGATCTTTCAACATGAGGCTCATCAGCTGTGTGAACCCCCTTTTGAACATGTATGCTGAACACATTTGGTGAAATGGCTCCTTTATTTGATTGCGCTAGCAGATGTCATCTTAGCTCCCCACAATCTGGCTGCCTTCCTGTTTGAGTGCGCCGTAATGGTCCCTGGGCAGCTCACCGCTTCCTGAACTCGGCGAGCGGAAGCTTTCTGCATCAATTTCACTTTGAAGATGCCATATCAGTCGCGTAACTCGACTAGCGAGGGGAACTTGAAAGGTTATTGTTTCCTGTTGTCTGCTAAATGACTTGATCCCTGGCTTCTCCAGCGGTTTCATCATGCGCTGACGTCAACCTTCGCACACGGAGATGCACAGATTTAGTTTCTGCTTTTGGGACCTTTCCAAATCTTTTTCTCAGTGCCACAGATGAGCCAAAAAAACCTTAGTGGAACTCTGCTGCTGCTCCTTTGGACATGAAAGACGATGTTTCAGAAGCATGGTGCTCTATGTACGTTTGATTTAGACAGTGATAGCAGTAATGGTGCACCTGTTCTCACTTCTATTACCTGCATGAGCTCACGTCAAGAGCACAAAGCTGCAGAAATGGTTTGCACCTGCTTTTGGAAGGAATGTGTTGGTCAGGTGTCCGGCGCGGGGTCAGGCGGTGTGCGGAGGTTATTTCAGGACAGCCCGTCCGACCACATGGTGCCACGTTGGGCTCCCACCTGTTGTAATTGGATTAGATGTTCTCCGTCAGTCATAGTTTGGCCGTGCTCACTCTTCCATCCACCTCCCATTGTTTCAGATATGTTTTATTAGCATGCAGCCAGGGCAGCCGTGCATTTTCAGCTCCGTTATTGAAGTGAAGTGTGCCCCGGTCTTGGGGTTTGCTGTTGTTTTAGGTGCTCTGTTAAGAAGTTCTTTTGAAAAGTACAAAGGCTTTGATCCCTTTGTGCTTCACGGACCCACCCAGCTTTGCTCGCTGTTTTTTTTTTTTTCTCCCCCTGAGATTTCTCCTCCCTACTGTGGCCCATTGGCCTGAAGGGTGAAATCCTTGGATTGTGTTAATCCCAAGCAGGCGTAGATCAAACAGTGGATGAAAAGCTGTGGATGTGCATGCCCCAGGGCCGGGATTGCACTCCTCAATATCGTTCGCTTTGTTAGAACTAACTTGACTGTGCGAAGGGCTTTTTAATGAAGTGCTGCACTACTGTCGAGGATATTTAACTGTGATAAGACTGAAGCATAGTTTCTCCTGTTTAAAGCGGCATACAGTTGAGCTAATATATGATTTGTTGGCCTGTATTAATGTCATTAAAGCACCCAGCAGGTGTTCTGTAATTGAGACAGAAAACGACAAAAAACGTTGACATTTATTATTATTTATTATCGTTTAGCTAATTCAGTCTTGCCGGTCTTTTGTTCAGGAGCAGGTCATGTGATCTGAAATTCGCACACTTACTTGAGTTTTTGTAATGGGTGATTTGACATTGCCATAAAAGAAATATCTGTCATGATTATCTCAACTTAATAAAAAGAACACAATAAAAACTATTTTTGAATAAACTCATTTTGTTATTGTTTAGCTAATTAGAAGGTGGTTGTTATTAAATTTGGATTTAGTTGAAATTTTAGTGATATCCAGTCATTTTTAAATATGTACATCTTTAACATTTTACACTGTGTTGAATAATACAGTGACAAAAGACACATTTTTCCTAAATAAAATGAACATAAATGAAATGGTCGGTCAACTGTTTAGAACAATCAGCTAATTTATATATTAATTAATTGAAATATAGTTTTTAGTAGCAGCCTTGAATACAGCCTCACAGAGCTGCAGAGATTTGCTGCTCCCATCTCTCTTGCTGAGCAGTTAAAACTAAGCAGGAGTGGAAAAGCACTTATTGAATTTTTAGTGTGAGGGTTTTTGTTTCAAAACACCTAAGAGCCAGAGAGCACGATTTAAAATCCAGAAGACCGAGGTCACCTGTCCTGAGTCACTGATACTGATCATCAGCTATGTCATCGTATCAGCTGGACTGAGGATGGTTTTCTGTTTATTCCAGGCCAGAGTCAGAGTCATCAGATCCCAGTTTGCGTGCACCTACAAGGATGAAGAACTGCCTCTCAACCGTGTGCTGGACTTCCCCAGCTCCAGCCAGCTCCCTACCTGTGCGCACTCAGCACCCAAACCCAGAACCACCACAGCTGTGGACGATGAGTGCAGCTCTGAGGCGGAGGACACAACCACAGGTACAGATTCAACCTCCAGTTTTTGCAAATACTACAGGTGCTTTTTGTACTCTACTGCACGCAGAGCAAAGCTCAAAATGTCAACACGAGCCGTGCTGCGTTCTTTCTGCTGGAGCAGATTCCCGTTTCCTCTGACGCCACACGGCTGGACTGAGGCCCAGGCACACCTTCTCAGCTCCAGCCTTGAACCCTTCCTGGTCCCAGCCCTGGGACTGGTACTTACCATCAGCCATTAAATGAATCCCCATTCTATAAAACCTGCTCGGCCCCACATCTGTAGTAAAAACCAGAAAGCACACACACTCACACAGACCTTCTGCCCATTTCCCCTTCTGTGTTTTGTTCCGTGGGAATTCAGGCTCAGTTCCATCAAGTTTACATGACAAATGTTGAATTTCAGCTTCATACAATAAACATAAAGCCTGCTTCAACTAGCAGCTAACGTCAGCAATTTCGTCACAACATTTTCCCTTTTTTTTTTTTCCTACTGACTTGTCACACTTGCTTTTGCTTTGTTTCAGTCTTTGCAGCCAAGCCTACGTCCGGGTGTCTGAGTAAGGAGCAGAGTGAGGCACAGCGGGGGGCTACTCTCCAGCAAAGAAGTGGAAATGCCCAAAACAGAGGTGCAGGCCCTGGTAACAGAAAGAAAACTGGCATTCAGATGCAGAGCAAGGGGAACAAGAGGAAGCAGCTGGAATCTGACCAACGTGACGGGTCAGAGAATGAGCCTCCACAGAAGAAACAGCCGAGCAGTGCGTCAGTCAAAATGCCTGGCAAAAATGTCTGCAAGGCCCCGAGTAAGAAGAAGCTAATAGCTGGACAGGGAAAGCTAACCAGCTTTTTCAGAGTCTAATCATTATATCCACTAATTAATGACACAATATGGGCATTCTGTCAAATGTAGTTCAGAAAAAGCAGCCGTAGGTTGTACAGTTGATTTCAATAGTGAGTTGCGTACATCTTGGAAGACACACTTTTGTTTTTTATCAAGAGGTTGAAGAGGAAATGATGTTTGTCTGCATGCTAATAAGCAGCTTAGGGTAGGAGACAGTTAGCTTACATTAGCCGCAAGACCAGAAGCAGAAAGAACATTATCTAGCCAGCTAACTAGATGCTACCATAGCTTCATTTTTAGCTAACTTATTGTTTTTCAACCTCTGTAAACAAACGAGATATAATGTGTTGATTAGAAAGCTTCATGCCTTGTCAAGACTTTATCTGGAAGCAGAGTTAAGTGGCTAACCACGTCACCTTGCTAGCTATCCAGCTGCTAGAACTTACAAATAAACTTATGTACAAATTATACAACCAATATGTTTAATAATGAGTTTCAGAAATTTGGTAAGAGCCAAGCTGCTGTTTCTTTCTTCTTTTGTCCTTGTGTAGTGGTAATCTTGTCACTTTGGGGATTCATGTATACAGTAGTGTACACAGGTAGCATCCATGTTATTATTTAACTCTCAAACTATAAGGTAAATCAGTATCTCAAAATGGAAAATTATTCATTTAATTACCGAGCATATAAAATGTCAAAATGTAGTCAATGAAAAGCACAAAATCTTGAGTAATAATAACTTAATCCTACACCTTTAGCAGTGTGGAAAATGCAGCTGCAAACTGAATACATCAACTGGGCGTCTATATTTTGTAATTGCACTTTATCTCTTTTCATCTTCAAGACCAGTGATCACTAAACCCGTGTAGATGCTGAAATGTATTTAATCACTGGCTGTGAATGTTGAAATTTTATTTCACTCATGTTGGAATAAACTCTGTAAATGTAATGCAACTGTTCATTTTTAATAAACTTTTATTTTGTCTCTACAAGGCAATGCACTAGGAGGGAATTTTTTACATCGCATCCATTGATGGGTGGCAGCATAAGAGAAACACTTATGCTTCCCAGCAGGGTCGGTACACTCTTCCTATCATACATCGCAGCACTGAAAAAAAGGAAGGACACAACAGAGAGCATTGGGTTATGTAAATATTAAGAAATGTGAAATGGTTAAATATGATCTTACAAACGTTTCCTGATTCTTACCGTCAAGGTCGGTGTCCCTTCGATCTATTTTCAAACTGTACTCAGCAGGAGTGTGGATCGAGCTCCGGGTGAAGGCCGGGGTCAGCCCACGAACACTGTGCCCTTTCAGCCTCGTGTCCTGGAACGTTGTATTGATCAGTGATTACATGTGACACCTTAAGCCCACACATGCTCCCGCTATGCAGGATGTGAACTCTGGATGGTCGAGTTGCAGCAACAGCTCTTAAAGGTTATCTGTTCTCTTGTAGCGCAGGTGTTGGATCTGCCTTTACCAGCTGATCCAAGCCACAGGAACCCCAAATGGAAGAAATGTGTTTGCTCATTTTTACTACATCACAGTGGCCTGTTTTCCTCCACAGCTCCGGTTCACCCAGATGTCTTTGTTGCCTCCATTATAGCTGCCTGTTCCCCATTACCGCAGAGATAACCGCCATGTTCATGATACACAGGAGACGCAGTCGCCAGATAAACTCTTTACACATCGCGGCCAAACGTTTGAGGGAGCTCCGATACATCATCATTCTTCCCACTGTGATTCCAATAAATCTTTATAGGCTTGTGATCATTTGACCTTTTCAGCTAACAGTATTTCCCGGTTTTCCAATGCTGCTGTAAAACTTTTTAATAGATCTGTGTGAAATATTGACTTAACAGTAGATGCGAGAACGGTGGCCAACTGAAAGAGGCCAAGTGTTCAGTCACAGGATGGAGATAATGTGCTCTTTGTTGTTGAACTATGGTTAGCGGAGATTGTTTATAGACAGAAATCTCGTACAATGAACAGTTATGATGCGTGACTGTCACTGACGAAACAGTATTAAGCTGAATGACGACAAACCGTTGCTGAAAGTTATCACAATGGCAGGTAAATTTGGATTTAATCATACTTATTTTCAATCAACAGTGCTTCAAGATTGGTTCTAAATATTGGTTCTGAATATTTAGCAATGATTTTGTTTGTCAAGGTTCAAATAGTTCTAATAATGCAGTTGTATTTGCAGGACTAACTATTCATACTTGGACATTTCAGGGGAAGTCATACAATGCTAACAGTACAGCACAGCGAATGGTATTTTTTTAGTTGCTCTTATATTTGATGGTCGTTGCTCAGAATAAGATACTTTCCAATAAATGAAGCGATCAGTTACAGCTAAGAAACCTTCACAACGGCTGACATAGGTCAAGGGTCATGAATGCTGCAACACTTACCGAGATGATGAGGGCTTTAGGGCTCTCGTCTTCATCTCTGATGGTATTGTCCAGCAAAAGGCTCCTTCGGTACACTGGAGGAAACACAACAGGCTCAACCATGGGCTCGTCACCCCGGATCAAATCCAGGCCTTCTTGTTCTGTCTCACCAACTTCTAGTTTAGCTGCAGGCATGGCTACAGTGACCATGTTGCCGCTCAGTTCGGAGAACAGTACCAGAGTGAACAGGACAGAGCGGACAGAAATCATGGTATCTGCAGAATTTAGAACTTAGGACTTCCACTGATCTCACCTCACCAAATGGCTGTTATGACTAGTCTTGCAATTGCTTTATATCCTGAGGCAGAGGGACTTTTGTTTCCAACTTAGAATAGTTGAATGTAAAAATCATCATATGTCCTGCAGGGATGCTTCTATCCTCAAGGTCAAAGGTCACAGTCAATGGGCTTTAATTCTATTAATAGGAAAGAAGAAGGTGAACAGCTTTATTTTGTCTGCTTGAAGATGAGATGAATTCAGATAATTACAGAGGGGAAACATGGTGGGCTGTAATTTCAACCACATCACCGAGTGGGGTCAAGAAGGCTCACAGGAGGTTAGAAGGCCAGAAGTGATTGTGAATGTCTTCTTTCAAAATCCACTTTCTGAAATGAACCCAGTAGGTGACAGGATGGAGATGGGATACAGCCGAGACGGTCTCCTTCTGAGTGGTCATCAGGAGTCATTCTCTCTGAGTGGCATCAATGGCTCAACAAAATCCTCTAAGAAACATCAGTAACACGTTTGAAAACTCCAGAACTCATGCTCAAGGTGCCAGTGATGACACCCCATTACCTGAATTGATGATATGTAAAACAACAGCACGTGAAGACAAGAATTAATCAGCAAACATAATTACTGCCTTGTACATGAGGTCCTCCATTTATGACGTCCTCGATTTAAGATGCCCTTCACTTACGGCGTTTCATTGTTGAGTCAGAACTAGTTCAGTGAAACTAGCTGGCGAGCAGAGTGGATAAATACTGCACGTACAGTAGTCACATGACACTATAAGACGGCTTTGTTTACATTTTTGCCAGTATTTCCCAACTGAGTTGTGTTTCAGTGTGAGCTAATGAAACTTTTTTATTACTGTAGTTGAACAAATATGTAAACTGACTGATATCGTGAGGCACGTAACCGCTTTGTTTACATTTTCACCGGCGTTCCGACTTACTGCAACAGTCGACCTACGTCACACCGTAAGAACAGAACTCCGACATATGTCAAGGACCCCCTGTAGTTGTTTTCCTCCATCAACCAGTCATGTTACAGTTACATCCATCTATGCTTGCGATGTTCCAAGAACAAAGAACCAGTCTGCAGAACAACAGGCCATCATATCAAAGTGCCTACTCTTTCCTGCCATCGGCATTGCAGCACATCCAACCATAATGCCCTTTATGCAGCTCTGTGTCCCTCTTTCCTGGCTCAGCCACATGGATGACAACTTGACCACCAGGTACTTGCCAGCAAGCTACCTTCCGAGTCCTGGTTAAATGAGGTGGCTCCTGTGCCTCTATTCCAGGCAAGGTACAAGTACTTTGCCAATTAATGGGGGTCATAAACAGTCATCATCAAGACCTTTCCCCTTGGACCAAGGTGGTGGTTTTGGATAACATACTAAACTATGACGTTTTTTTCACATTTTGGACCCCATACTAAACTGTGAGGTTTTTGTGACATTTCAAGCGACACACTAAACTATGACGTTTTTGTCATATTTTGGACGACAGACCCGGGGTGGCTAATCGGGAGGACCGGGACGATTCCCGGTGGGCCAGCCTGATGTTTGGGCCACGAGGTCCGGTGTTCAGTCATGGCTCTGGGTTGATCATTCTGCTGCTACCGCTGTTCCTGGGTCACCTCCACTGACAGCTCTGTTTGTTTTTTGCAGATGCACCGTGACGTAACACGTCCGTGCACACGGTCAGAGGTGTTTGAAAGATGAAAACAGGAAGAGCAATGGTGGCGTGGAGAAGGCAAGAATTAAAAAGAGGAAAGCTCTGGAAACAGACGCAGCCGAATGTGCAGAAATTGGAAACTTCTTCAATAAAGCTCGCAGGTTGAAACGACAAATGAGGACGAGGAAACGGATACGGACTTTGTTGTTGAACTTTGCAAACCGCTGTTCAAGTTCATTATCAAATCAATTTATTGTGTGTCATTGTGGCATAAAATATAACGCTATATAATTTAAATAATAGTATGATGCGACCACATAACTGGGAAGCTTTGTCCTGTAGCCTTTCAGAGTCAGAAGAAAGATCCAGCAACAAGCAGCAGCCAAGAACCACAAGTCCAGAGTGGGAGGTAGGATTGTTCATTGAGTGAATATTATCAGAATGAATATAATGAAGAGTCTGGTGTACAGCTGCTCTATGTGAGAAGATGATTCAGCTCTACATTCATGAAACTGACCTGATGGCTTTGTAAAAAGGGGAGATTTGTGCTGAGAATTTTGACCATTTTAAAAATGTGATTTAGTGTCAGAGGCAGAGCCAGTAGTGATGAGGGGATTACTGCTATCAGTATGAAGGAACAGGTGAGCTGTTGGAACAGAGTGAACAAGCAAGCATTAGTTCCAATACGTTCTATGCCCAAACCATAGTAGTGACCCATTTTATTTTTTATCATTAAAAGACAGTAAATACACAAAGCCCACAATTGAAAGGGAACAGGATGAGATAAAAACATTTACTTTCATTTCTGATGTTGTCCAGTTTTAATAAAGTTCATGCTATTTTTATAAAATGATGAAAGTGAATAAATTGTATTTCTGCAATCTGTGTTTGATTTCTGTCTTTTCTCCTGACATCCAGATGTTCAGAGGGAGCTGATGCCACATCTGGTCCAGTCGATGGAAAGTCTTGAAGTTCTCTGACTGAAGATGGTCCTCTGACTGGATTTAAGGTTCAGATGCTCAGGAACAAACTCCACCAATGAGCCAACAGGGAAGCTTTAGGTTTATTAAATGTTGCTATGAAACATGAAGACTAAACTCTCCACAAGGATCTAAAATAAGTTGGACTTCTACATGAGAGCTTTAGTTATTCTTCATCTACTTCCCGAAAAGTTTGGAGCAGCTGGGCCAGCCACGCCCGCACGGCATTGGCATCTGGTGGTCACGGCCCCCTGGGGAGGTGACCCCTGCCGGCCGGCTGGCCAGCCGCGGCCCCCCACCGTCCAGAGTGCGGGCGAGTGAGGTGTCCCCGGTGAGGGTGGGGGGTGAAGCCTCAGCGTGAGGCCGCACGGCAGTGTGAGGAAAGGCCTGTAGTCTCTTTAGCTTTAGGAGAGGATTTTATTATCCATCTTATCTGTGATGTAATTTAAATATAATAACTGTAGTGTTCATCATTACTTTGGACATATTCTGGGAGGTTATTTTTCTAATCTACACTGCAGGAATACGTACTACAACATGTGAATCAGTCATTAAACAATGTTAACAACTAGAAAGTAGATATACTGTTTTATTGAGTTTAACTTCAGAGACTAAGCAGATATTCAGGACTACTGACAACACAGGGCTTTAACCTTACTATTTTATTCACATTTAGGCTTTCTAAACCTTACAATGATGTGAACCAGCATCTCCATGAACAGTTTTATTAACTAAATGCACCACATTACACAAACACAACACACTTCAGCTGTTCACATGAAACTCCACACAAACATCGTTAGCTTAATGCTGCGTTAGCTTTAATCAGGCTACGACTGAGCAGCTAGCTTGGGCAGCATCCCTAACATTAAAGCTAATACACTGACAGTCATTAAAAACTTTGAGACCATATTTTTCAACATAATTTTATTTTGAAGCCCGAAACTGGATTTTCTTCATATGAATCATTTGTTTAGCATATTGGCATACAGAAACAAAAACTTAAAGTTTTATATATAAGTTTTATATATATTTATAAGTAATATTTTTATTTCTTTTTTTAAGGTTTGGATACCCTTGAACACTTATTTGAACAGAATATAGATTCTGATATTGTTGTAAAGAATAATGTTGGAGATATGCACTCATGTTGGAATAAATCCTCATTGTGAAGCAACCCTTACTTGCACTGAATTGGAAATATTTTAGAAAAACACACTGAATTACAAGACAAGTCTAGAATTACATGATTTTCATAGTAATAGGTCGTGATCTAAAGTGGGCCGGTCTGAGGTGTGAAAGTCCAGGGCTGAAAATGAGTCCCACTACAGCCCTGTTGGACGACATACTAAACTATGACTTTTGTGTCACATTTTGGACGACATACTAAACTACGACGTTTTTGTCATGTTTTGGATGACACACTAATCTATAATGTTTTTATACATTTTGTACCATGTATGAAACTATGACGCTTTAGTGATATTTTCCATGAACAACTGAAAAGCATTGCTGAGAAGAGGATGTCTGTTTCCACCACAACCCTGCACCGGTTATCCTGAAGAATAGAGGAATTTATTTTGTGTTCTTTAGCTATGCCATTAAGTAATGGCCAGAAATGTGTTTTTGCAAATTCACATCAACATTTGATCTTTCATTGACAACATCTAATCAGTTTGTCCTTCCGTCTAAGTGAACGTTTGTGTCAAAATTTAAGAAATTCCCTGGACACTCAGGTTCCTGAGATATCATGTTCACAAGTCAACAAGCCCTCAAAGTCATACGACCACACAGGTCGTATGTACGTGCCCCTGAAATACGACCCATGAGAGCGTATTTAGATTAGCGCCCCTACAGGAGACAGGAAGGCATTATGGGATTTAATTCGCAAAACGGCTTTTCCCTCACTTTCGCAAGACGGGTTTAGGGTTAGGGTTATGGTTAGGGTTAGTGTTAGTGTTAGGTCAAAGTTTGTTCATGGTGACGTTTCAGCTGAGAGACCGGAGTGTCGATATTTACTCAACCGCTAGAGGTCGCTTAACTTCAAAACGTAACACTCGGTCGTAATAAGGGCGTGTACAGACGACCTATGTGGTCGTTTTTTCAAGCAGGACAGTCTCTCACAAGTATGGGGTGCATGGTTGGACGTCCCCCAAAAACATCAACCCTCTGGTTTTCAATTTTGCCAGCATGAAGGTTTAATAAAATGAACTTCTGTTTAACTTTTAAAAAAAGCAGTACCCTCCGAGGCAGAAAAAGGAACACAGAAGAAAAGTGCAGTTCCTCCAGTGGTCACTTGAACTGGCTTTTTCAGTGAGTCAGTCCACATTGATCCAAGTATTAAAATGTCCAACTTTACAGCACAAATTACCATGCTTACAGCCTGGTACATAAAATAGTTTTGGTATCTGTAGCTAATTTCTTCATTAACTGTGCACGGGGTGAATTTTTACATAACCCTTACCAGTTTAGGCTGTAATAAGGCTCTTAAGTTTTACACAAGGTATGTGGTTGCTTTGACGTGGACGTCTTCATGGGACAGTCTGTGGGCTGATTAGCGAGGAGTTAGCAGGAGTCAAACACTGTCGGGATGCTAATGGCCAGAGCCACAACACTGAGTTTCAAAACTGCTGCTCAGAAAATCTATAGGTGACTTCCAGAGGATTTGTCCATCTTATACAGTCTGTGTCTCTTATGAGCAGTTGCTGATTCTAACTAACCATACAATACTTTAGGAAATAATGCATCCATTCTCAAAGTGTTCTGAAAAATCTTATGCTGTGCACAAATCCTGCTCATTTTGGCGATAACCATCAGTTACCAACCACTATGCCCAAGTACAGCCTGACGGAGCTGCTAGAATAGTTGTCGATGCTGGAAGGAGGCTGTGTTACCATTAAAAGGAGCCAGGTTAGCTGTTTCCACTCTTTGTGCTAAGCTAAGCTAACCAGCGGCTGGCAGGAGCTTCGCATTCACCACACTAATCAGAGAGTGGTATTGATCTTCTCATCTACACTCTCAGCAAGAACGCAAATAAGCAAAACGTCAAGCTCTTCGTTTAGAGGAGAATTTGATACGCCACAGCTCCGTGATCAAGCCTTCAGAGCGTTTGATCGACAAGCACCCACACCACGGTGCCGACCATCAGCTGATGATAAAAGGCGAAGGCAAGCAAAAATGTTGACATAGCTCCTCGTGGGCTTCTTCTCGGCTCAAAAGGCTTACCTTATTAACATCACAGGAGCCGTAGCGCAGAGGATGGAGAACCAGGACATGAATAATAGCTATTCAGCTCAAGTGATTTTACTTGGAGCGGTCAGCCTTTATTTTGTAAGTATTATTGTTGGAGGGCGAGGACTTCTACTGAAGGAACTTGTCCACAGGGGCATGGCCGTTCCAGCAGAAGCACAACTGAACTTGTGAGCTTCATGCTCTGTTGTTGTAACCTTTCTGGCTCTTTCTCTCTCTCTGATAATGTCTCCCTCCCTTTTCCCAGACTTCTCCTAATAGAGGCTGCATTTATGAACTGATACTGGATGAACCGCACATCAGACCACCTGATTCATAGACTCTACCAGCCCTCCTGGCACTTGCCTGGAGGTTTCAACCAACTCCGAGTTGTGGTGAAAGTTGTAATCTGGTGATTTTTTTCCTCCCTGGTCTGAATTTCTAAGAAACCATTTCCATAATTCTACAACAAAGAAGCCAAAAGTCAAATAATCTTATGAAGAACAGATGTGATTCGTTGGGTATCCATGAACATTATTTACTAAATTCTGATGTTTCCACAACACAAGTTTATTCAACTACACTGCAAAAAAGTCCCCTCTAAAAACAAGAAAAAAAAACTTATTTCAAGGAACTTTTACCTAGAAATAAGTGAAAAGATCTGCCAGTAGAACAAGTGAAAAATCACTTGGTAAGATTTCTTGAAATAAGATGTGATATTTAGAATGTTGAAATCTTAAAATGAGCTGGAAAACTTATTTGAAGTTCTATTTTACCAGGATTGTCAAGCTTAGGTGTCTTAAAATAAGCCAGACGTGCTAAAAATTAAAAGTTTTTCACTCAAAAATAAATTTTCGCTTTCATGTAACCTCCTAATTTGAGCTGCTTTAACCTTCATTTATGTGCACCAAAAAATATTGTTTATTTGTCTGAAAAAAATCCAGAAAATCATCAAAACATTTCTCAAATTTCTGAAAATTTGCAAAACCTCCAGGAAGAAAATTCCAATAATTCCTTAAAAGTTTCCCTTAAAAGTTTTATTTTTAAAAAGATCCCCAAATTTGGCAAGAAAATTCTTGTAAATATTTTCAAAAAAATGAGTAAGAAAATCTTCCAAAAACTCCTAAAAATATCCAGAGTGATTCCATATTTATCAGTAAAACTTCTAATATTTTCTGTAAGAACATTCACATAAAAATCAACCAAAATCCAGTTAACTTTGCCGGATTTTGGTTGGTTTTTATGTGAATGTTCGTAAGAAACATGTGTAACATTTCTCTTTATTCCCCCAAAAAATGTTCAAAGATTTCCCAGAAATGTTGAAAATGTGGAAATTTTCACGGTGAAAATATTTTTTTCCCCACACTTTCAAATTTTAAAAAAAGTCAATTTGACCGGCAGGACGACGCAAGAGTTAAACATATTTTGAATTTTCTTGTAAAATTAAACTCAAAATAAGATTATTTCAAGATTGTTTGACTAAACAAGATATTTAAGATGCGCTGTCTTAAAACCGGTCCCTCCATCTGCTGAAATGTCTCTTTTTAAGTGAATTTATCTTAAATCGAGTGGGATGAGACATTTTGACTAAAAATAAGACAAATAGACTTGGAGTTTTTGCAGTGTTGTAAGCAGTCCTAATTGCATCCAGATTGAAACTTTGAACCGGGTGAAGCTGTGGAGTGTTTTGTTCATCAGCTCTGTCAGCTGCTTGCATCACTTGTCAGTTGCTGGTGCCGTATTTCAATCACACCGCCTACAGCTTTGGTGCGTAAGAGATCTTAGAAGTCTGGGCTCTATGACATCAGTAGCAGCATTGTTTGAAACCCTCCAGGGTCCGGCACGTTATTTCCTCGTCCTGTATTAACACGCTGCCTTTCATCGCTGACACTCATCTTCTAATGAAAAACAAAAGGAAAGAAAAAGACAAACACCGTCACAGCGGAGGTGAAGCTTCGGTTCCAAGGAAATGTGATGCTCCGTGCAGGATGCCTCACGCCCGTGTGTGTGTGTGTGTGTGTGCGTGTGTGTGTGTGTTGAGCTGTGCCAGAGGCCGGCGTGCTGCATTCAGCAGAGATGCACTGCAAAAACTACAAATCTTACCAAGTCAATTTGTGTTGTTTTGAGTCAAAATGTCTCATCCCATATATCTTTTCACAGTGTAAACTTTCATATTTTCAACATTTTTGGGGATGTTTTTAAACATTTTTTGGTGGGAAAAAGGAAATGTTAAAAGAAATGTTTCTTGAAGAACTTTCCGAAAAAAAAATCAACGAAATCCAACGAAATTCACTGGATAGAAAATATCAGAACTTTTACTGATATATATGGAATCGATTTAGATATTTTAAGGATTTTTTTAAAAGATTTTTTTCCTCATTATTTGAAAATATCTGCAAGAAATTTCTTTCCATATTTAGGGGATTTTTAAAAAAAATAAAATATTTAAAGGAAACTTTTAAGGAATATTTTTTTACTGATATATATGGATGTACTGTAGATATTTTTACGATTTTTTGAAAGATTTTTACTCATTTACATTCTTTGTTTTTTTTAAATTTCTTGCTAAATTTGAGGATTTTTTTTAAGTAAAACTTTCAAGGATTTCTTAAAATTTTCTTCCTGAAGATTTTGCAAATTTTTAAAAATTTGGGCAATTTTTGTTGGACTTTGGTTGATTTTTTGTGACTGTTCTTAAAGAAAATATTTGAACTTTTATTGATATAACTGTAATGAATGTAGATATTATTTAGGATTTTTTGGCAAGATTTTTATTCATTGATTGAAAATAATTACAATTTTTAGATTTTTAATTTTAAAAAAAATTGTTTCTTGCCAAATTTGGGGATTTCTTTGGAAAAATTAAACTTTTAAGTGAAACTTTTAAGGAATTTTCTTCCTGAAGTTTTTGCAAATTTTTACAAATTTTTTTGCTGAATTTTTGGATTTTTTTCAGACAGGGAAACAATATTTTTTGGTGCTTGTAAATGAAGACAACAGGAGGGTTAAGGCACCTAAGCTTGACTATCCTGGTAAAATATACCTTAAAATAAGTTTTCCTGCTAATTTTAAGATCTCAATATTCCAAATATCACATCTTATTTGAAGAAATCTTACCAAGCCATTTTTTCACTTGTTCTACTGACAGATTTTTTTTCACTTATTTCAAAGTAAAAGTTCCTTGAAATAAGTTTTTTTTTCTTGTTTTCAGAGGGGCATTTTTTCCAGTGTGCGGGCGCAAACGGGGGGGATCGCATTTTGGAGCAGGATTTTTTTGTTGCCCAGAGAACAGACCATGGTTTCCTGGAACAATGCAGCTGATGAGAGTCTCTCCAAGGAAAATAAGGCTCTGACATCATGGGTTCTTAAAGCACACAGCTGAGCCAACACGCTCTCCTGCTATAATCAAGCCTCAGTGAATTTCCACTGTCGGCTGAAATCGAGAAAGAGGGAGAATCTCCAGGTCCAACGGTTTAGACACGTTTTTCACTGCAAAAACTCCAAATCTTACCAAGTCTATTTGTCTTATTTTTAGTCAAAATGTCTCATCCCAATTAATTTAAGATAAATTCACTTAACAAGAGACATTTCAGCAAGATGGAGGGACTTGTTTGAAGACAATGCATCTTAAATATCTTGTTTAGTCAAAAAGTCATGAAATGATCTTGTTTTGAGTTGAATTTTACCAGAAAACTCAAAATAAGTTCAACCCTTGTGTTGTCCTGTGGGTCCAAATTTACCCATTTTAAAGTTTGAAAATGTGAAAAATAAAATATTTTCACAGTGAAACTTCTGATGTCCACATTTTCAACATTTTGGGGAAATCTTTGAACATGTTTTGGTAAATAATATAGAAATGCTAAAAATGTTTCTTAAGAACATTCACAAAAAAATCAACCAAAATCCAGCGAATTTCGCTGGATTTTGGTTGATTTTTTTTTGTGAATGTTCTTGAATAAAATATCAGAAGTTTTACTGATATATATGTTATCACTTTAGATATTTTTAGGATTTTTTGGAAGATTTTTACTCATTCTTTGAAAATATTTACAAGAATTTTCTTGCCAAATTTGGGATCTTTTTAAATAAAACATTCAAGGGAAACTTTTAGGGAATTTTTGGAATTTTCTTCCTGAAGGTTTTGCAAATTTTCAAAAATTTGGGGAAGTTTTTTGCTGACTTTTTGGATTTTTTTCTAACAAGGAAACAACATTTTTTTAGTGCCCACAAATGAAGACAACAGGAGAGTTAAAGTAAGTTTTTCCAGCTCATTTTAAGATCTCATTATTCTAAATATCACATCTTATTTCAAGAAATCTTATACAAGCCATTTTTCACTTGTTGTATTGGCAGATGTTTTCGCTTATTTCAAGGTAAAATATTCCTTGAAATAAGTTGTTTTTCTTGTTTTGAGAGGGGCATTTTTTCCAGAGTTTTTCTTTCTTTTCTTTACGCATGCTTCAGTCTAGCTGCTAATATTCTCGCGGTAGCTCGGTGCACTTGCTGGACTTCTCGTGTCTGTTTTACATCTGGCTTTGGCTCACCGAGACAATAAAATGTAACACGGGGCTACTTGTAAATTTGTCACGATCAACTCATCACTTTCCAACGCTGGACCGTAGCCTCGGCATATGAGAATACTCGGGGATTAGAGACAACAACAAAACGCTGAGCCGACAACAGCAAAGAGCAGAAAGTCAAAACCCAGCAAGAAATGAACTCCTGTGTGTCCTGTTGGAAAAGAAATGAAACGGCTGAAGCCTGATGAGGCCTTACGACCGCTTTCTCTGTAAAACAACCGGCAGAATAAGTAGTAAAAATTGGTGAGTGTAGTAAAACAGACCACAAGGTCATTCAAAAGACAATTGTGTGTTTAAGATGAGGAGTTGAAGAGTGTGGGGAGATTGTGTTTCAGGGCCCGGTCCAAAAGCGGTGTCCTTAGATGCACTGGATCCCGCAGATCAATGGGAAGGGATTGTGCTGCTTCCAGAACCAACCTGGTTCTTGAGGTTATTCAAACATCTCGGTGTTGCGCTCTTCCCCCGCTCACCATGTAATCCAAAATTAGCGCATGTAAGCACATCGGAGCACGTTAAAGACATCCTGATGTTTGATGCCGGACGCACAGATTCGCTTTTCTAATTGGCTCAGGGCAGGGGTGTCAAACTCATTTTAGTTCAGAATGTTCTTCACCCTCGTGTTGTCCCGCGGGTCAAAACTGACCCGTTTTAAAGGTTGAAAATGTGGAAAACATATATTTTCACAGTGAAGCTTCTGATGTCCACATTTTCAACATTTTGGGGAAATCTTTGGTGGAAATAAAGAAATGGTAAAAATGTTTCTTAAGAACATTCACATAAAAATCAACCAAAATCCAGCAAATTTTGCTGGACTTTGGTTGATTTTTATGTGAATGTTCTTAAAGAAAACATTAGAAGTTGTTCTGATATATATGTAATCACTTTAGATATTTTTAGGATTTTTTTTTCAAGATTTTTACTCATTTTTAAAAAATATTTAAAAGACTTTTCTTGCCAAATTTGGGGGATTTTTTTTTTAAATAAAACTTTGAAGGGAAACTTTTCAGGAATTACTGGAATTTTCTTCCTGAAGGTTTTGCAAATTTTCAGAAATTTGGGGATTTTTTTATGATGAATTTTTGGAATATTTTTCAGACAAGGAAACATTTTTTAGTGACCAGAAATGAAGACAAACAGGCCAGACCAGTTTTTACTATATGATCAAAACAACAAAAAAAGACAAAAAACAAAAACAAAAAAAAAACAAAAAAAGCAAGAGAAATATTGCAAAAATGAGACACAAAACTTTAAAGAAAAAATTAGACCAATGACACAAAATAAAACAAAAAAAAAGAGAGACAAGAATTAGACAACCAAGTTACAGAGCAACAAAAAATTGGATAAACAACAAAAAGGAAACACAAAACGAACATGAAAGTCAGACAAAATAAGACAAAAAAGCAAAATCAAGACAGAAAATGACAAAAAATGAGACACAAAATGACAAAAGAACAATCTAGTATTTTACTTTATGATCAAAACAACTTGTCATGCTCTGGAAATTATTTTACATTTATAGTTTTACTAATTTACAATCTGCACTTAATGTCTTCTCTGTAATTTTTACACTTTGAAGGCGGGATTGGAGCCTCTGGGGGGCCAGTTTTGGCCCGCGGGCCGCATGTTTGACACCCCTGGCCTATGGCTTGTTTGCTCACACACATTCTCTCTGATTTATTTGACCCTGAATCCTGCAAGCTTGCAAGCTGCAATTGGCCCATTAGGGAGAGATAATTGATTTGTGTAATCGTCATACATAGAGGGGGATGAAATAACATCGTTTGGCTCTGCTGAGAGGCAGCCAGAAAGTCAATTTATCGGGGTTTTGTTGTTGCCCTGCGTCCATCCTGTTGACAAAAACGCTGACAGTGAGTTGGAGCTCGCTGCTGTCACTCTGAGGATCCTCCAAAGAGCTGAACATGCAGCTTGGGCCTCGGGGAGCTCCACGCCCCGCTCCGTTTGCTTTGGCACAACCCGGCCACCTCTTAGGAAGCATCACTTTGTCATTCAGAAAACCCATCGTTCACAATGCCTCGACCCGAGTTATGGTTTTATCTGTAGCCGAAACGTCTAACCCTCCTGTGTGTCAGACTGATCCGTTTTAAAGTTTGAAAGTGTGGGAAAAAATGTATTTTCAGAGTGAAAACTTCACAAACATTTTTGGGAATTTTTTGAAAATTTTTGGTGCAAAAAACGAAGCACTTAAAAAATGTTTCTTTAACCCTCATGTTGTCCTCATTTACAGGCACCAAAAAATAGTTTCCTTGTCTGAAAAAAAAATCCAAACAATTCTGCAAAAAAATTCCCAAATTATTGAAAATTTGCAAAACCTTCAGGGAGGAAATTCCAATAATTTCTTAAAAGTCTCCCTTGAAAGTTTTATTTAAAAAAATATCCCACATTTGGCAAGAAAATTCTTGTAAATATTTTCAAAAAATGAGAAAAAATCTTTTAAAAAAATCCTAAAAATATCTAAAATGATTACATATACATCAGTAATAGTTGTAATGTTTTCTTTAAGAACAATCACATAAAAATCAACCAAAATTCAGCGAAAATCGCTGAATTTTGGTTGATTTTTATGTGAATGTTCTTCAGAAACATTTTGAACATTTTTTTCCACCAAAAAATGCTCAAAGATTTCCCAAAATTGTTAAAAAAAAAGGGGAAATCAGAAGTTTCTCTGTGAAAATAGTTTTTTCCCCACATTTTCAAACTTTAAACTTGGTCAGTTTTGACCCGCAGGACGACACGAGGGTGAAGAACATTCAGAAAAAAATCTACCAAAATCCAGCGAATTTCTTGTCAAATTTGGGGATTTAAAAAAAAAAAAAACTTTAAAGGAATTTTTGGAATTCTCTTCCTAAAAATTTTGTAATTTTTTTTTATAAATTTGGGGATTTTTTTTTCCAGAAAATTGACTGGCCTGCAAAAACTCTAAATCTTACCATGTCTATTTGTCTTTTGTCTCATCCCACTTATATATATATATATATAAGATATATAAGATTAATCCACCGTACAAGGGACATTTCAGCAAGATGGAGGGACTTGTTTGAAGACAAGGCATCTTAAATATCTTGTTAAGTCAAACAATCTTGAAATTGTCTTGTTGTGATTTTACAAGAAAACTCAAATAAGTTTAGTACATCTCAGATTAGGAGGTTACATGAAGGCAAAAATCTATTTTTGAGTGAAAAACTGCTATTATGTTTTAGCATGTTTACCTTATTTTAAGACACCTAAGCTTGACAATCCTGGGATAATGTAACTTCAAATAAGTTTTCCAGCTGATTTTAAGATCTTATTATTCTAAATATCATATTTTATTTCAAGAAATCTTACCAAGCCATTTTTCACTCGTTCTATTGGCAGTTTCTTTTTAAACTTATTTCAAAGTAAAAGTTCCTTGAAATAAATTTTTTTTCTTGTTTTGAGAGGGACATTTCTTCCAGTGAAGGGAACAACCTTTTTGGTGCCCGTAAATGAAGACAACAGGGGGAGGAAAAGACTTAACAGGGACAAACTTGTAGTTCTTCTATTTATGCATCTGAATCCTCAGAGGTTCCTCATAAAATCCGCCCAGAACCACGCTGGGTGATGTTGTGTAGCGGGGAGGTCTTCACAGGATTATGCTTCCCCACAGATCTGATCGGTAGTATGTGGATGAAAGAACCTTCCAGCCATTTTTTGTGATGTTGACAAGTGGTTTATTCAGCAGGAATGGTGAACAGTTTGTCAGTATTTCTTCTTTTTTTTTCTCTACAGAAGGCAATCGAGCACCATAAATAACAGCGCTGTAATCAAACAGTTTTTGGACAGTGAGCTTTCAGGAAATCCTATTTTCTCATTAAACACCTCACAGAGTCGCTCTCACTTTCTAGGCTTTATTGATTGTTTCAAACAACTGACAAACTGAAAAGTTTTAAATGATTCATAGTCAGACGGTTTGAAGTTGTGGCTTTCTGCATCACCGCCTCGAGTACACCAGAGACAACGAAGGACTTCTGTCTGGTTCGCTTTACTTTTTAATACACAAGCTGCATTCAGGTACCAGAAACAGTGTGTGAAGGGCGTATTGTAGCTGCAGTGCAGATGAGACAGGGATAGCATCAATTGATATTTAATGAACTGGTCACAGGTTCAGTTTATGACATAACAATGCAGAGTGAGGCTTCGTTCGCATCAAAAAGTCTTTGGTTTGTACTGTACGTCTGAAGATGTGGGAGGACAGAGCCGCTCTCCAACCAGCTTCCTTTTCATTTCAGTCGCCAGGCCGACCGACGAGAGGATTTGGAAGGAACAGACACTAAAGCACAGAGCAAATCTCCATTTTAACACCTTGGTATTGAGAAAAGCACACATTTAAATTAAATCTTGAGAGAGCTGCGAACAAATGTTTTGGACAAAATAAATTAAACTCCTGGCGTAGACTTAAAGCGAGACCACGGAACTTTTGAGAGAACGAAAAATGATCTCCTGTCGAATATCAAAAGTTGAATTCCAAACCAAAAAGTGCACCTTTATACTGGTTATACATACTCTAGCAGGGCAGGGGTGTCAAACATGAGGCCCGTGGGCCAAAACTGGTCCTCCAGAGGCTCCAATCCGGCCCTCAATGTGTAAAAATTACAGAGAAGACATTAACTGCAGATTGGAAATTAGCAAAACTATAAATTTTAAATAATTTCTAGACCATGACAAGTTGTTTTGATCAGAAAGTAAAATACCAGATTGTTCATCTAGAAAAAAACAAATAACAAAACTAGATTGTTATTTGTGTGTTTTTGTCATTTTGTGTCTCCCTTTTGTAATACTTTGTCTTGTTTTTTTGTCTGACTTTTGTCGTTCCTCTCATCTTTTTGTCGATTTGTGTTTCCTTTTTGTCTCACTTGTGTTTTTTGTCTTATTTTGTCATTTTGCTTTATTCACTCTTTCGCATGCTGTTCTGTCTTTTTTTAAACTCGTTTTTGCTGTTTATCCAATTTTTTGTTGCTTTGTAACTTGTTTATCTAATTTTTTGTCTCTTTTTTTGATTTATTTTGTGTCATTGGTCTCATTTTTAAAAAAGTTTTGTGTCTTATTTTTGCAATATTTTGTCTTGATTTTGTTGCTGTTTTTTTGTCGTTTTTGATCATATAGTAAAAACTGATTCAGCCCTCTTGAGATCAAACTGGACTGAACGTGGCCCTTGAACTAAAATGAGTTTGACACCCCTGCTTTATGCTAAGCTAAGCTGTGGAGGCTAACTGACAGATATGAGAATGGCAGAGAGCATTTTAAACCTGCAGTGTGGAACATTTGTCGCCCCCTTTAGGCAAAGAGAGTTATTACACTAACACCATTAAAGAGCGGTTGGCTTGGAGAGGTGTACCTGCTGCTAATGAGCTAAATTTTGTGCTTATGCTAAACTGTAGCATGTCACAGATGAACATAAGGATTGTCCTGTGCTAACCACATGTAGCCACAGTGGTTGGCGTTTAGCAAAAGTTGCGTAGTCTCGCTTTAAGCCGTTTTAATCGTCAGTACCTTGGCTTCCAGTGAGGTGTACGTACGCACAACACACACAGACACACACACCTCTGGATAGACAAAAGCACACCATGACTTTTAACAATCTCAATACAATTGGAGGAATCACAGTTCACAGTACTTTTGTCAAGTTATTTGGCATAAGGGATCTATATTGAGAAAATAATTTAAAAACAGTAGAAAAAATAGCATTTTGCCTTCTTGGGACCACAACATGTTATATTCTTTGTCTTTTTTCTTTTTTTGTTATTCTCCATGCATTCACAGATTTCACACAGATACATTTACTCGCTTACACTACTACCTTATTGAAACAGCTTACAAATAAAAACACTATTAAAATGGTGGCCACAAGGCTGTGCAAAAGGGAAGACCTCCAATGTAAGCCCTGCCATCAGTCTGTCTCAGCCATCTCTCGCAAGTAACAAACTACAAAATAGCACCATTATACAGTGGATAGGATTCTTAATACAGTTTTGTTATATGAAACCATCATGTACAATGAATGATAGTAATGCATAGGTTAACATAATGGGAGTACTGTTTGATTATACACAGGCAGAGGAGACAGAGCCAGAGACGGGTTGTCTTGGGCGTTTTTAATGGAGGCTCGGACAAACAGCCGTTACAGTCGATCCTCATGCAAGGACTTCTCAGAACTGGCTTTTCATGAAGCTTGTGATTTGTGTGCTCGACCTTCGCTCGCGGTTGCACAACTCTCATTTACACTGTGGGTGAGTTCGTATGCGTGTTCGTGTGTCGGTATGTGTCACGTCTCCAGAGGACTTGTCATTTTGGTCGGCAATATTTACCAAATTGTTCAACCTGCGTGTTTCTGCGGTGGACTTTGCAACCGATGCCATGGAGTGGCCGATAACGCAGTCCAAGCGACAACTGAAGTAGCAAAGTTCTGGGCCTCGCTAAGCTAACAAAACAGCACAGGCCAAGATCAATCATTAAGCTTCTCCATTTGTGAGGCTATTGTTTCAGCCTTTGATAGCTTTGGGAATACTCTCCTCATGAGAGAAAGATAAAGATTTCATTTTCAATCCTGGTAGTTTATTTTTTTATTTTTTGCTGACTCACTGCAACTAAACTTTAATGACTTGTGATTAACCTTGACAACGGGCCTCCGCTCGAGCTGAAATGTTCACCGCATAACTGGAGCGTTGACAAAAATCGGATTTGGCCGGGCTCGCGTATTGTGAAAAGGATGCAGACGACAAACATTCCGCCTGATTGTCGCTATTTGACTTATTCCACTCGCGGATGCCAAACGCACTTTGAATCCGCTGGATGACCCATTTCTGACGACCAAACGAGCTCCGACTGGCCCAAAAAAATAAAAATCTCTAATTCAGTTTAGCTCCCAGATAATTTGCTTTTCTGTTTTTTAAAGCCACTGTCTTGTTTTTCTAGTACCTACTGTGCTTCCACCTTTCTTCAGAATCCCCTCTAATGGCGCTTGATCTGTTGTAAGAGAAGTGTTTGGATTGTAGACTCAGTCGTCGGGTTCTCGACACTTCCTGGGGCTTAGGAGGGATTTGGATTGGTCTCAAACCTTCTAGCAACTCCACTTAGTAGGGATTTGACTCAGGCTCAAGGTAAAATAACTACAACAATGTTTTAAGTCTGATGATGAACCACCTGGTCTTTGTCTTTAAAGCAGACTTCTATTTTTTAACATGTTAAAAAAAATCCACAGTAATGCATGGTGCGTAAAAACAAATTCTGAAGGTAAAATATCAGCTTTGAACCGGGGTACTAACTGTTAAAGTATCCTGTCTCTCTCAGAGTTAAAGGATTTACCTCCGCAAAAGTTCAATTGACAGGACGGACCACTCGTTCTCAATGAGATCTCTGATTGGCTGAAGCCCAGATACACCTTTCCTGGAGCCAGGGGGATGCTGCAGCTCACACATGGAGGTATAATAAGCTCTTGTTCGTGTCTCAGCAGCTAAACTAGTCTTGTTACATTGCATTAACAAAGAATTCCTCCCGATATGGAATGGTGCAGTGTATAAAATAATCACAAGATCCCTCATCAAACCCTTAAAACACCACTTAGCTCTCGGGTGTCAATCATTTTGAAGAGCCTTTGGGGCCATTGCTAGCATCCTCTTTGTTTTGTTTTACAGTGAACCATTCCACAGGGGTACCAGGTAAGGCCACTCCCCTCTCTCTTCCCAAGTCGCTGGGCGTTTGTCCATTCGCTCCGTCCCTACATTCTGTAATTTTTGCCCCCCGTGCTGCCTCGACTTGAGTTTTTCTGGTGTACTTCCTGCAACAAAACAAAGACACATTTTCAGATGCACAGCAGGGGCACAGAAGACACAGGACTGCCTAGAAACTGGATTATATTGTCTTTTGTACTTATTTGGGCACAGTTGAAATGACAAAAAATGAAGTTATTATTATTCTAGCAGTGATTGATCTCACAGATGCACAACACCTCAGGATTAACGGAACTTTTGCCCCTAAATTTCAACATAAACACGTCTCCACATCCAGCTTTTTTTTCAAAGACAAGGCCAACAGTAGTTGTTGCTTCGCACCATGTGTGATTTGATCACTCCATACATGCTGTGAGTTTTTGACAGTCTATTCATTTGCTGTCACCACAGCTGAAACCCCCAAAAAGAGGAACAGCCACTGCTAGCAAGCCCTCTTAGTTTTCTGTCTCTTAATGTTGGACTTTACAGCCAGTACTATCAACAAAATTTTGTTATGGGACTGGTAAAAACTAAATGCATAATGACAACAATGATTCTCGGCTTGACTAAAAATGCTGCGATCTTACAGTCTGGAGACCCAGACAGCAAAAAGCCTGATCACTTTTGGTCACTAGCCGAGATGTAGGAAGAACCAGCAGAGTCATTCACTGATCTGAATCAATGCCCCGGTAAGTAAGAGGCTCATAAGCCCTTGATGTAATTTGGAGCGAGGCCATTTAATGCTTTAAATGTGATGAGAAGATCTTCAAAATCAATGCGGACTGTAACAGGAAGCCAGCGTAAGCTCATATGCTCATATCTCTTAGTGCCAGATAAAACCTGAGCAGCAGCTTTCTGTACCAGTTGGAGTCGAGCTCTGACTGCTGCCGGCATGGAGCGCATTGCAGTATGTCTGATGTTATATTTATCAATGGCAGTGATTGAGTTGCAAAAAGCTTGATAGGACATTTATTTTAACCCTCCTGTTGTCTTCATTTAGAGGTACAAAAAAATATTGTTTCCTTGTCTGAAAAAATACCAAAAATTCAGCAAACAAATTCCCCAAACATAAACCTTCAGGAAGAAAATTCCCCAAAAATTCCTTAAAAGTTAAAAAAAAATACCCCAAATTTCGCAAGAAAATTTTTTGTAAATACTTTAAAAAATGACTAAAAATCTTCAGAAAAAATATTAAAAGTATCTAAAGTGATTACATACATATCAGTAAAAGTTCTATTTTCTTGAAGAACATTCACAAAAAAATCAACCAAAATCCAGCGAAACTCACTTTACATTTGCGAAACATTCAGGAAGAAACTTCCAATAATTCTTTAAAAATTTCTCTTAAAAGTTTTATTTTAAAAAAAATTGGCAAGAAAATTCTTGTAAATATTTTCAAAAAATGAGTAAAAATATTTTTTAAAAACTCCAAAAAATGTTTAAAGTGATATTTTTTCCCCCCCACATTTTCAGACTTTAATTTTGCAAAACCTTCAGGAAGAAAATTCCCCCCCAAAACCTTTAAAGATTCCCTTAAAAGTTTGATTTTAAAAAATTACCCAAATTTGGCAAGAAATTTCTTGCAAATATTTTCAAAAAATGAGCGAAAAGCTTTCCAAAAAAATTCTAGAAATATCTAAAGTGATTACATACATATCGTTAAAAGTTCTAATATTTTCTTTAAGGACATTCACAAAAAAAAAAACCCAACCAAAATCCAAAATTTGCTGGATTTTAGTTGATTTTTTACTACTGGCTGTAAAGTCAACATTAATTTGACCCGCAGGACAACCCAAGGGTTAGCGATATGGTGTCATATTCTGTACAGATTATTAACCCATTTATGATGAATGTGTCATGTAGCACCTCATACAACCAAGATTTGAAACAGCAGGGATATATAACATTTCTATAAAATGGTTTATCTTCATTGGAAAAATATGCAAAATTACTACAATGATCCTTTCAGTTTATATTTGCTCAAACAAAATGACGACTTTCCTGCAACGACACCAGAAACCAGAGACATGAAGACCGTTGCAGACGTCGATATGCTAAACGTGGTCTTCCGTATCTGCAGAACTCGCATGTGTCAGTCTGTTCTGGCGAGCCGTCTGAATTTCAGGACATAATGTACAGTAGCAGAGTGGAGATTCTGCCTGGGGAGCGGGAGTGCCAGTGGGTCTACCACAAAAACCACTTAGTTCCTTCTCTTGCTAATGGTTTTCTTTTTTGAGAAATGGGTAAAAAGCACACAGTTGAATCTTAAAAGGATCACACTCTCCTGCAGGTTGACAACTTGAGAATGTGACGGAGTCTGCATTTAGACATTACAAGAGGTTTCAAATTATTTATGTAGACTTCTCCGATTTCACCATGAAACCGCAGAGAGGTTGTGTGTTTGATAAGGCTTTAAATGACATAAAATGATCAGTATCAATGTCAATATGCATGCATACCTTGAAGGATGAATGACTATGTCCAGGTAAAGGTCTCTGTGGGAGAAAAATGAAGCCACTTAAGTTGGATGGATTAATTTCACCTGCTATGCAGTAAACTTAAACCTAGTGACCCCTTAAAGTAACAGTTTGTTAATTTGAAAAATACAGTTAATGAGCTGAGTGATTTGATAAAACTCTTCTGTTGGTATTACAGCCATTAGCTGGTTAGCCTAGCTTAGAATAAAGACTGGAAATGGGTTAACTGCTGTCACATAACATTTATACTTTTGGTACCTGCATGTGAAAGATTTGTCTTAAATAGCGAACTTTAGCTAGCTAGGGTATGTTGTAAGTTAAGACAGTTAACCCTTTAAGCTTCAGTCAATTCCAGCCGTTTTCAGTACAAAAAATCGCTAATATTCTATTTTGAAATTTAAAAAATGACGAAAAATACAGGGAATATTGGACGTACATCGCGAGGTGCATTTCCTTGAAAACGACCGATTCGTGGATTTTATACCGACTTCAGGACATGTTTTAGACAAAATAGTTTACTGGCTTGTGTTGTCTGGATGTAAAAGGTTGGATTATGGCCGTTTTTTGTGGAATCTTTTCTTCTGTGTGTAATAATGAACCCGGAAATGTGAGTCGCGCTGTGTGCGTTGAAGCCGTGTATAGAGAACGGATGGATGAATATTCGTTGTTTGTCAGACAAATGTGTTTTTCTCACCCGCTGTGGTAATCACATCTGAAAGTGGTTTATACCGACGGATTCATGAGAATCTAAGCTTTCCATCGGCGTATAGTGTTTGTATAATCGGGTTTGCAGCCGTCGGACATTCTTGAAATTCCTATGCAAATTAGTAGGGGTACCGCCGGCGGTACATCTACGACGCACTGAAGCGTAAAGGGTTAAAACTTAAAATCCTAAATATCATGTCTTTTTGGTCTGTAAATCTCTACCAAAAAAGGTACAAACAATTTGAGGTTCTCTGCGAGACCAGTCTTTATGCTAAGCTAACCAGCTGCGAGCTTAACAATTCATGTAACATTCTCTTGACACTATGTGCTCATAAACTAGCAGAACATCAATCATATCCCGTCCTGTCCTGATGATTTAACCTTTTTTTTTTTAAGAGTGTATCTGTTCGGTGCTGTGCTCACCTTCTTGTTTTTTGTCTTGTCTGGCTGCTGTGCTGTCCTACGCTCTGTGCCCTTGTCCACTTTGTGCCCTGCGGTACTAACCTTGGGTGTTCTCGGCATGTCTGTGTGGCGCTGTGCACGCACAGAGCGAGCTGCCTTGCTAGTCTTGGCAGGTGCACAGTACATCTCCAGGCGCCGCAGCTCACAGCTTTGGAAGCAGCACTCGTCCACGATGCCGCGTGACCGCCGTGCGTTGGGGCCATAACCTGGTTTACCTGTCGGAGAAGGACAACAGGAAGGTTTAGACACCTGAGGAGACAGAAGATCATTACCGCTGCTTCATAAAGTGAACGTTAGCTGGAGCGCTCCTCTTACATGTGGGTTTAGGGCCATTGAATGCTCATTAAAAGCTCTTTTTGAAAGGACAGATTCCAGGTGGGACTACAGTATTATGAGCTGTAGGCCATTAAGACATAATAAACTTCCTGTGAGCATGTGAAGGTCTTTCACAGACTAAATGTCACACAGGCTAAACCTGCATGTTTGCAATGGTACCACCTCTCTACAGTCATGTAGTGTAAGTAAATGCTGGTGTGGTTCGAATAAGAGAGCGCTATTGTCTACGGTCAGCAGCAGCTCTAGTAGCCTCCGCAATTCCACTTCCTGTGATCTCTTTAATGTCGTCAAGACAACTCGCTGTAGATCTACCTTTCTTTCTGTCCCTTGAATGATTGTTTTCTCGAGGCAGTGATGTTTGGTAACATGACCAAAGTAGCTGAGTTTTCTTGCGATGACGTTAGCCCGCAGTGTTTTTTCGACTCCTAGCTCCTTGAGTACATATAGTCTAACATATAGTCACTTGCTACTGGTAACCTCTAATCCAGTACTACTTGTTTCAGGGCCGGATTGCCGGCAGCTGAACCAACACCCCCACCTGTCTCTTGGAGATGGATGAGGAGGGTTTCTGGACACCCTGATGGAACTAAAAGCAAAATCCATCTTAAGGGCGTCGACTCTGGAGAGTCAACGATGGCCATCCAGCGACTCCATCGATGCAGAAGGACCTGGCCACCCACTGCATTTGCTTTTGGCCAAGTTAGTTCACATGAGAGGTTGCAATGGTACACATGAAGTCAATTTTATCATCCACCCAAGTCCATAACCGTCCATGCGAACCCCTCGGCAGATATCCACATACAGGCCAAAGTTTCCATGCACTGCAAGCACACCGACTGCCTAGCAACAAGGAAAACAAATGGTGCTCACAACAAACGCTTGTTGTGAAGAGAGACAAGAGATTCCCCACCATCCACTCCTTTGCAATCCATCATGAGATGCAGCTGAAGTGGTTACTGTTGGACTTTGATTTCAGGCTTTCCATCAATGGTGCCCAAACAAAACTGGAGGTTTAAAATTCTCCAGATATCCCGTGCTATGTGCTATGCTAACTAACTGCAATAACCTGTAAAAAATGAGAGAAAGTCACAGCCTTTCAGAAACATCCGTGGAAGCCACTTTTACTCCTGCTACTGTTAAATATGCAAAATATGTTGAGATTTTAAATGCTAACTCTGCTATTTTTAAATATGAACCCTAAATTTCCATCTTTTTTTTGGCTCTAAATGATTAAAAAAACAGAAACAAATGCACAGATTTGCTCAAATGTTGAGCAAGAACACTGCAATAATTCTTGTTTTCATCCTGCCATGACAACAGAATAACCTTTAGAGCAACAACTAACGGCTGTTTTTCAGTGCTACTGTTAAATATGTAAGTTATGATGTGAGAATTTAAAAGAAAATTCAGTTATTTTTAAACCTAAACCCTATTTTTACATCTTTTTTATATTTTAAATGATTACAAAAAGTGAAAAATGTTCAATTTTGGCACAATATTAAGCAAGAATACTTAACAAAACAGCTTTTAGGGCTTCAACTAATTGCTATTTTCACAGCTAATTGTATCCTTGATTCACAAATTAGTTGTTTGGTCTATAAAATGTCTAAAAAACATTCTAAACAGCTATATCAATGGTGACACCTACCACAACCATCATTACCCCAGTTAATGGCAATAGGATTTGGACCATGGTATTCTATTTTCAGTCATTTTGGACAGTAGTTGTTTCATGTTTTGTTAGTTGTCATAAACAAATCATCTAACTTTAAAATTGCAAAAATTTGGTTTCTGAAAGCAGCCAAGGCTCATGGTTAGCTTCTTCAGAAAGACAGGAATTGCAACCACCAATTGAGTTGATGGAAAAGAAGCTGGACAGGAAGTGACACGATGATTTGAGGAAGATTACATACAATAGCCACAGACACATTTGCTATCAGAGATAATGATGGAAGCTATTCAGAGAAACACGAACAATCTAGTTTCTCGGTCGTCTATGTGTAGGGTAAACTGGTACGGATTGTTAAATTTTGAAAACGTGATCATGTAAGCTAATGTACGATTGGTTTTCAAGGTGGTTCATGGTTCTGCACCCTCATCTTTCTAGTTTTTTTTCATTGCACCATGAAATGCTACCATGTCAACAAGGGCTTGTTGTATCCTTCTATGTAAAACTGCCTCTGGACAATCGACCAATAACCAAATGGAATCGGCTCCCCACTGAGCTAAAGACAATAACTGATTTTAAAGACTTTTCTAAAGAAACTAAACAATGGATCCAGAGAAACCAAACCTGTCAGTATTGTCAGTCCTTGAAATTACTTTTTTAATCATGTAAGTGTGAGAATGTGAGATCCTTTTTGTAAAATGTGAAATCTTGCTTGCTCCAGGAACTGCAGATAGAAGCTAGCTAGTGCGCTATAATCTGCTACAGAGCCTCTCTACCTTGAGTTTAATAGTCTTCTGTACATGGTCCCTGTCAAATAAACTAATAATAATAATAACAAGTGTTTGACACTGACGTGTCTATGTCCCCCGCCGAACAGATGGATTTGAAAGTCACAGTCAACAAACGCTCGGTGTGACCTTGAAAATTATGCGAAGGTCACCTAAATTGACTGGTGTCGGGGGATCATCCTAATACATGTTGACATCAAGTTTGACGAAGATCCGACGATTCCTTCATGAGATATCGCGCAAACAAGGATGCGGGACGTACGTAGGGATGGATGGATGGACGGACGGACGGACGGACGGACGGAGGGAGGCGAATACTAGGTCCCCCTCTTCGCGCGGCGGGGGACAATAATGATAATTGTTTCCTGAATTGTGCAGGTTTAGCTCCAGTCAGCCAGGAACAATGTTTTGAACCAGCTCACGGATCTATAGTTAGCTTAATTAGCTACCTGTCTACTGCTGATAAAATCTGCATATGGTAAATATACTTTCAGCCAACAAAATCAGTGAGTTAGAAGTGCTTTTGTCTGCCTCTTTCTTAAATAAAAGGACTCTGAAAGTTTACATTAAATTTCAAGGGGAAACTATGATAGTAACCTGCGTATGAACTGTGCAGGTTTAGCAAACTTCTACAAATCAGACTTTTTTATACCTCTTAGCAGAATTAAACAAACTGTGGTGAGCGGCCGGCCGTCATGCTTGTGTTAATGCAGTGATAATAGCCAGGTCCCACGTCTGATGTTTGTAATGTATGGACAGTCTTAATGACACTGATTTCTTCCGTGTAAAATTTACAGTGCATCACGTTGCACACTGTGGACCCATTTTGGCAGCTGTTTGACTGTAAAAATAGGGGGGTCACAGTCACCCAACTGCTGATTAGATCCCGCTCAGTCATATCTTTTACGCAGAGGTCCGTCCAGCAAGGGAAAACCACAACTCCTCGGGGCCCGATCCACCTGCAGAAACATCCAGGCGGGCCCCACTGTTCATTCACATTTTAATTTGGCAGAAACGTCCTGAAGATGGAGCATCGAAGTTTAGTTGTTGTCGTCAAAATGAAACCTATAGGACTACTTCAAAGTGCGACACTCAGCTTTTTTGACTCAATGACCACATTAAGCTGCAATGACGCCAATAGTCACTTCCTCTTACCCCCAAAGCCCACCCTCTTTGGTGGCTTTTAGAAAAACCCAGACTCTCCATTTACAACTCCCCACTCACCTTGAACAATATAGCCCTGATGGGCTTTTCCCTGTTACCAAATGAAATAATAATAATTTAATATGGCATTTACAAGGAGGAAATGCCTTTCCCTCTCAGAGTTAATAGCTCTTGGCTCAGAAGGCTGCCAGTGCTGACAAAGTGCATTAACTTCTGCTCTCTGTGTGCCGTGTTCTGACAATGTTGTTTTGGACAGAGAGCAGCTTTCATTGAGAAACAGAAGCATCATTCTCCTCGGACCCCCGGAAACAAAGCAGAATGGAGGCTAATGGAGGTGTGAATGAGAGGAGGGGAGAAGGGGGAAGATGGGGGGAGGCTTTCATGTTGCCCATCAGGTAGAATGATGCTAAAAATACGCCGTGCACCTGCATTATTTAGGATACAGAGGAACCGGATTTACCCAGATCTCAAACTTCCAAAACAGATGTGTTAAATTAAACATGCAGACAGATTTTTAAAGAAGACCTCCATTTAAATGCTGATGTGTCTTCTTATTCAATGCTAATTTATTGACACCTTTTATAGCTGTGTTTTTCTAGGAAAGTCGTTTCTGTGCTTTCAGTCCTCTGAGCAAACAGATGGTGAGGATCAGCGCGCCCGGGCTTGGCTGCTATATTAACACCTGATGTCAAAACATTTAGAAAGAGAAAAATATGACGTTGAGCCCTGGCTGGCGATTATATAATGATTGCTGAAAGCCAAAAAAAGGGTCCGTGCTCCATTGCCTGGCCTGTTTTCCAATCCCTCCCAATAAAGCCTTACAAATTAACATCCGCTATTATTCTGAAAATAGTTTGCCACCCTGCTGCACAAACAGCTGGAAGGGACAGAGAAATCAGCTGGCACCGGTTGTGATATGTGGGATAATCAGCTTGGACAGGTTGGGAAAAACACGCATATAATAATCAGGTCTGAAAGCTCTGGTTTTAAATGCTGTAATCCCTTGTAAACAAAGACTTTTTTGCTGAGACTGTTGTTAAACCAACAAGGGTAAACAGACTTTCCCAGCAGTGCTTCCTGCCTCGTGGCTCTGTGCTGTTTGAAATGGCGGATGCAGGGATCACACATGATGGTGAATAAGGATTTCAGGCCGGATTAAAAAAGCATGTGTTGGGATTTGATTTTGAAGTAGAATCATTGGCTGTGTTGGCCCTAATAGCAAAAGTTCATTCGAAGGAATACTCAACTGAAAATCTACCTTCAGGGCATCAAATGCTGGAAAAATGCCTCTAATCTCCTTCTGAAGTAGCAGATTGAGCTTTCTAACGGTAAGCACATAGATTATTGGACTAGAAGCAGACTATCAGGAACAGAAATACCTTAAAACGGGCAAAAAGGAGCAGATTCCAAGTAAGATGAGTAAGATTTTGAATGCTGGCCACATATCAAAAGACGATGAGGTGTTTGGGCTGCAACAAGACAATATTTTTGTCTATAAAATGTCTGAAAAAAGTGAAAATCTGTCATTTACAACAAAGACAAACTTCAAATCCTCACATCTATGAACCGTGGACAACTTAATTTTTGCAATCTAAATGTCTAAAACCATTAATCAATTACTAAAATAGATGCAAGTTATTTATTTTTGGTCAATCAACAGCTTGTAGCATAGCAAAGTAATGTACAGTAACATGCACATACATGGTGAAATGAAAGACTGCAGTTCCTCAAGTGGCCACTCGAGGCTGCCTCCACAGTTGAGTCAATCCCCATAGACGCCCATAATAAAATGTCCAACATTACCGCAGAAATAAACATGTTTATAACCCGGTACAAAGAAGGGTTTTGGTCTCTATGGGTAATTTCCTCTTTAATGACAACTGTGCAAAGGGTGAATATTATTATAACTTACCCATTTAAATTCTACTAAGGCTTGAAGTTCTGCCTAATTACAGAAGTGGACAGTGGATCTCCCGCCTCGGCTCCACTCACACTCCACTTGTTCGCTCATTTTTGTATTAGCTGGATATTAGGAGGAGTCAGGCACTGTCAAGATGGTGATGATCGGACCCACCGCACTGCACTTCGACATTCGGAAAACCTATAGATGACCTCACTGAGGGTGTGTCCATCTTTATATACGGTCTACGGCTGTGGCAGAAGCCGAGCCAGGTACATATCTTAGGCCAGGGCTCTCACAGAGGTCTCATTGAAATGAAGGAGGCGGCTGTGTAATTTCACACACCGTGCTGGTTTCTGTCTGAACAGAGGTGGTTTGAGATGTTCCTGTGGATGTTATGACATGTTCTGGGATATATTCTTTTTTCCGTAACTCTCAGTCGCCTTTGGAAAAGGTTGCACCAGGTGTTGATTTCAAAACGACTGCATGTGCCGTCCTCTACGCATGAGAAGCGCTACGAACTCTTCAGAACTATAAAGGCCAATTCATGGTTTCTGTGAAGACTCATGTGATGCAAATTTTGTCATCCGGCCAAACTGATGTTCTGCACAACAAAAGAGCCGCCTGGTCATGAACCAGAAGTTTGTTTCGTGGTCCGCATGTACATCATGATGTTGGTACTGTAATAGTGGCATACAAATCTTTTTCTTTTTGATTTGTGGCTGTTTTGAGCATGCAGCCAAAACAATTAATTGGTCTTTACCCCTATGAGTCCCAAGAAGTTTTTGGGTGCATTTTTACTCATTATGTGTCACATTTTTCACTAAAACATCAAGTTCTGCACCTCTGTGGAAACAACACAACCATGGCTGGAAGTAGAAAGAACTAAAAAAAAAAAAAAAGTGTTTTGTGCAATCTGGGTTCAGTTCAGTCAAAAAGTCAGAATTTTTGTCATGTGACTGTTGGTCACAGTCCAGTCAGTCATGGCTTATTGGTTACGCCGACGATCACAGAATTGTTTTTTGGCAAACTACCTTGGCAAGTGCAGATTATTAAATAATTATGGGCATAAAGTTGGTCAAATTGTTTGATAAAATTGCATGTTACGCATGATTAGTTGAAGGACTATTAAAAAATAACTACTACTAGTGCTGTCACACGGTTAAAATTTGTAATCAGATTAATCACAGGGTTGCTGTGGATTATGCACAATTAATCATGATTAAATATCATTAATTTTTAATCTAGATTAATAATGTTTCATTTTGCATCCGCAAACAGACTCAAGAAAGAAGGGTAGAACCAAGATGATGATTTTATGTCATTAGTGGATGATGTTTTCATCCACAATAACCCGTTAATTTTGACAACCCTAGATGATTTTTGTGTTGAGGACTTTTTCACGAGCCAGACATCATGGCTGGATGATGTTTCACCTCACTCCCAACCCTGCAGCATCATCAAAGCCAGAACACATTAGTTTAATTGTGCATTAGCCTACCTAGTTAAGCCTTCCCTTAAGCAACTGCACCTTCTCTAAATTTTCCAAACATCTCAGCCTTCTTATTTAATGTCACGAGATGAGGAAGAGGTGGATTGGGGCAACTGGTATTTGGGACTAATCCTGCTACTGATGAATAAGGCTGAACCAACTCACTCCTTGGTCTTCATCAGTATTTGGGACTAATCCTGCTACTGATGAATAAGGCTGAACCAACTCACTCCTTGGTCTTCATCAGTATTTGGGACTAATCCTGCTACTGATGAATAAGGCTGAACCAACTCACTCCTTGGTCTTCATCCTCTCATCTTGACTTTCCCTTGGGATCATCCATCCATCCGTCCATCCATCCATCCATCCATCCATCCATCCATCCATCCATCCATCCATCCATCCATCCATCCATCCATCCATCCATCCTCACTTAAAACCAACCATTTGGGCAATTGGTGTGAAAGCCGTCAGTGAGAGTCTCCACTGAACATGGACGAAGCATGTGTGAGCTACTAACACTGGTTGTTTTAGTTTCTAGCGTTGGACATCACCGCACGCCTCCATGAAACGTCTTTTGGTTCGGTGTTTGACAGGTTCAACATACATAGCGTTCATTCCTCTAAGGAACGGCACTGGAGAGAGATGGCTGGATTCCCCCATTCCAGAGTGGCACAGAAAGCATCTGGGTTTTACAGCTCGGTCATGGTCAATAAAAAGCAGCGGATTCTTGGAGCTGATGCACTGCCCTTCCTGCATAGTGTCAGGCAGTTTACAGCTGGGAAGGGACTGTAAGAGCTGCTTAAAGTACTGGAAACTACCTCTTTATCGCCGGTACCGCAAAGAGTTTACGGCGTGTGCGAAGTGTTCCTGCGCTGTGACACTGGAACTTTGTCCAACCGCACTAGAATTAAAAGAGTTGTTTGTGGCATTATGAATAAAAAGAGATAAAATGGGATTTATTGAGGGAACATTTTCTTGGCAACAGTGTTGAGACATCTTTTGGAGATCACTGAATTATATAATATTAAAGTGTCTGATTGAATCTAAGAAACGTATGCAGTTCATTCATTCTGGTTTGGGTAAAGATACGTATAATAGTGAGCATTAGCAGCCTTCATTAGAGATAAGAAGAACAATGCTAATGTTTTAAAGCAGGGGTGTCAAACATGCAGCCTGTAGGCCAAAACCGGCCCTCCAGAGGCTCCAATCCGGCCCTCAAAGTGTAAAAATTACAGAGAAGACATGAACTGCAGATTTTAAATGAGTAAAACTATAAATTTAAAATAATTTCTAGACATGAAAAGTTGTTTTGATCATAAAGTAAAATACTAGAGTGTTCATTGTTCTTTTGTGCCTCATTTTTGTAATATTTTGTTTTGTTTGCCTTTTTTTGTTGTTTGTCACTTTGTTTCTTGTTTTTGTTGTTTTGCGTTTCCCTTTCTTCTCGCTTGTGTTTGTTGTCTTATTTTTGTCATTTTGTGTTTTGCTTTATTTGCTGTTTTGCGTGTCGTTTTTGTCTCACTTGTATTGTACTTTTTTTTGCCATTTTGTGCTTCCTTTTTGTCTCACTTGCATCGCTTGTCTATTTAATTCTCGCTTTGTTTCTCAATTTTGTCATTTTGTATCTCGTTTTTATAAAATTTTGTCTTGTTTTTTGACTTTTTTGTAGTTTTGATCATAAATCATTGTTTTGTCATTTTGTGTGTCATTTTTGTAATATTTTGTCTTTTTTTGTCTGATTTTTGTCATTTTGATCTTACAGTAAAATCCTATATTATTCAGTTCCAGATACTTGTGACTAAATGTTGGGTTTCTTTGTAGACATTCTGTGATCTGGAAGTTGTAATGTGGAAATGATAAACTGAGGCTGAATGTTGCTGAAACTGAATTTATTTTTCTGAAGAAATTCCAGGTTGTTCATGATGTTTTGTAAAAAGAGAATTCCTTCAGTATGAATACTTTCAGAATGTACTTTTTTCCACTAAAACAATGGAAACATTTAGAGTTGTAGTTATTTATAGGTTATTATGTTCTGATTTTACTGGTCCGGCCCACTTGAGATCAAATTGGGCTGAATGTGGAACTGAACTAAGATGACTTTGACATTCCTGTTTTAAAGTGAGGTTTGTCAAACAACAAGAATGCTAATGGTTACCACTTCTTTTCCTACAGTTGGACAAAAATCTCAGTTGGACAAAAGTGGACTCGCTTTATTAATAGCCTTTCAGTCTCGAAATGAACCCAACAAAGGTAAAAATTGAAAGTCTTGATTTTAGGAAAGTGAGTTCGAGTGATTCGAGTTATTAGAATATTCCTCCCATTTTCAGCTGGGACTCAATATATCTTCATACAACCGGGGTTACGTTGGGTTACCTCGTGTCACAGTGTGTATTTTTGGTGAAATATTGAGTGTGCACAAGTGATCAACAGTGTGTCGGACTCTATGGTTACACCTGGAATGCAAAATGAAAAGCAATTTATGAGACTACCTAAGGCAAACAGTGGAGAACGCCAGGAAGGATATCGACTATAAATCTCTGTGATCTCCACGCTAATGTTACTAAACGTATCCTTGTTTTTCTTTGTGGAGGTCCTACGTTATGCGGGCGGACTAAACTGGTGAGGAGTTTCAATGGCGAGGTACTGTTTAGTCCCCGAGTGTCCTTAAATAACTCCAGTCTCGGCTTCACCTAATGTACAGATCTAAATCTGGAGGACGCCTGCCTGTCCTTTTCATGAGACGCCTCTTTGTTCCGTCGAGCAGTAATTCACAGAGAGGTTGGATATTTTGTAGTTCGGGTCCTAATGGGAAAACGACACCTTTTTTTGGCGGCGATGGAGAGGACACAGGAGGTCTTTCTTCGGATCGCGCTGAATTCCGCCAGTGTAAAACCGGGGAGGGTGGAGGGGTGTCCTGATCATCCTGTAATCCACATAATCCCCTGCTGCTGAGGCCTAGCTATGTGTGTGTTTGCGTGCGTGCGTGTGGGCGTGCGTCGTCGTGACGTGCTGTTTACACATTCACCCTCCAGCTCAAGTAGCTCCGAATAAAACAGTCGAATGCTGAAGACTCATCAATGGCAGCTAGAAGCAATTTCCTCCACTCTCCTTTCACTTCATGTGCCGCCTCTGCAAGCCAAAAAAAAAAAAGAGGGTACATATTTGCCTGCCCTGTTTTCATTCGAACTTTGTGTAGCAACAATAAGCTCTCGGCCAAAAACGACGGATTATTTCAACCCGTCGTAACTCATGAGGGGTTGTGCATCCTTCGTTTTCCAGAAACACACAGTGAGATTAGATATCTCATGCCTCCCTCCAGAATAACTGAATGTTTCAGCAAAAGTGACTTAGGACACGGAGCTACTTAGTGCTTACACTTTGGCCAAAAAAAAGTCCCATAACAGATCTGATTCATGGAATGAACATCCCAGTGAAATCACCCCGCGGTCCTGCCTGCTAAAGCATTACAAAGACAACTGAGGATTTCTAGGTCAGGCTAATAATTGGAAAAACTGACTACGGTTGTGGATTTTTTTTTTTTTTTTTCTTTCTGTTTCATAGACCGCAGTTTGTTTAATTACCTTTAAAGAAAAAAAATATTTCCACCAACTAGTGTTTAGCATTTCTGTCAGGGTAGGAAATCTGCAGGCTTGAAATGCAAGCGGTGGCATGCTTAAGGTGGATTGGCAAAAGTGGTGGGAGCACAGAAAGCTCGCTGTCGTTGCAACGCCGTCTCTGGACACATTATCAATCAGGAGGCTGCCAAGTTCAACACGGCCAGACTGGAGGGGAAGAGTTCAGGGAAAGGAGCATGCTTCCTTTGGCCGAGCCGTTACGCTGCCGGGTCCTATAGACGGCTGAGCCTAAATGGATTCTCCAGGAGAAGAAAATGGAATGACAAGCGAGAATATGAGAGAGGGAGAGAAACCGAGGAAGACAGTGAGCGGCATATTTTCCAAGGCACGGCACCCTGCTGCTCAAACCTCATCATCTTTTCAGAAAAAGGATGGAGTGTTTGTGAAATACACCTCTTTTTCAACAGGAAAATGTAGCATTGATAGATGGACGCTGTGTCGTTCGGTGACAGCTCCGTGTAAGGTAACGCGGGAAAGACAAATACATTCCCCCTACCGCAAAAAGGTCTGTTCCCGTTTAAGAAGTGTATCCTGCATGAGGATTCATGAGTTACATTGGCCTACGTTCAGCACTTTCTCATGAGATGGATATGGACAGCGCTACAAGTCAGCCTGTGAGAAACATTAATAAAACTGTAGTAAAACTCCACGATCGGTAGCCAACCCTTTGTCACATTCACACATCATCCAATCTCTGGACACCCTCATGCCTTGTCAAAATCTTAAACATTTCAGCAACTTTAAGCTACCGCTGCAGGCACTTCTTGGGACCATTTGTGAAATGAAACTGAAGAAAAAAAGGATTCCAAAGTCCAAATCCAAGCAGCTGTGTACTCAGAATCCAATGTAACGGCTAATGGCTCTGGACAAATGAGTGTAAAAAGACAAATTCAAGGCCTGCGTTCACTAAATTGTAATGTTTTATAGTGTAGTTCATGGTTTTCCACAGTTTCTCAGCTTAAACGGTCATTTATACAAGAGAAGTGCTGCAGCGGAGGGAATCCAGAGACCAAAAAGTCTTAACTGGCAGAAAACTGGCAAGCGAGCGGGCTGTCACGACCACTTCACAGCGTGCGGGCGTTGCCAGCAGCATCTGGATGAACAAGACTCCCAGCTTTTCTGGCAAATGTCGCACAGAGGCCCATGATGCAGAGAAAGATGATGGAAAAGCGGCAGGGAGTGGGATGGTGTGGAGCAGCAGCAAGGTGCACGATGACGCCAGTGTCCATACGGAGATCTGATGACATCCAAAGACCTTTTTGGAACATTTTATGCCAGTGATTTGAATTTATTGTGTGCGACGCCTTAGCATAATCAACGGTAGCATGAATAATGTTATTTAGATGACACATTTGGTTAAGGCTTTGTTAAGAAAGAGTTGGATTTGGATCAACCATCCAACTGCCTGGACTGTTCTCCACTGAACATGTTGTGTGCTGTAGAGTCGTCTAATATGAAGCTAACTCCTCGCCACGCTAAGCTGTGCATGAACAAGGCGCAGCAGTCCAACCCAGTTTCCAAGAGAATGACGCCAATATTCGATAATTCTGCACCACAGTGTCACTGGTCAGTGTCAGCACAGAAATGTTGCAAGCCACATGGAAAATGGAGGTTGGGGTGGTGAATCCAGGTCTAGCATGTTCCATCGCAGTCCTGCAGTCAATGTTTTCTTTATGAAGTGCAGTCATGATCTTTTCATGACCATAACCGGGTGGCAAAATACATCCCAAACTTTAAGCATACTCTCATTGTCATGGGTTAATATTTAGACGGAAATCAGACGTTTGGATTTTTGCTATCTTTACCAGCAGCTGAAAGCTATTAATGCTAAATGCAATAATGATAATGTTAAATACATACGACGTTCAGTTTTTAGCGACACTAGCTTGTGTTGGTCCACATGGTTGGTCCAAACTGAAGTCTGTCTGTGTAGATCCTCAGTCTTCCAGGTCATGAACAACTGGAAGCCTTATGGATATAAGATGAGACGTCTTCAAGAACCAGTAAAAAGAAGTCCAGTTTACCTTCTCTGATGATTGCAATGAAATTTTGTATGGATATTTTTGATCCCCAGAGGATGAACGATAATGAAGAGTGGATCCCAAGAGGCTTCGTTTGATATGTATTAAACAAATATCCAATGGATTTCCATTAAAATTGTCCGCCTTAGTGCTAATTAGCAAATGTTAAATACATACAACTTTCAGTTTTTGTTGACACTAGCTAGTTTGGGTCCAAATTGAAATATTTACTGATGGATTACCATAAAGTCTGTCTGTATAGATCCTCAGTCATCGAGGTCTTAAACAACCGGACGTCTTATGGATATGAGGTGAAATGTTTTCAAGAACCGATAAATAGTAGTGCAGTTGCATTCTCTGATGATTGCAATGAAATTTTGTATGGATATTTTTGATCCCCAGAGGATGAGCCATAATGAAGACTGGATCCCAACAGGTTTGGTTTGATATGTATGAACAAATATCTAATGGATTTCCATTAAAATTGCCCTCCTTAGTACTAATTAGCAAATTTTAGCATGCTAAACAACGTTGGTAAACACTATATGTGCTAAAAACCAGCGTGTTAGCATTGCAGAACTGCTGACATGGCTTTAGATTTATTTGCTATCATCGCATCAATAAAATGGACTCATCTACATATTTGGGGGTTTTAGATTTGCATGGTTCCACACTGACCACTAATGCTCTGTTGTACCGAGGCTGCCATTGAGAAACGGGCCCCTTTCTGGACTGTAATCTTACATCAGTCACCAAGTTCTTAAAAAAGGTGGATTTTTAAACCATTCTGGGTTCAGATTAAGGCGAAAGCAATCAATTACTGGAAAAGAGAACAACTGCAAATGCATTATTGATGCTGCTGATCTCCCACAGAAATCCTATATCTTCCTTTCTTTTTGAAACTGGCAGCTGACAAAGTCGACCACATGTGGAAAATCCTTCATAACTTTGGGACCAAACCAAACCATTTATAATGGATTGTTATGCCAAATCTGCACAGCAGTCAGAGGGACAATCAATTATAATAGATTTAAAAAAAAAAAAAAAGCCTTTTAGTGGAGACATGATGCTCCTTGAGGGCATTTTGCGCAAATTGGCTTAATTGAGGGACGTCAGCCAAGGAAATGTGAATAAGGATCTTAAAAACTTGTGTTGTGTAGCGTCTGAGCCAGCTATACTGCTAATGTACAGTCATACTGCTCGTCTCTGACAGATAGATCAGGATACAAGTCATGGGAAACACTGGCTGCCGGTGGAACATTGCACCTAACCTTGGTAGCTCCATATATCCTGTGCTGTTCTGGGCTAGGTTGTACTCTTAATGGAAAAATTGGAGATTTAAATCCTGGATTCTTGGTCGAGGGTTTTCTTTGGGTAGCTTTCCCTTCTCTGGTGGAAAAAAGAAAAAACTTCACTGCAACATTTGCTTTCTACCCCTCCTTTTTCTCAGAGATAGTCAGCCAAATTCCACTTAAAGCTCTTTCCCTGTGGGCAAAACTACGATTTGCCACCAACAATAGTTACTTATCATTATTCCATATTTCACCTGGGTTTTCTTGGTCGATGTCTGGGCTTCAGACCAACAAGTAGAGCGGAGCATTAAAACAAATGTGAAGAGAACTTAAAGATAAGACTGGCAGAGGAATGAATGAAGGGAGAAACATTAATGCAGGGAAAGTCAAGACAAGATGTCAAACTGGCTGCTTTTTTATTTATGAGCTCGCTGGAGAGCTCTGGGACATATACAGCCAACCTTTATGAATAAATAAAAAGGTGCACTTACTGAAATAAAAGCCTCTCTCTCCACAGACAAACTGCAGCGTGTCGACCAGCTCCGCCCCGCACAGGGTCTCAGGGCCCGCCCCTGTTGCCGTCGGAGTCAGGGTGAGGACGCACAGCAGTAGTGAGAGGGTGTGGCCACAGGAGATACAGCACATCGCACTCTGTGCACGGGGACAGAGGGAGAGCCTTAACATTTCCACTTCTGTTACAGAGCATCACCACAGGCACAGTTTCATTAATCACTGCAGAGAGAAAAGACATTTTAGCGCACAAATCTGCTGGCACACTTGGTGGCTCAGTGTTTTACGCATCTGTAGTGGCGACATTTCCAAAAACCAATGAGCTAAAAAAAAAAAAAGAAGGAAAGAAACAGATGGTATCTTTACAGGGTTTTGGAGATGTGGAGGAAAATGTATTAAATCCAAACTTCCACTTGGTGCCAAAGTCAGTTAAACAGGAGGCTGAGCAGCCCTGATGCTCCGGAGCGCCTCTGCGCAAAAACCGAGCGGAGCGCATCCAAATTGAACACACACTTCCCCTCTTATCATCGCTCTGCTCAGCTCCTGAGTGTGTCAACAACAATCCGTGTTCATCAGAGGATTTTATCCATCATATCTTACATTAACAACCCGCTCAGCATTTCCCCTGCTGTTCCAAAACCCAGCTGTCAGCGCGTTATTACGCACAAAAAGTGCTGCGAAATTCAGAAAGGAGAATAAAAGGTGCAAAAAAAAAACAAAAAAAACGCCGGGGGATCTTATGTGAGATGGAAAAAGACTCTCCCGCCAAAGCCAGCCGGAGAAAGCTGACTGGGCCAAATGTACATAATAAAGAGAATAAACACAGGACATTATCCATCCACATCACAACCCCAACCGCACAGCCCCGACGCCCAGAAGTATTTCATGTTAAGCTCTCCTCTCTCTCGACCAGCCCCGCCGCATCAGGTTAGATATTTAGCACTTAATAATGCACACTCAGCAGTAATTACTTTGAAAGTTGTAGAGCTGCATTAGAGCTTTCTGCTGAAAAAGAGCGCAGGACGCACAGAGCTGCGCTGGAGGATGAAAACCCTCCATTCATCCGTGCAGTCAAACTCATGCACGATTCATGTCAAACATTCCCAAAAAAGAAAAAAAAATCAATTAAAGCAAAAAAACAAAAAGGTGGACGATATCTAAATTAGTGCATTAAACAAAAAATACCAAGACATGCAAGCATCCATAACTGAATGAAAAAGGATTTTAAAAATTTGAATAAATCCACATTTGCCATGCATTTAAAAAGCTGCAAAATAGAAATAAGCCATAGAAATTCCCGTTTATTGTTTCAGTTTAAACTAGAAAAGGATGCTCTGTGCAAATAGTGAAGAACCAAGGTGATAATCTATAGTGTCAAAGGAAATCAGGTAAGTTACCTTGAAGACATCACATAAATGCCACTGAAAGGAAAGAGCGCTAGACATCCCCACGGGTCTCCGCAAGACAAAGCCCGGCGAAAATGAACTTGTTTGAAGTCATTAAAAACGGGGAGAAAGAGGATGAGATGCGGGCAATGTCACATCTCAATATTCCGACTTTGTTCCATTGCGCAGGCTCGTTTTGGAGAAGTGAGATTTAGCGAACAGGAGACGGATTTAGAGAGAAAATCCCTCACATTTATCTACATTACACAGACATTTTCAACAGGAAACAGCTGGGGCAGCATTTGCCTCCTACTCGTCCTAAGTTATTCATTAAGGATTTTGGGCACATATTCAAATAACGTCATTTCTCTTTTTTCTCAGAACGGGATTGAATTTTGATCTCTCTAAGACTTGGTTAGTAGTTCAGATCAAGATAGAAAAAGCGGTGCTGCCCCACACCAGCAGCAGCAGCAGCTCTCACTCACACAACACACTATTTTATGCCCTGAAAGCCCGTGAAGGAGAAGTTAAAGACAAGCCGGAGGTTGCGATGTGCCTCCCGGTCGTCGTGCGTAATTTGGCACCGTGTAATTCAGCAGTCTGTCCAGCGTCCGAGCTGATTAACGCCGAAATAAATCATTAAAAACACTTTTCCACTTACTTAGCACAGTGCTCCCGACTTGGATGGCCAATAAAAAGCGAAATAAAAAAAAGCGAAAGTGGAGTGAATATGGAAAAATATGACATTTTTATTGCAATGCAGAGCCGGTATGAGCCAGAGATAACCAGAGAGCCACATCTGAAGTCATGTTTGCTTCAAACTTTGTGCCACTGTGCAGGATTTGTGCTGCTTTTCTGCACACAGTTACAGTAATTTCAAGTAATAATGCTGCTTTTTTGGCTCTTGTTTCCTCTCTGTTGTTGCTGATTTTCAGTAGTCTGTAAATAACATGGGAACTAATGGGGAAGAAGGCATTTATTTCAGATTTTAGCCTTTACTGGTGCTCTGACAAACATTTGATGCCACCCACTGTCCACATGTGGGCCCCTCAGTTTCACCGCAAGAAGCAGCAATGACAGACTGAAGCCTCTCATGAGCTGGCTGAGGGCTTATCAACACTGATCCAACCACTGAACATGAGATCAGTGCCGCAACCCAATCATAAAACAGGACAGCAGTGTATCCCAGCATGCTCAGCCAGAGAGCTTCCCAAAGCAAGGTTGGATCCAAAGGGGCTAAAGACAGGCAACAGTTAGTTGTTGGGGGTAAAGTGGGTCAAAACGCCACCGTGGTCGCACGTCCCCATATAACACAGCAGCACGGATTCACACTCAGCATACATCTCAACTGAAATGGAATGAGTGGTGTCCAACCTGAGGGTGCCGGGCCCTGGTAGGGACGCAATGGTGAATGGAAGGGGTCATAAGATCCCTAAGAAGACAGAAGCTTCCGAAGATCTACTTTTTCTCTTCAATAGTGGAATATTTTATTAAAACTATGCTCTTTCTGTGAACTTTTCACAACTCACTGTCAAAAATGAATGTTTAAATTAGCTTAAAGCTGGAGTGCAGGACTGTTAGATTCAAGTCCTTATTGAATGAGTTTACTCAATGCTGACTAAGCCTCTCAGCGATACTGAAATCTGTCTGTATTTTACAGCATACTGGAGTTTTAAATCTACTTTTCTAATTGGGGTATCTATCCACCATCCATCTAATATCCATCCATCCATCCATCCATCCATCCATCCATCCATAGCGACATAGATGAAGTATTCTCCAATGCTTCAGATGAAAAAAATGAACTTCAGAAAACTACTTTCAATCAAAAAAGAAAGCATTTCGAGGAAAGATTACCATCTAAAAAAGAACCACATGGCAGACTTTATTAGTGCACATCTTGTAATTACTTTCACGGCCAGAAGGGGGAGACAGAAGTTCTGCACTGCAGGTTTAAATGGTCAGAAAGTGTTGACAGTAATGGAGCTGTATGATAGATGTCGACTATCTTTATTTAGTTTGTGCCTCGACATCAGAGCTAAACCTGTTAGCGAGTCAATACAAGATTAACTGACAAAGTTGTTTTTTCAAGCAAAAATGCTGAAACTGGCCACAGATGCGACAACAGAAACTATTAGCTGAACAACACAAAAATCGTTAATTGTAATCCTTAAACTCTCAGTCCCAATTGATTTGGTAACATCTGTAGTTACCAAGGCAACAGCAAGGGCCGCTTACAACAGCAGACATGAGCGACCACTTCGTCAGATCGTATAGGAGCTTCTGCAAAAAGCAACTTTTTTCACTTGAAGATTTTTGTCTTTTGCCAGACATGGAGCAGACATACAGACAAACAGCCATTTATGTAAGAAGTCAGTTACCATGTTGTGGAGTTGGAGGTGTTCAGGATGTTCATGGGACGCTCACTGCTCCATCTTCTTCCATGACTCTCCTCCAAAAACCTAAAAATAGAGAAAATGACTGTGGTCTTGCTGATGATGATGAAAACATTTAGTTTACTGTCTGCGTCACAGTAGTACAGTTTTAATGTATGAACAACTCATTTCCATGTAATCTGAATCCAGATCTATACAAAAAATGCACTGACACTAGCTGTTAAAGTGTAAAACACAACTGTTAACTGACTTTTTCTTTGGATTCAAAGGGTCACGATTGATTTTGGTGCGTTATTTTTGGCAAACGTATTTGATTTTAAGAAAAGCTCTTTTTTTTTTTTACAATGAAAATTAATTTCTACATTCCTGCAAACTGCACATTCACATAAGGTCCGTGCATTAAATAACACATCTGCATTGAAAATCTAAACTCCTCGCCAGACGTCGCTTCGACTGACGCTGTTTTATTGCTAATCTTTAAGTCCTAACTGCAGGTTTCCATGACCTCAATCTGTGACCTGACTTATGTTCCACGGAGATGTCCACTGAGCGTCTCCGTTTGCCTTCCCCCGGCAGGTTGCGTCACTGATACAACGTGGAATATGATGATGATGATGCTCCTGTGATGAGAAGGACAAAGCTGCTTTCACACCAGAGGGTGACCTTGTTAGCATCAGATCAGGGATGCGGTCGGTCACTGATGCCTGTAAGCCTCTCTGTTGGTGGCTGATCTTAGAGGTGAAACTCTCTCATCTTTCACTGCCAGCTGACAGAAAGAAGGAAAAAAGAAAGAAAAAAAACCCTACACAATCTAGCGTGTAAATGCTTCATCACAGACTGTGCTGTTATCAGTGTCGCTGTGGTCTGGCAGTATTGATGATGAGCTTGTGCGGTACATCTGCTGATGCAGTCGGAGGGGAGGAGGGGGGAGGCTGACCTTCCCTTGCTTGGCGTCTCAAATGCCCAGTTCTCTGAGCTGCCTCGGTGCCAAGTTTCTCTCCCTCCCTTCCTTACTCCTTCTCTTTTCTCTTTGGTTGCAAGACTTTTTGAACCCCCTCACCGCCAGCCTCCCCCTCCATCCCTCCACCTCCCCCCCTACAGCCTTGTCTAAGGAGACGTCCGCCCCAGTGAACTCATTGACCAGGAAAAGGCTTGTTTTCACTCCCTTCTGGAGGGAGACAGTGCTCGCTGCAAAAAGTGTCCATCTCTGTGAGTGATTGTGAATCTCCAAATCAGACTTTTCTGACAGCAAATGTGCAAAAATGACGCCACTGGGATGGTTTTTGGCGGATATTTTCTTGAATTTCTACACAACAGATAAGCAATGTTTCATTGTGCTCCATTTGAAGTGAATAATTTTTGCACAAAAGAAGATTTTGGTCTCAGACTGAGTTCTATCACCTCATCTGGACCATCCATCCATCCATCCACCTCTTATCTATACACCACTTAAACCTCATTAGGGTCATAGGCTAGAGCCTATCTTTGCTGACACTATGGACAGGTCACCAGTCTGTCGCAGGGCTACATATGCAGACAGTCACTCGCATTCACACCTACGGACAATTTTAGAGTTACAAATTAACCTCAGCATGTTTTCGGACTGTGGGAGGAAGCCGGAGAACCCGGAGAAAACCCACGCAAACTCCATCCAGAAAGATCCCCGGAAGGCCGTGACGCAAACCGGGGATCTTCGGGCTGCAAAGCAAAAGTGCAAACCGCCAAGCCACAGCGCTGCCCCCTCATATGGACCAGCTTGTACATATTAATGCAAAGCAATAAGAAAAGGCTTGTGAAGATGGACATTTTTTGCAGTGTTGACAGCGTCCCGTTGGGTCCATCCTGCCAAGCAAACGTCCGAGTCAGAGGCGCCCACACAGGACAGCAGTGCAGAATGCAAATGAATGCAAGTGGATGAAAGCGAGAGGAAGAATTACATTTGCGAAAACCTGCGTGGACACTGATGCAGGACTGGTACCAAAGATGAAAGGCAAAGTGTGAGGTTGGAGATATGTCTAGGCATGCACACAGGTTCACTTGAGGACACACACACACACACACACACACACACACACACACACTTCATTAGCAGTTATTCTGTTGATTAGTCTGAGGGTTTTTCCATCTCAACTGTTCCTCTGTTAGATTTCCTTCTTCATCCATCGACTTAAACAAAAAAAAATGCTTTGCAAAAACAATGAGGGCAGGGTATCTATTGCAAGTGATTGTGGGGGTAATTTAAGACGTTCATGTGTGTGCATTACGGTGGTTAAACAGGGTGTGGTTATGAGTTTGTGTGTGGCACTGGTGTCCATGCATTCAGGGCAGATCCTGTTATCAAAGCCCTCCGCTGTGTCGTACGCTGTTCATATGGAAGAAATAAAGGTGCGTCATGGAGCAAACGCAAGAAATGGGGCGCTTGTTTTGATACGCTATGTTTCCGTAGTAACATGTAGGGGTCACAGTAGTTTGGCAAAAAGGCCAGGAAATTCTGTGGTGCCTGTTGATGATCAAAACCTACTTTTTTCAGAAATATCTCCGGGCCAGTTTAACTGTTTGTGGCAGGGTTTTCTCCAAGCTGCAACCACACGTCCACCAGTGACGAAAACAAAAGACACACAAAGTCAGCGTTGAGTGCAGCTTAATGGGATTGCGGCCTGTTGTGTGTAGCAACATGGAAGTCAACAAAAAAGGGACGTTTAGTCTGCTTATTGAGTCCACAGCACTTACTAGTCGCAACGCTGCATAGTTTTATAAAGCCAGATCATTTTCTGAATGGGCTAACTGCACCTCACTATCATTCTGCTACATGTTCTGGTTCGTTTGCTTTTCGTTAAACCAATCACAATCATTTTTTGGGTGGTGCTAAGAGAAGATTGCAGCAGTAGTGTCTCCTCCAAATGATTTTGGTAGAACTTTTTCGTAGGGAGTTATGATAAAATGGCTAATTCACTGCAAAAACTAGCAACTTTGGCTTACTGCATGATCCAAAACTTTGATAAAAGTTTACATTTTCTGGTTCTTGCATGGAGTTTTGAAAAGTCCGGATCAACTTCTAATGAGGTTACTATCCAGCAGGCTGCTGATGTCAGTGAAAAACTTTGATAAGCTCACTGTGAGCTAACAGGCGCAGTTAGCAGGTAGCTTGTGGACACAGTGAAGTCATATGTTTGCCTTTTCAGCACATTTGAATCAAAACAAGGTTTTAAAGGAAAGTGAATATTAGATTTACATTTGTCAGATGAATAGCATTTTGCCATAATTTCACGCAAACTTAATCACCGTATTGACAGGTGAGTTTTTAGAGATGGAATAAAGAAAAAGATTTGACATCACTTTAGAAAGCTGTTGTGGTGAGACATACAAAAAAAGATAGGCAGATTTTCTTATCCAGCAGACATGGAGGACCAAATCTGGCATCATTTTTGTCATCACTTGAATTCAAATTCAGTATTCCCCCCCCCCCCCCTTTCTTTTCAACTAACTTCAGCCATCTTCAGAATTGATGTGAGCAGTTAGACTGAACCTAAAGCTAAAAGATGCTATATAATACCAGGATTATTTCAGTAGTCTCCTTAGAAGTGGAGCTTTAAAAAGGTAATTTTTCACCTTTCAGCTTTTGGCCTCTTCCACTCTCATTATTAGTTTTGTAGGTCCAACACAATCGGGATAAAAACATGTTAATAACTGCATTCTAGAGCTACATGTAGACAGATTTGGTCAGCTTCAAACTGAGCCAGGCAGTGGTGTCAGACTTGATTTGACCTCCTCAGATTGTTGCGTTTAAGTTCTTTCTGGAGACCCAAACAGCATCCAGCTCTGTTGCTCTGAAACATCAAAGGTCTCTAAAAAGGCCAACATGAGCTGCAGGTGCAACACGTGGCTCACACTGAAAAGTCCCAGACGTGTTATTTTTAAAAAGGGGACTTATTTTTCCCACCCCACGCATTTGTGACATCGCGCTAATTTGGAGACCTGTCGGAGCGTGCAAGCATTCCCGTCTATTACAAAATCCAGGAATGTTCCATGGAGTCAGAAACGAAAACACAAAACAAATAGCTGAACAATAGTACAATTTACAAGAATTACAGGCTTAATATGTGGTTTCAGCAGACAACTAATCCTGGAGAGACAGTCCGCAGCTGAGAGCCAAATATCTGAAACAATGCACAGATTCAGGACTTTTTGTGATTATTGCAGCGAGCCATCCTTCCCATCCACATGTAATACGCTCCCTCATGATACAATTATGGCGCTTTTCCACTAGCACCTACTCGGCTCGACTCGACTCGGTTTAGGTCATTTTCCATTACAATCGAGTACCACCTCATCGTGGGTGGAGCCACAAAACACTCACCGTCCTTGAACATGGTCTAGGATAATGCAGCAGTGGAGTTGAGGCCACTCTCCCTCCCGTTGCTTGCTGGTTGGTGCCTTTAAACGGCGTCCATTTGGATAAACCACTTTGAACACCTCCGGTTTGACCCACTCTGGTCGTTGTGGTCCTTGATGGACTGATTGTCACTTTTGGGCTTTTTCAGTCTCTCCTGACACTGCTTCTTTGTCCTGCTGTATCCGTAGGCGGCCATCCGCTCAGAGACCTCCTGATACACTTTCTCGTTGCCAGTTGCACTGTCCAGCTCCCTCTGGATTCTTTGGTCCACCACCAAAGACAGTAAAGTCCCGACCTCTTCGTTTGCCCATGGTGCTGGTCTCGCAACTCGCAACAAGAAAGTATATCAGGAGGTCTCTGAGCAGATGGCCGACTACGGATATAGAAGGACAATGAGGCAGTGTCGGGAGAAGCTGAAAAAGCTCAAAAGTGACTATTGGTCCATCAAGGACCACAAACGTGGTCAAACCAGAGGTGTTGGAAGTGGTTTAGCCAAATGGACGGTATTTACGGGCACCGATCAGCGAGCAATTGAAGGGAGAGTGGCCTTGACTCCACTGCTGCATTATCCTAGACCGTGTTGGAGGACGGTGACTGTTTTGTGACTCAACTGAAATAGAAAACAACCTAAACCGAGCCGAGTAGGTGCTAATGAAAAGCACTTTTAGAGCTGGACCGACACCTCAAAGCAGACGAGTAAGCTCTGGGTTTGTGCTGTTTACGTATCCCACGCAGAGCAGTGGCTCTGGGGGTAAAGGCCATCAGCTCCATGGCTCTCTGCGGCCAACCGGGGAGTGGGTGCGGTGCTCCTCTTTACCCACCAGCTGGCATTGGGGAGGTTATGTCTAGGAAAGAGATCTCTGCCAGGCCTCAATTATGAAGGGGGGGGGGGGGGGGGGGGGGATAATCCAGGACACACTGAAGCAATTACAGCCCCATATAAATCAATATGCTTTGGGTTAAAAAGTGATCTGCTCCCAACACTCTGGAGAGACTCAGTCAGCCTTTGATTTTTCAGAGATGGGAGCAGTTTCCTCTTGAATTCGAGGATGCTGCGGCTGTGGTTTTAACTGTCAGTCAGGCTGCGTCAACAGTCGCAGACCGTGAGGAAGAGCAGACGATAAATATTGATCTGCAGCCACCGGGCCTGGATAAATCGTTGTGAAATTCACGTTGCATAAAGCAAAAAAAAAAGTTGCATAAACAAGCAAGCCTCCCTGCAAATCACCAAGTAAACAAATGTCTTTCTGAGAGGCAATACTTTCAATATTTACTGAGAACTGAGATACGAGTGTTAATAAGGGGTAAACATGGCGTTATTTGTTATTTGTAAGTGTAAAAACCTACTTGGCAATAAAACGAATTCTGATTTATTTATTAGGAAGCTGGCAGAGGCAAAAATCCTTCAAAACAAGCTGTGGGTGTGCTGACAGTGAGCCTCATTATCGGTCCTCTACTGCCATCTACTGGTCAAAAAAGACAACTGACTGATTTCACAAAACCTTCAAACTAATCAGCACATATCTAAATCCTGTTGGATGCTCTTAGTTGAATTTAAAGCCTGTCTTACTCAGTTATTGCTGATCTTTGTTGACAATCTTTTAATACTGCTGCAACTAAACTGTCAAGAGGACCGATGGAAAATACATCAGTAGCTTCTTTAGTCATGCAGACAAACAGAAAAATCCCCAAATTGCTTGTTTTTCTTTCAGCTGTAGATTTTATGCCATTCTTTGTTCCATATTACAGAAAATTCTAAATCCATAGGGTTTAAAATCACCTATATACATATATATAAACACACACATATATATATATATATGTGTATGTATATATACATACATACATATCTATACATATACACACACACACCACCATAACGGGCTCCGAATGCAATCTTTAGTTGCAGTAAAGACACAAAATTGTCTTTAGGAATGTCAATCACATATATCAAAACATTTCTCACTGAACAGTTTAAACAAAAAGGATCAGACATAAAATGAGAAAGCAGAGAAAAGTCATGTGTTGACTGTTTGGCATTTTCCTCGTTAAGGTTAATTCTGCCCCTGAACAAATTGATTTGAAAACCAAAGAACTTTAACTTAAACTCACAGGAAGCAATCATAACATTCAAGGTTGATTTATTTCAAAAAGCAACATCAACAGAAATGATTCATTGGCTGTCAACATAAATGTCTTATTGAGAACTCAGAACGTGCATCAACACAACGATGCAACCAGAGACAAAGAAGAGCACCAACTTAGAAACTAAATCAAACAAAGAAATCAAGTGTTGGAGAAACGTGGACATCATATAATGGAAAATGAATTCATGAAAACAAAACAGAGGCTTCTACTGAAATTCTATCCCCACTTCATCATTGAATGATGATTCAATCTTCACATCGTGAGTGAGTGAGTGTTCCCAGAGGGACTTTTTCTGGAGGAACACTAACCCGCACTCCTCACAGCTGTAGCTCTTTGGCTTCCCGACGTGAGTCCGCCTGTGTTTCTTCATGTGATACGACAGCCTAAAGCCTTTGTCACAAATGTCACATTTAAATGGCTTCTCTCCTGTGTGGATGCGCATGTGTGACTTCAGGTAGCCCGACTGGATGAAGGCTTTGCCACACACTTCGCACTTGTACGGCCGTTCTCCGGTGTGGTACCGGTTGTGGAGCCGGAGCTCGTTGGCAGTCAGGAAGGTCTTTCCACACACCGTGCACTGATGCGGCCTCTCGCCCGTGTGGATGAGCTCATGTCTTTTAAGCGACGTCTCCTTCATGAACTGCTTCCCGCAGCTGTTGCAGGGATACCGGACGCCAATGTGGATTTGCTCTACGTGGTTGGTCAGCTGCAGCTTGGTGCGGTAAGCCATGTCGCACTGTGTGCAGGCAAAGGGTCTCTCCTCCGAGTGGGTTCCCATGTGGACCGTGAGCTCGGAGGCTGAGCGGTAGCATTTCCCACACTGCCAGCACAGGAAGGGCTTCTCCCCGGTGTGTTTCCGCTGGTGCACCGTCAGGCAGTTGGAGGATCTGAACTTCTCTGGGCACATGTTGCAGATGTAAGGGAACTCTCCTTTGTGGATTCTCTGGTGGATGGCGAGGTAGGACAGCTGGATGAAGGCTTTGTCACATTGTGTGCATGGATACGGCCCGGTGAAGTCGTGCTGCTTCTCGTAGTGTTCCCTCAGGCGTCTCAGTAAGGTAAAGGTCTTGTCACACATCGTGCACTGCATCGGCCTGTGCATCAGCTTGTGCCTCTCGAATGCAGGCTCGCTCGCGAGGATCTTTCCGCACTCTTTGCAGTAGAGCGGGTCGTGAATCCTCTGGTGCACTTTGAGCATCGTCATGCTCTTGAATTCCTTCCCGCAGTCGTCGCATTTCATGATTTCCGTCATTTCGACTTTGCAGATGTTCTCCTGGTGCTCCTTCAGAGCCGACAGATACTCAAAGTGTTTGCCGCAGTTGGAGCACCACACCGGTATCTTCAGCGGTGGGCCCTGTTGGGAGTCAGAACCGGTCACATCGCTCTGACTGGGCTCCGGTTTGGGCTCTCTTTTCCATGTTAATCTGGCAGTTTTCTTATGACAAATAGCATAAATCTGGTGCCTTTTCAGCCCGTGCATGTGTTTGAACCGCTTCTTGCAGTGGACACAGTGATATGGACGATCATCTGTGTGACACTGTATGTGCCTGTTCAGCGTTTTGATGCTGTCAAATGCCCGAGAACAGACAGGGCACACTTTGAGGGCTTTTTTGATGGCTTTTTGCACAGACGGGGACTCCTCCGACGCATCTGCGGGTGCATCTGGATTACTTTCTTGCTTTTCAAGGCCATCGGCATCACCGCATGTTTCAGCTTCAGCCAGAATCTGTTCCAGCGTCTTGCTCTGTTCCTCCCTGATGCCCTCGTGTCCGTGAATAATTTGGTGCTTCTTTAACGTGTCCTTGTACTTAAAGCCCTTCTCACAGGTGATGCAAATAAAAGGACGCTCCTCTGAGTGAGACCGTAAATGCTTGGCGATGTCGGCGGTGCAAGGAAGGATCCTGCTGCAGATGGGACAGACTTTACCCTCCATCGACGACTCCGTAGGCGGCAGTGGATTTGAACGCTGCGTCTCTTTCCTCTTAGGCTTCTTCTGCTCTCTGCTCTTACAAATCTCCTTCTGGTGTCTCTTCAACACATAGGGATTCTTGAATTTCTTCTCGCAGAAAGAACACTTGTATGGGCGGTCCTCTGAGTGGGACTTCATGTGTCGCTCCATGTCGACTGGGCGGGCAAAATACTTCCCACACAGAGAACAGTTTTTGTTTTCCAATATATCTGAAGAGCTAGCATCCCCCAAGTCCTCCTCCTTCGGGCTCACACTCATTTCTCCCTTTTCGTGAACGCGCATCGTGTGTCGGTTCATGTCGTAATGGTCCCTGAATCGTTTGTCACAGCTGGCACACTTGTACTTGAGGTCCCGATTTGCGTCATGAATCTCCTGGTGCCGCCTCATGGCTGCAGCTCGAAGGAAAGTCTTACTGCAGATAGGACACGTCTTATTGTTGGGGTATTTTTTTCTTTGCTTCTTAGCTGTCATTGAGTCTTTCTTGTCTTTTAAAGCTTTTCTCTTCAGCTGCAGCCTTTTGCTTTGTTTTAGTGGCTGAAAAGCTGCCGGCTTCAAGTTGTCACCCGCGTCCTCTTGTGCGTCTCCGAGTGTTTCCTCCTCGTTCACGTCGCTCTCTTCGTGATCGTCAGCCTCCACCAAACCGGGTGGCTGTTCAATGTGTATGTAGTCCAGCAGTGTCACAGTCTCACCCTCCACCTGGACGGTCATGCAGCCTTGCATCTGCTCCGATGAAGGCTGCAGCTGTATTTGGCCGGGATCGATCACAACCTTCTCCAGCTGAGGGAGCGACAGCGAAGAGAGGATGCAGTTCCCAAAGGAAGATGGAATGGTCTGAGTTTCATCTGCGGGGCAATAAGGAATCCCATTAGCGTCATAGGAGGTGTAGTGTGATATTTTCTGAGTGTGATGCACTAAAAGTAAAAGATGATATAATTATGGCAAATGTTAAAAGACTGAAGACCAGAAAATGTCTGGCCTTGTTCTCTGTAAAACATGACCTAATGATAACCTAATGTCCTCTGTGGGGAGTGATCTAGGGGTGAAATATGATAACCTGACATCATGATCTGACCAACAGATTTAGAATAATGGTGTCAAAACTGTCACTCCAAACATACGTCCTTGAGGTGTGGAAAAACGACCAACTCTCACAGTATAAAAGACGAAGCACAATAAATGGATCAATTACATTGCTCAAATGAGACCAGAATTTTTATGACTTCTCCGAGTGGTTTTGACCAAAGGTGCTTTTATACATATCTTTATTTATGTATTACTATTTTTTTTCTTTTTTTAAATACCATACTGTAGGCTCCCCTTTGAAGTTCGTAGTTCCAATTTGTTTTTTGTTTTGCATTCTGCTTCTATGTTCCAATTGTTCATTTTTGTTTGTATAATGGCAATGTGTGAGGGGAATTGATCTCCAGCTTTTTAAAGAGAAGATATTAAAAAGGTAAAATTTTTGTTACAGGCGATTTTACACTAGAGGAAAATTCTCCCACACAACTTACTTTAAAAAAAAAAAGGAAAGAAATGTGTTGAATAAGTATTAAGATGTACATGTCTTTGTAATTTTACTCGTTCCAAATAAAAATAAAATTAAAAAAAAAAAAAAAAAAAAGACGAAGCACATCTCAGTATCTCTGGTTCTACTTGTGGGGTTAATCACCGCTAAGAACCACTCCTGGATTTTGTCGACAGTAAATCCTGCTGCCTCTGAATGCTGACTACTCTTGGTGATTTTTTTTGGAAGATCTTTAACATTTGAACAGGGTCAAGTCTTAGAATTTGCCCCATGATTTGGGACTTAGATTCCACTTCATCAGTAGCAGCAGCTATCAACAAACTGGCGTGAACATTAGCTGTTGTTATAGAAACTTGTTCTTCAGCCCAAAGCCCTGCAAAAGCACAGAGGTTTGATCTGTTATCTGGATTATCACCAAGACCTTTATAGGCCAAATATATGCTAATGGGAACTCCTTTTCAGACACAAATGACTTCTTAGAGATGTGATGAACAATGTTTATGGAACTAAAATTTTCTTAATGGCTTAAATAAAGACTTACACACCATAAAAATATTAAAATGCAAACTTCCTGACTGTTTTTTTAGATTTTAAGAATTGTATTTCTAAATTACATACTGAATAAGTTCTGCTTGTGATTGCAATTGTTTCCTCCACTGATGATTATAACGATCTGTGATGTATCAGTTCTGATCAACATTTGATCAGCTCCTATTTTTCAGTTCAGGTCTGTTGTGACAATACAGACAACAGTACAAGCAGCCCAGTGAGACTCACCAGAGAGGTCAAAATGTCCCAGTGTTGTGTGGTACAGGAGCACAGTTTTCAGGTGTTGTGGGTCAGGAACTGAGTGTGCACACTCCTCTAGGGCAGCGGGGACAGCACCGAGCATGGAAGCAGTCTATAGAGAGGAGAGACGAGAAGAGAAATTTAAAAGAAGAAAATAAAAAACTGAGCTGATGACACATATCAAAGGGCTTCTGTGAATAACTGTGGTCTTTTTCCTGTCCTTTCTGAGATACTTTTAAAACAAAAATCACTAAATGGCAGGTATTTGGATGTGATTTTCAGCATATTTCATATTTATCTGACCAAATATTATTTACTTAAACTTAGTTGTTTGTGTCCATAATCTGTAGATTTTCAAAACAAAGCAAACATGTGGGTATAAATAGAAAGGAGACCTACAGTGTTGATGGGATGTTGTGTTATTGCAGTGTAAATGAAGGTAATAATTATGGATTTGACAGCTTTTGACATGATTTTACAATTAAAGTCTTTTTTTGGACCAACATTTGTTTACATTTTGACAAACTGACACCTAATTCCCTTTTACCATCCTCTGTCTGTAATGTTGCCACGGAGACACAGACAACTATCACTGGATAACTGTAGTTCTGAGGTCGACTAGTCAAGCAGTTTTGCTCTCATCTGATCAAATTCTTATTGGTCTGACAGTTTTTCATGTTGCTTTTATGAGGAAAGGTTTATATCAACACTCTTTCAGGATTAATCCATATTTTTTGGGCATCATGAGGCACAGATTACCTGGGAAATCCCTGGATTTTCAAAACTTGAGACCGCTGTGTCCGATTCATTTAATAATGCTTACTGAATATTCTCACTCCAAACTAAGTGACACCTTGTTAAATAAGTTGTTGATTGACTGCAAACAACCAAGATGATCTCATCCTGATGCCACATGACCTAACAACAGGAGCCTGTGTTCTATTTCTCAGTAGTTCTTGTACTGTTATCCTGAGTTGAGATCGTTCTGTATTCATAGATCATATGAATACAGGAGGTCAAGTTTAAAATGTGAGTAATCAGTTGGTTGAAGAGTGAGGTAGGTCCATATATATTTGGACACTGACACGTTTTGTTTTTTGCCTGTTTAATGAAGCATATTCCAATTACAGTTATATAACGGACATAAAGTGCTGACTCTCAGCTTTCATTTGAGGGTATCCACCTTCAGATCGGATGAAGGTTTTAGGAGTTGCAGCTCCGTAACATGAGCCATCCTATTTTAAAAAGGACCAAAAGTAATTGGACAATTGACTCAAAGGCCATTTCATGGGTGTGTCTGGGTAATTCCTTTGTTATGTTATTATCAAACATATAAAAGGCCTGGAGTTGATTTGCAAGCAGCATTTGGAAGATTTTGCTGTGAAGACAACATGCGGTCAAAGGAGCTCTCCATGCAGGTGAAACAAGCCGTCCTTATGCTGTGAAAACCCATCTGTGAAAATGCTACAATATTAGGAGTGGCAAAATCTACAGTTTGGTAGATCGAAAGAAAGAAAGAAAGAAAGAAAGAAAGAAAAGCAAAAAGACCTGGACGTCCACGGAAGACAACAGTGGTGAATGATCGCAGAATCATTTCCATAAAGGCTAGATTGGACTTTGCTATGAAAAACATCTTTAAAAAAGCCTGGAAGAAGATTCTTTGTTTAAAAAATGCTGTAGTTCCTCACATTTTTATGTAATCTTTTTGTTCAACCCACTGGATTAAAGCTGAAAGTCTGCATTTCAATTGCATCTGAATTGTTTCATTTAAAATTCATCATGGTACTGTACACAATCAAAATTAGAAGAACTTTGTCTCTGTCCAAATATTTATGGATCTAACTGCAAGTTTAGTTTCAGTCAAACTCTCTTTGGTCGACTCCAGCCCTACTAGACTATTTCTAGGTAAGTTCTGGAGCTAGAAAGAACATCTTTTTCCTATGATTTCAAAGCAGATTTAACCCTCTGATGTACAACATGGGTCAAAAGATATCCATATTCCATTGAGTACGAGTCACTTTTGACCCATGTTATACATCAAAGGGTTAAAGGTGCTTCTTGGACATAATATCCTCTGTAGTGTCAGACATGACTGAGTTCTAACTCCAAGCAGGAGTGATGTTTTGGTGCAAACTGGGTCAAGTGTAATTTGGAATTCACTGTCTGTTTTTGTTGCAGCAAACAGAGAAGCTGACTAACACTGAAAATGCGACTTTTCCACTCTTGTTCTCGTACCTGTTGAATGTCTGGTACTGGAAGAAGCTTCTCCAGTCTGGACAAGAAATCAAGCATCAGCACTTGTAGAGCACTGTCATATTCAGGCCCGAAATCTGTTGGGAAAACATCCTGGGAAAAACAATAATCACAGTTTATAGTTCAGTGACCAAATATTACAGAACCACTGCATATAATGTGCTCTATATAGATAGACAGTTACAATAGTTTATCAGAACAACTAAAGTCAAAAACCTGGAAGAATTTCTCCTTCTCTTCAGGATCTTTCAACAACAACTCGACTTGGTCTGCAAAGTTTGATTCTGGAAACTCGACTTCTGCAAAACACGGCTGGAACAAAAACATGCACGGCTGTACTTTATGCAGAAAGAAAAAGTTATCTGATGAGAAACATCATCACGCTACAGAGCTGTGTGTCACATTTTAGGAAACTAACCTGCGCCGCCCAAGTGGATATGAGGGCCTTGATCCGATCCAAGTGCATCTCAATGGTTTCTGTGTCCCTAATGTGCTCGGCTCGACACAATTCAAGAACCACCTGCAACAAATGGTAAGATAAATACAGTGTTCTCTTGCCATATCGTGGTGTCACTGTATTGAAGATTTTTAAACTGAATTTGCTATAGATAGAAAGATTAAACCTTTATTGATGCCGCAGATTTGTCGCTATATAAGTATTTTTATATATTTATTACTGCATCGAGGTGCGTTGAAGAACGACGGTGCAGTAAAAATATCTACCTTTTAGGCTCTCCGCAACTGGTAGATGCTTTTATTTTGACACACACATAGAGCAGTTTTAAAGAAAACGTGGCAGGAAGTCATCAAACACACTTCACACTCACGACAACATAACACTTCACCAAACTAACTAGGCTGACTAAACCACAAAAACACAATAAAACACAAACACTAATAACACTGGAACACTAACATTAACCACAATAATGACATTTAACCCCCAACACCATGAACTCCCATGGTGCATTTCAGCACAACAGTTCAGTCATAGCGACAGGCTCTGCGATCGTTACTTTATTTTAATTATATTTGCGGGAAAATAAGCATTTTCTATCCTAAAAAATGTTTAAATAATGTAAAAAATAGATAAAAAATAACAATTAAAACATATTAAAATAATATTTAATTGAAATAAAATGCAGCATTCAGGATCTCGCCTTGTCCAGTGCACATCGATGTCTCATCGCTGCGCATAGTAAAATATAAAAAAAATAAAATAAATATGGTCGCTATTCGCGGATTTCCATCCATCACTGGAGGGTCTGGAACGTAACTCCAATGATAAACGAGGGACCACTGTAACAGACAGCCCAGATGCTGTGAATTTTAGAGTGACATGGTATGATTTTACTCATTACTGAGCAAATTAAGATAACTGCTATCATTAAACCTCAATAGTGTGTTTTAAAAAAATAAAAACCCTTAAATGTCTGAGTAGCCGCAGCCTTACCCGAGCTCTCAGTCCCAGGAGGAGCTGAGCCTTCTGATCTGCATTCAGCAGTTCTGGCACGATTTCTGTGACCGTGCTGATGAACTCCTCCACCATGCCGTAGTCCTGCACGTTTCCCCTCTGCACCACATGCCACATGGCTGCAGACACGAGGCGCAGGGGAGGTATGAAGAGGCGTAGAGACTGCAGGAGCAGAGGAGGATCTGGAAGGTATTTTTACAAGAAAATCAAGCTAAAAATACAGCCACCACTTTGCTTCAGATAGTTAACATTTTAAAACAATTACACACTGATGCTGACATCTTACTGTTATTTTGGTGTAAAGTATTAAATGCACGTACCAGTTTATTAAAATAGCAAGTAAAATGACATTCTGAGAAACAGATTTTTTGCACACACAACTTTGGAAATACATATTACACCACTGCTTCTTTACAGTTCTTGGTAGAGCCATGTTGTGTTCTCTTACTGTTGTAGTGGTCGGCTGTTTTGCTGATTCCAAACCAGTTAGCGACGGCTCTCTCACTGCATTCCTCATTAAGGACCAAGGTGGCCGTCTTCTCTTCATCTCGCAGTTCTTTCCCTTTAAGAGATCATTTAATTTAGATTACGGGTTGACTTTACCTTTTCAGCTCATAAAAGGACAACAACGGTCACTGAAGAAATGCTTTAGCCATCCAATGTGAATTTCAGATGGTTTAATAACTATTTAAAAAGCTGTATGGGGCAAATACACTACCATGCATGTCTATATGGTCACAGCAAAAGTGTGTCTGTGAAAGATAACTTGAAATTCTTAAGAAACATAAGTTAAATTTCAACCACTTTATGCCTCAGTTTATCATTTACACATTACAACTTCCAGATCACAGAGTGTCTACAAAGCAACAAAACATTCAGTCACAGCTATCTGGAACTGAATGATGTAGTATTTCACTTTAAAAAACAACAAACACAGAAAAAAAACACAAGCGAGACAAAAAGGAAGCACAAACAACAAGAAACAAAACAACAAAAACGTGAGACCAATGACAGAAGTCGGAGAAAAACAAGACAAAATATTACAAAAATTAGAAACAAAATGACAAAAGAACAATGAGCCATCTAGTATTTTACTTCATGATCAAAACAACTTGTCATGGTCTGGAAATTATTCAACATTTGTAATTTTTTTGTCTTCTCTGTAATTTTTACACCTTGAGAGTTGGACTGGACCCTCTGGAGGGCCGGTTTTGGCCCACAGGCCGCATGTTTGACAACCCTTATCTTAAAGTTTAAGACAATAACTCACAAATGAAATCAAGTCCTTTTCATGCAATAACATTTCTGTCACAATGTAGGGACTGCAGTTTATTCTGCCAAGTAGAAAACTGCTTTAAATGAGCTTGACTGGCTATTTAAAGCTATTTCAACCAGTAAAAACAAGAGGATTGGTTATAATCCAGGTCACACAGCAGCTAAAATAATGCAGAACTCTCCCCACAACCTTGAAGCAAACGTGATGCATTCAGGGACTTGACAAGTGTGTCGTATTTACCAGCGTCACCCCAGTAAAGTAGTAAACATGGCTGTGGGAGTCGTGACTTTCTCGGCTAACCAAGTTGCTGGAATGGTAAAAGCAACACACTCCTTAGGCATTTCGTTACTTTTCTTATAAAACACACTGAGTAGGAAAGCGAGTCGCTGCGTGTCTGTTCTAACGCTCGTTGAGCTTCCAGACATTAGCATTAGTTGTCATTTTAGTTTTGTTTTTAGCCACCACCGCTAGCTGCAGTTTCAGTTGAAGTCCTCGAAGGCCGCATCTGTCAGCCGTTACACTCCCCGCTCCCTTCGGTTGCTAACTAGCGCTAATCTATGCTGCCCCTATCACTTATGTTGATTTCTACATTTCTAAATAAGAGAAATGCTTGTTAGCTGCCCGTGCTAGCTGCTAACTAGCGCACACAGAGGCTAGCGTAGCACAAAGCCACCGCCATCTCAGAGCGGGGTACGCCATGTTCAAAATCGGGCGCACACACTCCGAAAGAAAACCCCATAACTCGAGTTGAAAGACACATGTTTGAGTTTTTATCGACTTACCGTGGTCGATGCGATCCGGGTTCTCCATGTTGTCCCGGAAAACAGAAGAATTAGGTCAGGAAATCAATTCAGGGCTGTTGTGAGTCGACGTCTGTCCGACCCTGCGGTGCAAGTTGGCGCGGAGGAAGGGCGGCTCGATATTCTCCACGGAGTGCGCAGGCGTAGATGTTAACACAAGTTGCGCTGGTTTAATGTAGGAGTCACGGTTTCTTGCGCCCGATATCCGCTCATACGACCCGCTAACATACACACTCTGTTAACTTTAGTCAAGGAATTACTCCGTGTGATAATTTGACATACTTTGGGACAGTCTGGTACAGGAACAGGCTGTTCTTCTTCGTCCAGTTAATTCCGGGTTGAGACAGATCGCTGCTGGATATCACCGCCACCTGGAGGCCGTTTACGGAAATCAACCCAAGCCTTTCACTTCATGGCACTAAAAGATTTAAAAGTTAAAATGTTTACTTTATTAGTGTGACCATTACACAAATCAAGTACAAAATAGACATAAATGCATTTATACTGTCTGATAAAAATGTTGTACTATTTGACCAAATTCACAATTTTATTACATTTTGTACTCCACCGTTATATTTTGGATGCCAGGTATACCAATCTTGCTAATAACAACAACAACAACAACAACAACAACAACAATTATAACAATAAGTCTGAACCAAAACTGATCTAATTTAACTTTCCCTTTTATTTTAGCTAAAATTTGATCAGATTGCTGATAGAAAACTAGGCAAATTCATCTAATTCTTTCAATTTGTTGAAAATTTATTGTTCTACTTATTGCAGAGTGGCTGTTGGTTGTTTGAATTGAGAATAAATATGTATTTAGTTATTTTGTGGTTATGGTATGGCAAAAAAAAGATTATGTTTTTTCCTCTAGGAGAGTAAAACTATCCTGATGTCTGTGGAAACATTGATTATTGTCAGAACTAAAACAGAATGATTTTCATTTTTTAAACTATTGTTTTAGTGTTAGGGGTTTTCATTATTCTTCTGATTATTCTACATATTAATTGATGGAAAAAAATGCTTAAAAATTTGTTGGAAAGGAAATTTAAAGAGATGAAATTATACACTGGGTAATAGCTGTTTGGCAATTAAAACGGGGTTTTCTTCCTGCTATGCACCGAACGATAAATTAATTCTGAAAATAATTGATGGTTACAGTCTTGCAGGTTTTCTCTGAAGGAGTAATACTGTCTCGTCTGAGGTTTTCGTGTGTTAATGAACTGACACAAAGTAAAAAAAAGAGTATTTTTATAAAATGCACTTTACCACATATTAGCTCAGCATGAACAAAAAGAAATGAAGTCTTGAAACTGGACTTTTCCACAGCTCATAGCTAATATTGTGCTTCTATACTTCAAATTTATGACAAATTTGTGATAAATTCAATCACATCGACATAGATAACACAGAATAAATGTTTATTTTGAGGCCCCTGTGTTGCACGTTATGGTGGTATAAATACAGGTAGGCCCTTTTTTTTCTTGTGGAAACAGAAATAAAAGAAACTCCTAAAAGTATTCTTGTCCAGACTTTTTTGACCGTGTATTTCTTCATCAGTCAGACTGCAGATGATAAAAACATAAATGTTTCTTACATAATGTGTGTTTGTCTCTGTACTAATCCTCATATATCAGCTGCCTGACATTTGCTATATTGGCTATTGTTGCTCATACCTCACCCCATTCATTGTTAATTTAGTGTTTTGCTTTTCAAAGTAGAAATCTGGCATTAGTCTTTATTATTATTATTTTTATAAAAATGTTTTTCTCTGATTTTCATATTACTTAATACAAGTGACAAGTACTATCTGTCAGTCCAAAACTTAGGTCAAATGTTCCTTTAAACTGGGGCTAATGTTAGCTTTGGACCCCAAGAAGTTCATTACAGTAAATTAACAAATAATAATAATAATAATAATAATAATAATAATAATAAATCTTGTTACTTTTATACCCTTTTGAGAATGTTTAGTTGAAGTGCGTTTCAGATTTGCTAACACTGTAGCGCCTTTACTTAGTTCCCACTTGTTTAACTGCTAACTTTTATTAGCTTGTGTTAGCTTAGCGTTTAATGTAAACACACGAGATTGAACGTAAATATGTAATATGGAGAATAAACATAACACATGGTGCTTTCATATTTTTGTTTAGTTTACTTTTGTACATGCTAGCAGTTAGCTCTGTGACTGAATAGTAATACATGCGGGTCACACACTGGGCCTATCGTTAGCTCTAGACTCCAAGAAGTTCAGTACAGTAAATTAACAAATAAATATAAAAATAATAAAATAAAAAATAATAACTGCAACAATTGTTCATTTTGTTACCTTTATACCTTTTTGAGGCTGTTTAGTTGAAGTCTGTTTCAGATATGTGAACATTATAGCTGCTTTACTCAGTTCCAAGTTGTTAACCTGCTAGATGGTATTAGCTTGTGTTGGCCTAGCGTTTAGCATATATGTTAGCTCTGTGACTAAAAGCTAATACATGCTGGTTGTCACTGTCACTACCATGGCTAACGTTAGCTGTGTAGCTTGTGTTAGCTTAACGTTTAGCGCTTCATTCCGCCTTTGACAGGCAGCCGCAGCCGTACATGGTAGCGGTAGGCGGGACTGGAAGGCTCTGGTCCTCCCCGGTGCCTCCAGCCGTCACATGCCGCTCATGTGTCGTCCTGCTCGGCTCCGCCTCACAGCTCCTCTGTTATGAAAGCAGAGCAGTGGGTGTGTGACAAGCGGAGTCCGCTGCAAGGTCAGAAAACTGGTAAAAAATTAGCTGCTTTATTGTTTTACTCATCATTTTTTATCTAAACTCTCATTCTTTGTGCGTTTTCTAACTGCTAGCATTACTATTAGCATCGCTACTAATCTGCGTTGTGTTCGTGGTTCAGTGTGTCTCAGTCTGCGCTGTACAATACATACATAACATGCAACATCCAATGTACAAGAACAGCCGCCAGGACAAGGTGTTCCTGCTGAATGTTCATGCAGTTTACAGCAAACTCTGCACTTCATCCACATACATGCAACATACATGCACACAGATGTTTATTTACATGTCTTCACAGTTTGTTCGGGGGTTGTGTGTGTTTTCTGTGGCTCTGAAGTGAGTCAAAGTTTGACTGAAGTATGATTCTTTCATTTACATTACAGTTTTACCTTTACGGATTAAGGAAGCCGTGATTGTGATTTTTTTAGTAAATTATTTTTTTTTTCAAACAGTTAATGAATTCACTGAGAAGATCCTCGTTCATCACTGAGATACGACATTGAAAAAGAGTTCTAAACCTGTGCAAGTAGCAGTGACATGCCAGAAACAATGGGAGTCACTGTTGTAGTACATCATAAATAGATTTTATACACCTAAAGACTGGCAAAAATGACACATTTTTAAACAATCATTCCATGGATTATATTACCAATTAGCTGAATAATCTAAATCACTAGATTTTATTGGAAAAGTACAATTTGGGCAACAAAGTTTGACTGAAGGATTAAACTGTAAACTCAAACACGATAAAAACAGTTAGTAGGGCTTATTATTTGAGCCAATAATGCTAATTAAAAAAAAAAAAAAACATCTGTTCAGTCATTTAAAGTGAAAGAGTAGTAAAAGTAAAAGAGAGTCATCTGTATGTTAAACACTGAGTTTGACACACAAGATTTTACTATATCTTCATAAATAACTTTCAATTTCAATTTTACTCAGTTGTGTACAGCCATGGCCATAAGTTTGGACACAAGTACCATGACGCTTGTGAATCTTAGAAAATACCACAAAATTGTCACTTACAATACAGTACACAACTCCTGAGAACTATATTAAGTTTCATATTTTAAAAAAAACATCAAAAGAGTTTGGTGTCATTTTGTTATTCTTACCAAATTCGGTTGTGAAAGTACTGCATTTTTTTGTTATTTTCTTCTAATATTATGTTTTGGGAACAAAGTTGTTCCAATTGTTGGAATTTATTGATAATATTATATCCCTTGTTGATTTGTTGACTAATTAAATTGGTGCTGTCAAAAAATATTAGTTATGTTCTGTAATAGACATCAAAACAGACATAGTAAGTCATGCTGTGTCCAAACCTATGGCCATGACTGTAGATAATATTGAGAAGAATCTTTCTGTAAAAATACCATGTGGTGTTTGGTTGTAGGCGGCCATGTTGATTTTAGGCCTGAAAACAACAAAAATGTCAGTTATGATACAAAAAGTCCCACAATTATATATTGACCCGACTTATATCACGACACAATGTGGAAGCAAATCAGGTTAATCAGATGTAGAATTTTTCCTATACTGTGACCCTCTAAAAAGCTTTTACCATTACATAATAAAAAATATAAATGTTTCTTACATAATGCATGTTTGTCTGTTTACTAATCCTCGTTTATCAGCTATATTGGCTATTGTTGCTCCTATGTCACCCTATTCATTGTTAATTTAGTTTTTTTGCTTTTCAAAGTATAAATATGGCAGTAGTCTGTATTTTTTAATGTGTTTCTGCGATTTTCATATTATTTAATACAAGTGACAAGTATTATCTATTTAGTGTCACTCTACATTCACAGTCGATATCAATAAATACTCATAAGAGTGTCAAATGTTTACTAACCCTCGTGTCGTCCTGCAGGTCAAAATGATCCGTTTTAAAGTTTGAAAATGTGGAAAAAAAAACAATTCACAGTGAATCTTCTGATGTCCACATTTTCAACATTTTTGGGAAATCTTTGAGCATTTTTTGGTAGAAAAAAATGTTAGAAATGTTTCTTGAGAACATTCACAAAAGATTTTTTGTGAATATTTTCTTTAAGAACATTCACAAAAAATCTTTTGTGAATGTTCTTAAAGAAAATATTAAAAGTTTTACTGACATATATATAATCACTTCAGATATTTTTAGGATTTCTTGGAAGATTTCTACTTATTTTTTGAAAATATTTCCAAGAAGTTTCTTGCCAAATTTGGAGATTAAAAAACAACAACAAACTTTTAAGGAATTATTGGAATTTTCTTCCTGAATGTTTTGCAAATTTTCAGAAAAATGGGTAATTTTTTTGTTGATTTTTGGGATTTTTTTCAGACAAGTAAACAATTTTTTGATGCCCGTAAATGAGGACAACAGGAGGGTTAATGTGTGCCTCAAAAACTGCTGAAGAGTTTGATTTTTGCTAAGTTATTGAAATTTTGATGGCACAAAAAATCCAGGTACATAATTTAAGTGCAAAAGAAAACGTGAGAAACTCAGCAGATATTTAAACTTATAATCTGATGATGTTCCTGTGTATGGAACAATTATGCAGTGATACTGAAGAAAAGTACACCTGTTAAAAATCTTTGGTCTGAGTGTTTGACAGTCAGACCAAATTGCTTACACTTAAAGCTACTTCACCGTTCTAATAGACGTTCTTTGTTCTCCACACAGATCCAACCCAGTCGTCCACGATGCTTCGTGTCACCTCCGCCTCCCTCTACACCTGCTGCCAGAAGGTGAGGCTGCTGCTGCTGCCTCCCTCTGCCTCTGCCTCCACTCTCACCTCCCCCAACAAAAGACCGGAGAACCAGCGCACGGTGGACTCTCTGTACGAGCTGTCGGTGGACATTAAAAAAGTGCGCAAGTTCAAGGGCTGGGTTCTGTCCGAGAACTCGGCGTACGTGTCTGAAACGGCGGGCCTGCTGAAGGACATGGGTGCAGACGACACGGTGATCGCCCGGATCCTGGAAACCCACCCTGAGGCCATCCTGTGTCGGCCGGAGGACACCGTCGCCCAGAGAGACCTGTGGGTGTCCGTGTGTCCCAACAGGCGTGAGCTGATGAGCATCATCGAGAAGTTCCCAGCCTCCTTCTTCACGTTAACTCACCATGACAACCAGCGGGCCAACATCCTCTACCTCCAGAGCCTTCGCCTCAACAAGAGGATCATCAGTAAGCTGATGGCCAGCGCCCCGCAGAGCTTCAGCCGGCCTGTGGAGAGCAACAAGGAGGTCATCCACACCCTGAGGGAGACCTACCTGGACCTGGGTGGAGACGAGGGCAACCTACGGATCTGGCTGCAGAAGCTGCTCAGTCAGAACCCGTACATTCTGCTGCGACCCGCTGAGGCCTGGAGGGACAGTCTGGGCTTCCTGAGGGAACGAGGCTTCACCACGGAGGAGCTGCTCAGTCTGGTCTGCAGCCTCAGAGCTTCCATCGCGGAGCTGAAGCCCGAGGCCATGGAGCAGGCCCTCACCTACATCGAGGGGGCTCTGGCCTGCTCCGAGGACGAACTCAAGCAGGTGGTGATCCGCTGCCCGGCCGTCTTGTACTACTCCCTGCCCACCCTGGTGGGGCGGTACCAGGGCCTGATGGACGTCGGGGTGAGCATGGACCAGGTGAAGGAATCTCCCAACGTGCTGGAGCTCACCACCCAGATCGTGCTGTATCGCATCCAGAAGCTGGCCTCCTACGGATACGACGTGCGCTCGGGCAGCCTGGACGTCATCGTGGGAACCAAGAAGGACTTCGAGATGAGTTACGGCAAACTGCACCTCAGGCAGCAGCGACCACTGTTCAACCCCGTGGCTCCTCTGAGATCTGCGGAGGAGTAAACTCTACATGCTGCAGTTTGAAGTAGTGGTTTTTGAGAAGCACTTCATCGCTTCACCCTTTGTGCAATATGCATGGAAAAGTGAGGTACTTTCTAATGCCAAACTTCCACTAAGACTTGCATTGAGATCATTGCAGAACCAACCGACGCTGCCTTCATCACGGTCTTCAGATGCTCTGAAAATATGACACCATGTGTTCACATTTTTAGCAGGTTTTTTTTTGGGAAGTATTGCGTTTTATATGAAAAATATGCCAAGGAATATATGGTGTAACATTGAAACTGAGTAAGGATGTAAAGGAATGTGTGGAAATGAGAGCCTGTCAACCTTGTACTACTGTAACTGAACTGGAAACGGCAGATGAGCAATAAACACCAAGTCAACAATTTGATGTTTTGAAGTTTCATCAAGTGTTAAGAAGTTGATTTTCTTTTTCAAGTATCAAAATTAAAGTCTACATGACATTTAAGTGGGTTTTGGAATGAACTGAAACTAATTTAATTGGATTTTTTCTCCAAAGTTGCTGGCTAAAAGTTCATCTGTATTAATCAGATGCACACATTTAGTTTTTTCCTTGATTTTTTTAAACCTGACCTGTCTTAAAATAGTTTCTAAAATTTACTGAAATTATTCCCAGATGTGATAAAACAGAACACAAAGAAACTGATGAGTTGAAAGACAGCTAAATTTTTCTTCCATGTATTTAATCCATCTAAATCAGGGGTGTCAAACATGCGGCCCACGGGCCAAAACCGGTCCTCCAGAGGGTCCAATCCGGCCCTCAAAGTGTAAAAATTCCAGAGAAGACATTATCTACAGATTGTAAATTAATAAAACTATAAATTTAAAATAATTTCTAGACCATGACAAGTTTTGATCATAAAGTAAAATACTTGATTGCTCATTGTTCTTTGTGTCTCATTTTTATAATTTTGTCACGTTTTTGTCATTTTGCCTAATTTTTATCATGTTGAGCCTTTTTTGTCATTTTGGGTCTTTTTTATCATTTTGTCTCATTTTTGTCAGTTTGTGTCAAAGTTTTGTCATTTGTCTCATTATTATCAGTCTCATTGTGTTTTGGTGTCTCGTTTTTGTCATCTCATTTTCTTATCATTTTGTCAGTTTTTTTGTCATTTTGTGTCTCATTTTTATAATTTTGTCTCATTTTTGTCATTTTGTCTCATTTTTGTCATGTTGAGCCTTTGTCATTTTGTGTCTTTTTTATCATTTTGTGTCTCATTTTTGTCAGTTTGTGTCAAAGTTTTGTCATTTGTCTCATTATTATCAGAGTCTCATTGTGTTTTGGTGTCTTGTTTTTGTCGTCTCATTTTTTAAAATCATTTTGTCAGTTTTTTTTATCATTTTGTGTCTCATTTTTGTCATTTTGTGTCTTGGTTTTGTTATTTTGTCTCATTTTTGTCATGTGGAGCCTTTTTGTCATTTTGTGTCTCATTTTTGTCAGTTTGTGTCAAAGTTTTGTCAATTGTCTCATTATCAGTCTCATTGTGTTTTTGTCTCGTTTTTGTTGTCTCATTTTTTATCATTTTGTCTCATTTTTGTGATTTTGTCTCGGTTTTGTCATTTTCTCATTTTGAGTCTCATTTTTATGATTTTGTCTAATTTTTAGAATAATTCTGTGTCTCATTTTTATCAATTTGTGTCTCATTTTTAATAAACTTTCATCTACGTTTACCAAAACAGCGGTATCTATAATTCTCGAGGTGTGGCGAAAACAATCCCAAAAGATTGTGCTTCATTTGGGACTGATATTACCAATGGCCTTTGACTGTTTTAAACACCTCAGGTCCAAAGAACACACTGAAACCATTAGTATATTTAACCCAGTTTTAATTAAAACAAGCACATTGAGAAGGAACAAGAAGCAGGTGAAGCGGTTCTCTCCAGTGGTACATTTATTTGGGATTATACAAGGGCACCATAAAGACATGAAGACTCCGCTTTCCTCTCCCCTTTTTCCTCAATAACCATCGACAAGGGCGGAAAGATGATATAGTGACATTGCATCTATAGTGGGAAGGAATGAAACAAGTCCACTAGTACTGAGATAGATCAAAACACTTCAGTTGATATATACACTGGACGGCTCGACGAAAACAATCTGGGGAGTAAATGAGTGCAGCGGAGATACAAGCTTTTCTCACCGTTTTGATTAGTCTGAACCGACGGTCTATAAATGCTTTTGGTTTTTTATTGAAAATTTGTCCAAAAGAACGATCCCATCCACAATGATTTCTCTTATCAAAAATATATCAATGGGTCTATGGCTACACAAAGAGAGAAAACACACATACAATATCCAAATATGTACAAGTTGTATGTGAGCTGCAATTAGCAAATTTCATTATATACACAAGGGCTTTAGTCCCCAGTAAATATGAACCCAGGCGTGAGCGCGGTGCAGCAGCCTCTTCTTCGGCCGTGTCGTCCACACCACAGCAGACGGTCCGTGTGGATGCGTTTAGTGACGGGTTGGGATGCTTCGTCCTGGGGGTGTGTTCATGCAAATCGTAGTGCTGTAACAAAATTTCTTAGAGAGTCTTAGTGTCCGTTTTGTTTTGGTCGTGTACGTGATATGGGTGACGGTATGTCTGTAGGAACACCTGCATGAGGAGAAAGGAGGAAAGGACAGAGAAGTGTTCAGAAATGCTGTTTCGGTGATTAATTCACGGAGCATGGTGGACTCAGAAAACATACGAGCATCATGTAAGTGTAAGGAAAGGAAACACGTCCAAAGATTCGGCCATTTGTGCTCAGTGCTGCACCAAATTTTCCTCTCTAAACACATCTGCTGAAGTTGGTTTCTAATCAGATGTCACTGTGGTTGCAGTTTAACTGAAACACTGACATTCATATCGAAGGAAATTTAAAGCAAACTTTGAAATGTCAAGGAGAAACAAATGTCTATTCACTGCTTTGGAGCAAATAAATTTCAGCAAACAGAAGCTGGCACAGTGGTCCCTCGAAAATCCGCAAAGTAGCAACCACATTTATTCGATTATTTCTGTATATTTTAAGCCTTTATAACCCCTCCCTACACAAGGCAGAGCAGCACCATGCACAGCGATCAGACGTCTGTGTGAAACAGACAAGGCCAGATGCTGAATGATGCATTTTTTTTTCAATTAAATATTCTTTCAATTTGTTTTAATTACTATTCTTTAGATTGTTTTCACTTTTTTTAGGTTCAAAAATGCAGTGAAAACACGTTTTCAACATTTTGGGGAAATTTTTGAAATTTTTTTGGTGGGAAAAAAGAAAAGTTTCTTTAAGAACATTTGGAATAAAATCCACCAAAATCCAGTGAAATTCACTGGATTTTGGTGGATTTTTATGTGAATGTTTTTAGAGAAAATATTAGAACTTTTACCGATATATATGGAATCACTTCAGATAATTTTAGGATTTTTTTGAAAGATTTTTTTTGAAAATATTTACAATTTTTTTTTTATTTCTTGCCAAATTTGGGGATTAAAAAAAAAAAAAAAAACTTTTAAGGGAAACTTTAAAGGAATTTTTCAAATTTTATACATTTGCGGATTTTTTTGCTGAACTTTTTGATCTTTTTCAGACAAGGGAACAATATTTTTTGGTGGCCATAAATGAGGACAACAGGAGGATTAAACATCTTCCAAAACTAATGAGAAGAAACAAACTAAACATTACTTGGCAGCATTTTTCTGTCATTTTTGACCATTCACTGAATACAAATGTATACTATGCTTCAGTAGAAAAATTAAATTATAAAAACTAGAAGCTATTTTTGTTTTCAGTTCTTTGCATTTTGGCGTCGTTAAGTTTCTTTTAGCCTTCAGTAGTTTTCCCTGTCACTTTTTCCAGAATAAATCATTCCACAGTTCATTAACATCTTCGTTTGATATACTAAAGGAGAGGTATCTTCTACGTGTCTACAGCTGACCTCTTTAGTGGTTGCTCTGTCTCTGGACTTTAGAGCTTTTGCCGTTCCCAGAGTCCTCGTTGTGCCGTTTGCCACTGGTCTGAGTGGAGGGGTGGTGCTCCGGCCCTGAAACAACCGCACAGTTTAGAAATCTGCCAAAGAAGTGCAGTTTTATACTACTTAACGATCAACTACAGCTTAGAATAATGAGACAGCACTTTTAAGTATTGTGATTGTAAATTAATCATTGTGAACTGTTTCAGCTCACCTTTCTGAATTGCAGCACCAGGAATCTGCTGGGTGTTCTGAGTGTAACACATCATGCTGGAACCGGCTGAGTAACCTGGAACTGTAAGGAAGAGTCAAGGATTAGCAGGGTCGATGTATAACTGAGGGACTTTTGAAGTCCCTGGGACACATCTGCATAGATTTTTATTAAAAGTAAAAAATGTTTTTATGTTCATTATGATCATGTCTTTACAAATTCCATAATTATTTATTATGGAAACAATCACTTAAACACATGATCTGCTCCACACTTTTGTTGTTTTGTGTCTCGTTTTTGTCATTTTATGTCTCATTTTTGTCATGATGTGTCTCGATTTTGTGGTTTTGTGTCTCGCTTTTGACATTTTGTCTCTCATTTTTTTCATTTTGTGCATGTTTGAGTTCACTGTGCTGACCTGACCAAACAAACGCAGAATGTTCTTGTATTTGACTTCATTAAACAGCTATAGCAGCAGGATCTATAAATCTTCAAATACTAAGAGAGAAACAGGCCGTGCACAGTTCATGTATGACTAAAACGAGAATGTTCCGGCTTCTCCGGCTCTTTAGACGGATATAATTTGACACATCTGACTGAAACGCCACCAATACACTGAGGGTGAAGTGAATTTAGTTCATGGCACAAAAATAGACGCGAACCCTCAGAAAACTCAGCAGTAAAACTTTTCTTTGTTTTAACAGTTTTAACTAGAGCCACTTTCTACTTCAACCTCTGAGGACCAGGGCTCCATGTCATCACAAACACCAAATTAACCTCTGGATGTGACGAATGTGAACTCAGCAAGTGAGATGAATGAAGTGAAGGCGCAGCAGCTGCCAGTCCTCACCCTGCTGGTGTGTCCTGATGCTGGACTGTGGATCCCCCTGCAGGTACATCATGACGCCACTCTGCCAGTCTCCCTGGGAGTGAACCGGCATCTGATAGACTGAAATAAACCCAAAAACAAATTTAGTCAAAAACATGACCGCTGGAGGCGACAGAGGTCTGAGAGGAGGAGGTCTTGTACCTGATGGAGCTGCAGCGTCGTGTGAAGCCTCAACAGGGAATCCCATCACGTCTGACGACATCTCATTGGTGCCATTACCGTTTCCATTGGAGTTGGATGGAACTGTAGCCAAAAGGCCTGCAGATGGAAACAACAGTCAATAACTGATACACAGTTACTTACTTTTACGTACCAGGATCATCTTTAAGTCATTTAGGACAAATTTCATGCAATTCTAGACAAATTTTCCGTAATTATGGATCATTTTCTAGTCATTTTGGACAATTTCCTTGTCATTTTCAACAAGTTTTACGTCAGCTTTTATTGTTCTCGTCATTTTGGATCATTTTTGTGTCTTTGGAATAATTTCCTGGACAATTTTTGAGCCACTGCCAACAGGTTTTATGGTAGCTTTTATCGTTTCTCATCATTTTGGATCATTTTTGCGTCTTTGGGATAATTTTCAAATCATTCAGGACAAATTTCATGTCATTCTGGACTAATTTTCCGTAATTACGGATCATTTTCAAGTCATTTTGGGCAATTTTCTTGTAATTTTCAACAAGTTTTATGTCAGCTTTTAGCGTTTCTCATCATTTTGGATCAATCTGTGTCTTTAGGATAATTTTCAGCTAATTTAGGACAAATTTCATGTCATTCTGGACTAATTTTCTGTAATTATGTATAATTTTCAAGTCATTCTGACCAATTTTCGAGTAATTTCAGTCAAGTTTTGAGTCATCTCAACTTAGAAGGTGGTTGTTATTAAATTCGGACGGTTATTTAGTTGACAATTTAGTGATATCCAGTCATTTTTTATTACTAAGTGATTGTTTCCATAATAAATAATTCTGGAATTTGTAAAGACGCGATCATAATGAACACACAAAACATTACTTTTTGTTATTTCTAATAAAAATGTATGCAAGATATATCCTCTGGACTTCAAAAGTCCTTCAATTATATATTGACCTGGCAGTCTTTCAGAGAAAATGAAAACGATATCTAAGGTGATCCCTGCTTATTTGCTGATCCTTCTTTGTATTAATAATCAGATGTTTGCACGTCCTTACCCAGACCCCTGTAGCAGGAGAGCTGCTGGTAGATCTGCTTCATCCGCTCGATGTTGAGGCGGCTGGCCTCTGCATGGTGCACCATGGGCTTTGGATAATGCATTCCAATGATACATTTTGCTGCCTTCTGCACGGCCTCCGGAGCGTTCCAGGGATCATAAATATACTTGGCTGGAAATCCCCTCAGAATGGGCAGGTAGCGCCTGTGCAAAAGGATGAAGAGGTTTAGTGGGCATGTGGTTTAAATGATTTCTAGGAAAAGGATCACATCTACGGCGGTGGGATTAGCCGCTGATTTATCAGAGTAACGGCATCATTCACCTACGGACTGAAGTTAAAGTCATCACTTGACACAAACAGTGATTTAACTGTTCAGTTTTGCCTGTTTAAAAGTAGTTCTTAATTTTCTGTAACTGTTTGCTTAGTCATATAATCAGTACGATACCGTAGGACACAATACTTTAAGATTTTTTTGACTTTTTCTATATAAAGTTAAACCTGAAAGCAACATTAAAAATGATTTCTCATCTTCATTTTAAATATTAGTGGGGTTGAGTGTATGGATTAATGTTTTTTGTCATTATTTTGCCAGTTGAACAGTCTTTCATTAAGAATTCGACTAAATATTTATTCTGAAAAACACAAATTTGAAGTGTGCGCTGGCAGACGTCCTGACAGCATGCAGCCGCTGTTAGGAGCACAACAACAGAGATGATCAGTAGTCAGCCATAAAATGTGTATGTAGGCCCAAATAGTCATGTACCACATTAGCAATGTCTACACTGGATTTTTGATTCAATTAATGTTATCTTCACTCTTTTTTTGTTCAAAAATAAGGACATTTCTAAGTGACGTCAAACTTCTGAACAGTAGTGTATATGAATTAAAGTTTCTCTAAAATGAGTTAAAGTTAATATTAGCTAAAGTTGCTCTGTATTAAAGTTGCTCTACATTACTTGAAGGTGCTTTAAAGTTCCACTATATTAATTACAGCTGCTCTATATTAGCTAAATTTGCTCTCCATTAAAGTTGCTCTATAGCAGTTAAAGCTGCACTATATTAAAGTTGCTCTGAAGGAGCTAAAGTTGCTCTCTATTAGTTGAAGCTGCTCTATATTAAGTAAAGTTGCTCTATAATAGTTAAAGTTGTTCTATATTAGCTAAAGTTGCTCTTAAGGAGTTAAAGTTTGTCTATATTAGCTAAAGTTGCTCTATATTAGTGAAAGTCACTCTGTATTAGTTAAAGTTGCTTGAAAGGAGCTAAAGTTGCTTCAAAATGAATTAGTTAAAGTTGCTCTATATTAGTCTAAGTTCCTTTATATTAGCTAAACTTACTTTAAAGTTGCTCTATATTAGCTAAACTTACTTTAAAGTTGCTCTGTATTAGTTAAAGTTGCTCTATATTAGCTAAACTTACTTTAAAGTTGCTTTGTATTAGTTAAAGTTGCTCTATATTTGCTATAGCTGCTCTAAAGGAGCTAAAGTTGCTCCATATTAGTCAAAGTTGACCTATGCCACCATTCAAAAGTTTGGAGTAAGTCAGATAATTTCATGTTTTCCATGAAAACTCTAAACTGTGTCTGCTAATGACATCTTACTGTTCCTGGAACAAGGAGGAAGTGTTCTAATAGATGTAACCCCACCGTATGTAATCGCCATTGGGGTCTGTGCGTCGGCCAAAACCCACGGGGCAGTAGCAGTGGAAGAACTGCTGGAAGAAAGAGCTGCAGGAGAGCCACATCCAGCTGCCTGCATTCACACTCCAGTCTGCATCCAGCAGCAGCTCCTCAAACACCTGAACACAAACAAAGACGAGAAATGTGACTATCCCAATACGATCTGTGTTATCTGGTCATGATAAGATGGTTAATCAAATGATCTTATCAGTGTGGGATCGGCACAAAAAAAAAAATAAAAAAAAATCGCCTCATGCTTTACCTTCATGCCCTCCTCCCAGCTGATCCACAGGTCTCCTCTGGTCAGGAAGCAGGCGACGGCGTGTCGGGCCAGGTGGTGGATCCAGCCCTCCTGCCTCAGCTGGGTCATGATGGCGTCGATCCAGGGGAAGCCGGTCCGGCCCTCCGCCCACTTGGCCAGCGCCTCGGGGTTGCGGTCCCAGGGGATCTGCACGCAAATGGGGTTGCTCTCCATCTTGTCGAAGCAGGGGTTGTTGGTGGCCGCCGTGTAGAAGAACTCACGCCAAAGCAGCTGACCGTAGAGCGACAGAGGAGGGGAGCTGTTCTTCTTCACCTTGGTGAGGGGAAGGAAAGTGTTACTGATTCAGACAGACATCAGCCTTACTTTTTTATTATTGTTATATATATATTAGGTTTTTTTAAAATTTTGCTCAATCATTTTCTATATTTCAGTCTTACAGGGTTAAGTATAAATGTTCAGGCAGCCCGTCCAGAGAGCTACTCCTGGTTGTAATTTATGTTTTGTTCTGTAAACTAGTAAGCACAGGATGTAATATTTATTGGTAGACCAGGTAAGCACGTTTGAAACTCCCAGTTTTTGTTTGTATTAATTTCTTAAATCTGAGGAGCATCCACTACCCTCCAGTCCTGCAACACTGAAGCTGCAGATAACTCACTATGCAGCATCACAGATTTAACCTATAGGAGCTTGTGTTCCCTACTCAAACAGGAAATCTTCTCTTCTGAAAGTGTACTTGTTCACACCATTTTTCCAGCCTTAATTTTCAGAACAAACCTATCATCATACATTCTTCTAGACGCTTACCTTCCTGTAGAGGTCGGTGAGTTTGAAGTAGAAGAGGCGACAGGAGAGGCAGCCAAAGCGCAGGTAGGGGCTGAGGCCGGTCGGACTGGCGAGCAGCGAGTTGGCGTTCATTCTGGGACGCTCAAAGTTGGCCACCCACGCCTAATGGCAGCACAGTCACATGGTCAGATATGGAAAGGAACAGAGCCTGCTATGTCTTAACGCTCGAATAGATTGCTATCGAAGTTCACATTAGAAGAGGAACAACCTGGGACTGACATCTGTAGCTGAAAATGTCACCTTATATAACTCTAAAATCAATTTTTAAATTAAACTGCAGGAGGATGAAGCGTGGCTGAAGATAATTTTCTTCGCTGGATCTGATCTGATTGGACTGACCTTCCTCTCCAAATGCCTCTCTAGTCTGGTGAGGGCTTCAGTCTCTCCTCCCGGCCACACAGCTGAGGACAGACCTTCAGTATCAAAACCTGCAGGGACCACACCAACAGCATACATTAAAATCCATCCTTCTGTGAATTTTCAGTACGTGCAATCATTAGGGACGTCTGATACTGGCTTTTTTGCCAATAACCGATATTGTCCAACTCTCAATTTCCAACTCCGATATCAACATATGTAGGCTATTTAACTAATTTTAGGCAAAATCACGTATCTCCTGTTGTGGAATTAACACATCATGTCTGATTTTATTGTGATGCTCCGTTGGATGCATTCTCAGATGCAACACGGCTTTCAAATGCAAACATTGTCTGAGCAAAATAAGAAAACTACTTCAACTTAAGGTATGGAAAAATGCCATATTTATGCCATATATATGTTTTTTAATTGTCTCAAACAACCGTTTACACTCTCCCTCTCTCCTTCTATGAGTCCGGTCTGAAATCCAGGCATTATTTTATCGGTTTCCATGATAGGCAAAAAAACGATAACGATACTGACCGATATTATATTTTTGTGCCAATATTGAGCCTCCCTAGCAATCATCAAATTTTATCCTGGATCAGGGCTGGAGACTGAAATAAAGCACTATGTTGTCAGATTTACTCAAGCTGAAAGCAATAATCTAGAATCTGAAGTAAACGACTCCAGCTGTTGTTCTTTCTGATTGAACTCACCAAGTTCCTCCAGGGAAGGAACCCCAAACTTGTCATCGTGGTCCTCAGACAGCGGCGTAGTGCATTTCCCCATGATCTCAGCTGTGATGGACTCTGCAGGAACCTCCACTGCATCCATGCGACTGATGAGAGTCTGGAACCGCTTGTAGGTGAGGGGAGACTGGCCTCCATTCAGCTCTATGATCCTGCAGAGAGGGAACCAAGGACAAAGCTCTGTTTTCATGCCAAATGATGCTACATAAATGCTTTGCCATGGCAGACGGCGGTATTAACTCACTTGTCCAGGTCATAGAGTGTGTGGGAGATGCGAACTGTCACCTCCACTCCAGCCTCAGAGGCCAGCTTCTTAATTGCTGCATCTCGCTCTTTCCCAAAGGGCTCGGAGTCGTACTCGTAAGACAGACGACTAATCTTCCATTCCTGGAAAACCGGAAAGAAACATTAATATATTTAGTGTTAACAGCACCCAGGTTCTGTAGCTTGGTGGCTAAATCAGATGGACACGTCACCTTGAAGAGCCTGGGAAAGACATCAGTGGGTTGGCCTCGTATCACAAAGAGACGAGAGTTGAGCTTACGGAGGCTGGAGTCCAAGTCCTCAAGACTCTGCAGTAAGAACCTGAAGGAAAACCAACACAAGTTAATGTACAAAAAGATGCTACAATGTCATGAATTGTCGTGGTGTTTAAGTTAAACAGGATTAGAGGAAAGCGACTCAAAGATTAGAACGAACACATCCTCTTTTTTTTCTGGAGATGAACGGTTTCTGGATTCAGACCAATGTTTGCTTCCGTTACATCACAATAGCAGCGCTTTGTACAGATCAGAAACAACGCAATTTGTTTCCCCAAATTTAATCCAAGCCTGACCACAATTCTTCCTCTTGCACTGATAAGTTACGAGAATAAGGATGCAGCTGGTGATGAGTTTTATGGTCCAATAAATGCTACCGTTCCAAAGTTTGGGGTCACAGAAATGTCCTTATTTTTGAAAGAAAAGCATTTTTTTCAATGAAGATAGCATTAAATGGATGATAAATCCAGTCTAGACATTGTTAATGTGGTGAATAGAGTTATGGTTTTAATTTTTCTTCCTTCAAAAAAAATTTTAAAAACATGATCCGATTGTCAAAATAGTTGGAGAATAATGTAACAGTTGCCAAATAATGGATTAATTTTGCAGCTCTTGTACAAACTTGCACAAGTCAGTGATGCCATGAAAGAGTGGAATGAAAAACACTGAACAAGGTTTAAACTGATGGCTGTTCTGAACAATGGGAACATAACTGCAGCTTCCCTTCCATTCACTGATTAGCGCGTACAAAAAGAAGAAAATAGCGTGTGAGAAAAGTCAACACTTGGGCCCAACCCATCAGAGGTGGACTTAACTACATGTACAAGCCTCAATCTATGCGACAAAACTCTGTGATGTTTTAATAAATGTCCTGAGAGGGATGGAAATGTGTCAAAGGCTCAGCAATCTGAACAGAGCAGATCTGTGAGTCATCAGAAACGTCTGACCGAGCTAAATTCAGCAAACCAGGGGAGGCAGAGGGACAAATGGCCTCTTCAAAGGTGGTGAAGAAGCCCATTTCTGGTAAATGTGTCACCGTTAGATAACAATGCCACAGGCCCAACAGCCTGACATTCTCAACGACAGAAATAATTCAATGAAGGCTACCGCTGAAAGATCATAGAACCCATGAAAAGACAACAACAAGACAGTGTAGATGGGTACAGATGGAATAATCTGCTGTGGCATTTACACTAAGATATTGATGTAGTGACTTGTCTCTTGTCCCTTCAGAGCATCATTTCGGACAGTTCAGGGTTAGCAGTAATCTTGAAACAGTTGGTCGACCATCAATAAGCCCACTCAGAGAAATTGCCGATTATTTTGATGGTTAACTATTATTTTTCCGTTATTGTTCAAGCCAAAAATGGCTAAAACTGTGAATATTCGCTGGTTTTCTTTGCCTTCTGTGACAATAAACAATTAATTTGGGGTTTCTAGTTGGAAGAAACACTGAAGTTGCAACTTTTGATCCTGGCAAACAGTGATGGACCTCCCACTGTTTCTCACAGTTTACAGACTTCATGAATAATCAAGATGAATTCACAATGAAAAAGCTGCATTCCTACTCAACTGTAATCAGATAAAACGGTTTTGTCTCGGAGTGCCGAATTTCATACCAGGAAAACTACTTTTCCATGCAGCTTTGTATATTCTATACAGCTCGACTACATCCGGCTTTTCACTGAATCTGCTTTCTTAGTTCTCAAAGGAAAAATAAAAGTTAAAATATGTGAATTAACTGGTGTGTAAATATCCTGTTATGCAACTTCCAAAAAGGCCTCAAGTTGGCTTGCCTCGTAAAGCAATTATTCCTCATTAAACATAACTGCCTGTTACATTCACCCTCATTTTACTCCTGCAGAGCTTTGGCATTTGAAACCTGCTATAACTACAAAGGGAAGTGATCTCCCTGGAGGGCACCAATTTTCCTCTTTGTAATTACCCCTGAACAGCCCAATTTAACTTCCACTTTGCATGAATAAACAGGCATGTCCGGGTCATTTTTTTTTAAACGGCAAATTTGCTCTGTTGTAAAATCTAAAATAATTTTTATAAAATTAAAAACTATGAGCTGTCAAAAAAAGCAGGAAATAACAAAAAAGTGAAATTTTGAAAGATGCTTTTATCCCCGCAGTTCTCAGGAAAATATTAATTATTCACATTCTATGTTGCCGTGATTTCTGATCATCAATAACGAATAAAAAAAATGCTGCATTTTTGACAATGCCACGAGGGAATGAACAGCCTTGGCGTTTTGAGTGACTTTCCTGTTTGGTTCCGTTTCTCTCGTTGCCTGTCTTTGTGAATATTTGGGGAAGATCTGAGTTTTGTTATTTTTGTTAAGAAACCCCCACCCTCAAGGTGGCTCTTCAACCACTCACTTTGGGAATTTTGTTGACATCTTTGTTTATTCCCCCAATTATAGCTTTTCTTTGTTTTATGTACTTCTACTACACAATCCATCACTCCTGGTGCCATTTTATAGTTATTATTATTATTATTATTAAAGCAGGCCCAAAGTGACCCTTCAGTCTGACTCACGCTGACAGTGGATGAGTCAACCAGCCTTCATCCACATGAGCGTAATCATCTCTGTGTGTGACGTCAGCGAACAGACAAAAAGACAACATACTGACCCAGCAGGTCAAAGTATGACAAACACACACATTTAACTGCTTTTATAACACAGTCATAATTATATTTAGCTGTTTTCTATCATACCATTTGCTTCTTTTCAAACATATACACCAAATGCAAACACCAGAACGCTCAGCCACAGGTACATACATGCGTGCAGACGGAGCAGCAGTAACACGGTGCTTCCCGTGCTGTTGCTATAGGTACAACTCGTAGGAGGAAGATTCCTGTATCATCTGGGTCTAATCATGTCTATTACTGACATGAAAAAACCTCAAACACGCAACTGTTACTGTCCTATTTATTACCACAATGCAAACATTACAACTCATAAATCATATCTTTATATTTAACCAGATTATTAATTCACCAAAGCACTACTGTGTGAATTTCACATGAAAATACGATTCTGTGGCTATATCTGAGAAGCTGGCTGATTGGTGCTCACAGCTTACACCCTCTTCACCGAAAAAAAAAAAAAAAGATTTTATAACAATATATTATAAGATGTGAAGCCAAAGCAGAGGTGTGGAGATTGTAATGATAGTTATTATCCTGTTTCTGTTGCTATCATTCGTTTTTAGGTCAGACTTCCAAAGTGTAGAATCACAATCAAATGTGCTCAGTGTGGGCTAAATGTAAACCACCGGCACACCAATTACCTGGAAGGAACTGGAAGTAGGGAGAACTAAAAGAACTAAAACACGTCATGAACGACAGTTATGTCATAAATCACTAAAAAAAAGACACAGAAATGAAAGCTGAATTGACAAGAAGTGGAATTAGTATGAGCCAACAGACGTTTTTGGCCCCTTCATGGACATTATTCAATCTTAAATTCACAAAGTGAGATCTACTTTCTTGGTCGTTTTTCCTGCTCGCTCATGATTTTTTTTTTTTTTTTTTAAATCACTTGCTCCACATTTTGGACCCCGTCTTCACTAATTTCCATTTCTGTTTTGCATGTAATCTTCTGGTTAATAGTGGTTAACTCCGATTTGAAGTCTTGGAAATCTTTACGAACGTCTCGCAATTCCTCCAGCACCATCACTAGCACCGTAATTTGGAGACTAAGGCCTTCACTAGCAGCAGCACTAGCCATAGCTTCTTCACTAACTTCAGAGGTGTTTGATGTAGAAAGAACGTCGTAGGTCAAGGACATCATAAGTTGAGGAGCCCCTGTATTTACATTTTTATCACCCCTACGAACTAGATGTTTTCACACTACTCTCCACATCAACTCTAAAAAGACGTCTTACCGTGCTGAATGTATCTTTTAACAACTTGTGCCTCTGTATGCTTGCATTTTCCCTATCAGTCTCTCCTTATCCTATTTCTACTCTGCGTCAAGACAATCTGTCGTTTGGCCCAGATCCATCAAACAGTTCCTCAGTTTTGGTCATGTGACCATCTGGGTCAATCGTGACCTCTCAATTATGCTGAATTTTATTTCTTCAGGAATCTATTTTGTGCAAAAAGTTCACTTTATTAATTGTAAGCTTAGTCGTGATTATTTTTGTTCTGATGGGAGTACACATTCATACAGTTTCCTGCTATGGTAAATCGTGAAATTTTGGAGATATTTTTGAAGAAACACGTCTTCTAAACCCACTGGTGAAGTCTGGCCACCACAATTGTGTTTTTGTGGAGTTGTAGGGCAGAACTACAGAGAACAAAAAACCTTTTAAGTGGTAATTTCCTGATTTAAACACATAGGAAGAGGTCAAATGGATGTTATTTTTTTCCATACATTAGCTGAATATGAATGTATTTTCCAATAGCACCCTTCTTCCCTCTCACACAGACGTATACATTGACATCTGGAAGCTGTTTACGACAACTAGAGCTTTTTCTAAAGGACTGATTCCGAGTCTCCGTGTTGGCTGCTTTGCCCTCTTCATCTCTGAGGTCAGTGTGACACTATAAAGCCAAAGTCAAATCATCTGACTCAACCAGAAAAGCAGCCAGCTTAAGCTCCACTCATCTAGGGAGCGTAGACAAAGACAGAGCTCTGGATATAAACCCATCCATGACTGGTGCATTATTTTTCCCACACCGTCCTCGGACACTCCTACATCCACACTCCGTTTCATAAACAGCTCTTTTTATGGAGCGATTCCTCACTAATTACATCCTCATGAGCTTGTCTTTCATAACCACGGGCCACCCAGCGTTATAACTCTGTCGACTGGGTTAAACGGCATCGAGCGTTAAAGCATGATGTCAAAATGGGTATCGGATGCACGCAGCTTTGTTGGGATTAACGCTCATCAAAGATAGTGGGGGTCTCTTGCAGTAGTGGGAGAAAAGAAGTAGGTCAAAGAGGACGAGCGGGATGGGAGGTTCCCGCGAACACACTGACCTACTTATGCCATGCCTGCCCATGTCGAGGGGGGGGAGGGAAAGTTATCGTGATTACGTCATCTGGCGTTGACCTGCCTGGCTTGCCGAGGATCACCATGCAGATCTCAAGAACCCTTCGCAAGCATTTTAGATAATAAACGTACCGGAACGAGTGCTGATTACAGATGCTGCAGGCTAGCGCAAGCTTGTCATAGTGTCTCGCTGCATTGGTTTGTTTATTTAGTCTTAATTCGAGAGAAGTATACAGAGAGATACGAAATCAGACGCCTAAACGTTACAGAATTACAAATGTGCATGTACTACGGAAATATTACTCAGTTTTCAAGCAACAGATCATGTTTAAACCCAACATTAAATCAGAACTTCCTGCCAGTCAGTGCTTCAGTTCCAGTAGCTGCAGATGTGTACAATGTCGTTCTGAAGCTTTATTGCTGCTTTTAGTGTTTTACTGCGGCTCCGTTTTCTTTAGCACCTTGTAAATCCAGCCGTAAAGGAGTGACAGAAATAATGTAGAAACTTGCTTTTTTCCCTTTCATACTTTTAAAAGGATTTCTGTATTTGTAAAAAAAAAAAAAAAAGACTACAGATGTGGATGATTTTATGTTGCTCGTAGATGATTTTATGTCGTTACTGGATAATTTTATATCGCCACTGGATGATTTTATGTCACTAGTGGCTGATTTTATGTCTCTAGTGGATGATTTGTGTTATACTGCTGCTCTGTTTTGTTAAGCATCTTGTAAATCCAGTTGTAAAGGTACCACAGAAATAATGTAGAAACTTGCTTTTTCCTTTCATACATCATTTTTTTGCATTTGTAAATAAGACTACAGAGAAAAAAAGTGCACAAACAACACATCTTATGGATTTTTTACTCAACCACTATTGCATTAGGACGGTCTCTAGACTCGGATCTTAATCCTCTCTGTATGTTCTCCACTTTGCAAGGCTTTTACCCCATGTGCATGTGTGATACGTGCATAAAAAATAAAATAAAAGGAAATTAATCAGGGCGTACTGCATCACCCCAGGCTGCTGTTACATAACCGTGGAAGCTGCTGCTGCTGCCCCACTCTTCCACGGACGACATGGCACCGCAATGCAAACCAGTAGGAGAGGAAACAAAAACACCCAGCGAGACACCGACTGCACTGCAAAACCTCTGGGGCATTTTCTTTCAGCTGCTTAATGTGTGATCTATTGAATTTGGCAAGGAAAGGTTCACCTCTGTGGAACAAATGTCTGGAACCAAGTTTGGGTTAAAGTGTTGCCAACTATTTGATTTGACCGGGAAGAGCTTCCACACTGGGCTGGCTAACAGTCCTCTCTCTTATCTCTGTCACATGAGCCTGTAAAGCTTCAGATACTTATTAATGTCACCAGACCCTAACAGCCTGTTCCTGCCTCGGTTGTCAAACAATCATACACCCTTCCAGACAGTCTGGAGCTCAAGAAACATGTCAAACATGCGGCCTGCGGTCCATAACCGGTCCTCCAGAGGGTTCAGTCCGGCCCTCAAAGTGTAAAACTTACAGAGAAGATGTTAACTGCAGATTGTAAATTAGTAAAACTATAAATTTAAACTAATTTCTAGGCCATGACAAGCTGGTTTGATCATGAAGTAAAATACTAGACTTCATTTTTGTCTTTTCGTGTCTCATTGTTGTAATTTGTCTTGTTTTGTCTCATTTTTGTCACTTTGTGTTTTGCTTTATTCATTGTTTTTGTGTATCATTTTTCTCGTTTTGTGTTTTTTTTTGCCTCGCTTGTGCTGTTTGTCTAGCTTTTTGTCATTTTGTTTCACATTTTTGTCACTCAGTGTCTCGTTTTTGTTGTTTTGTGTTATTTACGTTATTTTTGTCACTGTGTGTTTTGCTTTCATCGTTGTTTTATGCAGTGTTTTTGTCGTTTTCCGTTTTTGTTTCATCTTGCTCGTGTCGTTTTTCCATTTTTTTGTTGCTTTTTAACTTTCTGGTCTGTTTTTCTGTCTCTTTTGTTTCGTGTGATTTGTCTCATTCTTGGGTGTTTTGTTTCTCGCTTTTGTGTTTCGTTTTTGTAATATTTTATGTTTTTATGTCTTTTTTTATGTGACTTCTGTCATTTTGATCATGAAGTAAAATACTATATCGTTCAGTTCCAGATTCCTGTGTCTAAATGTTGAGTTTCTTTGTAGACACTCTGTGATCTGGAAGTTGTAATGTGTAAATGATAAACTGAGGCTGAATGTTGCTGAAACTGAATTTATTTTTCTGAAGAAATTTCAGGTTGTTCTTGATGTTTTATAAAATGATAATTCCTTAAATGTGAACATTTTCAGAATGCACTTTCTTGCACTAAAACAAAAGAAACATTTGGAGTTGTGGTTATTTATAGGTTATTATGCTGAGATTTTATTGATCTGGCCCACTTCAGATCAAATTGGGCTGAATGTGGAACTGAACTAAAATGAGTTGGACACCCCTGCTTTTAAATGATCCATATCCTCGTCTCTGATCAGAACAGTGTCGTGAGGATGTTAAGAGGTTAAAGCGAGGTTCTTCAATTCAGTATCTACAGCTCTGGCTCAGATCTGGGCCTGCCAGGTGTCTAATCTTTATATCAGAAATAACTGCTGATCTGAATGCGACCACAGTGGGGATACGCAGCATTGTATTCAGGAAACTTTTTCTTTTCAACATTACATCAGCAAAAAAGCAGACCAAGACCAACTTCGACGATAATTACAGTCTAGCAGGGAGGCAAGAATCAACACACCAAAATACTGTTTGAGGAAAAGAAGGTTATAAATTATGCGTGATGTCACCAATCATATTCTGCAAGGTTTAATTGGCATAATTGATGTTTCCGCTGTTCTTTGTCGGGTTTTGTTTAGAGGTTATTGCAGTGTAATGTTCTAGTATATCTGAGGACACTAAGAAGAACTGGAAACACTCGGATTAACAGTGCAAATCATACTTTTGGGATCTTATAGTCGCATCACAAACAACTCAAGCGTTTCCATGGTTTCAAGTAGTGCTGCCTAGCGACTAGAGGATGGTTTTATGTCACCAGTGGATAATTTTATGTCACTAGTGGATAATTTTATTCCATATATATACACAATGATGAATCAACTGTCTTTTTTCCCTGTTAAATACATTCGTTTGAGCAGTTGTTTTTAAAGACAGAAGTAGAAATTTGGGGATTCCAGCATCCTAAATGTGAATATGCTCTGGTTCCTCTTCTCCTCTATGACAGGAAACTCTGTATCTTTAGGTTGTGGACAAAAACACAACCCTAAGATCGTCATACTGGGCTTTTAGAAACACTGATTTTTATTGTGACATTTGTTAGACCAAACAATTAATCAATTAAGGAAAGAAATAATCAACATACCAACTGATAATGGAAATAACTATTTATTTAACCTTTTCTAAACTTCAAGTGTGGAAGTCAACATCTCCGCTTGAAAGAAAAAAGCAAGATTAGGCCTGTTGAACAATGCCATGCCAAGATATCCCTTACATATTTCTGCAGTGACAGAAAGTCTTGCTCCTATCTTTGAATGTCTGGAGACTCTTGACAACAGGAGTGTTTTGTAACTGGTTAGGTACTAATACAGCAGTGTTTGGCCTTCAACAAATGAAGCATTGTAGTCACAAAACAAACGGTAAAAGCCAAATCTGAAACACATTTTATCTCCAAATAAACCAAGCTTTAAACTTTTTGGGTAGGTGTGACTTATTTGTCGTCACTTAAACTGTCGACTGCATTCGGAATTTATCATTTTGACTAGAAAATAGCAGAAAATTGTTTGTTTATCTGTGCAAATCCCAACAAATTAAGTCTGTGATCATCTAGGACCAAAAAAATGATAAAAATCATCACATTTAGGTTGTTGAAATCACAAAATGTTTCTCTTTTCTGCTTGAAAAGTAAAAGAAATCAACAATTAAATGAAAAAAAAAAGTCAATTTACTAAATCGGTTAACAAATTAATTGCAAGACGCACATCCAGATACAAATACACCACAGTTTGCTGTCAAAGGACATCAAGTCATCATACACATGGGTATGGGTTTATTTACATAGAGAGGGGTAAACACACCAAGTAGGCATCTCTGAGTGTCAAACGCTTTAGTTTCCGCATTCTGGTGAATTCTGCTGCACCAATTTGTTCCTTTTCTGCACCAATTTAAGGTGGAAATTGAGGCACTGGGTGACAAATGTACCTTTGAAAGTCTATTTGTGTCAGCTTTCAAGAACAAAACAACAGTAAGTGCTTTAAGAAATAAAAGGGGCCTTGGAATGAGGTGTAAAATATGAAAGAAGAGTCCCAGATTTAATCTAATGGAAGGGCAGCGGCAAAGAGAAAAGGTCTCAAATACTCCTCTGAAGCCAACAGAGTTCTCGTAATGTGGGTGAATCTGACAGGAAATGTTCCGTCTATGGAGAAAGAAATGATTTAATGCTATGTACGTTAGCTCCTGTACTGCTACTGTCAGAGGGCTTGTAGTTATGCAAGGAGTCTGGGAAATTATGAGCATCATCATCATCATTTTCTGGATTCAGGTGAATTTTCATGCACCAGTTTGTGAATTTTCTGCATCAGTTTATGGTGTTTATTCATGTATATTATCTGAAATGCGTGCATCACAGTCTCCTGCACATCCAGTCACCACACACAAAGGATGCATTTGAATGCTTAATTTCCTGCATTCTAATCAAACTTTTATACAAGCCTTTGTCCCTTTTCTGCATCACTTAATGATAGAAACATGTTTACTTACGCAAAAGAAAATACAAAATTCAGGGACTGGGCATGAAATCAAAATATAACGGAATGCAGATGGATGTAATTACATTTTCGACAACAGACTCAGTGGTAGTATTAGCTCAGAAATAATATTTTTCACAGTAAATACAGTGTCGAATGGGACTTTTGCACATTCAACTTTACTTTGCATGGAGGAAGTTAGCTTAAATGTATTTTACTTTTTATTACAGGAATTCTATACATGTGTATACATTTAACAGTGTCTTGTTTGAACTGCTTCATGCCACTCAGTGCAACATAACCCTGTAAAACCCACTGTTGCAAAAATACATCAGTTATATTTTTATTATTAAAAGTAGTAGTTTTTTAAATAATTTGTATGTAAATAAATATATATTATTTATATTTCATTTTTTCTATATTTGGGATTTACAGAAATATATAATTATTTTTAATTTTTAATTATTCATTTTATTATTATTTATATCTAAATAAATGTATATTATTTTTGCTTTTATTTCTATATTTTGTTTTTACAGATTTATATATATATATATATATATATATATATTTTAAATTTGTATTTCATTATTTATTTTTATTATTCGTATCTAAAATATACATTATATTACTATTTTTTCTATATTTGAGTTTTACAGATTATATATATATATAATCTTTTTACATTTTATTGTTATTATTATTTACATATATTTATTATTTATATTTCAATAGATAAGTATTATTTTTGCAATTTTTCTATATTTGCATTTTACAGATTTTAGATAGATAGATAGATAATATTCTTACATTTTTGTTTAATTATAACTTTTTGGTATTTATTTCAAAATAAATACATATTATTGTTGCCATTTTTGCTACAATTGCTTTCGATATGTGGGTTTTACAGTGTGTGTGTGTATATATATGTGTGTGTGTGTGTGTGTGTGTGTGTGTGTGTTAATTCTGCTGTGTTTTTTCTCCCATATTTGGGTTTTGCAAGGTTTAGTGTGTTTTGTGATGTGCAAATTGATGCTGCTACATCCCTCCATCTGTCTCGTATATGTAGTAACTACATTGAATGCACGTGTTTCTGATGCTCTGCTCACCTCCACCTGTTGATCCCGACGTTGGACGATCCTGCGAACCAGGGGTCGAGGATGTAGACGCAGCGGACGGTGTCTGCTCCCAGCAGAGATTCCTTGAGCGACGGGTTGTCGTGGAGCCGCAAGCCCTTCCTGAACCAGTGGATCGTATTAATGACCATTACTCAACTGGACGAGTCCTTTTTAAACTTTTTGAATAGTATCGGCAGTCTTTTCTGGTGCTCACTCCTCTTTTATTCCCACAGTTTATTCTAAATGAAGCCCAAGAAGGAGAAGAAGAAGAAAAGTCCAAATATGTGAATAAAAGTCTCTGTGTTGCTGTGTTTCGGTTCCGCTCTGGTTAACCTTGCTCTAACAGAACCTTTTCCATTGTGTCGAAAAACTCAGAAACGCACGGATGCTGAATCATTTGGGCACGAGACGGCGCGCGCTCTCCGACAGTGCGGCGGCGAACTCGGCGGGCTTTAGGACTTGGATGACCACGAAGCAGCAGCCTGGCTGGTTGTATAACTTGTTTTTCTGAATGATGAAAAATGCATGTAAAAAACACACACACACTGTTATCCGCTCTCGCTCTTTTACACACAAAATTTATCCCAATAATGTGTTAATTCACCGGCCTCTAACGTTAAACAGCCGCTGCTGATAAACGACCAAGACACGGTGGCAGGACCGGCGGTAACCCGCTGCGAATACCGGGCAAAGCTGATTATGTAAATACAATTTCTGGCCGCAAAACCGTCAAATTCGTCACCCGAACGCGAACCGGACGGATACTCAGCTGTGATAACCGCTTCTCTGATCCGTCTGACAGGTCTCCCTGACCGCCGAGCAGATGTTTTGAGTGGCTAAACGGGAGAATTTTCCTTAAACGTCCACGAATAACTGCCGTTGCTACTCGCCGCACCTAGGGTCGTGACTCCGCCTCCCGCTGACGTACGCGGCTCCCAGCGCCGCGATTGGTCCGCTCCGCTGCGTAAGTTGTCTCGGCGTGGTCACGTTTTTGCAGCGTGCTCCCTCAGCCAGCATGCACCGTGGACTCCGTCGTGGGAGAAATGACAGAGTTGTGACCTCTTATGGCAGCCGGCGCGGCCCCAGCGGGGTAGTAATTTCATTTACGAGGCTCTGCTAAGAATATTACCCCAGACAGAACAAGAAAATCTACTTAAAGGCAACAGGCTGCTCAAAAATATACAATTTCTGCATACATATCTGTATATTACTAAAGATCTGTGTTAACGGGAAGAACACCCTGGCTTATTTGTCACATAAGAACCCGGATTATCACATGAACTCTGGCATGAGCAGAAGGCAGTGGGTGCAAAAGATTTTAAGGGGATGCAGGAAACATCCCCCTCACCATGTCGCACGTGTATTTATTCCCTCCCATAAAAACAGAAAAGAAGTACAAAGCTTTTATTTTGAATAAAACAAGAGCAGTATAACTTTTTCTCCTCAGCATACCATATATCAGGGATGTCAAACTCATCTAAGTTCACCCCAATTTGACCTCAAGTAAGCCAATAAACCAGTAAAATCACAGCATAATAACAGCTCCTAATTTTTCCCTTTGTTTTAGTGTAAAAAAAGTATATTCTGAAAATGTTCACATTTAAGGAATTATGTTTTTTACAAAACATTATGAACAACCTGAAATTTGTCAAGAAAAATAAGTTCAGTTTCAGCAACATTGTGCCTCAGGTTATCATTTACACATTACAACTTCCAGATCACAGTTTATCTAAAAATAAACAAAACATTTAATCACTGCTATCTTATTTCATGATAAAAATGACAAAAGTCAGACAACAAAAATAATGAAAACAGGACAAAATATTACAAAAATGAGACACAAAATGAAGAAAGCAAGAAACAAAATGACCAAAAATAAGAAACAACATGAAAAAACTAAAACAAACCAAAAAAATTACACAAATGACACAAACGAGACAAAAAAACTGACAAATACGTTATAATGCAACAAAAAATGAACAAACCAGAAAAAAAAATCTCACAAATGAGACACAAAAATGACCAAAGCGACAAACAAATTTACAAAAACATGACACAAGTGTCAAAATCAGACAAAAAAAATGACACAAAACAAAAGCAAGACAAAATGTTACAAAAATGACACACAAAGTTACAAAAAAAGACACACAGAAGGACAAAAGTGGGAAACAAAATTACAAAAAATGATACAAATGACACGAAACAACCAAAAGAGATTAAAAAATAGACAAAAAAGCTGCTAAGCGACAAAAAATGGATAAACGCCAAAAACAAGCCAAAAAAATGACTGAAGCTAGACACAAAATGACCAAAAAATGGACAACACAAGCGAAACAAAAAAAACACAAAATGACAAAAAAAAGACAAAAAATAACGAATAAAGCAAAGCATAAAATGAGAAAAATGAGACAAATGACAAAAGTCAGACAGCAAACAACAGAAACAAGACAAAATATTACAAAAATGAGACACAAAACGACACATATACATATAGGTCACACATGCACTTTTAAGAGCTCATTACCCCAAATTAAAGCCCTAATGAAGGACAGAGGAGCAAATCCAGCCTGTGCTAACTCAGATGAGGTAATAATAAATGAGAAAACTTGATATGCTGTTATGATCCTGCTGCGGCCTCTGCCCTTCTTTCCCCTTCTTCCTCTTTTTCCTACTTTCTCCTTTGGGTGCTGATCTGTTTCTGTTTGGACCTGTCTCTCTTTGGCTCCCTCTGTCTGTCTTTCACCTCTCCCTCATTAATGCCTCTCTCTCTCTCTCTCTCTCTCCCTGTTTCACCTGCCCGCATTCTGCTACCTGCTGATTGCTGCAATGAGTGTCAGCTGCAGTAATCAGCTCACTCCTTACACCTGTTCACAACCACGTCTTGCAGTATGAAGCTCAGCTCATTCAGTTACACTTTGCTGGATCATAATAACTCACTTTTCTGTTGAGATGCAGCTTCCCCACCTTTTGGACTTTGTTTTTCCCCTCTGGAATACCCTTCATGGACTTCTCACAGCCTGTTTCACCTCTATCTGCCCCCAGATTCCCCCGTCTGTGTTCAGTCTCCCCCATCTTGTGAGTACCCCTCCTGAGCTTTGTTAATTCAGTTTAGCTTTGTAAGCTTCTGTTTTTGTATTCATAGTGTCGGTTTGGAGAGTTTAGAGGACTTTGGCTTTGTTCTGTCCCCCTGGTTCTGATCTCCATTCATGTATTGGTTTAGTTTCTAGTTAAATAAAGATCTTCCTATGGGTTCTCCTGCTCCCCCTGTAACATATGCAGGAGGGGGAAAAAAAGTTGAAAGCAATACAGAATTGGTTTTGAATTGGCTCCCTTTGCCTGAATTTTACTCCAATCTATGCAAACACAGATGTATGATTCATGCATGTGTGTCATTTTCCACGTCCACCTCAATGTGTTAATCACGTGCCTTTTTCTCCCCAAATAAAGAGAAGATAAAGAGTTTTATTTTGAAAAGCCGGTATTCATTGAACGCTCATTTTCTTTTTAGTTCTTTACTTAGGACACTATGAATACAAATTTTGAGCTCCTATTTCATTCTTTGGTCTATTTATAGTCCATTATATTTTGATTTGTCAAGGCCAAAGGTTCTTTATTGTCATATCAATACACATTTGCACATGAAACAATACGAAATTGGACCCTGGTCCCGGTTTCAGCCATAAAACAATATAAAAACGCTTTCATAAGAGACAATATAAGTATAAAGAGACACACTAATATTTATCACTCAGTGCTTGAGTATTGTGCCCTCTTTAACAAAAAAAACTTTTTCTCTGTAAATTGATATAAAATAGGCACAAATTGATGCTTTAAAAATCTTCAACATGAAGAAAATGAAGCATCTAAATGAATCCTGAGCACACGTGTACGAAGGCTGGATGTGCACCTGACACCAAACTGATGTCTGCATCATCATACATTATGTGTCATCTGTGTTTGTGTGTGAAAATGTGAAGTAGTATAGTCGCAAAGACACTTGATATCAAATCACTTTTTCTAAAATTTATTCTCAAATTTGCCCAGCATGCAGACAGGAAATAAGTCAACTTCAGAGGAATATTTGCTGTTTAAATCACAGCTCAGATCTCTCATGTTATATTAAATTCAAGATTATTCACACACATCTTCTACTACTTAAGTCTTGTTTTACTGAAAGTCTCTTATTCTGAAAGGTATCGCACAAATGAACTTGCAAAGAGTGGAGATGTAGCTCCTAATAATCATCTAGATGCAGTATGTATAGATTTTAATATTATTAGTAGTGTTACTGATAATACATATTTGCAGTAGTCTGTCTAGTTTTCTGCAGGTTTGATGCTGTTTAATACGTTGTTTTTTTTTCTAATGCGTCACAGTGCTCTTACATAAACCGGCCTGTAATTATGCAAGACAAGAAATGCAGCTTTGGCCAGCAGAAGTAGTACCTGCTTTTGGCCACTGAGGGGCAGTATAACACCATGCCTCACATACACCCGTGATCATTTAATGCGTTTATTCATTTATAGTAATAAGAAGTTCACACAGGATGCTGCAGCTTTTCCCCTCACATGACGACGTGTCTCTACAGATATTTATTTAATTAACCAGGAAAAGTCTCACTGAGATTAAGCATCTCTATTAAAAGACAATCTGAGTGAATATCACATAACACACACTACTAATAACACAACTAGTATTACTAATGTTAGCTTTAGGGATGTTTGATGTCTTTTTTCTTCAAAAAACACAAAAAATATTACAAAATGAGAAACAAAACAATAAAATAACAATGGACAATCAGATTTTTTACTTTATGATCAAAACAAAAAAAAACAACAAAACAAAATATTGCAAAAATGAGACACAAAATGACAAAAGCGAGAAACAAACTGACAAAAATGAGACAAACGACACGAAACAAAGCAAAAAAAATGCCAGAAAACTCTACAAAGAAATTATGAAGCGACAAAAAATGGACAAACAAGACAAGAAATTACAACGGCGTGAAACAAAATGATAAACGCTACACAAAACGAATGAATAAAGCAAAACACAAAATGACGAGAGACAAATAAGTGCAACAAAAAGGAAAAAACGACAAAATCATGAGATGAACGATAAGTCAGAAAAAAAGGCAAAAAAAACAAGACAAAACATTACAAAAATAAAACAAACGACACAAAATAAAACAAAGAAACAACAAATTAGACAAAAAAGACAGCAACAAAAATGGACATGGAACAAAATGACAAATGATACACAAAACAGTGAATAAAGGAAAATACAAAATGATAAAAATGAGACAACACAAGCAAGACAAAAAGGAAACACGAGAAAAACACAAGATAAATGGCAAAAACAAGACAAAATATTGCAAAAATGAGACATAAAATGACAAAAATTAGACAAATGACACGAGATAAAACGACACAAAAATTAGGCAAAAATATTACAAAGCGATTTAAAAAAAAAAAAAGGGACAAAAACCAGAAACAAAGTGACCACAAACTAGACAGAAAACACAAGTGAAACAAAAAAGAAACAAAGCAACAAAAACGTGAGACAAACAACAAAAATCAGACAAAAAGCAACAACAGGAAGACAACAAAAGAGCCAATCTAGTATCTTGCATTATGATCAAACAACTTGTCATGGTCTACAAATTATTTGAAATTTATAGTTTCACTAATTTACAATCTGCAGTTCATGTCTTCTCTGTAGTTTTTACACTTTGAAGGATGGATTGGACCCTCTGGAGGACCGCTTTTGGCCCACGGGCCGCATGTTTGAGCCCCCTGCGGAAATGCCGGTGAAATCCAAGCATTATTTTAACAATTTTCATGATAGGCAAAAAAAAAAAACCTGGTAACGATATCGACTGATATCATATTTTTGTGCCGATATCGGACATCCCTAGTTAGTATTATAAAATCAGAGTTTAGAAATATGAAATGTATGTATTTACCTCTGTATTTACTGAGAAAAGGTACACACAGTATGTTAAAACAAGTAACAGAAAGGGTTTTTACAGTGACACGGAGAATCGACAAACAGTGCAGCACGGCTGAGGAAACATGTTTACATGATGCACTCACTCTGCTGGCAAAATACTAACAATCTATCATCTCGCCGGGAAAATCGGGATAATTTTTGCTGTTACCAGGCAACCAAGGCTTAATAAGTGAGGACAAGCTCAGGAGCGAGACCCAGCTGTCCACCTCCACCGCTCTCACCTGAGTTTAGTCAGTGAGACGAGCTGCAGCAGGAAGAAGTGGGTTAATGTCTCAGACGCCTTAATGGTGGCATCTGCTGACGTAAAGCTGAACAACTCTTTCTGTGCTCCGTATGTGGAGGCTGCTCTATAAGAGAAGCTGTTAGAATAGTGTGATCTGCAGGGGTGTCAAAGATGCGGCCCACGGGCCAAAACCGGACCTCAAAGTGTAAAAATGACAGAGAAGACATTAACTGTGGATTGTAAATTAGTAAAATTATAAATTTAAAATAATTTCTAGACCATGACAAGTTGTTTTGATCAAAAAGTAAAATCCTAGATTATTCTTTACTAATCTTCTTTTTGTTTGTCTTTTTTTTCTGATTTTTGTTGTCGTGGTTTTTTTTTGTCTATTTTGTGGTCATTTTGTTTCTCATTTTTGTTAATTTTTTGTTGCTTTGCAATTTTTTGTCTAATTTCTCTTTTTGTTTCATGTTTTTCTCATTTTGTTTCATTTTTTGTCATTCTGTGTCTCATTTTTGCCATTTTTTGTCTCACTTTTTAAAATTTGGTCTTGTTTATTTTTTGTTGTGTTTTTGCCTCTGTCGTTGGTCTCATGTTTTTGTCATGTTGCGTTTCCTTTTTGTTTCAGTTTTTTTTTGTCTATTTTGTGGTTGTTTTTATTGTTTTTGTCCATTTTTGTGGTCGCTTCATAATTTTTTTGTCAAATTTTTTGTCTGTTTTTGTTTTGTCTCATTTTTGTAATATTTTGTCTTGTTTTTGTTTATTTGTGTTGTTCGTCTCATGTTGTTATTTTGTTTCCTTTTTGTCTCATTTGTGTTTTTTGTCTTATTTTTGTCACTTTGCAGTTTGCTTTATTTGTTGTTTCGTGTGTTGTTTGTATCATTTGTTGTTTTGTGTTGTCTGTTTTTTTTGTCATTTTGTTTCTCGCCTTTGTCATTTCTTGTCTAATTTTTGTCGTTTGTTCATTTTTTTGTTGCTTTGTAACTTTTTTGTCTCTTTTGTTTTGTTTCTTGTTTTTGTGGTTTTATGTCTCATTCCTGTCATATTTTTTTCTTGTTGTTTTCTGCATTTATTCCACGTAAATAATATAGCTGGTCAAACTGATGTAGTTTTCTGTTAATAATGAACATATCCTTTAATATTAATGACAGCTTTAACCACAATTTTTGCTACAAACACATAAATTTAACATTAAATACACTAACTGTCATGCTGAAAATGGAAAAATGCTGTAATATTTTCCAGTAAGTTACACAAACCTCATTTTATATGGTATTTTCACGTAAATTTTCTAATTTTTAAAGGTTAAAAACACTTTTTTTACAGTAAAATATGAAATGAAGCACGTTTTTAACTCTAAAATCAACAATAGCAATACATTTCTTTATCATAAATGTAGAAAATATTTTACAGTATTGTGGCAACCACATCTGCTGGAATTTTAATGTTAAAATGTACATTTTTTTCTTTCCTAAGAAAATGTGAAAGGGCCTCTGGCAGGGCGTGCAGCGTGGACAGATGGTGGTCCAGCTCAGATGTACAAGGAGAAGCCCCAGCAGAGTGGGTGAATCATCGTTCCACCAACTGTTCCTCTCAGCGTGTCCTCAGAATTCAGCTCACTCACACTTTGTTGTCAGAAACGTTGGGTTTTGGGGGAGAAATCGGCTCAGCGACGTTGTGATGAAGTGGAGCAGAACCTGGAGACGGAGCTGCAGGTCTCACGAAGCTTGGAGGACGTTCTCTGAGCAGTAAAATATTCATAGTGACCCGGTCTCAGAGATCATAGCGTTCTTAAAGACTCCTGCTGCGGAGCTACACTCACTTCTTACTTTAAATTATCACCAGTGGTGGACAAACTGCCCAGAAGCAGCCGCTTTGGCCAGTATTTTTCATTCAGACAGTCAGAAAGATGGTATTTTAAACAGTTTGTCATTACACAGTAAAATAGATATATAAACCCTGTATTTAAAAAAAATCGATGCCACAAAAATATAATACAGGATGTGGATAACGTTCAAAACCAAGAAAAAAATTATCATTTTTCAATTCAAAATGTACATATTTTTTCTTTTCTAATAACAATGAAACATCTGTAAAATAACAATATATTTTGGTGATTTAAATTAAATAAAAAATCAATATGTTCAACTGTAATAAATCACCATTTATAAAAAATGTAAAAAATATTAACAATTTTTCAACTTTTAACACACATTTTAAAAAATGAATATCTATAACAAAAAAGAAACAATAAATTTTGCTGATTTTAATTCAATAAAAAGCTAATGTTTAAAAGTTGGAATGGACCATTTAAAGAAATGTAAAAATATTTACCATTTTTCAACTTTAATGTACACATTTCTTTTAAAAAAATAACAGTGAATATTTGTAAAATAAAACATTTAGCTGATTTAAATTCAGTTTAAAAAGTCTGTTTAAATGTTGTAAATTATCATTTATTTTGTACATTTAATATATGTTTAAATACTACTACTACTACTACTACTACTAATAATAATAGTATACCATATATTGCATTACATACATATGTAAATTACATATATAATTAAATTTCAATAAATTCGATACAATATTTTAGTTATATATATAAATTTAATAAAAATAAATTAATAATATTTTTAAGTAACAATGATATAAACTATATATATATATATATATATATATATATATATATAAGCATTTATTTAAATACATTTAAGTAAAATTTAATAAAGTATTTATCATTTATATATATAAATTAATACATTTATATGTACATAATTCTGTAGATATTTTTTAATTTAACATAACTAATAATGATATTTGAAATATTGATAATGGCACTATATATATATATATATATATATATATATATATACATATATATATATATATATATATATATATATATATATATAATACAATCATTAAATTACATTTTAAAAAAAATCAAATTACATCTATATATAATTATGGAATTTAGTCATTTTTTCTGTGATTTTACTGTTATCTGTAATACAATTTGTAAAATAAGTCTGACAGTAAATTGTTCAACACATCACAGTTTAACTTGAATGACAGTAAAATCATGATAATACTCTGGTAAAAATCAAATTATTTTGATCTCAGCTGCTTTTACAGACCCTTCAATTACCTAAACAGAGCTGCTGCCTCTATAATCATAAAAGCAGCAATAAATTATCGGACAGAAAGCAAGGAAATGACCTTTATTTACCTCAGAAAAATGAATTCTCTGACCTAAAATGCTGTGATTATGTGTGCCCCCTCCTCACCATTTATCCTCTGTGGCAGAAGAATAAGACAATAAAATGTAAATTAAAAGGTTGGTCTATATTTGGACGTGACATTTGTCTGCATTACTGCTTCCATCGTGTCAGTGGGCTGGTTGGCATAGCAGCTACAGTTGTATCTCCCTCTTTTGTACAGTTGTGATCCAGGTGTGGTGCTGAGGAGCAGCAGGTAGCTCGTCCCTGCCACTCACAGCTGATCCAGCAGCTGATTGGCTCGTCTCAGCCCGCGGCTCTCCAGGCCCCGCCCCTCCATCAGAGTCCAGCCTGCTGCTCGCTGCGGAGGGTTTGTGCGCTCCCTCTCTGTCAGGTTACGCGTCTGAAGTTGTGGAAAGGAGGAGACCGAGGACGTCCAGCCACTTGGAGGAGCGGAAAAGTGGATGCTCGCTCGCGTCGTGTCGCTCTTTACGCGTGGGAATACAAATCACCCGGAGGAGGGAAGGCATCGGGGCGAGTTTGTGGTTTTATTCAACTGAGAGACCAAGCATACCCAACAGTATGCGGTGCAGTTATGGCAGGCAAGGGTAAGACAGTCGTGAGGACGCTGGAGGATTTAACGCTTGATTCTGGTTATGGTGGAGCCGCGGACTCGGTCAGGTCGTCCAGCGTGTCGCTGTGCTGCTCCGACACGCATCAGTCCTTCTCGCATGGGGGCAACTGCTGGCATCTGACGGAATCCATGCACAGCAGACAGAACAGTTTGGACACAGTCAACACCGTCCTGGCGGAGGACACGGAGATCCTGGAGTGCTCGGGTCAGTGCGCCAAGCTGCCCGAGCTGGAGGACGTGCCGTGGAGCCTGGGCGAGGTGGAGGGCGCGCTGAGGAAGGACGAGGAGCTGATGGTGGGCGACCCTCCGCCGGAGGTCCTGGCGCGCCTGTCGGGGCTCGTCAGCCGCGCTCTGGTGCGGGTGGCCCGGGAGGCGCAGCGGCTCAGCCTGCGCTACGCCAAGTGCACCAAGCACGAGATCCAGAGCGCCATCAAGGTGGTGCTGTCGTGGACCATCTCCGTGAACTGCATCACGGCGGCTCTGAGCGCTCTGTCCCTCTACAACATGAGCACCGGGGACAAGTTCAGCCGGGGCAAGTCGGCGCGCTGCGGGCTGGTGTTCTCCGTGGGGAAATTCTTCAGGTGGATGGTGGACAGCCGGGTAGCGCTCCGGATCCACGAGCACGCCGCCATCTACCTGGCCGCCTGCATGGAGAGTCTGTTCAGGGAGGTGTTCAGCCGCGTCCTGCGCAGCGCGCTGGTGGAGAGGGACAACGGGGTCCCCAAGTTTACCCCGGAGTCCCTGGAGCAAGCCATCAGCAACGACTCGGAGATCTGGGGTCTGCTGCAGCCCTACCAGCACCTCATCTGTGGCAAGAACTCCAGCGGTAAGAAAGATTTTTTATTCATTAAATATGTGTGGACACTCTGGTCACCAAAAGGTCTCTGCTGGAGGCTTCTGTGCGTCAAATCAGTCAGATCCCCCCCCGGAACAACCAACCAGTGGAGTCCACATGTCTCAGGAAATGTCTAGAAACGAGGCAGAAGGGTGACTCAACTGGAACATACAATATTCCTTTAAAAAAATCAGCTAAGCTGCATAGACTGTAAAAAATGTTATGGTAAAAAACAGTCAAACCATGACAGTAAACATCTTTAAGCTCCAAAACAGTTTGATCCCGTTTATACAGCACTGAATCAGGGGAGAACTGTGTTTTATTTACTTATTTACATTTTCTTCTCTTGCACAGTTATTTATTGGAAAAATGCGATTATTTTTGGCATTTATTTCTTAAAAAGAATACCAGTTTTCACCGTTTCTACTGGTTTCTAATGGAAACAGGTTGTGATATTTTTAATATTTACATTTATTACATGTAAAAAATACAGTTTGTACCGTTAAATTGATGTACTTTAGTGTTAATAATTCCGTCACACGAGTGCCACAATAAATAAATCTGTTAAAAATGAGGAAATAAATGTGTAGATATAAAGAGAAATAAATAAATAAAACTGTTAAAAATCAGGAAATAAATGTGTAAATATAAAGAAAAATAATAAAAAAATCTGTTAATCAGGAAATAAACGTATAAATATGAAGATAAATAAATAGATCTCTTAAAAATCAGGAAGTAAATGTGTAAATATAAAGAGAAATAGATAAGTAAAAAAATAAATCTGAATATCTTGAAAAAATAATATATTTTGCTGATTTAAATTCAGTATGAAGTAGTGTAATATTTTTAAATGTTGTAAATTACTGTTTATAAAAATAAAAAAAATACCATTTTTCTATTCTCAATTTTTATATTTTTTCTTTCAAATAACAACAAATATCTTTAAAATAATAATATATTTTGCTGATTTAAATTCAGTAAAAAAAGTATCTTTAAATGTTGTAAATTACCATTTATTAAAAAATTTAAAAATTATTTACCATTTTTCAATTCTCAATATACGTATTCTTAAAAAAATACAAATCTGTGAAATAGCAATATATTTTGCTAGTTTAAATTCAGTAAAGAAGTCTGTTTAAATGTTGTAAAATACAATTTATAACAATAAATTTTATATATATATATATATATATATATATATATATATAGTATCATGTATCAAATTGATTAAATAATTTTATTATTTATTTAAATAATTTCTAATATATTAAATCACATGCACACACACGCATATATATTATTGATATAAATTCAGTAAACATTTTGTAACATGTTTAAATGCTGTAAATGTACCCTTTACCTCTACACTGTATAATTATGCAGGGGAATTACCACTGCTGATATTTGCTGTGTAATTCCACCCCCAAACAAAAGGAGCTGACAGTTTCTTGAATATTTACGACCTTCAGCTCATTCCTCTGAAACCAGAACTGACTACAATATCTTTATCTACCGAAGCCCTGCAGCTACAGCACTCAGAATCGGTATTTATGGTGGAAAAGGATCAAACAAGCTCCAGCTTCAGTGTCTTTTGAAACTATTCTGTCATTAGAGGCAACAATGCTAACGCTATTGAGTGTTTCTTTTTGCATTCGAGGGTCACGATATGCGTGCCGTGACTGTGCAGAAGCAGGTTTTTGTTTGTTTTGTGCGCTGGCCTTGTTGATGATGCTACTGTCTCACTCCAGAAGGTGTAAGCTGTCAGTGTGGGCCGGCCCTCTCATCCTCAGCCCTGAATGAGTTGGCTGGAACTAGAAAGCAGAAGGGACTTGAAATGTTATTCTGCAACCGAGAGCCAAACCGGGCAAAGCAATGTTGACCAGAAAGAACAAAAAAAAAAAATCATATTGCAACTAACTCTGTCGCTAGCTGTTGCAACTTGTGCCTCGTTTTGTCATTTTGTGTCTAATTTTTGTCGCTTTTGGTGTCGTTTGTATCATTCTGTGTCTCAGTTTTGTCGTTCAGTCTTGATTTGTCATTTTGTGTCTCGTTTTTGTCATTTTGTGTCTCATGTTTGTTATTGTCTTGTTTTTGTCATTTTGCATCTCAGTTTTGTCGTTTCCTGTCTCGTTTTTCTCATTTTCTGTCTCGTTTTTCTCATTTTCTGTCTCGTTTTTCTCATTTTCTTTCTCGTGTTGGTTGCTTCCTGTCTCGTTTTTGTCATTTTCTGTCTCGTTTTTGTCATTTTCTATCTCAGTTTTGTTGTTTCCTGTCTCATTTTTGTCATTTTGTGTCTCGTTTTTTCATTTCATGTCTCATTTTTTTCATTTTTTGTCTCATTTTTATCATTTTGTGTCTCACTTGTCATTTTGCGTCTCGGCTTTTTCATTTTGTGTCTTAGTTTTGTCATTTTGCGTCTCAGATTTGTCGTTTCCTGTTTCATTTTTGTCATTTTGTGTCTTGGTTTTGTCATTTTCTGTCTTGGGTTGGTTGCTTCCTGTCTCATTTTTGTCATTTTGTGTCTCGTTTTTTCATTTCTTGTCTCATTTGTCATTTTGTGTCTTGCTTTTGCCACTTTGTGTCTTGCTTTTGTCGTTTTGTGTTTTCTTTAGCTTAGCTGAGGTGAAAAGAGGAGATGCCTGGGTTAGTTTCGAGGCTTTCTTGCACACGTGCATCCCGTCTTGTCAATGATTCATCCATTATAGCACCGGAGAAGATTGTACCAGAGGAAAAATTGATCGCGAAATATCCCTCAGTGATGTGAAATGACCTTAAACTCAATGTCATTGGTTGTTCTTTGTGTCTCCCACCTTTGGTCTTGGTGATGTGGAACAATAACATCTTATATCAATTACAGTGAGTTGATTGATTGAGAAAAAACACCTTTAATTATATTTTGATGGTATATTTTTGAGAAAAATGGGAATTTCCTTGGATCATAGGAAACTGAACATCCTGGGTTTGACAATTTTTAGATTAAGTATAAAAAACTATTTATGAAGAAAATAGTTGGTAGATAAATGTGCAGCACTGTATTCTGAGTAGTAAAATATCTGTAGAGTTTGTGTTCAAGTTCCTCAAGGCTTCATTTGTGAGCTTAAATCATCACAACAACCATTTATCACTGCAGGACTATAGCTGCATTTTTCATTTAATCTTTCAGAAATGTATTTTTTGGCAGTATATCACATTTTATATGGAGAATAACAAATTGTATCACTTTCCACAAAGTTCCCCATTACAGCAACACCTCTCAAGGAAGTGTGTTAATTCCAGATCACGACCTGCTCCATGTTTTGTGTCTCAATTTTGTCATTTTGCGTCTCATTTTTGTCGATTTTTCTCGTTTTGTGTCCCATTTTTGTCATTTTGTGTCTCAGTCTTGTTTTCCGTCGCGTTTTTGTTGTTTTGTATCTCAGTTTTGTCATTTTCTTTCTCGTTTTTGTCGTTTTGTATCTCAGTTTTGTCGTTTTCTCATTTTTGTCGATTTCTCTCGTTTTGCGTCCCATTTTTGTCATTTTGTGTCTCGGTTTTGTTGTTTTCTGTCGCGTTTTTGTTGTTTTGTGTATCAGTTTTGTCGTTTTCTTTCTCGTTTTTGTCGTTTTGTATCTCAGTTTTGTCGTTCTGTCTCATTTTTGTCGTTTTATCTCGTTTTGTGTCCCATTTTTGTCATTTTGTCTCAGTTTTTAATAAAAAATGACTGACATCACTAAAATAACTGATACAAAAATCTCGCAACTATACTGTATGTTTACCCAACTGAAAAAATAGTTGGTAGATGAACGTTGATTTGCAGAAGAAACATAAAAATGAATTAGAATGTATGATAGTGCATCACCTTCATTATTTATTCATTTGCCTATTCTTTTCTTGATTACAGATCCACCTTTTCCATCAGAAAGTATCAAAGAAATAGTAAAAAAAAGAGGTAACTGTAGCTTCCAAGAGCATTAACTGAGGCATTCAGATTACTTTTTTGTCTATTCCATCCAATAACGCAAAGATCCTCAGCCCGCAGTGATATAAAACCCTGAGGTTCAACTGATTCCACTTGCTGCCTATCAGATAAGTGGGTTAACTAAATATACCGCTCCTCACTCCTCCTCGTGTCTGTCTTTATTTTACGCTGAGATCCGGCCCGCCGTCGTACACGACCGCTTTGTCTTGAAGCGGTTCTCCTCATCCCCCTCCTCTCCTCCTCCTCCACATCGTTTCCTGGTGGTGCAGAGGAGGCTCCCATGTGCACTCACACAAAGCAGCATGATGTCATTCTGTGACAGGCTAACACTGAAAATGTGCTGTTTTTTTTCCCCCCTTCCTGACCCACTCTGTTTTGTCAAACATTTCAAGAAGCTGCGTTGTTTCACGACACCTAAAATGGCATCATTTCAGTTTAAATCGCCACATGTGCAGCATTTTAATGAAGCAGCTTTATCACACATTAACACTCATTCGTTCAGGTGTCTGTGAGTTTTCTCTTTTCTTTATTTTTTGTGTAGTTTTGGTAGCAGGAATGATATTCAGGGTGAGAAACTCTGCCTCCTGTCTAAAAATTTCGCCTGAGGAACCAAAGCAATACAGCACATAATGACTAAATCCACATTGCGCTGCACTCCCACTGACCAAACGTGACAGCCTCTTTGCTCTGACTAATGAGCAGGGCAAAACTGAAGCGTTTCTTTTCCAGAGGTACATGCTGCTGTCCGACCTGAGCGGTCCGAACAGAATTTCTAACGTTTAGTACTGCAGAAGAAAGACAGTGTGAGTGAAAAGGGCTGGAAAGGAAATGTATTTTTAGAGATTTAAGCTGCTAAAATCTTCCAGGTCTTACTAATATCAATAGCCACCGTTGGTCTGAAACTGGTCACAGCTATGATCCGGTTAGCTGTGGAGGGTGGAGGACCAGCTGCTAAAAGAACAAATGAAGCGTTTGTTTTTGATCTTGTGAATTATTTAACCCTCATGTTATCCTACGGTCAGAATTGACCCAGTTTAAAGTTTGAAAATGTGGGGAAAAAAAAAAAAAAATTTACAGTGAAACTTCTGATGTCCACATTTTCAACATTTTTGGGTATTTTTTTGAACACTTTTTGGTGTAAAAAAAGAAATGTTAAAAATGCTTCTTTCAGAAGTTCGCTGGATTTTGGTTGATTTTTTTTTTTTTTTGGTGATCTTAAAGAAAATATCAGAAGTTTTACTGATATATATGTAATGACTTTAGATATTTTTAGGATTTTTTTTGGAAGTTTTTTGCTCAATTTTTAAAAATATTCACAAGAATTTTCTTGCCAAATTTTGGGGGATTTTTTTTAATGCAACTTTTAAGAGAAACTTTTAAGGTATTATTGGAATTTTCTTCCTGAAGGTTTTGCGAATTTTCTGAAATTTGGGGAATTTTTTTGCTGAATTTTTAGATTCAAGGAAACAATGTTTTTTGGTGCCTGTAAATGAGGAGGGTTAACTGTGTAAAGCCCACTGTTGCAAAAGTACATCATCAGTGTAATTTATTATTATTATTATTCAGTGTTTTATCTATCATCTATCTATCTGTCATCTATCAATACATATAGATGTATAAATATCTATCTGCCTTTCTTTGCAATTTTTGTCTCTCTGTATGGATGTGTATACTGTATATCTATCTCTGTCTATATCTATCTTATCTATCATATCTATCTCTAAAGCAGCTCATTGCCTGCTGCTGATCACATGATTGTGATCCTACTACAAATCCACCGCTGTGGACTTATTGGGACTTATCTGCTGGAAGTCATACAAGGAACAATTGATTAAATTGGGGGTGTTTCTCAGTCCCATCAATTCCCACCGCCTGCTTCATATTTAGGTCACGCAATTCGGTATCTGTACATAACGTACACATGCATAACACACGCCTGTGCTCAGTGTGTTTGTGGGTACATCTACATTAAATGGGCACATTCTGTGGTGCTGTGATTTCTGCCAGAAATTTTTCCAAGGTTTCAGTCCTCGGAAATGAGCAGCCTTGGCAGAGACCTGTGCTCTCTGGATGCCACAAAAAGATGCAAAATTACCACAAAAACACATGAAATTTGTCCATAAAGATGCAAAATTGTCCCTTTAAAATGCTAAATTACCAGGAAAAGATGCAAAATTACCACAAGATGCAAAATTACCAAAAGAAGATGTGAAATTTGCCCATAAAAATGCAAAATTACCAAAAAAGATGCAAAATTGTCACGTTCATTCGTCTGCCTCTCTTTGACAACATTTCTAGTGTTGATATTTGTTGTATTTGTGCATTTATCTGACTACCTATTATGCACATTTAATTCATGCCAAATGATGACTGTAAAACACACTGCAGAAGAAGTAGCAAAGGTGCGCTAAATATAATAAGGGTGGTCTCCTGGAAGGTACAGCCATTACTCTTGCTGGGTGCAACAACGAGTGTGTGGTGTGCACATAGAAAATAATGAGGGTGGTTGTTCTAGCAGTCCGTCATATTCTGCCAGTGTGTGTGCCCTTAAAGGCGTTTGAGCCAGTCGGCCTCCTCTAGGCAAGGATATTTACACTTCCATTCCATTTTCTTACATTCTATATGCTTGAATGTAATCAGTAAGGAGGAGGTGCCATCCTGACTGTTAACCAAATGACCAAAATGCATCCTTTTCGAGAGGCTGCAGAGGGTTTGTTTAGTTGAAACTCCTCGTCCAGTCCGCCTGATTCATTACTAGGTAACTAGATGAGAAGGAATTGTAGAATTACAAACGCCACAGCTATGGTAAAGGCATCCTCTAACAACGTCCAGTGGGAGGTGTGCACGGCTTTGGTTGGTGGTGTGAGAACAGAGGGGCTCCTCCATTGGGATATCCCCTCTACTGAGTCTGGTGTTTTAGTCTGGGAGTGCTGCCAAACTGAGTGTCCAACACACACATGCAACAGTTAAGGTAAGAGCTAAAGTGGCTGTAATTGCTATTTTGAGAATCTCTTGTGTAACGCGTTGTTTGCTGTGATGAACGTGAACAGACAATTACCTGATTCTGTGGCTTCATTCATCTTTACAGGGTTCTGTGACAAGAATCGGCTCATTGTTTTGGTTTTCTAGCAGGGAGTCGTTTTCGGGAAAACCGTCTAAAAACCCTCCTATACATTATGTGCTTAGCACCAAACAGCATTTAACAGCTTGCTACTGAACATGCTGGAGAATTTAGCTGCAAAATAGTCGCTCAGGAGACGGTGGGGACCAAAAACGGAGCGAAAAGAGGGCTTTGTGACGAGAATCGGCTCATTGTTTTGGTTGTCTAGCAGGCAGTTATTTTCGGGAAAACCGTCTACAAACCCTCCTATACATTATACACTTAGCACCAAACGGCATTTAACAGCTTGCTACTGGACATAGTGGAGCATTTAGCTGCTAAAAAGTCACTCATGAGATGGTGGAGACCAAAAACGGAGCAAAAAGAGGGCTTTGTGATGAGAATCGGCTCATTGTTTTGGTTTTCTAGCAGGGAGTCGTTTTCGGGAAAACCGTCTAAAAACCCTCCTATACATTATGCGCTTAGCACCAAACAGCTTGCTACTGAACGTACTGGAGAATTTAGCTGCTAAAAAGTCACTCATGAGATGGTGGAGATCAAAAACAGAGCAAAAAGAGGGCATATGTTAATGTTGCATTATCAGATGTCCAGAAAACAACTCGCGTCATAATAATGTCGCTCCATGACTCTTGTATGTGAGGTGGATCATCAAAAAATGCTCACTTGAATGATTTGTAGAATATTTTGAGTGGTTTTGGAGAACAATATTGAAAAATCTGGATTGAAAATTTTAAGACCCAATTACAGAAAAAAATCTGTCCTTCAGTCTGTCCATCCGTCCGTCTGTCATACTTCATCAGATTTGACTCTGCTAATTCGATACACGCAGTTTTATAACCACTAAAACTGCAGTTCTGGTTTTCTTCCCTTATACATAGAGATCTTGCTTTGTTAGCCTAGAATAGCCGCCTGAGGCTGCTACCAAGATGGCTGCTGAGCGATGGGTCTTGCCTGAGGACTTTGGTAACACCTTGTCAGTCATGTAAAACCATCTAATGACAAGCGACGTTGGAAACAAACGGCGTTGTCATCAGCTTCCAAACCTGCTGGGGTGGCGTTTAAATTTGGAATCCCCAATGACTTGATTGTATCTGATAATGTCTGTCATTTGCCGTGACCTTCCCCAAGGAACCGATCCAACCTCCGCAGGACAGATGACACAACATAATGGAACTGCATAGCCGGCTATAGTCAGTCTATTAAATTAGCAGCGGGGTGTCTGCTGCGCCTCCTCCTTCGCTCTCCGTCTTTCACACCATGTTCTTCTGTGTTTTCTGCTGGGGGGGCGGGCTCAGCTCGTGTTTGCATATTTGTTGTTTTCCACTGTGGTTTTTAATAAGCTCAACTCATAACCGCATGATTCTGGCAAAGTCTTTTGTTGTCCGGTCTGTTGTTATTTTCCGCTCTCCTTGGGGGGAGACTGGCAGATGAGCTGACAGATTGCTGTCGTTCTGGTGGAGATGCGAACACTCGGGCAGCCGAGTTCGGTTGTGATGGATTTTCATGTCATGATAATTTCATAAGAGCAAAAAGGGCCGCTCCCACACACACCTCCACCCCGTTTCAGCAGCAATCGGAGATGGTGAAGTAGTTTCATGAGCTGCGTCTATTTCTGGTTTCCCTCCATGCTGGTGCCTTGTGAAAATATTGACTTTAATTTCATATGCTTCTTCATTGGTAGGGATTCCAAACCCATCCGAGACCAGCCCAAAATACGTTATTGCTTCCGTGTCATTGGAGCGTGGATCCCCTTCCATTTTCAGAAAGTAGGTGAACGCACTGGGTCAGGATGAGATAATCGGAGGAGTGTGAGAGCGTCGGATGCTTAATGCTGCGAGGGATCCGAGATGCGAGGGAGGGGAGGCCATGCTGGAGCGTGAGCTGGAGGAGGTGGTGCTGAGGGGGCATTGGCGCAGGTCCCTCAGAGATATAATTACCATGCAGCTCTCTTTAATTAACACTTGTGCTTATCTGGTCGTCATTAAGATTAGGAATTAGTAACGGGAAACACCAGGGACCTGGAGAGAATAAAGATAACTCCTCTCATTCATTATTAATACCGGCCTCTCGTAGTTCCACGTCAGCATGTTTGATCTGATCACTCAGCGTGACTGAGATATGTCTTCTAGACATTCAGACCTGTGGACTCTCCTTATGAGGCAAAGCAACTTGTTTCATCACTTGTCCTTGTTGTCAGTACTTTTGTGCACACCCACAACAATAAGTGCCTACTTGGATGATCAGGAAAACTGCAGGCTGTGAAGAACATTTTTACACGACTCTGTTTTTAATGACAACATAAGATTGAGACATAAATGGGTCATTTTATACTTAAAAGATAATCAGTGAGCTCGAATTACCTCATTATCGTGTATTACTCATGCTTTGACATTTCTTTTCGACAATATTTTTTTTTCATTTTCCAGCCCAAAAAAAGCATTTAATGAAACTCTGATGTGTAAAACTGTCTTAATCTGACCAAAGTAGAGAGGACAATATTTTCCTCTGAAATGTAGCAAAGATAATACCCAAGTAAAGTACTAGTGCCTCAGAATTTTGTGTAGGTGCAATACTTCTGTAAGTGCCGCTGGTTCAATTACTCAACTGATTTCTTCCCGTTTTCTTTGTGAAAGTGTACTGCTGTCTAGGATTTAAGATGCAATAGTAGTCGAGATAATAAGGGTCAATATATAACAGAGGGACTTTTGAAGTCCATGCTATATATCTTGCATACACTTTTGTTAAAGGTTAAAAAAACACAATGTTTTTCATGTTCGATATGATCATGTCTTTACAAATTCCATAATTATTTATTATGGAATTACCTATTAATAAATGACTGGATATCACTAAAATCTCAACTAAATTACTGTCGAATTTCATAACCATCTTCTAATTAATTAAACAATAATAAAATGAGTTTATTCAAAAATAGTTTTGATTGTGTTCTTTTTATTAAGTTGAAATGATCATGACAGATATTTTTTTTGGCAATATATCAAATTTTATATGGAAAATAACAAATTGTATCCTTTCAGCTAAGTTCACCATTACAAAACACCTCTCATGGAAGTGTGTCATTCCAGATCACATGACCTGCTCCACATGATGTCATTTCCTCCTGAAGAAAAGACTGGCAAGACTCCAAGGCTTTCTGAGTTATTTAATATAAAGTAGTGTGTGAGTTAAGTGTGGATTTATGGCATGTTAACAGGTTTACTACAATATCTTTATAAATAACTTTCAATTTCTCTCAGTTGTATATATACTATTTAGCAGAATCTTTCTATAAAATGCCATGTGGTGTTTGGTTATAGGCGGCCATGTTGATTTTAGACCTGAAAACAGCAAAAATGTCAACTATGATACAAAAAGTCCCTCAATTATATATTGACCCATATACCAAATCGTAATTTAGGCTGTCTATTCTACAAATGTTTCAGTACTGAATATTATTTGCATTTCACAAACTAGGGCATGTGTTATCAGTTTTGTTGCTTTTGGGGAGTTGAATCAAGGCTGAATCATAGCTGTAATAAGACATCAGTGTTCTGGATGCACTCAGGCTACATTTAAAAAAAAAAAAATCTTTGTGTGTTGGTTCTCATTTAACATCTTTGCATTTTCACATGATCTCCATTTTCACTTTGTGTATTTGTCACACTGAGTTTAAAAGACGTGCTGGAGCCGTGGTGTGTAAAGCCTCTCCTTCTGTTGACACTTGACTCTTGCTATTGGTGTGATGGCTGTACAGCAGGTTAGCCGGTCGCTATCACAGTTAGATGTGGCTGATGAGTTCACCCGACACTCACACTTCTGTGAGCGGGAAATAAATCCGTGGCAACAATGCTGCGATGTCAAAATGACCCGATGGTGCAGTCCAAGTTTGACAAATACACAGCGTTATGGAGAGATGAATCCTCAATGTCGCGAGTCTTTGATGTTGAAGCAACTTGTGACAGCGGCTGTCAGAGCATACTGCGTTTATTGATGTTATCTGTCAACAGCACAAACACGCATTTCAGCACTTATATCTTGTAGGGATCTTCTATAGCAACGAACATCGCCAGACCTTGTACTCAACCTACATTTGAACTATAATTTGAACTTCAGAAGCAGTTTCTAGCTGTATTTCAAGAAAAGGGGACGTTTAAAGCTTTTTTCCCCTCCTTTGTAAAGAGAGTCTGAGTAATGCCAGCGGGTGTTAACAGCCTCACAAGATGCATCAATTGGCCAGTTCATCCAAATTAGTAGAAGAAACATGTTTTCTCACTTAACCCTGATGACATCTGGCAGTGCAGAAAGTGGAGTTTCCCTTTGGATTTTAACTAGGGCTTTCAAAATTGACGCATTAATGCAGATTAATTCATCATTATGAGAAATCTTATTAAAAATTTTGAAAATATGGAATAAAATCATCCACTACTGACATAAAATCATCCACTGGTGACATAAAATCGTCCACTAGTGACATAAAATCGTCCACTAGTGACATAAAATCGTCCACTAAAGACATAAAATCGTCCACTAAAAACATAAAATCGTCCACTAAAGACATAAAATCGTCCACTAAAGACATAAAATCGTCCACTGGTGACATAAAATCGTCCACTAGTGACATAAAATTGTCCACTAGTGACATAAAATCGTCCACTGGTGACATAAAATCGTCCACTGGTGACATAAAATCGTCCACTGGTGACATAAAATCATCCACTGGTGACATAAAATCGTCCACTAAACACATAAAATCATCCACTAGTGACATAAAATCGTTCACTAAAGACATAAAATCGTCCACTAAAGACATAAAATCATCCACTAGTGACATAAAATCGTTCACTAAAGACATAAAATCATCCACTAGTGACATAAAATCGTTTACTAAAGACATAAAATCGCCCACTAAAGACATAAAATCATCCACTAGTGACATAAAATCGTTTACTAAAGACATAAAATCGTCCACTAAAGACATAAAATCATCCACTACTGACATAAAATCATCCACTGGTGACATAAAATCGTCCACTGGTGACATAAAATCGTCCACTAGTGACATAAAATCGTCCACTAAAGACATAAAATCGTCCACTAAAAACATAAAATCGTCCACTAAAGACATAAAATCGTCCACTAAAGACATAAAATCGTCCACTGGTGACATAAAATCGTCCACTAGTGACATAAAATTGTCCACTAGTGACATAAAATCGTCCACTGGTGACATAAAATCGTCCACTGGTGACATAAAATCGTCCACTGGTGACATAAAATCATCCACTAGTGACATAAAATCGTCCACTAAACACATAAAATCATCCACTAGTGACATAAAATCATCCACTAGTGACATAAAATCGTTCACTAAAGACATAAAATCGTCCTCTAAAGACATAAAATCATCCACTAGTGACATAAAATCATCCACTAGTGACATAAAATCGTCCACTAGTGACATAAAATCGTCCACTAAAGACATAAAATCGTCCACTAAAAACATAAAATCGTCCACTAAAGACATAAAATCGTCCACTAAAGACATAAAATCGTCCACTGGTGACATAAAATCGTCCACTAGTGACATAAAATTGTCCACTAGTGACATAAAATCGTCCACTGGTGACATAAAATCGTCCACTGGTGACATAAAATCGTCCACTGGTGACATAAAATCATCCACTAGTGACATAAAATCGTCCACTAAACACATAAAATCATCCACTAGTGACATAAAATCATCCACTAGTGACATAAAATCGTTCACTAAAGACATAAAATCGTCCACTAAAGACATAAAATCATCCACTAGTGACATAAAATCGTTTACTAAAGACATAAAATCGTCCACTAAAGACATAAAATCATCCACTAGTGACATAAAATCGTTTACTAAAGACATAAAATCGTCCACTAAAGACATAAAATCATCCACTAGTGACATAAAATCGTTCACTAAAGACATAAAATCATCCACTAGTGACATAAAATCGTTTACTAAAGACATAAAATCGCCCACTAAAGACATAAAATCATCCACTAGTGACATAAAATCGTTTACTAAAGACATAAAATCGTCCACTAAAGACATAAAATCATCCACTACTGACATAAAATCATCCACTGGTGACATAAAATCGTCCACTGGTGACATAAAATCGTCCACTAGTGACATAAAATCGTCCACTAGTGACATAAAATCGTCCACTAAAGACATAAAATCGTCCACTAAAAACATAAAATCGTCCACTAAAGACATAAAATCGTCCACTAAAGACATAAAATCGTCCACTGGTGACATAAAATCGTCCACTAGTGACATAAAATTGTCCACTAGTGACATAAAATCGTCCACTGGTGACATAAAATCGTCCACTGGTGACATAAAATCGTCCACTGGTGACATAAAATCATCCACTAGTGACATAAAATCGTCCACTAAACACATAAAATCATCCACTAGTGACATAAAATCGTTCACTAAAGACATAAAATCGTCCACTAAAGACATAAAATCATCCACTAGTGACATAAAATCGTTTACTAAAGACATAAAATCGTCCACTAAAGACATAAAATCATCCACTAGTGACATAAAATCGTTTACTAAAGACATAAAATCGTCCACTAAAGACATAAAATCATCCACTAGTGACATAAAATCGTTTACTAAAGACATAAAATCGTCCACTAAACACATAAAATCATCCACTAGTGACATAAAATCGTTCACTAAAGACATAAAATCGTCCACTAAAGACATAAAATCATCCACTAGTGACATAAAATCGTTTACTAAAGACATAAAATCGTCCACTAAAGACACAAACACAGTTTATATGTGTGATCAGAGTCCGGCCTTCACCAGATACTTGGGCCTAAACACACTCATGTCTGGACATGCTTGGATTGTGAGAACCTGATCAACGCTGCTTGCAGCTTTAATTACTGTTTGCATCAAGTATGCTCCTTATCTCGTGGCATAGAAAGTTTAGCTGTATATCTTTAACTGTAGCTTAACTGTAGCTTCTTTCAGTTTATATATGCCGTGTTTGATTAGACCAGTTGCAAATATATGGTAAATAAATGGTAAAAACACTTTATCCAGACACTATATTCAACATTTATCCTATTTGTGTACCTGTCTGGTGTTAAAATTGCATGTTAATGTCACAATATGAGTTCAATAAAGCATGGCCTTGTCACTCATTTTCATGATGACTATCTCTTTGGTGTAAAGCACCTTCAGTGACACCACAACCAAAGATCAACTGAAGATAAAAGTCAAAGTGAAAAGTCGAGCTACTGTGTTCGATCACGTAGTCTGCAAGGCTGTGAGGTCTAAATCAAGCTGCTTGCATCTGCGGTGAAAACCACGTTATGTCTTGTCAGCTATACTTTATATTTTCCACCTCGTCTCGACGTTTTCAGGGTCCCACCGTACAGTCGCTGTTGCACTGACCCTGTGGTTATTTTCTGTGTTCTTTAAATATGCTTTCTATCGCACCTTAAGCGCAAACTATTTTTTTTTTTTGGTGTCTGTCATCCAAAACATCTTCACTGTGCTTTCAGAAAACAGTCCTAGTATGGTTGTTTTTAATAAAATAAATCCCAGCTGGACTGGATTTTTTTTCTCACAAATGGGAACTAAAGCCATTGACCTGCTTTTAAAGGGAGACGTTGTATGAGTCAAGCCGCTGACGAGTTGTGAAATATTTGACTTGCTGTAACGCCGGAGTCATTCTTGGACGGAGAATGAGGATGTTGGCCTGAAAAAATCACACCCTCATTTACTGAGTCAGAGATTGCTTTTGTCTTTCTGGGACTTTCATGATTGCTTTTTAAACTGTTGGCTGCAACACAAACGCTATCACTTGGAACCGTCTGCGGTTGTTTTTCTACGCTCTTATGAGGAGATTTTCTAACTCGAAACCAACATGCTGCCAAAAGAATTTAGCATTACAATAGCTGTATGTGGGCACTTTGATCAAAGGAAAAAGATACAAAACTCGCTGTTTGATTGCTTACTTGAATTTAACGATTGATTAAATCAGTTATGAAATGCATACAATCGCAACATATTCTTGGTTAGTTTGGTTATTTATTGTATTGCCGTTGAGTCATTCGGTTGGACGGAGGGTTTCCGTTGTTCCAGCACTAATGAGTTGTTTTTAAACGCAGCAGGCATCAATCACAGCCTCCCACTGCACTTATTATCCTCCCTCTGATATTATATCACACGCTTACTACAGACTCCTGGAGTTGTTGCATTTACATCATAAATATGAAATTTCCTTCCTGCATTCATGCGATTGTTTGGAGCCTCTGCTCTAACTGTACTTCAAAATATCCATCTTTCCTGCTGAGATAAACTGAAATTGAAATGCTCTTCACTTCTCTGTGATTGTATATTTTCCAAAAGTGGATAAATCTGTGAGTACGGTCGAAGCATCCAAGCCTCTGGGTGGTAGCTGACGGACGTCTGAGGACTTCCTCTTCTGCAATCTGTCATTCATTCAACAGTTCTTTCATCAGTGTTCCTGGGGTTTTCCTTGCTATATTCAAAGATTAATCAGCTCTGGAAATAATGAGCTTTTGAATTAGGTTTTTCTTTTCTTGGAACAGAAACTGGTCAGTGGTAAATAAACAACAAATGATTACACTCCCTCTCCTGTAGCGTTGCACCACATTGGACGTTTTTCATGAGACGGCATAAATAACTTTATCTGGAAAGGATAAGTCTTTCTGCAATGACTAGGATGAATTTGTAGGGTAGTGACTCGACATTAAATTAAAAAAAAGAATTAAAAAAAGACATTTGGAGCCTTTCCTACTTGGTGTTTCACTGGCCAAGACATCTACAATATTTCTTTTTCCCCCCTTTGGTTGGAGGGCATTCACATCTGGCTTTGCACTCGTCACACGGAGCTTTGTGGTGCTCCAAAAATCAGTTTTGTCTCTCTTTGTCGTGTGAGACGCTGCTTACAGAGTACCTGATCAGGGTCATCCTTTCTGTAGTTGAAATATTTTCATAAAATTGATGTTTCTTTTTGCAACAGGAATCTTTCTTTTCTGCGTTTCTCTCCTGTTTCTCGGTCATTTTTCTGTCAACGTGGAGCCTGCATGTCACCAAAGTTCCTTTATTACATCCATGATGTAATAAATGATGTAATGATGATGTTCTATCACACAGATTAACCCTGTAAAACCCACTGTTGCAAGAATACATCAGTTTGAGTTTTTTTAAATTATTTACTAATACTGTGTATATATATATATATATATATATATATATATATATATATGCAATATATAAAGCCTGAAATTCTTCATACCCCGAGCTGATTTTGACCGAAAGTTAAGATAAGATGTTGTACAAGATGCATCATCGTAGAAAAAAATATTTTCTCAGCTTTTATTTACATTTAAAAGTAACCAACTTAAAATTTGTTAGGGGTATGAAGAATTTCAGGCTTGACTGTATACATATATTTTATATATACATATGTATATGCATATATAAATGAGCAAAAAGAAACAAAAATATATGTATATATGTGTATATAGAAGAAAAAATTAACAAAAAAATAAAATGAAGCAAAAAAATTATATCTTATATATATAATTTCTTGTTAATTTTGTTAGTTTTAAAAATAAATGTAAAAAATAAATTATATATATATATATGAACAAATTAGCAACATAAATAAAGGGAAACTAAAAATATAGATATACATAGGGTGTTTTTATTTTTAAAAATAAATTATATATGTTTGTGTGTATATGTAATTCTGAAAAAAATATTTTATATTGTATTTCTTTTGCTAATTTTTTTTACATATTGTATATCTATCTAGATATATATGTATAATTTTTTGTTTGTTTTTCTGTTGCTCATTTTATTTTCTGTATGTGGCTCTTACAGGGTTGAGTATAGAAAAGGAAAATCATGCAAATCTTTTTTGTATCGAGCAGAAAAAAAGGTCTACATGATGTTTGACTTAATTACCATTGCTCTGGTCTTTCTCTGTAAGCTGACACTTTGTCTTCTCCCCAGTAGACCTGGTTTCCTGTAAACTTTGAGAGCTTGACAAACAGGAAGGCCTTCATGTGTCTCTACAAAGTCTTTTATGTTTTTGTGTGTGGTGGCTTCAGTTGACCTCAGCGTGTCTGCAGTCTGCTTCGTTGTTGCCTTCCTGTAGACCCGGGTGTTGGTGAAGGGTCACATTTCTGCTCAATGTGAACGCTGATCGGTAGTCGACGTCTCCCAGCGGCCTCTATAAGCAGCGATTACTCCAAACTACAACATGCTCACTTGGCTTCCACCAGTCTGTCCACTCATGTTCTAGCAGGAGTGATTAAAAGCTTTGCCAGAATCGCCAAGAAAGGTTTTTCACATCGCCTTTTTTCGCTTGTCCACAGTTAAACCCAGTTCAGAGAGGAGCAACGCTTTGCAATTAATTAGTTTTCATTCTGCACTTTGACAGAAAACCGATCCAACCAAAGGCCAGTGACCTTTTGGTTTACTTGTGGGGCTGTAATTTAAGCGTGGGTGAGCTGCGATAAGTTGGTTTTAAAGGATCAAAAAGAGATTAAGAGCCGAACACCACCAATTGGATGATTTCACATAAAAACACCTCACAGATGATGTCTGTCAGCTGGTGGCCGGCGGTGTTGCATCTCTTTTACACAGTTTTATCCACAAGGCTTACTAAGAGCCCATCATTTGTCTGTCTGCATTGAATTGTGTAATGCTTGTGTAATACTTGTAAGTTATGTACCAAGGAGAGCTTCTAAATATACAGTCTGAGTCTTCTCCTCCAGCTTACAGACAGAAAGAAGCAGTGACAGCTGTTTGAAGAAATGAGATGGCACGCTGTTATTTTGGAAAAGACTTTTCTGTCAGATGTTACCCAGAAATTGGAAAAACTGGACTGTTAAGCCAAAGCCAGACATTACCTTGGGTTCTCAATAAATGATGAACTTTTAAAAAATCAAACAGATTAATTGATAATTTGGAGAGTCATTAGTTGCAGCCCTTCTAGCAACACGTTGTTCCCTCATTATCTGCCCAATTTGTGGTGTGATCTTCTCACTGATATGGTGGAATCAACATCCTGTAATTAGTAATATGAAATCATGCTGAATTAATTAGGAAAAGCAGTAGCTGTAATCTCACCTTTGTGATGTGGACGTAAGCTGAGTGTTTACGGAGTCTGTCAACAATTATCTGTCTGTCAGATAGTCGTTCTTTAAGTCATTTGAAGGATTTGGGAACGTTTCATTCTCTTTGCCTGAAAAATAACGGTGCTACAGACTTGTGACCCCAGTTACTCCTGGAGTTGTAGTAATTTAAAATGGGCTCGTCACAGAATATGTTCGTCAAAGTATTCTCCATGTATTTATTCTAGTACTGAGTAAGCACACAGTGTGTAGGAGCAGTAGACCCACAGGTTATGTCTGTGTGTGTGTGACGGATAGCATTCACTGCTTATTTTATCTTGTCAAACAGTTACAGGGGTCCACCGTAAGTCAGAACTCTGCCGAAAATGTGAACAAAGCCGTTACATGCATCACGACATTGATCAGTTCTTCAGAAAAGTCATGAATGCTAACGACTTTCATGCATGTATGAATCATTTCACTAGAAGAAAGCAGAATATCCAGATTAGCGTCATGTCTGTGAACGTACCATGTTTAGTTTGCTCTAGTTGCTGGGAATAGCGGCTAATTCTTGCGTCATCTTGCATTGAAACAGAAATCTTTAACAAATCCGTGGATCCAGACTATAAGCCGCATCACTGTCAAAATCTAATCAGTTGGTCGTTTTCATTTCTGACCTTTCCTAAAAGTTTCATCCAAATCCGTTGCTCCGTTTTTGAGTAATGTTTGCGAACAGTCGGACAGACAAACATACGCAATCGTCACATAAATCTGTCGTTCCTTGGCGGAGTAACAAACAAAAAATATTTTAAGCACCAGAAAAACATTTCAGATGAGCAACACTGAAACATTAGAACAGGTCAGCAGTTTTTGTAAAGTATATCATAACAAGTAAGTCATGTAGAGCGCAGACTGTGGTCACTAAAACGGACACGGACAAACAGAGCACATGGTGTGTGTCCACGTTCTCCCGTTCCAGAGCCACGGGGTTTCCGTGTGGCGTGTTCCATCTCGACAGGACAGACACGCCGTTACAGCATTTAATTAATGAGGGGTGAGTGCCGGATCACTTTCTAGCTGTTCCCAGGTGGTGATGAGAAATTAGGCTTCTTGCTCCGGGGAGAACCATCTGGTGCCACAGTGACACAAAATAGGCCAGTGGCATGAAGACAAGGCATTGTGGGTAACGGAGTCCAGGGGAATACCTTCAGCGATCTCGAACACATCCTCCCTCTTTTCTCCTCCTGTGTTTTCCGACTCCACCGCTTCATCGTAACTTGACAAGTGCAAACGCCAACACACACGGCTCGCAGTAGGGAACACCAATGTTTTTTTTGTTTTTAAAGCCCACGGTTACGTAAGCTGTTTCTCAATGACTGCTTATTGTGAAACGGTGACAGTGACACACCGTCCCTCTGGAGTATTCCTGAAATTTAGAGCTGCTCGTGTGAACGTGGCAAATTTTTCCACTGCTTTTTGTGTAGGAGAGAACGCTTCCTCCCACGGGCGAGAAGCATTTCACGATGATCACGAGCTACTGGAACTTCTGCTCTCAGTCGCTGGATGCTTGTGGCGCTCGCCAGGCTCTTCTGGGCGACGCTTCTCGTCAAACGTTTAGCTCTCATTTGCGCTGAGGATGTTTCATTAGGTGGATTACTTGCCCTTTCCACTAATTGCTATTTACTTAAGAAAATTAGGTTGTGTTGCAGCTGAAGAGCGAAGAAGAAATTGGAAAACATGCAGCTAAATTTGGCATTTTGATTGCACTGCCAGGGTCCACCGTTTTCATCCACGGGGACAGCGGTGGGTGGTCGGTGGGGGGGATTGCCAGTGCTGCTGATGAATATGTGAAACGGCTTCAAAAATATACCTGGCTGCCCTGAAGGAATGACATTTTATGTTTTTTAATGTCTCACTCTGAAGGCCATGTCATGAGATTAGACTGATGTAGCTGGATAGGACTTCAGGCCTGCTGTGCTTAAATGTCTGCATGAAGCACAAGACGTGATAAATGGGTATTATTGGTGTTTAAATTAGATGATTGGTCTGGTCCAAGTCGACTGTGTGTAAATAACGAAAGCAGTAGTGAAAGAGGGAGTATGATGACATCAGTAACTGGCAGGGAGCCTGAGCTTTTGTACTCAAGTTGAAAGTGAAACTGAACAATTGATTGGATAAAATATGAACATGTGTGTTTCCTTCAGTTAGTTGCCAAGCTTGATTTCTTTGTTTACATCAGGGGTGTGAAACACGCTGCTCACGGGCCAAAACCAGCCCTCCAGAGGGTCCAAAATAAATTAAACTATAGATATACTATCCCATTTTATTTTACCATGATATTACCATTAAAATACAGAAAATGTCCTATGTTCCAATGCGGCACATGGGACGACTTTGTAAAGTGTAAAAAGTGCAGAGATTAACTGCAAATCGTGAATTTGTAAAACTATAAATTTAAAATAATTTCTAAACCTTTTCATGAAGGTAAATACGAGATTGCTTGTAGTTCTTTTGTCGTTTTGTGCCTTGATTTTGCAATATTTTGTCTAGTTTTAGTTGTTTTTCTGTCTGACTTTTGTCGTTTGTCTCGTGTTTTTGCCGTTTTGTTTCCTTTTTGTCTTGCCTGTGTTTTTTTAATCATTTTGTTTCTGCTTTATTCGTTGTTTATGTCACACTTTTGTTGTTTTGTGCCTTGTTTTTGTAATATTTTCTCGCTTTAGCTGTTTTTGTCTGATTTTTGTCATTTTGTTTTTGCGCTTTATTCATCGTTTTGTCTCATTTTTGTCGTTTTGTCTTGTTTGTCCCACTTGTGTTGTTTCTCCATTTTTTTTGTCATTTTGTGCCTTGTTTTTGTAATATTTTCTCGTTTTAGTTGTTTTTGTCTTGCTTTATGTCTGATTTTTGTCATTTGTCTCTCGTTTTTGTTGCGTTGTTTCCTTTGTTGTCTCGCTTCTGTTTTTGTCAGATTTTTGTCATTTTGTTTTTGCGCTTTATTCAACGTTTTATGTCTCATTTTTGTCATTTTGTGTCTTGTTTGTCTCACTTGTTTCTCCATTTATTTGTTGCTTTGTGTCTTGGTTTTGTAATATTTTGTCTTGCTTTTGTTGTTTTTTTGTCGTTTTGATCATAACTTAAAATATATTGTTCAGTTCCAGATAGCTGTGACTAAATGTTGTGTTCCTTTGTAGACACTCTGTAATCTGTAAGTTGTAATGTTTAAATGATAAACTGAGGCTGAATATTTTTGTGATTGGACTTTTTTTTTGTCAGAAATTTCAGCTTGTTCGTGTTTTGCATAAAAGTTAGTTCCTTACACGTGAACATTTGTAGCGTTGTGCTTTTTGGCACTGGGTTATAATGCTATGCTGTGAGATCAAAGTGGGACTGAACTAAAAGGAGTTTGACACCTCTGGTTTACATAGAATCTTCTGCATGTGGACACCTGTAGCTTTCACACGATTTCATAACAACAAATGAGTTTCTTTTCTGTATTATTTCACTCTGCTATGCCGCTGGTCTGGTTGAGCCTGCTTTGCGTCATCCTGTGGCCCTTTTGGCCGCCGTTAGAGACAAGTAGAGGCAAACTGAGGCGTAAACGGGTTGCATCACAGCCCCTGTTTACCAAATCAGGCTTCTCTGCCAATAACTGGATTACTGCAGGCATGCAGACAGTCAAACAAACAGGTGTCTGGACGCACACAGGCGCCCATGCATGTTTGTGTTGCTGCACCTGTGGGAGTATTTGGCGACCGCAGCGATAAAACTGCTACAGACATATTTTAGCTCTTTTTGAACCTCAAATCAATCCAAATGCAATGCAATCTCTGATCCGAAGTCTTCTCTTATAATACTCATCTCCAGCACCTAAACAAATTTATAGTTCGGCAATAAAGTTCTATGGTGCAGGGATGGAGCCTGCAAAGATCTGTGGAGCAAATTACTATGTAAACAGGGATTCTAGTGGCTTAGAATTGGTCTTTCGGTGGGTAAATACGCGTGATCTACACTTCAGAAAAATATATATCTGTGTATTTACACTTAAATGATGGCTTATTTTAACGGAAACTGTCCACAGCATGTGATTCACCAGTGTAGTGTCTTTTACTCACATTTTCAATGTTATTTCAGTGTTGGCAATGGAATGTAAAAGACACATATGTTAATAAAAAACTATTCTAATCACCAAGGATTTTTTTGAACTAGCTTTTTCATCACTGTAGGTAAATCACTGGCTAACAAGAAGGTTCAGTTTTTATTGCTGTAAGTGTAGTAGTGTCAAAAATGCAGTTTTTATTTACAGCTTGTGGTTCATAATTTATCAGAAAATATCAGTCTTTTGCGTTAGGACAATGAACCATCAGTATTTTTTCAGGAATTTATTAACATTTACAGTTTTCACTTCTTCCTTTTGCTCTGCTTCATCAAATCACAGATGGTGAAAGAGGAACAGAATACCACATGAACTACATGGTAGAAAAGGTTTTAAAGGCCAGTGAACACAGGTGTATTCCCACTGCTGTTTCTGCTGTGTAACCTATAAAATTTGGTCTATTTCTGGTCGTAATTTGTAATACTTCAACGACCCCACAGAAGAAACTCGACGTGTTAAACGAGTTTAATTTCAGAGCTCTGCCATCGTTGAGTGCAGTCGTCGGTATTCATGTATACCCTGTAGCTAAGTTTATTCATCCAGCAGCTCATTCACCTATGCTAATGCACACCTACACAAGGCAGTCGCACGGTACCGTTCCTGCTTCCACACATTCAAAGTAGATAATCCTCAAGCTTCATGGAGTCAGATTTTTTTCCCACACTCCAAAAACAGATACTCAATCTCATCAGTACCCACAATTCATCATAATGTCCCAGAGGCTGCCTGGTACTGTCATGAAAATGCAGTTTGTTTTTGGCCCGGTCTCACCCGTGAATGTATCATCAGGGGGCTGGTAGAATCTCTCTTCCTGACCTGCATTTTTCTCTGTGAAAGCTCAGTTTAAATATGAGTCAGACTGAGTCAATATGAACATCCACGGAATGTAGACGGCAAAGAGAATATCAGGGGCGTTTTCTTAAGCACAAAGAGTCAGAAAATAGTCCAGCTCTGAGAAGTAACTCAGGGCCAAAGCTGATGTATACATTTTGCTGTTTTGTCCAACAAGCAGTATAAAAGGAGACACGCTCTTTGAGACACATTTGGTCTCAATATTTAGGATCTGAGCCTCAAGTGGTGCATAGGTGTGACCCAAAATGACTCAATAAAAAATTTCAAACGGGCTCTACGACCAGGACACGTCAGCTACAGCTATGAAATTTGGTAGGCATATGTAACTTGTTAAGATGCACAAAAATGTAACTGACAACCCAAATCCCAACAGGAAGTCAGCCATTCTGAATTCTGTGTCATATTTTGGACGATTTTGGACCAATTTTTGCACTTTTTAAACCTAGAAACTCAAACATGGTAACCTGAACAGAGTTCAAATTTGGCCGGGATGTACACCGGGCATGGGTGATCAAAAGTGTGGACAGCACGTGTAGCATACGTGATTACAATATTACAGTTGCAGCAGTAATTAGGAGCTATACAGCAAGTCATAGCTACAGCGTCCATTCTCCTCAATTAGCGCCATTGACAGTTGTTTGGCGTAAACGTGGTCGGCACTTCCGCAGTGAATGTGTAGTTCTGACAGTAAATCTAAACTTTCTGTCTGATGTAAGAGAAAATACCCCAAAGTTCAACCCTGAAATAATGAAGTTCCTGTTAGGTGATACAGTTTTGAATCATTTGACATTCAAGTGATGCTGCATGCATTGTTGTACGCTATCTTATGACCTTAGGAAGTTCCCCGGGGTTGTTTGTGCTTCCGATATTTGTCACATTTTAACTCCGCTGGTCTCCACTGGTGCTAATATGTTTGCTGTTTGGGGCTCTGCAGGTAGCTTCTGGTGTTTTTATCGTAGCTTTCTCATAGGTGAAATTTGTATACATGAAATAAGAGAGATTAAACCAATACAATGAGCTGAAGAGGCATTAAAGCTCTAAAGACATGAAATAAATTTTAGTTTCTGTAATGGTGATGCAACTCAAACAGGTTTAAGTAGTCTGTGAAACTATTTTCATACTGTACAAAAATGGATGTTAGGTAATGGATGCCCACAGCAGTATAAAAACAAACCATACAAATGATTAAGGTTCACTATGCAGCCCAAAATGTAAATGTCTGGATGCTATGAGCTAAAAAACACTGGTATGTTTCATTTTTCATCGATGTCGCTGAAACTGTAAATGTTATGCATTAAACAGTTAACCCCTAGTGAAAACTATTCCATCTTATTTTCACTCACTCACTTTCTACTTTCACACCTTCAAGTGACTGAAAATCACTTACTTTTTGGAGTTTTTTTTAGTGTGAAGTTGACAGTTGTCCTTTTTCTTTCTGGTTCTTTCTCTCTCCCCGTCTCTGCTGGAAGTCGAGGGCTGTGAAATTGCCCAGGAAACATCAATCATGCCTTCATTTCCTATCCTGTCCCCCCCCCGCACCCCTACTCCTGCATCTCCCCGACTCCCTTACGGGGGTTTTCACCCAGCTCTTCTTGTGCTGCTATCATCTCCAGTGTCTTCTCCACTGCATAAATCCTCGTGTGCTCTTGGGAGAAGAGGCTGATGGAGTGCGCTGCCATAAGTTCTCCTTAGGAAGGATGGAGCTCGTTTGTGTTTTAGTGCAACACAGTAGTGAGACATTTATGTGTTTAGAGACCTCATTCTGCAGGTTAGAGGAGTGATGTGCTGGAGGTAAGAGATTTCCCTCTAGTGGGAGATGGATTGGCCATCTGAATTTTATTTTTTTATTTTTTTCAGAGCTCACAAAGGGAAACCATGGAATGTATGTCAAGCTGCAAATGATGTTTTGAGTGCACATGTTTTTATTGGTCCATTAAAGAAATATCTCCTGGGTATTTCCTGTTAAAAAGAAAGAAGAGGAAAGTGAACATTTACATAGAATGTAAATGAAAATATAAAAAACTAATGAAAAATATTAAGCCATATATATGTGTGTATATATATATATGTGTGTGTGTGTATATATATATATATATATATATATATATATATATATTCTGTAAAAACATTCAAATAAAAAACATATATGATTTTTTATTTTTTTCATTTAAATATTTACAAATATTATATATGTATATATTAAATATAAAACTGTATGAAATATTTTAATGAAAACTATTTAAAATATGTAAAATTTATATTAATATTTAATATATTTAAAAATATTTAAATGAAAACTATTTAAAGTATATAAAATTATTTATATTAATGTTTTATATATTTAAAATCTTTAAAAATATTTAAATGAAAATGAATAAAAATATGTTTTTTGTGTTCAGCTATATATTTAATTTTTATTTTTTCATTTAAATGTATATATTAAAATATTTTTAAATATTCTCATGAAAAAATAGAAATGGTAAAAATATAAAACATATTAATACAATATTGTATGTATAAAATATTCAAATAAAAAAAATTTAGGCCATGTAATAGATAAACAAATTCTCATATGCAAAGCACATTAAAAATATAAACAAAGAATTTTGTGAACATAATAACTTTAACATATAAATACATGAATTGAGCCATAAAACTGACTGCCTCCTTCCCACTGTTTGCAGAACACATAAAGACGTCTCGTATTTCCATCAGTGCAGAGGCGAGACAGCGAGCCAACCTGTCTTAAATAATTCCAGTGATTATAGCGAGCTGTCAGACAGGTGACACGGGAGACGAATAATGTGATCTGACAGTGAGAATTATATGCAGAGGAGGGTTTACTGTGTGACAGATGTAGGAAGAGGCTGCTGGGATATAAATATGCTGCGCTTCCATCAGAGTCCTTTCACATCGTTGACTAACTTTAGAAAACTTTTATGTTTGTCATCACTTTTTTTGTGTGTATGACGGATCTTTAGCATGACAATAGGCCCCAGGGACCAGATGTACGAGAAGACCAATTTCTGCCTTCGTTGTCCAGCCGCCCCAAGTGTCAGCTCCTCTTTGTTGCCGTTATTGTCGGTGTCCATCTATGCATGAGCCTTTATGCCGTACAGATACTGCTCTGTCAGACATTTTGCTGCTGACACCGTTAATCACCCACACAAATACACAAACAGCCTGACGCACATTCAGCAAAGAGTCCACCAGGGGAGATAAACAAGTGTTCCTCCGTGGAGAAAATGACAAAAAACTGTCAAACGCTTGCTCCGAAATCGGCTTTGATCACCTTTTCTTGTGACAAACAAATGTGTGAAATTACTCTAGCGTCTGAAGCGTTCTGCTGGTTTTCCTTTTCTTTTTGTCTGGGGGAGACATCAGTACAATTAATTGAAAAGGAACTTCCGACACTTTCAAACATTGTTCACACCGCCTGCATGACGGGCAAAAAGGTTTCCCCCCCCGACGGCTTATCAGATGCCTAAACAATTCTTTTGATGAGAAAAGAACTGTTTGTGTTGGTGTGAGTGTTTGGAATTTCGTGTTGAATTAATTTTTGCATTTGAGGCAGCAGAGGATTAGTTGTTAGGTTTATAACTTGTGACTGGTACCTGTAATGTTTTTGATTCAACATAACTGGCACTGAAAAAAAACCTTTCAACTGAGTAGTTAATTAGGAAAAAAATGTAATATTAATGTAAGTTGTTTACCCACCGTTTTTGTGCTGCTTTATTCAAATCAAACACAGCAAAAACAATGCATGATGGCAGATCTCGTGTTTTTGTTCATTGTGACCCTCGACCACATGGAAGTCACTGGTGTGGACCATCATGTGGCTGTGGTAAGAGCTGCTGAAGTGCTACAGGTTTTATGACTGTACTGGGAATTTCTAAATATCACTGAACTCATCTGCTAGTTGCAGAGAGTTCAGTAAGAATTTGGCTGCAAAATTACACAGTATTTCACGCCTGTGTCGGTCATTGTACTTGCACAACCTGCAGGTTTTGCTTTAAGCTCATTTCCAAGGTTTTAGTGAGTAAAATGTCTTGAGTATTTTTTTGGGGGGTAATGATTTGTGTGTCTAGAGCACAGAGATGTTTAGACAGTGGAATACTAAGGAGTGCATTCAATCAGATTATCAGCGTGTTATGTTTGTGTTGCAATTCTCCATATTTAGCTTAGAGTGGCAATCAAAAAGCATCTACACCCGACACATTACATGGAACACTGCACTTCTCACATGCTCATATGGATAGAGCTACTACACAACAGAAATACAGGAGGTCCTCGGTTTATGGCGTCTTCGACTTACAGCATTCCAATGTTCCAGCTATAAGATGGCTTTCTTTACATTCTCTGGTTGTACGCCACATTGGATTGTGCTACATTCACTAACTTTTTGTCCTTCATTATGGCTCCCAAGCGTAAGTCAGACTCTTCTGATGCTTCAAAGAAAAGGAAAGCCATCTCCATGGAAGTGAAATTAGACATAATAAATGCTTGAAACGGGGCCAAACACAGACGAACATCAGTCAAGTTGTAAAAACAGGTCAACATATTGTAGTGACCCTCTGTGATGAATGAGTGAGACTTCATCTGGTTCTCTGGTCATTCATTGAACCTTCACACAGGCTACTGTGGACCATAGTCAACGCCAGAATAACTACAGAAACCCCATAACTTAGCTCCAGAATTAGCTGTCGTTCCTAGCTCTCTACTGCTGACTCTTAGCCAATCAGAGGTGAGCTAACTAAACATGACATGTTCACTGACATTAGGTAAATTTGGAACTTAACAATTAACATTGAAACATCAACAACAATATCAGTTTGTTACAATATTCTGTTATCTTCCAGTAAAATGATTCACACATGCATGAAAGTCGTTGGTATTCATGACTTTTCCAAAGAACTAATCGATATCGTGATGCACCTTGTGGCTTTGTTTACAAAATGGCGAAATTCAACTTGCATTAATCCGTAGGAACAGAACTCTGCCGTAAGTCGAGGACCTCCTGTTTAATGTCGTTGCTGACTGACAAGAACCAACATTCTAGATGTTTTTTTATCAGTAAAGTTGTAAATTCAGACCAGAATTAAGTAAATTAGTAAATTACTGCTTCTGGGCTTGTCATGAGCTTCTATTTGTTTGCTCAGATGCCTGCTCGCTGCATCAGGCAGAAACGGGTCCTAAAAGTTCTGGAGTGCTTTGGAGGAGGTCCGTTTCCCTCCAATGGGATGAGTGAGAACATTCTTTAATTGCAATTCTTTAATTGGGAGAGTTGCATGGGTTCCTTTTAGTTTGATGAGTAGAGACATAAATGGCTTGTCAGACAGTGGTGGTTTTAAAAAAAGCACTGATCATTGTGAGTCTGACAGTCTTAATGTGGCTGTAGCTACATATTGTATATTTGACTTTGGGTCTGATGTTTAGTGAGGAGTGAGGCTTGAAGGCCTTTCTACAGACGGTCAGTGGTTGGTTTAGACTGAAATATAAACTGTTTAAGCTGTAGGATGAATTTCAAGAGCATTAATCTGAGTAATTTTGGAGATTCCCTTAATTTTCATGTATAGTTTTGAGTAAAATGTTTTCACTATTGACTTGTCACGTAAGCTTCTGCCATGAGTAAATAATTAGGTTAAGTATGGAAAAAAATGGTAGAATTGTCTATAGTGATAGGTCACATGACTGCTAAAGACAATGTACAGTACCTATAAAGACACGGCAGCTAAAAACATTTAGCATAATAGCTTTATTTATATGCCGCCCTGAAGAACAATGTTCACAGAGTGCTTAAAACATGCAACACAGTCAAACACGATATAGGCGACAAGTCAGAGCAGTCAATTAAAATAAATAGTAAAAATGACAATAAATTTAATTAATAATTAGGTCGATTAGCAATCATAAAAACAAAGGGACTAGACACTTTAAAAATTAAAAACACTGAGTTAAAATTAGAAATTAAAAATTAAAAAGGCAGAGAATTAAAAAATTAGAAAGACGACATCAAACCAAAGAATCAGGCAGCGGAAAGTAAAATAAGAGAGAAAATCTAAAATAAACAGGACATAATACAGAATAAAACACTAAATAAAACTAAAAGTGAACCTCACGTAAAAGCAAGTCTGTAAAAGTGGGTTTTCAGAAGTGATTTAAAAGAAATTACATTTGATGCCAGCTGCTTTAATTCTGCTTTTCCTGGTGTACAAGAACCAGTAGCAGTGCAAATATTTAGTATTTATTATGTAGGCTTTATGTACATCAGTGTGTGTGTGCTGGGATGTCCTCTGCTAGCTGAGCGACTTCCATGTGAACGGCTTTGAACTGACAAAAGCGGCCTTAAAGCCTCTCCCCTTTGATCCAGCTAAATGATGAGCAGATAGCTTTAAATCAAACTAAATTAGAGATCAAATGTTCTTTCTCTTTGAATAGTGGCAGTCTTTGCAAATAGCCTCCTGATTGTTCTTGCAGAAGCTCGGCTCCGGAGGAGGGAAACGTTATATTTCTCCACGTCTCTAATTTGCTTTTTAGATCATTTGTTTCCTCAGAGTCCCACTTTGAACATTTTTTACTCTGCGGTATAATTATGCCCAACGGTGGAGAACCTCTACCTAACGCGCAAATTGACAGGAAGCCTCGAAAATATAATAACCTCTATGTGGAGTGAGCTCGCTCGCTATCGTGTGTGAAGATCTTCAGCTGTTAGTTCATGAGTCAGCGTGCGGAGAAGAGTAATTGGGACCAGACTAATGGGGAATTACTATTCTGAGGTTTTGGTAGGCATTATGTGGGACAGCATGAACATGAGCGTTTCACTGTGTTCAAGTGTCACTTAGGGAGCTTACAAACCAGCCATTTATAATGGGAATAAGTTACAGAAGTTAAAAAAGGAGGTACAGGGGTCCTCGATTTACTTTCGAGTTCTGTTCCGACAAATTGATGTAAGTTGGTTTTTGATGTAAGTCGGAACTCCAGAGAAAATGTGCAAAGTCACAATATCGATCAGTTCTTCATTAAAGTCAGAAATACCAACAACTTTCATGCATGTATGAGTCCTTTTACAAGAAGATGGTAGAATGTTCCTCAATTTTTACAACTTGATCGATGTTCATCGGTGTTTCGAGCGTTTCATTAAATCTCATTTCACTTCCATGGTATGTTGCCCTTAACCCTCATTTCGTCCTGTGGGTCAAAACTGACCTGTCGTAAAGTTTTGAAAATGTGGAAAAAATAAAAACATTTCACAGGGAAACGTCTGATGTCCACATGTTCGGCATTTTTGGGAAGTCTTTCAACAGTTTTTGGTGGAAAAAAAGAAATGTTAATGTTTTTTAAGAACATTCACAAAAAAATCAACCAAAATCCAGTGAAATTCGCTGGATTTTTTTCTTAATTTTTTTGTAAATGTTCTTAAAGAAAATTTTAGAAGTTCTACTGAAATGCATATGGAATCACTTTAGATATTTTTATTAGGATTTTTTTTTGAAGATTTTACTCATTTTTTTGAAAATATTTACAAGAATTTTCTTGCCAACTTTGGGGGAATTTTTAAATAAAACCTTTAAAGGAAACTTTTGAGGAATTATTAGAATTTTCTTTCTGAAGGTTTTACACATTCAGGAATTTTTTTCTGATTTTTTTTTTGTTTTTTTTCAGACAAGGAAACAATATTTTTTGGTGCCCGTATATAAGGACAACAGGAAGGTTAAGGCAGAGTGATTGATGTACTTTTATTTTGAAAAAGCCTTTATTTTGACGTTCTGTTTTGATGTTTAGCTTTACACACGTACGTGCTTTTCTGGATGCACAGCTCTCTACTTTGTAAAAGCCACAGAGGCAATGTCGTAATTAACTTCATTTTTGGACTTACTGGTTAAGTTTAAAGGATTTCTTTAAGTGTATTTATGTTGTTTTATTCTGTTTTTGTTGCAGTTTTCACTGTTTGTAATGTATATCAAGAGCGAGAGTAAAGAAGTCAAGTTTGCCTTGTCTACGTACAACTGGTGAATGTAAACAAAACTGTCTCATATCACAGCATGACGATGTATTCATCCGCTACGCTCGCCATCTAGTCCCACAGAACCAGTTCTGACGCAACAATGAAATGCCGTAGGTTGAGGACGTCGTAAACCGAGGACTCCTTGTACTAGCAGGCACATGATGGGCTGTTTTCACTTGTATGTTGTTTGTGAGATTTTAGGGTTTACTGTCAGAGAAATACCACACTCATATAATGCATCACTTCTTTGAAAACACCCTTAATAATGACCTCAATTAAAACTTTTGGGGCAAATCATCACTCAAGTGATCCAAGACATGCCTCAAATCCTTCAAGACAAGTCCCAGGCAAAGTCTCAAGTTTCGAAAAGAAAATTTAAAATGCAGAAAACTTTTCACCTTCCACTTTTTGTGTGCACAACGTCACAGTCTATTGTACTCGTATAGATTTGCAAAACGAAAATCAATGTTAGGAATAGCGACTCTACTCTTGATTCAACTCATCACTCTGCCTCCTCGTGAGAATTTTTCACAGTAATGGATAAAACTGCTCCTATACCACAGAGGATTTTTCTTTTTTTTTGCCATGTCCAGGCAGCAGAAACAATTTCTAAACACAACACTGACAAATTATCACCTTTGGAAGTTGGGATGGCAAAAAGGCAAGCAAAGCAATTCACACCTCCAGTAGATATGAAGCAAAAATTATATTTTTTTTCGCGTTGTGTGGCTGATACAAGTCTAGTCAGTCCTTTCTAACTTTAGTTTTTTGGTCTCCACCAACTCCTGAGGGAAACGTCTGCCTCTTTAGAGACTGAATGCTTCATTGTCTTCACCAGCTAGTCACTAACTGTTGTTTGGTGCTGGAAAGGTACACTACAGAGTAGTCTTTGCTGGAAAAACTCCTGTGGCTGAAAGCAAAACGGAAAATAAAAACACTGATCTGAGAAAAATGCAGTAAAGCTTTATAGAGGAACTGCAGAGAGGAACTTGAGAGTCTGGTGATTCTCCATGGATTTGTTCCCAGCAGTGACATCCTTCTCATTCAACTAGTAATGTGAGTAAATCCCATGAAAACCTCATGACCAGCACCGGCCGACAACAATACATTTATCAAAGTGACAAAACCACCGAGACACAAAATGACAAAAACAATACACAAAGTGACAAAAAAAACGAGGCAGAAAACAATACAACCGACACAAAATGACAAAACAAGAGAAGAAACGACAAAACCGAGACACAAAACGACAAAACGAGACAAACGACAAAAACACATGAAACGACAAAACCGAGACACAAAATGACAAAACAAGACAAACGACAAAAAAGACACATGAAACGACAAAACCGACACACAAAATGACAAAACTGAGACACAAAATGACAAAAACAACACATGAAACGACAAAACCGAGACACAAAATGACAAAACTCGGACACAAAATGACAAAAACGACGCACAAAATGACAAAACTGAGACACAAAATGACAAAAACAACACATGAAACGACAAAACCGACACACAAAATGACAAAACTCGGACACAAAATGACAAAAACGACGCACAAAATGACAAAACTGAGACACAAAATTACAAAACTGAGACACAAAATTACAAAAACGACACATGAAACAACAAAACGAGACACAAAATGACAAAACAAGACAAACGACAAAAAAGACACATGAAACGACAAAACCGACACAAAATGACAAAACTGAGACACAAAATTACAAAAACGACACATGAAACGACAAAACGAGACACAAAATGACAAAACAAGACAAACGACAAAAACAACACATGAAACGACAAAACCGAGACACAAAATGACAAAACTGACACAAAATTACAAAAACGACTCATGAAACGACAAAACCGAGACACAAAATGACAAAACAAGACAAGAAACGACAAAACTGAGACACAGAATGACAAAATGAGACAAGAAACGACAACAGTCACAAAATGACAAAACGAGACAAAAAACGACAAAACTGAGACACAAAATGACAAAACGAGACAAGAAACGACAAAACTGAGACACAAAATGACAATACGAGACCGAAAACGACAAAACAATACGCAAAGGACAAAAACGGGACACAAAACGACAAATTTGAGACATAAAATGACAAAAATGAGACATGAAGCAACAAAATTGAGACACAAAATGGCAAAACCGAGACACAAAATGACAGAAACGAGACAGGAAACGACAAAACGGATACACAAAACCGCAACAATGAGACAGGAAATGACAAAACCGAGACACAAAATGACAGAAACGAGACAGGAAACGACAAAACCGATACACAAAACGACAAAGCTGATACATAAAATGACAAAAATGAGACACAAAGCCCAAACACAAAACGACAAAAATGAGACGGGAAACGACAAAATCATGACACAAAATGACAAAATCATTAGTTTTTGTTTCACTTTTAATAAAACGTATGCAAGATTTATCCCATGGACTTTCCTCTTGAACCCACACGAAGCACATCAACGTAATTTCCTCCACAAAGCTGCCGGACTCAAGAATAACAACAACAAAAAAACAACAGATTTCAGCATTTTCTGATTGTGCCGTGGGCCTACATAGGAGGTTTTGGAAGCAGTAACAGTGCTGAGTAGCGCTGTCATACACCCACTCAGTCACCCTCATCAAACCCACATGTCGTAGCTGCAGTTGCTATGCTCCTGCTGTTTTGTTGCAGTCCCAGCATTGTGTCGTGTCTTGGGTGAGGCAGCACTTGTCAAAGGTTCAGAGAAGAATCCATGGGTTTGTGAGCAGCAATTCTTCTGTGCTCTTCACATTCATCTTTGTGCACATAAGAATCCGGTTGAACAGTACAATATTTATCACATTACGGATTTGTCTCTCCTCTGCATTTGATTTGCATCCTGGTTTTGGTGTCGGCAAGCTAATATTATTCCAGACGTCCACCTCCTCGTGGGCTCGATGGGAGTGCTTGGATCTGCACCAGTGTGTCCTCACATTTGGAAGTCCCAGAAAACCTTCATCTTCTGCAGAAGGCAGCATAATCAGATGCTCGAAAAACCTCAGCTTGCTTTCTTTGTTGTGAAAGAACCAGCAGCTGCATTCCACTTGTAATGTTTTTGATTTTATGCTCCAAGTTTGTGTAGGTGACAGTTTGAGTTCTTCCATACTTCCATTATCGTATGGAAAGCTTCGCCCTTGGTCTCACTCAGTAAGTCTGGGGATTGTTTGAATCTGTGTTTCTGTTCTGTACCAAGACGGCAACCTTGTCAAATAGACGTTACTTTTATATAAAACCTACAATAGTTCTCAACTGCAAACATGTTTTGAAAGACGCATAATAGCTGCATAAAATGGGCATGATTGACCCATTGTTGGTTTTAGAAAGTTGCAGAAATTGTCAACCTCCCGAAATAGAACTCCAGTGAATGATGATTTTCATTGCCAGTTAATCTGTCAGTTAGTGTCTGGTTTATAGAATGTCAGAAATGGTGAAAAATGTCAATTTCACGTCCAAAATAGTCTTGTTTTGTCCCCAACCCAAAGACACTGAGTTTACTGTCATGGAGGAATAAAGAAACATGGGAATATATGAGGTTTAGACGCTCAAGTCAGAGGATTTTACTTTTCTATCAGGAAAAAATACTCAAATTAATTAATGGATTGCTGTCAAAGTGGATGGCAATTAATTTTGTTTTTCACAGCTGATTGATTGGCAGTTCTACCCGTAATATGTCCAAAATGTTTTTCTATCATTTCGTCAACTGTTTGGGGCTGCTCAGGTTGTAAATTTGATCAAGTTGTGCTCAAAAAGATACTTTTTGCATCATATAAACATCAGGGAAAATAAAAATGCAAACATATCTTGAGATTTGTTCCCCTTTTTGTGCAAAAAAAGTAAAATCTCACATCATTGTAAGGTCAAGTTACTACTCTTTTTGTTTTACAAGTGAATATTTGCATGCAAACGGTGATGTAATGCACTGATGCATGCTTCTCCTCAGTGCTTATTTGGGCCACATTCAAGCCACAGCCATCCAAGTGTCCCAGATGACCACTGTGGCCTGCTGTGCTCGTGTGCGTGTTTAGAAGCCTTGTGATCTGCTGCAGATGGGTCATGACTTCAGCTGAGTGTGGATGCACCAGCAGACAGGGAGGGCTCGCTTTAGAGGATGCAGCAGATCCTCTTGTTCTTGTTTGAGGCCTCATGATATGGTGGCTAGCAGGATGGGAGGTGAAGGAGGGTTGGACTAGTTCAGCCTGTTAAAGAAGGGGACTGTCATAGCTCATACACTCTTGTGAAGATGACCATCCTCCCCGTGTTCGACTGCAGTGATGTCATCTATAAAATGCGATGATGTTAGCCTAAAGTGTTCTTTTCGACTCCTAGCTCTTTAGATACAGATGCATTTGTTCTCTTCCCTGTCCAGGGTATCCTCGGGATCCTGCGGTAGCACCGCATTTCAAACAAATCCAGTCTCATTTTATCTGCTGATGTCATAGTCCAGCATTCAGAACCATATAATTCCACTGCAAAGGTTGTTGATCTCAGTAGTCTGACCTTGAGGAATGAAGGAAGTTTACTATTCCATAGCTTGGTCATGTTTTGCACTATGCTTCAGGCCCCTGCTAGTCTTCTTTAGATCTCTTGGGTGCAGTTCCCTTTTGCGTTGATGACCGAAACCAGGAACTCAAAGCTTGCCACCTCTTCTATGACATCATCGTCCAAAGAAAAGATTCTGCTATTTGCTGCAACAATCGATTGGAATTCCCTCCAAAAATCTGTGAAACTGTCAGAAGCTGCAGCAGACCCTAGCTGACCGCTTTCACTGAATTGCTAGCATTAATTTAGTCTGTATTTTTTGACTTAGGTTAGTATAGTGGCAGACAGGAAAGTAGCAAGAAGGATCGGGGAAAGACCTGCAGAAAATGGCCGCGAGCTGGATTCGAACCCAGCTTATAGCCCCTGTTTAGGAGACACAATAGCTCAACCAGTTGAACTATCTGGGCGCCCTATATGGGCTGTTTCTAATCTCTGTGTCCTTTATGTATTGTTTATTTATCTTTCTTCCTCTTGGGCCTCTTGCCAGGTCATCGTTGTAAATGAAAAATTGTTCTCGACTGATCTTACCTGGTAAAACAAAGAATTGAAAAAATATCAAGTGAACTTCTTTGGATGTTATGTGTGACGTTTGTTTTGGAGAAGCTACATGGAGCAGCAGCTAATATGAAGCACTGTCCGTGAAGCCAAAAAGAAACTCGGGCGTCCCTTTTTGCTGTGCAGAAAGAAAGCAAGAAAAGCTCCTGTGCTGTAATAGTGTGCCACTTCAGAAAGGACAGCTCATGTATAAGTGTACAGCGATGTTTATTGAAAGACGTGGGCGGTCAGACTCCATCTATGGGAAGCATCTTCATGATGTGTAGGCCGATATGAAGGCAGGAAAGAGGACAAATGCTGCTGCTGGTGGAGTCGAGCCGGTAGGTGGTTGATGGAAACTCCCAACTGGATGTTCCCAAACGCAGCCATGGTGGTAATGAGGAGGTAGTTGGTTGTGCAATAGTTGGTCACAAGACAGAATGACAGATTAGCAGTGAACAGCATCCAAGAACAGATTACTGGTCAGTTATATCGTCATAGTGGTGTTATGAATGAAGGGTCCATGACAACACAGCTGTCAGATATCACCAGATTACAGGTATTCAAGCTAACTTTGATTATTTTCTGTAGCTGTTCAAACACCTGCATAAAACAGCTGGATGGAACTAACAGAAGTGTAATATTTCAGTCACTACTTACATGTTTTGTGAGCGTTTGTGCCCCTTCTTCTCCCACAGGGGAGAAGGGGAGGAGACAGCAGGAAAATCTACCAGAAATTCCTCCACTGATGTGTGAAAAGATAACATAGATCCCCCTCGCTGAACTTTGACTTATAAAATATGAAAATACGCCTATCACAAGATCCCCGAGCCACAACCAAACTTCTTTCATCTGCTTTTTCTCTGAACAGTTGAAATTCTGTTCACAACATACTCTTCTTTTAGCTCCGGTTTGGATTTCACCAACTGTCTTTAGCTGCTAAATTCACCAGCTGGCTGGTTCTGTGTGCTGAACAGGTGGTGTACGGTTGGTTTTGAGAGCTTTATTGCTGACATCAGCTGCCTGCTGTGGCTGAAAACGATGCTTTGCATAATGCGTGAGTCAGTGGGGTCGTCACTATTAGCTTTTTTTCAGACAAGTAATGTGTCCCGTTGTTTATATGAACAGCAGCTTTAAAAAAAAACTGAGAAATGGTGGCTCGACTGGTTAAGCGGGTGACCTATAAAAAGGATCTGTAGACCCCAATGCATGGTCATGGGTTCGAATCCAGTCCGTGGCTCTTTGCTGCAGGTCTTTCCCCATTCTTCTCTTAAAATCACAGCATGTTTGGGCCGCATGTTTGACACCCTTGCTGTACAGTAACCGACTGTTTAAAAAGCGTTAGCTATCGGGAAATATTGTTTTCATTTTAGGAGCTTCCTACACCTTTATTGGGAAAATAAGGCAGATCACATTGACGAAATTAGAGCCGTTTTACACCAATCTTCTCAATCATTTTGAACAAGTTTCCAGACTTCCATCTTGTTTTGCAAATTTCAGTCATTTTGGACACTTTATTTAATCATTTTGACAATTTTAAGACATTTTTAGACCATTTTTCAGTTATCTTGTAGAAATTTCAGCCATTTTTGACCAATTTTGAAGCCATTTTTTTTCCAATCATTTTGACACATTTCCATCATGTTTAACAAATTTTAAGTCATTGTGGACATCTTATTCCAATTGTTTCGACCAGTTTTGAAGCCATTCTACATCATCATTTTGAACAGATTTCTAGGTTTCTGTCATGTTTAACAAATTTTAAGTCATTTTGGACCCTTTTTTTCGATTATCTTGTCAATTGGAAGTCATTGTTAGACCATGTTTCAGTTACCTTGTAGAAATTTCAGCCATTTTTGACCAATTTTGAAACCATTTTACACCAATTTTCTCAATCTTTTTGAACATTTTGACAATTTTAAGTCTTTTTTAGACCATTTAAGTCATTTTACTTTGATAATTTTCCTTGAAGGAGCACAGCAACAAGCACCACTGCTTGAAAAACGTTAGCTAACGGGAAATATTATTTGCATTTTAAGAGCATCCTACACCTTTATTGTGGAAAGTAAAGCAGAAAAGCAGAAACACTCCTACTGTTCTGATTGTGAATGTAATTTTAACATCATTTCCATATTTCTATAGAAAACGCTGACCTTCTTCTATTGAATTTTGCATGTAGGAGTTCTTTCCCTTCACGACATCCCTGCTTTCACACAAATAAAGCATGAATGTACATTTTTCACTGCCACTCGCAGCAGGACCTTTCCTCCACACTTATTTCACTGTCAGAATCCACCAGGAGAGACTTTCTAACAGTTTCCATGATGAAATGGCAATAGCTGTTAAACAGTCGGGGAATCCCTTGCTGCTTCCAGACAAAGCTCTTTTAATAAACGTCTCGTCTCTTGTGAAAGATGTCCTTGCTGCCTGGGGGAACTCGCAGACGCTCTCGCTGCATTAATGCATTTACAGATGTAAACACCACACGTGTCGGTCCATGCCGGGCAGCAGGACTGTGACGAGATGCAAGAAGAAAGAAATATGGAGGTGTGATAATTGGGCTTACTGAGTGGGGAACGAATGCAGGGAGATGGAGGAGAAGCGAGACGAGGAGGAGGTGGAAGAAGGGGCGGCAAAGGCCCGAGTGGCAGGGGCCCGTTCCCGCTGAGCAGGCCGGGATAATCAGAGCAGGGAAATGAGCCGAGTCCCACGCAATCCTCGCCAACCGCCCCGGAGCGACCGATGACAAGCCTGATGGATGGCGGCGCACAGCGAGCTCCCTCCTCCGGGAGCGAGGGAGGAGGTGGGAGACGAGGGGAGGGGAGGCATGGAGCTGCAGGTGGTCAGAGAGGGAGCCAGATACCGATCGATGGGGAAGACTGACCATTAAAGACGAGGTGAATGAAAAATATGTTTAGTGATGATGACCACTGAGAGGGAAGTTATGCAAATATTTCTTGGAGGAAAAGCTTCTCTGTAGGAAGAAACGGTCTCATTTTTACTGGTTACAGACTTCTGACTTGCTTCCCACATCTCCATTTTTATTAAAAGTAAAAACAAATAATGCTTTTTAAGTTCATTATGGTCATGTCTTTACAAACTACAATCAGTCATTAAAAATGACACTCATTTTTTGTCGTTTTGTATCTCGATTTTGTCATTTTCTGTCTTTTTGTCATTTTGTATCTCGTTTTTGTCATTTTCTGTCTCATTTTTGTCATTTTGTATCTCGTTTTTGTCATTTTGTATCTCGTTTTTGTTATTTTGTGTCTCAGTTTTATTTTGTGTCTCAGTTTTGTCTTTTTCTCTTGTTTTTGTCATTTTGCATCTCATTTTTGTCATTTTGTGTCTCAGTTTTGTCGTTTTCTCTTGTTTTTGTCATTTTGTCTTGATTTTGTCGTTTTCTCTTTTTGTCATGTTGTGATTTGATTTTGTTGTTTCGTGTTTTGTTTTTATTTTGTCTTGGTTTTGTCATTTTGTATCTCATTTTTGTCATTTTGTGTCTTGTTTTTGTCAATTTGTGTCCGTTTTAGTCATTTTGTGTCTCGTTTTCCTCATTTTGTGTCTCAGTTTTGTCGTTTTCTCTTTTTGTCATATTGTGATTAGATTTTGTTGTTTCGTATCTCGTTTTTATTTTGTCTTGTTATTTTGTGTCTCATTTTTGTCATTTTGTTTCAAGGAAGTGTGTTGATTCCAAATCACATGACCTGCTTCACGCTTTGAATTTCAATTTTATTCAGTTGTATAAATCATAACATATAATATATATAAGAACCTTTCTGTAAAAATGCCATGTGGCGTTTGGTTAAAGGCGGCCATGTTGATTTTATTTCTGAAAATGGCAAAAATGTCAGCTATGATACAAAAAGTCCTGCTATTATACATTGACTCACTCATTAAGCTGTTTCCTTGGTTAGAAAAGCTACCAATCACATGGAATTAAAAATGGGGACATCTGTCTGTGCTGGAGCCGAAGAATGGCCACGAAAATGGTACCACAGCATTATTTTTTCTGGTATTTGAAGGTCAACTTACAACAAAAACAACTATTTGATTGACATGCCTAAAGTTGAGTCAGAATCTGAAGTGACTGAAAAAGACATAAATTGGACGTCATGTCAGTCCGTATACGTCATTTAAATATAGGTTGGGACAAAATAAAAACCTGTTCTGACTTGACGTGACCTGAACATGATGTTAAACGGACCAAATGAACAGAAAAGGTAACTGAGTCTTATTACCAGACGGAAGCCTTCAAGGGTACAGGCTAAAATAGCTTTTTAAAGCGTAATTATAACATAAAATATAAACGACATATCATCTGCAAAGTACAATAAAACTCTTAAGTCAGTGAAGTAATTATACAGCTTTCCTACTGTAGCCTGAAGCTTGTGTGGCAGAAGTGAATTTGGATGATCTTTGGCGCAATTAGCGAACGTAACTGCCAAAAATATTTCAAAACTCAACTCTGTTATGACTGGAGTTTTTTGAGTGTTATATACCAAAATGTTTTCAAATGTGGCTAATTTTATACCAGTTGTCTCAATCATTGTCAACAAGTTTCCAGGTTTCAGTCATTTTTCAGTTATTTCAACCATTTTTGACCAATTTTAAAGCCACTTTACACCAGCTTTGAGTCATTTCGAACAAGTTTCCAGGTTTCCGTCATGCTTAACAAATTTCATTATGGACACATTTTTCCATTATTTTGACAAGTTTGTCATTTTAAACCCATTTTTCAGTTATCTTGTAGAAATTTCAGCCATTTTTGACCAATTTTGAAGCCATTTTTGGCAATTTTCTCAATCATTTTGAACAAATTTCCAGGTTTCCATAATGTTTAACAAATTCTAAGTAATTTTGGACACTTTTTTTCAATTATTTTGACAATTTTAAGTCATTTTTGCCAATTTTTTGCCAGCAAACAAACATAGCAAGCTATCAAGTATTTTTTGTCAATTAATGTCTTAACTATTTTAAAAGCTAGTCAAATGACATAAAAAAATTGTTGTTCAGTAAAGCAAAATTCCCTTTCAGTTAATTTTCGCTGATTGTTTTATATAATGCAGCTCAAAGGATTAAATAATAAATCTGTAAAACACATACATTCTTTGAGCAGAAATAGCTCTTTTGCAATGTACAGTACATACAGATAGGAACATAAATACAGAACATCTGCGTACGGTTTAGTTTACATCATGTTTTTAGGACACTTTAGAAGACTTTTACACTTTTACTAAGCCTCTAGATCTGGATATTTTTGTCAGTCCAAGTCGACTCCAGTTAAAAGTTAGCTGCAAACTTTTCACTTGCCAAACCTACAGGGGGTTAGTGTTTGATATTCAAAACTCCTCTTCCTTACTTTTTTTAAAGCCTAAATAAATCAAGACTGTGCCTGCTTGTACAGCAGGAAAATCTCAAATCTGCCACAAACTATGATCCTGGGACCTCTAGCCGACATTGATGGGACTCCACAGCGTCTTCAGCCAAATGAAAGATGGTCTGAAAATGTACGAACTGACGGTCATAATCACACGTTTCTCCCTCGATGCTTATATCTGCACACCGTGTTGACTGTTACATAATTAAACAGGAAGTCCTCAACAACAAACACATCACAAACATCACATATTGATCTCTAGGGAGGCTGATTTTATCTGCTTGAGCTCAGTAACATAAAATATTCTCTTACACCGGTCTTGATCTGTTGTACTTTACCTCCTCGTCCTCCTGCCAAAAAAGACACAGTTTGATCAACTGTCTGGCAAATAGACACACTATACTTTCATGTTTTATTCACACCTACACATGTCCCTGTATGGCAGCACTGGGCCTCACTCAGTGCAACATAATGCAGGAGAAGACAGACAAGATCGTATCAGGGAATCTGAGACGCTGTTTCCAATTGGCTGGATGTTGTCCCGGCCTGAAGTGCACCTTGTGTCTCATTGCTGGGAGATCAGCGGCCAGGAGAAATAAATAAGGCCGTAAACACTTACTGCCAGGGGGACGGCCACGAGGGAGAGCTTATTTTTCACTCTCCAAGAGAGGTCTGTCCAATCAAAACATGTCCAGCTCCCCGCAAAATCACACCGACCGCTTCGCTTGAGTGTTTAAAGAGACGGGTGACAGATGTCAGCACTTAGAATTATAGAAATCCCCAGAGAGAGGCTTTTTATGTGAAGCTACACCACTCTTATGAGCCTAATTCATCTAATTGAGCCGTCTAGGGTCACAATCATCCAACTTATTCAACACGGATTTATATTTTCTAAAAGAAAATTCTGATAGTTGCAGCAAATTGGGAGACTAAGAACAAAATTACCAGCAACAATTTTAATTAGTGATAAGTTAAAGGCTGCTAAGCCGTATGATTTCCAATGGATGACATCTTGAATAGAAAATTATGTTACTCTGAGCACAGGCGTGTGTTCTGCATGTGTATGTTTTGTACAGGTACCGAATCACATGACCTTAATATGTAGCAGGCGGCGGGAATTGATGGAACTCAGAAACACCCCCACAATTTAATGAACTGTTCATTGTATGATTTCCGACAAATAAGTCCTGATAAGTCCTCACCGGTGGATTTGTAGTTGGATCACAATCGTGTGATCGCAGCAAACAGCTGATGTAGTGTTCACTTGTTGTCATGGTTACAGTGACGTCGTACCGCTATCTCACAATACAGACGTCTTTAACGAATCCAGAATATAAGCCGCATCACTTCCAAAATCTAGTCACTTGGTCCTCGTGTCATTTCTGACCTTCCTTGAAAATTTCATCCAAATCTGTTCGTCCAGAGGTGTCCAACATCTGGCCCATGGGTAAAAACCGGTCCTCAAAGTGTAAAAATTACAGAGAAAACATTAACTGCAGATTAAAAATTAGTAAAACTATAAATTTAAAATAATTTCTAGACCATGCCAAGTTGTTTTGATCATAAAGTAAAATTATAGATTGCACATTGTTCTTTAGTTGTTTTGTATTTTTTTTGTAATATTTAGTTTTTGTTGTTTTTTTGTCATTTGTCTCATATTTATTGTCGTTTTGTTTCCTGTTTGTCTCGCTTTTGTTTTTGTCTTATTTTTTGTCATTTTTTGTTTCTTATTTCGTTGTCTTGCGCATCGTTTGTCGCTTTTCTACTTTCATTTTGTTTCTCACTTTTGTCATTTTGTCTCTTTTTGTACAAAGTAGTAGAAGTAGTACAAAGATAATTCCTTAAATGTGAACATTTTCAGAAACTTTTTTGCACTAAAACAGACAACATTTGGAGTTGTAGTTATTTGTAGGTTATTATGCTGTGATTTTACTGGTCACTGGAGATCAGATTGGACTGAATGTAGAACTAAAATCAGTTCGACACCTCTGCATTAGTCTGTTTAGTAATGTTAACAGACAAACGTACGCTGATCGTCACATGACTCACCGTCTTGCTCGGTGGAGGAACAAATGAAAGCAGTTTGTGACGTTGTCATCATTAAGACGCCACAATATGCAGGCATGTCGAAAAGTAATTTGTTCGTGCTGGAGGCGTGAGAAAACAGAACATGTGTGTGTGTGTTAGCGTGTGTGTGGGAGGCCGGCGACATTAAGTGCAGCTCACATTGGGTGCGAAGTGTGTTGACTCATTAAAGAGAGCGGTGCAGATTGCCGATGGGGAGCCGATGCCAACGGTGAGCAGAGGAGTGTGTCACACTGCAGTCAGGACCACAGAGCTGCACCTCTGAGCGATGTGCATCGACAGGCGCCTCTTGGCGACGTCAAAGACGGCGTGTCAGGGCTGATGAAAAGTGACTGATGAGCATATCAGTGTCCACTTTAGATCCAGCTCATAATACATGCTGATGAATAAAGCCATCAGAAAGTTTCAGCAGGAGCCGGCCGATAGGGAGAGGTACATTAGCTCGTGTCACGTATCTAATAAAGAAAATAGTTTGTGACAAAGGGAGCTCAACTTTGTCTCAAGGCAGACTGACTATGTGGCGAGGCTCTGTCTCTGGATAAAATATGATTCTCTGTCTCAGTTATTTTATTATTACTGACACTGATGGATAGCTTTAATTATTAATCCGCTGCAAAAATCTCCATCTTGTGACACTGCCTTTCTCTGTTATAGCATCCCAACAGCTTTATTTTGAGATAGATTTAATCTGCTTTCAGTGCTTTCTACACACGTCATTTTTCAAGTTATAGTTTTGAATTTGGAATGTTTACATTTTTGAAAAACGAATTCCATTCGTATAGATTGATGTAAGTCAATTTTCGCCGCAAGTCAAAACTCCAGGGAAAATGTAAACAAAACCGTTACGTGCACCAAGATATCAATCAGTTCTTCAGAAAAGTCATGAATACCAACGACTTTCATGCATGTGTGAGTAACTTTACAAGAAGATAACAGAATATGTTCCACTGTTTTGTAGCTTGATCTAATAATGCCGATGTTCATCTGTGTTTCGCCCTGTTCCGTGCGTTTTATTAAATCTAATTCTATTATATCTATATCTGTCTATTATTTATGTCAGCGGGGTTACTGCATTGGCTTCAGTATCTGGCTGGCTGGGTAAGTGTGTGTGTGTGTGTGTGTGTGTGTGTGTGTGTGTGTGTGTGTGTGTGTGTGTGTGTGTGTGTGTCCGTTCATGGGCGTGGTTCTGCCATCTACTGAGGGCTCGTCTAGTTTCTATCGTATCTAATTTCTATAGCTGTCCAAATAAATGCGTTAACACAGATTAATCCATCATCGTGATTAATCTTATTAAAAAACTGTACTCAGTATCTGTACCTCGGAATGACTCAAAGTCCCTGAAACATCTCTGGTAAGGCATTTTGGGCAGTTTGTCCTATCAGTAGTGGCAGAACCAAGCAACTGGAAATGGATGATGCTGAACAACATGTTGGCCGTTTCGATGGGAAATGAGAATACAAAAAATCCCAAGAAGGAAGAGTCATCGACAGTCATATTCACAATCTGAAGGAAGGAGTTTTGTGTTCACCGAAGCCCAGGTGTTTCATTAACACATTAAGTGGATATATATTCCATTTTTTCTTGAGTCTGTTTGCTCATGCAAAATGAAACAGAATTAATTCACATTAAAAATTAATATAGAATTTTGATTAATCGAAATTAATCTACAACAACCCTGTGATTAATCCGATTAAAAATTTAGTCATTTAACAGCACTACTAATTTCACTTCCATGGTGTGTTGCCCTTAAGGCAGAATTATCAATGTACTTTTATTTTGAAAAAGCCTTTATTTTGAAGTTGTCTGACAGTTGTCACTTCCTGTCCGCTATTTTGATAATCTTTACACACGTACGTGCTTTTCTGGATGCACGGCTCTCTACTTCGTAATCACCACAGAGGCAGCAATTAAGTTCATTTTTGGACTTGCTGGTTCAGTTAAAAGGATTTATTTACTTGTATTCCTGTTGTTTCATTCTGTTTTTGTTGCAGTTTTCACTCTATTTGTAACGTGTATCAAGAGCCACAGCAAAAGAAGTCAAGTTTGCTGCTACTCACGATTCACTTCTCTTCGAAGCACTGCCATCAGAAGAGTCTGACTTATACTTAGGACTCATAATGAAGGGTAAAAAGTTAGTGAATGCAGCACAATCCAAGGTGGCGTACAACCGGAGAATGTAAACAAAGCTGTCTTATAGTGCTGCGTAACAACGTATTCATCCGTTCTGCTCGCCAACTAGTTCCACATAACTAATTCCGACGTAACGACGAAACGCTGTAGGTTGAGGACGTTGTAAACTGAGGACCTCCCGTTCACTGATTTGTATTGGAAGTATGTTTCAACCTTTTTTCTGCACCGGTAGAAAAACATAACCAAAACTGACATTAGAGACTTATCAAGGCGTTCAAATTCAAGATTCACAGGAAGGCAGAGACTTCACATTAGCATACCATAGCCATGCTCAGTCACATGAGCTCTGTGAAGTTGACTCCTGCCTCATTACCACATCTGTATGTCCTGCGTCCTCAGATCAGACGATCAGAAAGCAGGAGTGAGTCTGTGTATTCCTGTGTGTCACTTTTTAAGTTCCGTCATGAATTATAGAGAGACTGGCTGCTTTCCTTCAGGGAATGCACCAGAAATAGTTTGTGGAGACGCAAAAACTCTTGGGTACCGTGTGTTTTTAAAGTTAAAAATAAGGGCTGTTTTATGTTACCTAGGAGAGAATTTCACAGAGTGTTTCTGGACATTTTGGTGCTTCAGGCCAGTCATTCACTTAGAGTTTGAGAAGCTGTCATGGCCCCATTTCTTGACTGTCATTTAATTTTATTCAACAATTTGCAACATTTGCTAACATGTAGAACATCAGTTTCTATGTCTGCTTGAGGACCAGTGTACCAGTTAAGAGAGAGAGAGAGAGATCTAATTTGAATACAGCTGTACAAGTTTAGTCTGCTGCAACAGTTTCCCATGAACATACACTACCATTCAAAAGGTTGGAGTCAGAAATGCCCTTATTTTTTAAATTAACGCAGTTTTTTTTCTGTGAAGGTAACATTAAATTTATCGTAAATTCAGTGTAGACATTGCTAATGTGGTAAATGACTATTCTAGCTGGAAACAGCTGATTTTTAATGGAATATCTCCATAGGGGTACAGAGGAACATTTCCAGCAACCATCACTCCTGTGTTCTAATGCTACATTGTGTTAGCTAATGGTGTTGAAAGGCTAACTGATGATTAGAAAACCCTTGTGCGGTTATGTTAGCACATGAATAAAAGTGAGTTTTCATGGAAACATGAAAGTGTCTGACTTTTGAACGATAGTGTAAATCAGCGGTATCAGATTGTAATGTGGAGCAAAGTTCTCTGTTTTGTGAAACTGCATCCGCCTACAGCTGCGAGCTCAGTGCAACAACTGACCCGCTAGCCGCAATTATCTCCCGATCTGCTCGCATTCGTATAAGACCTTCGGCCTGATCTATGATTTAACATACAGGCTGTGCAGTCAGTCACTGTAAATTGTTTTACTTGTGCACTTGGAACATATAGAAACATTAACTGCATTGCTGCCCGTAGCGACTCGCTGTGCTGACATTTAATTACCCTTGAGGCGGCTATGCAGGAAAAACATTGTCTACCTGCCCCACTATGACAAATCCCATCAAGAACTGGTCTCTTTGACTTGCTGTGTGATTCTGGGATGCTGAGCACATTCAGTAATAGGTTCAAAAAATCAGTTTATTAAGTTTGGGTTGTTGGCTGATCCTGGCAAGTGGTAGACCTAAAATTTGCACTTGTTTTTATCCATGAATTTCTATACCCATGATTTTTAAACGTTACTTGTTTAAAAGTCTTTCTGCAGCACAGAACGGTTCAAAAAATGGCTCAAAATGGTGATGGGGGAATTGTTTTGTTGCAATATTTGCATGTAACGAGGCATAAATTAGAGTTTTTTGGTTGGTTTGGAAGGTTGGTGTTTCTTGTAGTGAAAGGCTTTTGAAAACATTAACACAGATAGTGGCACATGAGGAGAAAATCATGTGAAATGTGCAGCAAGTGGCAGGCTTGAATCAAAGTTCAAGGCCAAATCTACTTCTGTTGAGTGAAGTTATGAGTCCACTCGGTCCGGCAGTTTCTGGCCTCCCATTCTTTGTCTATGCTGGTCCGGTTACAGTGCGTTTTGAGCTGCAATGCGGAGCGTCTCCGCATAGCAGGCCACAACTCATTACACAAAGTAGACTCGACTTCTCCTTTATGCAAATTCGATGCGGCGTGCGGAGATCTGACACATCGCGAAACTTTCGGCAAACGTCTAAACTAGCTGTCGAACTAAAATGAGAACAGATTCAGCTACTGCACAGTTTTATTGCCTCAAATGCTTTCAGAAATACTTTTCGCTGAAGTGTTTTCAAAATAGAAGAGAAAGTTTGCAACAGTGAAGCCATGTTGGTCCAACGGATCTACCGGACCGAAGGGCTGTCATGTGACCACATTTTTACATTTATCTTGCCAAATGCAGGACTGCAGATTGTTGTTATTATTAATATTATTGTTATTAAAATGAGTTGTTTTTGTTTAGCCTCGCTGTATGGAAACATTAAATGTGGCTTTGGCGTTACTAAAACCTGATGATGCTGCCATTGAAAATCACCTTCGTCTCGTGTCCAAGTTTGTAATTTGATGACTCGCGTGTATGACTTCCCTGTATTGGAAGTCGGAGTTAATGACCATAAAGGTAGGTCTGCTTTCTGAAATAAGTGACTTCTGGCTGGTGGCTCCTAAATGCTCAGCTCCACAGGAATAGCTCCTCTTCCACAAGATGCAGTGAAGGTGGAGAGATTTGCTCGACTGTATCATCAAAGCTGAGAGACTCTTGTTGAGTGTAGCAGTCAGAGAACAACCTTCCAGACCAGCAGTTGGAGTCATACGTCCATCATGCTGCAGGACAGATGTGCAAAGGAGATCTAAATTCAACAGCAGCTATCACCAAGGGCCTTATAATCCAGACCCAACGGCTCCTGAGAGCCTTATGAATAAATGAGTGCAGCAAAATGACTCTGTCTGACACGTCTCGTTCTCTAATTGACCAGAACACGGGCCCCAAAAGGCCAAATTTTGGGATGTTTTCTGTGCTACTGACACCTGATTTGGCATGCATGTGATCTTTACCGTGAATGGCGAGCGCAGCCCTTAGCCGGGTCACTGCGAGGGGATCTTGACATTTGTTAAGCCAAATCAACAAGTGCTTTTGGAATAATGAGGACTACATATTTATTTGGATAGGTCACGGAGACAGGATCGTTTTTTTATTCTCGTTCAAGTCTGGAATAAACAAATGGAGATTACTGTGCATTTAGAATGCAAATGCAAACAGATGGGGCTTCTGCTACCCAGAATGCAGGAGCATGAATTTAATTAATTATGAAAATCCAAATAATAGCAGAGTCATCCATGCAGATGCTCACCTGTACCTGGCGTGTAGCTCCGGCAGACGATGTTCCTAAATGTGCCCGAGGTGGTACAGATGGTATTTTGTATGCTGTGTGTGGAAAACGCTGCTTCCAGCTGCGTCTGCCCTCTACCAAACGCAAAACCAACCCAGTCTGGATGAGTGTGTTGCTGCAAGTGTTGTATGATGCCACTGTGTGTGTCTCTGCCCCCCTTTTGTGCGGTTTTCTTACCAAAAAAAGCACATGTCACTTTCCCTTTTCCCGCTCTCGTCACCACATGAAACCATTAGCTTTAGCTGTGGCCAACGTTCCATCGCTTTGACATAAATCAGAGCCTAATGAGGCTATCTGTATGCTGCACATGCCATCAGTGAGATTTACTGCAGAGCGCATTGACACCATGTTATCTTCGCGATACCTCAGCGCAACAGTTCAAACACTTTCAGACATAACAACCGCATGAAAGGTCATTTATAAGGCTGTTTTTTCCCCCTCTTGACGGGGAATAGTTCCTCAGCCATGTGATTAGCCCACTCAGCCGGGGCTCTTTTAGGAGCTTCACTGACTGACTCGCAGCCTCCAGGTGAGTTAGATTTATATTAATGTGACTAAAATCAGCCAGCCATCGTATTCACTCAGCCTTCAGCAGGTGCAGTTCTGTCAGTCTGGAGGGAAGATGAAAGCCACACTGGGCGAAGTAGGTTACTTAAGGTCTTTAATACTTTGTTAAAAGATAAATCTCTTGGATTTTTATTTAGCAAGTTGTCTTATTGGAGTTGCCCTCGGGAGGAACAGATGCAGAAGTAACTATTGCAACATGCTGCAGTGAAAAGACTAGAAAATTAGGAAAAAATGGGTCACATAGTGGAGCATGTATTTTGTAACAGTTTAGTCATACCTGAGAGGTTATATCAAGGCAATGTCAAGTGTCCGTATCTGACTTTATTTTTCAGGACAAGCGAAAACCCACCTGAATCTGCAGCTCCCTTCAGCTTTATGGAGCTTTACATTGAGTTTCAGCTCATCGTTTAGCTGCCGCCTCGTTGTTTTGGGTCATGCACAGTTTCACCAAACAGCAGAATGACACATTTAGTGACTTGCTGCTGAACAAAGCGGAGCATTTAGCAGCTAAGGAGGCATAAACAATCCTGCTGGGGTGGTGGCAGAGAGTGACTGTTACCTTCAACAGGTGGGCAGAAGCAAATAAAATGCTGCTGTATGTGTAAATAAGCAACCGTTAGCTCCCAAGGTCACCACATCAGTTTAGAAGGTGGTGATGTTTGACTGTTGTGCTTATCTCTCGTATCCGTTGTCCCAAATGGGCAAAAATCAGTTTCTACTGGTTTAATTCAAATCTGAGAATCTACAGCCATGCAAGCTGTTCTGTTTTGGCTAAATGTTCACAGTGACGATGCTACTGAGCTGATGATGCAGGTTCGTGTCTATCCAGACGGCCATTTTAGTCTTGCTAAGTGCAAAGACACTGTTCAGCACCACCTATCTAATGTTGTTGAAGTCCCCCTCATGACACCAAACAGGTTTAACCCAAAGAGGCATCAGTCTGATTCATCTGGGAGTTTGATTTTTGGATTGTATGCTTTATCCAACCTGGGATATGGAGAGTTTGGAGGCCTCGGGTTCTTTGCTGTGTTCCTCGAGTCATTCCTCAGCAGTTTTTGTGATGTGGCACATTGTCTTTATGAAGGATGGGCTAGTTGCCGTGGGAGAGTGTGCTTGGTCTGCAGCAATATTTAAGTCTGGAATATTTAGGTAGGCGATCATCATCATGTGCCGCCTTCGTTTCGATGGTTGGCAACCATAGATCTCCATTCGCGTCTATTCTCTGTTCATTGTAGGACTGTGTTGCACTCCACCTCTTGATGTCATCACTCCATTTACCTCGCTGTCTTTCTCTTGCATGGGTTCCTTCGATGATGCCTTCAAGAATCAAAGAACATAGCCAGCACAACTCATTTTCCTTTGCATTAGATCACACTCGGCTCCTTTTTGTGTCAGCTCTCTGTAACACTTCCATGTCTGTACTCTTTCTCTCCAACTGATTTTTAACATTCTCCTAATGAGCCACCTCTCAAAGGATTGAATTTTCTTCTGGACGTTTTTTGTGAATATCCATTCCTCACATCTATAAGCTAGTACAGAACACATATAACATCTTAACAGTGGAATGTGGACATTTCTACGAAGGAATTCTTTGCATTCCCAAAACTTGGTCTTCGCCTTTCCAGTTCTTCTTTTAATTTCTTCATCCACTTTCCCATCTTCTGATATCGAGGTTCCAAGGTACTGGTATTCATGGACTGATTACAAAGTTCTCTGGTGTTGTCTTAGGTAGGTGATACATGTCAAATTAACATCTTCATGAATGCCAGAACGTTGCATTATGAGATGATTGACATTCAGTACACATGTCAAGGGTTTTAACGTTGTGACTGATCAGTGTGTATCCGAGGCTGATGGGGAAGTCAATAGCATTGCGTATATTTAGTAATAAACATTGAACAAATAAAAATTTGGATATGGTATTGACACTAGATCAGAATCAAGGAAAGTTATGACTTTCATCCTGAGGGAGACGTGAATCTGCCAGTCAGCTGGTGGCGCTTCAGGTAAATTCAGTGAATTTTTCCCTTTCCTGAACGTGAATGTCTGCACCAGAGAAAACAACTATTAAAGCCTCTCTTTGTTTGTTAATTTAAACCCTAAAAACTCATCTCTGTGTATCAAAGTTGCATATTTAGAATTTCTTTCCTTGAAGAAATGCTCAGTCACGGTGCAAACACTTAATTTTCACTGGAAGGGGTCTGTAAGAAATGTTTGTCTTGACATAGTGGATGGATCAACTGAAATTAAACCCGGTAATGAGAAAAGGACGTTTATTAATCATGGAAGTGATTGCTGGTTGTGACCCTAATGTGAACTCTACCTCTCGTACTGTTTCCTCATTGAAAAAATAATCTTTTCCTCTAATGACAGTCTGAAAAAAAACCCCAGAACTTAATAATTCTGCAGTTCTGTACATTCCATCTCTCTTCCAGATCCACGAGCCTTAAACAGGAGCCAGATTATCTCCTCCATCCTCCCCCTGTGCTTTCTGCTCCCCCTCGGTTTCACCACACTCACTCTAAGCTGCACTGAGCTTTTGTACCTTGGGGACTGACAACGGCATGTAGGAACGCTGCCAAGCTGGTACAGTAAGATAGGCACGCAGCGCTTTGCTATTCCCAGCAGATAAGCCCACTGAACGAAAACAGGCGAGTGGCTGAGTCTAGCATACTACAGGGGTCAGTGGCTCGATTATCTACCCTCTCTGAGGCCCTCCATTGTTGCCGAGGGCCCATCTTATCTCCAGGCACTAGATCTCTGACACAAATGAATAATCGCACCCCTTATCACCACGTGGACTCGATCCATCCCGGGGCTGAAGCGCTGTATGGGAACATAGGGAGCTGCTTTCCATCTGTAGCGGTCGACTATGAAAGTGTGTATCTCGACGCATCAGAGTGTGAATGTGTGTAGAAAAGTATACAGAGGAGAAAAAGTGCTTTCAGTGGGTTAGGGAGAGTGATGAGCTGCTTCTGGACATTTGTTAAGGTAATGGTAATGGCCCTCTGTGCCCTGAGCAGTACCCCGCTGTAATTTCCCTGCTGGTCTTTTATTGACTGACTGTCATTGCGCTCTGCAGCCCTTAAAGAACCCCATCTGTCATGCATCTACTTGTACAGGAGTTGCCACACTGAACCTCGGTGCAATTGAGTCATCTGAACTCACTAAGCTAGCTTTAGATGTTTACCAGCTGTGCAGTATAGCTCCCACTTGTACTTCCACTGTGTTCTCTGTGTTTCTGATTGCTGCAGTTGCATATCACCACCTTACTTTACACCAGGGCTGTCAAATATTTTAGTTCAATTCCACATTCAGCCCAGTTCGATCTCAAATGGACTGAAAAAGTAAAATCAGAGTGTAGTAACCTATATATATATATAACAACTCCAAATATTTTCTTTTTTAGTGCAAAAAGTATATTCTGAAAATGCTCACATTTAAGGAATTATGTTTTTACAAAACATTATGAACAACCTGAAATTTCTCAAGAAAAATAAATTCAATTTCAACAACATTATGCTTCAGTTTATCATTTTCACATTACAGCTTATAGATCACAGAGTGTCTACAAAGACACAAAACATTTAATCACAGGTATCTGGAACTGAACGATTTCGTGTTTTACTTTAAAAAAGAGAAAAAACGACAAGAACACGACAAAATATTACAAAAATGAGACACACAACAACAAAAGCGAGAAACAAATTGACAAAAAATGAGAAGCTAAACAAAATAATAAAAAGAAACAAAAATTAGACAAAAAAGTTAGAGACAAAAATGGACATAAATGAGACAAAAAATGACAAAAAGGAGACAAACACACAAGTGAGACAAAAAAGGAAACGCATAACGACCATAATGTGAGCCAAACAAAAAAAATGAGACGACATGAAACAAATGAAAAAAGGCAAAAATGTTATGAAGTGACAAAAATATGGACAAACGACAAAAATGGGGAAAAAAATTGCACAAATGACCCAAACAAGACCAAAAATGACAAAAGCGAGAGACAAAACATCAAAAAAGTAGACAAGCAACACGAGCGAGACAAACCCCCCCACAAAACAACAAAATGATAGAAAACAATGAATAAAGCGAAACACAAAATGACAAAAAATCTGACAAAAAACAACAAAAACAAGACACAATATTGCAAAAATGAGACAAAAAAATGACAAAAGAGCAATGTAGTATTTTACTTTATGGTGAAAACTCATCATGGTAGAGAATTTATTGTAAATTTATAGTTTTACTAATTTACAATCTGCAGTTAAGGTCTTCTTTGTATTTTTTACACCAGGGGTCGGCAAGTAGATGTGGCTTCGGGCCAAAATGCTAGTAAACAATCGAACAGCGGGCCAACCTGCGGGGGGGTGCGCTCCGATTCCGCGAGCAGGGGGGTGATACCGCGAGCAGCGGAGCTTCTACAGCTGATCGCCGCTGCTTGGGACACACGTCTCAATTCTGATCACAGATGTATTAAAAATGACTCTAAAAAGACAAAAACACCAAAAACATGACAAAATATTACAAAACCGAGACACTCGATGACAAATGCGAGAAAAAATGACAAAAAAGTTACAAAGCGACAAAAAAATGGACAAAGGAGACAAAAAAACGACAAAAGCATGAAAGAAAATGACAAAAATGATCCAGAAAACAAGGAATAAAGCAAAACACAAAATGACAAAAACGAGACAAAAACAAAAGTGAAACACAAAACAACAAAAACGTGAGACAAATGATGAAAGTCAGACAAAAAAAGACAAAACATTACAAGATTGACACGCAAAATGACTAAAGAACAGTTTAGTATTTTACTTAATGATCAAAACAGTTTGTACAGAAATTATTTTAAATTTAAAATTGTATTAATTTGCAATCTGCAGTTATTAAAAAATGCACAAATGACCCAAACAAGACCAAAAATGACAAAAGCGAGAAACAAAACATGTTTGGTGTTGCGGAGACGGACTGGCTTGGCTCCGTGCCAAATCAAATTTTCAAAATCATCTGGCGAACCAGATATTATTCCTGACGGGCCAGTTTTGGCCCGCGGGCCGCCAGTTGCCGACCACTGTTTTACACTTTGAGGGCCAAATTGGACGCTCTGGGGGGCCGGTTTTAGCCCGCGGGTTGCGTGTGTGACACCTCTGCATTACACTGTTTGAGAGTAGAAATGCACTATTGGCTCCACCACCTAATCATTCATTTCAATGTCCCTAAATGTGATTCATTCGTGGGGCTAAATTCATTGTTAATTTCCTATAAAGTCATCAGTTCAATCCTATCATGTACACAACATCGCTTTGATCCATCTTGCTGCTTTTGACAGCACATTCTGTGGTTCAGCTCTGTTTGTTTGCTGAACTGCTTCAATAAGGCACATAAAATAGAGGAAATAATTGTGTTTACCTCCGCAAGTGTTCCACTTCAAACATACAGTGCACCAAATGAGTGACTTTAGAAAGCCCCAATCATCCACAACAACAGAGCAATTGACAATCAGCGGAGTTTCTGATTAGGTGAATCATTTTAAGATGGCAATTTACAGCTTTTGCCAAATAGAAAACTTCAACAAGAAAGATTTCTCTGCTGGCTCATATACATCATTGTTAAAGCTGCACAGAGAGACATTTTTGTGGAGTCTGCATGTCCTCCAGGTGATTGCATGAGTTCCTGTGGGACCCCTGATTTCCTCCCACATGGCTGGATATCTATGCTGGGTGGCCTATTTCAGATTCTCTCCCCATTCCTCTCTGTCTGTCAAATGACCCTCAGTGTTTACACTACAGCATTAGTTCCAGTGGTTTTTAATATAAATTTAAGTCACTTACAGATGAAATGTTGGGAAATGCTTTTAAATAGTCCAATCAGACCACCATCAGTCCAACAACCAGCAATTCAAGATAAATTTGAGGTGAGGCAAAGGAGCCCCCAGAAACACTGATTTTTATTATTTTTTCCATGACAGCCACAGTGGAAGGTCAATAGGAGAGCCACCATACCACAAAACACTGAAGTATTTCAATCCAAATGGACAAGACAGACTTACGTTAATGCCGGGACGAGCGTAATAAGCATGCATTCCCTCGACATTGTTCATGCTACATTTGTTGTTAACTCCAAGGTGAATGAGATTCATTGAAGTTTGGATTTGTGGATTTAAAATGGTTCTTAGCTTGAATCCGAAGCAGGGTTCTGTGCTTGTTAAACACAAAGGTTTGGATCTTCTATTGCTTGTTTAACTCTGAACACCTGCTATCTTTCCGATAGTCCACTTCCTGCCACCTTTGCATTGATTATCTGTTGCTGCGGGTTATGAATCGTTTCCGTCTGTCTCATTGTCACGTTCACTGACATTAGGTAAATCTGGAACTGAACAATAAACACTGAAACCTCAACATCAACAACATTATCAGTCCGTTACATTATTCTGTTATCTTCTTGAAAATTAAATCATACATGCATGAAAGTCGTTGGTATTCTGGACTTTTCTGAAGAACTTAAGGAATTTCGTGATGCACGGCTTCTACATTTTCGTCGAAGTTCCGACTTAGATTAATCTGTAGGAACAGAACTCCGATTGCCGTACTGCCATATGAGCCACAAAATAAAGAGCCTAGATTGCTTTTTTTTTGGAGATTTTCCCATTTGTTTAGTGCGTTTTAGCTTTTCTGTGCATGTAAAAGCTCTGCAAACTTCCTCTATGCTGAAGGGAGTTGGTCTCTTCTGCAGAAAACGCTGCTCCTTGCCTGCCTGAAATGCCTCGTTTGAAGTCCAGGCTTTTCTTCTTTGCTTTTGGAACTTTAAAGCATCTAAACCTATTCTAGTAGACCCCAAAAAATACAGTTATAAACTTGTAAATGTGTAGAATCTTGACTCTTTAAAGAGACTTGCGAACTGTGCAGTTGAAGGAACCAACGCTTGGAATCAGGAGGCACATGCGTTTCTCCATTTAATTCTCAAATGTAGCTTACCGCTCAAGAAGATATCTCATCGTCGTTTGTTCGCTGCCATGTTTTGCGAAGGACAGAAATCAGTGCAGCCAGAATGTGCACAATGTGACCCAACTCCATTTAGTTCCTGCTTTGAATTGCTCTCTACAGGTTAATTCTTTACCCAGTTGAATTCTCAAGGAAGGAGAGCATCAAAGTAACAAAAAAACAAAGACAAATCACCCCAGAAATATTGATTCAGTGAGCCAACCTTTGCTATTTAACCACATTTTCTCCAGCATCATTAGAGAGTAGGACCTTTGTCACATACTGCTGGCTAAGTGTCACATTATTCAGACAGTAATATCAATTTGTTTTAAAGAAAAAAAATCAGGCTTTCTTATCATACTTCCCTCTGAGAGTTAGAGTCATATGTTTACTCTATTCTTACTAATTAAAACCTGCCTACCTCCCGATGGCCTCTCACAAGGAAAAACAAAAGAAACAGAAAGTGATGCCGCAGTAGCAACATATCTGGATTGACGAATCGAGCAACATGACCCAGCTGAATGGGAGAGTCGAGGTGCAGAGCAGGGCGAGCTGTAATGAAACTATTACCCTCACAGCGGACCCGGTGTGACAAAGAAGCAAAGCAATTATGCTGACAGAGGACGGTCAGTTTTATTGCACATCTGCAGTTAACCTGGGAACCAGAAAACAATGCCGTTGTCAATCTGACTTTTTGTAAAGAGTAAAGGATCAAATTACAAAGAAATGTTTTGCCTTTAAAGCAGGGGTGTCAAACTCATCTTAGTTCAGGGGCCACATACATCCCAACTGGATCTCAAGTGGACTGGACCAGTATGGACCACAGCATAATAACCTATTAATAACCACAACACCTAATGTTTCCTTTGTTTTAGTGCAAAAAAGTCCATTCTGAAAATATTCACATTTAAGGAATTATCTTATTACAAAATGTCATGAACAACCTAAAATTTCTTCAGAAAAAGAAGTTCAGTTTTAACAACATTCAGCCTCAGTTTGTCATTTATACATTACAACTTCCAGATCAGAATGTTTACAAAGGAACACAACATTTAGTCACAGCTACCTGGAACTGAACAGTATAGTATTTTACTTCTAAAAAGACAAAAACGCCAAAAACAAGACAAAATATTACAAAAACGAGACACTCGACGACAAAAGCGAGAAAAAAATGACAAAAAAGTTACAAAGCGACAAAAAAATGGACAAAGGAGACAAACGACAAAAGCATGAAAGAAAATGACAAAAATGATCCAGAAAACAAGGAATAAAGCAAAAAACAAAATGACAAAAATGAGACAAAAACAAAAGTGAAACCAAAAGGAAACACAAAACAACAAAAACGTGAGACAAATGATGAAAGTCAGACAAAAAAAGACAAAACATTACAAGATTGACACGCAAAATGACTAAAGAACAGTTTAGTATTTTACTTAATGATCAAAACAGTTTGTACAGAAATTATTTTAAATTTAAAATTGTACTAATTTGCAATCTGCAGTTATTGTCTTCTAAGTTTTACACTTTATAAAGTCTTCCTGCGGTCCAGATTGGACTCTCTGGAGGACCAATTTTGGCCCACAGGCCCCATATTCGACACTCCTGCTTTTAAGAGTTCATTTTGTGAAATGTTGGTGAATTGTGAAGTTTCATGTTCTAAAACTAAACTGACGCGGTGTCAACATAATGATCGTCTCAAACACAGCGTTTTGTCATTATTTTCCACTGAATTAGGTATCTTCTGTCAAATTAACGTCAACAGCAGACGCTTTGCAGCTCCTGATGACTTTTTAATTAGGTCTGGGCTTATGAAGCTTCAACGTTTGATTTGATTACTTGTGTCTAGATGTGAAGAAACATCTAAGAGACTGACAGTTCCCAAACTTGTACTGGCTCACACTGAGAGCTGCTCAATCACTTGGCAGCAAAACGGCAAAAGACATTAAAATTGAAGAGAAATGTGAAAAAGAAAGTTTAGTTTTCTGTCTATTGAGGTTGTTTTTGACAGAAGCGATTCTTTAATAACATTTCTGGTGCTTGTAGGAGCAGGCTTAATTCCACGTGTTGAATTGAAATCAGTTTGATGTGCATATCGTCAATACGCTCGCACATTAATTCAGAGCCAAACAAAATACGGTCTTTAGAGATCGATAGGCCGTCACCTTAAATCTGCAGGACGGCTATAAACCTCAGCAGCTCGATGCCGTTCATTCAGGAAGATGCTGCTCAACGGCGACACGTAGACAAACTCAGCTGACCCAGCAAAAGTATCGACCTCGAGCTGCGCATAAACACAGCCCTGCAGAAGCGTTTCCTCGTGTGCTCGTAGCGGTTTCCACACGAGCAGAGTTGCCACGCTGGGTTTTTGTCACACGCTCCCCCAGGGCTGAGGGATCTCATGCAGTTCCAGCCACTTTAACCCCTCACACAGCGGGAGAACGATTGATGGGCTCCAATCACACAGTGACCAATATTATATAACCTGAGGGGCGTTTACTGTGGGGGCTTATTGTTTGAGTGTGTTTGTTCAGGGTCTTGCACCAAATCAATGTCAAGCATGGTGGAAAAATCTAACTAATGTCAAAGACATAGATTCCCTATAGTTCTAAAAAGCATTGTTTCTGCAGAGAATGGGGTTGGTGCTAGAACCTTTATTGTTTGTTTATTCATTAGTAAATGGTAAAAATGGTAAATGGTTGTATTTATATAGCACTTTTATCCGCTTTATATATTAGTTTGAGCGCTAAAATCTATCTTGAATTTCCCTCGAGATTAATAAAGCATCTATCTGTCTATGCACAGTCGAATATTCATCCAAATTTTGGCCTCCCACAATTAGAACAGAACATGATTGACTGCCATGTTGACATTTAAAAACTTTGTTCAAAGATAACTCCACTCAGAACAAACATCCTGTGTAGATAAAAATCCCTTGGTTGCAACTTAGATTGGAGTCCACGGTTTATGATGTCATCGACCTACAGCGTTTTGTTGTTCCATCAGAACTGGTTTCTTGGAACTAATTGAAGAGCGGAGCGGACGAATACATCGTCAAGTGGCGACTTTGTTTACATTGGATTGTGCTACATTAAATAACTTTTTGCCCTTCATTATGGCTTCCAGGCATAAGACAGACTCTTTTGATGCTTCAAAGAAAAGGAAAGCCATCTCCATGGAAGTGAGATTAGATATAATACAATTCTAAGAACAGGGCAAAACACTGATAACCATCAGTCAAGTTGTAAAAATAGGTCAACATATTGTAGTGACACTCTGTGATGAATGAGTGAGACTTTATCTGGTTCTCTGGTGGTTTATTGAACCTTGCTTTATTTACATTTTCATCGGAGGTCCGGCTTAATATCAACTTGCGTAGATCCGTAGGAACGGAACTCCAGCCTAAGTTGAGGACGCCTTGTAATTTGTAAATAACTGAATCCTGCGGTAACTAAGTGGGGAGACTAGAGGCCTCATTGTGCACAGCAGCGGCGGCAGAGGCAGAGACGGCCTGAATATTCGGATCCGTTCGTCTGGTCTCCCGAGTCCAAATGTTGCCTTTGTTTTGTCTTCAGTTAAACTGAAGAATTCCCAAACAGCAGAGGTCTTCAGCATCTTGTCTTGTGTTTATGCAACGAAGTGAAGCGTGACTTCAGAGTCGGCAGCCACCCGGCCATTCGGATGGTGTTTACAAACACGAATGGAGGATCCGAAATGAGCCGAACACGACGGGATGAGCCAAAGTGGGCCGAAGGCGCAGGGAAGAGACGAGCTCCAAATATTTTCGTCTGTGGGGAGGAGGGGGTGATCACATCGACAATTCTGTATATGTTTATGTGATCACAGGACGAGATAAGCCGATAAGTGCTGATGTGGGCTGACGGTGGAGGGAAGACAGTAACGCGGCATATTCTTTCCGCCCGGTAATGTCTGACCGGGGGGGGGGGAATATTCGGATGCCAAAATTAATATCTGGATAGTGCCGTAGCGAACGGATATTCGGGATATTCGGGTCCAGCCCTAATTTTTATAAATAATCTCCACATTGATCAGAATAAACATCAGTTTATTATACTATTCAATGCCTTTCACAATATCCTTATCGTGCCTGTTTATCTCTACCTCAGATCTGTGGTGTTCTCCAGGGTTCTGTCCTGGATCCTCTCTTATAGTCATGCACCCTATTGAACATATCAACTTTTTCAATGATTTTTTTGGCCCTTTTTGCATTTTATTTGTCGAGCACAGTAGATATACACAGGAAGTATGACGATACAGCTTTGGAATGTCAGTAAAGCAAAGAGGAACTTAGCTCTTAAGGGCCTTTTAGTCTTCTGCCCTTCTGCAAATGATGCCCAGTCTCTTTTGATTGAGAGAGGCCTTTATCTATTTTCTTCATCTGTTAAATCCTCAGTTACATCTTTTGACCAGGCACTGGCCCAGCTTCAGCATGTCAGGCATCTGAGGAACATTGCCTGACTCTGGCCTATTATACTTCAGACTAAGATGGAGATGATTATTCATGCTTTTATTCTAGCCCATCTATTATGAGCTCTTGTTTACTTGTCTTAGCAAATGGCAAATTATCCCTGCATAGTTTACAAGGAATCGATGAGGCCGTAGAACACAAGATTTTTGCAATATCGACTCCTCCTTTTTAAGTCATGTCTGCTTAGGGCTGGATATCAATCTAAAAGTTTCAATACCGGTACCAATACTGATACCTTCACTTCGATACCGGTTCCTAAACGATACTTTTTTCGATACCAGTTTTACAATATATACTCTAACAGAATGAAAATTGCATTACACATTACTTTTCACATCTTGAGTTTAATTTTCCAGTGATTTCCAGTGCAAAAGAACATTTGCAAGCAATATACAGTTCAGTACATGGTGAGCCATCTTCGCCCCCGGACCCTTCCTGGCCGACCTGGAGCCGGTCACGGCGCACCGCCGTGGAGGAAATGCGCCCGGTGGGGGACGGCCCGCACCCGGGAAGAGGTCCCGCGAGGGGATCCTCCCGCACCGAGCGGCTGACCCTGGCCTGCCGAGTTGAATCCTCCGGGCGGACTGCGCAGACCCCACCCGTTTACCTCTTAACGGTTTCACGCCCTCTTGAACTCTCTCTTCAAAGTTCTTTTCAACTTTCCCTACTTGTCGACTATTGGTCTCGTGCCGGTATTTAGCCTTGGATGGAGTTTACCACCCGCTTTGGCATATACTGCACCGCGCGCTATTGGCGTCCATTTTACAAAAGTAGAGCCACGTTTTAGACCTCAGAGGCATCTTTTCCCACTTCGACGACACACTACACAACTGCAGTAAAGTCAACGTACCTAACGTGAAACCTGTCTGTGAATGAGGGGGGGCGCGCCACAGCATGTTTTTTTTCCGGCTTGCCGCAATCACGTGTAATGTTACAGCCAATCACAGGTTTGCTTTATCATAATCACGTGATAAGTACCGGAACATGGAATCGAAAGACGAGGCTTATTTCGATACTCATTACTACCGAAACATTTTGGTCGGTGCCATTAAAGAACCGAAGTTCGGTACTCAGGCCTATGTCTGCTGTATGTTACACCTGAAGGGTATTTAAATTAAAAAAGGAAGATGTGGGCAATGCAAGATTAGAATAAAAGTCAGTCAGTGGTTGCAGAGCTGGGTGCCTTTAGGTAGGTTTTTGATGTAGCTTTCTGCTAGTAGTTGGTAGAGCTTTTCTGTTTTGTTCTGTCTGCATGTATTCAAAAAAAAGTCAAGGCCAAAAAAAGTCAAAAGAGTCAAAGAAAACACAATGAAGCAAGAAAATATCTGAGTTCTAAATAACACAAGATGGAGCACTAAAGATGTCCAAGAAGTGCATTTTTTGACGCACAGTACATGTATACAGGTACATTTGTAAACACAACTATTTGGTAAAAGTCTTATCTCCCGACTTGGTCTACAGCACATTTGATTGTGTTGCCATAGTGACCAAACCAAGTTTCAGGGCAATTATGGGAATATTGCCTTCATTACTGAGTGTGGGAGTATAGTCATAGTTGGTTGGGGTTGTGAGGATATGAAACTGCCATTTATTTAATTTTAAAAGGAGGACTGAGTGAAGCCTCATAAATCTGCTGCTGTGATAGATGCAGATTGTTCATCGCTGTTGAGATTTTTTTTCTGAATTGTATTTTAAAAGAGGAATCTTAATCTAATTTGGGTGTATGGAGAGCACAGCAGTGAACCCGCCATGGAAAGCACATTTACGACTCCAGGAGGATGAAACTTTCCTGCTACTCTTTGTCTCTCTGTCCCCTTTTTATACCATTTGCAGCAGATTCCCTTGAAATTTATGGGCCTGTTAGGGCTCCTTAATTTGAGCTGCAGCCAGTCCTCCTGGCCACAGCGCAGCGGCTGTGGAGGAGGCCATTACAGCTCTGCTCTGGGTTTAGAGATGACCCGGGTCACGGATGACATCAGAAAGACTCATTTCCCTCGCCAGAGTCTTCCAAACTTCTGCACCGCAACGAGGTGGCGGAGCTGGCACAGTGTCCTCTTCTACTGCCTTCATTTTCATCTCAGCCGAATTACTGCTTTGAAAGGATTTTTTTTTTTTGGGCTGTAGCTTTGCAGATAAAAACTTTCCCAACTGCATTTAAAGACGGGAGGAAAAAGTAGAAACACTGCTCGTAAAAAACTGTTCTTTTGCTTTTTCTGACGAGATCTTTTTAAAATCATACAAAAATGCATTAACTGTGGTTAAATGCTTGATTCCGTTATTGCTTCTCAAAATGTGTCTGTTATCTTTTGTCATTATCTGTCAGTCTGCTTTAGAGGATAGACCGTCACACCGCAGACTGGGACAGGTTTAATCCCTGTGGTCAATTTGGGGACTTAAACTCACCAGAATCTCATGTGTGCTATACTGTACACACACAAATACGCACATTTTTGTATGTCTGTACTTGTCAGTCGTTTGCTGACACAATGCATTCCTCAGACTCCATCCTTTACCTCATCCATCACAACCCTGACCCTGATTCCAACCTTAATGGAATAGTTAACACACTTATTTGCTGTCATGCTTAAAGTTAGCTTACCACATTGGCTGGAAACAGGCTAATTGGTCAGGTGTATAATATTTTGCATTTCATTTCCGTTAGGCTCATAAAAGCGGAATAAAAACATAATACAGGAGGTCCTCAGTTTTTGGCATTCTCGACCTATGTCGTTCCACCGTTTTGTTGGAACAGATTACGGCTGGTCCTCGGTTTAACGTATGTTTTTTTCCTCATTACGTCGAAACGGGTTCAGTGGAACTAGTTGGCGAGCGGAGCGGACGAACACTGTATGTAAACTTCATTATGACTGTAGTTTTACAAATAAACTGATGCTCGTAACGGCTTGGTTTACATTTTCGCGGGTATTTTCCTACCGAGTTGTGCTTCAGTATGAGCTAATGACTGTTTTCCTTACTGTAGTTGTACAAATATGTAATCTGATCGATATCGTGATGCACATAGTGGCTTTGTTTACATTTCCACCAGAGTTCTTGAAAATCGACTTGCGTCAGGTCGTAGGAATGGAACTCTGATATAAGTCGAGGACCCTCTGTATTTTCATTCAATTCAGTTGCATTTATAAGGTGCCAATTCTCACGATAATTAATCTACAAGCACTACACATAGTGAGATGAAGATCTTATAATATAATACAAAGCAACATTCATAGTAGTGACTGTCCAGTAAGTGGAGACAGATGTGGACACTGAAGACGTCACTAAACCCTTGGAGAACTGTAATTATTCTGATGCTAAGCTAAACAGCTGATGGTTGTAGCATCATATTTACAGTACAGACATAAGAGTGCTATTAATCTTCTTATCTAATTCTCTGCTAGCAGCTGAAATCATATTTTACCCCTTAAATAAACCATTGGAGAAAAGTCAGAGTTCAAAAATATGGGTCCTCACAAAGATCGTAGTCATGCACAAACCTCTCCTCTGTCCTGCAGGGCCGGTCTCATCACTCACCATTACATCATGCAATTAAACTTGAACATAGGAACTTTGTCTGGGCTTATTTCCAAACACAGTGTAACTCCAAATTGATTTCCCCTTAATGCAACCCCACACTGGCACAAAAACAACCCTGTAGATTTTGCGATTAATGTGGCAGAACAGATACAGCCACAGCACACTTATGACCGATGGAGCACACGCCCCGCAACACGAGATCAGCCGTCACGATCAAATGCGTCGCAGAAGTGATGAATTGTGGGTAATTATGAGGTTACTGTGGCGCGTGCAGAGAACACTCAGTATCAAGTCTCTATTTATGAACACTTTATGAATATTAATTGTTTTGTTCATGAGTCAGAGGTATGTAGGTGAAGGACTCATTAAGTGAAACTAATGTCTCGGAGGCACAGCTGCTCCAGAGGAAAAAAATTAACTTCATCAAAAATAACTAAATGGGTTAAAGCTTAATGGCCAAAGACAAAAAATCATTGCTTGATTAGCAGAAGAACTTTACAGTCAGGGTAATAAAAAACAGCACAGCTACAAGGTTTCTTGCTGTGTTGTGTAGTAAAGGAGGTTGAACTGTAGCTAGCATTATTAGAAATGTCTTTAATTATACATGATATTAAGGTTATTTAGCTTTAAGAAAAAGTGAGTGAGTCTGTAGAAAAACATCTAGGAACTCTGTAACAATCACATAAGATGTGCTTAGACCTGTCTGCTTTAGCTAAGCAGGTGTTTAATTGGTTTACTGATGACATTATATGATCACAGTTATTATTCCAAGCAGTACACAGTGATGGGGAAAATTGAAACTGTGAGAACAGTGAAAAACAAATTGTTTAATCAGTCACGTCAAACCAAGATGTGTGACTAAAGTCTTATTCGCACAGGACTAGTATTACCTGGGGACCTCGTGTGATTCAGAAATTACTCGCCCACGTCTGTGTTTTGTGTGGCGTATTCAAAATCTGTGCTGCTCTGGAATTTACTGACATTTTCAGTGGATATAGTATTATCAGATTGTCACATAATAGGTTATGGAATTATCTTTTTTTTTTACAAAACATCATGAACAAACTAAAATTTCTTAAGAAAAATAAATAAAATTTCAGCAATATTATGCCTGATTTTATCATTTACACAAAGATCAGAGTATCTGGAACTGAATAATATAGGATTTTACGTTATGACGAAAATGACAAAACAAAGACAAAAAGCCCCAACAAAAACAAGGCAAAATATTAAAAAAATGAGACACAAAATGAAAAAACCGAGACACAAAACAATAAAAAATGAGAAAAATGACACGAAACAAAAAATTGCAGACGTGACACAAACACAATGACAAAAGTGAGAAACAAAACAACAAAAAGTAGACAAACAACACAAGTGAGACAACAAAAACGCAAAACGACAAAAACGAAAACACAAATTGACGAAAATAAGACAAAAAACACAAGCGAGACAAAAAGTAAACGCAAAACGAGAAAAACAAGACACAAAGGAAGACAAAACAAGAAAAAAACAACAAAATATTACAAAAGAGACACAATGTGATAAAAAAAACAGACAAATGACACGAAACAAAACAAAAAAGAGACAAAAAAATGACAAAAGCGGGAAACAAAATGACAAAAAAATTGACAAGCGATACGCAAAACAACGAATAAAGCGGAACAGAAAACGAGAAAAATAAGACAAATAACACAACTGAGACAAAAAGGAAACGGAAAAATGCAAAAACCAGGAACAAAACGGCCAAAAACATGAGACGAATGACAAAAGTCAAACAAAAAACAAGACAAACCATTACAACGAGACACAAAACGACAAAAGAACAATCTAGTATTTTACTTTATGATCAAAACAACTTGTCATGGTCTAGAAATTAGTTTAAATTTATAGTTTTACTAATTTACAATCTGCAGTTCATGTCTTCTCTGTAATTTTTACACATTCAGGGCTGATTGGACCCTCTGGAGGACCGCATGTTTGACATAGATGATCTCTGTAATTATTACATACAGTGGGTTTTTCAGTTTTTCTTTTTTTAATAAATTTGCAAAAATTTCTACAGTTCTGTTTTTTTTTCTGTCAAGATGGGGTGCTGAGTGTACATTAATGAGAAATAAAATGAACTTTTTTGATTTTGGCAAATGGCTGCAATGACCCAGAGAGTGAAAGATTTCAAGGGGTCTGAATACTTTCCGTACCCACTGTATCACTTGTTCTGCAGGTAGTACCAATCCCGTTTGTGTTTACTGGCTTGGATGCTAAACGCTTTGGTCAGATGACAGCAGATGTTTACTACCTCCACTTAGTAGCCTCCTGGAGGAAGTTCTTTTGCCTCAAGCAAAAATCTTTACAACAAAACAGAGTCTCCACGTATTCCCTTTTCTGGCAGGCTTTTTTTTTTTTAGGTTTGTACACCTGTACATCATGATGGATAAAAGAAATAGTAACAAATATTAAGACATTATTGCACGTCTCACCAGTCATAACGGATACAATTGAAACCAACTTGTGTTAGAAAAATGCAATAAGGCTCCAATGTGACACATCTATATTTTTTTAAGTATACATGTACAAATATATTAAAAAAGAATACTGAAAGCATAGTAAAATAACCATGCATATTTTAGTGATAAATGCTATCCCATAGGCTGCAGCTATTAAAATCTGTCAGTATGAGATGCTTCCACAAAGTACATACATCTTTAATGATCACTTTGAGCACAGACGGGGCAGAAACTGAAAATCAGCCCACTATTTCATCTTCTCTATTTGTATTCACAAGACATTAGCTTGATGTGTGCAGACAGCTGGCTAGCTAGTATTAGCTAACTGCAAGGACCCACTGAAAACATTAGAAACCACACACACTGCTCACTTCTGTGGCTTCAGACGATATCTCGTCAGCTATCAAGAAGAGAGCTCAGATGACTGTGCAGAGGCTCTTTTCACTCTGTCTCTCTTGTACATGCGATCTCTAGATTAACCACCACATAACTAGAACCAGCTGAACATCCACACCGAGTGGGTCCACATAGACTGTAACTGTTCATATCAGTTCCACTCCAGATGGATCATACAGCCAGCTGTCATCTATATTACTTCATCATTTAAAATACCAATATCCACAACTTAGAGACAACATCCAACCCTAACTGAGCAACAAGTACGGTAACCACCGTCAGTGACGTTAAATAAACAGTATCACTATAGGCGTTTTTTTTTTCAGTAATGGGTAATCTAACTAATTATATCAAAGTTTTTGACTTGTTAATATCCAAGTTTTTGACATTTTGATGCATAAATATTCAAATGTTTGACATTTTGATGCAAAATTATCCAATTTTTGACATTTTGATGCAAAAATATTCAGGTTTTTGACATTTTGATGTGTTAATATTCATTTTTTTCCACATTCAATATCCAATGAACCCATCAAAATGTCAAAAACTTTTAATTTTTTTGCATCAAAATGTAAAAAAATTGGAAAACTTTTCCTCAAAATGTCAAAAATCTGATTTTTTTTGCATCAAAATGTCAAAAATTGGAAAATTTGTCATTTTATTTTTGTAATTATTTTATATTTTTGTAATTTTTTTTACATTTTATGTTTAAAAAATACAAAACGAATACGCAAATAAAAATTAGAATTTTTAATGATAAAAGCTGCTGACTATTTGAAAGCACCACAATCTTTTGAACTGCTACCTGGTGTTTGAAGAAAATTATTTAACACGAAACAAAAGTGAATGATCCAAAAATCTGTTTAATCTAGCTCCATTAAAAGTGAGCTGAGTGGATTTATTTTTATGTTGCGCTATCAAGTGCATGAAGACATACTTGCATACTTATACTGAGCTACAGTTGGTGGAAGTAATGGTCTAAGAAATGTATCTGGGTGTCATAAAAAGGCGGCCAATGAGAACAAAATTCGCCTTTGCAATTTTATGAGGAAGGAAATGGATTCAAAGTGTTTATTCACCCTATAACACACAATATGCTCGGTGGGTGCCTTTAATCGGCTAAATCCACACCAAATGAGTTCACAAAAGTCGCTCAGTAGCTGTAAATGGGTCATTTGCAGCCTGTCAACTTTCCAAGATCATAAATACTCTCTGCAGTCTCAAATAAAATGAAAAACACACATCAGGCCAGATCTGAGATGTCGAGCAGAGCCCTCCGTGTTTGCAGCTCGTCTCTTTCATAACACCGCGTGCACTGCGGATTTATCTCGGTGAGATTCGAGGGTAGATGCAGCTGCATTGTAATGAAGTGAGACAGCACTTACTGATACAAACAGCACAAGGACAAAGGATCTCACAGCCCATATAATGCAGGAGTAGACGGTGCAAGACGCCCACTGGGGATGGTTTCTTGGCCAGTTCTCACTTATTAGGATGGCTGACTGAGCATGCAGACGCCCCAGGGGAAGAGGATGTTGAGATGGTGGGTGGTGCCGGATGGAACGAGCCACTTCGCTTTCTCCTCAAGATAGTTTTTGTCTTGGCGAGCGAGGTCAGGGGCAATATATTTTGTGCACTTCCTTGCTTTGGCTTTGTGCGGCCTTGATGGGGGTCATCTGGCAGTTGACCTGCACTTTCTGGAAGAAGTTAAAAGGGACTGATGGATGATGGAATGACGCTTTTCTCGATAAATCCAGGAGGTTAGACGGAGGAGCATTTGGAGACCTTTGCTTCTTTGGTTGTTGGTGTTTCGGTCTTTGCAGAGATTTTTCTTTGCATCTTCAATAGATTTTTGGAAGCAGAGGTCATCGAACGTTTGAGCAGCTGTCGTATGCAGTCCACTTTTTGTTTGGTCTTTTGTTACGTTCTTATTCCGTCCTCAATCTTATTCTTTTATGCTCAAGAACTTTTTCATTTGGATCTAAGCACCACGTAGTAAACTTATTGGAATGCAAGGTTTGACGCCCTAAAATACCCGAAAATGCATGAAAGTTTGCAAAACACACCAGGACCGGCGAAAAATTTGATATATTAGCACCCTGTGGAATATTATAAAAATTCAGCCCCCGGACCACGTTTCACCCACAGCTACGAAATTCGGGATGCATATACAACTCGTCAGGATGCACAAAAAAGCCTCTTGCACCAATACCCAAAACACAACTGGAAGTCGGCCATTTTGAATTATGATTCATGTTTTGAACAGTGTTGTGTCCTTTTTGGACATTTTTAAAAATATCAACTCAAACAGGCTAACTCAGAGAGAGATGAAATTTGTCCAGGATGTACACCAGTCATGGCAAAAATCTGCGAAATGGCGACCAGCGGAATGCGGCCATTTTGAATGTTTCGCCATCAGACAGGAAGTGCTGTATAACTAGCCTGTACATGCACCAATCTGCCTGAAACGTTACATGTGTGATCAGAGTCCAGCCATAATCACATCCATAGGTCGATATAGACTCTCAGTTGGAACCCCACCTGGTGGACATGCGAGGGATAGCCGAGTCGCAAGGATGCTAGGACCCAACCAGCGGTGCTTGCAGATTTAATTTTCTTTGTGTGTGTATCCTTTTAGTGACATTAGCATACAGGAAAGCGCAACCATTTTAGATGAATTTTAAAGTTCTCTTTGGTTACTTTTAGGAATATAGTGTGGTCTGGGTTAAAATACAAGCCAGTGACAAAGTGCTTTTGAAGCCTCTCCTCCATTTTCTGGATTAGCAGGGAGACCAGTTCCATTTAGTATATGATTGTTTGGCTGTAAAGTAGCAAAAGGCTAAAAAGAATACAATAAATGGAAAAGATTTGTTTAGATATTTGCAATGGACAATCTGAGAGAAGCCATGCAACCCTCAAAAGGTAACTGATATTGCAGTTTAGTTGTATAAGACAGTTTTTTTTCAGGGGACAAGACAAATGGATGGTTATGTTGGTGTGTTCATTGGTCTGGCCGTCCACTTTGAGTCAATCAGACTTTATCTGTACAGTGCCTTTCACACAAATGGACTGTAAATGCTTTACAGGACAAATAGAAATAAAAAAAAGCCCCAAAACATTATAACGGTGGACCTTGAGTTTGCTTTTTAAAAATATCCACATTCGCTGCTGCCCTCAGGTCTTCAGTAACAAAAAGATGCCTCACTGTGGGTATTTGTTTTGAGTTTTCGTCTGTTTAAAATGCTATAGACCACAAGATAAAAAGCATTTGTTTTAACCAATGAAAAGGATTTCAAATCAATTCTATAGCAAACAGTCAGCGCAGAGACCGCTACTGTATGGATTTGTATAAATTTGAAAGGACATTTATGTTCATCTTTGGGACTTTGATGATCCCCTAACTGTTCCTGTAGAATCATTTCCACAATGGATTTGTGCAAAAGTTTGTTTGGTTTTCCGTAGACTTTTTCTGTGACGCCACTGCTTTGTTTACATCAAGGTATTCATGCCCCAGCACTGATTGAATTTTACCATATGCAAAAGATTTGTGTATTACTTTGAATTAAAGAAGGTCTATACGTCACTTTTCGTCAAGTTTCAGATGAAGCAAGGCTGTGTTTACTGAATGGTGCAATCAGAACACTTGCATGAATCAATCTGGAGAGGAGAGCAGATGGGATTGTCTATAAAACATGTGAATTTACCTTAACTGTGAATATGTGGAACCTAGTAAGGCTGTGGAGAAACTCAGCAATCAAGTCATGTAACATAAACACTTGAAAATAGCAGAGAAACTAGTGCAACTCTGGTAAAGTGAAATGTTGAGGCTAAATTCTAATGGAGAGTCGATAAGCAGATAATAGCACGTCTGGATGAAATGGTGACAGATGCGCTGGTAATCATCCCCTCCTCACAGACGTTATGTGGACTGTATCATTGACCCAGCGAGAGTTGGCGCACAAGCTGTCCGTGATCAATGTCCCATGTGAGCGAGTGTGACATTACTACCTTTGGGCGACTGGCAGCGATTGCACGTGTCCGCTGAAACAACACACAGCTGAAGGGCTTCTGAGCCGAACACAGACACAGTCAGGGTTTCAGATCAGATATGTGCAGGGGTTCAATTGGGATTTGTAATGTAGGGGGGGCTTTGTGGTTTCAGTGGCATTGACAAGACAAATACTTCTACTAGACGATAAATAGTACATCTGAAATGATTTGAGGGACTGTCCAGAAAATTTTACGAGGTCTGACAACCCTCTACTCTGTGCAAAACAACCATCTGAGGACAATTAGACCTTTCCGTGTGTGCCAGTGTCAGCCATAGGAATGGTGGTATTAGTCTACCATTAAAAGGATTAATATGCATGCACCTGTCTTTTTAAGAAGTACACCGAAAGGGAATTAATTTCCATTCTATAGTATTAAAATCTACACAGACATGTTGTAGGGTTCATATACAATTGAGGGACTTTTGAAGTCCATGAGATATCTTGCATACATTTTCATTAAAAATTAAAAATGCATTTTTTATGTTCATTATGATCATGCCTTTACAAATTATATAATTATTTATTATCGAACCAATCACTTATTAATAAAAAAATGACAGAATAGCACTAATGTCAACTAAATAACCCTCTGAATTTAAAAACATCCACCTTCTAATTAACTAAACAACAATGATATGAGCTGATTCAAAAATAGTTTTGATTGTGTTCTTTTTATTAAGTTGAGATAATCATGACGGATATTTCGTTTTTGGCAATATATCAAATTTTATATGGAAAACAACAAATTTTATCGCTTTCAACCAAGTTCTTCATTACAAAAACACCTCTCAAGGAAGTGTGTTAATTCCAGATCACATGACCTGCTCCACATGATGTCATTTCCTCCTGAAGAAAAGACTGGAAAGACTCCAAGACTTTCTGAGTGATTTCATATAAAGTAGTGTGTGAGTCAAGTGTGGAATTATGGCATGTCAACAGGTTTACTACAATATCTTTATAAATAACTTTCAATTTCAGTTTTATTCAATTGTGTATATATAACATTTAGAAGAATCTTTGTGTAAAATGCCATGTGGTGTTTGGTTATAGGCGGCCATGTTGATTTTAGGCCTGAAAACAGCAAAAATGTCAACTGTGATACCTGTCGACTACGTCACAAATAATCCTGATTTTTGTATCATAGTTGCAACTAAACTCATAACTCAAAATCACACACTAGTTTCCTGTATATGATTGTAATTCTTACTTCACAGTCTAGACAGTGACCAGTCTGATGCTTGTGGCATTGAAATTTGAATTTTTGAACTTGATTAGGTTCTCTCTGCTGTCTCTGTTCTCCAACTTGGCAGCCGACAAGCCTGATTCTCAGTCAGGGCTCAGTGAAGCGTGAGACTGGTTCAAAAGACACGACTGTTCAGGATCCTGCATCCATGATGTCACGGCCGACCTCATACAGAGGCAGCGGTCCTTCATCTCTGCTGAACTCGAGCTAACAAGCTCAATTACGGCAGCCCTGGCTCCGGTAGCATGGCCTCAGGTTGGATGTGCATGTCGTGCTCCCAGTAGTTAGTTGTGGTGGGAATGTTTTTACCCCACGGGGCTTTATATTTTATCAGGATGAAAGTGGTGGCACACAGGGGGTTTGGATTGTTGTTGGTATTTTCCAGTAATAACAGTCATTCTTTCAAAACAGATACGCTGCCGCTTGAATTGAGCTAAATAACCAGAATACAGATTTTCTTGTTTACTTCTAGTGCATATCTTCTCTATTACCCTTAATACAGATTTCCCATTTGTATTTTTTTCACTTACCTTTCTCATTTTCCTGGCGTTGCAAGATAATTCTCAGGGGATGCAATTAACAGCGGGACAAGACGGCAGAAAAATAGAACTCTGCAGCACAATGTAGCAAAGTGTTCCCAACTTCAGCCTGTGACAGGAGGCTGCAAATAGACACTGCTTTGCTTTGGAGATCTGTTGCTAGAACTAATGATTTTCACTGTGGATTAACGTGTTACATACTTTTTGATTAAAAACCCGAAGGTCCATCCATCCAGTATCTATACACTGCTGAATGCTCATCACGAAGGGCTGGAGTCTATCCCAATTCATTTAAGGCCACGACACATTTTGCAATTTCTGACTGTCCCAGATGAAAGATAACAATCGTGAGAGAATTGTGGCGATATCTTTGGTTTAAATCGGTGGTCATACGTCGCACCGAGACAGATTAAAGGACCGTCGTTTTCATGGTCTTGTGACCAAAGACAAGCTGCGATAAAATTCTGACTGTCAGAAATTTGGGGTGATCGCCTCACAGTGTCATTGCTGCTGCGACCTACGACAGCTAACTAATCAATAGAAATGCAGGATGAAATGACGCACTGATCCCAAACCCAGATAGATGATTTGCGACAACAATGGCACACCACATCAAGAAGAAGTGTGTCTTGTTGGAAAATGACAGACCACAACAGTAAATGCTAACGTAAAATGCTAATAGATGTTAACAAGTACTTACTTCAAGCTCCCTTTACAAAATTGTCATCCCAAATTGGCCTCTATTTCTGAGACACGACAGCATCCATATTCTCTTTCTTCTCCTTTTTTTTGGGAGGTATTTCTCTCCAAACACATAAATGTCACAAGGGCGAGGGCTCTGTTCATGTTTCGCTAGTTTCCCTGAGATTGTGGGAGCTCTGTTTATACTTCGGTTGTTTATTTTTCATGGATGAACCGTGCAAATCGAGAGCTTTGCCTTACGTCTCAACAAGGCAAAGTTCTCGATTTACCAGTCCACGTTCCAACCCTTACCATGATGGTTAGATACAACACCCGCATTACTACCTACGATGCACCAATCCACCTGTCTATCTTACGCTCCATTTTCCCATCGCTCGTTAACAAGATCCCGAGATACTTGAACTCCTTCGGTTGGGGAAACAACTCTAAAGTGACCCCTTCAAATCCCATGTGTTGTCAGAAATGTATTGTGTAGTGATATGAGACAGAAAAAGAACAAATTCTCATGTATTTAGAGGCTGGAACCTGCAAATATTTGGCATTTGTAATTGATGATTTGAACTGTGGATCATATGTTCAATTCAATGTCAAGGTCAAGAGGTTAAGAACCAGTGCTTTAGTGGCATCTGTCTATTCTGTAGCCATATTTGTCTCCATAGAATATCCATCAGAGATTTCCACTGCCACCCAGATATAATGCAGGTGAGTTGAATTTGATTTCACTGCAATATAAAACAAACATTGCTTTCCAGAAACAGTCTCTGACTAATCGATACTGGAGAGAGTTTTCATATAAATGGCTACTGTCTCTTTAGAAAGCTGTCCAAAGGAAAAATGATAGAAACAATTACGCATAAGTTATTGCTGAATCTTATAAATTCAATTTTTTTAGGGCTGTTTGACAAATTCCAATCGCCTCCATGAGGCAGAAATCTCAGAGCAAATTTCTAGCAGCTTCACAAAACCCTTCCTCTTACATTTAACTTTCTTCTTTCTGACTTTCCAACCTCGCTCACCGCTCAAACTTTTTTGTACTCTGAGTGCACTGACCCGTTAAAGGCATCTAAACGCAGAGAGAACATCACCTCTCAGCTCCACCAATGCTGATCAGCATAAATGGGATAAACTGCTCTGCGGATACATCCTCGTATCGTATCGATGCCCTGATTCAAACAGAAAGCTGTTGGCTTTGTTACTGTTCCAACGAGCGCTCGACTGACGAGGGGAGGTTGTCTGAAGGTATTTACCCAGTTGGGGGAAACCTGCCAAATTCGCTCATCAGCAGCAAGTATAAATCATTTTGTCAGCTCGTAGGGTTCGGTAAGGTCGGGCTGTCATTCTTTGGGTGTTGAAAACAGACACAACTGCACAGAGAACGCCACAGGGGGATTCACAGACATGCTACCTACGGTACAGTGGAGGTTTCTCTGTACGCCATGCTGCTGCTTATCTCACTCCGTGGGGCAGCAGACTTGCAGGAGCCCTGGGTTTTAATCACAAGGATGACAAATTCGGCATTGTATTTTGGCTCACAGTCGCAGTTTATCACAGTTTACAGTCATGTTTTTTACATTTTTGGCTCTGTTTAGCAGTCACCGAGGAGAGAGGAGGGAAATGACTGGAGGGGAGATAACTGGGAGAGAGTTAAAGCTCCCAGGGAAGATTCACCCTCTGGATGTTACATTGACATGAAAAGCATCCAAAAGCAGGAAATCAGTGCAGCCAGCAGTCTTCATCTGCCTGATATGTAGAAATATTCAACAGCAGTAACTATTGCGTTTAGTTTTATTTATTTTTTTTTGTCATTGTAAGACCAATTTGGCCACTGTATAGAATTACTAAAATACCACAACACTCAGCAGAATCCATCTCCTGTAGAAAACATGAACTGACCGTGCACTGAGACTGTTCTGTTGTCTGCTCGATGCAAGGTCAAGAACTATGAGATGGTGTGGAGAGCATATAAAGTATTTATTGATGAGCTAAAACAGTTTTCAAGCACCAAACTGCCAGGAGCAAAAACTAAACCGACACTGTTGCCTAGAAACTGCATGTACATTATATATGTAAGAGCTAACTACTTAATGTAAGACCCAAATATAGAACAAAAGAGTTTTTAAGATTTTAAATGTAATTTCTAGAATGTAGGGTTGACTTCCCCGTAAAGGAAAACAACAAAGCTGAAAAATAGAAGTGTCACTTGAATGACTTCCTGTTGATTTATCCTTCTTTAGGCACATAAGAGACAAAATAAATAAACTCAGAATGTCAAACATCAAAAGGTGTGTGTGCTGACTTGCATCTTTTGAATCTTATAGCTCCGAGAGTAGCAGCAAAGTGTGTGCCAGTCAAGTGACAGTTTGTCATTCCAGCTACCAAGTAAAAGCAGATAAAATGAAATAACTTCATTATAAAATATATCCAGAAACACTTAAAGCAACTCTTTAGACCAGAACAATAGGCAAGAAGTCAATTTGCTTGACTTCTACCTTAAACTACAGTGAGAGCTGTGAAAGTTATTGATGAATGGCTGTTTGATTAATTGGTGTTAATGATTCAATCAATTGACTGATCAGACAGGAGATGAGAGAAATGAGCCAAAGAGAAAGTGGAAGGACAAAATGTCAGCTGCTTTGATGCTTCCATGCAGTTTGCAGTAGATAATACCTTTGAACTGCCAGAAGAGAATATATTTAACGGCTTTTGGGACAGAAATGTTTCGGTTTAAAAGTAAGCCTTTTGTAAGTGCGGAGAGTTTTCTGAATGAGATTAGACTTTAACACCACGGTACTATGTGCTGAGTCAGTATCGCTGGAATGGAAGTTTAAAACTCACCCAAAAATAAGAAAAGAAAAAGAACTGAAAAAGAACTGTGATTAAATGATTCTCCAGTATCACGACGCTTGAGCTTTACTTTTAGCTTTCATCCCTATTACAGTCCCCTTGGGATTTGAGCTTGTTTGGGATTTTGTGTCTCGTTTTTGTCATTTTGTGTCTTGGTTTTGTTGTTTCCTGTCTCCTTTTTGTCATTCTGTGTCAAGGAAGTGTGTTAATTCCAGATCACATGACCTGCTCCACATGATGTCATTTCCACCTGAAGAAAAGACTGGAAAGACTCCAAGGCTTTCTGAGTGATTTAATATAAAGTAGTGTGTGAGTCAAGTGTGGATTTATCGCATGTCAGCAGGTTTACTGCTACTCAATTATATATATAACATTTAGAAGAATCTTTGTGTAAAAATGCCATGTGGTGTTTGGTTATAGGCGGCCATGTTGATTTTAGGCCTGAAAACGCCAAAAATGTCGACTATGATACAAAAAGTCCTACAATTATATACTGACCTAAATTATTATTCCATTGTTGATTGATTTGGTTGACTGTTGGTTGCAGAAATTGCTCAAATTATGCATTCCTAGTCTGAGTCATTTTTTACATCACTTAAAGTCTGATTCTGGACAACAGTTTCATCACTTGTATCTCTTAGTTTTACAAAATGCTGTGAACAAATGTTCAGTCCAAACCTCCAACGGGACATATTACACCGTATAAAGGATGAATAGTAAAAGTAAAGGCCAAGAATCATGAGCCCAGAGAGTCATGAATCATACATCTCTTAGTTCTTTTTCTTTCTTGTTTTAGGATTTCACTCCGGCGGTCCTGACTCAGCACACAAACGCCGTGATGTTAAAAAGTCTGATCTCATTCAGAAAACTCTTTGCACAAGTCTTACTTTTGCACCGAAGCATTTCTGGCCCAAAAGCTGTTAAACATATTCTCTCCTGGCAGTTCAAAGGTATTATCTACGGCAAACGGCGTGGAAACATCAAAGCAGCCGACGTTTCTGTCATTTTGTCCTTCCACTTTCTCTTTGGTTTCTGTTATACACCAGAAAGAACAGAGCATCTTACACCTCACTGACTCAGTTAAGATAGGACAAGCTCTCTGGACAGGTATAACCTTCTGATTCCTAACTGCACACGGCTCCACTGACCTCCCGAAGCAGAATTCTACAAGCAAATATTTGACCTTCAGCTGATTTATTAAGGCGTTTCCTCGCTGTTTCCATTTGTACTTATTATTCAGGTCTCCTCTCAGGCCTGTCTCTTTGGGTGCTTTCTGCATCCGCCGGGAGTCGAGTAAATGTCATTTTTTTTCAGCGAGATAATTGGACAGGGAAACATAGCGGGAGGGATTTTCTACGTGCTTCAGTCTGACAGTCTGACATCCAGGTTAAGGTCTGCTCACATCGACGCTGCAGCACTGAGAAATTCTGAGCCTCTCATGGACGATCTGACACCTCTGTGGAGTTTTCCTTTTTTTTCTGAAGCAATACGCTCTCCTTACCCTTCTCAGTCGAATTGCTCATTAAAATTCAGGGCTGATGAATATCACAGAGGTGAACGGACAAACATCTCTTTGGGACTTTCGTCTGAGGTAGTTCATCTGACGGTCAAACATTTGAAAATGCTGTTGAGCCTAGAATGGACAACTGTTTTTAAAGTATTATCTGTGGCATTTACAGTTAGTTTTGACAGGAAGTGGACGAGAGACTTTTAAAGGCTCTTGATCTGAATAAAGTCCCTGAATGTATAAATGAAGGGCATTGTTGTAGAAATCTGGTTGTGTCTTTGCGTGAGGATCTTTTATCTTAATTTGGAATGTGATCTACTTTTAAGTGGAATACAGATTCGTAAATTAATTAAACAAATAACAGCGGAGTTCAAACTTTCCTACTCCACCTGAACTAAGCAAAGTCGAGATTGGTTTTGACACAATTAGGACGACGTGCATTGGACAGACTGCATGTCCTTGAGGTGTAGCTTATTCTGTGAACAGCCGACAACACAGAGGACAAAAAGTAGTTTCAGAATGTTCTTACTCCGTCAAGGAACACGGTGGAGTTATGTGACGATCAGTGTATGTCTGTCTGTTAGTAATACTACTCAATAATGAACCACTGGATTTGGAGGAAATTTTCAGGGAAGGTCAGAAATGACACAAGGACCAAGTGATTAGATTTTGGCAGTTATGCGGCTTATAGTCTGAATTCACGAATTTGTTAAAGACTTCCATGTCATAGCGTCATTGTAGCAATGACAACATGTGAACGCTACGTCAGCTGCCTGCTGACGATCACGATTGCGATCCTTCCACAAATCGATGGTTGTGAACTTATCTGGACTTTTTCGTCAGAGGTGATAGAAGGAACAACTGATTAAATTGTTGGGTGTTTCCGAGTTTCATCACTTCCTGCTGCCCGCTACATATTTAGGTCGCGTGATTCAGTATGTGTACATAACGTACACATGCATAACACACGCCTGTGCTCAGCGCAAGGTCTTTCTTTTATAAAAGATGTCATCCATCAGAAATGCTACAAAGACTGAGTGTTTTCCTTGTTTTTTTTTTTTTTTTTTTTTTTGTCAAGGACTGTGAGTGCAGATAGTCAGCTGTAGTTCCGATGCCATGTTGGTATTCTGTTTAAGCCTTCAATTGATTCAGTAGGTAATAGTGTTCTGGTTTAGGCTATCATTGAGTTATTGTGTTTGTCGATAAATTTTACAACTTCAGAGGTATTTCTCATATCTAAGGAAGTCTGGCTGAGAACACTTGATGTTTGTCTAGCAACAAGCCACTATGGGAGATTCTTCTGTAGTAGTTAATGACTTCTGACTGCTGTTTTTGAGTAGAAAACAAGTCCAAGTTTACAACATACGTCTAGGTGGTTTGCTACATCCAAGTTAATGCTCCCTCTCTGCTGAATAAAGAAGCTGAACATCACCTCGAGACTCTGCAGCTCGGTAGCAATCAATACTTATTATTTAGCAAGCCTTACAGGATGCAGAGATGTGTGAGTGAAGCTTTTAGCCTTGAGGTGAATTGCTCAGCTTTGTATTCAGGTAGTCATATGCGCAACTGATTAAGTGATCAAATGGTTTCAACTAAATCTGATTCAGCTCTTTGACCATAATTTTAGTCAAAAAGATTGCCATGTGATCCTACTACAAATCTACTATTTAATAGAAAACTTTGTCCTTTAAAGGCATCTGTTGTGTTTCACCAGAACCCTGAGAACTTCACTGATCACTGGTCTGACTCATCAGATGAGTGCTTTGAGTACAAACCCGCCATTTCCTTTGTGTAGTTTTCCACAGATTTCTCCTCCCCTTCTGTTTTCTGCATGAAGCCCTTTTCAAAATCCCCTTTTTGCTCTGGGAAACAACAACCACCACCACCTCTCAGTAGCAACCTACACGCTGAGAATTTGAAGCTCTGCTGAAGATTTGAATTGTGTTTTTAGGCGTGCTTGCTTGTTTTATTTATTTTGGTGAAAAAAAAACATTTTATTGATGTGCTCTTGGCGGTGCTCACCTCCCTGCATGCCAATGTTCCACCAAAACAATATCCCATCGCTATTCTGCATAAACTCAGCTACAGCATTGTGGTTGTAGCACCAAATAAGACGACTGGTTTAAAGAAAAGCAAGCAAGCCAAGCCTTTCTCTCTCATAGCAGAATGATGATGAGGTGCAGTCAGACCATTCTGCACAGACCTGGCTATGTGAGACTAACTGATTACTGAAAATATTGCCTTGTTGGCGAACAAACATGCTGGCAAGCTAGGAAGACGGCAGAGCTAGTCAGTCAGATATTATTTAAACTAACAACAACTTACGTCTGTTTTTTTAAAGAGACATAGCTGTATTGAATCCTGCTCATGCTTTTCTATCCTGTAGTCCTCTGGTCTGACTGTTTACACCAAGGTCATCACATTCTGGCATGATGTCAGGTAGCTTTCGAAGTAAAAGAATTGCATTGATTTACTTCGTCCCAGAAAGCTATCTGCCGATTGCAGCCTTTCAGTTCTAATTAAATGATTGCATGATGTTTTCAGGCCTTTTCTCTGCTCGATAATATAGTTAAGGCTGATAAATCTGACCTTAATCACCGATGTGTAGCTCAAGTGATTTGTTTTCATAGTTGGATTAGGTTCATTTTGTCGTTATTACTATACCATAGTGTTGCTTATTTAAACCGACAATTCAGAAAGAGTTGTGTTACCTTGCTGACATGTTTCGACAGCCTCTGCTGTCTTCTTCAGAGCGTCATCTGACGTTTGGTGACGTGTCCTTTTTGTCACATGGCCGCTTGACAGATCTGTCAGAATCTGTCAAACCGACCACGCCTCTCATCGTCTGAATTGTCGGTTTAAATAAGCAACACTATCCTGATTTGTTTTCATGTTTATTTGTTATTTGTTCATGGATGTCAAGAATAATTTCCATTTCCACGCTCCTAAACATGGAATCAACAGTTTCCTGAGTGAAAAAATATGGATTAATCAAGAAAATGTTTGCTGCTGACATTCGAGGTGTGCAAGTGGCAGCGAATACGTCTCTTAAAAGCTGTGTTTGTAGAATTGACTAACTTGAGAAACTAATTGGAAAATTCAGCAGGGACATATTCAGACTGAATGTACAGACCGACTGTTCGTATATTCGGTGTAATCAGTTTTGTTGTGTTTTTGCTAACTTGGCAATGCAAATGAGTCACTAGAATTTATAATATGAGAGTGGCTAGAAAACATTAAAATTCATAACCATCAAGCTCACAGTTTTTGATGTGAGTTTTATTCAAGGTCCGTTTGGATTTGATGATCTTTCGTTTTTGAACCCTGCTGTTCTTCAGGTCGTGTTAGAACATCTTCTGAGGCCTGAACCACGCCGAATAGACCTAAAACTATTTGTCCCTTCTACACCTTACTTCCTTCATGTGACATTAAGAGTGCTAAATTGGTGCTTTTCAGACGTAGTTAAAAGCTAATGCATACCGCAAATTGGCGTACCACCTGTGAAGCTGTGTTGTAAGGACGCCACTTAAAAGTTCCTGATCTTTTTATGTGATGTGATTTTTTTTTTCTTGTCATTTTGTGCTTCATGATAATGATTTTACTTGAACGGTGCCAGTCCCAGGAGTGTTAATGAACCTCGACGGTGCGCCTTTGTCTGTGGCACATTTTCTCCTCTACTCCTCCACATCATCTGACCATTTGATTGACACTCAGGCTCACTTTTATTTCAGTGGGTGGTGAGTTATATAAGGAGGAGCTGATGGAGGAATGATTGCCCCCAGCACGCCTTCTTCCATACAGTCCTATGTTCAGCCTTGGACATCTAAGGGTGGCCAGTAATCCATTTTAGCCACAAGCATATGCACGACATCATAAAATAAGCTATTTTTTCCCCCTCTACTACTTCAGATATGTCAACTTCACTGTAGAGCTACAATTCTGCTCTTGTTATTGAATGAAGCCTATTTTTCTTGACAGTTTGTCGCCCATTATACCGTTTATAAAGAGCCTCAAAATTGTCTCCAGTCTCTTGAACCATGTGAAAATGCACCATATTACCACTGAATTGACTCACTGTCAGTGCTAAAATGGGTAAAGAATTATTTGCTTATTTCAAGGCTGTGGCAACTTTTACCACTTTTGTTTTTTTCATTTTCAACAACGTTAAAACACAAGTAGAGCTGGATGACTGCATGCTTTGGAGATTTAGTAGTTAAAGTCAGGTAACTATTTAACCACCAAAAAACAACAATGACAAATAGTTACATAAATTGAGTATAAAACGGATGGAACATTCAAAATAAAATCTGAAAAAAGATGCAACAAATGAAGTTTTTCTCCTGGTTGGGGAGGATCGACCTCAGTATGACCCGAGCATTTCCAAAATCTGAGCTACTTTCTTGCTCACATATTACAGTATGTTGCCACAGCAGAATAAACCCAGCGCGTGCTAAAAACGAACCGCCTCTGGAAACTCTTGGAGTTGTCCTACAAGCATCTTTTTAAAAATCGTTACAACCGGAATTAGAAGAGTGGAATAATTCATTGGCACGGATTGAGCATCGCCTTCGTACAGATTGTGAACAGTAATAGTTTCCTCAAGGGGCCCTAAATAGAAAACGGAGGCATCCATCAGACACTAATGCTCGTGATATCATTGAATAGATAATTACCTCCAGGCCGTTTGTGTGCCGAGCACTTGGAACATCCCTGAGCGAATTTAGCTGAATGCGTTAAAATGAGACATCCTTAAAATATGAGTTAAAAGCTTTGGATTGTATGCAACGTTTTCAGCATCGATTAGCAGAAAGACCCAGAATTCCAGCTGTGATGTGAACTGAAGCTGTTTGTACGTATTCTCAGCTTGATAATCCCCGTTAACATAATTATCTCTCTCCTTTTTTTTCATGCTACTGGACCGGATCTCCTCGCTGTCCACCACAGGTAAGCTCTTTTTGTGTTGCACTAATATTGGGCTTAGTGTGTTCCCCCCACTTTGCTTGCGGTGTAATGGTTCGGGCCGCTTGCCAAGCATGAAAACAATTTGCCGCCGGCTAACAAGTTGTGAAATTGGAATCTGTGCATTTTCCAACTGTATTATGGCCAGTGGATGTGCTGGCTTTATTTCATCGCTCTGAATTTGGCAGCATACAAAGCAAACACATTATTTTGCTGGTGTGTTGTGTAACAGATTAGAGGAAGTAGAAGGAGCATCTTTTCTCTTGTTTTCTCCTCCTAAGAGTCCGGTGTGTGTGTGACATCTCATTACTGGGATGCAGCTGATTATTCCTTTGATTATGTTTTGTTCTTTTAACTGTTTGGAAAGTGTGATATCTCATTACTGGGGTGTTTTTGCTGCTAGCTGGCCTTTTTGTTTTTAAAACTGAGACACTCTAAGGGGGCTTGTTATATCAAATCCATCCTTCGGTGAAGCAATGCCACATTCATTCCTGCTTTAAATCGTTACTTAAAGCAGCCGCAGCCTTTCCAACCCCGCTTTTTATATCTACATTTCTTCTGTCTATTTAAATCTGACACACATTTGTCACAGTTTGTCTTTTGTCTTCTGTCTTGTTTATCTTTCAATATTTGAATAGGTATTGTGTCTAAATGGTGCATCAGATGAGTCACTGAAAACCTCGGCTGAATTTGTCCAGTTTAACTGAACTTTCAGTGCATGACCTCCTCTTACCTGCTCTAAGTCAGATCACCTCTGCTGTCCAAATCACAGACTCTAAACTGCCCTGCAATCAGAGGCGCACATTTAAAGAAAATGATGGAGGCTGGCATTAGTTGGGAACAGCCGGCTGTGCGATTTAGTTCAGACTTCCAAACCATTAAGTGCTCCGAGTGCTGTGCAGGTCAGCTTTGATGCAAACCCTTTTTGCATTAATTGCACGGGAAGCTCTTTGCCGTTTTTGGAGAAAGCACCTTTAATTTGTTTTATAAAGACTCTACAGCGGTGCTACACATCACATTTAACAGTGGTTTTTCCAAGATACATTCAGTTTTTGGTAAGGTTTAATTTCCATCCATTCATCGGTTATCTATATGCCGCGTGAGAGATTTTAAACACAAAAGATTTATTTACAAAATCTAATGTTTACAGGAAGTGTGGCTATAGAGCAGGCCACCTGAGAACTCTTGAGGGACCCCCTGAGGCCTGGAGGGGTATAACAAGAACACCAGACTGCACTAGACAACAGGAGAAAACTAACAAACTAACCCGAGCAAAGCAACACAATGTCAGGAAAGTGTTCACTGTAAATCTGAAGAAACACACAAACCTATACGTCAAACATACGTGGACAGAATGGTACGGAACCCACTAAGAAAGCCGACAAAACACAGCCGAGAACACACTATATCCAAATACATTAATCTGCAAGAATACAGAGGTGTTGACACGACGAGGTACAACCAAAGGTTTTTCTAATGGGTTTGAAAGTATTTATTTAGCTTTTACTTCACCGGTGAAGGTCTTGCAGAGATTAAAAACATATATCGGTTACAGACAGATACTATATTTAAATAGGGTTGAAATGAAAGATAAATGTGCGATAAAGGACCATGAAGTTATGGATTCATTAAGTGAGATAAAGCTCTTTAAGATTGACGAGGATCAGTCAAAAATGAGCCTTTATTTCCTTGTCTACTATATTTACCATCAGTCTTTTTGGATGACATCTTGTATGAAGCCTTTAAATGTGTTTTTAGATCACTTGTAGAGATTTTTCATTTTTAAATGAATCAGCTGGAAACTGCTGAATATGTTCCCAAACTGAATACTGACACATAAGTACTTCCAGGAGCATTCATAGTACAATATTTAGAGATCATGGACCAAACATGTACCGCCCGCTGTGTTAATAATGATGTTGTAGCATCTGTTTCAAACACTGGTTCTCCAGCTCTTTCAGCTACACGTCCCCAGTCAGAATTAGCTGTTTTGGACGCTGCCCTTACAGTGTTTCCTGTGTTTGCTTTAAAGTGTCTTCCAGGAGGGATTTGCAGCTTTGATCCTGCAGCAACACAGTGTTGGCCGCCAGTTGGAGTTATTGCCCACTGGATTCCAAACACAGGCAAAAACTGGCTTTGGCGTGAAAATAAAATGGGGTCACTGGCTACTGGTGTGGTAATTTATTTTGAGAAATACTGCCAGGCTGAAATCGCTGTTTTCTGTGCTGTGACTGGCGCAGCTTATGACTGAGCAATAATATGAACCCTGTGCGACCCACTGCAAGATTGTGATGTGAGGACGCGAGGAAATAAACCCCAAAATAACAACAAAAAAAAAGCTGCATGTAACAAAACTGAAAGTCTGAAACCACTAATAGCTGCAATTTGGATTTTACTCCACAACAGAAAAGTTTTCAGCAGAACAAACATCCTGAGGATTGTGCTGTTGCTGTTTAATGGGCAGTAAAAATGTGCTTGCATGGTAAATTTCTCAGTCTACCTGTCACTGGCAGATGGGTTGGAAAATAAATTGTTGGTTGCTGGCTTCATCCAGCGGGCATCGTGCCCTGCAACAGGTGAGCAAGCATCAGACGGCTGGAATTAGCATGATGAATGCAGCGAGGCCTGTTCATCATAGCAAGAGGCTCTCTATCAGAGCGTAATCACCGCTCTGCTGCTGATGGAAAGAGAAGGACGCAGATTCACAACCTTGAACTTTCCTTCCTGTTTGTCTTTCCTGAGCAGTTTAAGTCTAAGTCTTGCCCCTGTTGCTCGGCATGGAGGCTGGTGAAGGCAGAAACTTTTGCGTTTTGTTCACTAAGTCTGAACTGACAGATTTGAAATATTGTCGACAACAGAATGCATACAGCATCAGCCACTCTCTGTTTCTGACAGTGCGGTTTCTCGCTTGACGTTTGCTTTGAAATTGGTATTTCCTTGCGTCTTTTAGGGAGTTGCATTGTTAACCAGTCGCTGTGGGTGTAGACAGCTGCTGTAAGTTGTCAGTCCTGGAAAAGCTTGAGCAAGCAGACAGGTGACATATTAGAGGAAAAACTTGAATTCTTCACGCCTTTTGTGAGAGGATCTGCTGTTAGGCTGTGTGGGCATCTTTCTGGCATGTTTTGGGTCCACTTGTCCCAAGGGTTTTATTGATTTGCAAGGAAGGGTCACTGCAAATCAATACAAAGTTGTCCTGAAACCTTTCTATTGTGATGGGAGTCATCTCTTCCAGGATAGCAATGCCTTCATCAGTACAAAAAGGGTCACTGATTGGTTTGAGAGTGTGAAAATGATGTGAAGAAGACTGGAAACTAGTGATTGAGATGATGAAGTCATTGGGGAACCGTTTACTGAAGTAACAAATCTTTTCTCATAGATTTCTATACAATAAGACTTTTTTTTGCAGCCGTGAGTTGCGACCCCTACTGGCAGGAAAGGCAGTTCTACAATGACTTGACTTTGTAGATCCAAAAGCTGTGTTCTTGTTTCATGCACAGACTATGATCTAAACCCACTGGGAGACTTTGAACCAATGCATTAGCCACCACCATCATCAAAACACTAAATGAGAGAATATCTTTTGGAGGAAGGCGAACAATCCCTCCAACAGAATTCGTGTTTCTTGGAGAATCAATGCTATGGTACGCTGAAGCTGTTCTGGTGGTACTGAGTCGCTCTGTGTTGGCTTTTTCTGTAAGTCGTCACCTGTCGTTGTTTACTCTACAGGCATCAGTGCTCTTGATCATGCCACTCTCAGATAAGGAAGAGAATAAATATGCTTCCTAAAATAGCACAATGTTCATTTTAGATCACAAGATAGTGAAGTTCACAGGAAGTGTGACAAAAGCAGGAGAAGAATTTTGGCAGCTTCAACATGAGATGTGTTTCCATAGCGTATTTAAATGCAACATTTTAAAGTATCACATTAAGGAGACATGAGACATCTATTGTAGATGTCCACATTTCTTAGGGTTTCCTCTTATTTGGGTTTGTAAGTTGTTCAGCAGACTACTAGAATTGTTTCTAGCTTCTTCTGCTCTGTTTATTACAGCCATGTGCAGCATAGCCTGTACAGCCACCTTCTCACAACACTGCACAGCCGAGCTTATTATCTCTCTACTTGGAAATGGATGAAAATAAACAAAACTTAAACGTAATTTGCATTTAGACCACCCACCTGCTTTTTTGCTAAAAGATTGAAGTCATTAACACCAGTTTTCTCTTCATAACAAAGTTCAGTCGGTTTCCAGGTGACCTCCAATGAGTATTCACATCTTTCACTGTATTTACGACATGTAAACAGTGTGCTTAGACCATATGTTGCATTTCTGTCAAGTAGTCCTAGGTTCTGTATATATGCAGCTTGGAGTGTGTTCAGGAATATTCCGTCATGAAACAATTATTAGACCACTCTTGTTTTCTTCACTTTCTTGTTCATTTTAATGCCTGGTACAACTAAAGGTCCATTTGTTTGGACAAATATAATAACAACAAAAAATAACTCAGAAGAGTTTAATTTCAGAGCTGATATCAGACTTTTTTCATGGTTTTCTTGATAACCAAAATCATTTCAGTTCTTCCATCAATATCTCTGGCATTGTTCTGCCAAAAACAGCTTTTAGGATTCCATGTTTTCTTTTCTGTCTGTTTTAGTCCCATGATCCACACAGGAGTTAGTACTGATTCATAACCACTGTTTCTGATGACTGCAGCCATGCGTCTTGGCATGCTCTCCACCAGCTTCTGACATGGTTCTGCTGTCACAGCAGCCCATTCCTGTTGAACTAATTCTCACTAATTTGATGATTTTCCACAGGTTTTCAGTTGGATCTAGATCTGGTGATTGAGCAGCCAAGGCATGGTTCTGATGTTCTGGTTCTCCATCCAGGCTTTAACTGAACTTGCCACCGTCATTTGAGGCAGGAAAGAATTTTCCAGCTGATGGAAGAAGACAGTTTTCAAGAGTAGTCCTGCATATGACCTGGTTCATTTGCCCTGTTCCAGTCAAACTGATCCACCATGGGGCTGTTTTACTGTAGGGGCAGACGGTCTGGTTTGTAGCTTCTCCAGACTTCCTCCTAACCAGTAAGTTGGCTGGAGTGGGCTTCAACTGAAAACTGGATTCATCCCTGAAGAGAACCTTAGCCCAATCATCAACAGTCCAATCCTTGTGATCCCATCAAAGAGTAACCGGGCTTTCCTCTGCCTTTCCTTGATGAAGGGCTTCTTCCTGCCCTGTGTGACTTCTCAAGAAATCAGGTTCCAACTGTCCTTGCTGAACAAGTCACATTTCTCCACAGTGTTCACTCATTTTTAAGGTCCTTGGAGGTCTGAAGATGAGTCCTGACACAGGAACAGATGAGTGCATCATCTCGTGGGGTAGAAAGACGTTTCCTGTGGAGACCAGCTAGCAGTTTGGTAGAACCGTGTTTTTTCTTGGTGTAATGATCTCTATCTTGGAGATCTTCAGTTTCTTCACTACCTGTCTCTCACTCATGCCAATTTCCAGCAGTGCCAAGATGGCTGCCTTTGTAGCTTCACATAATTCTTTAGTTTTAGGCATTATGTGAGAGCTGACGACTTCTGAGTTGTGCTACGGCTTCAATGTCAGCAGGAAACCACTCTAGGCCAAGTATTATGCAATCAGCTGCATTTTTTCAGGTAATATACCTTTAGTGGTACCAGGTTTTAAAATGAACAAGAAATTAAAGAAAACAAAGGTGGTTTAATATTTTTTCCATGACTGTGCAAGAAGAAGCAGAAAAGTCTGCCGTCCATGCATTGATACGTACAGTAGCTGTAGGAGGTGATAAATCATGCACTCATCCTGTACTTGCTAGAACAACACTATAGCTTGTGCCACCATAAATAAACCAACAATTTCACACTGTTCGCTTCCACCCACCGTCTTTTTCCCCCAGATTTAATGTGATGGAGTGAGGATATCTAAAGATTTGCCTGAATAATTTGTGAAATTCCTGTATTGTGCAATTGTAATTTGTGGTGGCATTTGTAAGATACAAAAACGCTCTCAAATATAAAAAAAGAAGCAAGGCTTTGACATGTTCTTACACAGGGCAGTAACAAAGATTTTCTGTTAACACTTGTATTCTGGTGTGAAGGTGTCTCTACCTTGTCCATCTGGAGAAACGGTTGAAATGCCTCAGCCTCTGAGCAGTGACAGTACAGTCAGAGTGATTTATCATTCAGTCCTACAGGAACACAAAAAAGGGTTTCCCTCGGTGTGAGTGGGCATTAGAGGATTGAGTTTTGTTCAGCTCGCTCTCTTTTCTCACCGCTGTTCATTATTTCCATTTATTCTGAATTCTCCCAGCCTAATCACATTCGAGAAGCAGCTAGGTCTTGATTTCGCCGGTGCAGCAGGAAGCCTTTCCTCTTTCTCCGCTTTGTTTTTCTCTCCCTTCTCGCTATAGGTCGTTATTGCACATGGTGAAATCTTAGTATTCATGTGGCGGCTGCCCTCTGACTTATGCATTTGTCATTTAAAGGGATATAATTAGCTAATGGAGTGTGTCTGACTCAGGTCAGTTAGTCTGACGCAGAGTTCTAGTCAAAAGATCCAACCGGCCCCTCAATTCCATTTAGCCTGAATATGATTTAACTCGATGGATGTTGGCTGCTTTTGCTTTTGCTTTTAAAGGGCCCCCTTGAATAAATGAATGCCAGAGCGCACAGAGGAGCAACTGCTATAAATGTTACAATGAAGAAAATGTCATACATGTTGAGACTAAATATACTTTATTCAGCTGAATGTTCAGTGCTCTTTATACAATATTTATCCATTCTTTAGACATAAAAACCCCCACAATCCTCACGGACGGCCAGTGTGCTGTTTTAATCACTGTTTGCTGCAGGACTCGGTTTATCACTTTGCTGCTCCCCACCTGTTGACCTAGATTCCATCTGAAGAGTTACCTTTGTCTCCTTGCACTGCGGCTCCACAGACCATAATGCTCTGCACTTGTAAACAAAGTTACGTAACGTGTCAAGCCGCAATAGGGGAGCCAAAATTCTGCAGAGCATTTTAGAAGCATCTCTGAAGCTCGCTCGGTGAATAATTCAGAGCTGCTACCTTCAAGAAGCATAAGCCGCTGCCCTCGTCTTACCCGTCGGCTGTCATGTTTTTGCGTGAAGGACAAGGGTGCGCCGGTCACCTGGGGTTCATGGAGAGATCCCCCATGTCAGGGTTATACAGGTTTTTTGGCTGTAGAGCAAGCAAGACTTAATCAGCTGAATGTGGTTGGACGGCTGCCTTTTTGAGGGTCACCGGTCAAAGTCACAAAGGAAGCTTGAACTGAAAGATACAAGAAGTGCATAAAAAGCAGAATTGCAACCAGTTACAGTGCAGCATTCCTCAATAATACCATTAGGAGCTGTGATTTCATGCTTCAAATAGTTTTCCACACAACAGAGCAGAGGGAAATTGGTTACCTTGCTGAGATGTGTGCACTGCATATACGTCTTATTTCAGTCTCCCCTTGCAAGTCTTGTAAGTGATTCATTGATGAAAAAAGGAAATGGATGTCACAAAAAGTGAACCTGTAGTCAGGAGAGTCAATGCCAAAATTCTGAAAATGTGGCAGTACTTATTTTCTATGGTAAGGAAAATACTGCAGTGATCACTGGAGGATGATTTTTGTTGTGAGGAGAAAAAACACCTCAAATGTCGTGTGATCAGAGACCAGTTCTAGAGGAGCAGAAATCAGAAGCTGGAACAAACGGCCAACTAATCTGAGCAGTGCTGTGACTCAGTCTGCCGGCTAAGGGCCAGTTATGATCAGGCAACTTTCTCAAACATATAGTCAAAGATCAGTTCTGGATCAAAAGGTGGAGTCTTCAAAAAGTTCTTAAGGAAAAGTCTTGGAGCAGTCTTCAGAGTCTGATGCGAACTATGTTTATTCAATACTGAGGCAGCAAGAACGAACCTGAGCAAAATCTCGAGATTTTAACTGACTACAGAAAGTGTTACATTGTCTTAAGCCGAATTCACATGGGATTAGTTTTACCTCGGAACCAATGGTGATTTGTAATAATTGAGGAGGATGTCTGTGATTTTATTCCTGTGCAAATTTGTCAAGTAAAAATTCAACCGCACATTAACTACTATATTTGTGGTTATCAAACCACGTCGAACTCGTCAAAATACGGTCTCCTAATCTGCTCGGAACCAGTCCTCTTCTTTTTTTCTTTTTTTTAAGCTATCGGGGCGCCTTTCTTTCCTTCGCGAAGGAGTTGAAGTATCTCGGCTGACTTAGCTTGTTTAGGCTAACATGGTGAGAGCTCATAGTGTGAGCTGGGTGCTGCTGATCGCGGCTGTAGGCTCCTGCTCAGCCTGCCAGCATGCAGCCGTGTGTTTGTGTTCGCATGCTGTGCACAGCTGCTTCTTTGGTTTTCTTATTTCACTTTTCATAGTATCAGAAAAAAAAGAGAATACGACTACAAAATGTACATGGAAGTGCTTACATGGAAATTGAATTGCTCTTGCTGTGAACCACTAAACCTGAAGCGGTTTCTGGGTGTCGTTTGCTCCCGTCATATTTTTTCTCTCTTGGAACTCATTCGACACTGTAATATAAAGTCCTGCACCTCTCAGGAAGTAGCACAACAATGGCATGAGAAAGTTGAAGTTTAAAACATGATTCTTTCCGTTTTTACATATTAGATGGGTGTGAAAGACGTGTTGAATAACTGCAGCATCTTTTTTTAATTACACCAAGGCTCCATCCCTATTCCCAAAACATGTTAAAAGGCATTATTTTAGTTGGTTTGCTTCACTGAATTTGAGTGATTCTGGTACCAGCTACCATACATCTGCCATGGTCACATTCCTAAATAAAAAAAATCACTGTTGTCTTGTTTTGTAGACATGGTTTGGATGATGGATTGCTGTTCACTCTGTGACATATGTACAAAATCTACCACGTTTCACCCCTCAAACAATTTGGACTTAACAGAAATAGGCAGGAAGTGGCCAGTAACCAATGAAGTTACATACAGAATGCCACCACACAGGCAGCTAATGCCTCTAACCCTGTAAGACCCAGATATAGAAAAAAAAAAAATAAACAAAATAAAATAAAGCAAAAAACATAAATAATAATAATGATATATAAAAATAAATATAGAAGAAAATGAGCAAAAAACAAAAAAGATTATACAGTATATATAATGAATATAGAAAATATTTGCAGAGTCAAATCAAAATAAATAATAATAATAATACATAAACCCAAATATAGAAGAAAAAGGTTAGCAAAAAATCCAATAATAATAATAATAATAATAATAATAATAATAATACATAAATCCAAAAATAGAAGAAAAAGGTTAGCAAAAAATCCAATAATAATAATAATAATAATAATAATAATAATAATACATAAATCCAAAAATAGAAGAAAAAGGTTAGCAAAAATCCAATAATAACAATAATAATAATAATAATAATAATAATAATAATACATAAACCCAAATATAGAAGAAAAAGGTTAGCAAAAAATCCAATAATAATAATAATAATAATAATAATAATAATAATACATAAATCCAAAAATAGAAGAAAAAGGTTAGCAAAAATCCAATAATAATAATAATAATAATAATAATAATAATAATAATACATAAACCCAAATATAGAAGAAAAAGGTTAGCAAAAAATCCAATAACACTAATAATAATACTAATAATACTAATACTACTACTACTACTAATAATAATACATAAACCCAAATCTAGAAGAAAATGAGCCAAAAAATCAGAAAAGAAAAAATAAATAAAAACTAATATAGAAAAAATGAGTGTGTGTGTGCATAGACAGATAGCTAGACGGAAAGGTACATAAATATATAAACCTAAATCTAGGAAAAATAGCAAAAAATACACAAAAATTATATATATATATATATATATATATATATACACACACACACACACACACACACACACACACACACACACACACACACACACACACACACACACACACACACACACGCACAATAAAACTGATGATGTATTTCTCCAACACTGAGTTTTATTGGGTTAATGGTCATGGAAACAGAAGGGACAGTAAATAGTATCAAGAACAGGGTTTTATTTAATGACTCAGGAAGAAGCCTGTCCCTTCCCAGAATGCTCCTGTGGCCTCACCGTGGCCCTGCGCTGGGCCGGCCTGTCAGCTTTCCTCACATCAGCGGGGTGAGAGGAACTCAGCAGAGAGGTCACGGCTGGACAGTCTACTGTCTACATGTCTCACCGGGACGCCGCCTCCCTCTCATAGCTGTCAGGCAAAGATTAAGAGGTGTGTGTGGTTTTGCATAAAGCGTGTGTGTCGTGGAAACACTGATGTTTAAAGCAGTCCCATCTAGGAAGGTCTCCATTTTAACCTGCGATTAACATCATACTTGCTTTGAGTGACTCTGTCCTGCTTCCTTGGAGATGTGAAGCTTTCAGTCGTGTCTCTGGAGTTTTCCTCGATAAAGTGTCATTTTCTTGATAGTAGTGCCGTGATGTGTCTCCCAGCTATAACTACTAGTGAAGACACGGAGGTCGCGTCCTCTGCAATTTTTTTTGTCACGTCCACTTTCATTTTTCTCACATCGCTTAGATTTTGCTCGAGTTCGGTGGAGGAGGGGGAGGTCTTTGTTTTGTCAGATTTCAGCTCTAGATGATGGGGCACACTGAAAGCCTACTGTAGGAGTGTAACAGTTCATCTTGGGCAGTTCACAGGATATCTTGGAGGCGCTATGGATCTTACAAGAACCCATTTACGCTTGGCATGTGTTTTGTTGCATAAATGCATCCCTGTTAGCTCCCAGTGAAACCAGAATGGGTCCCAGTGAAGCTCATATGAGATACTAGTGGTGATGGTAAAAAGCTTTGTGACGCAGTAATACAGAAAACACTGCTGTACTCTGAGTGGGGTTAGATAAAAATGTACTGTGACTAATTCTACCATAGTCACTCTGTTCCCTCAAAGGTCAGCGCTGTCGGGATGATTTGCATGTGGTCAGCGGCTCAAATTCATGTGTCAAAGTTCACCAAAGTTGAACATTTTGCGAGCTTAATTTACTTCCACTTAGAAAGAGTTTGCTGTGAGAGTTTATCCATCTGCATCCATCTGTTTTTCTGCTTTGCTGGACCCAAATGGGGGTAGAAGTGATGCACAATATTGGATTGTTGCTGAAGTCCAATATTTTCCAACTAATTTTGGCCAAGTGCTGATGCCAGTATTTGTACATGTACCTGTTTTTTTTTATTAAACGTATTATTATGTGTGCTTTTATCGTGGTGCTGCACTGGCAGGCGCATGTTTCAAATGTACATTTACTGTACATCTGTCAACTTACATGTAAAATATATCATATTTTTATTTTACATTTTCAACAAAAGGTGTACACTTCGAGTCTGACAGATGTTATCTGCCTGTCAAGGTTAGTTTTTTAGTCAATGCTGATATTTTATGAGCAACATCATCGCCATCATTATGGATCCCTAGTGGTTAGAATGTAAAGGCCATCAAATACAGTGGGTCCTCGGTTTACGACGTCCTCGACATACGGCGTTTGAGTGTTATGTCGGAACTGGTTACATGGAACTAGCTGGCACTTGGAGTGCACGGATACGTTTAATGTTGCCCATTTGAAATGTTTTTTGTTGCATGAAATATTTTTGGTTTGTTTAGTTATTGCACTTCTTTCTAAATCACCTTGTAACTGGTTTGAAAATGTACGTTGGAATACATTTTTAGTATATAAGACTTACTCAGCCTTTCATTTGTGTCATTAAGCATGGTCCTTCTACACAGAAATGGGCCATAAAATGTTTTTATTTTCTTAAATTAAACTACTGCTATACAGGCGATAATTACTTTGTATCAAAGAAGACAAATTTTGGGGTCTGGACCATCCCGTCGGCATTTATTTCACCAACACAAACTGATGGTTTCTGTGTAACTTTATCCATTACTGTCTACTGCAGTCTATAGATGTCAACTTCTCCATATTTCACAAACTCTGTGAAAACTTGGATTTGCCACAGCGCTGTGTTGGGTCCAGGACTGAAGACTGTCTTGTTTTGCCTGTGACTCACAACAACAATGCGCCATATGTCTGCTGTAAAAATACACATTCTGCTTCACGTTCTCGCCACTAATGGTCACGTGACGCGTTCAGTGTAGCCAACACATCAGACTTATGTTCCTCGAAACAAATCAGTCTTGAAAACAATAATTAGGATTTTTTTATGTTCATTTCACTTTTTCATTTATGTTCACGCACAAAAAATGTAATTATAAAGGCAAATATAGGACAAAATCACTTGTATAACGAGGTCATCAACGAATGCTTTTAGCCACATGGCAGCAGATAAATAAACAAATCTAATGTGCTGCTAAGTGCATGTATTCTTTCACTTCCCATACTGATGGAGAAATTCAGAGATACACCTTTATGCACTATGAGGTATATATCAACACATTTTATTGCCCTAACAAGACCCCTCCCTCCTCCTCTGATGACATAAACCTCCTCTTTTATCTCTTTTCTTGTCCAATCTCTTAATTATCCTCTGTTGCCAAGACAGCTTCTTTTTTTTTGACTCTTCAGACAAGTGATCCAACAGATAAGGCAGCTGACGGCTAAAAGATCGATCAGAGTGTAGCGCTGCTGCAGGGGCTGAATTAGAATTTGTCGCAGTCCCCCCTTCTCTTTCACTTCACAGCACATCATCTGACACACTCTCAAGCAGAGAGACAGATCACACCGAGAGGGAAATAAGAGCAAAAAAACGGAGAAACAATCAAGTGTGAGGAGAAAGAAAGGAGCTCATTTCCTCTGCTGGCTGTGTGTGTGGGTTAGCGGTGAAGTGAGTGCTCGACATCGCTGATGTGTTTCTTCAGAGGGGCAGGGGATCATTCTGTATTTCAGTGGCAGTAAATTAGACAGCTGTGGCGTGTCCGGCGGAGGTATTAATCGGGAATAGCTGCCCTTGTTGGCTTCACTGAGGCAGGATTGACTCTCCTGAAAGGGATCAATTGAATCAGCCGTGACTCACAAGGTCTCACATTGCAGTGATCAGGGAGTCGTCGTAGCTTGACTTGTGGATTTAGAGCGGGAGCAGCCACAGCTCCTTGATGGGGATAGTCGAGAGAATTGAGGCTTTGCGAAGGGTTCTGAAATTGCTGTGAAGATTTTTCGTTTTGCTGGGGTTTTTTGAAATGCTTTCTCTTAAGCTCTCGCATTGATTTAAAGAGGAGAGAAGAAGCATGTATCGTTTAGGCGTGACAGTGAACAATGGCCTTTTTTTAAAAAGTTGTCATAGAATCCTTCAGTATGCTCTTACCCACCTCTCGGAGTGGTTTCTCTTGACCTTATGGATTATTTGGAGACACTTTGTTCAGAAAGTGCAGTGGTTTCACATTGTTTGCTGTGTACTTTTCCCAGTGCTGTCGGGTTATTGATATGTGGGCAGGCGGTCCAGAACTCATCCTAGCAAGCTGCATTTGTGTCTTAAGGGGATTTCACAAAATTGAAAGTGAAGCATGAGACCTTGCAGTTGATCATGAAAAGTCCCATATTGTGCCTTTTCCAGCAAATTAGTGAAAGTCTCATGTTCCCAGGACATGTCTTTCAATTTTCAAAATGCTGCACAGATGGTTCATTTTATTATGAATATATAGGAGGTCCTCGGTTTACGACGTCCTCGACTTACGGCGTTTCATTGTTGGGTCAGAACTGGTTATGTGGAACTAGTACGTGAGTGGAGCAGAACACAAGAATACGTCGTCACACAGCGCTTCAAGATGACTTTGTTTGCATTCTCTGTGGATATATGATTGAAGCTAATGGTAACGTTAGACACATTAGCAATGCAAAGTGCTAACACTAAGGATTTTCTGATTGTTGCGGTGACTTCACCATCAACAGTAAAAATAATGGGGTGCCAGTGTAGCTCAACAGGTTGGGTGAGTGACCTGTAAACAAGGGTTAAAGTCTCCCCATGTTTTCTGTCTCTCCCCAGGCAAAAAGGCCAGTTAAATAACTTTAAAAAATATAATTAATCCACTAGGTCATCAGTTGCTCAAATGCTACAAGTGCTTGAAGACTGTTGTGTTCGCTCTTGCAGCCAACTGCAGAACATTTGACGTGCTCGCCTCATGACTCAGGCACTTTAGACTTAGAAAGCAAAGTAAATCACAAACATGTTGGATGGAGAGGCAGCTGTTGATTCATAAGTGTTTACCTGGAAGCAGCGAACAGTGACGAGGTGGGATTTTGCAAATTATTTTAGGTGAACAACTCTTGGGTGCTCAGGTTTGTTGGAAAAACTGGAGAAAATTCTTCTTTGCTTGTAAAGCAGGGAGACTGATTAATTGAAGGGGTCAGGAGGAATGGCAGAAGTAAACATCGCAGCTTTCATTTTACACCTCTGAGGTTATAAAACACATGTGATACTGAGTCCTAATTCTGTTGTACTCCTGGTATAAAGTATGGCCAGACGGAAAGATTTTTACACATTGAAATTGGTTGACCTAATTACTAATCACTGAGTTGAATCTCCAGCTCCTCTGATCCAACGAGTTTAACGAGCAAGACGCTGACTCTCAATGATTATACTCGTCCTCTGCATCGTGGCTCACTGCCACTGTTTGTGTGTGAACCGAAGGATGTGTGAATGACTCAGTGATTGGCAAATGATAGGGTGGGAGCTTCGTGAAGTCTAAGAAAAAGGGCCAAATTTACTTTGTTTTGTCAACTTCAGATTCAACAATGGAAAACTCGAGATGTGGAGTTTGAAGAAGTTAGAGGTTTAGCAGAAAAGAAGGGCCGATTAAAAGATAAGTCCTGATGAAGGAGTAGTTGAACGCGACGTTTTTGAAGGTAGAGGATATCTCATTCGATCTCCACCATCCTTATTGCACTCACAAATCTCCCCGATAAATGAGGGTGTGATGCTACATTGCTGGGATGCTCCCTGATTCACTCCTGCATATCAGTCCTTCTTTCTCTCCCACGATCGCCTACAAATTCTCTAATGCCCACCTGTGTGCAAAGACAAGATCCTCCTGAAATGCTTTACAAATGCTGAGTCACTTTAATTTGCAAACAGCTTTCAAAGAAGATGTGGATGCCAGGAAAGGAAAGTTAGGATTTGTTGCCTTTCTCTGATCTGCATCATTTAAATGGTCTTTTTGAGTTTAGGACTGTTTATAGGACAAGCAAACTCAGAGTCAGAGCTCTGTGAATTTGTGATTTACATTTGTACATTCTGGTTTAGATGATGCATAGACAAGCCTGTAATTGAGTAGTGAAGCTACAGTGTAATATATCATGTTTATAATCGAAAAACTCAAGTGGGGCAGTACTGCTTTCTTGTCAAGTATGAAGGGGGTCCTCGACTTACGTCAGAGTTATGTTCCGACAGATCAACGTACGTCGATTTCACTGTAAGTCGGATCTCCGCTGAAAATGTAAACAAAGCTCCGTGCATCACGATATCCATCAGTTCTTCATAAAAGTCATTAATATCAACGACTTTCATGCATGTATGAGTCATTTTACAAGAAGAAAACAGAAGTAAGTATTAACTGGAAGGCATTTAAATTGTTCTTCCTGCTACATATTGTCATAGCAGCTCCCCCATTGTGAAGCTTTGGTTAATTTTAGGCTTTTATAGCCACTTGTTTGACATTATAGAAGCATCTATTTACATCTGTGACCTGCACGTCCTCACTCTTGGTTGAACTACAACATTTCTGATGAACATTACCGCTGAATGGAACCCGTGTTTAGCAAATACGTTAAGTATAAACAGAATCATTCAATATCACCTTGCCTTCCAGTGTGCAATTAACCTCAGCTCGACCCAGCGGCAGTGACTGCAGCTCGCCTGATAATCAAGAGTGAAAAATAATCTCGGCAGCAGCTGCGGTGATGAGCGAGGGAGGAGGAGTGATTATCGATCTCGCGCGGGTTGTGATGGCAAAAATCATTCAGACCATCCAGCCAGAGTGGACACTGCCTGGAGGAAAACATGCATCGATCTCACTGTACCAACACGGCTCTTTCAGAAATATTACCTCTAAATCACAGCTTCTGACACAAAAACACTTTGCTTTCTTTGTTTTTATAGAATTACTGCATCTACCCGCTTGACATGTTTCACTAACGGAACATTTCTAAAGATTTTGCATGAAATTGACGGAGGCCACAGCTAAATGAGCTTTAGTCTGATTCAGTTACTCCATCCAAGCTGCCATTTTTTAACACGAGCCTTTAATTTCAGTCAAACTGTACATTTCTCTAACAAAAGCGTCTTGATCAGTGGTGCAGTTAGCACACAAAAATAAAGAGCAGTAATGAAAACGAGGACGAAGCTTCGATTACAGGGAAAACAGTTAGAGGAGTTTTGGTTAGAGACTCTGCCAAAGATGCGCTGACGATTATTATTTAGCTGATTTTCGCTCAGAAGTTGGTGTAAGGCTTGCTTATTAGCAGAATCTCCCCTGTGTTGAAATAGTTGGAACATCTCTGTTGGTCTGGCTGTCAGTAGAAAGTTTTAGAGTCATGTGATGCTCATGGAGAGATCTCCTACTGAGACACATTACACTTGGCACATAACATGCAGATTTACTATCTAAAAATCGTCCTATCAGGACAGTTTAGCCTGTCTTCCAGACGTTAAACTTGCACTTTTCTTTTGACCAGTCAGCAGTCTGTCAGTGCGGTTCAACTTGCTTGCAATGCAAAACAACTCACTAGAAGATCTGGCCTCATATTTCTCATTTCTGTAGCACACACATCTTCTTGTTTCTCAGATATTCTTGGAACAATTGCGTGTTTCTTGGAAATAGACTGATCAGATCCCCATCATGTGGTGAGCATCAAAGTTACCTCAGTGTACAAATACTGCATTATATGTCAAAGTTCTGTATTGAAAAAAAAGGATGGAGTATTATTATGCACGGCCAAAATGTAAAGTTTTTATGTTTGCGCTTGTGCCTGATGGTCCTATTTTCTAATTGCAAATGAAATTCTGTGCGGTGATGCCAGAATATTGCAACACTTTTAAATCAAAACATTTTTCTTTCAAGTACTGTAATGATCCAAGATTTAGTTTAATTATCATTATAGACACTGCTCACAAAAAACACCGACAAATTATTGAAAGACTAAATAATCAAGTCATGGAAGTAAAACAGCTTTAGTCTTGAGCTGAGGAGGATGAAATCAGTATTTTTACATCCTGAAGAAAGAAACAGCTGTGAGTCCTTCTGCATTGTTTGGCAGACAGGTTGAGACTGGGGCGGGTTTTGTTTTTGAGTATTTTTGGGCTCTGTGCCGACACCTCGCCTCACCGTACCAACAATGTTCTGGGCTGTCTTAATCACCTGCCGCAGAGGCTTTCTGTCTCTGTTTTGACTGCACATCCAGTTCAGGATGTTACCAGTTTAGTATTTCTGCTGCTCCTCTGTAAAAATGAACAAGAACTCAGCATTGGGAATCTGGCTTTCTTCACTTTCCTGAGTTTTAGTTAGCAGTGTGATTTCCAGGAACCTCAAACTGTTCACCTGCTCTGCCTCAGCTCCCCTCATGTGAACAGTGGTGTGTGTGTCTTTGCCTCCTCTTTATCTAAAACCAATAGCAATCAGCTCCTTGGTTTTTCTGTGCACCACACTGCAAGATCGATTTCTTCACTCAGGTTTCCTTAATCTCAATCTAAGTGACATGCATTCTTTAGAAGCCCAAGTTCTTATAAAACATTTAAATACCCAGAAACAAGGACAAGATTCCACCATTTTCCCTGACTTTGTGATGAATGTCTGGACCAGGAGTGTCAAACTCAGTTTAGTTCAGTTCCACATTCAGCACAATCTGATCTCCAGTGACCAGTAAAATCACAGCATAATAAGCTATAAATAACCACAACTCCACATTTTTCCTTTGTTTTAGTGCAAAAATGTTCACATTTAAAGAATTAGCTTTTTACAAAACATTGTGAACAACCTGAAATTTCTTAAGAATAAAAAATTCAATTTCAACAACATTCAGCCTCAGTTTATCATTTACACATTACAACTTCCAGATCACATTTTATCTGCAAATGAACAAAACTTTTAGTCACAGGTATCTGGAATTGAACAATGTAGTATTTTTATTTATGAAATGACAAAAATCAGGGAAAAAAAACAATAAAAATAAGACAAAATATTGCAAAAATGAGACGCAAAATGACAAAAGGCGCGTAATAAAGTGACAAAAAATGAGACCAATGACATGAAGCAAAACAAAACAAGTGACAAAAAATTAAACAAAGTTACCATGAAATGGACAAGCAAAACAAAAATGACAAAAGCGTCAAACAAAATGACAAAAAATGCTGCACAAAACAATGAATATAGCAGAACACAGAATGACAAAAATAAGGCAAACAACACAAGCGAGACACAAAGGACACTCAACAGGACAAAAATGGGAAAGAAAATGACAAAAACACGAGATAAACGACAAAAAAGACAACAAAAACAAGACAAAAATAGCAAGACAGAATATTACAAAAATGAGACACAGTGAAAAAAGAACAGTCTAGTATTTTAGTTCATGATCAAAACAACTTGTCATGATCTAGAAATTATTTCAAATTTCTAGTTTAACTAATTTACAATCTGCAGTTGATGTCTTCTCTGTAATTTTTACACTTTGAGGGCCGGATTGGACCCTCTGAAGGGCCGGTTTTGGCCCGCGGGCCGCAAGTGTGACACCCCTGATCCAGACACACACTGCACAAACATTACAATTTAGATACTTTGGAGTCTGTAGTGGAATCCTTACAATCTGAAGTTGCACTACATGCAACCTGTTTCCAATTAAAATCAACTTGTTTCAGTTTTTGACCCGAACGTGGTTTCATTTGGAGGAAGGTGTGTTTGAATCAGAGAGAGAGGTTAGGTGTTTGGTTACACACAGAAATGGCTTGCTGAGAAGGAGATTTGACACAGGAAACGACAGCTCCACTCGTATGATCAGCTAATATAGCAGTTGATGTGCCTCCTGGGCAGCAGCTGTGAGGAAAGCGAGATCTTTATAACCCCTTCCTGCTCTGGCATCGGTGGCTCCTGTCAGCCGGAGTTACGGTCCGGGTTTATGGGGGTATCCCTGTACCTTGGCTGGGCCCCCAGCTCCGCTCCCTTTCCCTCCTGCCTTAGATCAGCCTTCGTCTTTATGAGCTGTCTGTGCCCTTTCTGCCTCCCTTATTCTCACGGCAGCTATTAACAGGGGCAACTCCAGCTCCAGCCTTGCATGGCAACACTGCTGTCCGATCCTGCTGCTGCTGTTGGAGGGATGAGGCAGGGAGAGGCTGTCACTGTGGCTTCAGAAAAAGAGCTAAAATCTGTTTTTTTTCCTTCGAATGTGCAGTAATGTTCTGCAAGGTACAGAAATGATGACATGAATCTCAAATGTCCTCATTTAAATGTTCTTCGTTGCTGCTCCTAAATGCTGTAAAAAGAAAACTTATATCTAAGCCATGAAATGTCAAAACAATTACAGTCTAGATGAGTGAAAGCTTGATTGTACATGTCCGGTCAGTGAGTGTGTGTTTGTGTTTATTGCATCGGGGGGATTAGAAAAGCCTCCCGTAATCGGATTATTGCACAAAGCATGCTGATGGAAACAGAGCTCAGTAATTAGCAGAATTTTAGCAGATTTCAATTGACTAATAGACATCCTTGTCAGTTTGTCTGTTGTGTCTCTGTGTGCAGTCCAGAGATAGCTGAAAGAGAATTGCACAAGATGGTTTGTTAGTTAGACAAAGTGTGCTTCTTTGTTTAAGAGCTGCGAACAATGTGACTGTACAACGTTGCTGATAATTCAGCTACTCAGTAATGGAACTAATTAAGGTCTGAGCGCCAAATGGTCCAAAGACCCTCTTGAAACCCATGGGTTCCTTCTTTTCATTGTCTCCCTTTTTTTGTATTGCAATTTTGAAGGCTGAAAAATACTTCAACGCGTGAAAATTTGAGCACACAGTAGAACTGGTGGAAAATTTGATGTTTTCTGGAATTTTTATGAAACTTGGTAGGCAAAAGTAACTCGGCACAATGCACATGAATGTAATCGACAACTATACCAAAAACACAACAGGAAGTCCGCCATTTACAATTTTGTGACATATTTTGGACGATTTTAGACCAATTTTTGCACCTTTTCAAAAGCTCAGATTTGGCCAGGATGTACAGCAGACATGGGTGATCAAAAATTATCAAAATGCTCCACAAAATGGAAATGCCAGCTGGCGGAATTCTGACAACTCGCCACGAAACAGGAAGTGCTATTGAACTACCCTGTACATGCTCCAATCTGCCTCAAACATGTGTGATCAGAGTCCGGCCCTGATGACATCCACAGGCCAATATACATTCACAGTCATAGCGCCACCTGGCAGGCATTTTGGATGTCTCGCCATGAAACAGGAAGTACTGTCTAACTAGCCTCTACATGCTCCAATCTCAGACTTTACATTTGTGATCAGAGTCCGGCCTTAATAACATACCTAGGCTGATATACAATCACAGTGATAGTGCCACCTGGTGGACAGTTTTGATAGGTCGCCATCAAAAAGGCCAGAATACACTCTTCAACGCTGCTTACAGCTTTGATTCCCTTTTAAAATTACAATTACTGAAATCTCTTGCTAGTTTTATGGACACTTCAGATTGGAGCAGACAAAAGCAGCCTGTTACCTCAGCATTATCCAGAACAATGGCCAACAGTTCTGGTTACATGAGCCTGCTGTCCTGAAAATATGGACGTTATTTTTTACCTTCTTGAGATCAAGAACAAAAACATACTGACGAGTTTAAGCCTATGTGAAGGTGAGATCTTCAGAAGCTCCTGGTAAAGCAGCACAGCCGGGCCCCCAGCCGGGACTGGAGGAGGCTTAAAGTTGTAACAGATTTTGAAATCAGGTTGCATCACCCACATAAGAAGAAACTTCACAGAAATTCTTCCCTCTAATCTCACACATGTACACACTGGTAGATTGCAAAATAATGGCACATCACGCATGCCACGGTATTGTTAAGATTGTCGTGCCAAAGGGAGCAGTTTGGAAGCTTTCAAACTCCATCTTAAAACCCCTTTAATTCCAAACACTGGGCTGGGCTGACGCTTCATCACAACAACAGCAAAATTGTTCCATACAATTGATTTGTTTGATAGTTTCACTAAAATTCACAAGATACAAAGGTGTGTTTATCTTCAGTTATACTTGTTCTCTTTGTTGATGTGTATCAAGGGGATATCATTGCTTTAAACCTATTCGTTTTTATTTATGTTCACATTTTTGCCCATATACATCGAAAAATAGACTGAAGGGTTTCATGGCCTGTTCATTTTTCATTTTACAGCGTTTGCTTTAACTTGTGTTGTTTTTAGATGCTCTTTATGATTAAATTTGACTTCAATTGATTTTCAAAGTGAAGTCTTTACTAAATATAGTTTGATCTTTAGTTAGAAATGACCACTGATTATCAATATTGACGGAAACAGAGGTGTTTGTCACGGTAAACTTTTGTCAAACATCAGTTCAGTGAAAGATCCCAGACCAGATTTCTCCTTCGATTGTCAGGAGGGAAGAAACTAGATAATCTCTAATAAACTTCCTGAGCATGAACCCACCTGCAATATTATGAAAATCCAGCCCCCGATGCATGTTTGACCTACAGCTACAAAATTTGGCACACATCTGTAACACGTCAGGATGCACTAAAAAGCCTTTTGCACACATACCCAAAACGCAACAGGAAGTCAGCCATTGTGAATTATGTGTCATATTTTGGAAGATTTAGACCAATTTTTGCACTTTTTCAAAAGCTATAAACTCAAACAGAATAACCCAGAGAGAACTGAAATTTGGCCAGGATGTAAACCAGGTATGGGTGATCAAAAGTAAGCAAAAATACTCCACAAAAGTCTTTGGCGTGGAAATGGGATTTCAACGTTTTGCAGTGACACAGGAAGTGCACTCTAACTGGCCTGTACACGCTCCAATCTGCCTGAAACATTACATGTGTGATCAGAGTCCAGCCCTGATGAATTCCATAGACCAATATACAGTCACAGTGATAGCGCCACCTGGTGGATGGACAGGAATTGCTCTATTACTAGTCTGTACATGCTCCAATCTGCTTCAAAGTTTAAATCTGTGATCGGAGTTCAACCCTCATCACATCTATCGGCCAAAGTACACTCTCAGTCGCAGCGCCACCTGGTGGACATGTTTGGATTTGCTGACCAGCAAGGATGCGAGGACCTGTTCAATGCTGCTTTCAGTTTTTAAATAGGGTCCGAGCACTAAAACTGCAAAGGCCTTAATAAAACCCATGGGTTTCTTCTTATTATTATTACTTTTATGTTCAGTCGTTGGTAGAGTAATCCAGTTACTTTTGCATTAAGTAAGTAGTAACACAGTGTTTAAGCGACCTGCACAACACAGGCTTCACCTCAGACATGGACAAGACACAAACAAGTGAAAGAAACATCTTCATCACTGCAGCAAAATCATGACACAGTGTAAATATATATAAAAAACCAACAACATTAAAACACACCCATAATAGAAAAATGTGATGTAAATATAGAAACACGGCAAGTTGCACAGACAAACACATTTCCAGGGATCTCTGATTGGACTCATGAGTAGTTGCCATGGTTGCGGCTCAAATCAATTTATTTAGAGATGCATTTATAAACAACAAGCAGCGACCTAAGTGCTGTGCAATTAAAGTAACAACTATAAAACAGCTCAAGTAAAAGTAAACATCAAATATTGAATCAAGAAGTAAAAGTGTTTTTTAAAAAATGTACAGTGTTAGTGATGTCCTGATGTGAAGGGGCGAAGTGTTCCACATTTTAGGAGCAGCTTCTGCAAAAGGCTTTAATCTGGACCTCAGGACAACCAGGAGATCTGCAGACCTCAGTGATGTTGTGGGAGTGTGTGGAGCTAAAAGATCAGAGAGGTAGAGAGGCCTGGGGCTATTTAAACACCTAGAAACAAATCAGAAAACCTCCAGATCAGGTATAAATGTGACTGGGAGTCGATGCAGAGGAGCAGCTATAGGTGAGCTGTTATTTGACTTGCCTTTAAAGAGCCGAGCAGCAGAATTTGGAAATGGTTGGAATCATTAAAGTGTCACTTAGCATGATGCAGACTTTGTGTAAATATCTGGGCCCTGCAATCAGCATGTCAAAAATGTCTTCTGTATAAAATGCGTTTTGTTGTGTCGTCAGTGATCGTCATTAATCGGAACACATTTCACTGAATTTCTCTCTAAATTTGCCTCTTCTGTTTCTTTTTCAGCTAATGGCTACACATGCTGTTGAACTGGTGATGATTTTTTCTTCTCCTGCTCACAGCTTGCAGTGTTTTGATCTCTCAGGGCTACTGTAATTGTAGTCCAACCCTGTTTCATTAACACTGAGTTCCCGTACAGCTAAACTGCATTGCCATTTATGTTCTGAAAGAAAACATTTTCCTCCCTTAAAGATAAGACTGTCGGAAAGGCTTCCAGTTTCAAAGCTACAAAGCTTCAAAGTGCACATTGGGAAGATCAAAAGGAAGTCAGGGCACAAGTCTGACACAAGATTTTGACCAAGGAGACTGTTTTTTGCCCTGTTTGAAACCATTCTCCTTAATTTTTTTTATACATTTTTGTTTGGTTGGGTTGTATGTGCCAGAGCTTCCTATTTAAGCTCAAGGAAATGTCATGTTTTGGGTTGGAATATAGCCCATTTACAACATATTTGGTCTTCTACTGCATTTTCTAGGTGATGAGCCTCAACCCATCAAGTACATTGGCTGAGAAGCATCAGCAGTAAAGCAGTAAAGCAAATACAACTACAGGGGGTCCTCAACTTATGTCAGAGATCTGTTCCTACAGATTGATGTAAGTCGAATTTCAGCATAAGCCAGAACTCCGGAGAAAATGTAAACAAAGCCGTTCTGTGCGTCACGATGTTGATCAGTTCTTCAGAAAAGACATGAATAACGACTTTCATGTATGTTTGAGTCATTTTACAGGAAGATAACAGAATATGTTGCACTGTTTTTACAACTTGATCTAATAATGCCGATGTTCGTCGATGTTTTGCCCTGTTCCAAGCGTTTAATTACAGCTAATTTGTTGTAAGTAATTAACTTCATTTTTGGACTTACCGGTTAAGTTACAATGACTTAACATGTATTTATGTTGTTTTATTTCCTGTTTTTACAATAAAGAAGTCAAGTTTGCTACAACTCACGATTCATTTTGCAAGCACGAGTTAACTAGTTGGACAGCTGCAGCTTTCACGTTGCCGTGAAGACAGCACACATGGCTTTCCTTTTCCATTTCTTCAAAGCACAGCCATCAGAAGAGTCTGATTTATGCTTTGGAGACATAATGAAGGGCACAATGTTAGCAAATGTAGCACAATCATGGCTGCGTGCAACCGGAGAATGTAAACAAAGCCGTCTTATAGCGCTGTGTGACGTCCGCTTTGCTCGTCAACTAGCTTCACGTAACCAGCTCCGCATAATGACGAAAGGCTGTAGGTCGAGGACGCCATAAACTGAGGACCCCCTGTATTTGTTGATCACAAGCTAATTTGTCAAACGTGACAAACTCCCTCAAAACATGATTGAGAATGCAGTTTAGTTAAATGGAAATGTAGTCTTTGGGAGTCAGAGCTGCTGTAATCATCTTCATACGAATTCATCAAAGTTTGAAGCATAAATGTACTAAAAATTAGTGACAAATGAAGCCAAATGCAAGAAAAAGACATAGACGTGAGTGATGCTGATAGTGAAGAATAAATTGTAGTTGTTCTCAGTTTCAGGCAACTGTGTCTCTCCGACGTGTTAATCGATCCTTACAGTGCTTTCCGTCACTAAAATGCTTGAAAATGCTCATCATAAATTCCCACACAGTTCAAGAGTAAGTGTCTAAATTGCTTGTTTTGTCTGATCAATAGTCCAAATTCCCAAGATGTTCAATTCAAGGCCAGTGCTTTTTCATATTTTCTTACAAGACAAACATAATTACAAAACAAATCGGTCTGTTGATCTCTTAATTAACTCGTATTTTCAGCGCTAATTGAAATAATCTCATTAACCTGCGTACGTTTGATTGGTAATTGTTCTGCTTTGTGTTTGCGACTTCAAACTTCGTCTCTCCTCATCAGTATGTGGCCACCGGGTAATATATAAAGCCGGTTTTATTCAGCGCGCCTCCCAGAACAAGACCCTGATGTGTTAAATTGCTCTCTCCAGAAAAATTTAAAATCAGCAGGATGTCATTGCGAGGCGCCGAGGTACAGGCCTGTCTCGTTTCCCTCCATCGAGTGTGCCACGGATACCGCGCTCATTCCTATGGGTTTATTATCGCGCTCTGTTATTCCCCGCCTGTCACCCCGACTGTTAATTATTCATGCTTAATAACCACCTGCATGGGCGTAATTTTGGTCCTGACATTTCATTAGCTAATATCAGATGCCTTCATTTGTTTTCTGGAGTCACAATTCAGGATATTAAGTTGGATGACATTAACTTCTATGGCCAGAATTATCTTGTGAACCTTGTAAATTGTAAAGTGTGTCATAATTTCAGGGGAACGATTATAATGCGAATACGTGTTTTGTCTCTGTAGTGTGATTTTCTGTTGGCAGAGCATCGGTGATGAAGTCAAAGTGATTCCTTGTCTCTTCTGAGGGCTTTTTTAAATGTTATTATCTGAGCTCCAGATGTGCTGATGAGCCCTGAGGAGGAAAACTTGATGGAGTTTAAGATAATTGGCAGAATTAGGTTGTACATATTGCGTGCTATGCTTTCCTCAACTTAAGTTAAAAGCATGATGAGGTCAAGAAAAGCTGTGAGGATGGATTCAGGAGGAAATAAAACCAGACTGCACTTCCTCTAGGCCACACAGTAATCAATAGATGTTGTTGACGTGGTTCTGCATCGCTTTCTGATCAGTGTATCAGAAAGGAAGGACTAAAGCATCTGTTCTTTTAGCATTTAGAGATTTTAACCAGGTCAAGCAGTACGAAGTGTAAAAATTGCAGAGAAGACAGTAGATACAAATTAGTAAAACTATAAATTTAGAATAATCTCTAGACCTTGACAAGTTGCATTGATCATAAAGTAAAATACTATATCGTTCAGTTCCGGATACCTGTGGCTAAATGTTGTGTTCCTTTTAGACACTTTTATCTGGAAGTTGTAATGTTTAAATGATAAACTGAGACTGAATGTTTTTGAAACTGAATTCATTTTTCAGAAGAAATCTCTGGTTGTTCATAATGTTTTGTGAAAAGATAATTTCTTAAATGTGAAAATTTTCAGAATGTACTTTTTTGCACTAAAACAAAGGACACATTTGGAGTTGTGGTTGTTTATCGGTTATGCTGTGATTTTACTGGTAACTGGGGATCAGATTGGGTCGAATGTGGAACTGAACTCAAAGGAGGTTGACAGCAGGTTGGGTTCAATTCCAGCTCACGGCCCTTTGCTGCAGGTCGTCCCCCCATTCGTCTCTCTACTAACCTGTCTAATAAAGGCCAAAAAATAGTTTTAAAACAAGCTGTTACCTAATGAGAATCTGCTGCATGTCTCAGTTGATCTTTAGCACTAAATTCTCCTACAACTTTTAGGATGTTTGGTCTTTTGCTCGACAAGAAGACTGACATCTCTGCATCAAGAAAACCTTTGGTTTCGAGTTGCATAACCACAAACTTAATCTCAGTCTTCATTATTAACGGAGACAGCTATGATTCATCAGTGTAATAAAAACTTAAGCCTCCTGGCTTAATTGATTTCCGCTGTGAGTAAAACAAGATGTGCTTTTGTAAGAACAAAAATCCTTTACTACTTTGGTTTAATCCCTGTCTTTCTTTTCTTCTTTTCCACTCAAGACATAAAAAGTTGCACACCACTACCAGCCATAGAACTTCTTCACTTGAAGACTCCATTTCAGGGCACCAGACTTCTAACCACCAGTAGCATTGTTGTTGAAAACCTTTAGAGCACCAGAACAACACTGGAATGTAGCTGGTTAATGGTTTAGTCTTAACTCTGACTAATAAATGGCCAGTTTACTGACATAACAACCTATTGTTCTACTTTAAAGGAAAAATCAAAGGTAGTAATAAATTTGTGTTTTTACGTTTGAATTTAGAGATCAAGTTGGCAAACCTTTCCACAAATGTTGGGCCCGATATAACGATGATCGAGTTTTAGAAGCTAAAATTTAAAACTTTTGAGTCCAAATTCTTCAAGTTCAATATTTTCTGGTTTGTTTCACTCCTCTATGACAATAAACTGAATATCTTTGGGTTTTGGTGAGAACAAGACATTGGAGGATTGAGCATTTTTCAAACATTTTATAGAGGAAACAAAGGGACAGTTTTTTGGACAGCAAAGTTAAGTGTTGCCTGCAGAAAAAGTAGGTCTGCTGATATGTCTGGGACTGTAGTGGCACAGAGGGACACTGTTTCCAAAAATGTTTGTAAAATGCGACTAAATGATCACATTTCTCAGCCACTTTAGGCATCGTCAGTGACCAGATAGTCGCTGTTTGATATTAAAATGCAACCGAGAAGCATAGAGGCATAGTGCAGTCAGATTGATTGAAAAGTCCTAACCAGTGGTGGAGGGAGAACTCTGAGAATTACAGTAGCTACCGCATTAGTACTATGTTATGAGTGAAAGTCAGGACTGACAAGTATTACTTCCATGCTCCTGCAGTGGCACTGAATGTAAACAGTGAGTGAATCTAAGTGGGTGTAACTGGTGACTACATCAGTAAGCACTCTGTGCCACAATCTACTGCTATAATGGCAGCTGAAAATGACACTAAATTAGCCTTCTTCTTCCCCATCACTGGAACATTAAAAGGAAACGTTTGAGCTCTCGCTGCCGTACAGAAACTTGCTGTTGTCGTGTTTGTCTTGTCCTCGTTTAGTTGCAACTACTGAATTATCTGTGTGGGTGACAGATCACTGGACTGGAGTAGAGTCTACCCACACAACCATGCATGTAGGACAGGAAAAGCAGAATCGTGATCAGCCCAGTAGAAATGGAAACACAGTATGTGGGTAAATGTACATGTGTTACAAGTTGTGCAGTAAGTAAAGGTGTAGAAGTATTGTTGGTGGGTTGGTGTGTAAGGAGGCTAAAGTTAGATTACTGTCATAAAGCTGCAAATGTGCCGTTTTATTGAAGATCCCCCTCCGATGAAAATGGGGTGTTTTTCTTGTTACCATGTCCTTATGGTGTTTCCTGAGCAATATAAGCAGCCATGTCTATTGAAAACTGAAAACTACACAATCAGACTTCCAGGATTTAACGTGTAGCAAACCTGAAGAACAAATCCTGTCAACTTCCTGTAGCATCATTCTTCTTTAGATTTGGAATCCTGTTGACTGACTTCAGCATTATAATTTGCTATTGTGTGGCAGGAGCGGTATAGATCTGCACATTCTAGAGGAAGAAGCATTTTATAGTTGCATCTATGCCACTTTACAGTTGGAAGTGATTATTTTAGTGAAAACAAAAAGATACACAGATGACTGTTTAGGGGTTTAATCAATGACCGAAGAGGGACTTTAAATCCATCCATCAATTTTCTACCGCGAAGTCGGCTGTTTTAGATGTCCCTCCCCCCAGCGACACTTTCCAGCTCTTCCTGGGGGATCCTGAAGAGTTCCCAGGCCAGATGAGATACATAATCCCTCCAGCTAGTTCTGGGTCTGCCCTGGGGTCTCCTCCTGGTCGGACGTGTTCGGAAAACCTCCAAAGGAAGTCTCCCCTGAGGAATCCAAATCAGATGTCCAAACCACCTCAACTGGATCCTTTAGACGGGAAGGAACGGCAGCTCTACTCTGACCTCCCTCCAGATGTCTGAGCTTCTCACCCTGTGGAGGAAGCTTATTTCGGTCGCTTGTACCCTTGATCTTGTTCTTTCGATCACTACCCGGGGCTCATGACCATAGGTAAAGGTTTGAATGGAGATGGACTGGTAAATCAGGAGCTTTGCCTTGCGGCTTAGTTCCCTCTTTACCACGATGGTTCGGTACAATGCCCCATCTGTCCATCTCTCGCTCCATTTTCCCATCGCTTGTGAACAAGATCCTGAGATACTTTAAACTCCTTCGCTTGGGGAAGCAACTTTCCTCCAACCCAGAGGAAACAGTCCACTGGTTTCTAGCAGAGAACAATGGCCTCAGACTTATAGGTGCTCGAGGACTTTAATATATAGAACCTAAATGTTTCCCTAGTCCTACTGAAGTGATTTGATGCTTAATCCAAAACACACTTTTAACTTGTTTGTGATAACCACAGATATTTCATAGCTTTCACAGAACCTCTATGAACATGTACTGTAGATTGCCAGAATTTTTTAAACATTATGCACCAATATTCTTATGGCATCACAAGTGTAAATTGAACCTTTGTCGCTAGCATGTTTCCATGGAATCATCAAGTGAATCTAAAGGGAATGCATTAACTGTTTTGAAACTATTTAACTTGGCTGTACAGGCTATGTTGCTGTAAACCTGAAACAAAACTCAAACTGCTAAAAAATCTTGAAGATAAAAAAAATACAGAAAGCTTTCTCCATCTACAAGAGAAACACTGTGAGAAGTCTTCAGGAATTGTTTTGAGTCGGACAAATAGTTATTATTCTCATGCGTTTTTGCCAATTTTGTCATTTCCATTAACTTTTCCTGATGTAGAACATACAGATACAATTATGTTATCGAAACATGGCTCATGCTGATCTCTGATTACTTACTAAAACTCAGTGGACGGAGCTCTCTAATAGATGTGACTTGAGTGTTGATTGTTGATACTCCTCCAAAAAAACACTATTTTTCCCCAAACAGCCTCGAAAGCAGACGCAATCCTTCAAGATGAAGTCCTTGAAGTCAGTTTAACTGAGCTCCTCTGTAATAGATGGACTGTCTCCTTTCCTCTCCTCCATCCAATAAGTAGCAGTCAATATCAGCCCTTCCAGCTGAACAAACATGGTCACCGGTGTGGGTATCCGATCAATCTGTTCTTTCTGCACCGTACCAGTCCCACGGATCTTCTGCTACAGTGTTTCCTTTCATTCACGCAGCAATCCACTCCGAGCGCTTTAAAGGAGGTTGGGAAGGAAGTGTGCCTCTGATTAAAGTGAGCCCCCTCTGAGTTGTGACCCAGCCCGACGGTGGCAGCGCTCCAGATCTGCTGATGAGGACGCTTCAGTGAGGCCGACGCTCTGTCTGCTGCTCTGTGGTCCAACATGGGGGTTTTCTGTCAGAGGCGTAGCTCCTTTTGTCTATAAACATTTTCCTTGTCAAGTGCTGGCCCCTAATTCACCTGGCAGCTCACTCAGCGTTATATAAGTCATCCCGGTGTTTTTACTGTAAAAGTGAAAGCTGTAGCCCAGCGTGCCGGCGGCTCTGGTGAATCCAGCAGCAAAAAAAGGACAAAAATCAGTCGTTGTCTGTACAGTCTCAGACATAAATATCTCCAATAGTTACACAAGAACCGCATTTGACTTTGCTTGACTGAGAAGAGACATAAAATATTTCTTTTAATTAGCAAATGAATTAATACATGATTCCAGATTGCCCTTGTCCTGTAATGTAATAACACGCATCAGTACCTGCCAAATAATTTGTGCAGACTAATTTAGATTTGGCATTGGGGGACCGTACTCAATTTTGAGATGAAAAGTTTAGAAATTCCCTCGTGCAGTTTAAAAACTTTAATCAAGCTCCAAGGTCAAAATCCTGCTGTGTTTTTAATTTAAGAGCCGTTTACGGTCTCCGTGGCTGCTAACTCGTAGCTTGGGAGGATATTTAGGAAAGTATAGCGTGTTACAAGATCTGGATGTGTCGTTTCACATCAATCAAAGCAATCTGATTAGAAAAGAAATAGTGAAGTCATTGTGAGAGGAAACCCAGAAACAGATGGATGTCTGAGAAAACTTGTGATGTAATAAGTACAGAGAAAAAAAAAATAGGTGTAACACTATTTGTGGTTCCATGTACTCAAGATATAAGTAAATGATGCAATAAGGACCGAGTAATGCATCATGCTGTGACATACAGAAATAGCAGACAGGGTTAACTCATTGTAATGTTGACACATTATTTTTTAACCCATGCATGTTTTGTACAACCAAATAAACTAACTCTTAAAAATTTTGTTAAGACAAGCAATGTACCTGAAGAGCAAACAAACAGGAGCTAATCAGTGTAGAAGAATTTAGCGTGTTTGCTTCTCTCCTGCTCTCTGTGCTCGCATATTCCGCATCAAAAGCTGTTCACATTTCTATATGTTTTGCATTTCTGCTGTCAGACAACAGTATAAGTGTGAATGACTGAAGTGCGTTAGGACGACTTGTTACCCAGCAGGAACTTCCAAGCTGCTGCTGCTCTGACATGTTGTCTGACAGTCATCATACACAGGAGTTAACAAAGACAGCTGTGTTGTGAATTTGGTATTTCAGTGCATGCTTGATAGAAAAAACTATCACTGAAGTCAGAGAATAATTACACAATGAGGTGGATCTATGGAGGGATAGATAGATAGGTAGATAGATAGATATAGATCCTTTAATAACCACAAGGGAAAAACATTACAAAGATTTTATTCAACATTACAAAAGTAACTTTGTGCAGAAATTCAATGTAAAAATGCATCTTAAAAGAGTGTTTCCTATTTCAGTGACACATGTATTGCACAAATATTGACCAAATTGTTAAAAATGAACACTGTTTATGTAATGGTTCCACATAGGGCCTGAACTCCAGTCTCCTGAGTACAAGTCCTGTGTTGGGTTAATGACACTAACGCCTCCAGACTCCTTGGTATTTATTTTATGTGCACAGCCAAAGGAACTCACTAGTTACATGACACGGATGCAACCGACCAATAGGCCCAGGATGTAGCTACAACTCTTGCCTTTTTTTGTCTGCCAGACCCCTTGATTCAACCACCTTTTGTTCTTTGTTGTATTACCCTCTGCTACTGATTGGTAATCATATGCAAATGAACCTCTAGTCACCTTTGTATTTACATCCCCTTCCTCCCCTTACTCTCTGACAATCCCTATAAAATGTGGACTTCCCAAATATTCTGGGTCAGCTTACCTTCACAGACTCATGCTCTGTGTTGGTAAGCCCACCGTATGCCGGAAGACCCATAAACACCCCACTACGGCAAACTTCGAAGGACTAAGAGTGAAATTTCTTCAGCAATATATCAACTGTCTGGGAGCATTCTGCATTACCTCCTGCCCAGTTTTTGTGAGATTGGATGTCGTTACTTTTGGTCAGACTACTAAACATGAAACAACGATGGTTCTTATTCTTATTAATTAAGAGACTCTCATTTCGTTTACTGTACAGTATGTATTAGCTGTATCAAGTCGCAGTTAGTTTTCGTGTCACTGTGTTGCCACCTTTTGCATCACGTTGTGGTCCCCAAAGTACCCATAATGCTTAACTACCAGCAGTCATGGAATATAACCAGATACATTTACTCAAGCACTGCACTTAAAGTTATGAGGTACTTGTACTTCACTTGGGTATTTCCACTCCACCACATTTACTTTGCAGATTCAATTCATTATATATCAGCTCCGGCAGCATATGAGCTCCATCACAACCAGCTGCAGTATTTAAAAGCTGCTTACAAAGCATAAGTAATAAATCAAGGGCAACTCCCTGAATTCCTGATGGATATTGTCTAACAGCTCTTTTGTACTTCTCCAGCTATAAAATATGGAATGCAGAACATTTTTCTTGTAGTTCAGTATAGATTCAGCTCTATTTTTATGTTTTATCAAACAGAGAACCTGAACACATTGTCCGGGAACTAATAAATGTTCCGTTGTATTTTTATTAAGCAGTGCTGTAGCGGTTATATTTCCAATCTCCTGGCCTGTCTTTGACCTTACTGTCTGTCAGTATACATTTACTGGCATCATAACCCCCCACATGTCTCACATGTGTCATCAGTGTTCTTTACAGTGGCTCTTGTAAAACATCACAACCCCATCTGAACGGCTGGTGCGCTGATATTTTACCTTTTTGATCTGTTCTTATCAGTTTGGACAGGAGGGAGCTCAGGTCAGAGGTAAGACAACAAAGACTTTACAAGGAAGACATCCAGTCTATCATCGGACACATTTTTGGCGTGCTGAGCACATTATGATGGGACAAACAGTTCCCCTTCCGGCTGCTTCTTGCTTCAGTCCTAACCGTGTTGTTGGGTGGATTTCAAAGGGTTTCATACACAACTGTTCAGGTGTAGATCAAAATCTCTGCTGTTCATTAGAACACTCCTTTTTATTATTTTTTTTTCTGCTCTCAATCATGACTAGGGCTTATCCCTCTTTGCTTTTAGCTTAAACTCAGCTGGATTTGAAGGGATTAACTGAGGTGTTTTTGACAAAATTGCCTGTCTCAAGTGTTGCAGTCTGTCTGAAATCACTCTGCAGTGACCTACCTTGTTAAAAACCTCCCACAGTTTCGGTCATTTATGGGAGAAAAGTGACTAAGATCACAATGATTGGTAGTGATAATTAAGGGATGGGTATATGCACAGTGCTGTCACTAATGCCAGCACAGAGAAATAGCTTGAGTGTGGTTGGGGAGGATTATATATTCATCGGTTTCAGGGGTGCTGGTTTGTAAATCCTACAGTGAGACCTTCCTCACTCTGCTGAAATGAGCTGCCAGCAGACTTAAAAAGAAATTCATTTAAATTGGTTTCAGTACTGAATAAATGCTGTTTCAGGGTATTTTTCTTTCTTTTTCCCCCATAACTAAAATTCAGGGGGAAACACTTTCTAGCCACGAAACCTGTCTATCTGTCCGGGTGAATTAGCATAAATCCTGAAGTTTCTGTCGTCTTCTCGCGCTACCGGCAGCCACAGACATACAAAAGTTGGACAGCCCACTCTGACCATTAGTTTGTGGACTGTCATTTTAAAGCTTAGACTTTTATCCTTGATTGGATTGCTCTTCTAATTGTTATTTTTGCTTAATTTGCTACTTATTGATCGTCACTCATTTTGTACAACCACCTACACTACCGTTCAAAAGTTTGACATCACTTAGAAATGTCCTTATTTTTGAAAGAAGCACACACATGAAATGAATCATAAATCCAGTGTAGACATAGTTAATGTGGTAAATGACTATTCTAGCTGGAAACAGCTGATTTTTAATGGAATATCTCCATAGGGGTACAGAGGAACATTTCCAGCAACCATCACTCCTGTGTTCTAATGCTACATTGTGTTAGCTAATGGTGCTGAAAGGCTAACTGATGATTAAAAAAAGTCTTTTGCAATGATGTTAGCATGAATTTGTCTGAGTGACCCCAAACATTTGAATGGTAGTGTTTATTTGACTGCACATACTGGATTGTTTACAGACGTTACAAAATACATTTGCACTTGAGATCATGGAACAATAAAGAACGGAGGGCAATAAGCTGACTCTGACACGAGCTAAAATTAGCCTTGGGGCAGATGATTTCCGTTGCAGCTTTTTGTCGGCAACAACATGGACTTTGCTTAAGGAAAACATACAGAAACTTTTGCCCGATCATTTCAATAACAGTATTTTTGATGGTTTTATGGTGCGGATATAAATGGTCAAACAAACAAGTTGTGTTGTAACAGCAAATAAAATGTCCGTTTTCAATCAACATCATCCTTTTTGGTTGCTGAAATATTTCCGTACCGCAGATATTGTGTTTGTTTTTGTAACCAGATCTTCCTTTTGAGTCAGTCTTTCACGTGTTTCAATCATTTTGCCCGTCAACAAACTCTATATCTTGAAGATTCAATGATAAACACAAATGTCTATCCAAGAAGTCAGAGTACATTATACTCTATGAGACAGACCTTTGTTGTAGATTAGTCATGGAATATGACAAATGTGCAAGGTTTTTTTGTATTATATAGCAAAAATAGTTGTATTTGACTTAATTTGCCTCACTTCTTGCTTTTGTGGAAGTGTGTAGTAGGATGTCGACGCTGAAGCAATATATTTTGTAGCCCTGGACCACAATGTATGTTTTCCGCTCCGTTGGTTGTAATGGTTCAACTATGGCAAGCTGCTCCTCCAGGTGTCCTTGAGCCTAATGTTTTCTGCTTTGTAATGAGTTGTACAGCCCAATGCACACAAGTATCTATAGATGACATACCAGGCAGATAAGATAGTTGTTACTGAGGATGGAGATTGCTTACTAGCCCTTGACATGTTTCTGTCTCGCACACATGCTGTGAATATGAGCAAAAAGAAAAAAAATGATTGGTTGTATCGCCTCCAGTCTTGTGGTTTATTAGTATAATCAAACTCAGTGTCAGTCTCATGACTCAGATGAAATTGGCAGCGGATTTGTTTTGATATAAGATAATTTTTGGATGGTGGAAGTCGCCCAAGTGAAACAAAAAGTCGCCCCAAATATCACAACCTACCTAAATCTGCCCACTCAGTTAGATCAAAAGAATAAAAATGGGGCAGAAAACCACCCAGTGAGGTAAGCTACAATTAAAACATTATGATTCTACCCAGATATGACTGACATTCAGCTCTCCTTTCAATTTAGAGTTCCTGTTGCGCCCATGACCCTACAGTGCGCTATTATTCTGTCAAGAAATTCACCTTATTCTCAGTATATACTCAGTAAAAGGGAACAACACCTGAATGCAGCCTAGTCAGACACCCTCAATATAATCCTTGCTCTTTATTTGAACCTAAATATAAAAAACCCTGTTTGAACAGCTCCTGTCAGAGCTGCTCTTCTGACGAGATCATTTTTGTACTGGAAGCTATATCTGTTCCATTGAGGTCATAATGATTATATTTCACCTCATCTGAGCTTAATGACATACTCCACAAAGTCTTTTGCGCTTATATTCACTCCATAATACTCAAATCGAGGACCTTTATTTTCCATAAAGTGGCGGTGGGGTTCAGAAATCACTGGATCGGTGATGAAAAGTGTAGAAAAGATCCCATTTTTCATTCTTCATACCGGTGTAGAATGAGTCTTTCCCGCCCCCCGCTCTGCTGGGTAGAAGTTCAGTGGGATTGATTCCAAACGGCAAAAAAGATTTTTCTCACTTTGCTCCCGTCGTCCTCTGACTGAGGAGAGAGCCTATTTAATTGCCCTGGCCAATCTAATCAAGTGCATGCTAATCTGGATTGATTTTGACTTTAACCTTAATCAATCGGACTGCTTCTCTGACGGTTCATCAGAACGAGATTTTGAAGGTCTCAATCATTCAGATATGATTTCCCTCACTGTCATTTGATAACAGTGGATCAGATTTCCCTATTGAGGGAAGATGCATCTCAGTCTATGCTGAGGTGTTTTCTGGATAACTGACCAAGGCAAAATTAAATCGGCGAAGTTGTTGCAGCAAAATTCTACCGCTTTATGATATGGATTCATAATGATGTCATAGCTGTTGATGGATAATGAACTCCATGCTTCTTGGGCCAGTTTAACCCTCCTGTTGTCCTCATTTACGAGCACCAAAAAATATTGTTTCCTTGTCAAAAAAAAAAAATCCAAAATTTCAGCAAAAAAAAATTCCCCAAATTTCTTAAAATTGGCGAAACCTTCAGGAAGAAGATTCCAATAATTCCTTAAAAGGTTCCCTCAAAATTTTATTTTAAAAAAATGGCAAGAAAATACTTGTAAATATTTTTAGAAAATGAGTAAAAATCTTCCAAAAAATCCTAAAAATATCCAAAGTGATTACATATATATCAATATATATGTAATCATGGCCCAGAGATCCAAAACTGAGACAGATTTGTTGTTCACAAGTCATTCTATGATCATAGAAGAAGGCTAATTTAATATAACAGGTGCACTTAAGAGATCAAAATATGCAAAAAGTTCCATCATCATGAACATTTTAAGGAAACCCACTTTCAAGTTGAACTTATTTGGAAGTTCAATGGAAAAATTATGACCAAACTATCATCATTCACAGTCACAAATCAACTTTCTTACTTACCTTTATGCACTCGCAGAAACACACAATTATTCTGTGAAATAAATGATTATTATTGTCATTTAGCTTCTGCTTAGTTTTGGCTTCTTTCCAATAAAGGTTTGCTGGATGTTTCGGGTTGTTTGCAAAGCTTCTAATCACCCCACAAACCAGTTAATGTTATTGTGTTCACAACATTAATGAAAGCCAAACTACATCAATGAGTTGCAATAAACTTAGAATTTTCCTTTAAATGCCTTAAACATGTATTGTAATTCCAGGTGCTACTTCTGCTTTAGCAAATAAAAGAAAAAATCGAGGTACAACAACAAAAGGTTCGCTTACTCATTTATAGCTAACTGAGAAAATTACAGTGATCGATAGCACAAATTTCAGGTAGTTTTCTCAACTGTTTTATCTCATCGCACCTGTGAGATGAATCCAAAGCGCCTGCAGAGAAAATGTCCTTGTGAGAGTCACAAAGCCGAGACAATAGATTATTCATGATTTTTAAGGAACGCACGCAAACATACGGCAAACCTCAAGGGTCTTTTATTCATTAGGGCTTAGACTGCCGTAAAGCAGCATGCCAACAAATTGGATTAGCGCTGCATTTAGAGAATTAAAACACCATTCTGTGGAAAATTGATCAGGATGAAATGAGATACTTGAAAAGAGCCCGATCTGAGCGCTGAACCCTGTCGCTTTTCTTTCATCTCATGCTGAGATTCACCGTGAGATGATTTCCTCCCTGAGGGGATAGATGTGTATCTGGGAATAAAATATCTATTCCTGACTGTTTGGCATGTCTAATGTACACAGATTTACAAGAAACACCTTGGTTTAGCCCTCATGGATAGGTTTACATAAAAAATAGCTCAAACACAGCTAGGGGCTTCTCCTCCTTCTTCTTCTCCAGACTGATTAATGGCCGCCCCTGAGAACACAGACCCCTGTTTCTTTACACCAAAATACAATAGCCAGGGTTATTTGAGGGATTTGTTCTATTTCAGCCAGCTGTGGTGCATTTCTAGCTGCTCTCTCACTCAGCTGTGTATGTTTTAGCAGAGAGAGTGGGTGTTATGTAAAGCCTCCACCCATTCTGGGTATGTAGGGGCAGATCAGTAATAGCAGTGGATTTAGGACAGGAGTGTAAGATGCAGGATACGATCCTTCTGGAGCAAAGATGTGAAACATTCACAGTGAAATATTTATACTCCATGCTCCAGGAAGGCTAATGGTGTCACACCATTTGTTTTCATTTCCTGCTTGGAGTTTTTAGCCAAGTACCAATATGTGTAGAACATCATTTGAAAGAGCTTGAGCTGAGGATTTGCGCTGCGGACTTCTCCAGAATAAATAAGTGTGGCCTGCACTTAAAGTTCAGGGACATCTGAGACATGCCAGGTCCAGGCTGCACAGCAGGTGGCAGTGAAATACTTCCACTCTTTATGCAAATTAACTCAGAAAAAAAGCTTGTTTTTGGACACAAATAAAGATTTTTTTTCTTTCTTGTGTGCAGAGATTGAGAGAATCTGTGCCTCATTAAAGGGTGTACCTGTCGGCAGCTTCCTCCAGCAGTTCTGGGGAATTTACTGTGTGTTTTTGTGAATAATGAGGAGAGGCGCTGCCAGTATGTTCATCTCACCAACAGCCTACAGCAACTTTAATGGAGCTTTTTGTTTTCTCACTGACCTCAATAAGAAAAACAACTCAGAAAGTAAGTAGGGTCTGTGTCTTCAAGTTAGAGTGCATTGTCACTGAGGAAAAACAAGGAATGAGTTTTATTTTCTGCAGTTTGTGCGTGGCAAAATGGAGAATCTACATAATTTATTTCCTTCTATAAAAATATTTTTTGTCATTTCTCGAGATCATTCAAATTCCCTTCAGTTTCCTGAAGTGATATCCTCAAACTGCTTTTTATGTCTGTCCAACAGTCTAAAAACCCCTTAAGTATTTTGTTTACAGTGATACAGAACGCAAAAAAAAAATGAAAATACCCACATTTAAGAGCTGGACCCAGTTATATACTTATATTTTGATTACATAACACAAACAAAATCAGTACATCAACTGAAAAAGGAGCTAGAACTGGAAAATAAAAACATGTATTCCGGCAAAACATTACTGCAATTGGTATAGGAGAAGAATGCTGGTGGAAAATTGTTCATTTATATTTTCTTGTCAGGAAAATTCTTCAATGGAGTCCTGACTTCTCCAAATTAACACTCTGTCATCTCTCAAGTCAAAGTAAAGTTTTACTCGCAGAAAGGAAGCAGCATGAACAGAACATGGCTTGAACAAGTGATTGACAAAAGTGTGAAACGGCGTAGCTTTTATACAGGGACATAAGCATGAAATACACATCTTGGTGTGTGTTATCTCTAATTTGCTGCCGGTTAAGCCATGGCACTTCATGGAAAATTCCTGAGTACAGCTTCCTGTGAGTTACACACCACACAGTTATATAGTACTACAGTGAATAAGAACATTTAATCGTTAAATGCATTCATTTTCACAACATTTTACCAGTTAGTACTCTGAATTAATCGGACTGCTTCTCTGACGGTTCATCAGAGCGAGATCTCGAAGGTCTCTATCATTCAAATGTGATTTCTCTTACTGTCATTTGATAACAGTGGATCAGATTCCCCAATTGAGGGAAGATGCATCTCAATCAGCGAGATTCGCTGGATTTTGGTTGATTTTTTTGTGATTGTTGTTGAGAAACATTTTTAACATTCCTTTCTTCCACCAAAAAATGTCCAAAGATTTCCCAAAAATGTTGAAAATGCGGACATCAGAAGTTTCACTGTGAAAATCTGAATATTTTCCCACATTTTCAAACTTTAAAATGGGTCAATTTTGGCCCGCAGGACGACACAAAGGTTAATTCTATCAATAGTTTACTCACGTTAGCGACACTAAGTTGACACCGGGTCCAATTAACTGAACCTACCGATATGTTACATAACGTTTGCTGCACATCAGTATTTTGCGAATGTCTGTTTAACTTGTAAAATCTATTATCTTAAGCTAATAACTTCTCCAGTAATTTGCTGCCCTGTTTTCCAAGACAACACTCCTCTGACTCTCTGACCTGGTGTCTGGTGATGTGACGCCATTTTCAAGGTTGCACTCTCGCAAGTAATTAACGTCGTATTAACCCGATGTATCAAAGAGTAGTTACTGAGCAAGATAGTTATCTGTAGTTTACCTTCGTACTCTCTGGTATCTGACACAGTGCAGCACTCTGCTGTGAAGGTGGAGACGGGTGGTGGTGTACTGTATTTGCGATAATAAAAATTTTTTAAAAAGAAATTCAAAGGAGCGGCGGCTGTGATTTAGGAATGACGACCTGCCGCTCCTAATTGAATGTAGAAGAAACACTGACTAGTATGGAAGCTGGGTCAAATACTGAATCAAAACAGCTTCTTGAGTCTTGGCTGGTTCTTGGGGTGTACCCCACTTTGACCCAGAGATGCTTTTCCAGAACCTCTGGACAACATCCTCAGCTGCACCTGAACATTAGCTCTGATTAGCTCGCTGCTAATCTCTTTTCCATCACCCCTGCTAACCCCTTTTCCCTCCTCCAAAAGCCACATCCTTGGCTTCCTTGCTATATATTTATGGACCATCTATGTATATCCCATGCCGACCCGGTGGGTGAGGTCAGCCCTCGGAGCGGCGAGCCGGACCGGCAGCTTTCCTGCGGCTGGAAGTTTGACTTGTGCCAGACACGTTGAGTCGTGATGGCGCTCCAAGTGAAAAAAAGAAGGGCGGAAGAAAAGCCGCGCCCTGAGAGCAGAGCTGCCGGTTCTGGTGAACCACTCCTCCAGCTCTCAAACGGAATGGTATTACATAAGCTGGACTTGAAGAAAAACAGGGCCAGCGTGCATACTGTACGGGGTTGCACAGTCCTTGAGCGTATCGAGTGGTGAGCAGTGTGATTCTAAGGCTAAAAAGCAGATTTCGGTTAGAGGTTGCAGAGGAATAACTGTGTAAATTATGTAGTTTTCTACACTGACTGATGAATCTGTAGTGCTATGTTGAACACAGGTCCTTAACTTTGTTTTCAAGCGTCAAGGCTGATTGCATCTCACATTTAATTGGCAGCCGTGATTCCCTCAGTGGGCAGTGGATGCTGTCCTTGCCAGCAGCTTTATGCTGCATTCCTGTTTCAGTCAGTTTCATGGACATGCAGTACTGTGCAGAAGTTTGAAGCCCGTTAGATTCGACTCTAGAGAACAACGACACGTGAATATGAGCCACTTCGTGAATCCAACTCACTGAGACAGTGCTGACCTTTTAAAGAACAGAGAATATGCTGAATTTAGTAACCATACAGTTTTATTTAACTCTACTCTGCTGAATTAGAAGCAACACCGGAAGAGCGTTTGTATTCATTCTGGAGCAAATTAAACAAGCTGCGAGGATTCACTGTCACTGAGCAGTTACTGTCGACAGATCAGTGGCTGTTTGTAAAAATTTTTAGTTAAAAAAGCCAAATAAATACAAGAGGTCCTCTGCTTATGTTGTTTTACCGTTACATCTGAACTGATTACGGGCCAGTCTTCAGTTTAATGTACGGTGTTTTGTCGTTACCTCAGAACTGGTTCAGTGGAACTTGTTAGCAAGCAGAATGGATGAATACTGTATGTACAGTAGGGCTGGTCCAAATAGCAATTTGTGGGCTCTGGATATTCGGGCCCAATTAATGACGGATTGGCTTGTCTGGAGGGGAGGAGGAGTGCTCATCATCATAGCATTAGCATGGATGCCTCCTATCTACGGCATTTTGTCTTCTATTTACAAACACGGACGAAGTGAAGTGTGACATCAGAGTTGGTAGATCTGCGTGATACAGCCAGCCAACTGGCCAATCAGAAGTAACCTCGACCCCAGAGGTCACTGCTAACACTGTTGGACCCACATATATGCTTATATTTTGATTACATGACACAAAGAAAATCAACACATTCATAGAATAAGAAGCTGGGAATGGAAAGTATAGAAATGTATTCCGAAAAAAACGTTACTGCAATTGATGCAAGAGAAGAATGGTGTTAGAAGACTGTTTATTTTATGTCAGGAGAATTCTTCAGCAGCCATGGTCACTGCCAATCCTTTACCAATGATTCAGAACGGTAAAGGAACTCAATGGTGGCGACGTTTTTCAGATACCGCTCCAACGACTGAATGTTTGGATTTTCGGGTCCAGCCTTGATGTACAGTTGTCACGCGGTGCTTTATTTACATTTGCTGCCAAATTGGATTACGCTACATTCGCTAACTTCATTATGGCTCCCAAGCACAAGTCAGACTCACAGTTTACATTTTCACGGGTATTTTCCTACTGAGTTTTTTCATTGTGAGCTAATGACTGTTTGTCATTACTGTAGTTGTACAAACATGTAAACTGATTGATATCGTGATGCATGTAACAGCTTTGTTTACATTTCCACCGAAGTTTCGACTTACGGCAAAAACCGAACTCTGACGTAAGTCGAGGACCCCTTGTATTTCGTGTGGTCACTCCTTGCCTATAAACCAGAACCACATCTACTAAAGGAGGGTTTAATTTCTGCCATCAAGATGTTTTCACAGCAAACATTACTATGAGTTGTTGCTGCTGTTTTGTTTGGAGGCTACAGTGTGACTTTCTGTGCTCAGGAAGCGTATTTGGCTGGAACGACTCACTGTGGCATGTGAGAGTTCGCAGTAAACACCATGTGAATAGGCAGTTATTACTATCCAATCTGTCAAACAGAAGGCAACAGCCCTCCTCTGTCCAGCATTAGTGAACTTTAACATAACCTACAAATACAGTTTTTACTGAGGCTGGATATTCGGTGCAACCTGGGAGTGGAGCAGGTGTGACTAAGGAAATTAACCCACGCTGACCGCACTGCTCTCAGCTGCTGCAGTTCATGCATCTTAAAAAGGCCCTGCTTTTAGAGAAACCCTGCCTGAACAAACTCAGTCGGCTGAATCAAATTTCAAGATGTATTTACTCATTATATTGATTCACAATTCTGTCAAAAATACTCATAGAAGGGAAAGAAGGAAGCTTAACTGGTTGAAATACAAATTAAAAACATTACAGTTTTGACAGGCTAGGGGTCTGACTTAAACAGAAAACACTAAAAAACTATTCTGTCAAAAAAGAAAAAAGGTACTAATAAAAGTGTGAAGTTTAAGAGTGACAATAATGACAAAGATCTGCAAAGTATTAAAATCTTAAGTTGATTCATTGGTATGGTACAACATTGTAATTTTCTAATTACACATTGTAAAAGAACAAATTATTTATTGTAAAAATACAGATTTTCGTTGTGGACATTATTTACAAAATAAAAGCACGATTGTCATTAGCAAAACAAAGCTTTGCAAAAAGTGATGAATAGACCAACAGAGCTTTATAAGAGTAATTTACACACAGGTCACATGATTTGGTATCCGTACATGATGTACACATGCATAACACACGCCTGTGCTCAGCACAAGGTCATTTTGTTTGTGGGTACATCTCTATTTTATGGACACATTCTGCAGTGCCATGATTTCTGATCATCAATAATAATAATAATAATAATAATAAAAATGCTGCATTTCTGATAATGCCATATGGGGGAATGAGCAGCCTTGGAGGAGGACTGCCCTCTCTGATTTTCCTGTTTTTGTTTTGTTATCTTCTCACATTTTTACATCTCAAAAGTTTGCAGGTTCGCTCCACACTTTTTTTACTTGGCAAATAATTTGCTCTAAGGATCTTGGAGACTTTGCCACCGTTCTTCTGTGGATTGAGGCCGTCTTAATGTGTTCCGGCTCGTGGTGTTCTCACTCCATGATGTCGAGATCAGGACTCCGTGGAGGCCGGGACTCCTTGTTCTTTTGTGGATGAACAGATCTGAATGACTCCGGCTGTGTCTCCGGTGTAGCTGGTATGCTGCAGGATGAATGCGGGGCCGATCCGGCGGCTCCCAGATGGCACTGCATGATAGATAACAATCTACACATCTGAAGGGTTTAAAACATTTGCACAGCACTGTACTTACAATCAATTCTTAAGCAGCGCCTCTCTGTAGTTTTATTCATTAGTTTCAGCAGAAGCCGCCAGCCTTCCAGCTCCACTCTGCTCAGAGCACAGTGCATCCTCCGCTTCCTGTTTCAACTAATAAGAAGCCATCAGGAGAGTCATCACTGGGCTAATTTTAGGATAAGGTGTTGTGCTTTGTGAGCTGGGAAGTGCCTAGTGTTTAGCATAAATCTGTTTAAAAAGTTTGTTATTTAACAATATGCTGCTTCTCTTGAACATCTGGAAAGAATGTTTTGCTTTTGTTTGTTGCTTACTGTGGTTTTTGTGCAGATATCTTGTCACAAATCAGATTTACATGCTACACTAGGCAGGTTTTATGTCTTAAAATGGACATTATGCATTATAAATACGATAGATTTCGGATTGTGGATGCAAACTGTTTTTCCACGATACAACAAAAAAGAACCAAAAACTTGGAAAAACAACCCGTGTTCCGAGGCTTGTTGCTAACTTTGTGTGGTTTGGTGTTAAGCGGCAGTGTATTGATGTAGCTATGTAGCATGAATGTTGGTTTTACACCAAAAACGTCGGCTTATTACAGCAGAAAAAATAAACTGTGAGAGCAAAAAGAGTGAATGAAACCAAGAAAACTTAAAAAAAAATAAAAACATGGTGTGGAAACATGACTATTGAGTTGACACAGGAAGCTACAGATTCAGATTCAACCTCTTTCATGTCCAAGTAGTCTTGTGATCTGTTGTTAATGTAAAAATAGGAATCATTGCAGCAATTTTAAAACAAATCCAAAGAGAGAGATCCTTTTCTTGTAGTTCAATCCGCACTTCTAACATGTAAGTCTGATCCTACACCGTGCATGTCTTCTTTAATTGGTTGCATTTGTGGTGGCTGTTCACTGTGCCTGTCAAAATCTTCAATTCCCACTATGTAAACATGTCAAGCATGACCTGTGTAGATGTGGCAACCTTTAAGTTGGATTTCATTTTGGGGCAGAGTAAGAAGTTACAGGGAGCCAAACCTAGTAAGTAGGGTAGGAAGGGAGTGATGATTGTGTTGTTGTGGCCAAAAAACTCAATGGATAATCACCGTGCTGTCATCACACTGGAACACCTACATGCTATTGTGTCACAGTTCAGGTTTGGCGGAAATCGCAAATGAGCAACTACCAGTGGCCATAAGGGTCAATATATAATTGCAAGACTTTTTGGAACATAGTTGACATTTTTGCTGTTTTCAGGTCTAAAATCAACATGGCCGCCTATAACCAAACACCACATGGGATTTTAAAACAAAGACTCTTCTAAATATTGAAAGATTGAAAGTTATAAAGATATTGTAGTAAACGTGTTGACATGCCATAAATCCACACTTGACTCACACACTACTTTATATGAAATAACTCAAAGTCTTGGAGTCTTGCCAGTCTTTTCTTCAGGAGGAAATGACATCATGTGGAGCAGGTCATGTGATCTGGAATTAACACACTTCCTTGAGAGGTGTTTTTGTAATGGGGAACTTAGCTTAAATTCACACAATTTGTTATTTCCCATAAAAATTTTTATAAATTGCCAAAAATGAATATCTCTCTTGATTATCTTTAGCTTAATAAAAAGAACACAGTTAAAACTATTTCTGAATAAGCTCATCTTAATAATATTGAGCTAATTAGAAGGTGGTTATTAAATTCAGATGGTTATTTAGTTGACATGTTAATGATATCCAGTCATTTTTTGTTAATAAGTGATTGTTTCCATCATGAATAATTATGGAATTTGTAAAGACATGATCATAATAAAGATGAAAAACATTAGTTTTTGTTTTACATTTAATAAAAATGAAAGATATATTCCATGGAATTCAATAGTCCCTCAGTTGACCCATAAAATCATGTGACACAGAAACAAGCTGCCTCGAACCAGCGTCAGAGTTCATCTAGTCGTCTGTTTTCAAGCTCTTTTTTCAGATCTCCAAGGTCTTTAATCCTCCCATAGGCAAATCAGAAAGCGACAACGGAGCCGTTTCTCCAAAAACACACTGCTGTTATTTATTTGTTGTTATTTATCCTTAAACTGGCAGACTGTGAAAGTAAAAAAAGCCTTGGAAAGTTTTGGCAGAGCTGCTGCCACAATGCAGGTGTTGGAGGGGATGAGAGGCTTTGCTTTTGTGACCAAACTCTCTTTTTGCTGGGCTCCAAATAAAATGTCCAATTACTCCCTCGGCTTGTTAATCGAGGATTCTTGAGTTGATGACATCACCTATTCAGCATCTTATTCTGTTGCACAACTCTGATATCGTCTCTGTCTGTTGTAAAAGCAGCAAAGAAAGCAGCCTGGAGGATTATTAAGATGAAATAAAGACGGCGTGTCAAAATGAACTCAAAGTTATTATTGTGTGTTTGCAGTTCCTGGCTCTGCTCCAACATGTGGAGAACATGGAGGGAAACTACCAGACTTCCTGGACCACTTCACTGAGTCATGACTCTGCAGGAAAAAAAAGAGGAGAAAAATGTAATTTCCTCAGTAACAAAGGAGGCAGTGAAAGTCACAGAAAACAGGCAGAGATGAGGGAGAAATGTTGCCATCGTTACTAACTTTATTTACCAAATGAGCCGTGGATTTTGGAGTTGAATAGAAACACTCGGTAGATGACAACAAAGGTGAGGTGCCTGCTCAAGCGGTGCGCTAACATCCTTTTAGAGGCAAAGAGAAAGCAAGGCCTTGGAAATGAAGGGTATTCTGGCTCTGCGGTGAAAGGGAGATTATCCCCAATTGTTCCTCTCAGCTCGCCTAAGCTGTCCTGATTTACCTTCAAATCACATCACTCATTCTGCAGCCTCATCAGCGCTCACCTATAGCGTGGAAAGTGTCGGGACAGGAGTGTGGATTTCTCAAGTTGCAGCATTAATGCTCAGATGGAGTACTGTATGTAGCAGGCTGACTCAAGCCCTGCCTTTTAGCCCCGAGTGTTCAGTAATAGACCAGGCCAGGCTCATTTATTACAGCTGTACTTCTAGTGGAATTATTGTAAATGAAATGGGTCATCAGTTTTCATGCTTGGTAGAGTCTTTTCATCTTTAGGAGGTGGGGAAACAATAATAAAAGCTGCACGGTGCAGCAGAGGTGGCTGCCACAGGGCACCTTTATTAATAACAAAGGGAGAAAAATAAAATGCAGCCTTAATGAGTCTGAATGATGGACGGGAGCCTGTATGGAGTCAAACCTAAGGGCTCAGAGGGACAAACTGACCTAATCAATCTCCAACAACCAATCCACACAGATTAAAGAGGCAACAGACGATTTTTTACCCATGTTGGCCAGATGTTGTCTGATGGGGGGAAAAAAAAAACCCTAGACCAGGAGTGTCAAACTCATCCTAGTTCAGTTCCACATTCATTCCAATTTGATCTCCAGTTACCAGTAAAATCGCAACATAATAACCTATAAATAACCACGACTCCAAATGTTTCCTTTGCTTTTGTGCAAAAAAGTACATTCTGAAAATGTTCACATCTTTTACAAAACATTTTGAACAACCTGAAATTTTTGCAGAAAAATAAATTCATTTTCAACAACATTCAGCCTCAGTTTATCATTTACACATTACAACTTCCAGATCAAAGTGTCTACAAAGGAACACAACATTTAGTCATCTGGAAATGGACAATATAGTATTTTAGTTGTGATCAAAACGACAAAAGTCACACCAAAAACCACAAAAACAAGGCAAAATATTACAAAAACGAGACACAGAATGACCAAAAAATGAGACAAAATTACACGAAACAAAACAAAAAAAGAGACAAAAAAAGTTGCAAAGCGACCCAAAAATGGACAAATGTCCAAATGAGACAAGAAATGACACAAATGAGACAGAAATGACAATAGCAAGAAACAAAACAACAGAAAAGTAGACAAACAACACAAGCGAGACAAAAAACAAAACACACAAAACAACGAATAAAGCAAAATGCAAAGTGACAAAAATAAGACAAAAACACAAGCAGGACAAAAAGGAAACAAAATGACAAGAACAATAAAACAACAGAAACATGACATGAAATATTACAAAAACAAGAAACAAAATGACAAAAAAATGAGACAAAAATTAAACAAAAAAGTTACAAGGCAACAAAAAATGGACAAACGTCCAAATGAGACAGAAATGATAATAGCGAGAAACAAAACAACCGAAAAGTAGTGAGACAACACAAGCAAGAGAAAAAAACAAAACAGCACAAACAACACACAAAACCACGAATAAAAGCAAAATGTAAAGTGACAAAAATAAGACAAAAACACAAGCGAGACAAAAAGAAACAAAACGACAAGAACAATAAAACAAAAAACATGACATGAAATATTACAAAAACAAGAAACAAAATGACAAAAAAATGAGACAAAAATGAGACAAAAAGAGTTACAAGGAAACAAAAAATGGACAAATGTCCAAATGAGACAAGAAATTACATAAATGACACAAACGACACACAAAACAATGAATAAAGCAAAACACAAAGTGACAAATATAAGACAAAAACACAAGCGAGACAAAAAGGAAACACAAAACGACAAAAATGATAAAAGAACAAAAACATCAGACGAACGTCGGACAACAACAAAAACTTGACATGAGATCCAAGTTGTATTATTTTAATATAAACACACACTGCTGTTCCAAAGTTTGGGGTCACCCAGACAGTTTTATGTCTTCCATGAAAACTCACATTTTTATCCATGTGTTAACATAACTGCACAAGGGTTTTCTAATCATCAATGAGCCTTTCAACACCATTAGCTAACACTTACATTTCTAAGTGACCCTAAACTTTTGAACGGTAGTGTAGGTAGCCACAGTTTTCTAATCAACCCCTCATTAATAAAATGACAGTTCAGCTGGATGAAGTACATTTACAAGAACAGTTTGACATTTGGGAAATGTGCTGATTCACTTTTCTGACCGATTATTTCGATAGCATTCTCATTTCTGTGTGTTAATGTGAAGATAGTATAGCTGTTATCGTGGCACAAAGGCAGGAACCAGGTGGAATCAGTTAACCTCACCGTGTCCAAAGGTCACTGGAATAGTTTGGACCTTAATCCTCTATAACACTGGAACACGGTAAGCCGATTTTATAACCTTTGGACAAAGTCACACTGACTTTTCCTACAGTATGCATGAATAAATCATTTACGTGACCTCGTCCTGCATACATTTTTAGTTTTGTACGTATAGTTGAATGTGTTCTTTTTTGTCGTCGTCAATGCTGTGCACACACATCTGCTACAAAACATGAAATTGCTTTTAATCCATTAGTGATAGCAACATGCTTTAAATTGTGTCTGAACCGGGAGATTTTTAGCTTTCTATACGAACCTGAACGCTGCTTTTACAACAATCAGGGTGGGTTTTTGGTCGTGATGTGGCAACAGATGCCTGCTGGCTCATGGAGTTGGCAAAACATCATGTTAGGCTATGCTGTGGTCCTATTGTGCAAGGTTTCTGTTCATGATCCATGTGTATAACTGTGCTGTTTGGACAAGAGGCTGTGGAATATTGTTTTTTTTTTAAATTCATTAGTGAGCTGCACACAACAGGCAAAGAGAAAAAGTGTCGTAAACTAGCATCTGCTAACAGATGTCGGGGACTGTTTGTGTAATAATCTACTTGAAGTCCAAAATTCTTCTTTGTCAACTGAACAAATCTGGACAAACTATTTTGTTTCTTCTTCTTTGTCTCTTCGTGCACTTTGTAACGACTTTTCTGACAAGCAAACTTACTTTGAGCATCATTAAGGGAAGAATAACAGCACAAGTGACAGTTGTTGCTGTACTTGCATCTGCCAAGAAAAATAAATATTAATAGTGCTCATTACTTTCAAATTTAGTGATTGAGTGTGGTCATTATTTTCAGATCTTGACATACTGGGGCACGCTGGATAATTAATGGGAATGCATTTCTCGATCAAACTCACTCATACCCGTGAGAAACGTGTCTAATATGTATTAGAAAAGACAAGACATGTCATCATGAGAGCCAAGCCTACCTTCTCGTATATATGCTAATCAAGCCAGGTAATGCGGCGGGCGTTACAGACTTCCTGCTTGATTTGAAAAGAGCTGTGAAATCAATCTGTGGTCACGGAGCCTGGATACGTGTGAAGTCATGTTCAAAACAATCGAAATCCATTTGATGGTGATAGAGCCAACAGAGATGCGGGGGAGATGCGTTTGCCTGTGAAAATGATCACAGCGAGGGGCTTTGTTTAAACATGAGCCATCCTCCGACAGCAGGGAAGATAATACAGGACACCTAATAACCACAGCAGAATACAGTAAACGTGTTGTGGGATTGAAATCTCCCTCCAGAGGTGTCATATTGGGTCTACTAAAAACGCTGCGTATATTGTTTACCGGGGCTGTTATTAATAGCATTTCCATTCAGCTCGGTGTTTCTTGGATTGGTTGCCGGCGTGGATTCCCAGCAGAGCTTCTGAATTGCTGTGGGTCATTCAGTTAAATACATGTCAGATAATAACAGCTAACTTCCTGCTGATGAAACTGCACATTTCACTTCTCTGACTTTTATGAGATTCTTTCCCCCATTGTGTGGTTTGCAAAGTGGAGCGCTGCACAAATTGGTGCTGGACTCAAATCTGGGACTCATGTTGAAGAAATTTCAATCTTAACCTTTAAAGTTTGCTGTAGTGGGGTGTTTATGGGTATTCCGGCATACAGTGGGCTTACCAACACAGAGCATGAGTCTGTGAAGGTAAGCCGACTAAGAACATTTGTAGAGTCCACATTTCATAGGGACTGTCAGAAAGTAGGTAGGGGGGCCGTTTGTAAATACAGGGGGTCCTCGACTTACGTCAGAGTTGTGTTCCTACAGATTGATGTAAGTTGATTTTGGCTGTAAGTCGGAACTCTGGAGAAAATGTGAAAAAAGCCGTTACATGCATCACGGTATTGATTAGATCTTCATAAAAGTCATCAATACCAATGTGTTTCATGCATGTATGAGTCATTTTACAAGAAGAGAACAGAACATGTTGCTCTGTTTTTACAACTTGATCTAATAATGCCGATGCTTGTCAGTGTTTCACTCTGTTTCGAGCGTCTTTTTAAATCTAATTTCACATCCATAGTGTTGTCCTTAAGACAGAATTATCAATGTACTTTTATTTTGAAAAAGCATTTGTTTTGAAGTTGTCACTTCCTGTCCGCTATTTTGATGTTTAAACGCCACAGAGGTAATGTCGTAAGAAATCAACTTCATTTTTGGACTTCTGGTTGAGATAAAAGGATTTATTTACATGTATTTATGTTGTTTTTGTTGCAGTTTTCACTCCCTTTGAAGTCAAGTTTGCTACGACTCACGATTCATTTTGCAAGCACGAGTTTAAGTAGTTGGACGGCTGCAGCTTTTAGGTTGCAGGGAAGACAGCACACATGGAGATGGCTTTCCTTTTCCTTTTCTTCAAATCGCTGCCATCAGAAGAGTCTGATTTATGCTTGGGAGCCGTTATTAAGGGAAAAAAGTTCGCGAATGTAGCACAATCCAAGGTGGTGTACAACCGGAGAATATAAACCACGTGACGACGTATTCGTCAACTCCATTTGGCAACTATTTCCACATACCCAGTTCCGATGTAATGACAAAACGTCGCAGGCTGAGGACGTGGTCAATTACGGACCTCCTATACAAGGGTGAAAAGTGGTTAATTTACGTGTAGTTGCTAATCAGGAACAGAGGGTAATACAACAAATAAAAGGTGGTTGAATCAAGAGGTCTGACAGACAGTAACACATAACAAAAGATTAAAGAATTGTGGATGACTGTGGGAAATGGAATGAAGGAGTGACACTAAAAAGTATATGAACAAGAACATGCAGAGTCCACATTTTATGGGGATGGTCAGAGAGTAGGGGTGAATACAAGAGTGAATCATGGTTGATTTGCATATGGTTGCTCATCAGTAGCAGTGGGTAATACAACATATAAAAGTTGGTTGAATCATGAGGTCTGGCAGACGGATGCAAATAGCAAAGATGCAACAACAAAAAGTAAGAGGGGGGTCTTACAGACAGTAATAAGTAAAAGATAAAAGAATTGTGGATAACTGTGGGAAATGACGACTGACGCTAGAAAGTATCTGTAGCTAAAAGTGTGCTATTTTCTTCATCACTTAGACACCATATTAATAAGGTTGTTGCTAGAGGTACGGACCCGTATCCGTAGCCTGTGGACTACGGATACGGCACTTGCCATTTTCCAATCAGATACGCGAGATCTGGTCACGTGACTCCCGGTAGACGCTAGCGGTACGGACCCGTAGCATCGGTACTACAGGTACGGACCCTAAACCTGACCCTGACACTAACCCTAACCTTAACCTTTGCTTACCTTTCAACAGTTTGCAGTGGTTAGCAGCTTCTTGACTCGCGAGACTCGCGTATGGGTCCGTATCTGTCTGGCAAATGGAAAGTGCCGTATCCGTAGCCCACAGGCTACGGGTACGGGTCCGTATCTGTAGACACTACCTATTAATAACCTAAAACATCAGGAAAAGTAATAAATTAAAAGATGACAGAACATGAAACTTTAAACTTATTTTTCTTAATTAAAAAATGCTGATATTTTGACACTGGAGGAGCTCTTCATTAGGATCACCTCTTTCCATGGTCGTATCTCTCCACCTCTACACGTTACACTGCTGCTTCTAAGAGGCTGAATCCTTGCGGAGATGATATTTTCATAACCCACTCTCATTTTTTCTGCACAAATTCAGTTGATTAGTTAGAACTGCTGTTGCTGAGCTATAAACTGTAAGGACCTGCAGAGTTACCAGAATCAATGCTGAGATGTCTGCCGCGGTGCTAAGCTATCTAAAAAGATACGGTGTTTAATGTAGAATAGAGGTTTGATGTAATTGTGTGTCTGCAACTGTCGCTCTTTGAATCCTTTGAACAAGTCTTCAGTTGGACATGTTAGCTCTTTCCGTTCACATGAGGAAAACATGTTTTACAGACGGACCTTGTGGTGTCTCTGTGGCCTCACCTTGATTGTTAGATGTAAGTGGAAAAAATGGCTTCTTTTGCTTTGTGTATCGGGCAGGAGCACTCTCTATCTGCCACCATGAAATTGCACAACAACCACAAACACAAAGGAAATGGATTTGGACCACATGAGACCTTTAGTGACAGTGGAGCTGCACTTACAAATGGAAATAAAAATCAACATTTGGAGGCTGGACTGCTTGAAGATCAATACCCATCTTGGACAATTATCACAGTTATGTTTTTAGCTTCATTTTGACATTCATTTTAATTTGCTGCTTCCCACTCATTGTTTACTTACATTTTCAGTTAGTATTTGGTTACGTTCAGACTCCAAAACGACTTGGTTAGGTTAAAAATAAATAAAGAAGTCCCATGTTGTCTGTTTCTAGGGTGACAGCCCCACCAGAGCTTTCACATACACCTTTTCATGTCACATTTTTTTGCTTATCAATGATAAGATTGATGCTAAAAGACCTACAGAACCTGCTAGAAGGACCATAGTAATATGCAATGATAACAGCCATTTATTGGACTCATAAATGTCATATTAATCTCATAATCGAGTGAGTAAAAACTTGCACTTGGTCATGATTATTGTGCTTAGATCTGAGAAATTTGCTTTAAAATTTGTATTATTTTAATATAAACACACACTGCTGTTCCAAAGTTTGTGGTCACCCAGGCAATTTCATGTTTTCCATGAAAACTGACACTTTTGTTCATGTGCTAACATAACCGCACAAGGGTTTTCTAATCATCAATTAGCCTTTCAACACCATTAGCTAACACAATGTAGCATTAGAACACAGGAGTGATGGTTGCTGGAAATGTTCCTCTGTACCTCTATAGAGATAATCCATTAAAAATTTGAAGCTAGAATAGTATTTACCACATTAACAATTTCGAGACTGTATTTATGATGCATTTAATGTTACCGTCACTGAAAAAAAAAAGGTTTTCTTTCACAATGACATTTTTAAGTGACCCCAAATCTCAGACTTAATTTAATGACATTTAATGGTACGGTATCATCATGATGTTATTATTTTGTTTTGCTGTTTTTACAAAATTCTGCTGCATATCAATCAGCTAAATATCAACAGTGCTTTTCCAGAATCACGAACCTTTAGTGACTCCCGTCGCAGTTTTAACTCATTAAACTGATTTCGTTCACATGTTTCCCCATCGTCAGGCCTCCTGTTTGCATTTCGTCTCCCGTTAGAAGAAAACAACTTGACACACTTCCTCTCTCCCTCGTGGTAACACAGTAGGTGTGGGTAGTGAAGTGGTCCTCGCGTTGGCCCATAATGCTTCACTGCACTTCTGCAGAGCCAGGTAACTAGGCAACAGCCCTGCCGGTCGACGGAGGTGGGTTTGCAGAGGATGCTGCGGGGAGACTGTGACTTTTTGAGATCCTCCTCTTACGTCACGCTCATCGTGTGAGTGGGAGACTCGATGGAGGGGCTTTTTGGGTCAAAAAGCCGGGGATATTTTTAAGAATTTTTTATTTTTTTTTCATGTCAAGAAGGAATCTCCTCTCTCCACGGTTGTATGTGGATTCTGCTGACAGACTGAGGCTTGTTGTTTTCTTGGCTGTCCCAAACTCCCACTACACTCCCACAGAGCCGGGCTGCCTGCCATATGGTGCAGGACGTGGTTGAAAAGAAGAGTGCTGAGGGAGTTTCTGTAGAGAACTGGGTCACTAAGATTTCTTGCTTGCGATTGAGGATGATAAACCCACCTGAACTCACTCCTACCTTCTCATATTCCACTTGCTTAGACTCTTAAGTCCATCAGATTGAGAAGTATTACGCATATGTCATTTAATTTTGCAAATCGGGTCCTCTAAAGGCACAAATCAATTATTTCTTGAATATATAATTGATTTTTATTCCCACTGGGGATGGTTTAGCATATGAGTGGGCATAGTTCACTCACCTTTATATCTACCTCTGCTTGTGTTGTTTTCCCTCCATTTGTTTTGATTATGTTCGTTTTTAATGAAACTGAATGGAATGATTCATATCACTACTATGTTGTTTAGCTGAAGGGAGGGAGGCGTCACGGCTACAGGTCAGAGTTGTGAATTTTAATAAGCGGTTTTGTTTCACCCTCCCCACCCCCCTACACATTGTAATAACTGAGATTAGATGCTGCACATTTGGCTCCTGGATCATCAATGTACTCGAGTTTCTCACCGTTCCACAGAAGGCACTCGAAGCTTTTTTAGTTCTCGTTGTGGTCGACCTACAGGCCGGGGTGGCAAGTTTGCCATTTTAAAACCCTCCTGTTGTCCTCATTTACAGGCACCAAAAAAATATTGTTTCCTTGTCTGAAAAAAAATCCAAAAAATCTGCAAAAAATTCAATAAATTTCTGAAAATTTGCAAAACCTTCAGGAAGAAAATTCCAATAATTCCTTAAAAGTTTCCCTTAAAAGTTTTATTTTAAAAAGATTTCCCAAAATTTGGCAAGAAAATTCTTGTAAATATTTTCAAAAAATGAGTAAAAATCTTCAAAAAAAAGCCTAAAAATATCTAAAGTGATTACATATATATCAGTAAAACTTGTAATACTTTCTTTAAGAACATTCACAAAAAAATCAACCAAAGTCCAGTGAATTTTGCTGGATTTTGGTTGATTTTTTTGTGACTCTTCTGAAGAAACATTTTTAGCATTTCTTTTTTCCTGACCAGAAAAAGTTCAGAGTTTCCCAAAAATGTGCAAAATGTGGACATCAGAAGTTTCCCTGTGAATATATATATATTTTTCCACAATTTCAAACTTCAAATTGGGTCAATTTGACCCACCGGACGGCACGAGGGTTAAAATTCTTTACCCCTCGGCATAGGCGTCAGTTTAGGGGGGGACGGTGGGGACGTGTCCCCCACACTTTTTGTCAGGGGTCATTTTGTCTCCAACACATTCGAATTCTTCACATGTAAGCTGTTGTAAACAGTTATTTTCAGTAGTATAGAAAATTCCGACGCTCCTGAACGCACCATCCGCACCAGGCCGAGAGTTGCACAGACACGCAGCACACCTTCGTGAGGTTAAAAAAAACCAAAAAAAACGCGCAAATGCTAAATTTGCGTCCGTGCCAAGTGGAAGCTCCGACCAGAGGCATGCAGGGGCAAAATTTTGGCCCGGGAGAATTAGTACTATAGCACCCCACAGACCCCTCTACTTGCATGTACTGATAGCTCAACAGCTTGAGCCTCTGCCTTTGGTGCGGTGGTTATGAGTTCGAGCCCAGCTTGTGGTATTTTGCTGCCGTTCTTCGACATTTTCTCAAAGTGCTGTGGTCTCCATCCCCCCCACTTTTAAAAACAAACTGACGCCCTTGCCCCTCGGTGACCGCTGTGCGGCTCGGTTTGTGTTGTTTGTGTTTCAGAAGGTGTGCGCTCACAGTTCCTGGAATTGTCCGCATGTTTAATTCATGCGGCGGTTCATGTATAAACCAGACCGTCTTTGTCAGGTTGAGTCTTCCTCTTCCCCTTCCTCCGACCGCCCGGAGCTGAAGGCATGCCAGGAAATGTGGCCGGGCAGCTCAGTTTGATCTCTGACTTACCTCCAACCAAACGGTTTGTGAGGATGTAGGCCGGCCTACCTGCCACTCACAGTCATGAAGCTTGACCTGATCTCTCCTCTGACTGGGAAACAGACAGCTCTGGACACATCTGTGCTGCTTCAACACAGGAGCTTTACCTCAAAGTTGCTCTAAGAGACAAACTTTGCACTTTAGCGGCCTTAAGGGATCTTAAGGGAGCTGCTGTTTCAGATTAGACCAGGCGCTAGAAATAGATCAGGGCAAATTCACGGCTTCTGAAGTGGAGCTGGTTATAATTTTGTCTGATTGGATGGGTGTACATTTGACTAAAAAGAATCACAACAAACCTGCTTTATTTTGAACCTTCCTTTTCCACTTAGCTCTTGTATTTCTATCAGTATTATTTTGCCTTTTGATGTCTCTGAGACCCCTTCAATCCCCTGTTTTTGTGGAAGTGTTGTATGCAGGGAGGTATAAATTCTTATTCCACATCTGAACACTTCAAAAGACATCTTTATACTCTTTAATGGTGAAATATTTACACTTTAAGGTGCATTTTAATCTCCATTAGTTATATTTCACCCTTAGGCTCTGGAAGATAGATTTTGTTTTAATTTATTTATGGTATTTTGCTTATTTCATATGATTTATTTATAGGTGGTGGTACAATTAGCATGCAGTGCTGAATGTTGTCCTATTTGTTGCGATCACAAATTCCTAACAACTTTTTGCTAATTGCGCTACAGTTTGGTTAACGTAAATTAAACATAATAAACTGCATGTACAATTTTAGATGCATTCATTACAGAACCAACTCATCAGTAAAATTTGTGAGGTGCAAAAACAAACTACAAACTCAACATTACGTTCTACGGAAATGCAGTCCAGTTAAACTGAGGTCACTTTGCTCAGCTTCACATCTTCAAAGTAAAGAGTCTCCAAAAGTCAATCCATCATTAATATACAATATCCAGGAATTTGCAATCGCAGCAATTCACACATATTCAACCAACCTCACTTAATTCTGCGTAATCTTGCAATTTTGTCCAATCTCTTTGTGACTGGAGGCTTCTTTGCACACAGTCAGCTAGTTGGCATCTACGTTAGCCTGCATGTGGGGCGTTTGGGGAAAATCGGTGAATTGTGGTCTCGATTGAAAACACAACAGAAATATTTTGTCACTAAAATCATGATCCCATGATTAATTAAAATAATCCTGATTATCTTATTGGAGACAATCATGTAGCCCTGAATGGGTTTTTCAGTTTTCCATCACTGGAGTTCTCTTTTGGTCTGTAAACTGCCAGGAAATATTTAATAAAGGTAACAAATGTTTACCGTTTATGTTCGGGATGAAATATTTTGCTTGAAAAATAACCTACCTGATTAAATGAGTCATAATATAGCTGCCGATGTAAACTCTCTCCATTGAAACTACTCAATAAATCGTTTCATCGTTCCACCTTTACACGCGTGTTGTTTAGATTGCCATAACAACACACAGCCGAGCATGACAGATGAGGCTGTTCACACGGAGGTGGGTTATTAATGTGTTGATTAACAGTCGGCTGGTTTACATACAGGCTCCACAGACAGGGGTGGTAGTCTGTATCTCTTGAAATGAGGAAATCAGTGCATGCAAATATTACACTGAAATCATGATAGCACCTGTTTCCTCCATCTGTTTTTGCTCGTGTTCGCCGCAGCGAAGATTCATGGTCAGAAATCAACAGAAACAGAATCTAAATCCAGAGACAGATGAAGACAAATGAAGTCACGGTGCCCTTTTCTGATTGTTTTCTCTTTGTCAATTTAGAGATTCCACGCTTGACAGCTGATGCACCTGCTACTGTGCAGTCACAGCACAGTAATTGTCTCATTTCGTAGTAATGCCGGCGAGCTAATCCGGGCTGAAAGCAGCGGGACACTGACACAGAAATAAGCCTGTGCAGGTGGGTGGGTGGTGGCGGGGTTGGAGGGTGTGGATGATTTGAGCTCTGCGGACATGTGCAGCCCTCTTTATCTGGTAAATCTGCCGCATCGTTTCGTAAGATCATGTCAGACGAACCTGACACCTTCATTAACAGGTGACGGCAGAGGTCGAAGGCGACGAGTCCGCTTTACTTCAGGCTGACGGCGCGCCCTCTCACCCACGATGCTCCGGCCGTCACCGTGGTGACAGTAAGTGGCAGACGGAGATGGTGTCCCGATGTGACACCCGCTGGAGCTCTGACCCAGGTTCTTGGGTGGCCCCTGGCCTCTCTACGAGTCAGCACCATCAGCATCTGCTGTCAGCACAGTGCCTGACAGGCCGATTGGCTCGTTGTGGCTCTCAGGCTCCTTGTGTCTTTCGTGTTACAGCTTGCTCTACTATACAACATGAATCTAATGAATCTAATCTTTGGACACAACGTGAATGCATCTGAATCTCAGCCTACGGTGGACGTGAGTGGACGTGAATGTGTAATAAGCGTGCGCCATCCATCCATGAACAAAAAAACACCTGAAGCATAAACAGAACTCCTACAATCATAGGGAAACTAGCCAAACATGAATGGATTTCATTTTTATTTATGCAATACCATAAAATAAGTGCTGTGGCCATTATTTACAGCAGTGTTTCTGTGTGTTTGCTAGCGGCTAATGTTAGCTTACTAAGCTGGGAGATATGTCCTTTCATGCTTCGTTTTTTTTTTATCCACTTGTGGTATGAGCTGGAGGACACATCAGAAAGGCTTCTGCTGCCACAACTCTACTAGGCTGTTTTCTTTGTTTAAATCCCACATACTTGTTTTGATGCCTTTTGCCATTTTCACTACAAGTCATCTATTTGGGTTTAACTCCGGTGTCGCTCTGATCAATCTGTCATTTCATACTGTATTTCTCTTGGTTATTTAGTTGTCGTAGGTCACAGCAGCAGTCACATTGTCAGGATTTTATCACAGCTTGTCTTTAGTCACAAGACCATGACAGCGGCCGTCCTTGAACCTGTCTCACAGTGCAATGCAGGACCACTGATTTTGAGCCAAGACCAAAGATATCACCACGATTTTCTCATGATTGAGAAATCACACAGTGTGTAGAGGCCTTTAGAGCACAGTCCCCAATCTTTGACATTTAGAATAGATTAGAGTAGAATAGAATAGAATATATACTTTATCGATTCTTAATAGGAAAATAATTTGTAACAGCAGCATGTTAACATAGACAACGGAGGAGCAAGCTTGGGAGGATGAAGGTAGAAGTTTGGGTTTGAAGAGAAGTTTAGGGTGGAGGAAGAAGGTGAATGGTACAAATGTCTTTTTTTTCGATTTAACTCTAGTTCTGTGATGTTTATATGTCAGGTCATTAAGCATTTAGCAGAGGTTTGTAAAGTTGGTCCTCTCATGGACCGGTGGCCTATCCAGGTTGAATGTCGCCTTTTTCCATATATGAGCTCTGATAAGCTCCAATGGCTGTAGCAACCAACTGCATAAAGTTGTTCGAGGTTGTCTTTGTCTCCGTAGTGGAACTTTGTTCTGCAGATTGAGTTCACATGTTCAAATAAGTTATAAAGGACAACAACAGCAGTAAATAAACTAATTCAGAAAATGGAAACCCATACTAAATACAAATGTGCACATGTGCCAATGTAAAGCAAAGATGCTGCCAGAGAGCTAATTTTCATTGGGAGGTAAAACACATATGAAGTCTTTTAGTCCTTCAAACAGGTGCAAAAGCATAAACTCCTGATGCAGTGGATGTTCCTGCTCCTCGCAGATCAATACAGCAATGGCCTAATTCTAAATGACCACAATCTTAGCCTGACTCCTCGGAAATATCATTCTGTCCAGGACTTCTAACATGGGGTTAATATTTTTGTGATTCCTGAAAATGATCTTGAGTCTTCAGGTTAAGAGCTGGAGAGGTATTTCTGTTGTCCTAGAAAAAGCATGTATTGAAAATAATCTATTCTGAAAACATGTTATATATTGAATTTATACAGGTGCTACTATAGTAGGTTTACCAGTGAATATATTGTTAGAAGGATGCTGAGTTTCCCACTGCCAGGCAGGAGGCCTAGAGGAAGACCAAAGAGGAGGTTTATGGATGTGGTTAAAGAGGACATGAAGGTAGTTGGTGTGAGAGAAGAGGATGCAGCAGACAGGGTTAGATGGAGGCAATTGATTCGCTGTGGCGACCCCTGAAGGGAAAAGCCGAAAGGAGAAGAAGAACACTATAGTAGGTTTACCAGCTAATCACTGACTTTGGCTACATCCACACTCTTACATGTTCCTTTAAGAGTGGCATTATAAAGGCTAAGTGTTCAGAAAACATTTGAACTGCCTCAGAAATGATCTCTATCTGCTCTAAAATACCAGAAAATGGAAATCACGTGCATATGGGTGTTGATGTAAGCGTGTAGCAGCGGGTGAGTTGCTTTGTTGTAGATAATACGATGAAGAACAGCAGAGTACGACCACTGATTTCCTTAACTGCACCACAGCTGCTAGCAGAGACAACAAGGTCAGCATGGCCTGTCAGTCATTATCCATGCCGAGTTAACCACTGATGTCTTTGTTGTCTCTTCTGGAAAATGGTCACGTAATGGGAGCATGTCGAATCACGGAACGATCGTAGTGACAGTTGAGGCCCAATCAGAAGACAAAACAGGTGTCTCCATTTCTGCTCGTCCAGACCGACATGCAACCCTGAAGTTTTAAAACTAAAACGCAGTCAGTGGCATTTATTGCGAAAGGTCTGGCTTTAATGGAATACTCTGGAGCAGTTTGGATGCCAGGTGTAGACAAAGATGATGTTGTACATTTTAGAATGAAAACTTACTAATACTACACTGCTGCTGGACAAGTAACATACGGTTGATTCATCAAAGATTTTTGTTGCAGAAAAGAAATGTTTCATGGTGCCCAAAAGAGAAACTTCGAAGGACTCTTAGTCCTTCGAAGTTTGCTGTAGTGGGGTGGTTATTGGTTTTCCAGCATACGGTAAACGGTAACGATTTGGAGAGGGCAAAATTTATAGGGATGGTCAGAGAGTAGGGCAGGGGGCCGTATGTAAATACAAGGGTGCAAGGGCGTCAGTTTGTTTTTAAAAGTGGGGGGGATGGAGATCACAGCACTTTGAGAAAATGTCGAAGAACGGCGGCAAAATGCCACAAGCTGAGCTCGAACTGACAACCACTGCACCAAAGGCGGAGGCTCAAGCTGTTGAGCCATTGGTACATGCGGGTAGAGGGGTCTGTGGGGCGCTATAGTACTAATTATCCCGGGCCGAAATTTTGCCCCTGCACGCCTCTGGTCGGAGCTTCCACTTGGCACAGGCGCAAATTCAGCATCTGCGTGTTTTTTTGTGTGTTTTTTTTAACCTCACGAAGGTGTGCTGCGTGTCTGTGCAACTCTCGGCCGAGTGCGGATGGTGCGTTCAGGAGCGTCGGAATTTAGAAATACTACTGAAAATAACTGAGTTTACAACGGCTTATATGTGAATAATTTGAATGTGTTGGAGACAAAATGACCCCTGACAAAAAGTGTGGGGGACACGTCCCCACCGTCCCCCCCTAAACTGACGCTTATGCAAGGGTGAATAGTGGTTAAATGGATCGGTTGCTAATCAGCGACAGGAGGTAATACAACAAAGAACAAAAGGTGGTCTGACAGACAGTAACAAATAGCAAATGACGAAAGAATTGTGGACAGTCGTGGGAAATGGAATGAAGGAATGACACTAGAACGTATCTGTAGCGAAAGATATGCGCTATTTCCTTCATCAGTCCCTATACAGCTGAGGGGAAGTGCAGTCTGATCAATCTTGTGACCCCATTGCTGCCACACAATGATTAGATCTTTTGAAGTAAAAGCATGTTGAATAGTGACCTATAAAGTTAAAAAACAGAATTACTTGAACTAAATGCAATGAACTAACGGCCCGTTTTCCAAGAATGTAAAGGAAGAAGTCCTTTTGTTGTCTTCTGGAGTAGAAACCTGATCGTGTTTCTAACGACGCATCTGCTGAGAATCCGGCATCCAGGAGTCTTATTAGCCTTCAGGTGGGAGCAGACAGGCAGCCGTTCGGTGACCATGTAACTCCACTCCTCCCGTCATGTTCATGAAGAGCCGATCCCCGGCTTCAAGGCTCCGTCAGAGCCCGACACTAAGCTCCTCATCTCTCCTTCCTCTGCCACCCATCAAGGATTTATCTCCTTTCAAACAGACCGCGAGCTGCGAGTCAGCACTGCAAAGTCACGCAAGGGCAGCTGTCAGAGGAGAAACACGGAGCTGCTGCAGTCTGATTTCAGATTTCAAAGCACAATATTCATGCCAAATAATCTACCTCTCTGCCTCCTATGCTAATCTGACATGTGATACATGCAGGAGGCAACTAAATTCCCAAATCTCCCTGGATGCCCCCCTTCCTCCCCTCTCTGGTGAGCGCAAGCTCAGCTAATTTACCTCCAAGGAGAGGTTGTGAGGAGCTGGACCTGCCATACTCCAGCCTTCCAGAGGTATAATTACACCACCAGAACTCACCCTCCCTGACAGCCATTTGTTCTGTGTGTCTGGTCTGACTTGCTCTTAGTTGGTTCCTCTTAGAGACTTTGAAGAGGGTCCTGTGGTTGGGGGCAGGGGTTACTACCCGATACCTGCAACTGAGGAGCGATAAGTGAAAATCACTGTGAGAACCAGATTCACTGACTCATTTCTCTGCTTGACTTTAGCCTGCAGACATGTCTGTAATGAACAGATCAATAAATAAGCAGCTCACTTCTTTCTGCTGCTTTCAAAAATCCACAGTCCATCTTGACCTCAGCCGGTTGTTGAAGAAACCGCAACAAAAGCCTTGAACAGAAGATGCAAACTGTGGTCTGGCCTACCAACAACCTCCTCCTTCTGTAAGATATAGCAATAGGTTTGTTTCCATAATGCATTTTTATTTGTGGTTTAATCTCTAAAAGTTCATGGAAATGGCTGAACTTGAGTTTTTGTGCTTGCTTTTGAACAGATAAGGTGCATTGTGGGAGATGGAAATACCTTTTTTGAGTGAATGTAGTTCATATCTTTAGTTATCTTTGGCTCTGATAATGAAACATGACCAATATCAGCAAACACAAGTTACGACATTTCAAAAAACAGAAAACAGTTGCAATTTGCTCGATTGAAAAGGATTCCTGAAGACTCTTCTTCATCTTCTTCTTCATGCATTTTCAGTGATCAGCGAACAACTGGTTTTGTCTCTGACTTTGATACACAGTGTGGGTCAATAGATATTCATTTTCCATTGGATTTGGGTCACTTTTGACCCATGTTGTGTATCAAAGGGCTAACTCTGCTTATAAAAGCCGTGAGTGTCCTGTACTGCCACCATCTGGCGACACAATGCATCCAAGTTAATGGAAACGAACTGAATTCACATTTTCGCTTTAAATTTTTCCTCACATTTCTTTGAAAACATGACTGGAAGGAATATCTGTGACAATAATCTGACCGGCGACTGAAACTCCCATGATAGAAAATCCCGAGAAGTTTTTGATTGTTCGGCTGGAATGTAAAAATTCCCTGCTTACACTCTAATAAGCACAATGTATGTATGTAGTGACAAAAATCCCCCCCAAAACTAGCTATTTTTGTTTACCAAACACACAGGATTATGATGTTAGATTACTGGATACAGACACATCACCTATCCTGACACACAGTAGAACAGAATTTGCCGGGGACCCCTCAAAGAAGTTTTGTTGAACAGTTCAGTTTTTGCTTCACAGCGATACAACATCAACAAATCAGACCGTCCCTCCAAAGCACCAAAACAAGCCCCAACTGCTGCAGCATCTGGGGGCTCCAGTAGAGAGTAATTGAACATAATTGAAGCAGGAAAATGGAGTGCAGCGACTGTCTGAAACTTTTAGCCATATCACTGTGCTCCTCGCTGAGGGAAGCGAGGCGTAATAACACGACCACACCTGAGTCCCTGAAGACACATGAGCCATAATGGCGTAACGGGGAGGTGGGTGCTGCTGTGGTTCTTCTCGCATGAAACCCACAGACAAAGGCGTCTCCCCTTTCAGCAGAACATTGCAAACTTTCCAGTGTAACAAGTTATTTTGGCAAGAACCGAATCATGAAGTCCAGACGCATAACAGAGAGGAGGGTGAAATCATTTTAATCTCTTCTGGGTAAAATGAAATTCGTTTTTTTTTTTAAATCAAACCTCATTATCTTGATGCCAGTTTTTAGATCTTTCGCACTGATGATGCTGATAGCAGTGAAATCATTGCTCTTCATAACAGATTTTTTGTTTCGAGGCCAGCTGATCACTGAAGAGATAAGCCGTTGTTAAAGTCTGTCACAAATTAATTATGCAATAATAGCATCGTAGCTGTGTTTCAGATGCGCAGATCAATCAACACTTTCCTTATAATGTGTGTAAAACTCTGCGGCGTGATGGTATCACACATGTTGCGTTTTCTGATACTGAATAGAACAAAATGGGAACATGAACCATGCCCTGAGCAAACACCACCAGGTTTTTGTTGTCGATTTAAATCAGGGGTGTCAAACATGCGGCCCACGGGCCAAAACCGGCCCTCCAGAGGGTCCAATCCGACCCGCTGGACGACTTTGTAAAGTGTAAAAATGACAGAAGACATTAACTGCAGATTGTAAATTTCAAATAATTTCTCGACCATGACATGTTGCTTTGATCATAAAGTAAAATACTGGATTGTTCTTTTGTCATTTTGTGTCTCAGTTTTGTCATATTTTGTCTTGTGGTTGTTTTTTGTCTCTTTTTGTCTGACTTTTGTTGTCTGTCTCTTCCTTTGCTTACTTTTTTGTCTGGCTTGCGTTTTTGGTCTTATTTTTGTCATTTTGTTTCACTTTATTTGTTGTTTTGTGTGTTGTTTGTGGAGGGGGGTTTCTCTCGCTTGTGTCGTTTGTCTATTTTTTGTGTCACTTTGTAACTGTTTTGTCAAATTTTTGTTTTGTTTCGTGTTGTCTCATTTTTTGTCATTTTGTTTCTTATTTTTGTCATTTTGTGTCTCATTTTTGTCATCTTTTGTCTTGTTTTAGTTATCTTTTGTCTTTTTTATCTGTCGTCATTTTGATCGTAAAATGATATCGCGGGATTTTGCGGTATATGGGTATTTTAACATTTATTATTGTGGCAAGCTCTGCAACTGGCGGATGCTTTTATTTTGATATGCAACACCGTATAAAATGTGGCAGGAAGTCAACATAACAATTAACCAAACTAACTAGGCTGACTAAACCCCAAAAACACAATCACTAATAACACTGTAACACTAACATAAACCACAATAATGACATTTAAACCCCCAACACCCCGAACTCCCATGGTGCATTGCAGCACAGCGACCGGCTGTGCGATCGCTACATTATTTTAATTATTTTGCATTTTCCAGCTTAAAAAAAATGAAAACAATATAAAAATTAATAATAAAAACGTATTAAAATCTAAATAAAATGCATCGTTTTCAGCACTGGGCTCCATTTCACATAGACGTCTGATCACTGTGCATAGTGTTGCTCTGCAGTGTGTGGTGAGGGTTTATAAAGCCTTAATGTGTATATAAATAATATAAAATATGGTCGCTACTTCTTGGCTTTTCGTCCATCGCAGGAGGGGTCTGGCTGGAACAAAACCCCCACTGTACTTTCTTTGAACAAATATGCTTGATTTGATGGTTAGTTTAATCTTTAACACAAGATTCAATTTCAAAAGCAAGAAAATGCAGATGAGATGTTAATGAGCTTGCTTTTATTTTGCTGCGTGATTAACGATTCAGCCCACTGTGACACTGATTGCCTTGCACTTTGCATAACCAGTAACCAGAATGCAGTTAATGAAGGCTGAATTATTTGTCAGATGGAGCAGCTGATTGTCTTTTGGATGAAAAACCTTCGTGCGTCTTTCTCTGCAGCGACTACTAGAATATTTTCAGTCTCCGCAACCCGTTCTAACACTGATATTTTTGCCTTTGAGCCCATATTGCCATCCATTTGTGTGCGACAGACGTGATCAGACCTGCTGCAGGCCGTGAATCTTCCTTCCAAGGTGTCTCTTTGCGGTCTGAAGCAGTTCCATTCGGTGTCACTGATACAGTAATTGCAGTAGCTGCAGCCTGCTCATGTTCATGCACTCCGACATGCTTTGTCACGTTGCTCTGACATCCTAAGAAAAATGCCTTTCTGTGCAGCTCTTCCCTCTTTCCTTCTGTCTACTGTAATGGCCATGCTGCATGTTCGAGCTCCTTTTTAGCTTTTCAGACTCATCGGTTTGATTGTCCCTTCGTGCAACAGGCATTCTGACTTTGCTGTGTTTGATCTCTGCCCACCTGTGACGACTTCATGCTCGCTTCATGGATGGACGGAGGTCCGTAAAAGACGGCGTCTTGATGAGTGACTCCTGTGATAGAAAATAGAAAAACAGACTTGAATTGCATGGAAGAACAAGAAACACTCGGTGACATCAGAAATACGCAAATCATGATCCACAGAAACCTGCAGAGCGGACAGGCAGTCAGGAGTTGACACATGGACTTTGTGATTATGTGATATCTGTCTCCACCTCTACGTTCCCGCGGAGCCCACTGGAGCATATTTTATCCAAATTTCTCGAAAAATGTTCCTGTCAGCTGCTTTTAAATCACAACTGTAAGGGTGGAAATATTGCGTTTACATTGCTCGTTCCTCTCATCACTCCAAGCAGAACCGACGTTTCCTCTGTGCCGCAAATTTTCCTTCCTACAGTGATGAGTGAGTCACTTTGTTCTTCTACGTCATTTGCATTTTTTAGATATTCTTTCACTGTTGTTATTTCAGCCTTTTTCTCACTCATTTAGGTTGTAAAAGCAGCTCATATTCTGCCTCCAGCTGCTGGATTTGTTTCGCTTTTATCTCTATTTACTCGGTACTTTATATTAACTGTCTTCCATTTTCTTTCCCTCAACAATTGCACGATAAATAGAAAAAACAATGTCCATTACAGACATAATACTTTACGTTAACAGTCGCACAATGCAAGATGTTGATGACTGATCATTTATCTGCCCAACAGCAGATGGTGTAGGTTCAAAATGATGATGACTAGTGAGGCAATTTACAGCCCACTGCGGAGTGAAGCATTGTTATCAGGATCTTTGAATTGTTGCCCTGAAGTGCCATGTTGAAGAGACACGTTGCTTCCTATCCCAGCTTTCATGTGTAAAAGTTAGTAGACTATTTGGAGCAAATTCATCCATCAGCTAAGCTAGCATTAAACTGTAGAGTGGATTTGGAGTGTTTTGCTGGTCTAACACTGAGAGACAGACACCCATCCACAGCAGTTCAGAACTAAACTTTTTGGAGCAAATGCCAGGATTAGTTTCTACTTAAGTTTTCATATTTGCTTTGCAAATACTACTGTTACTACTGTGATTAAACTGATGAGCCAAAGGAATCATTGCTAAACAAGACAACATGGTCATCAATATCCCCCGCCACATGTGATGTCTATGAGTCTATATCCAAAATAGTGATTAAGGGCCATAACTCTGTTAAATATTATCGCACAGGTCTCATTTTCGAACTTGATCAAGGTGTCCGTGGTGTGAAGCTACACACTAAATTTCATGATCCTAGCTGTAATAGTTTCCGAGAAAAGCTGTCCCATTCATCTCGAAAGGACGGGCGGACGCACGGACGGAGGCCAAATCTATATCCCCCTTTTCCACTTTGTGGAGGCGGGGGATAATAACATAACCACAGCAGTAAAGCCTTTTAATAGGCCTTTGAACATTTTATTTTTTGCAGAAAAGAAGAACAAAGGCATAAAAAGTCATTTTCTCCTGCTAGAAACCATCAACCACTTTAATGGAATTTAGCAAAAGGGTGTTTTTTTTTGTTGCAATTATACCATTTATTAAACCAGAAACTGTAAAAACACAAAAAATTGTTGGATTTGAAACTTTCCAACTAGCCTGGAACCATTCATCTGGGATGTGCAATTCGATCAGGAAACTAAGTTTACAGTTGTGATATTACATCAAAATTGTATTACTGTTGTGTGCACTAAACAGATTCTGTAAAAAAGCAAAAATTTCTGCACTTATCTGCACAACCAGGACACTATTTGTGACTCAGCCAATCACACAACAAAGATTCAGGGACTTTGTGGCTGAACTGTAGGCTGTGTTTGCACAGAACAGAGAGGAGACAAACACGGACACAAATTCAGAAATCTAAGTACAGGGGGTCCTCGACTGACAGAGTTCTGTTCCGTTGGATCGATGCAAGTCAATTTTTAAGTCGGAACTCCTTTGAAAATGTAAACAAAGGCGTCACGGGCATTACGATATTGATCAATTCTTCATAAAGTCATGAATGCCAACGACTTTCATGCATGTATGAATCATTTTACAAGAAGATAACAGAATATGTTGCACTGTTTTTACAACTTGATCCCGCTTAGGAGCCTTAATGAAGGGCAAAAAGTAGCACAATCCAAGGGGAAGTACAACCGGAGAATGTAAACAAAGCCGTCTCATAGCACCGTGTGACGACGTATTCATCCATAGCGACGAAATGCCGTAGGTTGAGGACATCGTAAACCGAGAATCCCCTGTAGTGTAATATCTAAACATGTTATTGTAGGGTAAATAAGGAACTTATTCCTGTTTTCAGCATTGTTTTGGTTATTCATGTGTTATTTGTACATAATATCAGATGTTGTTGCTGCAGATGCTCCGTCAGACAGACACATAACAAACACTAGAGGGGAAGACGAGCAAACAAACCCCGGCTTTCGGAAAGTGTGCACTTCTCACCCCTGGCTGCTCTCATGTTCCCGGCTCGCTGTATGTGGTGAGTGGACATATGGTGACCATCTGGCCCGACCCAGGGATGTTAGAACATTGTGACTGGGTGAGATTCGGGGGCCTGCAGGTTGCGTTAAACCCCTCAGCGGCGAACGAGGGAAGAGAGGACAGACGGCTGACTGTTAATATGAGCTAACGCCGGAGCAGCCGGCCTGGGAATGGCAACGTGAGAAGAGCGGCAGTGTGACTGACACACAGAAACCCTCTCCGTCCTTCAGCACCCTCACAACCACCCACTTCCACAAACCATTAAACTGTGCACTTTCATTTCCAGGAATCACCCAGGTTTTTGTCAGAGAGCTGGCTGCATTATTGAAAGAATAAAAGTTCAAGAGCTTGACATTTCCGTGGCGATAATTCGTGCTTGTTTATAAGAGCAGCATCTCACCGCAGGAGAGGAACATCATTGTCTCTCAGTTGTGGAATCGGTTAAGCCGGAAAAGCCTCTGATATCCTTATTTTTTGACTTTGGAGCGCTGGTGTTGCATGCCCTCAGAAATGAACCCTATGCAGTCACAAGAAACATTAAAATCTGCATATTTTATACAGCAATTTTGTGGTGGCGAAGCAGGTTATCACCTTGTAGCTGATAGTAGTAGTTAGCACACAGCTGCCAACACAAACAAAACCCATACTAGTATTCATTTGTACTTGTGTTTCTGGCCAACTTCCAAAGCTCTCACTTGGTATTCTGAGAGGACTATCTGTCTCATTAGCTGCTAAATGCTCCATGACCTTTGTGTGCTTGAGTGCTTTTTGGCGTGTAGTTGGAAACAGTGCTGATGAGTTATATTTGTGTGCAATAAAGCCAAAACAGTGTGCTGAAAGACACTAAAAACAGAAGCAGCTGGAGAGTCAGATGAATTCTATATGGGGTTTCCACACAGGATTCAAGTCATTCGGCTTCCCGTGCCACAGTTAACACCGTGGCAGCTTAGAGCCTGAGGCTGCAGGCACCAGCTTTAAATACCAGCTTTTAATTCAGCTGACAACAGGTTTAGAAACAAACAAGAAACTATCCTACAATGAGTGAGGACAAAACTAAGAAAGGAGGATACGGACGATGAAACAATAAAGAATGAGAAACCGAGAAAGAAGCTAAGGCAGGTAAGGACCCACCCAAAGAAAATGGCGACCGCCAAGTAAAGGAAACTTTGGACTGATTTAGAAAGACAGCGAATGAAGTTTTGACTGTAGGAATGGTAACACTCCAGGCCGAATTAAAGAAAGACCTCTCAGAATTCCGTAACCGACGGTGCAATTCATGAGATTTTTAGCATAAATATGTCATTATTACAGCAGCAAACAACTATTTGCTGTGTAAAGATATACAGAGGGTCCTTGACTTACGTCAGAGTTCCTTTCTTGCAGTTTGACATAAGTCGATTTTTCCCTAAGTCGGTACTTTGGAGAAAATGTAAACAAAGCTGTTATGTGCAGCACGATATCGATCAGTTCTTCATAAAAGTCACGAATACCAATGACTTTCATGCATATATGAGCCATTTCACAAGAATATAACAGGATATGTTGACCTGTTTTTACAACTTGATCAATGTTCGTCGATGTTTCGTCCTGTTCTGAGCGTTTTATTATATCTAATTTCACTTTCATGGAGATTTCCTTTCCTTTTCTTCAAAGCATCAGAAGAGTCTGACTTATGCTTGGGAGCCATAATGAAGGGCAAAACGTTAGTTAATGTAGCACAATCCAAGGTGGCGTACAACGGGAGAATGTAAACAAAGCTGTCTTATAGTGCCTTGTGACGATGTATTCATCCGCTCCGCTCATCAACTAGTTCCACGTAACCGGTTCTGACGTAACGACGAAACGCCGTAGGTTGAGGACGTCGTAAACCGAGGACTGCCTGTACTTAGAGTATAAAGTCACTCTTTTTGTAGTAATCTAACCTTTTCTGTTCTATGTCAGAGCTGTACATGTACGTTAGTGCATGTGAGTCCCTTTCATTGAAATTGTTCGTCCTTCCCATGCTTATAAACAGCCAAGAACACTTTTACTTTTCAAATACATTGTACAGCAAAAGTACAGACAAATGTTCAACCGATGGTCCCAAAAACCTAAGAATTCTCTCCTTTTCCCTCTCTGCTCGTATCTGCTTTATTCCAGTCTCTAGTTTTGTTTTTTTTGATTCAATAGTTTTTCTGGAATATTTTATGTTTACTCGTGTGTACACAACTTTTGTTTGTCTCGGTCTGCGATGATGGAACTTTAGCGACATCCAATGGCCCTGCAAGGTCTCACGCAGTACCTTGAATATAAGAAATATTACTCAAAGTAACTTTGAAGTATTTTTGGAGACAATATGTCAGGATGTGGAGTAAAGCCAACTGCAGCCTCAAATAACAAGGGTGGAGTGTTTTGCAGAGAGCGAGTGTCATCACTGGTGTCACTTTATCTGCCATTATATGCACATTAATAGCATTAATTAATCACCAAATCACCACTAAAAAAGAAGATATGATCCTTATCACTAAAAACACCACTGAATGAAATGTTTTGCTTCAGGTAATTAATTATGCGACAAGGTAGTAAAATCTGTATTAAGGCTGGTTGGAGTCGCAGGTCCACAAGTTTGATGGTTTATCAGATATGATTTGAAATAAAGAACATTTTGACATTGCATTTCATCCAAAGTTATGTGCTATTCAAACATTTTTGTCACACAAGTCTTTGTTCTTTGCCACAGCCGGTCACTTTCCTTCGGGCCAGGAATAAAGGATGAGTCCTCAGCAGGGTGATCGCTGTGAAACTGAAAGATAAAAACATGACTTCCTGGCCTGCTGTCTCTTTGCTGTGCTCATATCTCCCCCCGTTCAATCTCCAAACAGCCGTCACTTTTACATTTCCCATTTTCTTTCTCTCTTGACGTACATGTCTGCCTCTCTGCGCATCCTTTGGCTTCACTGTAGTTCACAGTCTCTTGATCTTCTATGTCGCGCTCTCGCTCTTTCATGATGGGATCAGAGCTCTTGCTGCACTGGTGGGAATGTGTGAAATCATCGGAGGCTGGCCTCTGGGCTGCAGCCAGTCACAGCTGTGTAACCTCAGCCACTTCTCAACCTTCCACGACTGGCCGCCATGCCCCGCAGCCCGGTGACCTGTGAGCGTGCTGCGTTTCCGCATCAGCCATGTCGCCAACTTTAACATCAAGACCAAGTCATATTGCCCCCAAATATAGAGCTGCCAGTCCAAATCTGCACGGATTTTTTGACTTGCGTCGCAGCTATTGTCTCTGCTCAAAGTGGATTTTCATGCCTTGCCTGTTAAAAGTGAAACCACAGGAGATGGGCTGCTGTTAACAGAAAAATAAATGTTTTTGAACTGCCCAGTTGCACAAAATGACAATCTGTGAAAAAGATAAGGTTGTTCATCACTAGTTCATTATTGCAAACTTCATTATTTCGAACCGCTTTCATAATTAAGTCCCGTTTTTTTGATTGTATTCATTTCTTTTGAATATAAAGGCAAAAATAAATGCATTCTGGATCCCATTTATCAACAGCTCTGTTCATTAAATGATGGCTTGATTTTGGTGGAAATTATATTTGACACCGTTTCCAATTGTGTTAGCCGGTGAGGCTGATGTTTTATCATTTCCCTTCACAAAGGCACAAAATAATGAAACTCTCAGCTTATTATGGCTGCGATTTTACGTCTGATTGCATGAAAGCCAATGAAAAACTGGAAACATTTTGCATTCTTTTCTTTTGAGTTTGCAGCTGCAGACAAAAGCCTTTTTTACCATTTGAAGTTCATTAAGTTTCTGCACACGTTTCACTAGAGTGATGCTTTTACAGGGAAATTACCCACCCACACGTGTTTTCAATACTTGTTGGGTTGAAGTTACTGTAGGAGGAGCAATGCAGGGAGCTTACATAATGTCAACAAGCTCTGTGAGCAAATAACAATGAATAATGGGGTAAATTCTCCCGCCTTTTTGAATGCAGCAGAACTAACAGGCGAGCGAGGGAGCTGGGTCAGTATATACCTGAGAGACTTTTGAAGTCCATGGGATATATCTTGCACACATTTTTAAAAAACTCATGTTTTTTATGTTCATTATGATCATGTCTTTACAAATTCCATAATTATTTACTATGGCATCAGGCACTTATTAATATAAAATGACTGGAAATCACTTAAAATTTGTAATTTTGTGTCTCGATTTTGTTGTTTTCTGTCTCGTTTTTGTCATTTTGCGTCTCATTTTTGTCATTTTGCGTCTCATTTTGTCACACTGTGTCTCAATTTTGTCGTTTCATGTTTCATCTTTGTCATTTTTTGTCTCGGTTTTGTCATTTTGCGTTTAGGTTTAGTCGTTTCCAGTCTCGTATTTGTCATTTTGTGTCTCGTTGTGTCCCTTTGTGTCTTGATTTTTTTCATTTCATGTCTTGTTTTTGTGATTTTGTGTCTTGGTTTTTAATTTTTTTTTAAAATGACTGGATATCACTAAAATGTCAACTAAATAACCACCCAAATTTAATGATTGTGTTCTTTTATTAAATTGAGATAATCATGAAAGATACTTCTTTTTTTCCCAATATATCTAATTTTATATGGAAAATAACAAATTGTATCACTTTTAACTAAGCTACCCATTACAAAGACACCTCTCAATGAAGTGTGTTAATTCCAGATCACATGACCTGCTCCACATGATGTCATTTCTTCCTGAAGAAAAGACTGGCAAAACTCCAAGGCTTTCTGAGTTATTTATTATAAAGTAGTGTGTGAGTCAAGTGTGGATTTATGGCATGTCAACAGGTTTACTACAATATCTTTATGAATAACTTTCAATTTCACTCAATTGTATATATAATATTTAGAAGAATCTTTCTGTAAAAATGCCATGTGCTGTTTGGTTATAGGCGGCCATGTTGATTTTAGACCTGAAAACAGCAAAAATGTCAACTATGATACAAAAAAAACTGTTATATACTGACCCAGCTGTCTATCAAAGACAGTGCATAGAAGGTCCTAATGAGCCATCATAGCCACTTTCTGACTTGCAAGCAGTACAAGTGTCAGCCTATGAGTTACAAAAAGGTAAAGTGGGTACATGACGACTCACTGCCAAGTGAATGCAGCCATTTACCATTTAATTTAGTTTCTAAGCCAAGTACATACTGTTTCTAATCTTACACCAGCAACAGAATAAATTCTTCATTGAATTTGGCCTTTTTTTTCCCCAGCAGCATGGCTTCACTTAGTGTACAAGGTGGGAGTGGAGTGGGCATAACATGTACCGCTCACGGTGCGTTTCAATTGATTTGAGTTAAATGTTCACGAAGCATCTTTTTGGCATGTGTGCAATGTGTACAAGCAAATTCAAAAAATCTTCTATTTAGACTAAATGTGAGACATAAGATGGCAAGAAATGAATGAAAAAGGCTTTAAATAAACTGTACACAGGTGCAGGCAACAGGGGACTCACAAATCTGTCAAAGAAGTCAGATAATCTCCTTTACTTGACATCAAAATTAAGTGTACATTAGAGGCAATAGGGAAATCACCTCAGTCCATTTTGTGTTCCTCTGTACCACTGCAGCTTCCTTGCATTGTTTCCATGCCTCTCTGCGGAGACAGCTGAGGCTGAAGGAATTCTGTTTTCGTGTCTGTCACGTTCTCATGAATTTTTTTTATCTCATCAGGCCTTGAGGGACTTTATTCAATTTTGACACAAGCCTTCACTTGGCAACGAACTGACTAGATTTTGGTGGCCAAAGATCACTGTGACCTCACGAAAACACATTTTGACCAAGAACCTCCCACAGTATATGATAAAATATCACAGAAATGTATTAGAGGATAAAACACTGACATTATGGCAATTTATATCCGCATCGCCAAAGGTCATCTTCAGCGTGACATTATGTTCTTCAAAGATATCTTTCTGGCTGTTATGTAACACCACAACTCAAGAACAAAACAAGGGAGAATGGAAATTGTTGAATTGGTGACACTAATCTTGGAACTGTGCACTTTATATTGATATTCTGTGCTGCCAGGTTGAAGCTCTCCAATTAGAACATCCATTTTAAGGCTTTCTCTGCTGTCAATAACAACAGAAATACACTAGATGCCTTGTTTAGTTCCTTGAAAGTCTTAACTGCATATACGATAAGTCTGGACTTGGATAAACTGCAACTTTACTGGTGCTTTTCTTTCATTTTCTTTAAGAAATTATCAATGTGATAGAGCAGTTTGTCTTCTGTAGTGCTCCAAACTCATTACAGAAAACAACGATATGATTACAATACAAAAACTAATCTTCAATCAAAGTCCACTTTGTTGCTTTTTTTGGGAGCTTTTCCTCCTTTCAGCTGCGTAGATGAAGCCATGTGAAAACCAGCTGGTCTGTGCCATACAAGGCATCCATCGAAAATCTTGGCAACTTCTAAGCTACAAATGTGTGGAATTGGACATCTACAGGTGCTGTGGTTGTTTTGTAATTAATTGAAGTATCTTCCATGCCTTCTGTTCTGTTTTTATTAGCAACCGAGTACGTCTTCCACTGCCAAAAATGATTAACTATCATAGTAACGAGCAAACAGTTTTGCCCCTGAATATGTGCCAGTAAAATATTTTATTATTTCCATTTAAGTCCAATTTTATATATGCAAACGATTAAGTTGTATTTTTTGGTTTAAATCCTTGAAGATGATTGTGTGAGGATTCCATGAGAAGTTACAAGCTGTAAACAGAGATTTGTAAAATCACTCTTTTAAACCACCTCCATCTGCTGAGAAAGATCTTGTAATGTTACTGAAATTGTGGGAAAAAGTCCAGCTTGACTTTAGTTTTTACTGGGGGTCCTCCGTTTACGATGTCCTCTACCTACAGCATTTCATCACTACGTCGGAACTGGTCACGTGGAACTTGTTGACGAGCGGAGTGGACAAATACGTCATCACGAGGCACTATAAAACGACTTTGTTTACATTCTCTGGTTGTATGCCACCTTGGATTGTGCTACAGTCGCTAACCTTTTGCCCTTCATTATGGCTCCCAAGTGTAAATCAGCCTCTTCTGATAGTAGTGATTCGAAGAAAAGGGAAGACATCTCCATGGAAGTGAAATTAGGTATAATAAAACGCTTGGAACAGGGCGAAACACCAACCAACATCGGGCAAGATGTTCGACACTCGGTCAACATGTTCACTGACATTGGGTAAATCTGGAACTGAACAATAAACATTGAAACCTCAACATCAACAACAATCTCAGTCTGCTACAATATTCTGTTATCTTCTTGTAAAATGATTTGTGCATGCATGAAAGTCATTGGTATTCATGGCTTCTTCGAAGAACTGATCAATATCCTGATGCACCTCATGGCTTTGTTTACATTTTTGGTGGAGGTCCAACTTACGGCAAGAATCGACTTACATAGATCAGTAGGAATGGAACTCAGACATAAGTCGAGGACCCTCTGTATTAATTTCTTCAATTTTCAGAGGAATTGACTTAATACACTGTATGATTGCTGTTATAGAACTATAATAATGTTATGATTAATTTCTCTTTATGATTTCAATTATCTAACTTTGACCATGAAAATATAACAAGTGGATCCTGCAAGCAGTCGGTTGAAACTGGCTGCTCAGAAAAGTGATAATACCAATGTAACTTATGTGCCTGCATAAAAACTAAAGTGTTTCCATCTATTGTCAGTCCCTTGCTCAGACTCTGCTCCGTTCATGTTAATTCCTTGCACAAGTACAACTTTGCTTTGACTTGAAAGACGACTGAGTATTTATTTGGAGAAGTCAGGACTCTGCTGAAGAATTTTCTTGGCATTTACACAATAAAATCATGCAAGTTGTTTCTTAGTGTGCATCGTTACCAAGTTTCTGCAGCTCAAGCAGAAAGTGAAAGGTGAGACATTGTGTCATCCCAGAGGATTTTTGTGACAAAGAAACACAACAGATGCTTTGTTGATTCAACAGAAGTCATTGATTATCTACTGTAATGTTGCCTGGAAGCCTCCCGTCCTTTGTTGTGTTGCAGAGAAGGGAGCGGTGTAGGATCTAGCTGCAGGGTGAGGCGATGTGAGCCACAGGGGAGGATCAAGCACAAGCCTGCTTTTTGGGAGCGACTTCAGTAGCCAGAGGCCAGTCCGACTCCTTCCACTGCTTGTTCCTGCTCTCAACGGAACGCCATTTTGGAGGAATTATGCAATCAATAATGCTCATTTGTGGGGATTTTTGTTTGACTTCTTCGGACTGATGCAGTGTGAGAACGTCCTGCTGAATACAGAGAGCAGATCAGGTGTTGTGCGATGGTAGCATCCTAATGCGAAGGCGTTACCCTTCCCGCAGGGCACGGGATCCAAATGTCAACATGGCCTCTGCCAAATTAGAGACGTGTTCTATTTGGGTACACTTGGTGGCAGGAGGAGCCCAATGCATCCGTCCAACTCTTCACACCTGGTACTCTGTGAAACACCCAAACTAGCCGAAAAACGGGCCCCGGGGTGGATTCCTCCTGAGAAAACACACCGGAATGAGGATCCTCCACACTATTGAAAAGGTGTAAATGTGTGATCACTGGCTACCTCGAAGCTGACCATTAAATCAGTTTATGTGCTACAGTATATAGCTGTAATGTAATATGCCTCTTCTGGGACCAGCAGCAGGCGAGATGTTGAACATATGACTTCATTAAATTGACAGTGAAACAGCGTCTGATTTTATTACAGGATCCTACACCCTGTGGGAACCTCAAATAAGGATACAAGTGTCTCAAAATACCTGATCTGCTCTCTGTAGTCACAAGGATGTGGAATCACTGCATCAGTGTGTGTGAAGCAAATTAACATCCTGTCAAAAGACAGATATATCGATCAGGTAATTTCTCTAAAATGCTGCTTTATTGATAGCGGAAGTGCCTTGAGGACGCTCTGATGTAGTAAGACGGATTAATTTAAACCCCTCAACACACAGAGTTTCTACTTTTGTCTCCTCTGAAGTAGTTTTAAGACTCTCAAAGGAAAATCCAGGTATATTTTGACTGTGTGACTCAGGGATTGAGGGAAACCTCCATAAGCCTCCTACAGTTTCCCAAATTAACTTTTTTTTCATGAGTCATTTCAAACTTGACAGCACGTCTAAGCGTCTGACCAAAAGGAAACACAGCAACCTCAAATAGCCATTGTGGCTAACTGCAGGTTGCCACATGACCTAACCACCCTGCTGTATAATTTTCTGCTGAGGCTTGTTGGCTAACGTGTGAGGTGATTATCGAAGTGCTTTTTAAAGAAAAAGTTTTCAAGTCTGACGTGTTCACGTACATTTTACTCAGTATGTTCTGATAAGTAGTGAGTGCTATGTCTGTCCAAGTAGTGGTCACTACAATCAGTTAACTTGTCCAGTTGATCTGCTGCTGGTTTTTTGCTGTTTCACGGCTTTGGTACCCCTTAATTATCATTCTACAAAACTCTAATTGCTGCATTTTCAGTCCAACACAAGACCTTTTTAAATGAAGGATGCTAATGATGAATTGTTGAACTGCAGATAAAAAATGTAATCAATTGAAATTATGTTGACTGAACAGGCTGATCAGGATGGGTAGACAATTAGACTGTCAAACATGCGTTGTAGATTTGCTGTAATACCTGGTTGTGTCACCAGGTGGAGCCTCTTGCTGTTTCATGAGGTGGAGTTACAGGTGCGTTTGCCGATTATCCACAAGGATAAAACAAGCGTGCCTCCCTGCTGTCTAACTGCTAGCTGCATTGTTAAAAAGTTTGTGGCATCTGTCCCGTTTAGCTAGCTACTTGGCGCTTAACGCTGAGCTAGAAGTTTCAAACTCTAACACAGGCTGGGAGTTGAGTCTGTCAGCAGAGAGCAGCTGTTCATTAGCAGCAGGAGTCTGACTACATGTTTCCAACAACATTCAGACTAAAATGATGATAAATACATTTAAAAGGTGGCGGTAAATTCTGACAGATTTCCGGACTGATGAAGTTGCTGCAGCAGTATTTGCTGACATCTGTTCCAACTGAGAAGTTGTTTCCAGCAGCTGGGTGAACACAGTAAACAAGTCACTTCATCACGTAGATTAGCCATGAGGATTATTTTGACAAAGCCTCTGTGAAGAGATGAATAGCACCACAGGTTATTTACTGTGGAAGAGTGCTGCTAGCTTGCTGTGTGGCCTTGTGTTTACTTTATCTGTCCTTGGAATTCAAAATGGAACCAAGCCAGTTTGACAATGAACATAAAGTGTCACTGATTAAAAATGGGTTTGTTATCAACCAAGTGCTGATTGGTTGATAATTGATTGTCAGTCGAGCAGAATGGTTAAATGAGGTAGCACACAACACAACAAAATCCACATTTAGCAGTTCAAGTCAGTCACAGGACTGTTACCCAGAGAGTAAGGTTCATGTTCCGTGTGGATCATTATATATAAAGGTGACCTATTATTGTTTTAAGTTTCCAGGCTGGGTTTAGGAGACTAATTTTTGGAAAAAGAACCAACACTGTCAGAAGGCTGAGTGGCTGGGATGCAGATGTCATTGGTAGTGGGTTCCTCGTTTGGATTCAACAGAAAATACACCCTTTTACGTTTTTAAAACCCTCCTCCATTTTCTTGCTTAGCTGCTTTAGGTCAATATATAACAGCGGGACTTTTTGTATCATAGTTGACATTTTTGCTGTTTTCAGGCCTAAACATGGCCGCCTATAACCAAACACCACATGGCATTTTTACAGAAAGATTCTTCTGAATATTATATATACAATTGAGTAAAATTGAAATTGAAAGATATTTATAAAGATATTGTAGTAAACCTGTTGACGTGATAAATCATACACTACTTTATATTAAATAACTCAAAGCCTTGGAGTCTTCCAGTCTTTTCTTCAGGAGGAAATAACATCATGTGGAGCAGGACATGTGATCTGGAATTAACACACTTCCTTGAGAGGTGTTTTTGTAACAGGTACAATTTGTTATTGTCCCCCGCCGCGCGAACGCCCGAAGAGGGGGATCTAGTATTCGCCTCCGTCTGTCCGTCCGTCCGTACGTACATACGTCCGTCCGTATGTCCCACATCCTTGTCTGCGCGATATCTCATGAAGGAATTGTCGGATCTTCGTCAAACTTGATGACAACATGTATTAGGATGATCCCCCGACACCAGTCAATTTGGGAGACCTTCGCATAATTTTCAAGGTCACACCGAGCGTTTGTTGACTGTGACTTTCAAATCCATGTGTTCAGCGGGGGACATAGACACGTTAGTGTCAAACACTTGTTTTTCATATAAAATTTGATATGTTTCCAAAAAGAGATATGTCATGATTATCTCAGGTTAATAAAAAGAACACAATCAAAACTATTTTTGAATGAGCTCATTTTATTATTGTTTAGCTAATTAGAAGGTGGTTGTTATTAATTTTGGATGTTTATTTTGTTGACCTTTTAGTGATTTCCAGTCTTTTTTTTAAACTAAAATGTGATTGTTTCCATAATGAATGATTATGGAATTTGTAACGACATGATCATAAATGAACGTAAAACCATCAGCTTTAGTTTTTTTTAAACTTTTAATAAAAATGTATGCAAGATATATCCCATGGACTTCAAATGTCCCTCAATTATATATTGACCCCTTTACAAGTTCCACAACGTCTAAAAGGAGCGACAGTCAGAAACACCACCACCTTTCTGAAATGTCAAATGATTTTACAGGCACTGCAAGAAGCTTCCATGTAAATACCCCTTAAACAACTGAGCTGTACTTTTCTGGTGAACTTGATGGCAGGTGAACACTTTGCTTAGCGATCCTTCCCTCAGTGAGAAACCCACTGCAGGACAAAGCTAAGGCTTTTAAAGACGCTATCGAAGTGTGGACCAATTTCCATCATTCTTTCCCCTTGTAGTGGAGACTTTTTGACAGCTGATAGACTAACTTTTTCATTCTTTCTCGCCTGCGGTCTTTTTATCTGCCACAATTGCAGTGGAATGTTGTGCTGAAGGCCATAAAGTAGATTAACTGTAGGACATTAAACTTTTATTCAAACAGTATGCCGGGGTAAATCTGCTCCTTGAACATCAACAACGTATTTCACCATAATGAAGGACAGAAATTTCAAGTTGCATTAAGAAGATTTATTTGTCGACAGAAGCCCTTTACTCTCTTTTTTCCCCCCGCATTTGCATCTCTGAGTAACACAGCTAACAGGAGCGCGTGAGTGTTTGCTTTATCATTTTCAGACCGCTTAATGCTGACCTTCTTTGACGCCACTGTTTTTCTTCTTGTCGTCCTCGCTTGTTACGCACACGGGCTGATATTTGTGTTGCGTCTGATTGCATTACACTGCCTCCACGTCTCTTCGCCTCCGGTGATTGGGATGAGTCAGGCGGCTCCATTGAGAACACAGACTGAACCTCGCGTGGCATCCCAACCGGGGGAACGCAGGCCGCTCATTTTGAATCTATGATATCTGCATGTTGCAAACAGCAGACTGACTGACAGACGCTGGTGTCAGTTGAGGCATAAAGAAGGTTGTGTGCTGATTTATGTGATCTTTCCCTACGCTCTCGATGGAGATGGTAAATATAGTAAGGCATCTGCAATCCATCTGTCCTGGTGTGATAAAGGTGCCCAATTGATGAAGGATTAGGCTCCTCATAATGCTGATGACACTGATGCTAGTGTCTTCATTTACGGGCACCAAAAAATACTGTTTCTTTGTTTAATTAAAAAATAAAAAAATTCAGCAAAAAATCCACCAAATTTCTGACAATTTGCAAAACCTCCAGGAAGAAAATTCCAATAATTCCTTAAAAGTTTCTCTTAAAATTTGTATTTAAAAAATCCCCCAAGTTATACAAGAAAATTCTTGTAAATATTTTTTAAAAATGAGGGAAAATCTTCAAAAAAAAAAGCCTAAAAATATCTAAAATGATTACATACATGTTAGTAAAACTTCTATTTTCTTGAAGAACATTCACATAAAAAATCTGGATTTGGTTGATTATGTGACTGTTCATGAGAACATTTTTAACATTTCTTTTTTTTTTACCAGCAAAAAATGTTCAAAGATTTCCCAAAAATGTTGAAAATGTGGACATCACAAGTTTCTCTTTAAAAATAGTCTTTTTTCCCCACATTTTCAAACAAGTCAGATTTGACCTGCAGGACAACAGGAGGGTTAAGAAACAAAACAGCCTCCAAATACCAACACTGATGGTGTCGTTGCAGAGGTGTAAATGATGATACAGAACATACGGATTTGAACCAAGCCTGTAGCTGCTCCAGTTCGCTCCAATTAGAGCCGTTTCTGACGCTCGTTTGCTTACTTACTCGCTGTGGATTCGGCACAGAACCAGGAAGTTGTTTGGAGGACCATCTGGTGCAGCACCTTTCGCCCTGAGAAAATATGTCTCTTGTGATTGGTAATTGCTGTACCCGTTTATGTAGAGCTAGAAGTGAGACAAATTAATATTCGAGCGTGGAACTTTAGAGATCATCGTTGTCGAGGGAAGCTCGAGTCTCGGTGCCATATGCTTGTCAGTTTGTCAGTTTTAGGCGGTTAATCATTTTGGCAGCAGATTCCGTGTTACTTTTGCAACCGGTGGTGGAGCGTAACTAAAACAGGACATTTGAAAAATGTCATGACTCACGACCTCTTTGCAGCATTACAGAGCATGTTTCAGATGGTCTCATTTCAACAATGAAAAACTTGAGAAAAGATTTTTAAAAAAAAGAGCACAATTTCATGTAGATAAATGTGACCTAGCGATCCCTTCATGATCGCTCACGTTTGTATAGAGACACTTTGGAGCTAAAATCATAAATTTGTATCCGGTAGATCAATCATGCGGCCCATGGGCCAAAACCAGCCCTCGAGAGAGTCCAATCTGGCCCGTGGGTTGACTTTGTAAAGTGTAAAAATTACAGAGAAGACAACTATAAATTTATAATAATTTCTAGACCATGACAAGTTGTTTTGATCTTGAGGTGAACTACTAGATTGCTGATTGTTCTTTTGTCATTTTATGTCTCATTTTTATATATTTTTTTCATGTTTTTGTAATTTTTTTGTCTGACTTTTGTCATTTGTCTCGTAGTTTTGTTGTTTTGTTTCTTGTATTTGTTGTTTCATTTCTCGCTTTTGTCATTTTTTGTCTCCTTTGTGTCATTTGTCCTTTTTTTTGCTTTGTAACTTTTTTTTAAATTGTGTTCTCTTTTTTTGTTTTGCTTCATATCATTTCTCTAATTTTTTTGTCATTTTGTGCCTCATTTTTGTAATATTCTGTCTTGTTTACATGTTGAATATTTTCAGAATGTACTTTTTTTGCACTAAAGCTAAGAAAGAAATATGAATTTTAATGATTTATAGGTTTTTATGCTCTGATTTTACGGATCCAGTCCAGCAGCTTATTTCTCACATCAAACGCTTTCTGAAATAGTTTTTGCTGAACAGTTTTCATAATAAAAGAGAAAGTTTATGATGTTTCTGCACTGATTCACTCTTTATCGTGGCTGGCAAACAGACTTTAGGTTCATTACCGCCACCTACTGGGCTGGAGTGTGCATCAGTGTTACCCATGTGCCAGAAACTAGGGAACTGAGAAAGGTACATTATTTTTTTTAACGCACTAATTTTTCCATAATTAATTAAAGTCCCATCCCTATATATCATGTTGCACTTATTGTTACAGATATTGCAACATGAAGCATGGGTTTAATAGTATTTTTTTTCTCCTTTATATTCCGCTATGTGTGTTTTTTTTTTTTTTTTAATTTGTTAGTTTTGCTTCCATTTGTGCCACACAGGCACGATTTCTTACACTTGGAGAATATGGGTAGGCTGGAACATCTCTACAGCACCACAATGCTTCACTTATAATGTTGTTGTGACACATTTTAACTGTATCAAAAAGCTGTAGCTCCTGTGATTTGGATATTGCACTTGGCCACACTGTAGTGTAGAAACTAAGTTGTTCATCTCTACTGGACTCCTTATAGAGGCAGAAAATGCCTTTGAAAGACAGAAGCGGTGATGTGCTCGGCTGTATTGACTATTCTCTGTAGCATCTTGCAGTCTGCAGTGCGACAGTTACCGTCACACACTGTGAGGGAGTTTGTTGGCGAGGACGCCAAATTTGGGCTTTTGTTGTGCTTCTGTGTTGGAGGGTACTTCAAAAAGTTCTCACCAGAAAACATCACAGGGGGAAGATTGCATTATTATTCAACATAGTCCCATTTAACTTCAAAGCACTTGGTCCGCTGGTGTTCAAGCATCCCTATCCCTTTGTGGATCACATCCTGAGCACCCAAATTCTCCAGCATCACTCCGTCAGTGGTGATCATGTGAGTTGGACCTCATATTGGGATGCAGATAACAGACGGTGCAGGTTGGGCATGTTAGGGTCATGGGGCAACAGTTTAAATCCACATTTGGCTGCTTCTGCTCCCTGTATGGACGGGAACATTGTCCTGGAGCTACAGCAGCCAGCTTGAAACTTCCCTCCCCTTTTTAACTTTGATTTCTTCAACATTTGAGTTTTTGTCGACGGCGATGTAAAAGGCTTTATAGTATACAGTTATGCCTCAAAATAGTAGTTATGACTTCCGTGCCAGGTCGAGAACTTAAGAATTACCCTCGTATATCTGAACATGTCTTTGCACTGTAATTTAAATGATGACTGTTCTCATTCTTGATCAATCTGCCAAATATTTTATCAATTAATTATTCTCTATGATACATGTAACCCTTTGATCCACAGTGTGGGTCAGGAGATGTCCATTTTCCTTTGGATTTGGGTCACTTTGGAACCCATGTTATACATCAAAGGGTTAATGTATGGACATTTGTAGCTTTTTTTGCTTATTTACTTGAAGAATGCTTGAGAGCAGTTGCACATTAATTTTAGTTTGATCAACTATTGGTTCATTGACAGTTCTTACAGCTCCGGTGGTGACACAAAGACTTCAGTATCCTGGTTAAACTGTGCTCACGTTGCAGATCTAGTCCCGTTTCACCCCTTCTGACTATTTAAGCAGAAATCTAGTTTTGGATCTTGCGCTAAACTGATATTTGGCCTCGAATATTCAGCAATGTGACAAGGTTTACAGAGCCAGTCTCAAATACCCGGAGCTGCCCCGATAATATCAAACACGTCGCGTATTTTCAAGTTAAAATCTGGCTGATAACAATTATCACGCTATCACTCGGAGCAACAGAAGCTGTTACAAAGCAGCGCTAAAATTTCTAGCCCGTGAGGCTAATCTGAGCCACAGACATTAAAGCTGGTAGTTAAAATCTGACCTCCAGTTCTCACTGAAGAATGAGCGTGCTGACAGCTTCTTCCCAGCCGTTTTTTCGCTGGCTTGGTTTGTGTTTCTGGTCCTCATTTGGCTGAAGCTGCGACTGTGCAGATAGTCAGTTGAAGTACTCCATTTTAAGGGCTTTCTGAAACCGGAATATGATGTTTCCATGCACAAACATAGAAAACAAATACTTCAAAAAACATATCATATCCAGGACAAGCCAGTCCATGTAAATGTAGTCAAAGCTGACCACCAGACTGCCACTTTGGAGGTAATTTTATATTGTAATTGTCTAAGAAATATGACTGAAACGTAGTGAAATTATTACACTTTAGACACACAAACTGAGAAAAGGGCTGCAGTGATGCATCTCAGGATATGCAAATACGTTGGGAAGAGAAGAATCAGTAAAACATGCAGGGGAAGTAAAGTTTTTCATGTTGGTGAAAAGCAGGCGGTTTGTCGCAGAGGACCATACGCTGCAGAACCATTCCAAGTGAAGACATCTGTATGTGTTTTCATGCTTGTTTGTTGTGATTTATTTATGCGGACGTGAGGGCCCATCCTGTTGGCAGATATCGCGCTTGAGGAGAGGGAATCTTCACTGGAAAACAGTCGATCATTTGAATGCTAATGAACAGATGAAACAATGATCAGGTCGCTGAGCAGCTGCTGGAGACGCTGAAGGGCTTTCCACACATGTTAAAACTTATTTTGATTGAAAAAGATGTGGTCAATTTAGGATGTCATGCTCACTTCATATGTTGTACATACAGGGGGTCCTCAGTTTACGACGTCCTTGTACGGCGTTACATCGGAACCGGTTATGTGGAACTAGTTGTCGAGTGGAGCAAACAAATATGTTATCACACGGCGCTATAAGACGGCTTTCTTAACATTCTACGGTTGTACATTGCCTTGGATTGTGCTACATTCACTATCTTTTTGCCCTTCATTATGGCTCCCAAGTGTAAGTCAGACTCTTCTGATGCTTTGAAGAAAAGGAAAGTGGCACGTTCACTGACATTAGGTAAATCTGGAACTGAACAGTAAACATTGAAACCTCAACATCGACAACAATATCAGTCTGTTGCATTATTCTGTTATCTTCTAGTAAAATGACTCATACTTGCATGAAATTCGTTGGTATTCATGACTTTTCCAAAGAACTGAATTCTGACTTATGGCGAAAATCGACTTCTGTAGGTCAGTAGGGAGGGAACTCTGACCCCTGTGTTACAAAAAAGTCCTGCTGCTGTGACAATAAAATCTCAAGAAGAGCGTTTTGGGAGGTGAAATGGTGCCAAAAATCCTGACTTTACATGAACTAAAGCCTCTGAAAAATACAGATCTTGACATATAACTCTTTGGGGATGAAGGGGCAAGTTCACAGACTGCTAAAAAACTTTGTCACTCCCTGCAGCAGAATAAAAATCTCTGTCAGAAGGAATGGCACTGTTTCAGACCTTCCTTTCAATCTGATGTGTAGGAGACTCCAGTTCAGTCTTTTGCTTCCTAAATGTTTTCAGACTGAGGCAGCAGATTTTATTCAGCTTTGATCTTCAATGAGCTGTGCTTTATAATAACTGTTGGACCTCCATATCACCCCTTTTAGGTGCAGGGGTTTCTGTTAAGTGCCGCGAGGAAGAGAAAATCCTCTCTTAGTCTCTGTATGTCATCGACCAGGGAGCCACTTGGCCACTCAAATAAACATTTATAAGGGCAATGCCAGAATCTGAACTATCATCTGTGAACTAGTAGAGGCTGATCAGTGATTACTGCAGGGCTGGCATCGTGTGTACACTGGAGTTTTTCATATCCACACCTATGCAGGAATTCCAGTGCAATGAAAGGATAGTGATATGTACCAGCAGCTGAAATCTGCAGCTTTGATGAACATCCTGGAGTTGAAGTTTCACTTCCCTGAAATCAGCTGGAAGAAAAGACCAACCAGACTGAAAGCTTAGCTCTCCATATGGGAAGCAAAAGTAATACAGTTATGAAAAGTCCACTCCAGGTGACTAATTTCCATTTCCTTTCTGACAGAAATGATTCGAGTAACAATCATCTTTCTTTGAAAAGCTACAGGGAGCTCAACAGCCAGTTTCCTTGAATCCCCTCCAACGAAGGCAAAGACTGCAAAGATAGCACGACAAACAGGTTGAAATAAACAAGAATTATTCTTGAATTCAACTCTTTAAATACTTTTTTTTTCAAAGAAACAGCAAGAGCATAGGAGCAGTCATGCTAGCATTTATTGATTGATGATGTACACTGTGTCCACAATTATTAGGCAGGTTGTATTACTGAGGATTAATTTTATTTTTGAAGCAACACGGTGCTCTCAAGCAATCCAAAAATGTTAATAAAAACCTCAAACCTGAGAATTTAAAAAAAGAAAAAGTGAGTTTTGGCTTTCTCAGGAGAATAATTAATATCCAACCCTTGGTGTGCAGAATTATTATGCAACTAAATGAAAAACCCAAAAAAATCCCATCTCACTTTTTTCGTTTATTGGAGTAAGAAGAACAAGTACACTCGAAATTTACAAATAAACACTTCTGGCATTTCAGCAAATATTCAGTGACCAATGTAGCCATCTTTCTTTTCATTAACTGTTATGAGCCTTCCATCCATGGAGACTGTTTGTTGATGATCAACTTTTCACGCAGCAGCATCTCACATTTAAGAAGGGCCAAAGTTCTCCGCAGGGTTTAAATCGGTGAGGTTGTCACTATTCTGTCATCTTTAAGGTCTTTAAGCCATGCAATGGAGGACTTGGATGCATGTGATGGAGCTTCTTTCTGCATAAAAAAAATCATGGTCTTCTTGAATGATCTAGACTTTTCCCTGAACCACTGCTTGAAGAAAGTATCTTCTAAAAACTGGCAGTAGGTTTGGGAGTTGATTTTAAGTCCATCTACAACCCGAAAAGATCCAACTGGCTCATCCTTAGTACTAGCATCATACCAGGACCCCACCTCTACCTGTGGAGGTCTGTGCCCATAAGGGATCCATCCATCCATCTGCTCCGTCAAGAATCACTCTCGTTTTATCCGTTCAGAAAACCTTCAGAAATCTCTTGGTCCAGTGTTGACATTTCAACTTGAGTCTTGTTCAGTGGTGGTCGTGTTTCAGCGTTCCTTACCTGGGCCAAACCTTGTACTTCTGGACACTCCAGGTAGGTTACATTTCTGGAATATGGCAGCACTGGCAGTTAATGAGTTCCTGGGAGCTTCATGTTTAATTCTTCTCAAGCCTTTAGCTGTTAGTTTGCATCTTTTTTCCCCCATGTTTCTTGCGACCCTGTTGACTACTATTGACGCCACAAAACGTTGGATTGTTTGGGGATCATGCCTTTATAGCTTTTAGCTACGTTAAGGGTGCTGCATCCCCTCGGAAAGGCATTTTACGATCTTTGACTTTTCAGAGGCTGCTAAATATCTTTTTGGGGACATTTCGTCTGAGGTAATATAATATATGGTGTTGATCACTTTAGGCCTCATTACAAACGTACACATCAACCGATAATGTTTAAAACCAATTAGCATTCACATTTGTGTAGTTTGTAGTTAGAAAATATGCATGAAAATAACGGTAAAGTCAAAATACTCACTTGCCTTACACTTGTGCACACAATGTAATGCTTCAGAGATTCTCCTTTTGTCGTAGAAGACATGATGGAAACTTTCTTTGTGTTACGATCATCATAATAAAAACGCTAACCATGTTGAAGGTTACTGAATTCAGCTCACTGTGGTTCCTCTAACTCCTCAAACTCTTCCAAGCTGAGACTACATTTAAAATGTGTTACTTGAACTTATTAAAACCCACACACTATTGCAGTGAATACACAGTGGGACCGCACAGGATTTAGTTTCGTCCACTCTCCTCGCTCTTCGCTTTTCCGCTGTGGGCGACCACCAGCAGCTGGGTCGTGGATCTACGCCTGACATTTGCAGTTAGCCAGTTGGGTCAACCATTTAATCATTTTGGCCATTTCACTGCTAATGTAGTCTGAGACCCAAGTACATTCATTCATTATTGATGAGAGAATGAATGTCTCTGTGGTATAGTAGATCCAGCAGTTACCCCCCTGAATCATCTGCCCCTGATGGGATGCTTTCTGTTCTATGTCTGGTCATTTGTGGGGATATGACTCTGGGGCTTAAAACTTATTGAGCTACCGACTTTTTCTTCTGCTTTCCTTACAGTAAAAGAAAGAAAGAAAGGAAAAAAAGAAACAGCTTTTTTTTTTCTTCCAGCTCAGCCAATCGCTGCACTGTTAGGCAGCAGCCGCCTGTTGCCATGGTAACTACCTGTTAATATTCCAGCAGAGTTTTCTCACTGACAAACGGAGAGCGCCACTTTCTCGCCACAGAAAATCGATTGGACATTCCTGCAGAAAATAAGGCAGCTCAGGCATGTGTTTGAACACGCCGCTGCAATACCGGCGCACATGCATGCACAAAGTGACCTCATTGACCTTGACATGTGGCTCATTACAGATCAAAATGTCATCATTGTGATACCAGCTTTGGATCTTATTGGGTAATCATGTTTTGTTTTTCAAAGTGTTGTTTCTTTACCAGAGATTTCTCTTGAGGAGATTGTTCAAAGGTCGGGCATTTTGGAATTGAGCTTCCTTTGCTGATGAGTGGTAAAAGCATTCAGGCGGGATTGGCTGTCTGTCATATAAAGGCATTGATCATGAATCCCATTATGCCCTGGGCTTCATCTGAAACAGTCTAGACAATCCCTTCTCCCGTTCCTCCTCTGAAAAGACCCTTTTTAAACGGCGCTTTTCTCATGCAAGAGGCAGGAAAGTCTGTTTAATGAGCTATTAATTACACACACAGGCGTGCATTTGCTTGTGTAGATAAGACTCATGGTGACTTCAGGGATATTTCCTGCGTGGAAGAATTTTCGGCGCCTCTACAGAGGTTTTACTGGGTACCAAGGTAAAGTAGATTTATAACTAGTAAATTCATTCATTTTACAGATGGTAGTTCATTATTTTACAGAATTTGACAATAAAGTCACACTGTTTTTAATATATATGTCAGCTAATAATATTCTTTTGCAGATATTTGCCATCTTGTGAAAAAGAAAAAAAATTCTGCATATTATTATGGACAAATGGGAAATCATATATATATATTAACATTTTTTCATCATCCTCGCTGCCAAATTTGTTCTTTTTGTGCTTATTGATTTACTTTTTTATTTATTTTTATTCTTTTAATGCAGTGTATTAAGAAGAGTATCTGTTCATGCGTTTCATTTTCACTTTTTCTTTCTTTTCCTACGTGGTCAAGACCAAACAAATAATAGAAAAAAATGTCTTAAAAATAGTGAATGGTGCTGATTATCTGCAGCCCTACTCATACATGCATATGGTAGTATCATTCTGTCATTGACGAACGTTATTTCAGAAAACAGGAGTTACATAATATGTAGAACTTTTTTATTTATTTCTTTATTTTTTACATATTATGTAATATGATTTTTTTTTTCCAAAACAGAGAAGTCAGCAGCAGAAGTGCAGGGAGGCATGAGGCGTTGCCTGTGGCTCATGAGGATAACAAGACTTTTTTTTTGAGTAATGCACAAATATAGAAATGTTTTCCTCGCATTTTTCAGAGAACGAGTGTCTGGAGCAGAAAAATAGCTCCAATTCAAAATGTCAAGGTACGCCATTAAACCAGCAGCGTTTTTGTCCCAAACCCATTCCTAGTCTAACCGTACAAACGGTGAGCTGAGCTGAGGTTGGAATAAAAGTCTCTGGGTGCCAATTGGACTTTAGATTCATCTCCTTCTGAGGATGGAGTAGATCTGGAACATCAGGTTGTCATGTGGACTCATTCTGGACTAATTTTCCGTAATTGTGGATCATTTTCAATTCATTCTGAACAAGTTTTGAGTCACTTAGGTCAATGTTTGAGTCATTTTGGTCAAGTTTTGAGTCATCGCATCTTAATAAAAAGAACATAATCAGAACTATTTTTGAATAAGCTCATTTTATTATTGCTTAGCTAATTAGAAGGTGGTTGTTATTAAATTCTGACAGTAATTTAGTTGACATTTTAGTGATATCCAGCCATTTTTTGTAAAGACATGATCATCATGAACATAAAAAGATTACTTTTTTATTTTTAATAAAAAATATATGGAAGATATGTCCCATGGACTTCAAAAGTCCCTCAATTATATATTAACCCACATAACTAGATTAAATAAAGACCTCACACCAGTCGGCTTCAGATTGTTCTCCTGCCCTTCTCTACTGCATATCTGAAAAAGAGAAAAACAATGCAGCTTATTTAACAGTCAACAGCAGTTTATTCAAATAACATTTGTTTCTTTGACTCCTGTCTGATAGCTGTCTGTGAACCTTTTTTCTTTGTGGGTCTTTGCGCTCCAACAGAGGATGTTAAATAAAGACGGATGGTGCAACACAGCTCACTGGATATGAAAGCTTCTTCCATTCCGGCTCCATGTTTTCAGCACAAATAGCAACAGCACAAACTCAGGTCAGAGTTCATGAAAGAAAAACACATGTGGAAAAGCAAACCGTAAAATTCTCTCATTTCTCAAACAGAAGACTCCATCCCACACATCTAGATATTGTACCAAGTGGAGATTTGGCTTTTTCTGACCGCTGGAGTTGTGTTTCTTCTTCTGAGTCTGTTTTCAGTTCACCAGCTTCATGTAAACATCAAATATCTGATGAAAAACTTCTTTATTAACACAGAAGCAGCTGTTTGTTTTAAAGCACGGTGCTATCAAAGACTAGTATTTTAGTTCTGAAGCTGCTTTAAATGCTTTGTTCTAGACCAGGGGTGTCAAACATGAGGCCCGTGGGCCAAAAGCGGTCCTCCAGAGGGTCCAATCCGGCCCTCAAAGTGAAAAAATTACAGAGAAGACATTAACTGCAGATTGTGAATTATTAAAACTATAAATTTAAGATAATTTGAAGTTGTTTATAACAAAGTAAAACACTAGATTGTTCTTTTGTCATTTTGTGTCTCATTTTTGTTTTGTCTTGTTTTTGTTGTTTTTTGTCTGACTTCTGTTGTTAGTTAGTGTTGTTAGTGTTAGTGTTTTTGTCGTTTTGTGTTTCCTTTGTGTCTTGCTTGTGTTTTTTGTCTTATTTTTGCCATTTTATGTTCTGCTTTGTCATTGTTTTATGTATCGTTTGTGTTGTTTTATGTTTTTTTTTGTCTCGCTTGTATTGTTTGTCTACTTCTTTGTTGTTTGGTTTCTCAGTTTTGGTATTTTTGGTCTCGTTTGTGTCTGTCCAATTCTTTATCGCTTCATAACTTTTTGTTTCTTTTTATGTTTTGTTTCATGTCGTTTGTCTTGTTTTTGTCATGTTGCATCTCCTTTTGTAATATTTTGTCTTGTTTTTGTTTTTTGTTTTTTTTGTCTTTTTTGATCAGTAAAACACTGTATCATTCAGTTCCAGATATCTGTGACTAAATGTTTTGTTCCTTTGTAGACACTCGGTGATCTGGAAGTTGTAATGTATAAACGATAAACTGAGGCTGAATGTTGTTGAAATTAAATGTATTTTTCGTAAGAAATTTCAGGTTGTTCATAATGTTTTGTAAAAAGATAAAAATCCTTAAATGTGGACATTTTCAGCATGTAATTTTTTGTGCTAAAACAAAGGAAACATTTGGAGTTGTGGTTATTTATAGGTTATTATGCTGTGATTTTACTGGTCCAGATCACTGGAGATCAAATTGGACAGAATGTGGAACCTGAACTAAAACGAATTTGACACCCCTAGTCTAGACCATGTGATTTTTTTTTTTTTTTTACATTTATTCCTCTGCTTCCCTGCAAAAAGCCCTTTTTCCCCGAGTGATTTATCCCCATGCAGACAGCTGTTGTGTGTATAGGCTTGTACAGCTCAATATTCTCTACATTATTTATGACGGCTTGCCTGAGCAGCAGCGTCTCTGCGGTGATGACTCAGGGGGTTTCGGTACACCGCTCACAGCTTTAAAGTAGTCTTGTCCCCATGACCCAGTCTCCGTCTTCATCCGCACGACAGGAGCGGAGATGAAGGGAGCCCCGGAATAGAAGATGCGGGTCATATCTGTTTATCTGGGATTAGACTGTTTTTCTTTTCAAGTATCCATATCTCTGGTATTCCGCCGGGCTCATCCAATTGCCTCGGAGGTCACAGAAATACGAGGTTATGACACACGCCGCCGTGCTTCACGGTCTCATGTTACTTGTCATTTCTTAATCAGACGTTTGCGTGCGCATCCTCCCCCCTCTTCCCTCAAACATCTTCCCTTTCCCTCGTCTCCAAGGGACCAGGCCAGCTTCCTTCTCACCTCTGATGTTTATTACACAAACATCACCTAGGATCAAATATTCATACTTTATTTTTTCCCTATTCGGAGAAGCCAAGTGTTAGTGAGAGATAACATGGAGAGGGAGTGGGAGGTGGGGGAAGAGAGAGCTGCAGACTTGTTTATATGTCTTGATCTGACAGGATGAATAATTCAGCAAAGGAGCTCCCTGGCACCCCAGGATGATATTAAAAGAATAGTTTGGGCAGTGGGGGAGGAGAAAAAATAGGAGGAGGGGAAGTTAGGGCAACAATAAAGATGGGAGGCCTTGATTACAGAGAGCGCTGTGAATTATTCAAACCTGTTTTCAACACAACACAAAACACAGAGGTGTAAATTCTCCAGCCGGGGAAGCCGTGAATGCCAATATGGTTTTGGTGATTAGAGATTTTTCTGCCTCACTCTGGGACGGGAGACAGAGATGGACTGACAGCTTCCTTTTCCCCCCAGAAGCCTGAGGAATCCCTGCTTTTCTATTTGCCATCAGGCGGTTTCAAGTCTTCTTTCACAACTTTAACTTTTCTCGGGCTTCGCTTTCCCCAGACACTTGCAGCACTGAGCAAATTGCATCAGGGAAAAACTGATGTGTTGTTTACTCTGCAGTCTCACAGAGTTCTAAAAAATTGCCTGAGTCCCTCTCGGTCTCTGACCTTATGTTTAGAAAAACAGGCAGGAGTCCCAGTTTAGCAAAATAAACTCCCACAATAATAGGTTTAATCGTCTTGGGGGAACAGACTTACTGTGGATCATCACAAGGACTACAGATGGAAATTAGCTTGAAGCTAAATCTGGTGCAACCATCTTTTAATGTAACTGCACGCTGTCCTTTTACAAATAAACTTGAAACTAAACTAAACTAAACTAGAGATATACAGGGGGTCCTTGACTTAAGTCAGAGTTAAGTTCCTACAGATTGATATAAGTCCATTTTCGCTGTAAGTTGGAACTCCAGCAAAAATGTAAACAAAGCTTGTTCGTTGTTTCAAGTGCCTTCAGTTCTATCAAGCCATCGCTGCTTGGTGAGAAGATGAGGATGACGATTTTGTGGGTCATGGACTATCTGACCACAGTATGTTTGACTGTAGAACTGTGTGTCCAACAAAATCCTCAGCAGCACAGGGACCTCACACGAAACTGTCCTGTCCCCTTTCTTCTTCACATTATAAATGTCTGGATTCCGGTATAACTCAGACAGCTGCTTTCTTCAGAAATATTCCAATGACTCCGTTGTTGTCGGCTGGAGGAGTGCAGGGACATGATCAGGGGCTTTACTGACCAGTGCAACCTCATCCATCTTCTACTGAACACCTCTAAAACCCAGGAAATGGTGATTTTCTTCAGGAGGAAGAAGTCCACATTGGTACCAGTCGACATTCTTGGTACGGCCGCCAAAGCAGACTTTACTTTCTGTGAAGGTTAAGGCCTCTTCTATGTACATGTTACCAGACTGTGGTGGCCAGTGCTTTATTCTTTGGGGTTGTGTGTTGAGGGGAAGGGGCTCGCTCCAGGGACAGAAACTGGCAAAATAAGCTGATCAAGAAGACAAGCTCCACAATTGGTGTTGAGCTAGAATCGGTCCAACAGGTGGCTGGAGTAAGAATATACAGGAAACTGAGCTCTATTATGAGCAATGCTTCTCACCCACGACACAGTAAAGACGTGTTTCATCAGAGAACCTTCACCAATCAGGCTTTTCAATTCATACTAATTCACGCTAGTATTTTAACTTATGAGTCATATGCTGTGCATATGTTTTAACTTTTGTAAGTTTTTCTAACTTGTATATACTGTCTGGCCAAAAAAAATCACCACCTGGATTGAACTAAGCAAATAGGTGAGAGCCCTCCACTGGATAATTACTGCAGTGATGAATACATTTCAACAACTTATTTAACTCTAGCTAATGCAGGGAGGAGCTTCTCATTTCTAAAACATCCGTGTTGGAAGACATATCCTGTGGTAATAGAAATGATAATGTGTCTCAGAAGGGCCATGAGATGAAACTCCTAAAATCAGGTTAAGAACGGTCCAACACATTATTTAAACCTGAAGGATAGTGGAGAACCATCATCTTCAAGGAACAAATGTGATCAGAACAAACTCTTAGATGATCATTGTAGGAAACACGGCTATTTCACGGCTATGTTTAACAGTGAAAGTAAGAGCTTTTCCACTCCCACAGTGTGAAGGAAACTCAAAGGATTAGGACTAATTGAGGCTAGTCAGAAAAAAAGTCTTGTTTGCTAGTTAGCATAAAGATTGGACTCTGGAGCAAAGAAAAAAGGTCATGTGGTCTGACGAGTCCAGATTTACCCTGTTCCAAAGTGATGGGGGCATCAGGGTAAGAAGAGAGAGGGATGAAGTGATGCCCTTATCATGGCTAGTGTCTACCAGCCTGTGGGGGTTAGGGTTATGATCTGGGGTAGCTCAGGTTCACCAACGGTATGTTCCCAAAGAAAGAGGTCAGCTGATACCTGAATATAATGAATGACAAGGTCTTTCCATCAGTGGTCTTCTCTGATGGCATGGACATGTTCCAAGATGACGATGTCAGAATTCATAGGGCTCACATTGAGAATGAGTGGATCAGGGAGCAGGAGATGGATTGTCCTCCACAGAGTCCAGACCTCAGCCCCACTGAGAATCTTTGGGATGTTCTGTTGAAGAATTTATCCGACTCTCCCATCATCCACTGTAAGATCTTGGGAGAAAATGAATCCAACTCTGGACATAAATAAATCCTGTGACATTGCAGAAGCTTATTGAAACGATGCCACAGTGAGTGAGAGCCGTACTCAAAGCTAAAGGCGGTCCAACAACATACTAGAATGTACAACTTTTTTTTTTGTCCGGGCAGTGTATGTGTATGTGGTCATTTTGATGACTATTAGTGTTGGTGTTCTGTCAGGTTTGTGGGTTGCCCATATGTTGAACATGAGGGAGTTTCAGCAGCCAAATGTTTCCTTCAGGAGATGATGGATGGCAGTTTAGATTCATGGTGTCCAGGAACTTAATGGCCACATCACTTCATGTCTACTCGCTGTTTAATAAACTTCTGTTCACTTCATCAACTTAAAGTGTATAAAAATCAGCAAACTTTGGTATTAATGTCTGACTGGACACTAACTAGGCTGTATGACCTTTTCCTTTAAGGCATTCACAGTTACACACAAACAATAAATGGCCATAGAGACTGGAGTAACTCAACTACATCTATAAAGAAGTAAAAGCTGGTAAATTATCTTCCATCTAGTGCACTCTCATGGCCTTGGTGTTCAAGCAATGCCCCACTTTGTCTCTAGAAAAGTCTCTGCAGAGCACTTAATCAAATAAGAAACACTCTATTTGCGCTGACGTGGGGATTTCCAGGTAAAAGCGTAGCTGAATGTGATGCAAAGTGAGTTTCTTAGAAGGCATTAAAATGATCATACTACACCTGAAAATACAGTCGTTTAAATGCCGTTGAAATGGCAGCTACGTGTATAATAAAACCCAAAAACCTTCCCATTTCATCCTTGGGTTTCACCTTTCAGCAAGTCTTTACTCTCTGGAGAATCCGTCTCCTCTTCAGAATATAGAACTGCCGCATCACCGCAGAGCCACATCTCATATTTCATTCGAGGAATTCCCTTTGAGACACACCCTAATACTCAATCCAGCTAAGTGGTTAAACAGCAGTGGAAAAAGACGTTAGAATCATTTTTGGAGGCTCTAAAAAAAAAAAAAGTCCCCGGAAAAGGCTGTGGGAAGGAGAAGAAGAGTGAGCGGAACTCCGACTGGGGAATACTGGAATTTCTGGGCTGGACACTGTGGGAAGAGGACATGGTGGGAGGAAGCTGGAGGGAAAACTCCTATAAAAACGAGCCTCCTGAGCCCCGCTGCTCCGTGTCCACTGCATGAGTCTTTTGTCTTCAGAACTGGCATCAAACCCAGACAAACTGACTAAGTTCCTCCGTGCTGTAATTACTGTTTGTTGAGAAACGATGGATCCCACTGGGCCGTGTCATTAGGATTAGGACTCGGCATGGTGTTGCTCTCCACTCTCCAGTAGAAAAACACTCAATATCCAATCTGTCACCAGCCATTCTCACAGCTAAACAAAGCCCGGCTGCAGTAACGGCACCTAAATGGATTCATTCTTGCCAGCCAGCGTGATCTGCCGTGTTTGCAGAGGAAAAAAAACACACCTGTGATCATGCAAAGATGTTGTGAAAAAGGCAAATACACAAGGTCACAGTTTGAATTTGTAATGTTTGAAGTGAGAAATGTGGCTCGCTGCCTAATTGGCCAATTAGAGCTGGAGCCACGAAGTAAAAGCCAGGAGGAGGGTGAGAGTGAAGTGTGTTAATTCCAAATCACATGACCTACTCTATGTTTTGTGTCTCGGTTTTGTCATTTTGTGTCTTGTTCTCGTCATTTTGTGTCTCAGAAATCACTTTCAACTAAGTTCCCCATTACAAAAACACCTCTCAAGGAAGTGTGTTAATTCCAGATCACATGACCTGCTCTACATGATGTCATTTCCTCCTGAAGAAAAGACTGGCAAGACTCCAAGGCTTTCTGAGTTATTTAATATAAAGTAGTGTGTGAGTCAAGTGTGGATTTATGGCATAACTTTTAATTTCAATTTGCTCAATCATATATAGAAAATTTAGAAGACTTTTTCTGTAAAAATGTTTGGTTAAAGGTGGCCATGCTGATTTTAGGCTTGAAAACAACAAAAAGGGCAACTATGTTACAAAAAGTCCCACAATTATATATTGACCCACTTAAGAGACCGGCTGGGATGTTTTCAGGGAATAAAATGAAGACGTATTTTATTCTGTTAACCTGTAACTTTGTCTCCGTGTTTAATCATTTAGACAAATGTTTGCTCTGCGGCTGCTGCTTGTGTAATTTATGTGGGTTTTATCATCCAACTCTGTTTTTGAAACTATCGCTAAAAGTGCTGATTTGCATCCCCTGCTCCCTCCTGTAGAGTTTTTTTAATATAGTTTGTACTCCCCTGTTTTTTTATGTTGTTGGATTTCGTTTGAAATCAGTAAAAACTGAGAGGACTTGAATGTGCTGCACATGGAAATGGCCGTAGAGACGATGCATGGATTTTTACTTTCCTGTTGTTGATCTCCTGCCTCCTGTCTCCAGGTGTGCTGAGCCTGCCGGAGAGTTTGAACCTGCACCGGGACCAGCAGCGCTCGGGGAGGGGCAGCGAGGGTCACGGATACACCCAGGCCGAGCTCCGCACGCTGGAGCAGTCGCTGCTCGCAACCCGGGTGGGCAGCATCGCAGAGCTGAGTGAGTGTTTTCTCATCCGTTAGCAGAACACACAGCGAGAACACAGGGAGCAGCTTTTAACCTGGTTGGAAACAAAGAAACTGATGTAACGTTCAAGAATTGGAGGACATTTAACATCCCATTCATGGAATTTCAAATTATCCATGGACAAAATACTAAAACATGCAGTTATTGTGTAAATGTACTTGTCCTGAGACCAAATCTAAAAAAAAAAACATACTAGGAGAAAAGAATGCTTGAAATTTTTATTTTTAAAACACCAAATTCATCTGGAGTTCCCCCTAAAATGCCATTTTTCTCTGTCCCACCAAAATGAATCTCATATAAAACAGTTCAAATGCAACTTCAACCTTCTGTTTTTGGTTTTTTAAAACAGAGAATAAAAATTGTCCCACAGACATGTTAACTGAGCTAATCAAGCCTTTGATAGTTTATTGTTCAAACATTTTGAAGCCCAAATGTCCTCCAATTCTGGAATGACCCAACAGTTTTTCGAAAAACATGTTTTTTTTTACTTCGAAAACTCAAGGTAAAGACAATAGCTTTTCCAAAACTTTCTTGTAGAAATTGGCCAGTCATCATTCAACCAAAGCATGAAATGCTCCAAATATGTCCAATTAACAGCTCAGACTTAATCAAAGACTCTCATATAGTTCCCTCAAGTGTCTCCACTCTGCTCTTAGAAATGCATAAGTAGTTTTCCAGGAAAACTGCCAACTTGGGAAGCCAAATGATCTCCCAAATGTTGGCATTTCTCTGCTGTGGCTACGGCTGGAGGAGCAGCAATGTGTGCCGTGATTGTCGTAAGCTTAATGATGCTCTAAAAGTCTTTGTTTGAACACAGTCGGATGAAAAACTCCCACAGAACTGCTGCAGATGCCTCGTGTCCGTGCAGCTGAACCACATAAAGAGGTTGGAGCAGGCACAATCACGTGAATGTGATCAATGGATACGGTGCTGACTGATTTGGGTTTAGTGGGTGCCACGAAGTTCCAGCTGGCTGTGGGCAAAATAAGACAGAATTACCATGAAATCAGGCTGCAGTAATTGTTCATTTGTTCAGACTAGAGCTGCTAGTTGTCAATTATTACATTAGGAGTCAGCTATGTTGTTATTTTTCAACAAAAGCAAGTCAAAATTCTCAGATTCCAGCATTTTAAATTGAAACATTTCCTGGTAGCTTTACACCTGGGTTGGGTTGTGGACAAAACAAGACATCCATTGACATCCTCTTCAGCTTTAGGAAGCACTAATCAACTTTTTCAACTATTTTCTGAACTGTTTTTTGGTCGCCAACTGTTTTGAAAATCGATTGATTAATTAGAGAAGTTGAAATGTAAAAAAAAAAAAAATTACCTGGGAATCTCTGGTAGTTTGTGAATTAGCCCCACATCTGTGTTTCTTGCAGTGCTTTCGCATGGGATAAGGGAATTCTTTTGCTCAAATTTACTGACATTATGGCCCGGATATGATGTCAGATCTGTGCACGTTGCAACACCCACTGTGGTCACGTCTATGTGGGTCGCAGAATACGGTGTGAACAACAAATCAACAAAAAAAAATGGACAAATGACACAAATGAGACCAAAAAATGAGAAAGTGACAAAAATACACAAAACAATGAATAAAGCACAACACAAAATGACAAAAATAAGACAAAAAACACTAGCGAGACAAAAAGGAAACACAATTTCAACATTTTTGGGAAATTTTTGAACATTTTTTTTTGGTGAAAAAGAAGATTCTTAAGAACATTCATAAAAAATCAAGCAAAACCAGTGACTTTTGGTTGATTTGCTTTGTGGATGTTATTAAAGGAAATATTAGAAGTTTTGCTGGTATTTTTAGGATTTTTTTGGAAGATTTTTACTCATTTTTGAAAAGATTTACAAGAATTTTCAAGCCAAATTTGGAAGATTTTTATTTTTTTGTAGAACTTTTAACAGAAACTTTTAAGGAATTATTGAAATTTTCTCCCTGAAAAATTACAAATTTTCTGAAATTTTGGGAATTTTTTCTGAATTTTTTTTTTTTTTTTTTTGGACAAGGAAGCGATATTTTTTGGTGCCCATAAATGAAGACAACAGGAAGGTTAAAGACTGAAGCTGCTCTGAAAGCTTTTATCACTTTTAATGATAGAATTCTGTCAATTTAATCATTACATTGAATTTTAAATGACATGAAAGTTCTTCAATTTAAGGATTAAATACTGACATAAAACACTAGGATCTCAGATCCACATTTGTTGACCCAGAAAAGCTGAAGAGGCTGCTGTACAGAAGCTCTAAGTTGAGTATACAGCCTATTATAAATTCAGCAGTAATTGTTCTGCACATTAGAACCGATCGCTCCAGGACTTATTTCCACGTCTATTTGCCAAATAGCTCTATTAGTGTGAAGGAATGCTCGCTCCCTGTCCCCGCTGGCTGTCATGGTGGTCTGAGGCCGACCCGGCATTATTCTGCCGTCCCCTCCCCGCTCACCTCATCCATCTCTCCCCCCTCACCCATCGACACGCTGAAGCCAGCAACTGTTCTATTACAGCTGTTCTAACACCTGTTTACGAGTCCCGCCCGGAGACCTGTAAATCCAAGGTCACCGCCTCAGAGGCTTTTAACCTCAACTGGAAAGCCGGAGCTCCACCTTTAGCTCTCCCGCCTCCACCCCCTCTCCGTCCTCGTCCTTTTTCACAGTCTCACTTCAGATCATCCTCTCCCCCGCAGACATTTGCACAACGTGTTGCGACCCCACAGGACATTATAAATCGGTGCATTGTTGATCGAAGCAGGAGTTCAAGGTCTTGTCTTCACCCTAGAGACAGTTTGTGAAACATCCTGTCCTCCGTCATCCATACTGGGAGAAAAACCACATCTACAGCTCATATAAATAATAATAACACAAAAGTAATGTCCTCTAATGACTGTTTTTTTTTCACGAAATGAATGCAAAATATTGAGAAAACCTCTGCTTTTCCATCCACCCAGCATCTTCTGGCTCATTCATTCATTCATTCACGGCTTTACTAGTTTACCGCCCATTTGTCCTCAGCTGTTGCCAGGCAACACTTACCATTAGCATGTACGAGCTAATCGTCGGTAAATGGACTGTTAAATATATCTTGTAAAAGGAGCATGCACTGGTTCTATTCAAACTGTACATAATGAAGTATTTTTAGCAGTTTATAGATGCATTATGATTTTGCATAATTATAATAATTCATTCCACTCTCTTTTTTACCATATGAGCTGGAATAGAGTATGACATTTAGAAGCCTGCACATTACTGGATGTAGGTTAACCCTCGTGTCGTCCTGCGGCTCAAAACTGACCCGTTTTAAAGTTTGAAAATGTGATTTAAAAAATGTCTTTTCACAGTGAAACTTCTGATGTCCACATTTTCGACATTTTTGTGAAATTTTTGAGCATGTTTTGGTGAAAAAAAAAGTTTCTTAAGAACATTCACAAAAAAATCAACCAAAATCCAGAGAATTTTGCTGGATTTTGGTTGATTTTTATGTGAATGTTTTTAAACAAAATATAAGAAGTTTTGCTGGTATTTTTAGATATTTTTAGGAATTTTTTGAAGATGTTTAATAATTTTAAAAAAAATATTTACAACAATTTTTTTGCCAGATTTGGGGGATTTTTTTTAAAAAAATTAAACTTTAATGGGAACTTTTAAGGAATTATTGTAATTTTCTTCCTGAAGGTCTTTCAAATTTTCAGAGATTTGGGGAATTCTTTTCTGAATTTTTGGATTTTTTTCAAACAAGGCAATAATAATTTTTGATGGAAAAAAAGATATATTTTTTTGAAAATATTAGAAATTTGGCTGCCATTTTTAGATTTTTTTGGGAAGATTTTTTTTTTTACCTATTTTTAATGAAAATCTTTACAATAATTTTTTTGCCAAATTTGGGAGATTTTTTGTATTTAAATTTTTTAAAAATGGAAACTTTTAAGGAATTATTGGAATGTTCTTCCTGAAAGTTTTGCAAATTTTCAGAAATTTGGAGGTTTTTTTTTTCTGAACTTTTGAATTTGTTTCAGGCAAGGAAACGATATTTTTATGTGTCCATAAATGAAGACAACAGGAGGGTTAAGAGATTTTTGTTTGAATACTACATAACAGGCTGCTTAGCGTGTTTTTGGAAAGCAGCCGTGTGAGAAATCCGTCCTGGGAAATGATGGAACTCACACAGAATTAATAAGGCAGAGAAAAGTTTCAATCTTTTCATGGACGTCTCATTTTAATTGCTGATAAACTTGACTCTGTGACAAGAGAGAAAGCATGATGCCGTAAACATAAAAACATGAGACATGCTGCGTGTAGGAGCTTCTTTCATGTTAAACCAGTTATTCTCAGCAGGAAACGCACTGGGAATGCATACATTAGGCAAAAAAGTAAATAAGCGAGTGCTAATTGCCGGCAGAAATGCAAATGTGCTTTACAGACCAGCTTTGCTGCGTTTATTCCCGCTAATTTGAACATGGGTCGGAGAGCAGAAAAAAGCAAATTCCTGTTTAATGCACCGTGGGTCTGCCTGCCTCAGCTGGGCTTCCTCACCTCCGGGGTCGGCCGGTCCAACGCTGCCAGAGGTTGACCTGTGGCTCGTGATGCGCTTCCTGCCAAACGCTCGCAGTCATTTACTGGATTTCAGCGGATTCTGTGGCATGATTTCCTCCTCGTGTGGTGTGAAGTGAACAGATTGATCTGCCGAGTGTGAATCTGCTTATCAGGTCTATGATGATTTCATTAAGGGTGCTACTTTAAGCATGTTCTACCATCTGCTTACGCAAAAATAAAAAATAAAAAAATGCTGGAAAATTTCATTTCAAACACATTTCTGAAGTTTATTTCTACCAAAACAGGTGGAACAACCTGCAAGAGCAGTTTTCCTGTCATCTACAGTGTGTGTAATCATCTTCTGATTTATGCATATTTAAGCATATGTCTGGTGAAATTCTGTGTTTTTCTTACAGTCTACAAATCCCATTAAAAGACCAAAACCAGCACTGAATTAATCCTATCAACAAGTAAAGTTGGTGTGTATCCAAGGCCTGATTTATCTTCAATGAGCCACACCAGATTACTTTTTATAGTAACATAATCTTGTTGTTAATTAAACTCTGCCAAGTGGAGAAAAACACTGATACTGAACATATCAGTGGAGCACATTCCTTTCCATTCGTAATAATTCATATTAAACTATCCAGTCTCACGATATAATTTCTAGTTGTAGTTAATGTACTCGGTGAAGGTGAGGGGAAGATTTTGGTGAGGTTTAATAAAGGCAAATTATCATTTCAAACTTTAACTTTCAACTAGTTTTTGAAAGTTCCACAAAGCAAAACATCCTCAACTTTATTCAAGAACAGTATTAGAGCTGTGAGGCAAAAATGAACAACCTTGGACTCTGTGGATACTGACAGAATTATAAATACCACTAGTAGAAAAAGTACTGATATGCTGTTAGCTTCGGATTGTTCGCTCATATTAGCTAAAGAAAGCTCCTAATTACACCAGTTACCTCCTTTATGTTAACCTCTTATAGTTTCTGTTCACCTATTGACTCTAATCATCTCTGGTTAGTTCCTGTTAGCACCTTTTAGCTCCAGTGCATCTGAGCTCCAGACACTACCTGGTATCTCCAGATAGATCGTGTTGACTTCTGATGGATTCTGTTAGCTCTTGTTGGCACCAGAAGGCTCCTGATGGCTTGTATTAGCTTCCATTAGCTCCAGAAAGCTTCAATTAGTGTCTTTGAACTCCAATTAACTTATGTTAGATTGCATGAGCTCTTTTTAGCTCTTGTTGTTTCCATCACCTAAATAACAGTGAGATTTGGAAAACTTAAAAATATTGTGATGCAAGTCGATTTTCGCCATATTCGCCATAAGTCGGAATTCCACTAAAAATGGTAACAAAGCCATTATATGTGTATCTTTCATTTTACATATTTGTACAACTACGGTAACAACAAAAACAGTCATTAGCTCACACTGAGACACAACTTAATTGGAAAATACCGGTGAAAATGTAAAGTGTAAGTGTGACTTATGCTTGGGAGCCATAATGAAGTTTGTAAATGGAGCATAATCCAATGTGGCGGCAAATGTAAACAAAGCTGTCTTATAGTGCCGCATGACTACTGTACATAAAGTATTCATCCACTGCGCTCGCTGCATGATGACGTACTCATCTGCTCTGCTCACTAGTTCCACTGAACCAGTTCCAATGTAACAACAAAACGCCTTAAGTCGAGGACGCCGTAAACTGAGGACCTCCTGTACCCTGGTCTCAAATGCAGTTCTGCCAAATCTGATACAACCACACTAAAGCAGCAGAATGCTATGCTCATTTTAGCCATCATAGTACCAGGAAGTCCTTTCATTGAATGTACAATGACGGTCTGTCTCAGGCCAGTGGTGCTCCAGCTGTGGTTGAGGGTCTCCAGCTCTGACTCTACAGTCTTGGTCTCTGTTAGATTTGATCCCTAGTTACAAGATGCCTGGGATTTTCCTGTGGCTTTTGTGTAGTTTGGTGAGGCGGCTGTCTGTGATCCTCCAGTATACTGAATCACACAGTGGGGGGAAGCAGCACAGCTCCAGTACTGCCTCAGCTCAGCGTGGCTGCTGTACTGTGTTGACCTCCAGATGCTGTTAATGCTGCAGAAGGCAGTTGTTGCCTTCTTGTGCCTGCTTTTCTTGAGCAAGAGTCTTCTATCTCATTTGACCACAGTGCCCAGATATATAAACCTGTCTGGTACTCGTAGTTTCTCTCCATCCACTGACATTAAAGGTCCAGACCTCAGTAATGAGGCAAGATCATGCACAGAACACCAACTTGTGTTGTAGAGAGACACATTCTGATGCCTCTTGGTGCATTTTGTTATGCAGTGTTTCCCTAACCTTACCTAAAATACCTGAAGTGTCTTACCTGAACCACTAATCATCAACTTAGTGCGTTTGTTTAACCGCTATGTAATGGATGTTAACATAGTCGTAGCTAAGTAGGTAAGCTAACGCTAACACTCCACTGTTAAGAGTTAAAACATCTCTGACAGTTACCTGTCTTCTCAAATGTAGTCGCCATTGCTTGTGATTAAAGAGAAGACAGGTAGCTACTAATGATTTGATTATTTGTTTCTGGATTGCAATGCAGGCTTGCAAGTACAGCACAATGTTGTTGAACGGCTACACATGAAGTGACGTACTAACAATTTACAGTGACGCAATTACATGGCTCTGACTTGGCTCCTTGCCAATGGAAAAGCAAACCGGATCTTAGGAGGCACAAGATTTGGACCGACTAAGCACCAGCACTGAACTAGCACCTGGTCCTTTTTGGTCGAAAAGGGGTAAAACAGGAGTCAAGATGCAGCCCGACCACCTCCCTGCAAGTCACTGATGTTCAGAAATGTAGTGCTTCTGTCCATAATCCAGTGTGGCGATAGTGTTTTTCATCACAGCCTAATAGGAAAACAATTTGGTACCTTAAAAATATCTTTTCAAGGACAGTGAGTTGCATGATAAATTGTGCTGCTGCCAGAAATAGAGCACCAAATATGTGCTGAGACTGGTGCCCAGCAGATCAATATGTTCATGTTTGAGTACAGTTTGCTAAGGACTACAGTACCCAGCTGTTTAGGAAATTAAACAAAGCTGCATTGTTGACCTGTTTCTAAAAATGCACTTCTTTGGAATCAATGTGCTCGGGGGTTGATGAGGATAGAGAAGTAATTAAGTATTGACGGACAGACTTTCATATCGTTGGTTCTAGTGTGGATTGAGATGCGTCCACATTATTAAACACAGAGAATCTGATGTCATGTTCTGAAGATCGCATAAAAAATAAGAGAGGTAAGAGAGTTTGCATCTGACTGCCTCAGATAATATTTATGTGGGGTTGGATGTTCTTTTCTACAGTTAGAGCTGAACAACAGAAGTAACACAACAAGAACCATCATTGATAGAACAGAAAAAAACAACAATAAGCAAGATATGTGCTGAATTAAAGCAGTCACTGGAAGGTTTCATGTTTGGTCTACCGCAGTAAACAGTAGTATTTCCTAATTCTGCTCTGGCACAGGCTTCCTGAAACATCAGTCTGCCACTGCCGGGTGAAGTTTGGGCCAAGCTGAGATATAAGATGGCAATTTTCCACCCAGAGCACTGTAGATAAATAAATACCAGTGGTTATTACATCTCTAAGGCAGACACAGTGTGGTTGTCTGTTTTATGTGTAAATGTGTCCTCATCTTAGCACACACAATGAAAAAAACATGGTTGTCTGCCAGCAAAAAAAAAAAAAAAACATGTTTTCAAAATAAATTTCAATGACACCCCACAAAGTCTGCCAGGTGAAGCACCAGGGAGAACTGTAGTGAATTACTTCAATGGAAAAAACACAACAGCAGTATGAAAAAGATGTGTACAGCAGCTAAAAATAATACAAAATAAGACCGTTTTATAGCACCGAACAAAGAGGGACCTCTGAGTGATCTGCTAATGCACTGCGGTGATTTCAGGCTTTTGAGAAGACATTTAAAAGTATGCATTAGGCTGCAATTACTGTGGAAATTGTAGGGTGGGCAGCAGGCTCATCAGTGCCACGTGTGACATGCACATTTTCCACCAGACCTCCACAAGCGTTTCGTCTTGCGTCAGGTGTACAATTTATCACTCAGAAGACACAACTTGTTGGAGTCGATCAAGCTAAATGTTTGGTAATGCTGCTGACATAGAGGGTCACGCCACTTTGATGGGTTGTCATTAAATCTTGCACAGATTTCCATGGTCTCCAGTAGTGGGTTGGTTGGTTTTAAGCAAGAATTGTATATAAAAGATGGCCATAACCTCTGTGTGACTTAGACCTGCATTCTGTCTAACAGCCAGCAGGGGGCGACTCCTCTGATTGAAGTCAATAAGAAAATGATCCCTCTTCTCAGTTGGTTTGTTTCCTCAGCAAACATTTTCCTCATGTGTTTATGGTCTTAATTACTAGTTGCAAGTCTCCTTTATTACAGATGATGTTCATTTGGGAAATTACAGTCCCATTCAGAGCAAAATAGACAAAAATTCAAATTTTGCTTTCAGATGGAGCTGCCTTGTGATTCACTAGTTGCTAGCCTATCTGTGTCCTCTGGTTTACTAAATGGTACCTACTTTTTATAACCAGCCTTTGCCCCAAACCATTTTTTTTTCTGATCTAGCTAACTGTTTACTCCACCTGGGAATGCGGCAGAGTTATGTGACTATTGGCGTAAGTGAATCCTTCCGTCTGTGTGCAACACAAAAGCGGACTAACGTATTTTTAATTTTTTCCACAATCATGCTATTGTACAGAACTAATAACACTGCCAATCAGCCTCAGGAATACTTTGTGTTTAGAGCTATTGCTAGCATGCTAACAGGGTAAACTAAGATGGTGATCATAAGATACAATAGGATAAGATCTACTTTATTCGTCCTGGAGGAAATTATTTTGCCAGAGTACAATAAACAAAAGTTAGTGGAATATACACAATTACAAAAAGTTTAGTCGTAAAATAGAAATAACAAATACTACAAAATACAAAATGTAAGTTCTAAAAAGTGTTTGTGTAAAGTGACACAGTGTGTCAAATGTCTTAAGTGTGTAAAATGACTGTATACTAAGACTAAAAACTAGAAAGATTCATAAAATGAACTGAAGTAAAGTAGACAGATGTGTTGTGTTGGAGTCTGTTCATTATGTATCCCATGGAAAAAATGTGTGCTACGCTTATTAGCATATTAGATTCATTTTGGGAGCATTGAAGCACCCAGATGCACTTCAACTGTCATAAGTACTGTAGAACCGTGTCCTGTTAGTTTAGCAGAGTAAATTTATGTGGCAGAATTCTTAAAGAATCCAAACAAACCAGGTTTTTGCGCATCATAGGTAGCATTTTATTTCCAAGATGTGAGAAATAGCAGCTTATAAAGTTTCAAATGAATGTAGCACCTGTATGATTCAATGAATAATAATAATGCTGCATAGAGTCTAATCACAGTCGCCACTTATCTCAGTTGGATCCTGGCTGATTTACAGTAATTACTCTGTTTTATGTTATACATTACTATAATGTTCATTACAGGAAATAATGTGATAATGATGTGAAAATGCTACACACACCATTTCTGTTTAACAGCATCGACCTGGAGCAAATCACTGACATGGAGCAGGTGTTTTGTGAAGCATTTAAAATCTGCTTGATATCAGCACATTCAAATAGTTTAAACTGAAATCAATTTTTATCCCATTAGCTCAATATCTGAACAATAAACAAGATCGCTTGGAAGGAAAGTGGCCACACAGAGCTGGACGTCAGGGCAATTTCACACCCGACTTGTTCGGTAATTAATGGATAATAGAGGAGGCTGTTAAAGAGAAACATTCATCACTATATCCATAATTTCATTCTCCCCAAGTCAAAAAGTAAGTCTTTTATATCTGAGATCATCATTATCTCCCTGCACTCATATTTCACGCCATTGTCTGAGAGGGGAGAGCAGATAACTGTTGGCAGATTTGGCCAGCAGACGCTCCGGGTGTTTTCCACATATCTCATGACGCTCAGCCGCGAAGAACTTTGTTTCTTTGTTTCCCTTCATGTGTGTGGCATATAGGATCCATAGGCGCTAAACTGACATATTGTGACCAGGTGTGACAGAGAAAGGCTTTCATCTGTCAGCTCAGCGGCTGCCCTGTGGGTCAGACAGCAGCCACTAGGCAAATAAACGATGTAATGTAATACAGTGCAGGCCTCTAGCAATGGGGCCCTCCATTCCTCATGCTGGGTGTGCCCCCAGTACAGAGCACAGCAAAAATTCAAAGTATGAGCTTTTTTCATGTCATACTCACATATACTTATTTTAAGGGTTTTGATAGTACTGAATAAAATAGCTTTGGTAGTTCGTGGTGGCCTCTACAGATTTAAAACGCCTTCCATCCACGTTGCACAAGAGATTCACAGGAAAAGATGCAGCATGTACTGCAATTCTGTCCTATTATTTTTCATTTTATTGCATGAATTTGCCTGATATCAGAGAGAATAGTCCATTTTCAGTGTGACATTGCCTCCATCCTGACTCGATTATCCTCCAGCCACTAACTCGAGAATGTATCCGCTGGAATCTCCTGTGGTTTTAAATCAGCCCTGATGGGTAGCTATGCAAACATAGCCGACTGATTTTGCTGAGGGTTTAAGAATGAATGAAGGGTTTAAGTATAAACAATTTATGATGCTGGGTGATATTGAGAATACACACCGTTCATATAAAATAAACACCATTAATTACAGTCTAGGTTATATCAAACTTTCCTCCTTGTTTGCACAACTTGACAACAGTGAAAGTTTCGCTCATTGCATTTTTTGCAATCGTGTATTTCATGAGTATTCAACTAATTATTGTTACACTGTGGACAAAGCAAGACATTTGCTGACCTCCTCTTAGAGGAAACAGTGATAGACAATTTTCACCACTTTCCAGCATTTTATAAGATAAGATCTACTTTATTCATCCTGGAGGAAATTATTTTGCCAGAGTACAATAAACAAAGGTTAGTGGAATATACACAATTACAAAGAGGTTAGTAGTAAAATAGAAAAAGCAAATAGCAAATAATACAAAGTACAAAAAAAATGCAAAGTACAAAACTTTAAGCTTCTGAAAGTATTTGTGTGAAGTGTCACAGTGTGTCAAGAGTCTGAAATATCTAATGTGACTGTATACTAATACTAAAAACCCAACAGCGAACTGACTCATTGGCACAATCATTGACAGAATAACTGATGATGAAAATAATCTTTACTTACAGTCCTTATAGCATTGATTGGCTAATCATTAGTCTGTGGCCATCACTGGGCAAGTTTTCAATTTAGACAATTTAGAAAAACAGCTTCCTCGTTCAGAGTTGTAAAACTGAGGTTAAAACTGATGGCTGTTGTTCATCAAGAATATAAAACTAAACAGTGATCACTTTTGGTGCTCAGATCAGTTTTAAATCCTGCAGGGAGCACTGAACACACATTCACTAGGAAGTGCAGTATTTACTGCACCATCAAAGCACAACTTCACTTCACCACAGAAACCACAAGTGTCATCTTAATCTTCAGGATTACAGCCCTATGCTCCGTCATCGCTTTGTCGAATCGGTCTCTCTTCGCTTGACGGCTAAATTCCTAATGATATGTTGATATCTATCACTCGAGGTGCGAGCTTTAAACATTGAGGCATCGCTTGCTGTCTATTTTCTCAGACTGACAATAGCCAGCTTGAGAAATGAGTCATTCTACTGTGCACAGGCAGAGAGGAAAAGTGCCTATTCTTCAAGGCTGAGTAGGTTTTTCTTTTTTCTTTTTATACAAACAGAGGAATCCCTCTGCCCCTGCAAAGCTGCAGGAGTTGTGCACTGGTTTGAAAGGGTACAGCAAATTGCACAGCGATGGGATGTTATTTTTTCAGGAAGTGATTACCGTGCTGAATACCTGACTAGCTACAGTGCACATTAATGTTTGTATTTTTTTCCTCATATGCTTGAAATTACTATTCATACGCAGGCATCGGTCTTGTGATAAATGATCATTGAAAAGCATGCCCTTCCTATTCTTTTTACCAGCCTACATTTCAGCAGGATTTCATCAACATCACAGCTTTTTAAAGCTGCTACTCAGACTCGCTTCCCATCCTCTCTGCTCCATTATCCCACACTCGCGATGTGAATATGGGATAATGGGATTGCTTCACACACTGGGAGGTGTTACATTTCAGCTTGAGTCCATCCAAGCTATTCTCATTTTTCATTATATTAGAGTTACTTGACCATGCATCATCATTCCTAATCTCTTACAGTCTGACCTATTTCTCAGCACAGGTGATGGTGAAGGGAAAAAAAGGAGACAAATGAGTGAGTCAGACTTCTCTTAAGTTGATAAAAGTTCATAAAAACTTCATCTGCTTGGTAAATAGGATGAGTCACTGTGAGATAAGGTTGCATGTCTCGGTTTTTTGGGTTTAAGGCACATTTTAGACCACTTTAATGGACATCTCAGTGTTCTGTGAAGGGTTGACAGTTTTATCCACTACGCTCCTTCTCTGTCCCTCACTCTCACTCGTGTCTGTCCGTCTTCGAGTCACTGTGGTTCAGAGAAATTTAAAAAATTGTTCAGTAGGCATTCAGCCACTGGTACAGGGTACGGCCATTTTCCTTATCTGTCTCCTAACACCTTTAGGAAGACAGCGGAAGCATGCTGACACAAACAGCCCTCCTCACAATCTCCCCAGACAAACACCACACTCACCTCTTCATCTCACACAAAAGACGCATGCTGGAAAACCTTGTCGACTGTTGCCGTATCCTGCAGTAATTACGTGAGGCTGGATTCATTATTGTGTAATGGTTTAATGTCCCTCGATACCTACCACGGGATCCTGCTGGCTCATCGCAGCTCAGCTCCGCAAAGATTAAGTGGAGATTAAAGAGCTGCTTGTACAATAATTCCAGTATTTTTAAGACTATGTTTTCTTGGTATAAACACTTGGAGAGGTTTGGTCTTTGTCCATTGGGTTCTTGGAACATTAAATTGTGCTTTTGGTCATTTCAAGGTCAAAAAAGATTAGTTACCACAAAGAATGTGTTTAAATATATTAGCTGATGAGGCAGAAGATGTCTTGTACAGTAGATTTGCTTAGTATCTGGTTGTACCACAGTTGGAGCCTCTTGCAACAGTAAGAAGTCAGAGATGGTGTTACAGGTGTGTTTGCTGTCTACTAACTCTGGCACACGTGTTGATGAGAGGTGGCAAGTTTTGAGTTCCTGGGTTTGGTAATCAGCGCAAAAGCGAACTGCACCCAAGAGATCTAAAAAGAAGACTAGCAAGGGCCCAAAGCATAGTGCAAAACATGACCAAGCTATGGAAAAGTAAACTTCCTTCATCCCTCAAGGTCAGACGACTGAGATAAACAATCTTTGGTGGGCATTTGTCTCGAAGTCTAACTTTAACATTCTATGTTTTGCTGCTTTTTTGTTTTGTCGCTTCTCAGCCTTTTGGCTAAAATCAAGTGTAGTATCTGTTCTTAACAATTTAATATCTGAAACGTCCCCTACCCAGGGACCGTATATTAAATTGATTTGTGGAACAGGGAGATGGAAAAGGGGCTTCTTGCATATCCCTCAGGATTAGCATCCGTCCGTCCGTCCGTCCGTCCGTCTGTCCAACCAACCAACCAACCAACCAGATTCCTTTTCCATCCTTTCATCTGTCCATCCATCCATCTGGTCATTCCAGACTACCCTCTAGCTGCATTTTAAAGTTCCTCCTCGGGGATCCTGAAGTGCTCTCAGGCCATAGTTTAGCAAACCCTCCAGCAAGTTCTATCCCAGAGTGTCCTTCCACCTGGATGCGCCTTAAAAAAAATCTTCAAAGGAAAACCCCTAGGAGGCATCTGAAACAGATTTCTTTTGGTGTGAAGAAGCAGCAACTCTCCGTTGAGCTCCTCACCCTGTCTCTAATTCTGAGCCCAGCCACCCTACAGATGAAACTCATTTCAGCTGCTTCTGTTCACAATCTCACTTTTTCATTCACTACCCAAATTCTAGACTATAGATAAGGGTCATAACTGGTTAATTGGTAGTTTTGCTTACCCTGTCCATCTCACACTCAATTTTACTCTCACTCAAGATCCTGAGTTACTTAAACTCCTTTGCCGCCCCCGCCCCATGTTCACATCCACTTTGATTTTTCTTTCCACGCTTCACGAATCTTTACAAGAAAATAAACTAATTTCCCAGCAGCAGTATCTGTGTGTGGTTGACAGGCAACAGTGAGCACATTCAGCAATCCAAGCTGTTCCCTTGTCTGCTCGGGGAAAAAAAAAGTTTCCTTCAAGGACGCGAATATTGGCCAGTGTTGGATTTTCACCTTGGGCTTCGCTTCAAAGATATTACTAGCTGCTCTTTGTCCTCTATAATCCATTGACAAAATTTACAAAGGCTGATGCACAATTCCAATTTCCCGAGGAACAACAAGGACAGTTGGTGGATAAAGATCCCGGCGGTTTACTTGCCAAATGAGAATGCATCACATGGCGACTTGGCCGGCAGCAGTGAATGGACAAAAAAGAAGGACAGCCAAAGATTCACTTAAAGAATGACCCACCTCACTCAAACAGCGTGTACTCTGTTTGTACAGACAAGAAACAGGTAGGAAACTGAATGCAACTGAACTAATTACACAACAAGGCCAATGTTCATGTTCCTGAGATTCATCCGGAAGGACACCGACCATGACTAAGGACTCTTGAGTTTAATAACCATCAAATTGCTGCTCCTAGAGATTAAGCTGGGATTACTTTGCTTCCTGTCCATGTATAAGGTCAGCGACCTACTTTTAAAGCTCTTGTCGATGTGGACATTTGATGATATGCCGCAGCACAGCCCGAGTGTGGCCTTCTAATTAGACTCTATTGAATGTATTGCATTTCAAATGAGGTGGAAGCGTACACGCGGACGCACCGGCATGTGTGAGCGTTCAAGAGTGCGACACCTCTCCGGAGAGGTACACAACCCACAGGCAGATGTTGTTCATTAATAATTATTACCCATCAGCCTGACGTGTGAAACCTGAAGATGCTCAACACTGCCTCCCACAGCTCTATGACTACCACTGACTTGTGAGGCTGAGGGACGAGATGAAGTTATCTGTGTTTAACTTTACACTGAAGTCCTGCTGCAGAACATTACACCGGAGTCTTTCTTCGCCGCGGTGCTGCTGAGAGATAATGCAGACTTACTAATTGAGTGTTTTCGAGGGAGCCAGAGGGCTAATAGAAGTTTTTGGGTAATAAGGCGGTGAATTGAACAGGCTGCTCTTCGTTCTCACCTCACTGTTTCCAGGAAAAAAAGAAAAGAGAAGAGCTGGCAGCTGTTTGAAGGCTAATACTGGCAGCTGTTTGCAGCAATGCATTGATGAAAGGACACTGCGCAATAGGGCCTAATAGCTGTTGGTGTTTTGACTAGACTTTTTCAGCAGGCACTGTTTCATACACAGACAGGTGATCAATGACTCATCTTTAATTCATGTAGCTATAATCACTGAAGCATTATCACAGGTTACATAAAGGCTTACAGGAGGCGCAGTAAAGATCAGTGGTGTTTTTTTAATAAATGAGCCGCGCTGCAGGACAAATATTGAAAGTTTTATTCATTATCATGAGTTAGAACCTGAGTCCACACATGTAGTGATTATTTTCATCTGATTGTTGGCTTCCCCACAGGACGCCATTTTGAGCGTTTTGATGAATCATAATCTTTTAACTTTCTTCCGTTTAGAAAAATACAGATAACGTGACGAAGGACTCCAATGGGTAAAGGAGTTTTCCATGAAAACTCACACTTTTATCCATGTGCTAACATAACTGCACAAGGGTTTTCTAATCATCAATGAGCCTTTCAACACCATTAGCTAACACAATGTAGCATTAGAACACAGGAGTGATGGTTGCTGGAAATGTTCCTCTGTACCCCTATGGAGATATTCCATTAAAAATCAGCTGTTTCCAGCTAGAATAGTCATTTACCACATTAACAATATCTGGACTGGATTTCTGATTGATTTATTGTTACCTTCATTGAAAAAAAAAACTAATTTTCTTTCTTTCTTAATTAAGTGACCACAAACTTCTGAACGATATTGTAGGTGCTTTTCAAATGCTTAGGATATTAAATTTGCTGTAAAATATCAAAGGTGAGTCTTACATTTAAACATTTCTCCTTTCTGAGCATCATCAGCAGATCTCTTGGCCCATTTTTTGGTGTTATTTTGCTCTCAGACTTGGTTGCATTCTTCATACACATGTAAGAAAAAATTGTACAAGCTAGCAGCGATAGCTTTAGGGGATGTCTGTCAGTCAGTCCACTGCTTTAGTCCAGACTGAAATATTTCAACAAATACTGGACAGATTGCCGTGGAATCTGTTGTAAATACCAATGGTACCTACAGGATAAATGTTGTTGAATCTAATGATCTCCTGACTTTTCCTCTTGTGCCACCTTGAAGTTGACAGTCAGGAGTTTGGTACACATTTCCCTGGACCCAATAGAATGAATTCTAGTGTCTTTTATGATCCTCCTTTTTTTTTTTTTTTTAATCTAGCGCCATCATTTGCTGAACATCTGGATTTTTTTCAGCAGCTTGGCTAATAACATTCCCATCTGCCTCACCAGTAGTCTCTGTTTAATGCTACGGAGCAAATTTAGCATGCTAAGGTTGGCATGATAAAGTCATACCACCTATAAATCAGCATGTTAGCATTTGTCAAAGCATCACTTTGTCCAACTCCAGCCTCACAGTGTGACTGTGTACTTTTGTTAAACATACATATATTTTGCTTTTATCAGTCCCGAACGCAATCTTCTCTACATTAACATTATTGGCTGCTGTTGCCATGTGCCGCACACGAACGCAAATGTGTTTTTGATTTGATTTTTTTGCTGTGTTTTAGTCAACAGCTGGACAAGTCATTTTTAACCATACTGTAATTGTGAAGTGCATTTTAAAAAGGGAACAAAAATGAGCCCCAAACTGAAATATGAATGGTGCAGAACTATTTAAGCTCATTTGACACAGTGGATAATAAAGACCACACATAAGAAAGTTATTTATTATACAGTGCCACAGTCTGCAGCAGTGCGTCTGCAGATCTTCATAGAAGAGCCATTAAAGTCCCTAAAAGAGCTATTAAGAATAAAGTGGCATCCATTTAGAGGTCCCCTCCTGTGAGTTGCAGGAAAGATGATGACAATAGGACAAGAGAGATAGTATATGTAGTCTCCTGCTCCATTTGCACAGACTGGAAATATCTGCGGAAGACTAAGATAAGATGATGAGACAAAGTGAAGCTACAGTTCAGGAACTTCTTTAGAATGAAACAAGTCATTATCAAAAAGGGTTTCTGAGTATTTTCCACAGCTTTTTAAATAGTTGTTAATGAATACACTTATTCCAGGGATCCCTTGGACTTTTACAAATGAGGCATCGCGTCTTTTTTTTTTTCATCGTGCTGGGCTTTTCTGGTGCTGTTTCCTTGCTTTTGTTCACAGTCATCATTCTAGAAGTAGACAGCTGCAGCACACGGGGGATTCTGTTCACGCCTTAATGACCAGAAAGAAGTAATCATGATTGTCTCTGCAGCACCAGCACTATTAAATATGATGCAGAAACACAGCCGGTACAAGTACTTCACTTTCCTAAATAAAGATTTCATCATATTTTGCAGCATCTTGCATCATGGCATCCTCATTTTCAGTCAAAATCACCTCCAGAGAGAATCAGGGGGAAAGAACAACCCTGGACATTTGACCCTTGCTGACTCTGCTGCTCGACAAATGAACATACATATAGATATAAATATATAAGAAAACAGACATCTACCTCGCTTTTTATGGTGACTATTTGTCATTCAGCGCTAAATATTTCAATATTTCATTGATTCTGTACCCCGTCATCAGTTGTTCCGGCAGTCAAACAGATGGTGTCATGCTGCTGCTGCCTTCAAGTGCTCTTTTAAAGTAGTTGCCTCCAGATAAACTGTGTGTTTTGGTGCAGTGGCTGGATAGAAACTGCACATTAGGTGTTTTAATTTGCTCACGAAAACAGTTACGGTATCTGCCAGACTCCGTAACATCTAAGGATGCGTGAATTGATTTTTAACATCTATGGGGCAGAAGAACGTCAACACTGTGAGGGATACAATGAGTGTGCATCATCCCCAGAATGACTGTTTAATCATTTGTGAAACACGAACCATGGACTGATGGATCCTTCTGCTCTACTTTGTGTGGGTGTGTTGCTGCTTGTGGCTTATTAGTTTCTTGTGTGATGCAGAGGTTTATGAGACTGCATCCTACACACTCAGAAACTATATTCTACATATTATTTAATTTTTGTGAACTTGGACCTCTCAGAAAATCCTCCTCAACATGCACAATTTGAGTAAGTAGCTGTATATCTTTGAACTTATCAGCTATGGCTAGCTAGCGGTTTAGCCCTCACCCTGACACTTCATAAAGACATAATGTCCATTTTGTGAATGTCCTTAAAGAAAATATTAGAAGTTTTACTGATTTGTGTGTAATCACTTTAGATATTTTAGAGATTTTTTGGAAGACTTTTTCTCATTTTTTGAACACATTTACAAGAATTTTCTTGCCAAATTTGAGGGATTTTTTAAAATAAAACTTTTAAGGGAAACTTTTAAGGAATTATTGGAATTTTTTCCTGAAGATTTTGCAAATTTTCAGAAATTTGGGAATTTTTTTGCTGAATTTTTGGAATTTTTTCAGACAAGGAAACAATATTTTTTGGTGCCCATAAATTAAGACAACAGGAGAGAATTGATAAATTACAGCTTTTTTCACCTCTGTCCGACAAGATTGTCTATTTTTTTTAAAGACTACCACCTTGTGTGTCATGTTCCCATTTTTATACTCTCAGCTTTGGTCCGTATAATATTTTCAGCAACAGTTCAAGACAGGATAATATCTTGAATAACGAGTGCTGTACTGCTGCCTGGTGCTTCAAAATGAATGAATCACTGCTTTTCTAACAGGGCACTGTGTTTTTTTTTTCTCTTTCCAGTATCGTTTTTTTCAGTCCCACTTGTGCGATTTCTACCCTGCTGCTTTTCCATGTTGTGGTCTTTTCACAAACAGTGTGTCGATTCAGGCTGAGTGTATAAAAAGAAAGATTAGACAATGGACCAGTAGTCCTCTCGTGACTATCCCTTCACATTTTCCCTCTGCGTAGTGTCTACGACTAAAGAAACAACACATCTGAATACATTTTTGCCCTTTTGTTTGGCTCGTCTTTGTTTCATCACAGGGTCACAGGTCCACCGGCTCAGCAGGGAAGCTCCTAGTACTCCAGATGGCCATTCAGCCTGTGATTGCATCCCAGCCAGGTTACAATGAAAGTGTGATTTTTGATTATTAAACCACCCCACAGAGAGCATTAACACGTCTGAAAAGCAGCCATTGTAGTGCGCTTGTAAACAGATCCGCTGTCTATTTAAACACAGACGGTTATCGGCGACCTTCCTTCATGTGTCCCATATTAAACGTGTCTGCCGATGATTAATTTCCACTTGAGCACTGCTGGTAAAAGTATCTGCTAGTTCTGTGTTGATGATGACATGTCCTGTAATTGACTGTGATTAATAGTTGCCACGGAATTGCTAATGTGCCCCAAAGGCAGAGCTCTGAGCTGGTCGTATTACCAAGTGATGATTAAATGTCCTCGCTGTGGCCTCCAGGGAGCTGTAGGCCATGACAGTGTGTCAGAGGACAGCGAGGGAATCTTCCATCTCGGTCCTCCATTAGGGAGCACAACGGCCGTCTCGTCGTCATAATCTTGGGTCAGATTCGATAAGAAGTTGGCTCACGTCACTTTGTCTGCTTGAATTAGAACTTGCTTACTGATACATTATCTAATTAGGGTGACTGAGTTCAAACACTTAACTCACATTAGGTCAAGCGTGTGTTCAATTAGCTGCACTGCCTGTCTAAATTTACTTTATTGTTGCGGTTATTTCTGACCGCTTTCATAGTTACTGCTGTCAAAGTTCTCATAAACCGACTTTACGCTTCCTGCTCTGCAACAAACAGCAGACTGACAAGCTTAGCTTCTAGCTAGTGAGCATAGTGGAGCCTTTAGCAGTTTAGCAGCTAAAGAGACAGAAATTCCCATCAGGAGCTGGAGGAGACCAAAACTAGAGCTAAACTGGAGCTAAAATGAAGCATCATTCCCAATAAATAATACTGACAAACTTGGACTGACAAATTTAGCTACTAGCTGATGAGCAGAGTGGAGCCTTTAACAGCTAGAAAGTCAGATATTCCCCTCAGACACTGGAGGAGACCAAAACTGGAGCTAAAATAAAGCACCATTCCAAATAAATAACACTGGCAAACTTAGACTGACAAACTTAGCTACTAGCTGGTGAGCAGAGTGGAGCCTTTAACAGCCAAAAAGCCAGATATTCCCTTCAGGAGCTGGAGGAGACCAAAACTGGTGAAAAAATTAAGCACCATTCTAAACAAATAATAATTTAATTTTGAAATATTAGCTGAAAAACGGATTATGGAGTTTCACCTGCCCCAGAGTAGCCCTTTGAAAACATCAAACCCCCAAAAATTTGTCACGTGGCACTTCCGCTTTGGTATAACTTTTTTAGCCGCTGTTGAAGAGAAAAAGTCCCTTGGCGTCAACTTTGGCCATGACAAGTTTGCAGAAAAAGCTAAAAAAAAAAAGTCAGCTATTCCCTACAGGAAGGTGGAGGAGGTCAAAACTGGCACTAAAATTGACCACCACGCCAAATGAACAATCATGTCATTTGGACATAACTCTAAAAGGGAATATGTTGTTTCCACTGCCCCTGAATGCCCTCAGACTTCACAAATAGCACCTTGTATATGACTTCTGCCTTGCAACTCACTTTATTTATTTAACCTGTAACCTCTTCTTGCTAGTTACCTCAGCACCTCTTCTGATGTAGAAACCTCACTCCCCCAGTTTCATGCAGCGTGTTTGAATCGGATGAAAGCAGTGTTTCATTCAAGTTGGAGGACCACAGTCAAAGGATTATTTCCACATGTAGCAAAAACATGATGTAACACTTCAGTATGCTGTTCCCGACTTGTTTTTTGAGCCTGTTGAAATATAAAATGACACCAAAGGCAGCCATGCATCTCATCCATCTCATTATCATTAAAATTTTTGCTCTTTTGATGGATTTAAGCGTGTTCTCTCCCAGAAGGGCGTCCGTGCTGAGTAGCTGCAGGAGATGAGTCTCTTGAATTTGCACTCCATATACTATCAGAAGTCCCATTAATAATTTTCACAGCATCCTCCCCAAAAAAGAGGGAAACCAGCCAATCTACTAAATTTGCAAATAAAACTCACATGAATAATGTCCACTACATCCCCACTAATTTATACCAGGGAAGGCGCTAAGCGGCAGGTAAAAACTAAAGAATACCAGCTACAGCACCAAGCATATGCTGGGCGGGATGCAATTTATGGGCAGACTCACACATTAATTATTACAAAGAGTCAAAGAAATTATACTTTTCTTGCAGATGAGGATCTTTACAGTGAGTTTTCGCTCTGTACTGAATTAGGAATGCATAAATTACCTCACAGTGTGGTAACGTTGTGTTAGATTCATGAAGAATTCAGACTTTGTGAAGTAAAGGTATCATTGTCACAGTAGAGGATGCTCAAAGACGTTTACATTATTAACCCTGTAGGACCCAAATATAGGAAAAAATTCTCAGAAAATAAAGAAAATATACAAATATATATTTATATACAACACCTAATATAGAAAAAAAGGATAAAAATATAAATAATAATAATGATAATAATATATAAACCCAAATATAGAAGAGAATGAGTAAAAATATAGAAAAAAATTAATCGTACAATCAGAAATATTCTATACACACACACACACACATATATGTAACCCCAAATATAGAAGAATTGCAAAAAATAAAATAAAACTAAACAATAGTAGTAATAATAATAATGATAATATTAATAATAATATACATCCAAATATAGAAGAAAAAATAAAACTGATGTTGTATTTCTCTAGCATTAAGTTTTACAGGGTAAACAAGGAATATCCATCTTACTTTTTAGTAGAAAGCAGCCAGAACATTTAAACTTCACTCAGAAAGACGTCTTTGAAACATGCTGATGTACTTACTAATAGTTTTTGCTTTAAAGAGGCAAAATATGATCCCAGATAATTACTTTAGAAAGAATATTACTGAACTCACACTGCAGTTAGTTTTGAAAATGCTTTTGGGGATTTTTGCTCATCACATATACAGCGTAAGAATAACTTACCAAAGTTAAATTACATCAAAGTTAACTGTTCTGGGTCCAATAACTCAACCTCTACCCCTGTGGCTTTCCGTTATTAGGAACATTATTACACCGTGCTTCATTATACCTGATGAAAAAAAGACTGTGAAGTGAAATATTTTGGAAAAGCTATCTTAACCTTGACAGAGAAAAATAATCTGGCCATGAAAGTTGACTTTAAAGAGCTTCATTTGCTGAGTTGTAGAAAGTGCAGTTCAGGTGAGACGGCTTCACTTTGTCAGTCTGTACACTTCAATGGCTGCAGGTCTTCATTAGTTTGGAATAAAGACGCTTTGCTGAAGTTCCTGAGATGTTAGAACTCAGAGGAGAATAGGTTTTTATCTCTAATGACTTGTTAGGTGGGAACTATAAACTCAGTTAAAACATCAAACCCCAAACTTGCATTAGTTCTGCTTATAAAGTAGTGCTAGAGGAAGACAGGGTACCAGGAGTTTTTGGCATCCTTTTTTTCAGCCCCAGGGTTTGCCGCTTGCAAACGAAGCATTTCAGGCAGGTGTAGGCTGTTAGAGAGAAAAAATCCCTTCGGTGTGGACTTTGGGCTTTACAAGTTTACATGCAGAAAAAAGTTATAAAAGGAAAACTCCAAACAGAATATGGACTCCTTATGAACAGTTCAGCTTTACTTTGACCTAAATGCTAACCCTAGCATGCTAACTTATAATAATCTTAACGTGTGGATGTTTAGCACATATAATGTCTGTTTAGCGCAATAGCAACCAGCTATTTAGCAATAAATGGAAAGTACAGCTGGGACTACTATTAGCTCTACAGGTATTTTTTTAGCCAAAATAAAGGATGAATTGAAATTTTCACCCAATTGGGGCCACATTCAGTCCAATTTGATCCCAAGTAGGCCACACCAGTAGCCTAGCCGCGCTAGACCCATGTTCTGAAGGCACAAGGGTCTAGGCACGCTCGACAGGGAGGGAACGAATAGGCTCCTAGAGCGCCGGAAATCAGAGGATGCGGTAGTTCGGTGAAGCCTTATTTATACAGTCAATGGGTGAAGCTCAAGTATATTACAGACATGTTAACAGAAAGATTATTCAGAGTCGGTGCTAATGGAGCTCAACGACTGTTGTCGTTTTTGTTGTCGACCCTGACAGAGAATTAAATTCATTGCCGTGGGTTGTCTAGCACGGCTAGGCTAGTTGTTTCCGGTTGATTCTGTCAGAATTGTCTTCCCTCTGTCGTCACTTAGTTACGCCCGCCTTCTGACTCTACACTTCATGGTGATTCGTCCGGCCAGTTTTAGGAGCATCCAACCTCGAGCCTTATGGAGGGTAACTAGACCCACCCTGGCAGAGAATTAAATTCGTTGCCATGAGTTGTCTAGCACGGCTAGGCTACCAGACCAGTAAAATCATAACACAATAACTGATAAATAACCAAATGTTTTCTTTGTTTTAGTGCAAAAAAGTACATTCTGACAATATTCACATTTAATAAACTATCTTTTATATAAAACATTGAGAACAGCCTGAAAATTGTTACGCAAAATAAGTGAAATTTCAACAACATTATGCCTCAGTTTGTCATTTGTGTATCACAACTTCCAGATCACAGTGTGTCAGAGGAAGAAAACATTTAGTCACAGGTGTCTGGAACTGAACAATGTAGTATTTTACAACTTGTCAAGATCTAGAAATTATTTTAAATTCCCATTTGTTTCATTATATTCTCATTTTCCTCATTTTGTGTCTCATTTTTGTAATAGTTTGTCTTGTTTTTGGTTTGGCTTTTTGGCTTTTTTTTGTTGTTTTGATCATAAAGTTTTGTTCAGTTCCAAATAGCTGTGATTAAAATTTAGAGTTATGGTTATTTATATGTTAAAATGCTGTGAATTTACTGGTCCGGCCCACTTGAGATCGAATTGGGCAGAATGTGGAACCTGAACTAAGATGAGTTTGACATCCCTGTCTTGGAATCTGGCCCATGCTTTGTGACTAAGATTCCACTTCACCAACTGACCTGAGGAAAATAAAAACTCAGTGCATAAATAATAACAGAAAACAGTCATGACTGGCAGTTCTGTGGCAGCTCCAGGTATATTTATGATACAGAATTAGATTCCCTGAATTTTCTACACCCTATAATGCAGACTATATTAGCTCAGTAGCGTTTAGCTAGAACCTCAAGCAGGCGGAATAAATTGAGCATAAAGAACCTTTCCACTCCAGGTGCTCTTGAGCTCCCCACGCTGCTCAGTGTGTGTTTACGCCCTGCGCTACTGACCTGAATATTAAGAGGGAAAATGAGACATTAATAAACATTGAAGAGATAAAACAAAAATGCATTTAGAGTACAAAATACCGCTCTCTCAATGGGAAATAATACGAGCAGCCCATAAAACAGACAACAGATAACCGCTAACTCCAAGAACTGACAACGCTCTCCTGGGGTTTGTGGAGCTCGAAAACAGAACTATAAAACCTCACAGCATCCATAAATAACAGACCGCATGTTGGGTTTTAGTTTTTTGGTTTTTTTTACCACAGCTAACATTAGAGGCAAACAGTCAAACCACCGCTGTCCCTCTGTAGCTGATAATCAAACCTGATTTGCCTTCATTAATTATTTCTGTGACTTTGGTTTTGTCAGCAGGACAACATTTGCTCATATCTCCTTTGCTGTAATTATCTATGCAACGCTCCTTTGGGGTTCAGGCTTCATCTCATCTGAACTAATCACAGGATGCAGCTTCGCGTCTTCCTTTCTCCTAGCCAAGTGTTTGCCTCTTGGAAGGACTCATTACAGAGCAAAACTTTGCTGCTTTTTCCTTGTGAAAAACAGTGGAAGCAGCATGGAGCGAAAACTTCCTGCTGTCACAAAAAAAAACACATTCTGTCATATAACAGCTACAAAACACTGAACTGCCTTGTCCTCATCCGGTGCTACATTACAGTCAGTTAATATGTAACCAGTCATTAAATATAAATAACTCTTTTCACCGTTGACTGCACAGAATATAGCTAAATGGCTATATCATGAATGCTGATTTAGGGTCTGCTAGAACATGTTTATATGCTTTGATAATAAGAAAGCTCATTATTTTCCTCTTACTGTACGCTGCTGCAGCATCTCTCAGAAAAGCCTGGACTTCAAATGAGCACTGACTACACTAAAAGATGGATGTCACTTAGAAAAGATGACATCACTCATCGGTCTCCATCTTAGCAGTGTGACTCGTAGCCAATGCAAAAATGTACAAAGAGGTGGAGCTGAGGTGGACCACGCAAACATCTCTGGGTCATGGACTGTCCTGTGATGGCACCCATCTGTCATTCAACATGGACACGACCGAAATTACACTGTACTTTATTCCTTGATGGAATTTACTAGATAATACATCATTATGTATTTTATACACGTTTTAACTCTAGTCTTCAGTCTGATAGCGTTTGCCAAAATTATTCCGCCAAGGAACGGCGGAGTTATGTGACGATCGGCGTACGTTTGCCTGTGAATCTGTCTGTCCATGTGAAGCATTACTCAAAAATGGACTAACAGATTTGGATGAAATTTTCAAGGAAGGTCAGAAATGACACGAGGACCACCTCAATAAATTCTCACAGCGATGCGGCTTATAGTCTGGATCCACGGCTGTAACCATGACGTGATCACTGTGTCTGTTCCCTGCCCTCACATGATTGCAGTCCGACTACAAAATGACTGTGATTTATCAGCTGAAAATCATACAAGGAACTACTGATTAACCTGTGGGGTGTTTCTGAGTCTCATCAATTCCTGCCACCTGCTACATATTTAGGTCATGTATGCAGCAAACCCCAACCAGACAGTGGTGAAGCTCCTGATATTTCGCAAAGCGTTTATTTCCATTCAGTCGTCAGCCTTATTTTGAACACAAATTCACCTTTCTGTCCTTCATTCCTTTCTTCAGGAAACACTTCAAGAGTTGGTCCCCATTCCAGCTCGGTGCTATAAGTTTAGACACGTGGAACCGTTTTCTGTCATCTTTACGTGAATTTTTGAGCTTTTCGGCAGCGTCGTCGTCATGTCAAGAAACTGCTTCTTAGATAAACACTTCCTGTGCCGCTGGAGTGGTGACAAAATAAAAGCCCACAACAGTAAAAGAACACCTTCAAAATAAAAGCATGGATGGAACGGTTATTTTTACACTAGCAAAAAAAGGCTTGCCAAAAGTGATAAACTGATCAACAGACCTTTAAAAGAGTAATTTACATGTGATTCAGTATAAATACATAAGGTGTGCATGCCTGTGCTCAGCACAAGGTCATTTTTTATTAAAGATTTCATCCGTCAGAAATGATGCATCAGCTGAGCAGCCTTGGTGGAGTACTGCTCTCTGAGTGCCTTTCTAGTTATATCATGTTTTACTTTTAGGGTATTGCACCCCAAAAATATTACACTACAGTTGCTAGACTGGGCAGAAGTTCAAACTGAGAAAATAACTAAAATTCTTACCTTTGGCTATGGAATGTTTGGCATTCATAACTTCTACATTGCTAAATAATTGATTTATCAACGAAACATTCCAACATTTTTGTCACTCTGGTTGCTTAAAGGATAAAATGTACAATTTTCCTTCAGATTGATACAAAGAAGCACCTTTTTCATTTGCCAGTGAGTTCCAAAACAGTTTCAAATCAATAACAGTAGTTGGATTTGGATCTTTATTAAGACTAGTGTCCGTGGTTAAAAGGAACCACCACCGGTACTACTCTGATGTTTTGTTGACCCATCCAGCCACCCCGGCTTCATCAAACTGCGCCACTGTCCTAGAATCACACAATCCTAGAATCAGAGCATGTCTTATTTGTTTTTAACTATTTATTGGTATATTTCATTCTTTCTCAAACGTCTTTGAGGCTCCCTGGGGCCCAACTGCAAACTTTGCTGTGAGCAGCGAGCTCCGTTTTCGTCTGAACACTGTGAACTCTGTCAGAGGCCGTTAGTTTGACAGATGAAGAACCTTAAGCTCAGACTCACCGCATCCCTCTGTCCAAGAAATAAGGTTTCAAGATGGTCCGACTTTCCTCAGTCTGGGTATTTTTGGAATAAACAATCAAACTAGATCAGAAAATGAGTGTGTGTGTGTGTGTGTGTTTGCTGTTGACTGCAGCTCACACTCACAAATCCTCACACGTTTTGTTATATTTGCATCCCACTTGAGACGGAGTGCACTGTCTTAGCTCAGTGTGAATATTCCTCCATCCCACTGTAACCTGCAGTGTTCCAGTAAACTGAGTAAATAATTAGATCAGTGGGGGTTCACATTTTTCTCAGAAATCAACCCTGCAGGCCCAACGCTGCAATATTTTCCCTCTCAGAGCAACGTCGTTATTCTTTAATGCATCGGTAATGACCTCATCGATAAGCCGCTGAGAAGCAGTCTAAATCAGAGAATTATGACTCTCTAAATGTCAGTGCTGAATATCTGCCACTGTACTGCAGATGTGTTGAGCAGAATCTGAAACAGACACCTCCTCTGGTGAGAAATTTCCGACTCTCATTCATTGAATTCTCCTGCTGCACAAAGACAGTTTGAAAAAGAAAATTAATTCAACGCATTTATCAAGGAAAATAGCCGACAATGTCCTCTATGCTGCCTAGAAATTAAGGTTGGCTTAATCTCTGAGGCTTTTCTTTTCTTTATTGCACATAGATGCTCAGTTACAAGGTTCTTTGTGCGACTCCTCAGAACCTTGGGAAAGATATGAAATGATTTTCTCATTCAGGAATAAACTGAAACTAGGCTTTAGCTCTGCAGACGTGTAATCATCACAGCAGTTGTTGAGCAGCAGGGATGAAATGGTAAGAATGAAGACATCACGTTTGATGTGTAAAAACAGAAAATACATCTTAAAACATTGTCCTAAAATGCTGTGAAAAAGGTTCTAAAGAGGTTGATCTTGTGGTCAGAATTCTAGTCATGGATGAAATTATTGGCACTCTTGGAACTTTTCCAGAAAATACACTATTTCTCCCAGAAATTGTTGCAATGGATAGCCCTTTCAAAGTTGCATCTCTTGTGACAGAACATCCACAGGTTTTAAAGTTCACACTCTCACTGACAAAGATATTGTAGATTTTCTATGGCTGTTTGGATGGTAACATAAGGTAACAGTGAGACTTGAGGACATAACCAATATCTCATGACAAAATTAGGTGAGAATAAGAGCTTAGACGACTGAGTGCTTTGCTGAAAGAGATATGATTGGGCTAAGATTCATTTCAAGGCAGCAGTTTCCCACTCAGGACTGTGTGGGCATATGTCTATGACTATGTTTGCTGAATCAGAGGGTGTGTGAATGAACGAGTGCGTCTCTACTTGATCACAGAAGTGCTGTGAGTACTCATATGTCAGAGGAGTGTTGTAGGAGAAGGGTTTGTGCGTAGGATTTTGTTGTCAGCGTAGTACTCAGTGTTGTTATTTCATTTTTAATGAATTTCTCACTTGTGTCTTTTGTTTTGTTTTCATACTGTTTCTGCGTCACATCTTGCTGGCAAAATCCATGTGCGGTTCTCATATGTTGACATTCCCCTCCAGGTGATTTGGTGTCCCGGGCCATGCACCACCTCCAGCCGCTGCACATCAAGAACCCCAGCAACGGGACTCCAGTACACCAGAAGACCAACACCACGGTGCACTGGGAGCCTGAGGCGCTCTACACCCTGTGTTACTTCATGCACTGCCCACAGATGGAATGGGAGAACCCCAACGTGGAGCCCTCCAAAGTCACCTTACAGACCGAGAGGTGAGTCCAGCCGTAGAATCAGAGAATCAAACCTTTGGTCCTTTGACCTTTTTCTGAATATAGATGAAGACCAAGAGACTGTCTAGTGGAAAATTGAACAGTTGCTGGCATTTTCAAATTGTTAGCAAGGAAAAAAGGAGTGATAATACACAAAGCTAGTTGTTTTACATTGTTATAGTGTGTCTGGGTTGGGTCACTGCTAGGCTTGGGCGGTATTATGGTAATACCGTGTACCACTGGTGTTTAAAAATAGCAGCAGTATCAGTTCCAATACCGTCATGAAAAAATGCAATGCTCTGATACAGGAGATAAGTGTTATGAGAGTGTGTGGCTCCGTTATGAGAGAGGGAGAGAGAGCAGCGTGTGTGTGAAGCGAGATGTCCGAGCGACCCTGAATGCACCGCGAGCGAGGAAGACGGCAGTAGTCAGTTCGGGGAGGAAGAGAGAAAAGGTGTGTAGCTGCTGGGTTAGCACGACTGTATGGTTCAGCCGCTGTTAATTTACAATAAAGGCTGCAGTGTTCTTCAATAAGGCCGGGCTCCTGTGTCTTTGTCTTCTACTACTGCTGAGGAAGTGAAGGGGGTTAACCCTGAAGTAACAACAGTAACTTCAGCCCCAAAGAACTGTCCTCCGATGGGCTTCCTGACCACGGTCGGGAGCTGAGCAGGAAAGGTTAACTTAAGGATTAAATATTAAATAAACGTCGTCACGTGACAGTGCGGAGGAGAGAGAGAGAAGGGAAGATGGCAGATCCCGCACGGAGTGACTTGGTATCAAAAAAGAACACAACTTCTGCAGTTTGGAAGTATTTCGGGTTCCAGGCAAACGAGAAAGGAGAGCCGGTAAATACTGATGAAGCAATTTGCAAATTCTGCAATCAAAAGGTGATCGCGAGAGATGGAAACACCTCTAACCTAAGGACGCATCTCCAAATCGACCACCCACTCACTGCTGCGAGTATTCAATTTCCGAACGTGAAGGCACAAGCCAGTAACAGTAATAGTCACGGTAATACCGTATACCCCGGTAAAATGTGAAGAAAGTTTGATGGTATCAAAATTTGGATACCGCCCAAGCCTAGTCACTACCTTCAGTTGTGCTCTTTGGGGGCTTTCCACTGAAGGAACTTGGATTTTGGTGCAATGTGGTACAAATGTTTACAGAAATGGTCCCATAATTGGCCTTTCAGTCTTTCTGTTTCCATCACAGTGTAGAATCCAACAGCATTAACCACTACCATATTGTTCTTTTGCAATGACGATAAGGCCTTTAACAACGTTCAGTCTTCATGTGCTAAAACAGCTACAAATGAGGTATTGGACGTTGCTGCTGTTCTATGCAAGAAATAGAAGAGTGGAGGGTGTGTTATGTTGGCTTATATGTGGAATTTTACATTGTTGGTCTTGATATTAGAGAGAAGGCAGCTACTTGAGGAGGACATTGATGAATAAATGGTTCTTGATGTCCTCTTCACACTGAACAAAGCATATTTGTCCTTTCCAAGTATAAGTAACTCACCAGCACTTTTTCATGTACGCTCAGAAGTACATGTCTTGGAGTAGTGTCTTATTCTGTTCTGAAAATGGCCTAAAAGAGGTTTTAAAGAGGCTGTTCTTGTGTTCAGAACATGCATAAAGCTTCCTGTAGGGAAGGCTCTCGAGTCTTGAGTATGTCCAGAGCAGCAGGTTATTATTTTTCATTGAAGGAGGTAGATACCTGAAGCGGGGTTAAGAAAAGAAGGCATTGAAGAGTCTGTACTCAAATAAACCAACCTGGATAGAGTTTTGAGGTGATCTACCTTCACCAAGATCAAAACTGCACAAAAAACATGGGTGCTTCAGTTTAACTCAAAGTTGAGTCATTAATATCCAGGTTTATCCCAAAAAAGTTGCTTATAAATAGCGAACAAGGGCTAAATGTGAGTGGTAATTGGAACTTTTTTAGTGATTTCTCACATTTGAGTACAAGTGAAGACAGTTAATGAAAAAACATCCTTGTGTTCATGATAATTACGTCTTTAAAACTTTTATTTTTCTTCGATTTTCAGTGCCCTGTTACTACCCCGTCTACGCTAATCTTCTACCAAAGCGAATCTGTGGCTTTTTTCCTGCTCTCCAATTTTGTCTTCAGTAATGTTCACACAGACACACATGCAGCACTGTAGGTCTTGTGTTAGCTCCCGGACTACACTCCGTGAAGCAAGTAGCTATAGATTTAAGGAGAGTAATAGCTGTCTAAAGGCAAACGAAAGCATAATTACTGAAAGCTTTCAGAATGGAACAGGTCTTAGTGAGCACTTTTCAATTTGTGACAGTAAAAAGATCAAAAATGGCCCATTTGACCACAGTTCCTTTATTACCGTTCACTTCATTCACTTAACGGCATTGGACTCTCTGAGCATCAGGTTTAAATCAAGCTGTGAGGTGATTTCTGTCACAGAGAATGTTTTCTGCAAGTTTATATGAAAGCATTCCATTCAGCAGGCACACACTCCAGATCCCCTCCTTCTTGATGTGTCAGTGAGTTTGTCCTCCTCTCAGCACAGGGGCGTGCAACTCATTTTATATTATTTTATATTATTATTTTTTATTAGTTCAGTTCCACATTCAGCCCAGTTTGAGCTCCAGTGGGCCGGAGCAGTAAAATCGGAGCATAATAACCTAGAAATAACAACAACTCTGATTTTTTTTCGCTTTGTTTTAGTGCAAAAATGTTCACATTTAAGGGATTATCTTATTACAAAACATTATGAACAACCTGAAATTTCTGAAGCAAAATAAGTGGAATTTCAACAATATTATGTCTCAGTTGATCATTTACACATTACAACTTACAAAACACAGAGTGTCTACAAAGAAACAAAACATTTAGTCACAGCTATCTAGAACTGAATGATAGTATTTTACTTTCTGCTCAAAGTAGCAAAAGTCAGATGAATAACAACAAAAGCAAGACGGAATATTACAAAAATGACAAAAACAAGACACAAAATGACAAAACATTAGACAAACGACTCGAAAGAAAGCAAAAAAATAGATCCAAAATTTGACAAAAAAATAACAAAGCGACAAAAAATAGACAAACGACAAAAAACAGACAAAAACATTGCACAAATGACACAAACAAGACCAAAAATGACAAAAGCGAGAAACAAAAAGACAAAAAAGTAGACAACGCAGGCAAAGCAAACCCCCCCACAAAACTACAAAAACAATACGCAAAACAATAAATAAGCAAAACACAAAAGGATAAAAATACGACATGTCACCAGGGAGTGAAATGCAAAAATGAGAAACAAAACGAAAAAAAACCATGAGACAAACGACAAAAATCTGACAAAAACAGGACAAAAAACCCCCAATAAAAACAAGACAAAAAGTTACAAAAATGAGACAAAAAATGACAAAAAATGAGACAAACTACACAAAACAAAAACATACAAATATTTGACGAAAAAGTTACATAGCATAGACAAAGGACAAAAATAAGACAAAAACATTGCACAAATGACACAAGACCAAAAATGGCCGTAGCGAGCAGTAAACAACACAAGCAAGACAAAAAACACAAAACGACGAAAAACGGTACTCAAAACAACGAATAAAACAAAACACAAAATTACAAAAATGGAACAAAAAACACGTGAGACGAAAAGGAAACACAAAAACGAGAAAAAAACGACAAAAACATGAGATGAATGACAAAAGTCAGACCTAAAACAACAAAAACAAGACAAAATATGACAAAAATGAGACACAAAATGACAATCTAGTATTTTACTTTATGATCAAAACAACTTGTCATGGTCTAGAAATGATTTTAAATTTATAGTTTTATTAATTTACAATCTGCAGTTAATGTCTCCTCTGTAATGTTCCCGTTTTGAGGGCCAGATTGGACCCTCTGGAGGGCCAGTTTTTAGGCCTAATGTTAGACACTCCTGTCTTAGCACAATCATTTCTACTTTCTTGCACAAGTTTTTCGCCCCACCAGCGTTCTCGTGAGCATCTGCGTGGGCTGGCCAGCGCTGACACTTCCCCAGACATGGGACAGATTGATGGGAACCAGGGGGCTTCACTTGGATGGATGGATGGACAGATATTCCAACATCTTCTCTCCACTGTTAAGAGATAAAACTCCATCTCTGCGACCCAGGGGAGCGCGAGGAATGTCAGGCGGAGTGACATGTCAGCAGGCTCTCGGTTCCCTGGAGAGAAAATTCTCTGTTTAGCATTCTGCTGAAAGGTTGAAGACGAATAGGAAGGGGCCGAGCATCACAGCGGGACGGGATGAAGACAGAATATGATTAAACGGGGTCAAATAATCTTTGGAACTTCACTCTGTGAGGTCTAAATTACTGGGATGATTGTCACACCTGGGCTTTGAGTAGCCACATGACTTGAATTTAGCTGGAGAAGAAGAAAAGGTGATTATTGCTGTTACAAGTTCTGTCGGAAAGATGGAGAATCCAGAGGAAGTCCCAATAGTAGAAGAGCTGCTTTATGTGATGATTGGCGTACGTTTGTCTGTGAATCTGTCTGTGTGCAACATTACTCAAAAATGGATTAACGGATTTGGATGAAATCTTCAAGGAAGGTCAGAAATGGCACAAGGACCACCTCATTAGATTATGGCAGTTATGCAGCTTATAGTCTGGATCCACAGATTTGTTAAAGATTTCTGTATCATTGCAAGATAGGCACGGTGTCACTGTAACTATTGTTTTTTTTTCTTTTGCAAGATTTAAAATGGACCAAACAGCTCTGTGCAGCAATTTAAAAAGTCATTTCAGGGACATTTTCCTGCTAATTAACCAAACGTTGAACTAATTTCTTGCTTCAAATAAACTTCATTAAGTTGCAGAGATGATTTTTGATGCTGCATTAACTTAATTAAAGCAGTTTTAGTGTGTTTAAGCAGAGCTGGAGGCAGAGATTTTAAAGAAAGCAAGTTAAATTTGAGCTATGCCGTGATTTTGACCATCAATAATGACAACAATAATAAAATGCTGCATTTCTACAAAACAAATGCTGCATTTCTGACAATGCCATATGGGGGAATGGACGGCCTTGGAGGAGTGCTGCGCTCTCTCAGTGCTTTTCTTGTTACTTTTTGCTGCAGGCTTGCTGTCTGTATCGATGGATGACACCACCCTCAGGCTGGGCCTCCCTCTTTTTCAAACCTTCAACTGTAAATATGTCTTGAGGGAAGCAGCCATCAGTTTAAGTGTGAACTCTGACAACAGGGAGGAGGTCCCAGTCGTCACATTGATCATCCAACTGCTCAACAGAAGCCTTGCCTTTTTGAAAACTCCTGCCAGAGTTCAGATTCCTGGCAGCATGTAGGTATAAAGACAAGGCTAGCTTTGGTTGTGGAATGAGAAGCTGATGCACACATAATATAGACTAACCAAACACGGCGTGTCAATATCCAAAAGCTGCTATCTTGATTAAACATGTCCTTACAGCAAATTTACAGAAAGACCTGGCAGCTGCACACACAGTAAACATCACAGTCCCAAATGGCTTCTCCCAGCTGGGGATGGGGTTCTGTTTGAAATCATTTTTTTAGGAAATTATGGAAGCCAGAGGGCCATGAGGGAGAAAAGCTCTAAAAGACCTCTACTGATGGATTTGTAATACGATTTAGCTGACTATAATATGAAATCAACTCGTTTAATTTAATGTTTGAAGGTTTTGTAATGCACATCTGAGACTAGTTCATGGGTTTAAAAGCCTCAGAGGAAAAAAGTCTGTTTCATTATCATCTAAACTGGGATCTGGTGAGTCAGAATTACTCCCAAAAATCCACATTTGTTGTTAGAAGTATCCTGAATGGCTGAGTTCATAAAAAGGGCATAGTCATGAAGGGAGGGTACAAAATGAAACTGACTGTCTGCCTAATGAGAATCTTGTGAAATAAAATTCTCAAGTCTGTTTTATCTACCAGTTTCATGCTTAAAGAGTAAAGACACAGCAAAAAGCACACATAAGTCATTTCCCAAGGTTGCTCTGTTTGTCATCAGTTCACTAGTGCAGGGAAAAGGAACGTTTTATGAGAGGACAATTATTACAGATGAGTAGGAATTACGGTACTTTGGGCTCATGGAAATCATTTATTTCATTTCATTTATTTTCATTTATTAATTTCAGGCTCACGACCATTTTTAGTTTGGAGCACAAACATTTACGTAACAAAACAAAACATGGCAAAGTATATTACTTTAACAGAGGTAGGACATTTTTCAAAAAGGCACCGAGCCTACAAATGATATTTGTATTTTTGTTCTGCATTAAATATATAAATTTAAACATAGGACTCATAGAACTCATCTATGCACTTTATCCAGTCCAGGAAAACATTGGACTTTCTTTGATGCTGAATCAGAACATTTTTCTGATGAACAATGGCAAATAGAACCAGAATCTGATGAGACGGTTAATCAGTTAGACGTGACAATAAATGTTTGATAGATGAGTTATCATGTGGAGAACTCTTAGATGAAGTTTTAGGTCTTGTCTGTCCACAAGTTTACGTTTCAGCTTGTGCTGAAATCACATCGCGGACATTTTTAAATCGTAACAGATTTTCAAACCAAGTTGCATCAGAAACAAAAGGAAGGACTTCATAGATTTTCTTCTTTAATCTCAGTTGTCCACAACCTAAAAGACTTACAAAAGAATTGTGCATTACAAACCACAGCATTGTCATGCCAGAGGGAGCAACCAGGGAGCAGAACATGTGATAACTGTAATCATACAGATCTGAACTGATATCAAGCCTGCTTGATGGTTCTGATGAGTATTATTCATTAATGTGCGATGAACATTGAGATCTTGAGATCAAGATCCCAGATTTCTCCACTGGTTAATGGGAAGGATAGCCTAGCCACGCTAGACAACCCACGGCAACGAATTTAATGGGTCTAGTTACCCTCCATAAGGCTCGAGGCTGGATTCTCCTAAAACTGGCCGGACCAATCACCATGAAGTGTAGAGTCAGAAGGCGGGCGTAACTAAGTGACGACAGAGGCGTGACGATTCTGACAGAAACAACCAGAAACAACTAGCCTAGCCGTGCTAGACAACACACGGCAACGAATTTAATTCTCTGCCAGGGTCGACAACAAAAACGACAACAGTCGTTGAGCTCCATTAGCACCGACTCTGAATAATCTTTCTGTTAACATGTCTGTAATATACTTGAGCTTCACCCATTGACTGTATAAATAAGGCTTCACCGAACTACCGCATCCTCTGATTTCCGCGCTCTAGGAACTATGTCAGCCTATTCGTTGCGCTGATTGGTTGTATACCTACCCAATTGCTGCAGAGTGATTTGAAAGACAACCTTTTAGCCCGCCTCCCTCCCTGTCGAGCGTGCCTAGACCCTTGCGTCTTCAGAGCATGGGTCTAGCGCGGCTAGGCTATCGGAAGGATACAACTGGGATAAATCGGGCCTCAACTCCCACAGTGTGAGCCCAGGTATACAACAAGTGGCATGATGAAATTAATCCACATAATTTAGCAAGATGGTTCTTTCATGACCTCTGGTGGATGGTGACTAGCTGCTGGGCTAGTTGGTGAACGAGTACATGGGGTCCTCGACTTATGTCAGAGTTCTGTTCCCAGGGATCAATGTAAGTCGATTTTTGCTGTAAGTCGATACTTCGGTGAAAATGTAAACAAAGCCGTTATGTGCATCACGGTATCGATCAGTTCCTCGTGTCTGATAACTGTCTTTAAGCTATTACCGTTTTATGGAGAGTTTCGTACAGCAGAGGATTTTAAATAAAAATAAAATGTGCAACACAGAAAGGCTAGCGTTGTCGATTTTAAAATATTTTCCTCAGCGTTCACAGTAATATACAATCCAATTCTATATAATATAGATTTTTCAAAGACGTTTTATTCTGAGACTAGAGAGGCCTTCAGAGAGCTTTGACCTCTGCCAAGGACAATGTTCTATCTCCCATCATTTAAAGAATTTTAAAGGATACGTCTTTGGCCGTGATGATTCATGATCCTGGGCCAAACAAACATACTGAGAAAGACCAATGAAAGCATCACTGATAATAATAGTAATGGTAATATTCCTCATGTTCACTATGTGCAGGTAACTTCTAGCTAATGATGGTCAATAACAGTGATGCTAAAGCTATGTTCAGAAAACTAAAAGGGAAAAACGAAGGATTTATTTCCAAATGAAACCATCAGATACAGCTGAAGTACATGCTGCTGAAAAAACTGAAATAAAATCCAGCAAAACATTGCACACTCAGTGACTTTATTCTCAATATAAAACAGTAACATATGATCACTGTGTCATGTCCATCAACTTGTATTAGCTGCATCATAATACTTTTTACATCTTCAGTGTATTTACACAACTCGCCAAAGATGTCTTTGTTCAATCCCGGCTTCATGTATAAAAGACCAAATAAAATATGCATTAGCTACAGCTCTGCTCTTCTGAAAAGGCTTTTCTTTTCTTTTTTTTAAAGAATCAAACCCTATTGAACATAAAGAAGTGGTTTCATGTTTCTTCGGAGTGGTATTATCCTTGTTAAGTGGCAGCTGAATAGCATAAGGGCATTTTTTACCAGTTCTTCTGTCGAGGTTTCGTCTAGGATTTCCTCCACTGGGTGCAGTGAGTGTCCACGTTGTTGTGACATTAATGGGACTGAATGGATATCCAAGACCACCACCAACTCGCTAAGGACTTCACTTTCAGAGATTCCTTTGAAATGTCATTTTTATGATATAATTCACACCTTGGACTTATCATAAATACCTGACTTAATTTTCCCCAGAGTTTCTGGCAGTCAGAACCGTCAGTCAGCCGTAGTGGAGCGTGGTGCTGATTTCTGGGAAAGATGCACTGCTTTGTAATCCAATCCTCTGAGGATGGAATAAGCCACTGCACTGCACAGCACAGCGGGACTGAAGCACTGAATCATAATATGGTTTTAGGGTGGTGTGCTGTGTGGTCCCTGGGTGCCTGCTGTAGCTACTGTATATGTAAAGTGGAACATTTCCCAAACACTTTGCTTAGGCTTCATTCGAAAAGGCACTTATTGTAACTTTTACATTGTTGCAAACTACAAAGACAGACAAACAGGCTCATGTAAGACTAAATAGTCTGATCTTACAAGCACTATTTAACTTTATGCTGCAATAGAGCAGCAATGTTGTCCAGTTTTTCCATGTCTTCTGGCTTTTTGTCCTGGCATTTGAGGACCCCGACTAGAGAAAATCACAATTTTTGCCTTGTTGACATCTCCCTATGGTGTTTTTTATTTGCTGGATGGCATAGTCAACACCATGGAAGAGCATTTCCACCTTGAAACCGCAGGGTAGCTTCAGACTGCAGTGTAACTTCAGACTTTTAGGATTTCATGCATACCAAATGTAAGGAACTGTGTTTTTTTTCGTTTTGTCATTTTCCATCTCGTTTTTTGTCATTTTGCATCTAGTTTTTGTCATTTTGTGTCTCGTTTCGGTCATTTTGTGTCTTGGTTTTGTCATTTTCCGTCTCGTTTTTGTCATTTTGTGTCTCAGTTTTGTCATTTTCCTTATCTTTTTTGTCATTTTGTGTGTTGTTTATGCCATTTTGTGTCTCATTTCTGTCATTTTGTGTCTCGTTTTGGTCATTTTGTGTCTTTTTTTTGTCATTTTATGTCTCATTTTGTCATTTTGTGTCAAGGAAGTGTGTTAATTCCAGATCACATCACCTGCTCCGTATGATGTCATTTCCTCCTGAAGAAAAGACTGGCAAGACTCCAAGACTTTCTGAGTTATTTAATATAAAGTAGTGTGTGAGTCAAGTGTGGATTTATGGCATGTCAACAGGTTTACTACAATATCTTCATAAATAACTTTCAATTTGAATTTTACTCAATTGTATATATAATATTTAGAAGAATCTTTCTGTAAAAATGCCATGTGGTGTTTGGTTATAGGCGGCCATGTTGATTTTTGGCCTGAAAGCAGCAAAAATGTCAACTATGATACAAAAAGTCCCGCCATTATATATTGACCCAACAGTTTTTTTCCCTACAGATCGGTGACAGATTACAGTAAAACCCTCAACCCTTGACCCCTACAGTGAGAACATCTGCTGCCTCTGTTATGCTGTTTGGGCATTTTGTTGTTATGGTTCACTTGTCTGCTAAGAGCGGGGGTCACAGCGAATCAACACAAAGCTGTTCTGAGTGATCACCTTTGTCCTGTAATGAAACCTTTCTATGCTGATGGTGGTAGTCTCTTAGAGGATAACAGGGCTCTCTCCATATGAGGGCTGACTGAGTGGTTTAAAGAGTAAAGAGCTATGGCCTTCACAGCCAGCAGATCTAAACCCAGTTGAACACGTATTTGAGATTTTTTTTTAACTGAAATGTTATCCTCCACGTTAACGAGAACGCCAGCTGAGGAAATGTTTTGTAGAAGAATGATGTTCATGTGACGCTAACACACTTTGTTCTGCTATTTGCAGTGTTTGCTTTCTCTTTATTTACTCAACCGTCTGTGCATTTTTTGAGAGATTATGAGTCATTACGAAGCCATAGCTGTTACATATTTAAATCTGGACAGGTTATTCATATTTAAATTGGTGTGACTCAGTAAACCTGACAAAATGAGGAAAATCTTTTTTTTCATACAACACAACAACTCATTCTGATGGTGAAGCCGATGTAAAGAGGTTAAACATCTGATGAATGACTGACCTGAATTTGGCTGCTGTTGCACAGCGGGGGAAGAGATGAAAAGCGGACAAAACACCACATGAGTGTATGTGTGAAAGAGAAATTAAACCCACACACACACACACGCAAACATACACACACTTGTCTGGGAAATAAATGATGAAATATGAACATGTCAGCCGGGCAAGTCCCATTACTGATTTTGATTAAAGAAGGTAATAACAGCATCTAAATCTCTTTCTGTTCTGGACTATCTGAGTTATAAATGATCAAAATGGATCTGGTGTAGCTGCCTTTTCAGATATCTGTAAGGTCATCTTTAATTAGAAAGTTTGTGGCTATCGGTGTTGGACCAGAGTCTTTATTAAGTGATTCTATTTAAAAGGGGAATAAAGCATTATAAAACCTGGCGATGTGGCGATTTTATCAGTTTGAAAAATTCATTTTGACATCCAACGGTCAGATTAAAAGTTTTGTTGTTTTCGTATGATCGGTGTAGTTGTGTGTTCAAAGGGTGTTACCGTGGGATTTATTTCATATTTTATATATTTTTCTGCTTTGTATTTGTGGCATGATTAATATGTTATTTAACAGAGCGTCCTGTTTTACCTGAGTGGAGTCCAACTGAAACAAAATGTGTTTTTTGTCTGTTTTTTTTTTCTTTTTTAATGAAGCACTCATATCTGTGGTACATAGTTAAGAGCCTTCTATTGGATAAATACTGCAGTGATGAATACGTTTCAGCTGCAACAACTTATTTAACCCTAACTGATGCAGTGAGGAGCTTCTCATTTCTTTTCTTTCTTTCATAAGATTTTGTATGTCTTCATACATAGCATGCCAAAAATACCAGTATGTCCGACTCTATACGGTTGCATTTTGCAGTATGCTAGCCAACATGCTATTCTGACCATTCTGACCCACAGTCTGTAACGGAGGATGCGTCACAGTTACATGTTAGGGCTGCAGACAGACGACGGCTCATTTGGCACCTCAGACTGCAACGGATATATGAGGAAAAATGGTCAAAATTTAAGGTCCAGTATTCGGACAAAGTAGTATGTCCCAGTTGTGCGGTCTCTGCATGCCACAGTACATATATTGCAAAAGCAGCTGCAGCACGTAATGAGATTAATAAGAAAAAGTATGCAAATTGGAAGAGGTATATTTGGCTTGTGACATGAACTTGATTTGGTTACAGTTTTAGTCAAACTACCTCCTACAAGTGCCCCAAGAAAAACAGGACCAATGAAGGAATCTTGTGGAGGAATCGTTCCCTCAGCTGCCTCAGTCTTCTTCTGTTAAATGTAGTGTTCCAGGATCATTTTCCAACATGGGAAGCCAAAAAATCCGACATGCAGTCATGGAAAACATTTTCTTTCAGCTCCATCGATGGAGAAAAAGAAATATGGACCAAAACTTGTAGCAGCTGGTGGAGGCTGTAAAGGTTTAGGAACACTTTAGCTGAAAAGATGCTGGAAATGCCTCAGCAGGCTGGACCACAGAGCAGTGGACCGGTGTGTTGCTCTTAAGGAGTTACAGATCACTAGTGACAGAAACAAAAACAATGCATGCATGTAAATGTAGCTGCAAATGTCGCTTTGGTCCAGGTAGATGCTGGTGTGCTGTCTAACCATCACGTGTAACTATAGCACTCATTCTGTCACTCACACACAGAACTGCCTCTCCAGACAGTTTCGTTGAAAAAGGAGCATTTCCAAAGTTTGCCCACAGGCTTGTTTTCTTCCTCTAAATACGAGACATTAACAGTATATTCAAACAACATGCAACATACAATTCTGTTTTCCGTTTTTGTTTCCAGGCCGTTCCTGGTGCTGCCTCCGCTGATGGAGTGGATCCGGGTGGCGGTCGCCCACACCGAACATCGACGAAGCTTCTCTGTGGACAGCGACGACGTGAGGCAGGCTGCCAGGCTGCTGCTGCCCGGTGTGGACTGTGAGCCGCGACAAATCAAGTAAGAATATGGCCTGTTTCAGACATCTCTTAATCTAATAATACCTAAACGTTAGCCACACAGAAGCAGCGTTGGATACTTCAAGCTGTTTATAGAAATTGAGCCAGTATTGGTCAAGAACGGTCAGACAGAGCAGAAGTCACAGTTTGAGTAAACTAAACATTTTCGTCATTTTCTTTGCCCTACAATTTCACATCTATGACAAACATCATGAAGCTACTCTGATGAAAACAGACTTTAACAGATCACATTAATGACACTCACCAATAATAAATGTCATCGAGGGTTTGACAAAATGCGAACAGAAGCTGAAATTTTGCTGTTTGTAGGTGTCTGTCCTCTGGTTTATTAAAAACCTGCAGCATCAAATAGCAGCAGGAGGGTCCATGTCAGCGTCTCCAAAATGAGAGAGTTGCCACATTTATGCACAGAACAACAGCAGGAAGTTAAATAATGAGTTCTAAAATGCCTCCAACGTGGACAACAAAGGCTCTATCACCAGGTCACAGTTTTGTTCACTTCAGTCAGATGAGCTTTCTCAGGCAAAGTCAGAGCTTGTAAAGTACTGGTAAAATCATTTGTTTAATTGCAGATTTTGAAGCATTATAAATCACTTCATTTACTGTCCAGTTTTGCATATGTGACAAAAATTGTGTGCATACCAATAGAGTGGGTATGTCTCGACCAGGGGAGTAAAACTCATCTTAGTTCAGGTTCCACATTCAGCCAAATTTGATATCAACTGATCCGGATCAGTATCCTAGCCGCGCTAGACAACCCACGGCAACGAATTTAATTCTCTGCCAGGGTGGGTCTAGTTACCCTCCATAAGGCTCGAGGCTGAATTCTCCTAAAACTGGCCGGACCAATCACCATGAAGTGTAGAATCAGAAGGCGGGCGTAACGAAGTGACGACAGAGGCGTGACGATTCTGACAGAAACAACCGGCGCACAATAAACAGTTATCTTTCGACTCGGCTTTGGCCACAGCCCTTAAAGATTTGAAGCTAAAATTCAACTTGAAAGATAAACAAAGGACGGCACTGAAGTGTTTCATTGAGAAGAAAGACGTATTTGGACTTATGCCGACGGGATATGGCAAATCCTTAATATACCAGTTGGCTCCGCTGGTTGGGAAGCTAATGGGATTTAGCCACAATCCACCGGCGCTCTAGGAACTCCGTTAGCCTATTTGTTGCGTTGATTGGTTGTATACCTACCCAATTGCTGCAGAGTGATTTGAAAGACAACCTTTTAGCCCGCCTCCCTCCCTGTCGAGCTGACCTAGATCCTTGTGCCTTCAGAAACATGGGTCTAGCGCGGCTAGGCTACCGGATCAGTAAAATCACAGCATAATAACCTATAAATAACCACAACTCCAATTTTTTCCTTTGTTTTTGTACAAAAAAATGTATTCTAAAATTTTTTAAGAAAAATAAACAGTATTATGCCTCAGTTTGTCATTTACACATTACAACTTACAGTTCACAGAGTGTCTACGAAGGAACACAACATTTAGCCATCTGGAAATTGACAACGTAGTATTTTAGTTTATGATCAAAATGGCAAAAGTCAGACAAAAACAAGACACAAAATGACAAAAGCGAGGAACAAAGTGACAAAAAATGAGACAAAATGACACGAAACAAAACAAAGAGACAAAATATTTAACAAAAAAGTTACCAAGCGACAAGAAAATGAACACAAATGAGACAAGAAATGACACAGATGAGACAAAAAAATGACAAAACCAACAAACAAAACAACTAAAAAGTATACAAACAACACAAATGAGACAAAAAGAAAACACAAAATGACAAAAACGATAAAACAACAAAAAGATGAGACAAATGACAAAAGTCAAACAACAAAAACACAACAAAATATTCCAGAAATGAGACACAAAACGACAAAAGAACAATCTAGTATTTTACTTTATGATCAACAACTTGTCATGGTCTAGAAATTAGTTTAAATTTACAGTTTTACTAATTTACAATCTGCAGTTAATGTGTTCTCTGTAATTCTTACACTTTGAGGGCCGGTTTTAGCCCGCGGGCCACATGTTTGACACCCCTGGTCTAAATGAAACCATGAAGAACAATAACATAAAAGCCAACTGTGTTTAGTGCCGTCACTTTAACGGACTGATAAAGCCAGCAATGTTAAGTATCCCATGTGTGAGAAGGGCTTTTATTACTTCTAAGAAAGTTTCTTGCAGCAAGCAGCGAAACTACCAGAAATAATTTCTCTGCATCACTTCAGGAAGTAGTTTTGGTCTGTTTGGATTTACAGGTGTGAGTCCTGCTTCCTTCTGGACCTGTTGCGTCACCATAAAATCTGTGAATCCAGATGTTCATAGCCATTCAGATGGTCAATAAATTCTCACAACAGCATCAAGCAATAGTGTGTAACCTGTAGATGTAGCACTAACATGCAGGTCCCCACAGCCATAATAACAGAGCAGATGAGACTGAAACAAAAAAGCTTTATTAATGTTGCATGTAGAGTTCTTTATTGTGGGTTGTGGTTGGTCTTTGATGTACTCGTGTATAATCAGACCGTCCATCAGAATGGTGCTTGTTGTAATAGGTCTGCCTCGATCTGACATGGCAAACACAAGAGTGACTAATAGCGATTCGTCACACCATATTTCAAAAGCGTGATCAGTGTGAGATCTCATCTGCTTTTGTCAGATGAGATTGTGGATAGAAGTGGCCAAAATTAGTTTCCTCCGTAGGGTGGCTGGGCTCAGCCTGCCAGATAGAGCGAGCAGCTCAGAATAGAGTCGCTTCCCCTTCGCACTGAGACAAACCAGCTGAGGCGGCTCTAACATCTGATTAGGATGCCTCCAGAGCGCCTTCCTTTGGAGGACGTCTGAGCACGTCCAACTGGGAGGAGACCCCAGGGTCGACCCAGAACTCTCAAGGGAGGGATTACACATCTTATCTGGACTGTGAAGACCTCAGATCCCCCAGGTGGAACTGGAGAACTGTGAGATGGACATCTGGAATGCCCCGCTTAGCCTGCAGCCACCACGACCCCAGATAAGGGGATGGCTGTGGATGGATGGAGTCAGTGTTAGTAGATTCTACTGGGCTGTCTCTGCTGTGATGAGTCATAGTGTTAGAAAATGAAAATGCATGCAGAGCTGTGATTTATCTGGCCATCATTTTCAAATAATTTTTACTAAAAGATAGAGTACAGAGGCTAGATCACTAGTGGCACGACAGATGGGATGTAGGTTGGTATCTCGGACATTCAGGATCATTTGTGGATGAATTCACATGACTTATGTAGCACCAACAGCAGGTTGGTAGTTCTGGTTTTACTGAAATGTTGCAACAACTATCAGCTTAAATAATATTTGCTCCATCTATACATGTGGTGACTTTTCTTTTCAGGTCTTCAAAACGACTTATTTTACGATCTGCAATCTCACGACATTCCCCTCAGTCTCAGCTGTGCGTTATGTTTCCTCCTCATTATCTAATGCTGGCATACACACACCCTAAACTAAAGTGGTAAACATATTATCTGCTGATCACACGTTTACATTGGTTTTGAGCGTGTGTTAGCATGCTGACATTAGCATTTAGCTCATTGAGCTGCTGAATACAATGTCGACTCACAATGTCTAAATTTAAACACTTATTCATGAGTCTTGGCAGTGAATAAATGAAGTGTGTTAGTCCCCCTTCATGGACAGGACCAAGCAATAAATCTTCTCTCTCTGGGTTTTTGTCTCGCTTACAGTATCACCTGTTCTCTCTCTCATTCACATTCACACAGCTCTGCTCTGTATTCCTCTTACTGTCTTACTTGCTCAGTAATTTTGTGTTTCTTTTATGATGTTAGTGGGTGAAGTGTCTACTCATATTACAAATATTTTCAAGGAAGTAATAAATGGATCACTGAGAGGTGTGTTGTACCAATTAGCGTCTCCTCGTGTTTGTCAGATATAATTGTTAGAATGAGACAAACATGAAGAGGATTTTCTGTGACACAGTGGAAGCTTCAGCTCTGACAGCTGCTCACAGCTTGGATTAAGACTCTTTACAAGAAATATGAGTCATAATGAGTCATAGCTGAAGCCTCACCTGGAGAAAAGCTACTTTAGAAAAGAAAGTAGGGAACCAGAAGCAAGCAGAGAAAAGTGAGTGTTGACAAATTCAGATATTAGTGAGCCGACTCTGAATGCAAACAGCTCAATACTTCTGAAGTGGCTGCTCATTTTATAACACCAAGAGTTTACATTGTGAAAGCTAAGCAACAGTCATTTTCTGTTTCTTTCAGCATGCAGCAGAGATGTATATCCACTGATCTCAAAATCCATTTCAGAGATAAGCTCCCTCTTAATCACAGTAATGGATCTGCTGTTTCCATCTGCAGAGCAGAGGATTGTTTCTGTGCCACCAGAAAGCTTGATGCAGCCTCCACGGAGGCCAAGTTCCTGCAGGATCTGGGCTTCAGGATGCTCAACTGCGGCCGGACGGACCTGGTCAAGCAGGCCGTGAACCTCCTGGGCCCTGATGGCATCAACAGCATGAGCGAACAGGTCTGGCACTGAACACACACTCCTACACACACATACAGCATCAACTTCAAATTAGTGGTGGGACGAGATTAAAAAGAATAGTCTAATTAATTATGGGCTTTATAATTAATTATTCATGATTAATTGCATTTTTGTCAAATATCAACAAGTAAAATTCTCTTCAAAAAAATTTTGTTTGACAGTTGACTCAATGAATAGACATATGCATGCTTATAATTTAAAATTTTATAAAATTAATAACAATTTAAAATGGGACATGTAGAAAAAAAGTGATTTGGATGATTTTATATCTTGGATTTAGTTAGTTTTTTCCACTATATGGCATATAATGTAAGCATAAGTGGGAAAGACCTTCAAAAAGTTCAAAATGCACAGATTCATTCTGTTTTCATAGCTTCTGCATCTGATAAATGCTGTAATTTTGATGGTTCTTTTTTTAAGAAAATACATTTTTATGTGAACAAAATATTTTTTCTGAACTAAAAGTTTTTAATCAATTGTTTATAAGACAGACATAAGTGTAGTACTAGCTTAAATAACAAATTGCTTGTTTTATTTCTATTTATCTGCATTTTTCATCAGTCTGCTACATTCACACATTACTGCCAACTCAAAGTCCAGTTAAAACGATTATATTCAACATTTTAAGATTTTCTGTAAACTCAAGCACTTTAAATGTATTCTACAGTGGTCTATTATGGGATGGCTACAACATTACCCGGTAGCAGAACTGTCGCAGCTAACGTTAGCTCTGGTGCTAACAGCAACATGTTTTGTATTGAGGTGATAAGAAAACTTTTAGTTGCACAATTTGCACACAACCACGCTTTTATCCAAGCTGCCATCGGGGAGTTTTTTTTTACAAGAAAACTTTCCGCCCAACAAACTCAATGCGGTCTCATCTTCCTTCACTGTTCACCAAACTTTCTTGTGCGCTGACGTCACTCCTGTCCATCTACTTCACGGCTTACAGAACTGACTTTAGGCTCATTAGCGCCACCTGCTGGGCTGGAATGTTGCCGTTGTGTCAGAAATAAGGGAACTGACAAAGGTGTAATTAAATGTGTTATTTTTTAAACGCGTTATTTTTTTATGTAGTTAATTAATCGAAATGAATGCGTTAAAGTCCCAGCCTTTGTTAAAATTTATCTCACGCCTCCACAGCAATGAATTTTTATTTTCTAACAAGTCTTACCTGGCATCCCATAGCAGTTCGCACACATGCTGGGCACAGACTGCTCCCTATGAGTAATGCAGCTTGCTCCATGTTTTTAGGCCCTGATACAGTTTTTGTTTGTTTTGGTAGAGAAAGCAAAAAAAAGAAGAAATAAATGACATTATTTTCAAGACATTGTTGGTTTCTTTGTGCCTGGTTGCGTCTGTGCTGCACATATCTGTATCATCTGAAGTATTTGTCACCCTGCACAAGCATCCCTTCTGCTCGGCATTAAACTCGCCTCAACCCTCTCTGTTCATGAAGGAAGACCTCAGATCTGGGCTCATAACGAGGTTGCATCTATCATTATTGATTTCTGTGTGAATTATTAATAAATCTATTGTCTATAAAATGTGAGAAAATGGTGGAAAAACCTCATTATATTATTCTAATGTCATTACTGACAGTACACTTGTGTCTGTTCACCTGACAAACACGCAAAAATAAATTGGTTTTATTATCACACAATGCAATTAGGAGGCCTGATTAAGCCTTGCGCTGTTTGAAAACTGTTTTTTTTTCTTAGAATTAAAAACACAGAAATTCCTGAAAACAAATATAATTCAAAAGCTTTTTTCTGTCAATCAACTAAAAGATGAATTGCTTCACCTCTGGCACATAATTATCATTTTATACTGAAAGACGAGGAGCTATTGAGCCGATCCAGTGTGAACAGGAGGTTCAATATATATCAATTATTCAACAGAGTGTTTCACATGATTAGCTGGTAATGCAGCAAAAGGCTTGACTGATGTGAGGTTTTGATTTTTTTAAAATCTTGGTACCAAGCGTGACTTTAAAAATGTGTTTCGTTGTGTGTCCTTGTGTTCCAGCTCAAACCCTTTTCTGATCTCTTTCTGTGAAACATGTGAATTGTGTATTTGACATAAAAAGTTGATTAATTAGCTGACCTTTCTTATCACATAAACCCATGTTTGTTGAGGTCATACTAGCAAACTGAGTAAAATAAAATCAGTACCATCTCACTTGGCAGGGACTTTGCATTCCCAGAAGAGCGTGGCGGAGCTCTAATTGAATTTATTCATTTCTGGCTCATCCACCTCCAGATCTAACAGATCAGGTGTAGGAGGGGTGGATGGAGGCCAGCAGTCTTCTGCAGCTCCGTGTTGTGCTGCACTTACTTTGACCCCTTTAAATATAAGATAAATCCTTCTCTACATGCAAATTGAGCGTCATTAACATTTTAGTTGCTAGCTTCTATTTTGTTGTAACTTTGAGAGCACAAATCCATCTTGGAAGACCATTTTAGATGTTTGTAAATTATTGAATAGGGCCAAACAGATGTTTTTTTTTAACTCTACATCTACATATTTTATTGTTAAGACTCTTCGAACTTTTATCTTTTTTCACGCCTTATTATTTAGTGCTTTAGCTACACGGTTAAAATATAATTTTATTTCATTTATACTACCGTTCAAAGGTTTGGGGTCACACAGACAATTGCACGTTTTCCATAAGAACTACCACTTTTATCCATGTGCTAACATAACTGCACAAGGGTTTTCTAATCATTAATGAGCCTTTCAACAGCATTAGCTAACACAATGTAGCATTAGAACACAGGAAATGTTCCTCTGTACCCCTATGGAGATATTCCATTAAAAATCAGCTGTTTCCAGCTAGAATAGTCATTTACCACATTAACAATGTCTACACTGGAATTCTGATTTATGTAATGTTGTCTTCATTGAAAAAAGCTGCTTTTCTTTCAAAAATAAAGACATTTCTAAGTGACCCCAAACCTTTGAACAGCAGTGTATTTTGTAATATAAATCAGCCACCTTTGTCTGAATCGAAAGTGAAAACGACAAAAGTTCAGTTGCTCAGCTACCTGCTGTTTATCTGAAATATGGGGACTCATCTGTTCTTACCTAATACTGTAACACTTTTCTGGACTGAGCGCTGACAGGTTGGGTCGATATCTAAGTCTTACTGCATCCAAGTGCTAATGCCGTTTGGGAATCCCCATCTTCCCCAGTCAGTGGAAATATTGGTTATTCCTTGTGCTGCTAAGTGGAAGCTAAAAGGGTAATCTGATTTTCCGTGGTCACAAAGCTGCAGATAGTTAAGCCCATTTGAGGTACTGCGGCAGATTGCCATTAAAATACTGTAAAAAATAAAAAAAAATCTCCTAAATGCGATTCATGTCGTCCCTGAATTCCCACCATAAGCATTAACAGAATTTGGCTGTTCCAGGTCCGTGATAAGATGACATAATTGTATTGATTGACACTTTACTTTTCTCGCCACACATAAATAACAGGCCGTGGTGACATACAGGCTTTTATCTCCTTGTAAAACTGACTAAACAGAGGGGACCAGACAGCCTTACAGGAGCAATAAAGTAAAAGTTGCAGTCTGTCATCAGGGCTGAGAGGCATTTGAACTCATCACGATGATCATCAGGGTCCATCGTCTCTCGGCCTTTAGCTGTCTGCTGATTAAGTAGATCGGTGTCCAGGAAATATTTCAGAATTAATCGCCACAAAGGGATATCAGTCTTCAACATAAAGTGCTGTGGTGTGTTATGAGCGAGTCGTAAAAGTCCTCTGTTGAACATAATGGCCCAGATCAGACATATGATTGAAGTCTGTTTTATGGAAGCTCATCCGAAACACTTTAGAAAGGCTTAAAGATGGTGAGAACTTGCTGCCTCATTACAGCAAAATTCTTTAGGTTTTGTTTTGTTGTAGCTCTTCCGCAGCAGCACCTGGAGCCTCAACCTGCAGTTGGGAGTGTAATGTGTGTAACGTTAGGAGCTTCACAGCCCACCTATGCTGTTGTTCCAAAACACAGCCATTTTAGGAAGTTAGGATTCCGTTTGGAGACTTAGAATCTCTTATTGTTGAGGATGGAGATGCCTTTGGGCTGGAAGTGATTCATGAGGAGTGTATTTCACTGCAGTCTTTAGGAACGGGGTTGATTAGTAACCAGCAGTGAACTGCACTTACGCAAATCTCAAAGCCGGTGATATGAAGAACATTACAGAAGGACTTTTTTGTTGCACTGCAGCTGTTGAGCTCCTTAAAGAGGAGCAATAGGATATTTTTGGATTGTTAATGTGGCACAATGAGTGATACCGACTTTGCGCTCCCAACCTCTGCTGGAGATTTCGACCTGGGACGTTTGTTTTCAAGTCTGACTCGAAGTAAACACAGACATTAGCTGCCTGGAGCGGGCGTTGTGTTAACTGCGCACCAAGCCACTCTTTGATGAAGGTCCCATATGGTTAAATGCACTTTTATTGTGTTTTGCGGTTGCTATACACTTGGGGATGTAAAATAAAAGCTGTTGAGACATGAAGACGTCTACTTCTCCCACTCTAACAACTAAACGGATACCAGCCAGTAACAGTTATACTCAGCTGCTGTTCCAGCTGCATAACCAATAGTCATCTAGCTTCAACTCTGTAAAATCCTGCTTCCCAGGTTTAGTTAGCTGCTTTTGTTGACTAACACACCAAATGCTCTTCTGTCTACTGAAAAAGTCAACACAGGAGTCATGTACTCCCAGCATCCGAGGAACTGAACGATGTTTTTACTTTTATCGTTCCTAACAATGTCATTTTCTTTCGTGTTCATTGTATTCTTCAGGTAATATACCTTTAGTGATACCAGGTATTAAAATGAAGAAGAAATTGAAGAAAACAAGGGTGGTTTAATAATTTTTTCCATGACTGTATGTTTTGTCTTGTGGGTTAGAAACAACGGCTGTGCTGTGAGTTCAGCGATTTTTCAAGGTGAAATGATCGCTTAGGGAGAAAGTTAGAAGTGATGGAAAGTCCTGGTCTCACAGAATCACTCATGTCAGCTGCCTCTCCGCCTTGTCAATCACAGACGCAGGCAGATTTTTCTTCAGGAAGACAGCAGCAGCTCAGCAGCCTTTACAGTAACAAACACTGAAACAGCCCGTTTAGAACCGCAGTAAAACCAGGGGTTAGACCGTCACGGCAAAGCATGTAAGTCATGGTGTTTTGAGCTTCGAAATGGAGAGACACGTCCTGGGCTTATGTGATTCTTGAATTAAATAGTCGAAAAAGCAGCACATTATGGGACATTTACGTTACCATGACGCATACGGCTACAATAGATTATCGCATTAATGTGAACAACAGCAGGTTGAAATAAGCTGGAATTAGCCTTTAAGGGCTTTGTTGCCTGCTATGAAATCCACATTCTTCATGGTGTGGTTAAGAGGCATGAGCAAAGAATCTCTCTTCACTAACCCTAACCCTGACATAAAATCATCCACTACAGACATAAAATCATCCATTAATGACATAAAATTATCCACTAGAGACATAAAATCACCCACTAGTGACATAAAACCATCCACTAGAGACATAAAATCACCCACTAGTGACATAAAACCATCCACTAGAGACATAAAATCACCCACTAGTGACATAAAACCATCCACTAGAGACATAAAATCACCCACTAGTGACATAAAACCATCCACTAGAGACATAAAATCACCCACTAGTGACATAAAACCATCCACTAGAGACATAAAATCATCCACTGGTGACATAAAATCATCCACTAATGACATAAAATCATCCACTGGTGACATAAAATCTTCATCTTGGTTCTACCCTTCTTTCTTGAGTCTGTTTGCTCATGCAAAATTAAATGTGATGTAATTACATTGATTGCGATTAATCAAAATTAATCCATATCAACCCTGCAATTAATCTGAATAATCATTTTAATAGTTTGACAGCACTGGTTTCTACAGTTCCTGTAAATGGTTTAATTTTGTTGACTTTTTATGAACAGGCCTTACAAACCCGCGTTAAAACAGCATCTGAATATTATGTGTAATTTTCTTTCTCCGCTATGTTTCCAGAAAGAAAGCCGTGGATGTGTTCTACCGTTCAACCTCTTGCCTTCTCATGAACATAGAAATGTTTCCTCCTTGTTTCCCCCCCACCCGCTGCAGGGAATGACCCCTCTCATGTACGCCTGTGTCCGCGGTGACGAGGCCATGGTTCAGATGCTGCTGGACGCCGGAGCCGACATCAACAGCGAGGTCAGTGCTGACTGTCAGCTCTCCACACGCACAATGATTCCACATTTTTGTCCCAGTTTAATATGCTCATTCGCATTTGTTTTCTGTGTACCAGTGAATACGATGAACCCACTTTGTGTCGCTCTTTCCCCTCCCCTCTCTATCGTCATGGTCTCACCTGCTCTCGGCATGCTCTCTGTTCCCCCGGCAGCTCATTACACCAAGTGCACTGATAAGCAACAAACGAGTGTCATTCGCTCGGCAACAATGGCGGTTTGTCTTTACGCCGATGCAGAATAATAACCCGCTGATAGTCCCTGAGCGCAGGCACTCACTTCATTACGTTTTACTCTGCAGACATCCAGCAGCAGTTTGCTTTACACCACATCAATAATTCATCACTGTTGTACAATTATGTGCACTTAGTGTAACTCGCTACCCGCTGACTGTACATGAAGCATGAACTTCACTGCACTTATTTGTCGTGTTGAAATCAGAACACTTTAACCCTCCTGTTGTCCTCATTTATGGGCACCAAAAAATATTGTTTCCTCATCTGAAAAAAAATCACAAAAAAATTTCTCAGAATTTCTGAAAATTTGCAAATCCTTCAGGAAGAAAATTCCAATAATTCCTTTAAAGTTTCTCTAAAAAAAATTATATAAAAAATCCCCTAAATTAGGCACGAAAAATCGAGTAAATATTTTTTTAAAAATGAGTAAAAATCTACTAAAAACCTCTGAAAAATATCGAAAGTGATTACAGATATATCAGTAAAACTTCTGATATTCTCATAAGAACATTCACATAAAAACCAATCGCTGGATTTTGGTTGATTTTTTTGTGTGAATGTTCTTATGAAACATTTTAACAGTTCTTTTTTCCACCCAGAAATGTTCAAAGATTTCCCAAAAATGTTGAAAATGTGGAAATCACAAGTTTTTTTCCCCCCACATTTTCAAACTTTATGACCCACAGGATGACAAGAGGGTTAAAGTAAGAGTGAGGCTGTGCTATTATGAATCCTGCTTTTGTCTCTCTGTGTGTAGCCGCTTTAACTGTCGTTCTCAGTTAGAAAAAAGCAAAAGTTAAACGACTCTCCTGCTTCACACTGACCTCATGGTTTGCTGTACTCCATCGGTTTAGTGCTTGTGTTTAGTGCAGTGCTGACTCAAAGGCAAAGCAGTACCTGTAGAAGTTTGTAATGCAGTAAATGCTTCAAGGCTTTGTTACCCCAAATTTAAATAAGAATAAATCTCATGCACTTCTACTGGAGGCTCACCATGCAGATAGTTTTATGTGCAGACATTTTTTAGATGCTTCATCTGTCTGGGATTTCAGCTTTTGCACCAACATAATGCTGCTCAGTAGAATATTGTATTTTCTCTGCAGAGCGACGACTCTCTCCAAAAACAGTTTAACTTGATCAACTGTTCCCAACATGGGACTCAAGAAGGGCTTCCAATAAAACCCTCAGCAAGATGAATAAGGGAATTGGAAGAGCAAAGGTTTTTTTTTTTAATGTATTATTTTTAGATTTTCTTTTTCATTTCCCCAGAAATAAAGCAAACAGTCATTTCAGGGTGCTAAAAATCCATCCATGCATCTGTTATCTATACACCGCTTGATCCTCATTAGGGTCATGGGGGGCTGGAGTCTGGACCAGATGACTTAGGGTGAAGGCAGGGGACACCTGGACAGGTCACCAGTCCGTCATAAGGCTACACATATGGCGCTTTTCCATGAACACCTACTTGGCTCAACTCTACTCGGTTTGTGAGGTTTTCCATGAGGACGTAGTACCAGGTACGATTTTAGCGAGCTGAGTCGAGCCAATAATGTGACGTCTACAGAGTGCAGGCCACCGATTGGACAAGCAGTGACGACACATGAGACCTGTGCTGTGGACGAATGAAGAGGTCGAGACTTTTCTGTCTTTGGTGGTGGACCAAAGAATCCAGAGGGAGCTGGACGGTGCGACTCGCAATGAGAAAGTATATCAGGAGGTCTCCGAGCAGATGGCCGCCTACAGATACAGCAGGACAAAGAAGCAGTGTCAGGAGAGACTGAAAAAGCTCAGAAGTGACAACTGAAGGACCAAAATCGCCGGAGTGGGTCAAACCGGTGGTGTTGGAAGTGGTTTATCCAAACGGACGCCGTTTACAGGCACCGAGAGGGAGAGTGGCCTCAACTCCACTGCTGCGTTATTCAAGACCATGTTCGAGGACGGTGAGTGTTTTGTGGCTCCACCCATGATGAGGTGGTACTCGCCTAGTAATGGAAAACGACCTATACCGAGTCGAGCTGAGTAGGTGCTGGTGGAAAAGCGCCTTTAGAGACAAACAAGCACACTTGCATTCACGCCTACTGACAACTTTAGAATCACCAATTAACCTCAGCATGTTTTTGGACTGTGGGAGGAAGCCGAGTACATGGAGAAAGCCCACGCATGTGAAGGGAGAACACGCAAACTCCATGCAGAAAGATCCTGGAAGACTGGAACATGAACCGGGGATCTTATAGCTGTAAAGCAAAAGTGCTAAAAATCATTCAACTTAAATCTTTGTGCTCTGGTAAAAGGCAGCTGAACTTTGTTTTGGTTTCCTTGCTCTAAGACAGGGGTGTCACAAATGCGGCCTGCGGGCCAAAAGGGGGCCACCAGAGGGTCCGATCCGGCCTGCAGGATTACTGTGAAGTGTGAAACTGACAGACAAGACATTAACTGCAAACTGTAAATTTCTAAAACTATGAATTTAAAATAATTTCTAGACCATGACAAGTTGTTTTGATCATAAAGTAAAATACAAGATTGTTCTTTTGTTATTTTTGTCTTTTTGTCTTTTTTGTGTGAATTTAGTCATTTGTCTTATGCTTTTGTTTTGTTTCTTTTGTTGTTGTTTGGGTTTCATTTTTGTCTTGCTTGTATTTTTTGTCTTATTTTTGTCATTTTATGTGTTGCTTTATTTGTTGTTTTGTATATTGTTTTTGTCATTTCGTGTTTTTTGTCTTGCTTGTGTTATTTGTCTACTTTTTTGTCGTTTTGTCATTTTTTTTGTCTACTTTGTGTCATTTGTCAAATTTTTTTGTCAAATTTTTGTCACTCTTTTCATTTTGTGTTCCACTTTAATCGTTGTTTTGTGTATCGTTTTTGTCGTTTTGTGGGTTTTTTTTGTCTCACTTATGTTGTCTAATTTTTTTGTGTCTTTTTGTTTTGTTTTTTCCTCATTTTTGGTGTTTTGTGTCTCGTTTTTGTACGTATTGTCTTGTTTTCAGCGCTTATTTTTTGTCTGACTTTGTCGTTTTGATCATGAAGTCAAATGCTGGATTGTTCATTTCCAGATACCTGTGATTAAAATTTTGAGTTGTGGTTATTTCTAGGTTATTTTGCTGTGATTTTACCGGTCACTTGAGATCTAATTGGACTGAATGTGGACCCTGAACCAGAATGAGTTTGACACCTCTGGTCTAAGAATTCCAGTTGCCTTCTAGTAGAGCACTTAGTGATTTAATCTACAAACACATTAAAAACAACCAGATGGAAAATAAAAATAACAATTCTAATGATTATTTTGTTTATCTCCTCAAAACACAAACTTACTTCATATATATTTGGGGTTAACAGCGCTACAGTCAAAAAAACTCATGTTTAGTTTGTGATTTATAGCTCATCATCATTTTTTCATCATTTCTCAATTCCACCACAGCAGCACTAATTAGACAGTACGGTTCTCTGACTTCAGTCCTCACACTAATTGGGTTTAAATGCTTTCATTACTGACAGCTTTGTAAACTTCGCCTTGTTTCGTTACTGAATTGAACATTCCTGACATTTTTCCTGCTGCTGTGGAAGCAGCCTAAGCAGATCAGTTTCTGCAGTCTAAAAGTGCTTTCTCCAATAGCCGCTGGTTACATTTTTGAGGAGACTCTCTTGACAGCATTTATGGCAGATTTTAGCCGTAACCTTTGATGAAAAGTCATGACATTTTAAAGTGTCAAGAGCCCAAAAAAGTGGGAAAACACTGACCTGACTTCACAGTTTTTTGATGGGAGTTCAAACCTATTCGGGATTCTCCTGTTGAACTTTTCAATTCCATAAAACTCCATTCACCTCCACTTTATTGAGACTGCAGCTCAGTCTCAGACCTGAACCCTGGTGTTGTCCTGCAGATCAAAACTGACCCGTTTTAAAGTTTGAAAATGTAGAAAAAAAAATGTTGTCACACTGAAACTTCTGATGTCCACATTTTCAACATTTTTGGGAAATCTTTGCGCATTTTTTGGTGGGAAAAAAAGAAATGTTAAAAATGTTTCTTAGCCCTCCTGTTATTCTCATTTACAGCCACCAAAAATATTGTTTCCTCGTCTGACAAAAAATCCAAAAATTCAGCAAAAAATTCCCAAAATTTCTGAAAATTTGCAAAACTTTCAGGAAGAAAATTCTAATAATTCATTAAGAGTTTCCTGTAAAGGTTTTATTTTAAAAAATCCCCCAAATTTGGCAAGAAAATTCTTGTAAATATTTTTTTAAAAATGAGTAAAAATCTTTCAAAAAATCTTACAAATATCTAAAGTGATTACATATATATCAGTAAAACCTCTATTTTCTTTAAGAACATTCACAAAAAAATTGATGTGAAAGTTCTTAGACATTTTAAACATTTCCATTTTTTCCAACAAGAAATGTTCAAAAATTTCCCAAAAATGTTGAAAATGTGGACATCAGAAGTTTCACTGTGAAAATATTGATTTTCTTTTTTCCACATTTTCAGACTTTAAAACGGCTCAATTTTGAATCGCAGGACGACACGAGGGTTAATTACTTTCACAAAAAAAAAACACCAAAATCCAGCGAATGTTTTAAAGAAAATATTTACTGATACATATATATATATATATATATATATATATATATATATATATATATATGGAATCACTTTAGATATTTTTAGGATTTTTTTGGAAGATTTTTACTCATTTTTAAAAAATATTTACAAGATTTTTTTCGTCAAATTTGGGGCATTTTTTTAGATTAAACTTTTAAGGGAAACTTTTAAGGAATTATTGGAATTTCCTTGCTGAAGGTTTTGCAAATTTTCTGAAATTTGGGGATTTTTTTTTTCTTTCTGATTTTATTGATTTTTTTCAGACAAGGACACAACATTTTTTGTTGCCCGTAAATGAGGACAACAGGAGGGTTAAAGGATCAAATCTATCTGCATGGTTGAATACACTGAAGGGGGTGTAATTTGGGTGAACTAAGCCTTTGATCTCAGTATAATGTTGCAGTGTGGCTGTCAGTGAACTGCCTGTTGTTATAAGAAAAGCAATTAATAGTTCAACCTTGTAAACACAAAAACAGAGCTCAAACACAATGTGACACTGATCGTCCTCCAGGTGACATTTCGAAAACCATTTCTAATAATTTGCTGGGTTTAGAAATCACACGGCGACATTGGGCTTTTTAATTTCCTCCTGCTTTGTTCGTGAGTCAGCGCCACTCGTCTGGTCAGCGTTTGTAGCCGTGTGCCAATGTTTTCTCTCTGGTTTCATTCTTCTTTTTGAAATGAAACACGACTAAGAGGTGGAAGTAGGCAGATGCACCGCCGTGTGGTCGGACAGATCTACGCTAAGCTGGTTTAGAGTGACCACTGAGAGGTTGGATTGAAGCCGCTAAAAGATTTTCTATGAAACTCAAGAGGAAAATCTCCCTCTGCCATTTTATCCTCCTTTTGCTTATACTTCTCCTGCATACTGCTTCTCACTCCTCCTCCCTCTCCCCATCTCCTGCCCTGAGCTGTGAATGTTAATGGCTGTATATCTATCTATATATATATCTATCTCTCCCTGAACTTCACCTATGACTTCCCAGGTGCCAAGCACAGTAAACAAGCACCCCTCAGTTTATCCTGAAACGCGCCAGGGGACGCCACTCACTTTCGCCGTGTTGCACGGACACGTCCCTGTCGTGCAGGTAGTGACGTTTATGACCTGTAACATTAACCTGTGGCCCTTGCCCTGTCCTTTGTACCACAATGAGGATAATAATGATGATGATGATTATTATTATGGTGCATCATGATAACAATGATGCCCAGATGTCCTATTTATTTCTCCTCCTTGGTCCTGTCTGTGCAGTAGCTATCTGTTAAGTGGAGAGGGCTTGGTCGAGGCAAACTCTCCCGTTTGTTTCTAATGATGTGTGTATTACAGATGTATGACCCAGCCCCCTGGTCTTTACCCCCAAATGAGTGTAAAGATTTGTCCTGCAGCAGTAGCGAGGAGCTCAGTCAGCCTGATACGCAGCCGCAGGGTTCCAGATCCCAGTGTTTTGTTCAGTTCTATCCATTTTTAATATGTAACACATTGTGCTGCAGTAGTTACTGACACTGGATGAAAGTCTGATGAGCAACCAGCGCCTTCAGGATTACTTTCAATTTTTAATTTGTATCACCGCAATCAGAGTTTTTGGAGACAGGAAGAGAGATTCTTTCCCTTCAGCCCAGCACCGACAATGAGACCCCCAGACAGAAGCTAATGAGGAAGCGTAGCTAGCAGTGTGCTTAGTGTCCAGAGCTCGGACAGCCTCCAAATGAGGTCGTTTAGGCTTCCAGCAGTGGAGGCTTTTCCTCTTGCCAAGCCTGACTGTAACACCCCGTCTCCCCCTCGCCTGTTTTCTTCCTCCTTACTCTCCCTTCTGGTTTGTTTCCCCCTCCTCCTCCTCCTCCTCCCCTCCTTCCCTCCCGGCTCCCATCTCTGCCACAGTTGTTGCTGGATAACAGAGCGAATGTGGAGGGCGCCCTGCAGGATGGGGCGGAGAACTACACGGAGACGCCGCTTCAGCTGGCCGCCGCCGCAGGTAATCACCGCCAGGCAGCCGGGAAGCGGAATCACCTTTTCTTTTGTGTTTGGGCAGTGAATATTTGACCCTGCTTAGTCCTGATACAGCGTACGAGGGATTAGTCATGACATCTTGACTCTGAGCGCACCACGAAGCATTCTCACTCCCCTATAATCATCTAGTTAATTTATCATTTTCAGTTACTATCTGGGGTTTAAGAGTGTTGGTTCTTGTAACTGTGTTGCTCAAGAAGAACCTGCGGCAGGTCAAAATGAGCTTTAAACTGACTAGAAAACATGTCTCAAAGCAAACCCACATATGCATTGAACCCTCCTGTTGTCCTCATTTACAGGCACCACAAAATATTGTTTCCTTGTCTGAAAAAACTCAGTAAAATCAGAAAAAAAATTCTGAAAATGTGCAAAACCATCAGGAAGAAAATTTTAAATAATTCCTTAAAAGTTTCCCTTAAAAGTTTTATTTTTTTTTAAGAAAAATCCCCTCAAATTTAGCAAAAAAATTCTGGTAAATATTTTACAAAAAATGAGTAAAAATCTTTCAAAAAAATCCTAAAAATATCTGTAGTGCTTACATATATATTAGTACAACTTCTAATATTAAGATCATTCACATAGAAATCAACCAAAATCCAGCGGTAATCACTAGAATACCAGAAGATCCAAGCTCTCCTAGCTCATTGTCCTTTTCACTTTAGGTTGCTACACTGATCATTTTTGTCATTTTTTCGTGTAGAGAAAGAATAGTAGCACACAGATGGCTCAAAAGTTAGGAGATTGATGGGCAAAATACGCATAATACAAAGTCCATAGCAGCTTATATCTGCTTATGTTCAGTGAGCCCCACTGAGTCGTCATAAACCGTCACATCCATCCAAGAAATAGTCCCTCAAACTGTTTGTTTTTGCACCAAATTAACAAAGTGTGACGCGTTTATCAGTGAACTGTATGAGGCCAACTGTGCCACTTAACACCAATGATTGTATTGTGAAAATGTCAAACTGTTCCTTTCAATGCACGATCATTCTAAATGTAAAAGGGCGGCCTTTTATGTACAATACAATCTATACATGGCTACCCTCTAATTAGCCCTGATAACAAGTTGAAATATGGAGTGTTTTAGTGAGCTACCTGGCAGCCATGCTACCATGGCAACAAGTCATTAAAGCCCACAGATGATGAACATTATTAACATCCTGCTCATTAAATAATAAATAATACAGATGGAATAAAGAGCACATTCCCCCGAGCTGTTATTGTTAATGAACAGCAGTGACTGAGAGACTTTATTAAAGGTTCATTTTGTTAGGCTGACACTCCCGACTGTTTTACTTTTTGCTGCTGTTGTCCTCATTTACAGCCACCAAAAAATATTGTTTCCTTTTCTGAAAAAAATCCAAAAATTCAGCAAAAAAAAAATTCTCCAAATTTCTGAAAATTTGCAAAACCTGCAGGGAGAAAATTTAAATAATTCCTTAAAAGTTTTGATTTTTAAAAATAGCAAAAAAAAAAAAATTCTTGTAAATATTTTTAAAAATTAATAAAAATCTTCCAAAAAATCCTAAAAATATCTAAAGTGTTTACATGTATATCAGTCAAACTTCTAATATTTTCTTTAAGAACATTCACTAAAAAAATCAACCAAAATCCAGCAAAACATTTTTAACATTTCTTTTTTTCCACCAAAAAATGTTCAAAGATTTCCCAAAAATGTTGAAAATGTGGACATCAGAAGTTTTACTGTGAAAATAATTTTTTCCCACATTTTCAAACTGTAGAGCGGGTCAGTTTTGACCTGCGGGACGACACGAGGGTTAACTTTTATTGGGACAACAAAGCTCAGCATGTGAGCATGTTGAAATACAGGTGACAGTTCAGTTTGAGTGGAGCACCGTGTTGGTTGTATCACAGAAGAGCTGCTTGTACTCAGTGAACTGTCAGTAATGACGTGTTTGCAGTGAAGGTTTCTGCTCGTGTGACGGCTCCTCGTTTTATCCTCTACAGAGCAGCTTTCACTTGATTTAATTCGCATCTACGTGGAACCCAGGCAATAAGAAAAGGTGTTTTTTAGATTTCTGTTTTGCCGTTGCATACTTGAACTCCAATTACAGAGATGCTAAAAGAGCCTCCTTTGCCTCAAAAGCTTCAGTGAAGCACAGATATGGCTTTTTAACACATGAAAGGAGACATTTTTGTAAAAAACAAAAGACTTGAATGATCAAGAAATGATCAAAACATTTGCAAACTGGTTTAATTTTCTCGTGTCATGTGATTTTGACAATGTCTTGCTCCACTTCTTTCAGTTATTAGTCAAATTAAATGAGCTTTTTTGTATTTTCTCTTTGGAAAAAGTAAAAGTGTAGATGTGTGTTTAATGATTTATACCTAATACATCCATAAAGTAGTCTTTATGCACAATCACCACTTCCCAAGTTACATTTTAGAATGGCAGGGATGTCAAACTCATCTTAGTTCAGTTCCACATTCAGCATAATTTGATCTCCAGAGACCAGTAAAATCACAGCATAAGAACCTATAAATAACCACAACTCCTAATTCCATTTCAGCAACATTCAGCCTCAGTTTATCATTTTCACATTACAACTTCCAGATCACAGAGTGTCTACAAAGGACCAGGATAGTGTTTTTACTTTATGATCAACATAACAAAAATCAGACAAAAAAGGAAGAAAAAAAACAACAAAAACAAGACAAAATATTACAAAAATGAGACACAATATGACAAAAACGAAAAACAAAATGATAAAAAAATGAGACAAACGACACAAAATAAAACAAAAATCTGACAAAAAATCCTACAAAAATCTTCATTCACGGGCATCAAAAAATATTGTTTCTTTATCTGAAAAAAATATAAAAATCCAGCCAAAAAAATTCCCCAAATTTCTGAAAATCTGGAAAACCTTCAGGAAGAGAAGTCCAATAATTCCTTTTAAAGTTTCCCTTGAAAGTTTTATTTTCAAAAAAATCCCCCAAATTTGGCAAGAAAATTCTTGTAAATATTTTCAAAAAAAATGAGCATTAATCTTCCAAAAAAATCCTAAACATCCTAACATTTTTTTTTCACCAAAAAATTATCAAATATTTCCCAAAAATGTTAAAAATGTGGACATCAGAAGTTTCCCTGTGAAAATATATTTTTTTCCACTTTTTCAAAATTTAAAACGGGTCAATTTTGACCCGCAGGACGACACGAGGGTTAAAAATGACAACATATGCAAAGGAGGCCAGATACAAACAATATGGGACATAAATGAAATGAAATAGAATAAATATGGTGAGGAAATTGCACGTAAGCAGCATTTGAACCATTGAAAGTGACGATTTGCATTCAGGCTTTCGGTGTTTTGACAGCAAGTTGTTTGGATTTAAGTACAGGGTGGCACCAAAGCATTCTATATCCGAGTGTCTTCACCTTTTCTCCCTTCTCGTTAGGTAACTTTGAGCTTGTCAGTTTGCTTTTGGAAAGAGGGGCCGACCCCATGATCGGGACCATGTGTCGAAACGGCATCTCCTCGGCCCCGCTGGGAGACATGAACTCCTACAGCCTGGCAGCAGCACACGGCCACAGGTGATACAAGCAAACACACACACACACACACACACACACACACACACACACACACATACATACATACTGTGTTTTTCTATCATTGTGGGGACATACCATTGACTCCCATTCATATCTAACCCCTAACCCTTACCCTAACCCTAACCTTAACCCAGACCAAAACAATGCCTAATCCTAAAGAAACGTTTTTGCACTTTTACTTTTTTCAGTAACAACAACATGGCCAAGAAAACACTGTTTAACACACACACACACACACACACACACACACACACACACACACACACACACACACACACACACACACACACACACACACACACATGTTTGTACTTCTATCTTAGTGAGGACATCCATAGGCGTAATGCATTTCCTAGAGCCTTACCCTAACCTTAACCATCACAACTGATTGCCTAAACTTAATCCTTACCCTTACCCTAACCAAACCTCAATTCATACCTGTTCTCTAAAAACAAGTCTTCACCCTCAAACATGGCTATTTCAAAGTGAGGACCGGCCAAAATGTCCTCACTTTGTAAAAATGTCCTCACATTGATAGTTAAATGCAGAAAATGGTTCTCACAATGTAGCAAGTACAAGTACACACACACACACACACACACACACACACACACACACACACCGGTGCCAGCCAGCAAAGACATATCCATTACCACAGTATTGATCCGTTTACACACTCTGCCCCGGTCCATCTGCCCCTCACAGAAATCCCACGCCACACAGGAGGCAGATATCTCCGTTTCCCTGTCGGACGGCAGGCGACGATAAGTGCCGCCGTCTATTCAGCCGCGCTTACGGCTGCAGTTTGACATAATTTCCCTGCAGCCGGGTAAGATAAAGCCCATTAACATTCAGGGCAGTGAGAGCTGTCAGGAAATGGAGTGGAGTGAAAAAAAGCCAACAACACAATGCAGCATTATTAGGACAATCAATTATGGTGTGATGGTCACGCTGCAGTGTGTTGTGAGCACGTTCAAATTGAATTAGAATCGGATGGGAGACGTGGGGGAGTGGAAGTTCTCACTTAGCAGCATAGAAAGTTTGCATATAAATCAGGAGGCCTGCTTAAATCTTTCAAAGGTCCTGGGCAGCTGTTAACATTATGTACTGTATTTTACACCTTACCCTTTAGAACAGAGACCAGACTTTGAGAAATATCACTTGTTGTCTTACCAGGAGCTGCACAAAAAAGAATATTATGTCGTTCCGTTTCAGCAACCGCTTCGCAAAATGACTTAGATTTGAGGGAAATAGCTATCGCAGCTCCAAATTGAAAAAATACATCTTCCAGCAGCTCCGGTGTTTTTGTTTTTTTATGATATGTTGGTTCTTGTTATCTAGTCATAAAAATAGCCGAGAATCACCTGAGTTTTGGTTAGAGTCAGGAAGTCAGGCAAATCTTCAAAGATGCTAAATTTAGCCTGCTAAATCAGCTCTTATTGGGCTCCAGCTAGCTACGTGTCAAGTCACTGGTGCTTCCATAGCACATTTAAAACAGAAAGCCACTGACCCAAAAGGCTCCAGGAGAACCACAATCTGCACGTTAAACCACAATGTATTCTTTTCAGTTTGTTCACTTTTAGATGCAATTACAAAATGTTTAAGTACGATAGTTTGGCATTTTGGAAAGTTTTGCTAAGCTATTGGTTTCCCTGCTTCTACCTTTTGTCCTAAACCAGGCTAAATGTGTCATGAAGAGATAAAAGTCTTCTCATCTAACGCTCAGTAAGGCAGGAAATAAATGTATTTCCTTGGAACTATTTTATTGTATAAACCGTAATACAGCCAGTGAATGTGGACACCCGTAAGTTTTGTACAGCTTTGTTTACATTTTCACCGGAGTTCCGACTTAAGGCGCAAACATCACACTGTACGAGCAGGACTCCAACCTAAGTCGAAGACCTCTGGTACTTCATTTTTAAAGATGTCCAAAAAGAAATAATTTGCACTGGAAACCGTAATCTAACCAAGATGTCATGACTCAGCTACAACCGATAGTCATGTGACAAAAATGCTGGGACTAGTCAGCTGAACTGCAGGCTGTGTTTACACAGTAAAATGAGGCGAAATAAAACAAACTTGAGCTACAAAATAAAAGCAGCATGGCTCAGTAACAGTAGAGCAATTGTCAGAAAACTGTTGAAAGATACAGTGGGCAGGGTGAAACATTATTCAAGAGCTGATGGACATGTGTTGGATCAATATAATGTATGGACTTTTTTTTTTTTTTTTAATTGTGTGGAAATTGAGGGATTGTGGTGGGATGGCCTAGGGGAGGTGGAGTGGGTGAATGGTGGGGTCGCATGGTTTATTCCTTTTTGCCACTCTATGTACGGATATACTGTTGGATAAAAGAAAATCTAATAAATTATAAGTATCAAAAAGAGCTGATGTCCAGAGAAGGATGAAAAACACTGAGTTTGTAGAAGCTGTAAATAGTAAAACACCTACAGTATGTATGCATGATATAGTATGTATACTATCTCTGCAAAATGTTGTACATGTTGATTACAGTTTTTTTAACTTCTACAAAATAAATAATCAAAAAAACTTTTACTTTCATTTTCCTACACTTCTACAGCTTCATTGAGCAGCCGCTTTTATCCAAAGCGACGTACATCTAATAGTAGATAGAACACAAACAAGGATGTAGTCAGGAGAAAACAACCTGGATAAGAGCCCTAAAATAAATTTAAGAATCATAGGACCGTAGTGTCTACAGGCAGTAGACGAAATAGGATCTTTTTTGTTTGTTTTATTATTCTCAGTCTGTCAAGTGCAAAGGTGTTCAGTGAAGAGCAGAGTTTTTAGTATTTTCTTAAAGACTGAGAGAGACTCTGCAGAGCTAAAGGAGGTTGACAACTCATCCCAGCATCGGGGAACCACAGATGAGAAGAGTCCAGCTCTTGGTTTTCCCAAGCTGCTGTGGAAGAACTTTAGCTGCCTGCTCAGAGCCCTGACTTCTACCCAAGCTAACACCTCTAGAATGGATTCAAGCCAGACCCGATCCCCCAGCATCAGCACCAGAATACTAATTCTCCAAAATCACGTGAACAACCTGAAACCAGACGGATGGATGCTGCTACTGCAGGAGATTATTGCTTATGTTTTTCAAAGACGATAAGATCCCACCATATGCTCGGCGTCCGTATACTTTTAACCACGTAGAGAACGCTCTGTGTGATTCTGCTCACACACACCCCAAAGCCCAGGAGACTGTTAGTGGCAATCAGACAACATTTTACGAACGGCTTCAAAGTGACGGCTGTGAGCCTCCCACCGACGTGTCATCAGTGATCAAAGAATCTCCCCAACAGGATATGATGTTTGGTTGCTCTCGGACTCCAAATGAGCCCGTCCTCGCCGAAGCAGATGGTGCGGTGATACTTTATCAGGCTGTGATCACACTCTATATGTTATGTGCTGAAGTCCATTCTCCTCAAAGGAGGGCGTCTGTTGCTGCTGCATCACTGTGTTGCCCAAACAGTGTGTTGCGGTGTTGACGCCGTGCTAATGAAGGATGGAGATTTTGCGGCATTTTTCAGCATAATCCCTTCGCTTCAGTCGCTTCATTTATTATGACTCTGCACACCAGCGATACAGGTTCAGAGAACGCCGTTTCATTGGTGCTTAATTAGGTACATTAGAGTATTTGGAGTGTCATCCGAGCCGGAGAGCTGATTGTGTTTAATGCGGATTTAATGCAGTTTGTGTGGGCTTAATTTAGAAACACTTTCTGGTGTGTGATCAGCCACTTCACAGCTTTCCTTCCTACTACCTGACCCCAGGCCATGCTAGGTGTTTAACAGTTTGGCCACACAGCTTTCTTGCCTTTTAACTTCGGGCTTGAAACAATCCGTCACACTTATCTTATCACTTAACTTTCCTTTAATCCTCTGAATCCAGAAGAGTTTCAGGGCGTTTTTTGCTGCTGTCACATTTTTACTCACTGTGGGCTCATTTGTCACTCTAATATAAAGTCCTGAACTTCTGTGGCTTGACGTAGAGAGAACCTAAATATGTTCTGTGTGCTATGACGCAGTTATGACGCCATGAATTATAAAAACAAAGGGAAAATGAAAGGGTTTTCTTGGTAGTTTATTTTGCAAAAAAAAAAACTGTAATCAATTTGTCCAACATTTTGCAGAGATATGTTGCCAGTAGTGTACATACGATATCATGTACACATACTGTAGGGGTTTTACTATTTACAGCTTCTACAAACTCAGTGTTTTTCATCCTTCTCTGCACATCAGCTGTTGACTGATGTTCCACCATGCTCGTTGTGCCTTCCAATAACTTTCTCACAGTTAGTTCACTGTAACTGAGCTATGCTGCTTTTATTTTGTAGCTCAAATTTGGTTTTTTCACCTCAGTCAATCTCATTTTTTTTTCCATACTGTGCAAACACAGCCTGCAGTTCAGCCGACTAGTCCCAGAATTTTTGTCACATGACCTATCGGTTGCAGCTGAGTCACGACTAGGGATGTCCGATAATATCGACCCACCAGTATTGGCATAAAAATGTAATATCGATCAATATCCTTAGCGTTTTTTTGCCTGTCGTGAAAACTGATAAAATAATGCCTGGATTTCGGCGCGCGAATGATGACATCATCAAACTGTGCCATGAAGCGTGTAAACAATTGTGGCTGCAGTAACAAGCTTGCTGTGCCTGACTAACAATAAGTTTTGTGGTTTGGAATTATTTCCAAGCCAACATATGTATCAGTATCGGTTGATATCGGAATTGGAAATTGAGAGTTGGACAATATCAACATATCGGTTATTGGCAAAAAAGTCAATATTGGACATCTCTAGTCATGACATATTGGTTAAGTTACTGTCTAGGTTAACTATTTGTTTTTGGGCATTTTTGAAATGAAATACAAGGGAATTCCATTTCTATGGTGTGACGTAAGTTGATTTTCACCATAAGTTGGAACTCCGGTGAAAATGTAAACAAAGCCGTTATACGCATCATGATATCGATCATTTTACATATTTGTACAACTACAGCAACGAAAACAGTCATTAGCTCACACTGAAACACAACTCGGAAGGAAAATGCCGGCAAAAATGTAAACAAAGACTTTACGTGCATCACCATAAGGCTCACCGGGATACGCAGTAATAATCTTTCTATCTCAATAATGAGACCACTATGCTGCTTTGTTATCACAGTTGATTTCACTGGTGCAGAATCTTCCACATGTTCAAGTATCCGCTTTCTATCACCGGTGATCGTTGAGACAGTCATGCGACTTAGCCGAAACAAACGGTGGGTGTTTGTTTGTGTTTTGCCCTGTTCAGAGTGTTTTATTACATCCAGTTTCACTTTCATGGAGATGGCTTTCCTTTTCTTGGAAGCATCAGAAGCATCTGATTTGGGAGCCATAATGAAGTGAACCAATGTAGCATAATCCAATGTGGCGGCAAATGTAAACAAAGCTAACTTTTAGCGCCGCTTGACTACTGTACATACAGTATTCATTCGCTCCGCTGACCAAGTAGTTCCCTTGAACCAGTTCAGATGTAACAACAAAACGCTGTAAGTTGAGGACGTCATAAACCGAGGACTTCCTATATGTAGAATAAAATGATTTTGACTTCTGGCTCTGATAATATGGTAATAAAGATAATATGAGTTTAAAAGCCCCTTGGCAGATTTTATGGTTATTAATTTTCTCTGTTTCCCTCTAGGAATGTATTTCGGAAGCTCCTGTCCCAGTCAGACAAAGAGAAGGGGGATGTGCTGTCCCTGGAGGAAATCCTGGCCGAGGGTTCGGATCCAGGGGAGAAGAGGTTGGCTCCTCACCCCAACGGCGGAGGGACCCTGCGAACAGGAAAGGCCAAACTGAGGGCCCTGAGAGAGGCCATGTACCATAGCGCAGAGCACGGCCATGTGGACATCACCATAGACATCCGCAGCTTAGGTCAGATTTACTAATACATGCTTCACTGGCACACATGCCTGGCTCTCTGGTGCCTCCAGCTGTCCTGGAGATGTGCTCATGCTGTGCCTGTCCTGTCCCGTCCTGTCCAGTCCTGTGCTGTCCTGTACACAATCACCGCCACTCATCCAACAATCCCACAAGTAGGACTTTTTATATCAGAGGCGCTAATAGCTCGGGCCCAAAGGTGTGAACGCGGTGATGAAACCGTGTCCTCAGGCGGTGCTCATTTTGTAAGTGTGGCGATCATCGGCTTTCACCTCCACACAGTCCAGCCCGTTGAGCACCAGGCCGAACGTGGCTGTTGATTAGGATTTTATGAGCATTCATTGATTTTAGTTGGCAAAACAATCTCACCATCAGGCCCATTTAGCAACTGTTCTGGAGCTGTTATGGCTAAAGCAATAGTTTGACATTGTGGCAAATATTACTGTGTGCTTCCTTGCTGGGAGTTAGATCATAACACTTTAATATCTGAACAGTTAAATATGAAGCCACCATCACAAAGACTGGAACCAGCCACGCTGGCTCTGTCCAAAGGTTTAAAAAAAATCCTCCCACCACCACATCTAAAGCTGACTAATTAACACGTTTAATCTCATTTGTTTAATCAGGACTAAAACCAAAGTGTTAAATGGCACACTGCGGTTTACCCATGAGATATGACCTGTTAATTAGTGAGCTTTTACTGCTCTGGACAAGCTGTTTACTCCTGTTTCCAGTCTTTATTCTGAGCTACAAGTGAATGAGCTTATCTCTCTTTAAATGTCCAACTATTTCTTTTAACAAGTGCTCACCCGTGTTGGTGAAAGGAAGGTTAGTTTTCAACACTGAAAACTGCATTTGGGTCAATAAATAACTGTGGGACTTTTTGTATCATAGTTGACATTTTTGCTGTTTTCAGGCCTAAAATCAACATGGCCGCCTATAACCAAACAGCACATGGCATTTATACACAAAGATTCTTCTAAATATTATATATACAACTGAATAAAATTGAAAGTTATTTCTAAAGATATTGTAGTAAATCTGTTGACATGCCATAAATCCACACTTGACTCACACACTACTTTATATTAAATAAGTCAGAAAGCCTTGGAGTCTTGCCAGTCTTTTCTTCAGGAGGAAATGACATCATGTGGAGCAGGTCATGTGACCTGGAACTAACACACTTCTTTAAGCAAAATGACAAAATTGAGACACAAAATGACAAAAATGAGACACAAATTGACAAAAATGAGACAGAAAACAACAAAACCAAGACAAAATGACAAAAACAAGGCACAAAACGACAAAAACGAGATACAAAATGGTAAAAATGAGACACAAAATGACACATCTTTTTATTAATCACTGACTGTTTCCATAATAAATGATTGTAGAATGTGTAAAGACATGATCATAATGAACATAAAATACATTTTTAATTTTAATAGTATTGTCTGCAGGATAAATCCCATGGAATTCAAAAGTCCCTCAATTATCAATTGACCCATTAAAAAAAACAACACAACTCAGCACAAGAAGTACAATCTGATAGTTCCTTTCAGTTAAATGTTCCCCCTCTATTGACATAAAAAATCTAAAGATGCACATGTTTTCAGTGTCTTCTCATTTTCGATTTTTAGCTTACAAGTTGTCATCCTGTTTTGTCTCATTTCTTAGCGTTTAAATGTTTTTATCTCATTTTTTGTCCTGGGTTTTTTTTGTTGCTGTATAATTAAACTTGATTTGACTGACAGATGCAGACCAGCTGCCAAACTGATCTTGTGGTGAGATTATTTGGTCAGCTCCTGTTTTCAAGCTCAAGAATCACAGTTTTAAATGCCGTTTTTAATCAGCAAAATGCCTGAACGTTGGGAGAAAATTGCCATCAGTGTGTCAAATGTGCAGGTTTGATCCAATCAGCAGCGTAAAAAACTAAGATAAACACTTAGCAATGACAGAAAACCTTCAAAAGCTGCAAATCCTGAAATCTAAGCAGCTCAATCAGGTGAATATTTGGAGAGTGAATCGTTTTAGTGATTAACAGTGACTGATACACACAGCCTCCCCTCATGCTGAAATTTATTTCATATCCATCATGTCACTGCAAACATTTTCTAACGGGACATTCTTTAACCCTCCTGTTGTCTTCATTTACGGGCACCAAAAAAATATTGTTTCCTTGTCTGAAAAAAAATCCAAAAATTCAGTAAAAGAATTCCCCAAAATTTGAAAATTTTTAAAACCTTCAGGAAGAAAATTCCAATTATTCCTTGAAAGTTCCCTTATAAGTTTTATTTTTAAAAATCCCCCAAATTTGGCAAGAAAATTCTGGTGAATATTTCCAAAAAAATGAGTAAAAATCTTCCAAAAAATCCTAAAAATATCTAAAGAGACTGCATATGTAACATGAAAACGTACATATTTTCTTCAAGAACATTCACAAAAAAATGTATGGTTATTGATTTTTTGTAAATGTTCTTAAAAAAACAGTTTTAACATTTATTTTTTCCCAATGATCAAATATTTCTCAAAAATGTTGAAAATGTGGACATCGGAAGTTTCACTGTGAAAATATTGATTTTTTTTCCACATTTTCAAACTTTAAAACAGGCCAATTTTGACCAACACGAGGGTTAATTACATTCAGGTGCTGCTTTTATTTTCCCTCTGACTTTTCCCACTAATCCAACACTCGCAGTCGCCCTTCAGACTCACACCGTGAAGTGATGGAAACATGGTCGGTTCTGTCGCCCTCGAAGCCGCTCCTATTCGCGTCGCTTTGCCCCGCGCAAGTGTGTATTCACAGTTGTGTTGTTGGTGTTCCCAGGCGTTCCCTGGACGCTGCACACCTGGCTCGAGTCCCTGCGTACCTGCTTCATGCAGCACCGCCGCCCGCTGATCCAGGGCCTGCTCAAAGACTTCAGCTGCATCCAGGAGGACGAGTACACGGAGGAGCTGATCACGCATGGACTGCCGCTCATGTTCCAGATCCTGCGCACCAGCAAGGTCAGCGGGGCTTTCTGCCATGTAAACAAAACGCTTGTTAGAGAAACATCAGATGAAGTCAGGTTGCTTTTACGGGAAAACAAGCTGTCCTGCGCTAGGGTGACATTAATGCTCATATTTGCATTTATTTAGCTGCACTCCAAACCATGTTATCATACGTTTGCATAAAGTAAAATCACAGTATAATAGCATATAAATAACCACAACTCCTAATTTTTTCTTTGTTTTAGTGCAAAAAGCACATTCTGAAAATGTTCACATTTAAGGAATTGTCTCTTTAAAAAACATCATGAACAACCTACAATTTGTTATGAAAATTAAGTTCAATTTCAACAATATTCAGCCTCAGTTTGTCTTTTACATATTACAACTTAGTGTCTACAAAGGAACACAACATTTAGTCACAGATATTGGAACTAAATGATGTAGTATTTTACTTTATGATCAAAATGACAAAAGTCAGACAAAAAAGGACAAAAAAACAACAAAAACAAGACCGAATATTACAAAAATGAGACACAAAACGACAAAAATGAGACAAACGACACAGAGCAAAACAAAAAAGAGACAAAAAATTTGACAAAAAAAGTTACAAAGCGACAGAAAAATAGACAAAGGAAAAAACGAGACAAAAAAATTTCACAAATGACACAAAGAAGACCAAAAATCACAAAAGCGAGACAAAAAGGAAACACAAAACGACAAAAACGCTGAAAAACATCAAATAAGGCGAAACACAACATGACAAAAATAAGACAAAAAACAAGCGAGACAAAAAGGTAACACAAAACGACAAAACAACAAAAGTCTGACAACAAACAAAAACAAGACACCAAATAACAATCTAGTGTTTTACTTCATGATGAAAACAACTTATGGTCTAGAATTTTTTAAAAAATTTATAGTTTTACTAATTTATAATTTGCAGTTCATGTCTTCTCTGTATCTTTTACTCGTTACAAAGTCGTCCCACAGGCTGGATTGGACCCTCTGGGGAGCTGGTTTTGGCCCACAAGCCACATGTTTGCCACCCCTGCTCTAATATGTGTAAAGTTTCTGTCCTCACTGGTGTCGGCGTCTTTTTTTTTGCAGAATGAGGTGATCAGCCAGCACCTGTCAGTCATTTTCACGCAGTGCTACGGGCCCTTCCCCATCCCCAAGCTGACGGAGATCAAGAAGAAACAGACCTCACGCTTAGGTAAGGAGACGCTTTGAACAGTCACTGCTTAACGTTTTCTGTGACGAGGGAGTGACAGCGCACAAGTAGAAACCGGGAGGTCCCTGTTTCTTCTGACTCATGAGGTCAGAGATCACTTGTCAGACCGTCTTTTTCCTTTGTTCCCTTTTAAAAATGTTCCCTTCGTGGCATTTGAGGTTTTATGAATGGATTGAAGGTTAAATTCTTTCAGAAATTATTTCCTTTTGTGCTTGAAAATGAAAAAATAGGCAAATATATGCCGATCAAATGGCAGAATATTGCTTCAAACTCATAATGAAAAAAGATTAAAGCAATAATGCTGCAGTTTATTAGGCAGGATGGCCATTTCTTCATGACATTTGGGGAATGTCAACTAAATAACCATCCGAACTTAATAACAGCCACCCTCTCCATTTTGAAGTTTAATCCTTTAAAATATGAGAAAAAAGGTTTCATTTCATTCCACTCTTGTAGTTGTTATTATCATAATTTTTACATAACCATAAACTATGAGGATATAGAGCCAGTTTCAAGTAAACACAGTTGTTGAAGTGAAATTTCTAAAGTTCATCTCATGTTTTATCCTCAGAGTTTACAACACATACTGGATAGTTGTGATACTGCCATGTTTTCCTGTCAGATATTAAAACATGAGGAAGCCGTGGAACCCTCAGTGACTGTGCTGCAGCGCCACCTACTGTTCCTTTAGGGTCTGAAGAAGAGCCCTGATGTTTATCATTTGTGAAGAGAATTATGGGCTTTAAAAAACTAATTAATTTATCAGGATGTACTTTTAGAAAGAGCTTAAAGCACCAGATATCAAATTCAAATCAGCAGCTGCTCAGAATAGCAATAAATAAGAAGAGGACTGCTGTGTTTTGGAAACTCGCCGCTGATAGCTGAGTGATGAATTGGCTGCAGAGTAATTAATGACCGCATTAACTTCATCTTCTGCTGTTCGCTGTGGTGCATACGGAGTTGAGTAAGAAGCCTCATTTTTATTGTTTTTCCCCTCAGACCCCCACTTCTTGAACAACAAGGAGATGTCAGACGTTACCTTCCTGGTGGAGGGAAAACCGTTTTATGCACATAAAGTTTTGCTGTTCACAGCTTCGCCCAGGTAAGGAACAAAGCTGCTGTCAGGATGGACTTTATTCATGCAGCAGGCCAGACGGCTGTGTTTTTAATGTACAATTTATGTGATTTCTTCTGTTCCGTGCAGGTTCAAGTCGCTGCTCCAGAACCGACCAGCAGCAGAAAACACCTGCATTGAGATCAGCCATGTCAAATACAATATATTCCACGTAAGAAGTCCACGGAATTATATTTTACTTTAGAACGAGGCTCAGTTTTAGACAAAACCCAAACGTGTCCTCATGTTGTTTGGGATGTTTTGATGCTAAGCACATACTGGGTTCAGAAACATAACATAAATGTCAGTTCCAAACATTTGTGATCATGTGTTCGGGACTCTTTCTTATTGTGAATAGAAACCAAAACTAATTTATTCAACTAACAAGTCACAGCCTGACATACAGCCTGTCTCATTCCTCGGTGCTACAGAGCTCCATTGTTGTCTGAAAAACTTTTAAAAACACAGCACTGTTGCCCTCCCTGACATTTCTTCATTAGCATTAAAACACACACACACTCATTCATATCAGCCAAACATACACTGTCCTGCTGTCAAACGTACTCATAGGATAATCAACCACTAAAAAGAAACTGCCAATAAGCAGGGACCTGGTTTTTAAGTGTTACGTCTTCTATAAAGCCAACAGTTCCTACTGCTGAGTACCACGGATGGTGTCAGGAACTTAGAACATATTCATTTGTTGGGAATTGTTAGTCATAAAAGAATGATTCGACCACCCTTATTTTCTTCAGTTTCTTGTTCATTTTAATGCCTGGTACCACTAAAGGTACGTTTGTTTGGATAAATGTAATAACAACACAAATAGAGCTGATATCAGACATTTTTTCTTGGTTTTCTTAATAACCAAAATCATTTCAGTTCTTCCATCAATATCTATGGCATTGTTCTGCCAAAAACAGCTTTTAGGATTCCATGTTTTCTTTTCTGTCTGTTTTAGTCCCATGATCCACACAGGAGTTAGTACTGATTCATAACCATTGTTTCTGATGACTGCAGCCATGCATCTTGGCATGCTCTCCACCAGCTTCTGACATGGTTCTGCCGTCACAGCAGCCCATTCCTGTTGCACTAATTTAGTAATCAGCTGCATTTTTTGTCGTGTTTATTGTATTCTTCAGGTAATATACTTTCATTCATCAGTTTCCATCACTTTATACGTATATATATATATATATATATATACACACACACATATAAGCCCAAAATTAGTCGAGCAAATTTTGACTTAAAAAGTTACTTTTATTCAACCAACATTTTTTTTTTTTTTAGATTGGACATGACACGGGTGCTTCACAAAACATAATAAGATGATGTACAATAGACATTGTGGAAAACTTAATTTCTCAGCTTTTATTTACATTTAAGAGTAGCTTTAAGTCAAAATTTGCTCGGGGTTTAATATTTTCAGGCCTGGCTCTATATTCATATATATATATAGAGAGAGAGAGCCAAACACTGATACATATCAGGATATGTGTGTTTATTGGTCAGTGTTAGATACATTCTCCTTCCCTAAACTTATACTTGAAATCTGGACTGTCATTGTCAAAAGCAAAGATCCTTGGTTCTGTTAAAGTAAAACTCTAAATAGAAACAGCCTAATTAAGAGCAACAGAAAAGGAATCCTCCTCTGTTTGCTTCATGTCCGCCTGTCCTGTCGTGTGTTACAGCTGGTCATGCAGTATCTGTACTGCGGAGGCACCGAGTCGCTGCACATACGCAACACCGAAGTAATGGAGGTAAGAGAGACTTAACCAAAGCCTGCCGAGCGACGGCGCCAGTATTAGCATTTCTAATCCCGAGTCCTGTGCCTCATTCTGTGGGGCTGTACTGTTCCCTGCAGCTCCTGTCTGCAGCCAAATTCTTCCAACTAGAGGCCCTTCAGAGACACTGTGAGATCATCTGCTCCAAGAACATCACCACCGAAACCTGCGTGGATCTCTACAAACACGCCAAGGTGGGGGACTGACTCCAGACATCAGCAATTATCTGTAAAAGTTGTAAACAGGTCAAAAATAACAAAAAAAAAATTACCCAAAACATGCTTATGTAATGTATTGTTACGTAAGATGCAAACACAACATTAATTAGCGACTGCAGATAGGAAATAAACAAAGCAACCTGTCTGTTTTCACTTAAAGCTCAGTGTTTTTATAAGAACACTGATTGGAATGAGTTAAAAAGTTATCTCCTAGTATTGCAGAGCATTTTATCATCTTTCAGCTTGTTGTTTTTGGCTCTATATTGTTTGGATTTGCCCTCATTGCCTTCATGTTTTTACGTCCTCAACCTACCTCAAACAACAAGCAAAGTTAAAGACTACATAGTCAACATCGTGTAGTATTTAGCTTCTAACTAGCCTGATGTTTGCATCAGGACGACAAAAAGAAAACAGATATTCTAACTTTAATTAATCTTATGCTAATGTTGCTTTTAATGAAGTACATTGCAAAGAAGTGGCAATGAGAAAATTTACTCAGATGAAAAAGGATACGGTAGTAATTCAAAGTTACTGCTTTATTAGTAGGAGCAATAAATGAAGGAATCATTTAAATGAATTTCAGTTTTATTCATCTAGCCTCTCAAAGCACTTCCCTTGTAAGATGAAGAAATTACATTTTTATATTACAGAGGAAAACTCAACAAATTCAAAGATTTCATTTGAACAGCACTTTGGCCACAGCAGGTAGTAAATCAAGGGTAAAAGGGAGACAGAAAGGATAGCAGAGAGAAACAAACAACGCATCAGAGAACAGTAAACACCGGGGAGGTTGGTGGAGCCAGAAACATGCAGCTTCAGGGCCAGAGACACGTGCCCTTATGCCGGTTAAAAATCATTTCTGTTGTGCTTTTGCAACAGTAAACTCAGGAGGTCTTCAGATAGATCCTGAAGTCTTACAAATTTTTGGCCACACTAGCATCGCTGTAGCCTGGCATCGAGAGACAACTGTGCAAATGCAAATTAGCCTGGAAGCTTTGAGTTCAGACCAAAATGGTTGCAGTTGGATAGTTCTGTAAGCAATTAAAGAAACAAAACGTGTAGCGTAGCACTGAAAAGAGCCTCAATGGTGCTCCTCTGTACAGTTATTGCGTCAAACCCACCCCATATTAGTTAAATGGCTGTGTAAATGGGAGGCAGACAGACAAATTCTCCCTCAGCAAATGAAACTCAGATTTGTATGGTTAGCGGTGTTGGTCAAAGAATGAAAATGTGAGTCTGTAGTTTGTTCTACACTGAGACATATGATAAACTGTAAGATAGATGAATAGTTTAGGGTCATCATGTAGTAAACATTTGTCCAGGAGTTTGATTTTGACGAAAAAACTGTAACTCTATTTTGTGTTCCGTGCTAATGTTAGCATGCTAAAAACATGGCCACTACAGTTATCATTATGCTAATGTTAGCATGCTAAAAACATGGCCACTACAGTAATCATTATGCTAATGTTAGCATTAGCATGCTAAAAGCCTGGCCACTACAGTAATCATTATGCTAATGTTAGCATGCTAAAAACATGGCCACTACAGTAATCATTATGCGTGCTGCATATCAGTGTGTTACCAAGTGAGATTAGCATTTAGCTGAAACCATAACTGTGTCTTAAAACAGTCTCCCAGAGCAGCTAGCATGGCCGTACATCATTAATGTTGACATCCGTCTTCATCGACACCTCTACACTGTGTCGGTTTTGACCTGAATTTCTTCATAAATGTACACTGAATCTCAGAATCTCTCCTTCCATCTTGTATTTTCATTCCAGTTCCTTGGTGCCGCAGAGCTGACGGCTTTCATCGAGGGCTATTTCCTGAAGAATATGGTGCTGCTGATAGAACTTGACGGCTTCAAGCAGCTTCTGTACGAACCTCCCGCAGCTGAGAGCCCCGCGTCCAGCCCTGGCATCTGCACCGACATCCTCCTCGACCTGGAGAAGACTCTGGCCCACCCGCATCCACTCCATCCACCTGTCCACCTCCAAGGGCTCCGTGGTGTGACACCGTCGTCCCCGGAGCCCTCCGATCCAGCCACAGCGTCCATGTAACACCACTTTTTAGCATCCAGTGTCCCGCCTGTGTAGACAATGTGCTCCACCTGTCCTGGCCCCGCTGCTGAAGAGGAGCTGTCGGATGTTTCTGTGTCAGGAATTCCCTTTAATTCTGCTTGTTGCAGCTCGCTGAGGGTTAATGTCGACAGAGTCAGAGAGGGATCTTTCTCGTCTTGTCAGAGGCTTGAACTCTTGTCCTCGTGGCTCCCATCGGTCACCTCACACCTCATACAGTAAGAAAAACTTTTAAAAAAAAAACAGAACTGCCTCAACCCAACAGTACCACTTAGATCTTACCGTGATTATAGAACTTTCTATTGTATTTCATATAGGATACATGCATGGAATACATTCATTTTTCACTCTAAAAAGTAGAGTAGAATCAATAAATGCAGCTCTGTCATCATCTCTGGTTTACAAACAACACTTTATAGAAATGGACGCTGTCGCAGCATAAAGTTTCACACATGCCAAAATATAAATATAATCCTATATCCTATACAACCAATAAAAGTCATTAGTAGCAATGCCAGCAGGCGGACTTTTAGGTGGACTTTTTTGAACTTCTCTACATTTCATCCTGTCACTTCTGTGTTGGATACGTTTCACTGTGTTTTATCGACTGTGTGCAGAGGCCAAACCATCACAGGAACTTCCAACGTGGGCCGACACTGCAGCCAGTTGCTGATCAACTAAAGACGGCCCACTCAGTGAGATCTATGCTGACTTATGCTTGAAATGTGGATGTCCAACTGGGAAATTAACTTGCGATAAGTCCACGGTACTATTTTTTGCATGACACCTCCTCAACTGAGCTGCTCTCCATGTTGCTTTTTATGCAGAGCTTACTTCATGGACCACTTTCGCAAGGGGGAAGCAAAGGGGGAAAACGCTGCTTATTAAACTTTCTATACACTGCAAAACGGATTGAACGGGACTTTGGAGATGGGCTTCACTTGGCAGGGACTTTCTCTTTAAAGATATCTAAAGCAAAGTGTAAATACGTTCTGAGAGTCATCGTGCTGGTCGGTCCTTTTTGTAAACTGATGTACAGTACTCCTCCCACACTCGCTTTGGCTGACGACACCAGTCTCATTGAATGTTGCTCCCTGCTGTGTGTCTTGTTTATGCAGACTTGCATGTTTAATCTGTTTGTACGACTCCTCCGTTTTGCTTTAGGCGTGCTTCTCTGTGTAGATCTGTAGGGCTGATTGAGGTGTCCATTGTTCCAGTCCAATCAAAGCGATTTTCCCGTCGGTTGTTTTTTCTGTCACATTCCAAGTTATCAGGGTAGATCACCACACACGTTAAAGTCACCTTTTGCTTTAGGATTCCTTCACATGAATTCTGTGGGGTTGAATTTCTGCACACTGTGAGCACTGAGGTTATTAGAGATGCAATTACACCTGCCATCTGTATCTGGATACATTATCTGATCTATGGGTGTGAGCATTTACACCTGGGATTAAAATGGGTCATCTGATTTGTGCATGTAAATTTGAACCAGTCTTAGTCTTGACTTGCCAACAAACATGGCACATCCCAGGTCTGCTGATGGTGTCAGTTTGTTCCTGCTGCTTGTCTGTAGCTTTTGTCAGGTTCTCTTGAGTCCAGAACTGGAGGTTGATGCTGTCATACTGTAAAAGACTGCTTTTATTCGGGGCTGAAATATAAACACAGTCTGGCCATCTCTAGATGTGGTCTAGCTGACGGGATCATTTCCAGATTCTAGTGCATTCTGCATGCATTTACACCAGAGCCCACCCATACTGGATGTTTGGGACCGATATGGAGGAGAATTTCCATATCCTGGCTGATTTTCTTTATATAGGTGTTAGAGTACAATTGAATTTAAGTAACTTTCCAGCAATATATTTCACTAACTAGCTGGCAACTTACTGTAAAGACTCAACTTGGCTCTACTACACATGGCTATAGTAAAAAGAGTAGAAGAAATCAGGGAAAAAAACAGTTGTTTGAAGAAAGAAGCTGAATTTTGGCATCTTAAAAAGTCTTTGGGAATTGTTTTCAACCAGGAAAGGTTGTATTTGTTCTTTCATGCCAACTGGTATTGGCCATGTTTCAGTGTTTTATAATGTCCAGAAGTGATGGTGATGAACATAATGGAAAACAGCGTGAATTAAATGTTTGGTTCATCATCATTTTTTTTAAACAAAGATGGTTCCTGCCCATGTTTTATACTCATTAACGCTTTTTTCAATGATAAGTCGCCTCATGATTGAACAAATTTTTATTGAAAACTGGGAAGTTTCTTCTAAGTTTGTCAATTCCAATAACTAATGATTTTAATGACATTATCACATTGCTTCCTCCTCTTCTGCTTTTTAAATGGCATAGGAGTGGAGAGTTAGCATCCATCATTTTGCTCCGATGCTAATATCTGTATCTGTACGAAACACGTAACACGGAGGGTCCTCGGGTTACGACGTTCCTCGAACTACGGCGCTGCGTTGTTACGTCAGAACTGGTTACGTGGAACTATTCTCCACTTGCACACCACCTTGGATTGTGCGACATTCGCTAACTTTTTGTCCTTCATTATGGCTCCCAAGCGTAAGTCAGAATCCTCTGATGGCAGTGATTCGAAGAAAAGGAACGCCATCTCCATGGAAGTGAAATTAGATACAAAAAACACTCAAGTTGTGAAAACAGTGCAACATATTCTGTTATCTTCTTGTGAAATGACTCATACATGCATGAAAGTCGTTGGTATTCATGACTTTCTGAAGAACGGATCGATATCGTGATGCACGTAACGGCTTTGTTTACATTTTGGCTGGAGTTGCGACTCGCACCCAAAATCAACTCACGTTGATCCCTAGTAACGGCACTCTGACATAAGTCGCGGACCCCCTGCAATTTGTAAAATCACAAAAATATTGGGTGGAAACTTGGCTATAGATCTGCAACTTGGAAAAGTCTGAAACTCCTCTGGTTAAATTACATCAGTTAATAGAAAGTTAAAGGTAGAAGAACAACTACGACTCCCAGGGGTGCATTTTCAATAAGACATCCATTCATCCATTATCTACGCCGCTTAATCCTCATTGGGGTTGCAGAGGGGCTGGAGTCTATTCCAGCTGACTTGGGGTGAAGGCAAGGGACACTCTGGACCGGTCACCAGTCTATCACAGGACTACATATAGAGACAAACAATCACACTCACGGACAATTTAGTGTTGCCAGTTAACCTCAGTATATTTTTGGACTATGGGAAGAAGCCTTAGTACCTTCCTGGGAAGGCCGGGACTCAAATTAGGGATCTTCTAGCTTCAAGGTGACAGTGCTAACCAGTGAGCCACTTAGACATACAGTCTGAAACTCAAATTAATTGACTTAGGATTCTCGGTCGAATTCATTTCACTTGGGTCTTTTTTTTTTGAGTGATGGCAGCTGAGATTCTTGGTAAAAACTCATCCAGCAGCGAGTGACACTTCACAGCTTCATTCCAGCTAACTATACAAAGCAGCAGATTGTTGTACTAAAGCTACAAAAAAAGGGACCAAATCTCACACCTGAGACAGCGAGTCAGTAAAAGATCCAAATGGTGTGTCCAGAAATGTTAAGTAAAAGATACAATGGCAATAATCTTTTATCAATAACAACATAAGGTGCAGGTGTTGTATGAGTTGTGATTGTTTGATTTGGTCCCGTCTTTTTGATTGGTTTGTTGTTTCACTTTGTAAATTTGATGCCTGACAGTCGTCCATGTTGTGTCTGAACTCAGTGCTGAAAGTGTGCAGAAACTCACCTTTGGTTGCACATGATTGTTGTGTATTAATGACCGCCTCTGAATTCTATAAGAACTAAAATGCTCAAGCCTGACACCTGAAAGCGAAAAGCGCCAACAGTTCAAGAACATTTTTCATAAAATCCAGCTGACTTTCCGATAACCCCTCACCACACAGCACACGGTATACTTCATGAATGTAACAAAGCAACAGCTGAATATTAACAAAATGTGCAATGTTTCCACTTCAGCAAGAAACCAAAAGAAGACGCTTCTGTCTGTCTGATGCAAACGTCCGTACAGCGTCCTCATACTACATTGTGATTGTTGTTTCTTCATTCATCAAACTGTCCTAAAGATAAAAGACGAATCTTATGACTTCAAATATTGTAGCGCACTCAGAGTTATTTAAATACTAGTTTTGGGCCCAACAAGTCATTTTAAGAGAACATAAAGGTGAACTGGTTTTAGGTTCTGTAAATAGTTACAGAAAGGGGAATACAGATACTATCCTACGACTTTATTTTCTTACCTGCATACATAGCACTATATATTTTATTTTACATTCCGCAGCTATTTTGTTTTACAAAAGTGAAAAAGATTATATAAAAAGATGCTTTAAAATTATGAAATCGAGCAATATTTCCATTAGATTGTTTTACTTTGAGTGGTGCAATGAGTAATATGCCACAGGAGCTGAACATAACAGACTTGGAGTGACTGAAAAAAAAGTCTGAATATATTATTTTTTGTGTGTTTTCTTTGACATACTCATTTTTGAAAGCACATTTGTTAAGCAGCCATGCTGTTGACTTTACCCTGAATGCTTTCCAGAAGCCGATTTCTTCTGTTATTAACACACATTTGCATGTTTGACTTCGCTCTGATTCATCACATTTGAATGGAAACTCGCTTCGTCAATGTGAACTGTAACTTAAAGATGCAAACCTTTTTTGTCTCCGCCGAGGTAAAAAGGTTCATAATGATGTCAAGCACTTTCTGTGCCAGTGTTACTGTAGCCTCACACAGTCATTTAACAGTGAGTCTTCTTGTGATCCAACTGCAGCTGAACATGGTTTCAACATTCAAACATGAAAATCAGCCAAAAGACTTTAAGCTGTTTTTATTAGTCATTAGCAAAAAGACTAACTTTACCCCTGTACTGGCGCTTTGGACCCCGAATTGGGTCGAAGCTGTAGAGTTCCGCATGGCTCTTCTTGTTTAATGTTGTTGAGAATGTGCCCTGTACACCAGCTTCGTCGTTAACGAGTCTCTCCCTTTATTTGTCCGAGCATTTATTTGCCTGCGTTCGTGTTCCTGGTAAGAAACATTTCTCCTAGACGCAGTGGAAACATGCATGGGATGTTCACTAGATTTACACTCCACAGAGGGGGATGAACTTTTTTGCTATTTTTCCTTTTTCCTTTGATGAGAACATGTATATTGTACAAAATATATATATAAATATATATATATATATATATATGAAATATAAATTATACATGGTGTGAGGAGCAGGGATGTGGTGGAGTATAACACCAAACAGGAATGTTACACTCGTGCTACAGTTTCTGTTGTTCCATGACATGCTTTTGTGGACAGCTAATAAAAGACCACAGTTTAAACCATATGAAGGGCTTTTTATTGGCTTTATGTCTGCTTTGTTTTTAGTCAAGTTGCTCTGTTTGCTACTGTGGTGTAGAATGAAATATCCTGATGCCCAGAACATGAAGAATACCAGCTTTTCTGATCCCTATGTGATAGTAATGGTCATTTTTCTAGTGAAATATCTGCACTGGAGGGTCCACATTTTATAAATTGTCATGTTTTGTTGAGGATGAAGTCCCATCAATTCCCGCCACCTGCTACATATTTAGGTCACACAATTCAGTATCGGTACATCACGTACACATGCGTAACACACGCCTGTGCTCAGTGCAAGGTCATGTTGTTTGTGGGTACATCTATATTAAATGGTCGCCTTCTATGTTGCCGTAACTTCTCATCATCAATAACTAATAAACAAACGCTACATGTCTTTAAAAATGCAGCATTTCTGACAATGCCACACCTTTCTAACCAGAGAAACTGGGGGTAAAGAAGACATTTTAATTCAACACCGCAGCTGGTAACATGACCGAAAGCTCAGTGATCATTTTATACAACACACTCTTCATTTAGTGTCTCATGTTCCACTGAGCCACAAGTTGCTGTATATAACCTGCAGAGGGACCTAGAGGGCAGCTGTGCTGTATTTCACTTTATTCAACACTTCAAATGCACCAGATTGGACCTTAAAGCATCGATTTTATTCCTGTGCTTTAGTCAGAAAATGCCAAACCTCCCGCGACCAAGATCAATAACGCAGTTTAAAGAGGAGGACTGTCAATATAGATGATGGATCCTGCCGAAGAGGAAGCTTTGACCACTGATGGCCTCCAACTGGAGCAACAGCATCTGATCAAGTCGAACGTCGATGGCTGCCAGTTCACTCACGACAGATTTTTAGATCGTGTTGTTGGAATTGTTGTGGAAATCTGGATGAGTCGCAGCAAAAACAGTCTGTCTAATCTATCTATCTATCTATCTATCTATCTGTCTGTCTGTCTGTCTGTCTGTCTGTCTGTCTGTCTGTCTAATCTATCTATCTGAAATGCACCCTGGGAGTCGTAGTTGCAATAATTTTTATTGCAGAAGCATACATTCACACTGAAAATTGTACAAAAATGTATTATAGGAGAAGATTAGGTTCTGTTTTGTTGGCAGAAGGGGGTTTTACAAAGTATTAACATCAGGGTTGCTAATAATTGTGGCACACATGATTTGATGTAAAAAGAATTACTTCTTAATGTGTGATTTTTTTCTCTCCACTGAATAAATGCACTTTAATTAAATCTGTCTACAAATACTGTTGTACCTCGACTGTTTTTGCTGCGACTCATCCAGATTTCCACAACAGTTCCAACAACACAAACTAAAAATCTGTCGTGAGTGAACTGGCAGCCATCTACGTTCGACTTGATCAGATGCTGCTGCTCCAGTTGGAGGCCATCAGTGGTCAAATGATCACTGAGTTTTCGGTCATGTCACCAGCTGCGGTGTTGAATTTAAAATGTCTTCTTTACCCCCAGTTTCTCTGTTTAGAAAGGGCAATGAACAACCGTGAAGGGGTTACTGCATTCTCTACTTTTTTTGTTTTTCTTGTTTTCCTATGATTCTAGCAGATTTAGTCTGTCTGTATTTTTTAATTGTGCAAGAGTGTTTTTATTCAAACTTAAATCTCCTGGAGTGAAAAAAAAAAATCCTGGACTCTTGGAGCTCACCTGGATCATCAGACATGTTTACGGTGGAACCCTCACATCCTGTTGACTGAACTGGACCAGATGGACTACAGTTATTTATGTCAACTCAGTGGAAGCTCATATATCGGCTGAACCTGCCAATGGAAAACTTTCTACTTATATGTTCTGTTTCTCACTTGTTCACTGACATACTTTAGTTCTTTCTTCATGGATCATAAAAAAAGCATATATGAGAAAGCAATATATGAACATCAGCAGGCTTCTGTTGTTTTAATGTATCGCAATAAAATCCTTGGAGGGGAAAAGAGGAGGGGGCTGCATCAGGGAGAAAGGCCTTTAAGTGTCCTCTTGGGGTTTGAAGTTGAAAGTCTGGATCTTTGAAAGATGGACACAGTTTGAGGCTGAGGAGAAAAGACGCACTGGAATTGGAGAAGAGCTTCGGATTGGAGTCTGAGCAGCCGAGCAGAAGAAGAAAGCCACATCTCGTAGTCAGCAGCAAGATGAGAGACAGTCCATAGGGTGGAGGTTGATTCAGGGCAGAGGGAGGAAGGAGAATGTTCAGAATTTGTGCATTTCTTTATTCCCAGCAGAGACGTTCAGGTAGAAATCAATCAGGGGCCTCCTGCTTGAACATCTCTGATTTGCTGAAAACCATTGTATAGCAACCTAAAACTTTGTAGATATTAAAATTGATGCCTGTAATATCAAAAAACTTTTGAGATTTTTAAAGAAATTGGACCCACTTTCCGTATGTTCTCGTACACAGGTTATGTTTGAGCGATAAGATCTCAGCAACTGTTGAAGACAAAAGCTTGAAATTCTTACTTCAACATCAAGTCACTGATTCAGAATCAGCAACATCAGACAAATAGATCAAACAACCTAAATACCAGGAAGAAATAAAGCACATCACCAAGGAGCATCAAGAGAACAGGGTTAGAGTTTAAAGAGTTTATTTTCCAAAATGCACTTAGCAAATAGATGTGCAGGGAACTGAGAGACTGGACTTAGAAAAGGCAGTGACAGAGCATGAGAATAAAATACTGACAAATAAAATAAATAAGCTCAAACTAAAGTACTGGGAATGATTCAGAGGTAGTACAATAATGTTACCAATGAGAATCAAAAATTGTACATTGTTAAGATCCACCGCTGGAATGGTGTCAAAAATAAAACGTGAAAAAGAGACACCTTCAAAATAAAGCATGGAGGGAACGGTTATTTTAACACAAGTAAACATAGCCTTGCAAAAAGTGATGAGCTGATCAACAGACTTTTGTGAGAGTAATTTACACACATGTTGGCCACTGATTCAGTATCAATGCATAACGTACACATGCATAACACACACCTGTGCTCAGTGCAACGTCATTTTGTTTGTGGGTACATCTATATTTAATGACCACATTCAATAGTGACATGATTTCTGGTCAACATAATAATAAACTGAAAAATGCTGCATTTCTGACGACGCCATATGTGGGAATGAGCAACCTTGGCGGGGTACTTTGCTCTCTGATTGCTTTTCTTGTCTAATTGTTTCCAGGTCGGCGGCAGGTGATGTGGTATGAAGTCAGAGAGCACCTGTCGCCGATCCGTACCGGAAGCTGCGACTTCTCTGGACGCTCACGTGCGTCAAGATCAACGTTGGAGCCAGTGAAAGTTTAGGAGATAGTAGCTACGTTTTGGTCTTTGCTGGTTTAAGCTGGGGACCGGATATGGATCTGATGGCGAACAGAGAGAGGCGTACTGGTTGGAGTCTCTTTTTTTTCGGGATGTGAGACGCGTTTAACTGCGTTTCTGCAGCAACGCCGATCTCCTTGTCTACAGGACCTCATTATGGATTCAGCTGATGGACGTGGAGGAGATCTGGAGTCGGGCTGAACGTTTCCTCAGGCTGATGTTTGAGCGGTTGGTGGTAAATCAGAGTTTTCTAAAACTTTCAGACTGGCTAAGTGATTATGTGTGTTAGTCTGTACACGAGAAGCGAGAACGAGCAAGTAGGAAGGGCAGAGTAGTGTGTAAAGACGTAGGACCGGAAGTGGAGAGATCCAGGTGTCGTCCTGCTGCTGAACCTCAGCTAAAAGGGTCAGTATATACACGCAACAAAAATATAGACGCAACACTTTTGTTTTTGCCCCCATTTTTATGAGATGAACTCAAAGATCTAAAACTTTTTCCACATACACAATATCACCATTTCTCTCAAATATTGTTCACAAATCTGTCTAAATCTGTGACAGTGAGCACTTCTCCTTTGCTGAGATAATCCATCCCACCTCACAGGTGTGCCATATCAAGATGCTGATTAGACACCATGATTAGTGCACAGGTGTACCTTAGACTGCCCACAATAAAAGGTCACTGTAACTATAGGCTTTATCGAAGAGGAAAGTTTTAAGCCTAATAATAAAAGCAAATATGGTGTCTAAACCTTAACTAGGGGCTGATTCTACAGCAGATTAGCCTAATGGCTGAAGGCTTTGCTTCTGGAAACTCCTGGCTGTATGCTGCTGATGAGGCGGTCAGGGTTTGAAGCCACAGCACTGCCCTTAAGCCCGTCTGCTCCAGGCGACATACACTCTGACCTTAGATTCCTAACAAGCTGGGACATGCAAATACTGTATAGTATTGTACTCAGCAATGACGGTAAACTCAAAATTCTCACGTAATACAAGAAGGTCTTTAAGATACATTGGAGCTTGGTCACTGAGAGCTTTTAGAGCCAATAAAAGGAAGCTTATATGGGAGAAATATCTCTCCCGGATTCTCGTCAGAACTCTGGCTTGCTTTTGGATTAGCTGGAGATTTTTCCAGAAAGGTGTCAGGACATCCTGACAATAAGGAAAAATTGTAGTCCATCCTGGAAGTTTGCTGGACGTTCTTGATTCTGACAATGTTGTGCTGCACAACATTGTCAAAATCAAGAACGTCCAGCACAACTTGTGCAGGTGACAAAAGGCCGTTCTTGAGACTGGTTTTATGTCTGAATTAAAATACTCACTGCTGTTTTGGAACCCAAAACGATGTCATTCAGATTAACTGTGTGGTTAATTAATTTTTCTGAGGTGTTTTGGGTCAAATACAGTCAGTCATCCAGGTCTTTATGTCCTTAAGACATGCTTGAACTGATTTGTGGTCCTGAATAGGACCAATTCTAACATGCAGTTTGAAAGCCACTGGTCACCTATACACACTAGGACAAACTTGTTTGTACTTTTTAGACTATATCGTCACACGTTTCAGTTTTTTCTTTATTGCTTAAAATTTGAATGCTTTCTGGTCTGTATTCCTTCATTTTTAAACTAGTGCTGTCAAATAATTAAACTTTTAAAATCAGATTAATCACAAAGTTGCTGTGGATTAATTTTGATTAATCATTATTACATCTCATTCATTTTTAATTTATATTAATCACATTTCATTTTGGATGAGCAAATAGACTCAAGAAAGAAGAGTAGAACTAAGATGATGATTTTATGTCACTGGTGGACGATGTCATGATGATGGACTGACTCACATTAAGGCGTTAATTTTGACAGCCCTGTTTAATGTCCTGTTTTCTTTGGTTATTGTACTCAGGTTTGAAAAAAGAGGAAGAACAAGGATGTATCTGCAAATTCACACGTGGCTTCTGCAGTCAGATTTTCGGCCAAATGTGTCGTGACGGGTGAGTAAACGTGGATCATTTTTATTTTTAGTACACACAGAAGACGATTCCCTCAGGGTGTCTTCACTTTAATGCTGAATAGAAATGTTACACAAGATGTCAGTCAGAAATCTTTAAATGTATTAATGCTCAATTTATTGCCTGACAACTGCAGGGGCAATCAATGCTCACATTCTCAGAATATTTAAATTAAAGAGAATTCCCTTTGATGCAGTTAGCTGTGTTGACCACAAGAGGTCACTGTGAATCCAGGCTTTGCTGCTGCTTCATTCATTAAACTTCTTAGACGTTTTTTGTTGAAGCTTGACTCACTGACTCAGAACAGCAGGTCCCAAACAAAACAGGTGTGAATAGGATATGACAACTGCTTATTCTGGACTCTCAGCCATTGTGTGCAATGTTTTGCTGGTTTGAACACAACCTAACTGCAACAAACAAAGTCCCTTGACTTGTTTATTTAACCCTCCTGTTGTCTAAATTTATGGGCACCAAAAAATATTGTTTCCTTGTCTGAAAAAAATCTAAAAATTCAGCAAAAAAAATTTCCCAACTTTCTGAAGATTTGCAAAAACCTTTGGGAAGAAAATTACATTAATTCCTTAAAAGTTTCCCTTCAAAATTTGATTTATAAAAATCCAAATATGGCAAGAAAATTCTTGTCAATATTTTTTAAAAAATGAGTAAAAATCTTCAAAAAAATCCTAAAAATATCTGAAGTGATTCCATGTACATCAGTAAAATGTGTATTTTTTCTTATTTTCTCCTTTCTTAAAATACATTCTTAACATTTCTTTTTTTCCACCAAAAAATCTTCAAAAAATTTCTAAAAATGTGTACAACAGACGTTTCACTATGATAATATATATTTCCCCCCCCCACATTTTCAAACTTTAAAACAGGTCAATTTGACCCGCAGGATGACACGAGGGTTAAGTCAAACAACAGAGATTGGGACTATTTTTATATATATATATAACCCTCGTCATTTGCTGCCTCTCTGCTGATGGACACAGTTGTTCCAGGACTGCCATGCTTATAGCGGAACCACCTGCTGTCTTCATGTTGCACTCAGACACTCCGGGATGAGACAGGCGACGTTCTCATGGGCATTAAGATTTGTTTTGTGGTCCTCTCAGGCCACAATTAGCCAACCTTCACTCAGCCTGAGCTCCACAAGATTTATCACAAGACTGAAATTTAACCCCCGCCTTGGACATAATAGCGTCTCATTTCCCCACGTACGAGTGCAGCGGAATCGCGTCAGCAGCTTGATCCTAAGGAGGCGCATGTAACGAGTTAATTGGGATTCTCAGACGCTGGCAGTGCACCTGTCTGTCTCTGTCTGTTGCATCACCCCCTAAAAACTGCATTTGTCCTTTTCCACTGATATCTCAAGACTCGGGAACATGAATTCTTGACACCCGTATTTAAATGACACCGCACGGGAGCAATTACACTTTAATCCACTCAGCGCTGAAAGCAGGAGGCCTCCAATAGCAAGAATGTTTTAATCACATTCCAAAGTGGAGACGAGGCGGAGCAGTAGAGCTCATCTTGCGTGTCATTGTTCCCGTTGAGGCTGCTGTCTTTCTTCGAGTGTCACTTTTCTATGAAAGAATAACTGTCAGCGTCCAACGAAAGGACTGAATTCAAGTTACATAGATGAACACAGTTAAAATGACCCATAAGCTTCCAGTTTTCTCCTTGATTATCTTTATTTTTTTCTAACTTTAAAATAGCATTTCATTTGTTAATGTTAAGAGGCACAGGATTTTAAAGGTACCGGCTTATTTTTAGAAGATGTGACAGCTGTAGCTTCCCGTCATTATGGTCCTCACCGGCTCTGACATACTTAAGAGATTGCCGTGTACTTTGTTCATGGAAGTTCTCAACCACATAGTTTTGACGCTGTGGCTTTTAGTGTCGCGATGGATTAGGAAGTTTCCAATATCTCGCACACTGTGAAGTATCCATAGATTGTTCATATCGGTAGGAGGTTGTGGCCCATTTTTCTTCTTATCACACTTTAACTTCTTCAAAATTCATCCTGGACATGCTTGAACTCGGTTGTTGGTTTTAGAACCTCCCCTCTCATGACGCCTATATTGTGCAACACCACATTGAAAGAGATTGGGAAGACCTTATTTCTTACGTTATATTTTCATTTTACTCTGGACCGACTTGGAAACCGTGCAGCCATCAGGTCTAAGGTCTTGGTGCTTCAAGATCCCAACAACCCCACTGCCTTAGACCCTAAATATCAGCTGTACACATGCTGACCATGATTTTATCACCTTGATAGTTCATGATTTTGAGCTCGTTTTAAGTTGTTGTAGATTTCAAAACAGGAGTCTTTTCAGGATCTTAGACCCAAACTGTGAAACATAGTTAAATACAGTAGATTTCCTTATGATCTAAGGAAACAGATTCTAAATAGGTCTAATGGTTATTTGGTTTTTTTGTAGTTTTTTCTGGCCTGTGTAACTGTTACCAAGAGTTCGTCTGTGAGGGCAAAACTAATTACTGTTTCACTGTTTTTAATTCATGAACCACTTTTTTAGGTTCTGTCAGTTCCAATTTAAACTTGTTTGTACTTTTTATACTCTATCTTTAAATGTTTCACTTGTTTCTTTATCATTTTGAATGCCTGTTGGGGCTGCATTTCTTCATTTTTAAACTAGTGCTGTCAAACATTTAACATTTTTAATCTGATTAATCTCATTTTAATTTATATTGATCACATTTAATTTTCTATGAGCACACAGTCTTAAGAAAGAGGAGTGGAACCAAGATGATGACTTTGTGTCACTAGTGGATGATTTGAACAGTTTGAATTGTGTCTGTGTTGTGTGTGCTGCACAAATATGCTTGCCTTGCTTTACTAACTGACTCCAAACAGTAATGCATCACGGTTCTGTGTTTTTAAAGTACTTGTAGCAAAGAAAAAGTGATGACTCTTTTCTTCTTTGCTGAGCTAAGCCTTCAGTGTTTCTAGATCCTATCAGCTCCACTGCGTTGGATCCACAATATCCGCTGTAAACATGCTTACCATGACTTTATCACAGCATTATCACCTTTATCATCCGATAATTACCTCCGCCAAGGAGGTTATGTGACACCCGGCGTTTGTGTGTCCGTCTGTCTGTCTGTTAGCAAGATAACTCAAAAACGCCTGGGCAGATTCACATGAAATTTTGAGGGGTTGTAGACTATGGTAAGAGGAAGAGCTGATTTCATTTTGGTGACAATTCCAAAAGGATCCTGGATTCTGGATCACTTTGAATTTTTTAGTATGTTTTAGTATGTGGTCCAAAATAGGACATAAACATCATAGGTTAGTATGTCTTCCAACAAGTTGGAGCAAGGTGTCCAGATAGCTCAACTGGTTAAGAAGGTGATTTGTAAACAGAACTGTGTCAGAGACGCAGGTTCAATTCCAGCTCATGATCCTTTACTGCATGGGTTTCCTGTTTTCCTCTCTGTCCTTGGCGGAGGTCTGCACTCTCTGAGTGCTTTTCTAGTTAATGATTTGAACTCGTGTAAAGTAGCTATAGGTTTCAAAATGAGCTTCCTTTCAGGATTTCTGTCACATAATTACTGACAGTGGCTCTGTAAGTCTAAAGTATGAGAGGTATCTGTTCTGGAATATACTGTGTGTTGCTGTGCGGAACTTGAAAGCACAAGTGTGTGTGCGCATCTGTTGTGCATCTGAAATAGTCTCTCATCTTGTCCTTACAAAGGAATGAGAAGCCCTGCAGGATCAGAGCAGACAGCAGGGGGGTTCATGGGGGATAACTGTGTTTGGCTGACAGAACCTGTTGAAGGAGAAAATAGACTATTGCATCTGTGCCACAACCCACCCTGCTGCTGACCCAAGCCCTGGAGGCTGCGGTCAGCGCTCGGTCACATGGGGAAGGCAAACCCTTAAAAGCTCCCCCAACCTTCACCCGACAGTACAGTCTTCTCTTGGTTTTCTTTCTTTGTCTCTCCCGGGAAGCCTCCGAGGTACCAACATGTCAGACGCTGAGGAAATAGTGGAGGAGTATGAGGAGGAGGAAGAAGTGGAGGAGGTGAATGAGGAAGAAGATGCTGAGGAGGAAGAGGAGAAGAAAGAAGGGCATGTGGAGGAGAGTGAGCACGAAGAAGAGTCCAAACGCTGGTTTAAGACAACTTATGTGCCAAACATCGCTCCTCCAAAGCTCCCTGAGGGCGAGAAGGTGGATTTTGACGACCTTCACCGCAAGAGACTAGAAAAGGACTTCAACGACCTTCAGACCCTCATCGAGGTGCATTTCTCCAGCCGTCAGAAGGAGGAGGAAGAGCTGATCGCGCTGCGGAATCGCATCGAACGCCGGCGCTCCGACCGGGCCGAACAGCAGCGAGTCCGAGCGGAGCAGGAGCGCGAACGTCAGGCGAGGCTGACCGAGGAGAGGGTGAGGAGAGAGGAGGAGGCGGCCAAACTTCGAGCCGAGGAGGATGCCAAGAAGAAGAAGATATTCTCCAACAAGTCTTTCGGTGGCTACCTGCAGAAGGTTGACCAGAAGAAAGGCAAGAAGCTGACTGCTCGAGAGGAGAAGAAGAAGGCCTTGATGGAGCGCAGGAAGCCACTCAACATCGACCACCTGACTCAGGAGAAGCTGGCAGAGAAGGCGCAGGACCTCTGGCAGTGGCTTCACCAGCTGCACGCCGAGAAGTTTGAGCTGGCGGAGAAGCTCAAGAGGCAGAAGTACGACATCTACGTGCTGCGAAACAGAGTCAGTGACCACCAGAGGGGCTCCAAAGCATCCAAAACCTCCCGAGGCGCCAAGGGCAAGTCCGGCTCCTGGAAGTGAGCGCCAGAGTCCGTGATGACCGGACTTCCAAGTTGTTTCTGGACTATCTGGTGTCCGTCTCCAGCTTGGATCATAAAACTTATCCCAGGGATTGTGTGCAGATTGATGGGCCGGGTTCCCCTTTCAGGGACTGAATGCAGTAAATCATGCAAAATAATAGTGAATGATGTCTGATTGTTCTGTTGAGATTTAATAATCAACTTTATTTACGTTTTCATGTGTTCACAGGTTGTGGTTGAAGAGCTTGTTACGTATATATGTATGCTGGTGATGTTTTGTTTTGCTTCCTACTAACTACTAGTTTCTCACCATTTTCCTAAAAAATGTTCTGCTTATTTCCAATAAATCAACACGTGTGTAGTAGTGTTATTTATTTATCTAAACTGTCATTACTCTGTTGTTAGTGCTTTAACTGAGACGCCTCTGAAAACATGCCCCTTCTTGTTAGCTTTGTATTGCTGTGATTCTTTGGTTAAGAGTGGTGTAGGCTGGGTTGTGCCTGAGAAGTCAAACAGGTGCTGCACAGCTGACTTGCGGTGCTGCTAATTTAGTCGCTGCAGCTCAGGGCTGCAGTGTTTTTAGCAGAAAGACTCAAATGTTGACTGAGAGGTCGAGACCAGCATTCTTACAGTATGCTGAGTGGAAGCAGCTGCACAGAGGGGGTGAAACAGCAGGAAAAAATGTTTCCTTCTTAGCTTTTCATGTATCAATTGGATCAATATATAATTGAAAGACTTTTGAAGATATATCTTGCGTACATTTTTATTAAAAATAAAAAACTCGTGTTTTTATGTTCATTATGATCATGTCTTTACAAATTCCATCATTATCTATTATGGAAATAGTCACATATTAATAAAAAATGACTAGATATCACTAAAATGTCAAATAACCGTTCCAATTTATTAACAACCACCTTCTAATTAGCTGAACAATAATAAAATGAGTTTATTCAAAAATAGTTTTAAGTGTTCTTTTTATTAAGTTGAGATAATCATGATATATTTAGTTTTTTTTTGCCAGTATATCAAATTTTACATAGAAAATAACAAATTGTATCACTTTCAACTAAGTCACCCATTATAAAAACACCTCTCAAAGAAGTGTGTTAATTCCAGATCACATGACCTGCTCCACATGATGTCATTTCCTCCTGAAGAAAAGACTGGACAGACTCCAAGGCTTTTTGAGTTATTTAATATAAAGCAGTGTGTAAGTCAAGTGTGGATTTATGGCATATCAACAGGTTTACAGCAATATCTTTATAAATAACTTTCAATTTCAACTTTACTCAATTGTATATATAATATTTAGAAGATTCTTTCTGTAAAAATGTCATGTGGAGCAGGTCGTGATTTGGAATAAGCTCATATTGTTCTTTAGCTAATTAGGTGATTTTGATTGACATTTTAGTAAAATCCGGTCATTTTTTAAAATATAAATAAGTGATTGCTTCCCTAATGAATGACTGTAGAACTTATAAAGACATGATTTTAATGAACATATAAACATTATTTCTTTCACTCTTAATAAAAATGTATGCAAGATATGTCCCATGGACTTCAAAAGCCCGTCGATTGTATATTAACCCAGTAATCGTCAACTCTCGAAATGAATGTCAAAGTGTTGAGTAGTGAAATATTTCCACTAGATGGCAGTGGAAAACCAGTTTGCAGCAGACGAGTTTTCAAACATTCTGGAAAATGCTTTCAGAAGGTGTTGCACAACAAAGTGTGTACATCTTCCCTTCATGTTTTACAGGGATGAAGTTCCAATACAATGACTGCAGGCAGCCAGATTTTAAACAAATCAAAAAGTTTTTATTTCATGAAAGTAAAATTTATTCATCAAATATTGTGTTCTTGTCTGTGTCCATGCATACCATTTATCTCTTTAGGAACGATCAGATCAGACAGGCCTTTTTTTTAAATTTTTTTTAATTTCCCAGCACAAAAATCACCCTCAGTAACTTCTGTGAAACATACTTCAGGCCAAAGCAAATTTCTGTCCCCTGCAGCTTTTGATTGTCACTCTGCTGTTTCACTCTGGCGACTGTGACAAGCCATTAAAGGTGCGGCTGATCAGTTGCCTTGGAAACAGGGAGAGGCTATATATGCAAACGGGTCTCTGTACCCCACCTCCAGTCTCGGTACAACCTGCACCACCTGACTTCAGCTTAAACATGTTTGTGCCGATGATGCATGCCGGAGCACCGGTCGGCTGCCTCGCTGTCAGCAGGGACAACACGTTCCCAGAAGTATGCTGCTGCTGGAGTTGATAACAAGTTGTTGGTGGATGATGATAGAGCTCCTCTGTTGTGATTGATTCTCCTTATGGTTGAAGGAGATCCTGCAATTTAAGGTGCTGCATGTGTGGCTGAAACATGCGGTAATGATGTCAAAAAGAAAAGGAGCTATTGTCATTTCACTTAGTGGCTGTTTTTGACAGCAGATTATCAATATTTGTCCTCACAGTCCTGATAAAAAACACTCAGTCAAGTTTCCTGCTTAGGAAATTCATATCTTTTTAATAATTGTTTTTTTTTAATGTAATTTGAAAAAGTTCAAGTCCCAAAGATCCTTCCTTGTCTAAATCACTAACAGATGATGGACGTTTTTCTGAAGCGAACTGCTTCAGGAGAGGATTTAAGAGTCCTGTCACCAGACGTTTTATTTTTAACATGATGTGATCGTAGTTAGCAATGCTTTGAGCAGACATCTTCACCGTTTTTCTGTTTGGCCATAAATCATTTATTTTTCATGACAGCCGGGTAGACGACGATGGTAAACACACTGATAGTAGGTCTACTTTTCTTGTTTGTAGTCCAGGATTATTGCTGTTGCAAATACAGCATCTTCAGTATTTACTTATTTGATATTTGCTCTAAAATGTGAAGGACTCTGCAGCTTGTCTAGTTTTTCGTTTATGTACACTATCAGTCAAAAGTTTGGAGACTGGTGTCATTCATTTGAATAAAAAAGTGTCTCCAAACTTTTGACTGGTAATGTTTTTTCAACCTCAAACGATGACTACTTTATAAAAGTTAAATTCTCCACATATCCATTTTTAGCTAACAGCACATTAAATGTGTAATTGTTTATGTGTAATGATGATTTCACTGCGAATAACCACCAAAACCTGCAGTTCTACTGAACCTTTTAAGCCGATTTTATCATGTTGTAGAGTGTTGGGGCTCACAAATTATCTCCAATAACTTAGGCCTGACTGTCTGTAGTCGTATTTGAAGATATTTCAGTGGTCAGATCAGGTTATGCTTGTGGTGATGTGACTGTTGACGGACAAGAAGCTGAGCTCTGGCAGGATGTGATTTGGAGATCAGGAGGTGGAGTTCATCTCCGGAGGGCTCCAGCCTAATTTAACTTCTGGCTGAAAGATAAAGAAAGCAGGATTTACTGTCAGGTCGCCAGGAAAGGAAGGATGTAAATACAGGCTCATGCTAGAAGCTGTGATTGCCAAGGTTCTTGTAGTGGTTTTCTGAAATATAGTTTAGTGCATTTTCTTGCTTCAGTGGAATGCTTTTGTATAAGGATAACCTCATTAACCCTCCTGTCGTCCTGCGAGTCAAATTGACCCATTTCAAAGTTTGAAAATTTGGGGGAAAGGGAAATATTTTCAGTGAAAACTTCCACATTTTCAACATTTCTCAGAAACTGAACATTTTTTGGTGGGAAAATAGAAATGTTGAAGATGTTTCTTTAAGAACATTCAGAGGAAAAAAAAAACTAAATCCAGCAAAATTCCCTGGATTTTGGTTGTTTTTTTTTTTTTTCCTGAATGTTCTTACAGAAAATATCAGAACTTTTACTGATATATATGGAATCACTTTAGATATCTTTAGGATTTTTTTGAAAATATTTACCAGTTTTATTTATTTAATTTTTGTCTTGCCAAATTTGTTTTTTTTAAATAAAATTTTTAAGTGAAACTTAAAGGATTTTTTATAAATTGGTGAATTTTTTCCAGATGAGGGAACAATATTTTTTGGTACCTATAAATAACAGAAGGGTTACGATCCTGGAGGGATAGTTAAGAGGACTAGTTAATTCTAGCAGTCAACAGGTGGCTAAATCATGAAAGATGTCACTGTTTAAGACATCTGATCATCATGTCTTTGTATTTTAGGTCATAGAGGAGGTAGAATCCTTTTTTTTTTTTTTTTTTTGGCTTTTAATTTCCATCTGAGCTCTAATTAGCTAATTCTGCACTCCCAATGGTGATACAATAATAAAAACATCTTAAATATCTGAACACATGTAAGATTCTACCCATAATAGAAACAGCTGGTTGAGGCCATCTGCGTATAAATGTAACCAGGGAGGAACACAACAATACAACTAATGGCTTCCTAGCTGCAGTTCTAACGTCTGTGTGCCTCTGTGTATTTAACTGTGTGGCATAACGGCAGCCAGGAGCCTGTCTAATGTAGCAGCTTGTCATTCCTCTATTAATTATTTACGATTATCTGTAATGAGTATTAGATGTAATCATGTCTTTTGGTAAACATCACGAGATAAACACATTTTCAGAGTCATTCAGCCTGTCATTACCAGAATCTTCTCAGTTTTAACATTTGTTTTATTTTGGTGCAACTGACCTTTGTATTTACACAGCAAAGACAAGTATCCGTTTTAAAATTGGTGAAAACAAAGCAACAGCAGTAGTTTCTCCTGCTATCCCTGTTTCCAGGTCATACTTTTAGACAAACAGAAGGATTTTGTTTTGAAATGTTTTCAGCCCACAGAGATAAGGAGAATAAGTCCATTTATCTCAGCATAGATGTTGTCCAAGAGAGAAATCTGATTACAGTATACCGCGTTTTACATTTTTTTAGGTTTTGCATGGAGAGCTCAGGTGCAGGAAATGAAAACAGGATAGACCGATGCAATTAAAACAATGATTCATTAACAAGGAAGTACATAGAACTACAAGTCCCAGCAAAAGGAAAAACTCCGGAAATTGGGCTCGAACCGAAAGAACTGAGGGAACTACAATGCCTCTAGATGATGGGCTTGCAAACTAAAAACACAAACCCACTGCAGGAAACACCGAGAGAGGAATGCAGAGCTGGGATTAACACCCACTAGAACAACTAAAACAAGGCTCAGGGTGCACTTCTAATAGCACTTAAATATTCTCAAAAAATCCTTCAATGCAAGGGACGCTCTAGGAAGATAAAGGAACTATAATATATATATATATATGTATACAACAAAAACTCTAAATCTACCAAAACACAGGGCTGAGGCTACTATAACTGGGCAGACTGAAAGAAACAATAGCATCCACCAAACTAAGGCTCGAGCTAAAAGCAAAAGGGTACTCTGGAGGCAAAACGTCAACCTCGCCTGTCTTGCTCTCACTGTGGCACAGCTACGGTAATGTGGGACAGGAAACTGGGAGCTGGAGAGCTGGGGGGTCCTGGGGGCCGAAGACGAGTGCTACGATGACAAGGAAAGGCTGGAGGGGTGTGAGCCGTGTGTAGGTCGAATGATGAGCCAGATGACGAGTCCAGAGGGGGGGATGGTTCTGAGCAGAAGACAAATCCAAAAAGCCAGACGAAGGGCAGCAGGAACAGGTGGGGAGTCGAACTAAGGAAGAGCAAAACAGAGTTGCTGGAGTTCAGCAAGCTGTAAAACCATGTGCAGTGAGCTAACAATAGATGTTCACGATCCGGCATCCGAGCGGTGAATGAAGTCTGTTTTTATTGTCAGGCTTAGTGGGCTGATTGGCACTGGTGCACCTGATCCTGCAGAAAATTACCTTCACCTGCCGCCGCAGCACCCAGCATACCTGAAACGAAGCAAAAACATGGGGAGGGAGGAGCCCTATCTGGAGCCTGCAGAAACAGGCCAAACATTTTTATTCAAGGGCTGCCTTGTTGCTTGGTGGTTAGCACTGTCGCCTTGCAGCTAGAAGATCACTGGTTTGGAATCTGATGAAGAAAATAGCACACTTTATACTGGAGATACCTTCTAGTTTCACCTTTGCTATTTGCATCTGTCTGCCAGACCTCTTGATTCAACCACCTTATGTTCTTTGTTGTATTACTCTCTGTTACTAATTTGCGTCTGTTACCAGACGCAAATTAACCACTATTCACCCTTGTATTTACATACGGCTCCGTCCCTACCCTCTGACCATCTCTATAAATTGTGTCTGCAGATGTTCTTGGTTGGCTTACCTTCAAAGACTCGTGCACTGTGTTGGTAAGCCCACCGTATGTCTGAATACCAACAAACACCCCACTACGGCAAACTTTGAAGGACTAAGAGTGAAATTTCAAATCTAAGCACAGCGTGCAAATAGTCTTCTTTTCTGAATATTTTCTACTGTTCTGATAAGAAATGGGTTAAATTTCTACAGATGTGCCTCTAAAGGGCAATGATCAGATAATTTGGACCAGTGACGAAAAATGACACCTTCAAATCCAGCTTTATAAAAACGATGTCATGACAATAGAAAGACAATAGCGAGCTGTTGACGTGATGGATGCTGGCAAGTTAGTTTAGGGTCGTAGCCATCCAACTCCACCTTTTGTTGTCTAAGAAATAATTTCAAACATCTCTGGAGGGACGTCTACCAACATGATCCTGTCCCCCAAAAATGTCCACAAGCCTGCATCATCAAACTCATAACCTCCTTGTGTTGGAGTTGCATGGTGCTAATGGCGAACCGACTTCTTACAATTCCTGGTTTATGACCCCATTCTCAGTTCCAATATATTTGTTTGTTTATACGGCGCCCATTCCGTTGTGGCGATGCCGTGTGTTGGAACCATAAATACTTATTCCCTGGTGTTTAAAAGAACAGCGTTTATATTTGTGCTCAGTATACTTTACAATGCTAGCGTGGGTTATTGCTGCTGGATTATTTTTTGCTGGCTCTCTTGTGCACAACCGTTCTGGAGTTCAATGAAGCATGAGGGGGAGGGGGAGGTTCAGCTGAGGATCCCATCAGGTAAGAATGGAACATTTTTAGGCTGTGTTATAGCCTATTACACTGGGGGGAAAAATGCTCCTCTCAATACAAGAAAAAATAACTTTTTTCAAGGAACTTTTACCTTGAAATAAGTGGAAAAATCTGCCAATAGAACAAGAGAAAATGGCTTGGTAAGATTGCTTGAAATAAGATGTGATATTTAGAATGTTGAGATCTTAAAATGAGCTGGAAAACTTATTTTAAGCTGTTTTTACCAGGATTATTAAGCTTAGGTGTCTTAAAATAAGCCAGACATGCTAAAAAATATTGTAATTTTTCACTCACAAATAGATTTTTGCTTTCATGTAACCTCCTCATTTGATGTGTATTAAACTTATTTTGATTTTTATTGTAAAAATCCAACTCAAAACAAGATCATTTCAAGATTGTTTGACTTAACAAGATATTTAATATGCATTGTCTTAAAACAAGTCCCTCCATGTTGCTGAAATTTCACTTTAGTGAATTTATCTTAAATGAAGTGGGATGATAGCCTAGCTGTGCTAGACAACCCACAGCAACAAATTTAATTCTCTGCCAGGGTGGGTCTAGTTACCCTCCATAAGGCTCGAGGCTGGATTCTCCTAAAACTGGCCGGACCAATCACCATGAAGTGTAGAGTCAGAAGGCGGGCGTAACTAAGTGACGACAGAGGCGCGACGATTCTGACAGAAACAACCGGAAACAACTAGCCTAGCCGTGCTAGACAACCCACGGCAACGAATTTAATTCTCTGTCAGGGTCGACAACAAAAACGACAACAGTCGTTGAGCTCCATTAGCACCGACTCTGAATAATCTTTCTGTTAACATGTCTGTAATATACTTGAGCTTCACCCATTGACTGTATACACACGTGGACAAAATTGTTGGTACCCCTCAGTTAAAGAAGGAAAAACCCACAATTCTCACTGAAATCACTTGAAACTCACAAAAGTAAAAATAAATAAAAATTTATTGAAAATTAAATAATCAAAAACAGCCATTACTTTTGAATTGTTGATTAACATAATTATTTAAAAAAACAAACTAATGAAACAGGCCTGGACAAAAATGATGGTACCTCTATAAAAGATTGAAAACTATTTGACCAGAGTGACATGATTAACTCAGGTGTGTCATTTAATTGACATCACAGGTGTTTCCAAACTCATAATCAGTCAGTCTGCCTATTTAAAGGGAGACAAGTAGTCACCCTGCTGTTTGGTGAAAAGGTGTGTACCACACTGAACATGGACAACAGAAAGCGAAGGAGAGAATTGTCCCAGGACATCCGAAAAAAAATTATAGACAAACATCTTAAAGGTAAAGGCTATAAGACCATCTCTAAACAGCTTGAAGTTCCTGTGACAACAGTGGCTCATATTATTCAGAAGTTCAAGACCCACGGGACAGTAGCCAACCTCCCTGGACGTGGCCGCAAGAGGAAAATTGATGACAAATTGAAGAGACGGATCGTTGGAATTGTATCCAAAGAGCCCAGAGCAACCTCCAAAGAAATTAAAGGTGAACTCCAAGGCCAAGGTACATCAGTGTCAGATCGCACCATTCGTCGTTGTTTGAGCCAAAGTGGACTTCATGGGAGACGACCAAGGAGGACACCACTGCTGAAAAAAAGTCATAAAAAAGCCAGACTGGAATTTGCAAAAATGCATGTTGACAAGCCACAAAGCTTCTGGGAGAATGTCCTTTGGACAGATGAGACCAAACTGGAGCTTTTTGGTAAGGCACATCAACTCTATGTTCATAGACTCAAAAACCAAGCATACGAAGAAAAGAACACTGTCCCTACGGTGAAACATGGAGGAGGCTCAGTAATGTTTTGGGGCTGCTTTGCTGCATCTGGCACAGGGTGTCTTGAAAGTGTGCAAGGTACGATAAAATCTGAAGACTATCAAGGCATTCTGGAGAGAAATGTGCTGCCTGGTGTCAGAAAGCTTGGTCTCAGTCGCAGGTCATGGGTCTTCCAACAGGACAACGATCCAAAACACACAGCCAAAAACACCCAAGAATGGCTGAGAGAAAAGCGTTGGACTATTCTAAAGTGGCCTTCTATGAGCCCAGATCTGAATCCCATTGAACATATGTGGAAGGAGCTGAAACATGCCATTTGGAGAAGACACCCATCAAACCTGAGACAACTGGAGCTGTTTGCTCATGAGGAGTGGGCCAAAATACCTGTTGACAGCTGCAGAACGCTCATTGACAAATACAGAAATCGTTTAATTGCAGTGATTGCCTCAAAAGGTTGTGCAACAAAATATTAAGTTATGGGTACCATCATTTTTGTCCAGCCCTATTTCATTAGTTTGTTTTTTTAAATAATTATGTTAATCAACAATTCAAAAGTGATGGCTGATTTTGATTATTTAATTTTCAATAAATTTTTATTTATTGTTACTTTTGTGAGTTTCAAGTGATTTCAGTGAGAATTGTGGGTTTTTCCTTCTTTAACTGAGGGGTACCAACAATTTTGTCCACGTGTGTAAATAAGGCTTCACCGAACCTCCGCATCCTCTGATTTCCGGCGCTCTAGGAGCCTATTCGTTGCGTTGATTGGTTGTATACCTACCCAATTGCTGCAGAGTGATTTGATAGACAACCTTTTAGCCCGCCTCCCTCCCTGTCGAGCGTGCCTAGACCCTTGTGCCTTCAGAACATGGGTCTAGCATGGCTAGGCTAGTGGGATGAGACATTTTGACTGAAAATAAGACAGAGAGACTTGGTAAGTTTTTGCAGTCTTACTATTATTGTGCTTACTACCACTGGCTTGGCATAAATTAGCCACTTCAGTCAGGTGATCTTGTTGATTGTATTATATATTAATTGGATTGAACACTGAAGTAATGTTGACGATCAACCTCGGGGTGTTTTTAAATTAGGAACAAACTCAGATGCTTCATAGGACTACATGATCGTGATACCTGTTTTTATTTCTTTAACCTCTCTGGTTGGTGGTCTCTTGATAGCAAACCCATTTCAGAGTGTTGTCCTTTTGTAAACACACACAACGCCGGTGGGGAAGCCGAGCTTAGAGGAATGCTTGAGCTTCAGGTCTCTGGACGCCTGTAGCCTGTGGATAAATTAGCCTGCCCTGGAGACGGGGCCATTTGGGCTTATCTCCAGCCTCCTCCAAATTGAGGTGGGAGTTGGTAGCAGCCAGAGGTATAAAGGAGATTTAGCCTATCCGACAGGGCATTAATCTCCGTACATCCTCAGCATCTTGCAAGTTTTCAAGCCTCAATCCCTCTGGATGTGCAAAGATTCGATGTCGCCGTGCATCATATAAGAACCTCATTGGAAACCTTTGAGAGCAGGTTCATGAGTACATCGCTTCAGTGTCAGTCTGTGCTAATAGAATGTATATTGCTGTGAGAATAATAACAGTGGAGGTTTAATTGTTGCGATGCTTCAGCAGGCCCTCTTAAGTGGAGGCTCAGTTCAAGTGGCTTAGTCTGACGCCGCCGTCAGTGCTCTAATCAGTACTGCTCCTTAATTATACAGATTTATGTTTCTATTTTATGACAGCTTCCATGGGGTCATTCCATGAAATCGGTGCCTTTTGCGTCCCCAAGAAACAATTAGTCATACAGTTATAACAACAAATTAATATTTCATTTAAAAATATAACATTACCCTGTCTTCTCTCCTTAATATAACATCAAATTAAAGTCAGTGAAATGTTATTTTAATTAATTTAAATTACTTTCATGCTGAAGAGGGTGAGGTTTTTGGCCTGTCCCTCACTGTTATTGTTGTATGTGTACAGGACTTTTCATTTGTAAAATGTAGGCAAAATGTTAAAATTTTTACATTTACATGTAGTTTAAAGTATGATCTTATTGTAAAACAGTGTTTTTGGTAATAATAATATATATTAACCATTATAAATAACCAATTTATCGACGTCCCCTGATTTCGTGTCAACCCTGTTACCCTAACTAAAAAACCCTATAAAAATAATGGTACATTCCAGATTTGACAGGATTTAAAGGATGTTGCATCATCTTGGAACCAGGATGCTAACAGCTCATTGACAAGTAAGTTTCTCTCATCTCTGATTTGGTATTTTGAAGTTTTTTCAAGGTTTAACCAGGGGGGGACAAGCATACAACGTCAATCCTGTTACCAGTTTTTAGCATATAAACATAATCAATTTTCTATTTTTCAAAATATAATCAATATCTACAAGTAATTATCTTTCAAAGTACATAGCTTGCACTTTAACTAGCATTTATTTTAGCTAGCTTCAAGCAAATTAGTTTAAAATGGTCAACCCTGTTACCTTTCCACAGTAACAGGATTTGACATAATTGACAAATATTAAATAACACAGCCTGAGATGGCACAATATAGTTTCCTGTCATTTTAGACCTTCTGTGATTCCTGGCTACTTAAAAAATAAAAATTAAATATAGTTTAAATTTTACATTTTCAAAGTTGAAAAGGCACCGGTTTCGTGGAATGACTCCATGACTTCATATCGCTGAAGAAAACTGATGTTTTTAAAGATTGCTCAGTATTTGGTTCTCCACTAATAGAAGAGCTTTTTGGATTTCATGAGCATAAAAGTTGTTTTATTCATATACTACCACATTAATAGGCTGGAAGGTTTGCAGGTCCCACTCCTGTCTCCTGAACTCCTGAACCTCAAGCAATTTCTGGGCGTTTCTTGCTCTTGTTACATTTTTACTGACTTTACTGAAAAAATACAAGCATGGTTAGATGTATAAACAACTCAAAAGCATCATTTGTGTAGTACAATACCGTTATAAAGCTATAAATCATGAAAACAGGAAAGATAAATTTGAATATCACAGATGTTGCCAAGACTGGTAAGAAAAAAAGACGGCTCTACACGCTATGGATGCTTTATTTGGATTTTAAATTGGTTTCCATACTTCTTCTCCTACCTGTTTTTGATAATCACAGCCTGTAGTTCAATTAAAAAGTCTGCGGTTACATCACTGTTGACTCCTTACTGGCGTCATTGTAGCACGAAGCGGCACAGATCTTCTTTTTTTTTTCTTTTTTTTTTACAGAACCTGTTTAGAGCAAATAGTTTATTGTTTTGATACATATTTTAAGATGACTTGGAGAATAAAGTGATTTTGATAGAATATCATGTTTTAAGCTTAGATTTCTCAATTTTCTCAAACAAACATGTTACAGATGAGTAGTGCAAGGACTTTTTTTTACTGATAGATATGTAATCACTTTAGATATTTAAGATTTTTTGGAAGATTTTTATGATTAAAAAAATATTTACAAGAATTTTCTTGCCAAATTTGGGGGATTTTTAAAAAATAAAATATTTAAGGTAAACTTTTAAGGAAATATTGAAATTTTCTTCCTAAAGGTTGTGGACATTTTATGAAATTTTGGGAATTTTTAACAGTCACAGTATACAAATCAGTATTAAGACCAGGGGTGGGCCAAAACCGGCCCTTCAGAGGGTCCAATCCGGCCCTCAAAGTGTAAAAATTCCAGAGAAGTCATTCGCTGTAGATTGTGAATTTGTAAAACCATAAATTTAAGATAATTTTTAGACCATGACAAGTTGTTTTGGTTATAAAGTAAAATACTAGATTGTTCATTGTTCTTTGCCGTTTTGTCTCATTTTTGTAATATTTTCCTATTTTTGTTAGTTATTGTGGTTTTTTTGTGACGTTTGTTGCTTGTCTTGTGTTTTTGCTGTTTTGAGTTTCCTTTTCATCTCGTTTGCATCGTTTGTTTATTTTTCATTTATTTTTTGTCGTTTATTTTTTTGTCATTTTGTTTCTCACTTTTGTCGTTTTGTGTCAAATTTTTTGAGTGTTTTGTCTTGTTTTTGTTGGGTTTTTTTGTCTGACATTTGTCGTTTTGATCATAAAAAATACTGCATTGTTGAGTTCCACATGACTAAATGTTTTGTTCCTTTGTAGACACTCTGTAATCTGGAAGTTGTAATGTCTAAATGATAAGCCACAGAGGTTCGGCTTGTGTCTTCATTGTACAGCTGACCCCCTCTTGGACGTCCCTTCGTTCTGCCCCTAGTCATGCTGCTATAGGCCTAGGCTGCTGGGGGACTTTTCTTGACGCACTGAGCCCTTCTCTATCTACCTTTACATTTAATATGTATACCGTTATTGCAGTACATTCACTCTGTTTCCCCCTGTGCTATTTCTCCGAGTGTCCCTGGTCCCAGAGCTGGATGCTTCAGATCTGCGGTCGATGTTCCACCAGCTGGTCCAGTCTCCACCATGTCCACTGTGGGATGCTGCTACTGACCTTCCACCAGCCCTCTGCTTCCAATTCCCTTTTTCCACGAGTCAACTCTGCATCGCCTTCAATATACTGTTATGCTAACTTACATACTGTTTGAATTTTACTGCTAGCTATATAAGGAGTATGTTTAATGTCAGAGCCGTACATCATAAGAGTAAACTATGAGTCAGTTTTCAATGTTAGCTTATACTTTGTCTGTGTCACATATCCTGTCATGCATGTATTCAAATGTGTGTTGTGTTTTCCTTGCTTTCTCACCCCTCCCTCTTCTCCCATCCCTCCCCCTTGCCCTCTTCTGTCCTTCTCAACCCGCCCGGCCAGCAGGCAGATGGGTCCCCCCTATTTAGAGCCGGGTTCTGCTCGAGGTTTCTTCCCTGTTAAAAGGGTGTTTTTCCTTGCCACTGTCGCCTTTGGGCTTGCTCTGGGGGTCAGGCATATGGGTTCTGTAAAGCGTCTTGAGACGATTTGACTGTAATTGACGCTATATAAATAAAATTGAATTGAAATTGAATTGAATTAAGCTTAGGGATAATATTGCTGAAATTGAACTTAATTTTCTTCCGAAATTTCAGGTTGTTCATAATGTTTTGTAAAAAAAAAAATGCAAACAGAATTCCTTTAATGTGAACATTTTCAGAATGTACATTTTTGCACTAAAACAATGGTAAAAATTTGGGGTTGCGGTTATTTAGTGGTTATTATGTTGTGATTTTACTGGTCACTGGAGATCAAATTGGGCTGAATATGGAACCTGAACTAAAATCAGTTTGACACCCCTGATTTAGACCCTTACCTATTGAAGATGCCTTGCTTTTACAAGTGCAGTTGCGTCATATCAAGAAGCTTTTGAAGCCATGAAGACTTTTAAAGCTTCATACATTTATAAAGCCTTATATGAACGGGGATTCTCTTAGATCATATCCTTCTTTGTTTTTAATAATAGCGCTCTTACTCACTGAGAGTGTGGGGAATACAGATGTACTCCTCTAGCATACACAGAGCCTTTGAATGAGTCATTCTGAGTATGTGTCCATCTCATGCCATCATGTGAGGAACACTATAAATATAAACCCATTCAATTACCCATCAGCTTCCTTCTGGCAGCACTTATGAACACATTGGAACAACGCAGGTCAAACTATGACTCAGCGCTACATTGGAGGAGATCCGTGTTCATTCACAGAAAGAAAGCTCAAATACAGTACAGACATCTGCTAGTTGTTGTTAGCACAGGCTTCATGCTGAGACATGGAAAAAGAAATCACATCCTATGTTTTTTCCTAGACGCCTGTCCTTCACCTCCATGAAAAGCATCATGAGATCAAGAAAAGATTTAAAGAGTATTCAAGACAACAATGTCTGCATAATCATGCACCAGGAATGTTGTTGATGATGGTCTGTTGTGGATGGTACATCCCTTTAAATGTTGCTGCAGCAAGCAGCTATGACCACATTATTTTGTTTTCATTTCTCAAGACTTAACCAGTGTATCTTCTGCTAAAGGAGAGAATCAACGAGTCTTCAAAGCACCTTTCCTTAGCATGTCGAGAATTCAACCAGCTCTCTTCATGGCTGCCACTTAGATATTTCTGGGTCATTTCATTCAGGAACTTTTGGCATATTTTTGACAGAGTGTAATGCTCCCCAAGCTTTACCAGTTTTTGTTTCTATATCATGTGCTGTTTTGGTGTAGCCTCCAAGATATAGGAAATCGTCAACTTTTTCGATTTCAGACACATCTACTGCACGCAATGTCTCTTCAGATGTTGGGTTAAGGTGCATGAACTTCGTCTTTCCAGCATTCAGGAAGAGTCCAGTCTGTCTTGTTTCTTGTTTTATCCGATGCAGAAGGTCTCCTGCTTCACTGAGAATGTTTTCCAGGAGGGCGATGTCGTTTGTGAATGCAAGTTCTGAGAGGATGTCGTCATCGTGTCTTCTACTTTGACAGTGCTTTGCTGTGCTTTAGATCTGCAAATAGCTGCTGTATTTTGTGAAAGTCACATCCTTTAGGAAACATTTACAGGAGTCCTCTGCTCGTTTCTGTCTCTGACACGGAAAACGTTGCAAACACATGTTGTAATATGAAGATGAACAGAACAGCCTACATTGATCAGTGCACATGGACATGGAAAGCATTAACTGGCTTCATAGTGAATGAAGTTAACACGGTACCTGCTACACATCAGCATGAGAATCATGACCAACCACTGCCAGTTTTACATTCTGAAAAGGATTCAAAACAAACTTTTTATTTTGATGCAATGTTTTCTTTGCACTGAGGTTTATGGCATCACACAGGATTCTACATCTTGGTGTATGGTCAGCATGTCAAGACAATATATGTGTTTGTTTGTGTTATCTGTGGAAGATATATTTCTTTGCTGCAAATGTCTCCCAGTACATCTCAGCTGACCCGTTTGATTTGGATGTGTCTCCGGTTATGAATTGCTGTATTCCAGGCCGAGCTGTACCTGTGATGGAATGAGCGGCATCTGATAAAGGGCTGCATTTAGATTCAGGATCACGTCCTCCGCTGTGTCCTCTCTCCAGTGATTCATGCTCACTCCTCCACCTCTGCCTGCCATGTAAATCAGCAGAGCAGCTGTTGTGGCCCGATCTCACACAACCTTCTCCTCCTAACCGGTTATTACTACGGCCTCCCGCCACTGTGACGGCGCTGATGATAGCATCGCTGCTCACACCTGTAAGAGCCACAGAAAATCCTCTTGTTTCCCATCTCAGTGGCACTCGTGATGTCTGTATTACCATTCTCATGCTAATTTTGAAACGGGGCATAATACCAGTCTGTGTCAGAGGATATCGGAGGTGAATGGAGCAGGAGAGAAAATCTATCTTTGGCTCTGTTCTCACTAGGGCTGGACCCAAATATCCCGAATATTCGAATTTTCGTTCGCTACAGCGGTATCCGGATATTAATTTTGGTATCTGAATATTTGCCCCCCCCCCCCGGGCGGACATTACCGGGCGGAGGAAAGAATATGTGGCGTTACTGTCTTCCCTCCGCCTTCGGCACACGTCTGCTCATATCGGCTCATCTCGTCCTGTGATCGCATAAACATATACACGTCTATAACATGTACACATATGTCGATGTGATCACCCCTTCCTCACCCCAGATGAAAATATTCGAACCTCGTCTCTTCCCTTCGCCTTCGGCCCACTTCGGCTCATCCCGCCGTGTTCGGCTCATCTCGGCTCCTCCATTCGTGTTTCTTACCACCACCCAAATGGCCGGGTGGCTGCTGACTCTGACGTCACGCTTCACTTCGTTGCATAAACACAAGACAAGATGCTGAAGACCTCCGCTGTTTCTTCAGTTTAACTGAAGACAAAACGAAGGCAAAATTTGGACCCAGGAGACCAGAGGAACGGACCCCCCCCCCCCCCCCCCATGGGACGTTACCGGCTGGAACGAATATTCGGATATTCGTCTTTAATAGGACCCGAGTATTCGGAGGCCAGAAACCACTATTCGGGCCAGCCCTAGTTCTCACTGGGATTACTTCCTTACGATCTGAAGACAAACATTTCTAAAATTAGACACACTGCTACACACTGCTACACAAATAATTACAGACAGCTGGTATATTACTTTGATGAAGGTATTTTTCCAAACATGATGAACTGTAAATAACTGGATAGTTGTTTGGGAGAACAGAAACTAGAAATTGTCTCTGAAAGACAAGCGAGACAAAAAGGAAACGGACATCGACAGAAATGAGAAACAAAACGACAAAAACATGAGACTAACGAAAGTGAGACAAAAACAACAAAAACGAGACAAAAGATTACAAAAAACGAGACACAAAACGACACTGAGCAGTCTAGCATTTTACTTTATGATGAAAATAACTTGTCATGGTCTAGGAACTGATTTAAATTTGTAGTTTGACAAATTTACAATCTGCAGTTACTGTCTTCTCTGTCATTTTTACACTTTGAGGGCCGGATTGGACCCTCTGGAGGGCCGGTTTTGGCCCGCGGCCCGCATGTTTGACACCCCTGCTTTAGGGGATTGTCACAATTAGAGCATTAACACATTGTGGTTCAAAAGTTCCATTGCTGCTCTAAACATGAATCCATGCACTGCTTGTTCATGTGTCCGAGGTTTCTGTCAAGACGAATCAATTGAAGGAAGAAGAGTAATGAGGGAGGATTTCTTTGTTTTTACCCATGGGGTATATCATCTATTTATAGCCTCTTAATATTCACTCAATACGTTTCCCACTGTGCTGCCTCTGTCGAGCGCTCCATAAAGCAAGCCTCACAACCTTTCATCTCGTCTCTGCTGGTGACGGCGGTGGCTCGTTCCAGCAGAGGCATTAGCACCTAACAGCCTGAGGCGCCTTCAGTTTTCTCCTCCTGATATTTTAAATTCCCCAACAGGTTGCGCTCAAAAATTAAGTGAAAAAGATGAGCATAGGGTGAAAATCGTGACACGCTTAAATCAATATTTGAAAATAACCAGATAGTCTTCTTGAGAGGACAGGAACTCGAAACTGTCTCTGAATTTAAATATCTTGGTGTGACTCTTGATTCCACATCATGTTTTGTTGAAGAAATGCCACTCTTGGTCCTTTGAAGTTTGCTGTAGTGGTGTGTTTATTAGTATTTCTGTTAATGCGGTGGATTTACCAATAAAGTATGGATCTGCAAAAGTACGTTAACCCAGAGCATTTTCTGATAACACGTTTTATAGGAATGTCAGAGGACAGATCAAAGGGTAGGTCTATCTATTGAGCTATGGATCTATCTACCTATCTACCTTTGATAAAGGCAAATATTTGATGAATGTCCTTACATTTTTGAGTACTATTAAATATAATAATTAGCAGAAGTCATCCTTAAGGGCAGGGGTGTCGAGCTCATTTTAGTTCAGGTTCCACATTCAGCCCAATCCGATCTGAAATGACCAGTACAATCATAACATAATCTATAAATAATAACTCCAAATCTTTCCTTTGTTTTAGTGCAAAAAAGTCCATTCTGATAATGTTCACATTTAATGAATTATCTTTTTACAAAACATTATGAACAACCTGAAATTTCTTAAGCAAAATAAGTGAAATTTCAACAATGTTAAGGATCAGTTTGCCATTTCCACATTAAAACTTAAAGATCACAGAGTGTCTACAAAGACACACAACATTTACTCACCGGTATCTGGAACTGAAAAATGTAGTATTTTATAATGAAACCAGAGGAAGAGGCACATCTGGCTTCACGTTCTTCAAGGAGCTTCTTGATTAAAATTCGAACAATCCTTACACACCTGAGGAGATCAAATAAAGGCAAATAGTAGTTTCTATCCTTGATCTTTCCATTAAGCGCTCCACTCCTGTGCATTATTCATCCTCCATACCAAGACAGGAGAGGACTGTCGATGTGTGATCAGTGTAGACATGTGGACGAGTCTCTGATGCTGTGCCAGACGGAGAAATCATTAAGCAGCACTGAGGTTATGTCTATTGACTATTGTTCCAGAATGATGGGAATTTACATTCTCTCCATGAAGATGATCCATCAAGATGGCACTTTCAAGTCTCTTCAGTGGATTTAATTGAAAATTAGCATGTGCTTTGTATTGATTTTTCTTGCCTGCAGTGGAATCATGTCTAATACTATAATATAGTTTGCATATTTGCTAGGAAATCTCTCACACCATGAATTTGATGTGTGGATGATGTAATCCAGCTCCGACCACCTGTCTGTTTAATGGAGCCACTGAGCGCCGTAAAAGCGACCGTTAGGCTGTAATGGGTGGTGGCATTACATAACTGTCTGTCCACTTACCCCTTTAACTGTAATTGGTCTTAGAATAGAAGTCACCCCCGCTTCTTCGCCGTTAATGAGTTCACCTTTGACCTTCTGTAACCAATGCACTGTGGGGAAAAAGCACGAGAACGAAGCCGATCTGTCTGTGCATATCGATGTTTTGTTCCATGTTGTGTAGCAAATGTGGTAAATATCATCCGTCCATCCATTATCTATACACCGCTTAATGCTCATTAGGGTCGCGGGGGAATGAAGTCTGGACTTAAAGCAGAGGACACCGTGGACAGGTCACCATTCTATCACAGGACTACACTTAAGGCCTCCACACACACTGCGATTTTAGCAGTCTTGTAAGTTCACAGCTCTCTACCAGGCGTAAACTAACCGTGACGTCACTTGTTGGTTTCAACACAGAGAAAATGAAGCCCGGATTTTGCTACTTCCTGGTCGCCATTTTGGATTTTTTTGGAGCCAGTGACGTAAAAAGCGTCATCAAACAGGCTGGACCGGAGAGCAACTCGGAGCAGGACCAGTCAATGGGACTGTCAATCAAGTATAGCCACGCCCCCTGGCTCCGCCAACTTTAACGATTTATTTAAAATTCAGTATTGATTTATTTTAAGATCGGCCACCTGATCTCTCATTTTGACCATGAAAACTAACGGGAAAAAAATCCTGAGCTGTAGAAAATCAGTCTATCAAATTTTATTTTTTCCAAAAATGAATTGGGGTCTATGGAGCAAAAGCTTTTTGGAGCCAACCCGAGCGGACGGCGTGATATTGCAAGTTTTTGACACTTCCGGGTTGGCTTCAATTCTGGAGCCAGATGCTACGTCCATCTTTATATACAGTCTATGCTCTCTACACTGTACGGCATGAATCTAGTAATGTTTGGACACGACGTGAAGTTTGCTCTGTGCAGATTGCACAATGAAAATGCAGCTGAATCTCAGCCTATGATGTATGCGAGTCGACGTGAATGCACAGTAAGCATGCGTAGTCCGTAAGTGGAGCTTCTACAATCACAGGGAAACTAGCCAAACATAAACTAAGTGCTGTAGCCACTATTTAAATTTAAATTTAAATACCCAGCACAAAAAAAGCGTTCAGGAAATTACAAAGCTGTAATTGCATGCATCACCACATGGAGCTAAACCTACAACCCCGCTCTAAATATGGGTTTAGCACACAGATAGTGGGCAGCTTTCATTGCCAAGGAAACTAATGCACAACCCTCCTACCCCCTCTTCTTTTGTTTCCATCCAATATCATGGATCAAAAGAAACTTGTGCTGCATGTCACGCTGCACAAGAGATCAAAATGTTCTCTTCATGTTTCACCATCAAACGGAGGCAGGATGAGTACGAAGGAGCCACCAATCTCACCAGCTTGTTTTTTTCTTTAAGATCTTAAAAGTGCAGACCTTGTCCTGCTCAGTGGAGTGGTTATCTAACATTTATTACAGCAGCAGTTCAAGGACGCAGCCAGGCACCAGCCGACCTCAGACATGAAAAAAACAAAAAACAAAAGTGTTTGGAGAAAGACAGGGGCTACTTTACTATGCTGCTTTTATGTGCCATGAGCTGTAACGGCTGTAAAGCGAATCACTGCTCTGCATTTCTTGGAAAGAGCTAATAAGAAATATTCTTTTTACTATCCAGCACACTGACAGAGTTGTTGAATTATGTTCAACAAGCTTTAATCTTGCAGAGATACAGAAATCTTCAACAAATCCGTGGATCCAGACTATAAGCTGCATCACTGCCAAAATCTAATCACTTGGTCCTAGTGTCATTTCTGACCTTTCCTGAAAATTTCATCCAAATCTGTTGGTCCATTTTTGAGTACAGACGGACAAATGTAAGCCGACTGTCACATAACTCCGCTGCGTTCCTTGGCGGAGTAAACAAATAACTCTTGGGGTACTACACTGCAGACATCTGTAGATCCATTTAGTTCCTGCAGGAATCTTTAAATGTGACGCCTTCACAGACAAAGAGAGACACTCTATGACTGTTTTTTTTATTTACGTTGTTAAACATATGAAACAGATACAATAAATGATATCTCAAATGTTTACTTTAAATTGTTACAAAAGTTATCACAAACTGTACACATCATGACAGTAGTTGCAGTTGTTCTTGCTCCATATAGAATCAACCAACAGGCAAACGATTACAGCTCAAAGCTCTAAACTCCTAAACATGGAATAACTTGATAAGGTAGAGTTGGCTTCACTGTGTTTGTAGTTTGACCAGTTGTTCACAATTATCACAGAATAAATTTCACTCGATTACAAGTCTGAGCTTTTTCAAAGTATCACCAAACAATAGAAATACATTGTGATGTCTCTATTTCCATAAGTTTACGACAACTTCTTCAATTTCACTTTTCAGTATATACAAGCAGTGCCATCGACAAGTATATATATACAACTGTAAACACAAAGATCAAAATTGCAAATACTCTTAACATACTCATTAGTCACATTTTCGCTCGATAACATTTTTTTTTAAAGTGGTGACAGGCATGCTACGAGTAAAAATATTGATTTATTTTTTATATTAAGGGCAGAGCAGGGAAAAAGCATCATTAACTGCATGTGCAAGTAAGATAACAGTACATAGCCTTTTTTCTATTTGCTATGTTGATTTCTTATTACTCACAAGTAAGGAGAAGCTGAGTCGATGTTTCGTGTTTGAAGCACTGAACTTAATTTCATATGGCTCAATGGAAAAATACACACAACATCTGCAAATGTTAGATTACGTGTAGTTTATGGACTTTAATTCCCTGAATTTGCAACTGCAGAGGAAAAGAGTACAGTAGAGTTTATTCTCTCTCAAGTGTTTATGTTGAGATTGGTGTACTGCATACATTGATTTATGTTGGCAAATAAGTGTTTGCTAACATTCACTCCTCCTTAGCTGCTGTTGTTACCACTGTGAGGCAATACAGCAATGTTTAAGAAAGTTCTTTAAACAGTGCGTTTTGGATTTCAGAAAGCCAGCTTCTCATTTTTGTCACCTGAAATACCAGCTGAAGCTACCTTGTTAAATATTATTTATAGCATAAAAAGTCAACATACTGTCGGGGTCTTACATATGCACTCGACTGCTACATATATGAGGTCATGCTGAAGTCTGAGGCCATGTCCCCAAGCAAAACTTTAGCATCTTTAAACACTGATGATCCATGTTGAAGACAATGCATTGTTATTTTAATCCAGTGTAGAGCCAGTTGGGTCAGTATATAATTGAGGGACTTTTGAAGTCCATGGGATAAAACTTGCAGACATTTTTACAAACCGTTAAAAAGCGAACGTTTTTCTGATCATGTCTGTACAAATTCCATAATCATTTATTATGGAAGAAATCACTTATTAATAAAAAATGAATGGATGTCACTAAAATGTCTACTAAATAACTGTCTGAATTTAAAACAACCAACTACTAATTAGCTAAACAATAATAAAATGAGCGTATTCTAACCCTTTTGATTGCGTTCTTTTTATTAAGTTGAGATAATCATGACAGATATTTCTTTTTTGGGCAATAAATCAAATTTTATATGGACAGTAACAAATTGTGTCGCTTTCAGCTAAGTTCCCCATTACAAAAACACCTCTCAAGGAAGTGTGTTAATTCCAAATCACATGACCTGCTCCACATGATGTCATTTCCTCCTGAAGAAAAGACCGGAAAGACTCCAAGGCTTTCTGAGTTATTTAATATAAAGTAGTGTGTGAGTCAAGTGTGGATTTAGCACATGTCCACAGGTCTATTATAATATTTTTATAAATATATTTCAATTTCAATTTTACTCAGTTGTATATATAATATGTAGAAGAATATTTTTCTAAAAATGCCATGTGGTGTTTAGTTATAGGCGGCCATGTTGATTTTAGGCCTGAAAACAGCAAAAATGTCAGCTATGATACCTATCAGCTATGTTACAAAAAATCCCACAATTCTATATTGGCCCAGTTAGTCATGTATTTATAGTTTGTAAAATATATTAAGGACAAATGTCAGCTATGTTTTATTTAAGTAGTCTGTTAAAGTGCCAAACATGAGCTCATAAGCAAGACAGAGGTCAGATTTATGCATCGTTGTGTGTACTTCTAAACACCTCTCCTTCACTTTTAATTCCGCCTCATAAAATTAGAAAGAGGACAAACCAGTTTGTTTGGCAAATATAATAATATCACAGATAACATGTTTGCCCGTTACTCATCGATCAGCCACACCATTAAAACCACCATCCTAACTAAATCCTTGTCCTGCCACCAAAACTGCACTGACCCATTGAGGCTTGGACTTCACCAAACCTCTGAAGGTGTCTTGTGGTATCAGGCATCAAAACGTTAGCAGCAGATGGTTTAAAAAATTGTGAAATAAGGTCTGTCTGTTGCACTACCATCAGAGAATGCAGCTGCTTTGCTGGAATTGTGCACTGTGGCCGCTGTGGCTCAGGTGGAAGAGTGAGTCGTCCAATAATTGCAAGGTTGGTGGTTCGATGCATACAAGCATTTTTATAACAGCAGCTCCTTGCAAAGCAGCTCTGCCACCGTAGATGAATGAGAAAACATCGTAAAGCCTTTCAGCTTTGAGTACTGCCAAGATGGAAAAGGACTATCTATGTGCAAATCATTTCCCATTGTCTGCAACAATGCTTATGTAGGTGGTCCTTGTCAAAGAAGAATAACCATAACTGCAGGACCTTAGGTTTCCCAGCAGAACATTACCCGGAGCATCATCGTAATGCCAATTTGACTCCTGTAAAAGTCTCTAAGATCTCTCCACTGCTCATTTTTTTCATCTTTCAGCACATTGGTTTCAAGAAATGTTGGCCTGCTGCCATTTAGCACGATGTTAACCCTTCATAGGGCAAGCAATCATATTTGGTAGCTTCCACACATAATAAATATGGCGTTGATCCCGGCTCTCAGTGAGGCTGTGAAGCACGCAGTTTCCACCCAGCCAATCAGCAGAGATCACTCTATGTCACAGCACACTACATTGTGACATTTGACCAATCAGCAGAGGCCTGGAATGTATCAAACTTTCTCTTTTCTCCGAAGTTGGGAAAAAGACGGACTTGCGGCTCAGTTCTCTTCCATATTTAAGGTCGAAACATCAAAACTAACCATGGTTAGTTGACGAAACACACATTTTACGGTTGAGTAGTTGTGCTAAGTGATGGTATATATACATTTCTCGGAATATTTTTTTAATCACTACCAGGTAAGGAACCATATATGGTAACTTGACTGACCTTGAATTTTAATGTCCGAAAAGTACAAAAGCCTCGCAATGTCTTCCAATATCACTCCAGGGCTGAAATTTTTGAATTTCAAAGTATTTCAATGAAGGCCCTTTACAGGTAAAGTGAATAACATTTCTGTACCTGTGGTTTTATTGTTGTGGCTGACTGGTGTAACTTTCATCCAGTTCAACAGAGTAGCACAGAGCTGCTAATGTTAGCCTAAAATCTTACGTAGTAAAGGACAGGACTAGATTCCATATTGTGAAATATTGCCCATTAAGTTACCACAGGTAGTTGTTGGTAAAGATAATAATGATCACCCCAGATATCCCGAGAATTTGGAGCCAAAGCATGACCTATGCACCAGTGTTTCATGAGTTTTACTTCACTTTCAGTTGCAATATAAGGGAAATTTAAAGTATAGCTTCAGCTTTTTCTGACCAACACTGCTTCAGTTTCCAGTCATGAACATAAATCGAACTGGTGTGTACAAAAATAAGTTTGAATTTGTCATTTTTAAGTTTTTGTAAGGTTCAGGCGGGTTTGTAGGAACAACTTTACTATGAAGTGATTACAAAGACACGTTCATTTGATTGTTGTTAATCTCGCTGTACATTTGTTTGCTACATGTATCTGCTACTTTTCTCTAAATAGAGGAGTCCTGCTGTGACTGGTGGATTTTCTGAGAGATTCACCCAGCCCTTCAGTTACCTGCAGTTTTTTTTTCCAACTAAAACCTGGATCACGACTCAGTGGATTTATTGAGTGTTTTCAGAGTAAATGTGTTCATGGCACTGAGCAGTGTAGCCCTTTAGCTTTGTGCCACTTCAGAGTAAAATGGTAACACACTAAAGAGCTCTAGGGCTAGAAAAATGTCGCTCAAATTATTGAATTGTTTGACAGAGTTGCTAAGGACTTGCTGTCATGAGGCCTACCATTCATGTTGTAATTGGTTGGTAAATGAACAATTTTAAAGCAAGTGTATGAAATACTAACTCTTGAACTGAGTGACTGAGTGCTGTGCATAGCCAGCTCTGTAGTGCACTTGGAAAAACTTGCATTTGAATGAATACATAAAATGGTAGCACAACCACATAAGAAACATATGGGATTGAATTTAGTTTTCATACAACATGCTCTCAAGCGACTGATAGGCAACAAAACTTCTCAGAAACTAAACAAACGTCCGGTTTCTTACAGAGATGATGACTCTCCCCGCGGTCATCAGGGAGTCTGTGGAGGTTTGGGTGAAGGACACGAACCTTGACTCTCAAAGCTTGCTGCTCTTCCGGGCCACTGCAAGGTAAAATATCACACAGATTTACAGAGGGATCCCATGTGTTTTTGGTAGTTAAGCAGGTGTTTTCGTGAATCATGAGGACACACTGTGATCATAGGCAAGTTTAGCTCAGATAGGTCAGATCTTTACTCTAAAAAGACACGTTAAATTCAACCAAGCTTTAATTGTGATCGTCACATCTTAACTGAAAATCCCCCAAAATAAACAGTTTGCTCTATCTAGATTCTGTAAATCTGTGAAGCCATTCAGCTGTGACCAACCATCAAAAGACAAAAATTCAGGGACTTTTCAGCTGAACTGGGTTGATCTGCAGGCAGTGTTTACACAAAGCAGTAGGGAGACAAGTATGGAAACAAATAAAATTAAAGCTGCAAGCAGTGTTGGTCGGGTCCTTGCATCCTTGCAGCTCGGCTATCCCAGGCATGTCCACCAGATGACGCTGTAACTGAGAGTATATATCGGCCTATGGATGTGATTTGGGCCGGGCACTGATGGCACATGTAAAGTTTGAGGCAGATTGGAGCATGCACGGGCTAGTTAGACAGCACTTCCTGTTTTATGGTGCAACATCTAAAATGCATTCCGCTGGTTGCCATTTCCGCATCCTCTGACTTTTGCGGAGCATTTTGATAACTTTTGATCACCCATGCCTGGTGTACATCCTGGCCAAATTTCAGCTCTCTTGCGGTTCAAAATGGCTGACTTCCTGTTGGGTTTTAAGTATTGGTGCAAGATGCCTTTTTTGTGCTTCCTGACGAGTTACATATGCGTACTGAATTTTGTAGCTGTAGGTGAAATGCGGTCCAAAGGCTGAATTTTCATAATATGCCAGGGGGCACTATTGAGCCATTTTGGCACACATGCATGCCATTCCAATAAAATATCGAATTTTTCACCAGTCCTTGTGTGTGTGCAAATTGTAACACGTTTTCGAGTATTTTTAGGGCATCAAAAATGCGTTTCTTCCGTCCGACATAGAAAATATCATAAGAGAATAAACACATAGGTTTCAATAGGTTTGTGGTGCTCGGACTCTAAATATAAATTTAAAAAAAAAGTATATAGTACGGAAAAAACAAATTCTTTCCTATATTAGCACTTTGGAAAATCTACATGTTGATTCAAGTCATCAGAGAAATTCAGCTTTCTCACAATGTCTAGCCATGGTTGTGCTGTTTCCACTTTATATTGCAGTTAAAAATTAGCCTACAGTGAGTAAAAATGTGATGGGAGCAAAAAATCAGAGGTACAGAAGGTTAAACAGTGGCTACAATAGAGGGTTTTCTTTTGATCGCTACACTTACGTAAATCATGACAAAACATGTCAGGTGTATGCTGAGTGTCACAGAATTCTTAAATGAATCCCTAAACCACCTTCATGCTTCGTATCGTATGAATCCTTCGATTTTTACCTTGTAGAGTCCAGTTTCTCACACATGATGCTCGTGTGTTCATTAGTGTGGACTAATTAGAGCACTCATCTGCTGCTTCTTTGTTGATCAGGGTCTGTCATTAGAGAGTTTATCTGGTGTGGTCCCACTGCACAAAGCATCCCCAGGAATAGGTCCAACTCTTTTAAGATGAGCCGAGTATTCGCGACACTGATGTTTTGACAAGAGCTAGACAGAATTATTATTTTTTTGTCTATGATCACAGGTTTTTATAAAAGCCTTGAGTAGTTTTACCACTAAAAATAGGTAATCACCTGTATTTTCCTATTCGTCAGGTTGGGAGTGGCAAAAGAGGAGAAGAATTGATAACATGTGAAATATGAAATTACATGAACTGGAGTGAAACAGTTGGCGTTTGTCAAAAGAATGAAATATGTTCATAATCACAGGGTTGTCTTAGTTGCAAATTATCTTGTTAACATGTGAATTAGTCACCAAAAGTCACCGATTTGCAAAGCCAGCAACAAAAAAACTCCCAGGTACATGCTAAATGCTCATTACCGTTCTCTGTGTTTGTTTCTACATGTGTTAAATACACTTAAGACAGTAGTGAGCCCACCTTTGACAAAGCTAGGCCAGCTGGACAATACAGTTTCTTTCTCTGTGTTGAACACAGAGATTAAATTAAACTTCTCATTGGGTTTTGGGCAAGGCAACTAATAAATCTGCAAATCAAAAAATATCCCTTCAAGCTCATTGTTAGAGTTGTTGGAATTTTTAGGAGAATATTGGTGTAAAATCCTTCAATCCCAGATTAAAAATATCAACATCCGTCAAACTTTAGAAAATAGTTGTTGAAAACGAAATAGCAAATGGGAATAAATATTTTCGTTTTCAATAGATATTACCTTAGCTATTTGAATTTGCCTCGGGATTAATAAAGCATCCATCCATCCATCCATCTGACTCTTCACCTCTGTTTCTATTTTTTTCCCCAACAAATTCCAACCCTTTCTAGTCAAAATCATTGTTTTATTTACCTTGGTGTGGTCTTTTTATATCCTAGAATCCTGAACGAAATAAGGAATTGACCTATTTTTGCCATTCAAAAACACAGATTTGAATTTCTTCTCACTTCTGAGCCATTTTAGAGCAGGAAGGGATTATTTTCATGAAAAAAAAAACCTCAATAAGTAAATCTGATTCACAGAGATGAGTTTTTGGGGATTTAATCATCAGCTGCAGTGAGAAAATCAAGAAGAGGAGGAGGAGCTGAATGACAAATCTGCAACAACAATCAGAAAATCTGACTCTGATGATGTATCATTGCTTTGACTTGCTGAGCATTGTACGTATTCATGTCAAGGCCACACTCAAGAGCTTCTCGACATCTCTGTAAATGTGGGTCCTTTGAAAAAGGGGGAAAAACGGAGTGAGAAGTGAAAGAATTGTGTGTACCTCTCCCAGAGCATGCCAGTGCGTGATGGGTTTCCGAGGGTAAGCCAACATTTCGTTCCAGTGATCTCGTCCAAGACCCTCAGCCTCTGGCCCAGTGCGACACACACCAATCACCTCATTATGTCCAACCCTGTTAGTAGTAAAGCATACACATTAACACGCTTTTGTATGCACATTTGTAGTAGATCTAAAACACAAAATCATGGCTAATCTGAGATATAAGTCCGTATTTCACCAGCTTTAAATATCTTGAAACGAAACTGGAAGTTTGTGAAGGTCGTAAGCAAAAAAGCTAACTGACCTCTATTAGCTCTGAGCAGAAAGTTCAGAGAGTTCACCTGAAAAAAATCACAAGCTGTATTTGATTTAAACTTGGCGATCATAGCTGTAGAAGGAGCCTCCTTGTGCACCACTCCCAGCCCTCCTGCAGTGCTTGCATCACTTCCTGGAAATCCTGTTATGTAAACATGTCAAGCGCCATCTGTGATGAGCACTGAATCTCCTAAACTGTGTCAAAATGGCGACTAAAAGAAGTCAAAGAGAGCCAAATCTGGGAGTGGAGCAAAAAACCCATGCCTAATTATCAGACTCACCTCAGAATGTAGAACTTTCTTGACAGTAAAACCCCTAAGGGACTAATTCCTGCTGCACCCATGACCTGATACACCTTGTCCAGTCTCAACCATATCTCCAAAAAATGTTCCTCTACAACTTCACTGCATTCTCAATTACATTTTAGGGGAAGCATAACTTAGTTTTGTGTTTTCTCACCTTTGACATTGTGGGAATGGTGCCCAGTTTCAAAGAACCACAAAGTCAATGTAAGAAAGTAGAACGAGATGAAGGCTTAAGAATGCATCAAGACTTCCACAAAGGAGACCAGTATATTAGTTTTGTTTTCTGTAGTTGTCCTTTTTGGTTTTTACATACTTTCTGGTTTGGCTGAGGCACCATAACTACGTAGTTGTGTTTAAGAATATATGTTTTGGTAGACTTTTTTACAAGGTGGCAACCAAATTACTTGGTTAGGGTTAATAAAACAACATCCTAGTTTGGGTTAAAAATCCATTTCCTACGTAACCAGGGTGATGAGTCCCTCCCCATCAGTGTATGATTGGTTGACTAAAAAGGAGCAACAGTAACACAGTGATATAAAAGGGAAATATATGTTAAGTACAAACATATTTGTGATATATTATGACAAACAAAATTTGGCATAGAATACATTTTCTTACAAGTGTAACAGAGAATGCAGTTTAGCTCAATTTTGTAGAGACTGGGTTGCTGGTTTTGGAGACTGCAGGCTCTTCCACTGTGAAATCTGCTGTTTCTTCTCTTAGTGGTAGCTGAAGACCCCCACTTTCAGCACCACTGACAATCCTCAAGATAAAGGTCTGCTCATCCCAGGTACTGGTATCACACGGTCTTCTGGCTCGTGACGGGGTTAGGCACTACGAACGGCATTGGAACCGCATGATCACCTCTCATAGAAGCAGTTGAATTCATTGTGAACATCAGTCTCAAATCTTCAAATTTTCCTCTTTACCTGTCGACTCCATTGACTTTCAGTTGTTACATACTACTGTTCAAAAGTTTGGGGTCACTTAGAAATGTCCTAATTTGTGCGAGAAAAGCTGTTTTTTTCCAATGAAGATAACATTAAATGAATGATAAATCCAGTCTAGACATTGTTAATGCGGTAAATGACTATTCTAGCTGGAAATGGCTGATTTTTAATGGATTATCTCTATAGAGGTACAGAGGAACATTTCCAGCAACCATCACTCCTGTGTTCTAATGCTACACTGTGTTAGCTAATGGTGTTGAAAGGCTAACTGTTGATTAGAAAACACTTGTGCAAATAAGTTAGCACACAAATAAAAGTGTGAGTTTGAAAGGAGTATTGAACTCACCGATCGTAATCCATCACCATGATGGACAGACTGACTTGTTCCACGTTCTCTGGGGGAATGTCGAAGATGATGGCCTCGTTGTACACTGGGTTAAGTGTGCTTTTCTTGGTGGTTGTTTTTCGCTTCTTTAACCTCCGTCCATCACATAGTAGGTAAACTTTCACGTACGGATCTGGGAGACACAAGTTCACTGTTATATTATTTGCTCATTTGTACATCTGTTGGAATCCAAGTTAGAAACAAATGCCAAAGGGAAGGCTATTTATTGGACTCCGAGTTGGCTAAGATTTTTACTTTATATCCACGTTTTGCTTTTGATGTGTGCCTTATTTTACCTGAAGAGCCTGTGATGTCCATGGCTTTGAGGTTTCTGCATTTGATGACTGTCAGGGTCATTCTCCCTGCTGTGGGGAGATAGCACAACGAGTACATGATCTCTCCCAGGTCAATACTCTCCTGGTGGACAAAAAGAAAGACAACAAAATCAATTTAGCACATTTTAAATGCTTTGGCCACATTCTGTGGATCAAAATGCCAGAGCATAGGAATAAATAGGTCAGCTTATAACAGAGGTCATATTCGGTCACTAAATACTGAGCATTTGATTAGCATTGTGCTGCAGGCTATTGTGATAGTTTGCGCTTTCAATCCTTCAATGCTGATTAGGCACCAAAACTTTGCTGTTAATCATTTTTTATTACACTGTTATCTGATCTGTTAGTTGAAAAGCACTAAGTTCTTACTTGTTGTCTCTAGGGATGGTATTGTTGTTTTGTTTGGGCCAAACACAAATATCTCAACAACTATTGGTTGATTTGCTGTAGAATTTTGTACATACAGTCGTCATCAAAAGGTGAGTTTTACTTCGTATTATGAACCCCTTAAATTTCCTTAAAGACCTTCTCTGGTGACAATCTTGCTTTTTTCTTGTGTTGCCAACGTGTCCACATGGGTTTTGTTTTTGTTTTTTTGAAAATTCAGTGTATGGATAATTTTCCAGTGTTTGAGGCTGGGGTAGATCCAATCCACTCATTCTATAGAAACTTATTTTATGGCATTAAGGGATTTTTTTCAAGGAAGAACTTCTAAATATGTCACTTTGATACGCATAGATGAGATTTTAGGAGGTTAATCTTTAACTGAAATGGGAAACAACACCACTAGGCTGACATTTTTGGTTATTAGGGCATTATCTTGAAAACCATCGGCTCAACAGTTTAATTTGTTCATTTAGTTTGGTTTATGACCAAATACCCAAATAACTGCAGGCGTTCCCATTGTCATCTGTACTTTATGCTTTGTTCATTTACAATGAGCATTTGCTTAGTTTATTAGCAAATGTTAACATGCTAAATTAAGATGTTGAACTATGTTTCCTATCTGCTAAATATCCACATATTACTATCATTTTCAGTCACCACTACTGCCGACTATTCATTTTACATCCAACAAACCTCACTTCAGTCACATCAGCTGAGCTTGTTAGGGGCTTCGTTAGCTAGCTTCCCAAACGAAAAACAATTTTAGCATTTACTGAAGCTAGAATGTAGCTTAAAAATCATTATTTCAGTATTCATCAACATTTCATGCTGCCTATCTTATTATTAAGGTGCTATGGTGTGTGAAGTTAATTACATCAACTGAAATAAAGTAAATGTTGTTCGTTTAATAGCTTAAGCTAAAACCTGTACTGTGTTTGACTACTCATTATCGACCATATGTAGTCTGTCTGTTGTCCAAAAACAGATGACCAGAAACGTAAACAGAATTCTGAACTTACAGTTGCTTGTATCTGTACCTAAGTCCCGAAAAGACCTAAATATTTCTATTCTCGCAGGGTAGAAAATTGTGTGATGAGTGATATCAAAGAGCAGCAAAATAAAACACTTTACATCTTGCTTTTAGACTACCATCAGGGTTTTGTATGAGAACTAAACTCCATGAAAATTGAAAACCTTGAAATCAATACAGCAATTTTCTTGATAACTGAGCAAGTTTTTTTCCTCCCAAAACTACATTTTCTGGTTTGCTGACAGTGTGGTTTTCATAGTATCTTGTAAAATATCTCTTATTTTCCAGTCAAATCCAATATCCATATACCATAAAAGCTCTCGTATGTCATACAGACAGCTCTTTAATCTTGGTTCAGGTCCATAAAGTAACTAAAGTTGCCCTCAGGTGTATCAACACAAAGGATAAGGAACGGCTAGAATAATCCAAGTGATAAACTATAACGAGATCTGTGTACAAAGTTGTGGAATAGTTCAGGAGAAAAACTGCAACCAAAAAAATGTCCTGTGTCTTGATGTTACAAAAGCATAAATCACTGTTCTCTTGTTTTTGAGTGAATGACAAAACTCTACATCAAATTTCACCAATGTTTAGGGAGTCAGCAGATGTCCGGCTAATTTATAGACTAAACTGAAGACATCTCCTTCCAATGGGGCCAGAAATATGTGCTCATAACCTAAATCATAACTTTTGAGTCTGTGTTAGCCAATCTTCCAGTCTTCCAGAAATTACATTTCAATACAGCTAAACTGCATTCTTCCGAAAACGTAAGCCTGAAAGACCAAAATTCAACGAAGGCTGCTGGAGAGGTGGATGGAAGCAAAAGTCAGCAAACAGGACTTTCACCTATCAGATTGGGCTTTTCAATTCCACTATTTTTAGACTTAAGTATCGTTTTTACTTGTTTTTTACTATTGGTTTCCATTCACTGTTTGCTTAGGTTTAGGCTCCAAAACAACAAACTCGTATTTCAGAACATTCTACACCCTTTCTTGACATGTTTGAAGGTCCTCTGGTCCAGCCCCATCTAATACATGACTAGCTGACTGGAAAGGAGCAAGAATAAAGCAGTAAAATGAAGGGAAAGGGTATGTTAATTTTACAGTGTATTCAATGTAATCCAGCAGGAAATACATTTCCCTCAAGACAAAGATGAGAATGGATTTTAGTTGTATAGGAATGTAATTTCTCTCCTAAAATCTTGTTGCTTTTAGAAAGCAGCAGCAAAAATCATCAACTTTTCACATGTGAAGGCAAATGGATAAGGTGGCTTTTTTTTTTTTGATCGAGAGAAAAAAAATCCAGTCAAGTTAATCCCCATGCAAAGTGAAAAATTGTAGTTATTGTGTTGCAGCTAATTTAGACTACGTAAGCTAGAGTGACCAGAAAACAAAGGGTTAGCGTTTCTCACAATTAAAGCAATCATCAGCAAAGCAGACAGGCATGAACAAATTATGATAAAGGTTAATGTAGAAGTGAATGCATTCAGGGGTAAATTGTCAGGTCTTTTCTGGGGAGAGTTCATATGAGGACATGCTGTCTGCAATACCCTGTTCGTCTACCTGCACTAGAGATTCCGCTGTTGTGGTTGGATGTTTATACTCTGTGCTGCTATAATTACGTCTGCAGAAGACCCAGCAGTCTCTGGGAAGTGTGAGTGGCTGCTTGACTGATTAAATCCTTTTCTCAAAGCATCTGAATAATACAGTGTGTTCAACCTGCCAGAATTCAGGCTCTCAGAGGTGAATCAGTACAATGCTTCTTGATCAGACCTTTCTAGAAACAGTACAAATTTCCTGTTGCAATGTTTCTTGTACAGCAACGTTTTCCACATATGTGAGGACTTGGCAGTGTCTTGGTGTGAACGCCCACTCACCGTCGTTGCTGCGTGAATATCCTTCCAGACCACCGCCTCCCTGGAAAGATCAGAGAGTTCAAAGAGGTTGTCCACCACCACCTCGCCGATCATATCGTGGCTCGTGAATCGATCGAAGTCGTAGACGCTGAAGTGCAGCTTGCGGTTGCACAGCTCATCGTACACCACAGGGAAAGAGAAGGTCTCGTCAAACATGGGGTTCAGATTCTTGCGATGGACTCGGGTCTGGAACTTCTTCTTCCTCTCAGGCAGCAGGTAGATCTTCACGTAGGGGTCGGAGGTGCCTGTGAAGTCTTTGGCGGGCAGGTCTAAGGCCTTGAGGATCCTCACCACCAAAGCTTGCTCCTCGTAGTCGTAGCGAAGCGAGAAGCTCAGCTTTCCACAAGTCTCCACGGGCTCTTTGGCCTCGTCCTCCGAGTCCACAGACTTCTGCTTGTAGAGCTCAGGTTTTATTCTTCCAATGCTCACTGTCGAGGACTGGCGGAGAGGCACTGTGTCCATGCTGAAGTCAACACTGGTGACATTCATCTGACGAGGCAGGTGGCGGCGGAATGAATTGTGCCTGTTGAAAAGGGTAGAGGGCATCTGGTAAATGTCTCGAGTGCGTTTGGTGTCACGCATGAGTGGCTTTCGTTATGATGGGTGCTAATGGCTTGTCAGGAGGGTACTACATCTAAAAACCATGCATAATAATATGGAGAATAGCTCAAAAATTACCACTGACTGGTTGTAAGGCCTCAGTACAAAGCACAAAAACTGAGAATAGAAGCATGTAAATATTTATTGAACCTGATAGTCCCCCTGATATGCATTGGTGCCAATTTACTGGAGGACTAAAGTGGAAGAGTCAGTCCCACTTAAGAAGAGCAGAGATATCATTGTGCTTGATGTAACAATCCCAATATTGTCCTTTTGAAGCTTGTTAAGTGCATAGTTTAAAGTCAACATATCACACACTTGATTTTTTGTAGACTGCCATATAAGAAAATGTCGCACTTCCAGTCCAACATAGTGTTTTGGCAAAAAAAACAACTCTGACAATGGCACCAAGCAGGAATAAATCACGAAAGGTCACACTGACAAACTTTTGCCACCACTGCCTGTGATTTTTGTATACTGAAAAACAGCTCTAACATTCATATTTGAGTACCAATTACCTAAATGCTGCAACTTTCAGCGAAATTGACATCTTTTGAGAAAACCACAGCTGTGATTGACTCGCCGATGTTGTCACCTAGCAACTGGCCATCCTCCGTTCTGACAGTAAGACAATCGCAGCGATCCGGCAGTCGTGGCACAAATGATATGGTTCAAGAAGCAAAGCCTACGATTAAATACTACATTCAACTATTACAAACAACATAAAAGGCTGGGCATTGTCTAAGAGCCGGCACAAACCTCAAGGGAAATGGGAAGCAATGGCTAAAATACAGAACTGAACACAAATTAGCACGAACAATTTAAATCAATGCTCATCATTTTTGGATATTGGAAACTTTTAGTTCTCCTTCAATCTACATAACCTCTGCTGGGTTCATGACATCTGCGGTATAGGGCGAAAAAACAATCCAGATTGTTTTTTTTTTTCAAACCAATCATCGTCTTGGCCAGAGATAAACCCAGTATGCAGCAACAAGTGTCTCCTCAAAGCAGCGACAGCGACAGGTGGAATTGTCATTATAATGGATAATCCACAGAGAGACTGCTGCCAGGAGGTTTTTGTTTCTTGAAAAAAGCTGGTTTTCAAAAATGATGTAAGGGGAGGACAAAGCTGTCTGAAGTGAGCATCTAATGGCAGGCTTATATGAACTGCCTACATCTGCAGAGTCACACTCCTCACTTCTAAAACTTAAAAAGTTGAAAAACGTATGCAGCACACTGCAAACACTGAAGACACTTTGGATTTTTAGTTGGTACATCAACGAAGAAATTGAAAGTAAATTGTTTTGCTCATAGATTGTGTAGATTGTACACTTTTTTAAGAATCATATTTTCAAATACTGCATATTTTACAGGTTCCAGCTACTCAAAACGGAGGCTTTGTTGTTTTTCTGCAGTTCCATTATAGCAAAATGCACCTTTGCTATGGAAAAACAACCTCCGAGCAGCAGCTTACATGCTACAAATGGCAAGTTTTACACAGAATTGTGCAATAAAGCGGCCCTGTTGGGTTCTTTTGGTGAATTAGCCATTTTAATGACACTGCTCACCCCTCCCTGCATACTAATGTTTCACCTAAATGCTCACTTTATTGGCAGGGACACTGTTGCTGCATCCTGGGCTTAGTATTGTCCAACAAAAAGTGCATTTTTTTCCCCAATAGCCGAATGCTAACACTATTCAGCCAGACTATTCTGCACACTGTAGTGGTCGAGCTATGCGTGCCTAGTTAGCCAAAAGTCCTTGGTAGCAGGTGCCACCTTTTTGTGACTGACCCTCTTTTCTGACATTTCATCCAAACGCTCCCCCAGAACTTTTTCCAAGCACTCGCAGTGTTTTTGTAATGCATTTTTTTTTTACATACCTACTTTATAAATAAAAGGCAAACTCTGGGGGGAAAAAAATCCCAAATTTGAAAAAAAAAATGTAATTTGCTTGAGGTGATTTTTCACTTTTTCAAAAAGTCAGCAGCATAACTGAGTAGCTGTTTCTGCTTCTTTTAGTGTCTTCATCTCTGGACAGCATGAAACATGTCAGACATGACAGAATAATCACAACTTTCCCAACTGCCTTCTCTGCATTTTTCAAGTGTAGATGCTCAAATAGCAGTCGGCTAAAACTGCTTTTGTTTCTGTATTTTTGAAACATTGTTCAGTACAACCAAGAGCTACTAGAAAATACGACGTAGCCTAATTTATTTGAACCAGAGCAGTTAATACAAACAATTCTAATTTGCATTTTCACAATATTTCAAAAAATTTGCTTTATATTTGCTTGACAGTTACATGGAAACATGGAGAACTGACCTGCTGGTAGACACATTTCATACAAAACAATATACACACGTGGACAAAATTGTTGGTACCCCTCAGTTAAAGAAGGAAAAACCCACAATTCTCACTGAAATCACTTGAAACTCACAAAAGTAAAAATAAATAAAAATTTATTGAAAATTAAATAATCAAAAACAGCCATTACTTTTGAATTGTTGATTAACATAATTATTTAAAAAAACAAACTAATGAAACAGGCCTGGACAAAAATGATGGTACCTCTATAAAAGATTGAAAACTATTTGACCAGAGTGACATGATTAACTCAGGTGTGTCATTTAATTGACATCACAGGTGTTTCCAAACTCATAATCAGTCAGTCTGCCTATTTAAAGGGAGACAAGTAGTCACCCTGCTGTTTGGTGAAAAGGTGTGTACCACACTGAACATGGACAACAGAAAGCGAAGGAGAGAATTGTCCCAGGACATCCGAAAAAAATTATAGACAAACATCTTAAAGGTAAAGGCTATAAGACCATCTCTAAACAGCTTGAAGTTCCTGTGACAACAGTGGCTCATATTATTCAGAAGTTCAAGACCCACGGGACAGTAGCCAACCTCCCTGGACGTGGCCGCAAGAGGAAAATTGATGACAAATTGAAGAGGCGGATCGTTGGAATTGTATCCAAAGAGCCCAGAGCAACCTCCAAAGAAATTAAAGGTGAACTCCAAGGCCAAGGTACATCAGTGTCAGATCGCACCATTCGTCGTTGTTTGAGCCAAAGTGGACTTCATGGGAGACGACCAAGGAGGACACCACTGCTGAAAAAAACTCATAGAAAAGCGAGACTGGAATTTGCAAAAATGCATGTTGACAAGCCACAAAGCTTCTGGGAGAATGTCCTTTGGACAGATGAGACCAAACTGGAGCTTTTTGGTAAGGCACATCAACTCTATGTTCATAGACTCAAAAACCAAGCATACGAAGAAAAGAACACTGTCCCTACGGTGAAACATGGAGGAGGCTCAGTAATGTTTTGGGGCTGCTTTGCTGCATCTGGCACAGGGTGTCTTGAAAGTGTGCAAGGTACGATGAAATCTGAAGACTATCAAGGCATTCTGGAGAGAAATGTGCTGCCTAGTGTCAGAAAGCTTGGTCTCAGTCGCAGGTCATGGGTCTTCCAACAGGACAACGATCCAAAACACACAGCCAAAAACACCCAAGAATGGCTGAGAGAAGAGCGTTGGACTATTCTAAAGTGGCCTTCTATGAGCCCAGATCTGAATCCCATTGAACATATGTGGAAGGAGCTGAAACATGCCATTTGGAGAAGACACCCATCAAACCTGAGACAACTGGAGCTGTTTGCTCATGAGGAGTGGGCCAAAATACCTGTTGACAGTTGCAGAACGCTCATTAACAAATACAGAAATCGTTTAATTGCAGTGATTGCCTCAAAAGGTTGTGCAACAAAATATTAAGTTATGGGTACCATCATTTTGTCCAGCCCTATTTCATTAGTTTGTTTTTTTAAATAATTATGTTAATCAACAATTCAAAAGTGATGGCTGATTTGGATTATTTAATTTTCAATAAATTTTTATTTATTGTTACTTTTGTGAGTTTCAAGTGATTTCAGTGAGAATTGTGGGTTTTTCCTTCTTTAACTGAGGGGTACCAACAATTTTGTCCACGTGTGTAGACCAGGGCTGTCAAATATACGGCAAGCGGGCCAAAAGCGGCCCGCCAGAGGACTCTGTAAAGTGTAAAAATTACAGCAAAGACGCCAAGAAGTCAAACTCATCGTAGTTCAGTTCCACATTCAGCCCAATTTGACCTTAAGTGGGACAGACCAGTAAAATCACAACATAACCTATAAATAACCACAACTCTAAATTTTAATCACAAGTATCTGGAACTGAAAAGTATAGTATTTTACTTTATGATCAAAACAACAAAAAAAAGACAAAAAGCCCCACCAAAAACAAGACAAAATATTACAAACACCCAACACAAAACGACAAAAGAACAATAAGCAAGCTAGTATTTTACTTTATGATCAAAACAACTTGCCATGGTCTAGAAATTATTTTGAATTTATAGTTTTACTAATTTACAGTTTGCAGTTAATGTCTTCTCTGTAATTTTTACACTTTGAGGGCCGGATTCCACAATCCCTCCGGAGGACCAGTTTTGGCCCGCGGGCCGCATGTTTGACACCCCTGCTATAGTGTGTTATAAAATGCCTCTTAAGCTAAGACTGACCCGAAGACGACAATTAACCTTGATCTACTGTGGCATGTTGTGGGTGGTGTGGACTTTTTATCTTTCAGAAGGTAATAATCGGTGAAACTGCTTCCACATCGACTCACTGTCAAAAAAGTGGGTGGAAGGATCGAGAAAGTGGGCGTTGTACTCTTTGACCTGGCCTTCCTGTGCCACTGGTGGGTGGGTAGGTAATTCATGGAGAACTTAGTAACAGTATAATTTAATTAATGAGCCTCACAACAAACCAAAGCACGTGTCAATATTGGCGTTCTGTGAGAAACTGAGCACAGCTGCCTGCCGCGTCTCACAAGAAACCCAATGTTTCAACGTGACAGCTCCCTCCCCACAGCAACGCTTGTTACGGATGTTCCAGTTTAAACACAGCACTGGGAAACAAAGAGAAGCACGAGCCGATTGTTTAATTACTGGGGCTGCTTCCCGTCGTTTCCATAGCAGCTTGACTGTGATTACAGGGTTCAAACTGCAGCAAGAGGACATTTCAGATGTGCTCCAGATTCAGATATTTTTTCATGTGCAACAGCATCTCAAGGTCACCAGCCAGCCAGTGATGATCTACATGACACGTGCCAAATCCACCTCGGGCGCAGTTTCAACGCTGTCACGAACTGTCAGGACGGCGTTTGTGTGGGCATCGGTTATGTATAAGGCAGGGGTTGGGGGAAATAAACGCCAAAGTGGGCTCAAAAAGGCTGCTACACTGGAAAAACAAGAGAAAAAATATTTCAAGGAACTTTTACCTTGAAATAAGTGTTTTTTCACTTATTTCAAGGTAAAAGTTCCTTAAGACATTTTTTTTCTTCTTCTGCCAATAGAACAAGTGAAAAAGGGCTTGGTAGGATTTATTGAAATAAGATATGATATTTAGAATATTGAAATGTTAAAATTAGCTGGAAAACTTATTTGAAGCTTTATTTGACCAGGATAGTCAAGCTTAGGTGTCTTAAAATAAGCCAGACATGCTAAAAAAAAATTAGCAGTTTTTCACTCAAAAATAGATTTGTGACCTCCTAATTTGAGATGTATTAAAATTATGAGTTTTCTTGTAAAATACAACTCAAAGAAGATAATTTCAAGATTGTTTGATTTAACAAGATATTAAGGATGGATTGTCTTAACCCTCCTTTTGTCCTCATTTACGAGCACCAAAAACTGTTTTCTTGTCTGAAAAAAAATCCCAAAAATGTGCCAAAAAGAATTTCCCCAAATTTCTGAAAATTTGCAAAACCTTCAGGAAGAAAATTCCAATAATTCCTTAAAAGTTTAGTTTTTTAAAAATCCCCCACATTTGGCAAGAAATTCTTGGAAATATTTTTAAAAAATGAGTAAAAATCTTACAAAAAATATTTAAAATGTTCAAAGTGATTACATATTTATCAGTAAAACTTCTATTATTCTCTTAAGAACATTCACATAAAGATCAACCAAAATCCAGCGATTTTCGCCGGATTTTGGTAGATTTTTTGTGAATGTTCTTAAACATTTTTAACATTTTTCTTTCTACCAAAAAATGTTAAGATTTCCCAAAAATGCTGAAAATGTGGACATCATAAGTTTCACTGGGAAAATAGTTTTTTTTCCCCACATTTTCAAACTTTAAAACGGCTCAACTTTAACTCGCAAGACGCCACAAGGGTTAAAACAAGTCCCTCCATCTTGCTGAAATGTCTCTTGTTGAGTGAATTTATCTTAAATCAAGGGGGATGAGATATTTTGACTAAAAATAAGACAAATAGATTTGGAAAGGTTGCAGTGTATTGCAGTGTAACTGTAAGTAGCAGATATGTGCTTTATGTAAATAGGGATGGGGACTTTAGCTGTGTCATGTGAGGGTACCTGGAGGAGGAGGTTGGCTCAGTGGTCTGCCTCTGGATCTTCGCCTGCTGGCTCAGCTTCTCCCTCAGGGCTGTTTGGACCTCAGCAGGGATGTCCGGAGACGTCTGGCTGATCTTCATGGCTGCCTCTAGGAGCTTGACGGAGCTCCGGCCGTTGACCTTCACCTCCAGCGGGTACTTCTTCTCCAACTCCGCCACTTTACACTCGGTGACCACCGGGGAGTTGGGCGGAGGGACGTCGGGAAAACCCACGCGGAGGCCATTTTCGGCGTGGGCCGACAGAGCTTTGCTCCTCCAAATGGGCCAACACAGCTTCCAAAACACAAAGAGAGAGACTACCAACAGGGCGAGGCCACAGAAACCCACGACCACAGCAAGGAGGCTAATAGAGATGTCTACAGTTACTCCACAGGTGACACCACAGACAGGAGGAGAAGCAGGCGAGGGACAAAATATGACAGACAAACATGCAAGGGAGAGGGAGAAAAAAGGAGAGAAAGCAAGCTGTAAGAAAGAGGGGGCAGCATGTGCACCTGGTTGATAGAAAGTCATATAAAACCAGAGTCAAGATCAAGAAAATCACACAAAGAGGGAAAATATGTGTGCTGCTGACATTTCCTGGTCTTGCTGATTTTAAAATGCAACATGTGCACAGATTGGATATGCAAGGAGGCTTAATTAGCTCATACATGCAGCTTATTTAAATGACGTAATAACCCAGACTGCAGGACAGAAAGACGAGACAAAGACTGATCTTTATTTCCCCTCAGTCTGTTGTCCAACTGTTGCTATTCTAGCAGTGCGCGCTGAGCTGCTGCAAGATGCGTAACAGGTAGATGAACACTTTGAGAACTGTTTACACGGGAAAAAATAAACCAAACTAAGTGGTACAGTGAAGTTTTAACTCGTGCCACTTTGTGATTAGTTTCTCCTTTACGCGCCAAACCTGCAGCTACTTCAGAAGAACAGAGAAAAGTGATTAAAAGAATTGACTTTTTTTCCATTTACCTGCATGTCCTTTACCTAGTATGTTGCTCTCCAGCGGGAATATATCCGAGCATTTCTCCCGGTCGACGTGTCCCGTGAGACAAAGCTCCGTAACGATTTGCAGAGCCCTTTGGCACAAGGTGATGCTGTCATCCGTCCGGACACTCATGTCTCTCCTGTTAAGCCATTGCACGCCGGAGGAGCCGGGAGGGCGGCGGTTCATCTGGACGCCGTTTATGCGCCGCGGAGTGCAGCCTGTCCGCGGCAGACAGCGGGGAGGCGCGCTGCGTCCTGATCCATATCCAGCGCGCACCGAGCAGCGACTGGCCACACGCGCTCCCTGCGTTTGGAGAACAGCTGGCGGGGTGCGCGAGTCCAGCCCCCACTGCGTCCAATAGCGAGGCGCGTTGGGTTGACACTGTCGGTTGGTGTCGGTAACGGGATTACTGCTGCCAGTGCAGACCGGAGTGTGCCCCAGGAGGGACCCGTCTGCGTCCCCGCCTCTCAGCGCAGCACGTGTTGCTTTAGACCAGGGGTGTCAGACTCATCTTAGTTCAGGTTCCACATTCAGCCCAATTTAATCTCCAGTGTGCCATACCAGTAAAATCACAGCATAAATAACCACAACTCCAAATGTTCCCCTTAGTTTTAGTGCAAAATAGTACATCCTGAAATTGTTCACATTTAAGGAATAGTCTTTTTACAAAACGTCATGAACAACCTGAATTTTTTTTTTAAGACAAATAACTTCAATTTCAACAATATTGTGCCTCGGTTTGTCATTTACACATTACAACAGATCACAGAGTGTCTACAAAAAGGCACAAAACATTTCGTCATAGGTATCTGGAACTGAATGATGTAGTATTTTACTTTATGATCAAAAATCAGACAACAAAAGACAAAAAAAACAACCAAAACAGGACAAAATATTCCAAAACTGAGACACAAAATGACAAAAAGAGACAAAACAAAATCAAAGAGACAAAAAAATTAGACAAAAAGTTACAAAGTGACAAAAAATGGACATATGACAAAAATGCAACCAAAAATTACACAAATGACACAAGCAAGACAAAAAAAAAACACAAAACAACACAAGCACTTTACAAAATAATGAATAAAGGGAAACACTAAATGACAAAAATAAGACAAAAACACCATTCTCAAATGACAACAGCCTTTTATTGTTATAATGTGACGGATTTCACAGATAATAAAGAAAAAATCTCCTTGTGGAATGCACCGGAAGGAAGAGAGAACAAACTACATGTATGTATTATTTAAAATACTGTACATGCTCATATATTTATGTATGGTATTCATTATTCATCCCTATAGCACCTATCTATACTTTCAACATCAGCACGACTCTTAACAAGTCACTGTATTGCAATAAGGACTAACTTTTATTTCCATATTCGTTTTGTTTTACTTTCAGAAAAGCTGCAGCATGTCTCCTTGACTAGTCAGAAAATGATGATTAATCCTTCTGAAATAATTCTAAGTAATGTTTTTGAATCTCGTCCTGCTTTGAGACTCGCGTTGCTTGATTGCTCACATCTTGTTGCAATTTAAAAATATGCACAATTTTTCACAGTTGTGTGGCTAATATTATACTTTTTCAACAACATAGTCACAGAGACTTGTGTAATAGCCGATTACAGTCTTTACTGTTTTTGACTTTTTAACACTTTGACATAGATTTTACTGTTGAAAGTTACTGACTGACTGGTGGATTTCAACTTGCATACCACCTTATGAAAACAAGGCCATAAAATGCTGCAGCTACATAACCAATAAGGCAATCATTTAGGTTACTTTTATGTAAATAAATTTAAAAAAAAAAAAAAACACCATTAGCTAACACAATGTCGCATTAGAACACAGGACACACACACACATAATGAGGTTAACGGCCAATTAGCTTCCTGAAGATCATACATCATTAATACAGCAATAGAGAAAATTTTGAGTACTTTGACGTCCATGTGTTGTTAATTAAATTCAGTTTATTCCCATTTAAAGAACAGATAAATTCAGATATCTACCACAGCTTTTGCCTACAATAGATACATCACACCAAATAAGTGGCTTAAATAAGTGAGGAGGCTGGACGAGATAAAGTCATGAAGTTCAAGGATATTCCTCAGTGTTGCTGCAAAGACTCTGCCTCTTCTGCTACTGGAGCACAATGCTGATCCAGTCTTTGTCACTTAGCACTACTTTCATTCCCCTTTATGCCACCTATAGCACAAAAGTGCAGCTGAGGACAACTCAAAACTGCAGTGGCAATAGAATGACAGTAACAGCTGTAATGAAAGAGTGACAAGTTTATCTGAAGGGTGATCCAGAATTTTGGAGCCATGGTTACTATTGTGTCACTACCCTGCAGGAATGATATTCAGAAAGAAAAAAAACAGCAAGAGAATGAAAGGAAACAATCCAACCAAAGCCATGTGGTAATTAAGACCCAGCATGTATATGTGAATGTGAAAAGGAACAGGAAATGTTTTTCTAGTGAATGGGGAAAAAGGTGAATCCAATAGGTCCATATGAAGTACCTCCATGTATATAACTAATACACATGTATATGTTAAAACTTGTGGATTTATGGCAAAGGACGCTAAGAATAGATTTTTTTTTTCCCCTTTGGGTGTAGTTTGTCTTCTGCAAACTTATTTTAATTTATCAGATCAATCCAACTTGCTGTCTCCCAAAAGTTACCTTCATACACTTTTAAACTGCTTTTTCAATTAGGCTTTGATGCTATTGAATTTTCTTCCAATCGATCAATGTTTGAATGTATATCAGCTGTTTATTGCACTGCTTTCCATCTGTTGCTCATCATCAACATGGTAACCCTGAAAATGAGAAAAACAGATGAGAAGCTTTAAATATATTGTGAAAGGGTGTTGGCTTTTTCTTTACTCAAAGCCATGATAAATTCTTAACCTTTTCCCTGCCCGGCCGGGGCTCCAAGCGAGCTGAGTTGATAATGTGACGTCTACAGAGTGTAGGCCCCTGATTGGACAAGCGGTGACGACACATGAGACCTGTGCTGTGGACGAATGAAGAGGTCGAGACTTTTCTGTCTTTGGTGGTGGACCAAAGAATCCAGAGGGAGCTGGACGGTGCGACTCGCAACGAGAAAGTATATCAGGATGTCTCTGAGTGGATGGCCGCCTACGGATACAGCAGGACAAAGAAGCAGTGTCAGGAGAAGCTGAAAAAGCTCAGAAGTGACAATCAATCCATCAACGACCACAACGCCGGAGTCGGTCCACCCGGAGGTGTTCGAAGTGGTTTATCCAAACAGACGCCATTTACAGGCACCAACCATAGACTGTATATATAGATGGACGTAGCATCTGGCTCCAGAATTGAAGCCAACCCGGAAGTGTCAAAAACTTGCAATATCATGCCATCCGTTAGGGTTGGTTCCAAAAAGCTTTTTCTCCATAGACCCCAATTCATTTTTGGAAAAAATAAAATTTGATAGACTGATTTTCTACAGCTCAGGATTTTTTTCCTGTTAGTTTTCATGGTCAAAATGAGAGATCAGGCGGCCGATCTTAAAATAAATCAATACTGAATTTTAAATAAATTGTTAAAGTTGGCGGAGCCAGGGGGCTTGGCTATACTTGATAGACAGCAACAGAAGCCTCTGCAGTAAAATGTGGGCGGGATAAGAGAGTCCTCAGCCAATCCTGCCCCTAGTTGCTCTCCGGTCCAGCCTGTTTGATGACGCTTTTTACGTCACTGGCTCCAAAAAATCCAAAACGGCGACCAGGAAGTAGCAAAATCCGGGCTTCATTTTCTCGGCGTTGAAACCAACGGGTGACGTCACGGTTAGTTTACGCCTGGCACCAACCAGCGATAAACAAGAGGGCAAGTGGCCTCAACTCCGCCACTGCATTATTCAAGACCATGTTCGAGGACAGTGAGCGTTTTGTGACTCCATCCACAATGAGGTGGTTCTCAATTGTAATAGAAAACGACCTAAACCGAGTCGAGTTGAGCCGAGTAGGTGCTAGTGGAAAAGCACCTTTAGTCAGCTGGGATCGACTCCAACCTCCGGCAACCGTAATGAGGATTAAGTGGTGTCCAGATAATGGATGGATGGTTATGTTTCTGGCTTCTTCACGTTCATGGATAGCATAGCTTTTACCACCACCTTTTGATGATGCCACACATCCTGGTTAATTGAGCCAAATTCGCTTTTCTTTACTTTTCTTAAATCCTTAGCAACACTTCAAAAGTTTGTTTCAGATTTGTTGAAGAACTATATGGAAACACATCTGTAGAGCTTCTAGTTCGGCTGTTGCCTGTTATTGTCACAGTTTTCAATAACGGATGATTCAAGAAAGCTGCCACTCCTGTCCACTTTAGCTCATTTCTGATTGAATAATAGCATTCTCTTGCAAATTGTCTACTCTCTTCCATTAGAGCAATGTGTCCTGTTGTGGTGCGTTGTTCTCAGCACTGTTAAATTGTGAAGCCAGAACCAGAGGGCTGTTTGGCAGACCACCAGAACAGGGAATTCACCAACAGAAGAGCAAAATAATCAGCCGCCCTACTGAATTCATGCAACTGATACAAACCACATGTGCATACAGCCAGCTGCTATTTGGACAATAATGCAATCATTTAATTGCACGATGTTCTTTTAGGATTTTTGGGAGCCTCCTGTGGCATAAAAAATTCATACCAGACTCCATGCCAAACATTGTCTCTACCTTTCGTCAGGAGCCTTTGTGGATTCAATACAATCTGGTGCATTTGGTTTTATTCTCAATGGCAATTTATTCCCAATATACATTCATTTTTCGTCATCTGTCTGCGAGATTATCTTTGTCTCTGAGAGAGTGTCTCTGTTTATGTCTGGAGTAGAATTGTGGAACGAAACAAACAGCATTTGTTCTGTGGCTGAGCCCGCTGAGACACTGGAGTTTAGCTGGAAAATCAGCTCCGCTTTAAAAGCATTTTGATGGCAGTTATAGGTTACAAAATGTTTCGGTGGATGATGAAGGGTTAGTGTCTGATTATGTAAATGCAAACTTGTAAACACAAAAGTAATCGCTGTCAACATTATTTGTGTTTTCCCACTGGTATTTTCATTAGGCTCCCGAACACAAAGAAAGAAGCCTCTTGGTCTCTTATCAGGACTCATTTGTGGTATAATTACATCTGCACTCGATTGTCAAAACAAATTTGCTCAGGACAAATTATGATATAACTTCCAAGGAAAAAATGTGATGGTTTATTCTCATTTTTGGACTTACAAGCACACTTTAGAACATGGGTGTCAATCTCATCTTACGGACCACATTCAGCCCAATTTGATGCCAGTAATCTATAAATTACCACAACTCCTATTTTTTCCTTTTCTTTAAGTACAAAAGAGTACAATCTAAAAATGTTCACATTTAAGGAATCATCTTTTTACAAAACATCATGAACAACCTAAGATTTTTTGTAAGAAAAATAAATTAATATTCAACAATATTATACCTCAGTTTGTCATTTCAACATTACAACTTCCAGATCACAGAGTGTCTACAAAGGAACACGACATTTAATCACAGGTATCTGGAACTGAATGATATATTATTTTACTTTATGATCGAAACAACAAAATTTAGATAAAAAACAACCAAAACAGGACAAAATGTTACAAAAATGAGACATAAAATGACAAAAGCGGAAACAAAAAGACAACAAATGAGACAAACAACACAAAGCAAAACAAAAAGACAAAAAATTGACAAAAAAGTTAGTGACAATAAAATAGACAAATGAGACAAACAAAACAAGAAATGACAAAACCAAAAAGCAAAACGAACAAAACAAGACAAACACAAGCAAGACCAAAAGAAAACACAAAATGAGAAAAACAAGAAACAAAGTAGCAAAAACATGACACAAATGACATAAGTCAGACAAAAAAACAACAAAAACAAGACAAAATATTACAAAAATGAGACAAAACGACAAAAGTGTTCTTTAGTATTTCACTTTGTGATAAAATCATCTTGTCATGATCTCAAAATTATTTTAAATTTGTAGTTTTATAAATTCATCATTTGCAGTTAATGTCTTCTCTGTCGTTTTTACACTTCACAAAGTCGTCCTGCGGGCCGGACCAAACTCTCCAGAGGGCCAGTTGTGGCCCGCAGGCCGCATGTTTGACACCCCTGGTCTAGAATAGGGATGCAAACAATTAATCGATTATCGATTAATTGTCGATAAGAAATTACTCGATTAAAATAAGATAATTGCAATTAATTGCGTTTTGCACTCGTAATTCCCCGCCAGCCCGCATGAGGGCGCGCTTGACAGCAGACGTCCTTGACGCACACGCGGGAACACAAGAGAAGCTGGCCTTTGACGACAACAAGACAAATGAGAAGCGGTAAGCTGGCAGGATGAAGAGGACAAGACGGAGGTCGGTATGGAACCACTTTAAGTTGGTTAACGAAGACAAAGATGCCAAATGCACAATCTGTGGAAATATTTTAAAGTACAACTCCTCCGCAACTTCGTGCTGCAAGGAGCGAGTAGCTCTCAGCCTACAATCACCACAGCATTGGGATGAAGAGTATGCGACTCCACAAAGGCAGAGGGCATTACCCAGTGGATATGTGACATGGTTACTACAGACATGCTGCCAATAAATGTTGTTGAAGGACAGAGGTTTAGAGAGGTAGTAAAGTACATCGAGCCAGGATACGACATTTCCTCTAGAACAACAATAACCACTCGCATGGAAGCAAGCTATGCGAGGAAGAAGGCAGAGTTAAAAACACAACTTGCAACCGCGTATGTAGCCCTCACAACGGACTGTTCCATTGAATGTGTTGTTCCCTGCTGTTAAGAATAAATCTTTTATTAAGGAATATGATTTGCATTTTCTCTTTCATAAAAAAGATAGCATTTTTGTAGAAAGGAACCTATTGATTCAGAGGGAAATTCAGCTTCTCAGAAAAATTGCCGCTTATCACTTAATCGATCATCGATCGATAAGATGAAACTACTATCGATTAATGAATTACTTGATAATTTGCATCCCTAGTCTAGAAGCAACACCTCTTCTTACTTTAACAGTTTATTTGGTCACTTTGTTCCTACACAACTCATACAACTATTGAAACGGCATTTATTTGACTATTTTCTGATCTGCTGCTGGATATTTGACACATTTCATTACTTAAGGTAAAGATTGTGGTCGTAGGTATGTAAAAAGTGGTTGCTTGATGGGAGGACATGCTCTGCATGGCCCACCTCTTCACTTAAAGAGATGTTCCCGTTCTGGCAGAACACCGAGGCTCTTGCATTTACCTTGCCTATTTAACCAATCAAGATTCTTCCACAGAGATGCGAGTTTGTCGCAGCTATCGTAGCCGTAAATATAAAAGTCATCATCTGTTCTGTTTGACAGCTGAACGAAAATGTAGAAGCTGTAATGTTTTGTTTCTAGATGTATTTTAGGCTGTTTTTATAGGACCTGCATTTAGAGGGTTGTTCTTCACCAAGCATTTTTTCTCTCTGATGTTTATTGCATGAGGTCAGAAACCCAGCACATTAATTTACCTCTATCTTTAATAACAGCCTGAGCAGCAGCCTCCAGCCACTGGACACACTCACAAAGGCAAGCACAAAACAACTATTCTTATTTGTGTCAGTGTGGCTCCTTCAGAACATTTTATAAACCAACACTGAACCATCACAAGAGAAAAGACAGTTGCTCAGCAAATGACCAGCATCTTTGTTTGTACTTATGTAACTTAAGAGATAATGTTAGATTTTAATAGAGCCACAAACTGTGCAGAGAGAAGAGGTTCTTTTTTGTCAACCTTGGTTTCTTTAAACCATGGCAACAGTTATTCCCTGAACATATTTTAGAGGGAACATGTAATACACAATTGCAGGTTTCTCCTTTTATTTTGGAGTCCACTAGAAAATATACTGTCTGACCATAAAAAAGTCGCCATTTAGGTTTAACTAAGCCAATAGGTAAGAGCTTTCCATTGGATAATTACTGCAGTAATGAATATGTTTCACCTGCAACAACCTATTAAACTCTAGCTGATGCAGTGAGGAGCTCTCCTGCTCACTGCACATCCTGTGGTCAAGGAAAAGAAGTTAATCTGTCTCAGAAGGGTCAAATTATTGGCCTCCAGCAAAGAAAAGCGATGGAAATGAAACTACTAAAATCACCTTAAGAACCGTCCAGCCATCATGAACCATCATCTTCGAAGAACAAATGGGGTCAGATCAAACTCTGAGATGATCGTAGGAAATCAACGGCTATGTTTGATAGAGAAAGTTAGAGCATTTCCACAGACAATGCGAAGGGAACTCAAAGGACTGAGACTAAACAGCTGTAACTCCCTTTGGTGTGGACTGTGAGCTTTCCAAAAACCTGTAACACACTAAAGGAAAGCAGAATATGGGCGCTTTAAAAAGCATTATGATGTTTATCTAAACCCAAACTCATTTGTTTCTGGGGATTTGACATTAATAAAAGCTTAACTTTAGTTGTGTCAGATCAGACAGGCAGTTGAGAAAATGAAAATTTTCATATGAGTTTCAGAAGGGCGATTAAAATGAAGTCAAATTAAACGCCATTTGATTGGGAGTGCTTCGTTTTTCAGAAGATGTGAACACCATCTGAGACCAAAGTTTCTGGCTGTTGTACAACACGCTTTAGTCTTTTGTGCTCTGAGAACTCTGCTATTAATCAAACCGTCATTGTCTGCTGTTTTTCTCATGAGTTAAGTTTCTCCAGAAACTGTGGCAGCCAAATGTTTATTCTGCAATAATCAAGTACTTTTGTCAGAATGTGTTTTAAGGGTTTTGTGGCAGCTTCAGTTTTGAGCTGATGACGGGTTTCATTTCTTAAGATATCTTGATTGGAAATTGAATTTGAATTGATTCAATGCGATGTTCTTCATGTCTCATTTCTTCTCTAAATCCTTCGTAATCTTCAAACAATAGTTTGCAGGCTTTGTCCTTCAGTGAACAGATGACTGATTAGATAAAGGCATTTGGTCAGTTTGTTACAGAATTACTCTCAAGGAGACTAAATTATCTTGAACAGATGTTCCCAGAGATACTATCAACCCTGACAGGTCCATTGTGTTCTCTTTGTAGTTTAACATTAAGATGTTATTAAGGTGCCATTACTTTATACACTACTGTCTGTGTAGGTTCTCATTCTTCAGAACTGAAGAAGCCTCTTGGATGAGAGGTGAAATGTCTTCAAGGAACTTTCTTAAAGTCCAGTGGATTGATTTAAACTACTATGGATAGATACATTGTTCAAAAGTTTGGGGTCACCCAGGCAATTTCATATTTTCCATGAAAACTCACTCTTTATTCATGTGCTAACATAACTGCACAAGGGTTTTCTAATCATCAATGAGCCTTTCAACACCATTAGCTAACACAATGTAGCATTAGAACTCAGGAGTGATGGTTGCTGGAAATGTTCCTCTGTACCCCTATGGAGATATTCCATTAAAAATTTCCAGCTAGAATAGTCATTTACCACATTAACAATGTCTACACTGTATTTATGATTCATTTAATGATATCTTCATTGAAGAAAAACTGCTTTTCTTTCAAAAATAAAGACATTTCTAAGTGATCCCATACTTTTGGACAATAATGTATTTTTTTTTTCTCACATCTTTGGCTCATGGAACTGAAATGTCCTTACAGCAAACTGCAGTGACACCAGTTTTGCCCCCACTAAGAGCCATGTTTGGCAAATCACACACTTCCCTCACACAGCTGATACCTATCATTCAATAACTGGCTGTGAAATGAGATTAGGAAGCAGAAGCAGTCGAGACAGGAATACAAATTTGCAGCGCTGTTTCCACTGTGCTCAATTTGAAACTGTACCCCAAGGCTTAACCGAGCAAAACCCGGACAAGCTCTTGAACATTTAGGGTTTTTTACAGAGTGGTGTTATTGGTAGTGAGAAATGTGAGTTTTGTGAAGTAATTTCTAATCTTTGGTTACGTTCCACTGTGTTGGATAGCAGGAGGACAGAGTCTGACAATGTCAAATGTCACAGTAAATGTTAGAGGAGTGGCCACCAGCACGGCCGTGTGAAAGTTTCCCTGATGGAGAGAACACAATGTTTAATTTCGTCTTCGGGAAGATTGTAAACACCAAGTGCAGTGTTACATCGAGCTGATTTTTTTCATGTTTTGAGGCATCAGCAGGAGGGTTTCTGGCATTGACAAACTATATTACATCGAATTAAAAAGAAAGCTGTTCATCGTCTTCAGCGTTCTAAGCCAGGCGGCGGGGGAGCCTCGCGGTGGCAGACATGCTTTGAGAACATGCTCTGTTACATTGGCTGACATTAAGAGAGTCTGAGTGAGAAGTGATTTAATCGTTAACATTCATGGGTGGCTTCCAGCATGCTGTGCCGCTGCCGAAAACACAACGCAGACGGCACAACGCTGAAATTACAGCCGTAATTGATTATTTTGGAGACAGTGAGAACATCATCAGACATCTGAATGCATCAGCACAACACGAGGAAGAGGCGCAGTCCGCTGTGAATGTCAGACCGACTGTCGAGAAGAAAACCCAGCAAAAACACTTGGCTCTTGGCTGTTTTTTACACCGTTATATTAGTGGAGACTGACCCCTTGTTTGTGGCAGCTTTCCATTTATCTCGACTTGTCTCCCTGCGACAGCCATGGAGGTGGGATCAATTTGTTACTAAACACTGTAATGACACCCTGTTTGGCCCTGTGGCACGCTCCTAAAAAGACTGTTTTGTGTTAATTATTCTCACAACACTTGAAGCCGCTGAGGCAGGGATTTGTTCCCTTTGAGTGCTATTTGGCAGATTTAGGTCCCAGCAATATGACAGGGATAATTCTCTTATGTTTACACACCCCAGAGAGCGGTGGCTCCACGCTCAATATATTTTTTAAAATGAGAAAACACTGAGCTGTTCAAACACAAAAGCACACAGGAAGTGAAGTCGCAATAGATTTCTGTCAGCATTGTGGAGCTTTAACTGCAAACAAAGTGTGCAGTGCACACAATTTAGGTCTGAAATCTCACTTATCAGAGTATGTATTGCTATTATGCTGAAAACTGTAACGTGTACATGTAAATGCCAATGTAATTACAACACTTTCTACTTATATTTGAGACTGTATTGTTCCACAACCCAGTGCACAGATGGAGTGTCTGCTTGGACCTATAAAAGATTAAAAAACATGTTCTTAAGTACCTTTGTTGGGTTTCCAAAGTCGCAGTTTAACATCCGTTGGCACAAGTCTTGCATAATTCAGTTCAATGTTTCAGCCCTCAGATGTTGTTTTGTACCCATCTGTGAAATTCTTTAAGTATTATGAGTCAGGATAGGCATAAATACAAAATGCAATTCTTCTGGTTGGTGGAAGAATGCATCTCTGAGGCATTCATTCTAGTTTTATGTATGTTTGTTGTGCTTCCAGACACTGAGTTTGCATCCATTTTGTAAATCGTTTGCAGATATTTTTATTTTATTACGCCAAATAACGGCAGAGCTCTGTGACAATCAGCATACGTTTATCTGTCTGTCAGTCTGTTAGCTACATTACTCAAAAATGGACCAACGGATTTGGGTGACATTTTCAGGGACTGCAAAACCAAGTGGTTTGATTATGTCACATTGGGTTCTGCAAAATTGTGACTGGAATTTTACATTTCAACATTTCACAAACCAAATCACTAACTGACTCATCAGGAAAATCCACAGATTAAGTTAAGTTGCAGCCCGACTCCAAGGATCAACAAAGTCCTAAAACAACAGATGTGGTGCAGAGTGACATATGGGACAAAATGTGTGGCGTTGTGACATTTAATATGAAAAGCAAAAATGTTTGAGGACCACTTTGGTCATGAGGACTTATCACCGGCCACCATGGAAACAAAGATTGACGCCAATCCATCCGACAGTTATTGAGATATTTCCCTCTGCATCACAAATGTCAGCCTCATGGCAACACAAGATAAGTCATAGGATCACTAAAGTCATAAGGACTGCTGTCTGTCTGTCTGCTCAAAAACAGAATTGCTGATTTGGATTAATTTTTCATGGAAGGTCAGAAATGACACGAGACCCAGCTGATTAGATTCTGTGTCCTCACCTGTTTTTAATACACACATGATCGACAGTCTCCGTGAAATTTAGGTTTAACTCACAACAGACGTAAATTTACAGAGTAAATGTATCGATGCACAAATTCACCAAATATATTGCAAAACAGAAGGAATTTAGTAGCGGTCTGTTGAGAGAAAAGAGAGGCTGATCTGCTGATAACCTGTTAAAAAGACATCTTTCATTCTCCTCATGCAGCAGGTCTGATTTAATCACGTGTTTCCTAATGACTCTGTGGTTTAATTAGGCCATTTAAAGGTTAACTGCCAGGTCTGCGCCCACATCCACAGCGGTCAGGCATCTTTCACCGCCGTGCTCCCCCTGCAGCTCCACGTGTGATGATGGAAAAACAGATGCGGTGCTTATTTTTCCTGTGTACTCTTATATAAATTATGAGCGTTACCCACCGTGAATCCACTCCAGGTCGCCTTGCACATAAATGGCTGCAGACTTGTTTGTCATTGCCGATCTCTGAAAAGATATCTGCTCTTTCACGCACACGCTTGAACATGGGGTGATATTAGATTTTTCCAGCACAAGCAATAAATCTCTGGAATCAAGCTCCATTAAAAAATGATAATTAATTATAAGGAATCACACATATGCAAAGCTGCCTTATGCCAGTAAGAAATATGTTATATACTTATTTTATGTTTTTTCTGTATGACATTTTTAAAACGATGCTTTTCAGGTGCTCTTTGCTGGAGGGGCTGTTTTCTCTTAAAAATATCCCAAAGGTGTTCTATAGGATTCTAGTCAGGTGACACAAATTGTAAAATTAAATTTTAATTTTGTTGTTCTTTACAAACTGTGTGATTTTTAGCTGTGTGCTTCAGGTTGTTTTCATGCTGAAATGTTCTTCTCCTGCCCAGCTTCTGCAAACTGGGAGTCATCTTGTCAGCCAATACTTTGATATCATTTCTCCAACATCTTTTGCGCTAATGCAGCCCCGTGCCGTCATACGTCTCCCTCTGCGCTTCACTGTCAGGACTATGCATTCACTTCTTCTGATTCATCTGTGCCAAACCAATTTATCCAGGTCTCAGCTTACTAATGAATGTCTCCAGTATTCATCAGGCTTCTTTTCATGTTCCTCAGCAAAAGTTAATCTGACGCTAGTTCATGTGACAAACATAATTCCAAATGTCTGGCACATTATTACATTAGTGTCCATCTCTATATTTTAGATTCTTAAAAATAGCCACCCTTTGCTTTATTTACTGCTTTGCACAGTCTTGGCATTCTCTCCATGAGCTTCATGAGGTAGTCACCTGAAATGGTTTTCACTTCACAGGTGTGCCTTTTCAAGGTTCATTTGTGGAATTTCTTGCCTTAATGGGGTTGGGACCATCAGTTGTGTCGTGCAGAAGCCAGATTGGTACACGGTTGACAGCCCTACTAAACAACTGTTGGAATCCATATTATGACAAGAACCAATCAGCTAAGTCAAGAGAAACGACGGTCCATCATTACTTTAAGAACTGAAGGTCAGTCAGTCCAGAAAATTTCTAAAACTTTGACTGTATCCCCAAATGCAGTCACAAAAACCATCAAGTGCTACGACGAAACTGGCTCATGTGAGAACTGCCCCAGGAAGCAGGAAAGGAAGACCAAGAGTCTCCTCTGCTGCTGAGAAGTTCATCCAAGTCACCAGCCTCTGAAGTGGAAAGTTAACAGCAGCTCAGATTAGGGCCCAGATAAATGCCGCACAGAGCTCGAGTAGCAGACACATCTCTATATCAACTGTTCAGAGGAGACTGACCAATCAGGACTTTAAGGTCATACAGCTGCTAAGAAACCACTACTAAGGAAAAGCAACAAGCAGAAGAGATTTATTTGGGCCAAGAAACACAAGGAATGGACATTAGACCAGTGGAAATTTGTGCTTTGGTCCAATGAGTTTAAATTTGAGATCTTTGGTCTACTGGCCATGTCTTTGTGCGACGCAGAAAAGGTGATGGATGGTCTCTACATGCATGGTTCCCACCGTGAAGCATGGAGGAGGAGGTGTGATGGTGTGGGGGTGCTTTGCTAGTGACACTGTTGGGGATTTTTTCCAAATTGAAGACGCACTGAACCAGCATGGCTACCACAGCATCCTGCAGTGACATGCCATCGCATCCGGTTTATGTTTAGCTGGACCATCATTTCTTTTTCCACAGGACAATGACCCCAAACACACCTCCAAGCTGTGGAAGGACTATTTGACCAAGAAGGAGAGTGATGGAGAGCTGCGTCAGATGACCTAAACCCAATCCGGATGGTTTGGGATGAGATGGACCACAGAAGTAGACATGAACACATTTGAGATCATTTTCCTTTTCATAATTGATCCAACAGATTTCCACACGGTGCCAGCTCCACCGGGGCTAGAAAACAGAGCTGAGCTTCACAGTACTACGATCTGTGATAAAGCGCAGTAATAAGGAGTCAGTCTTTCTCTCCCTTCATCTATGTTTCACAGTGACACACACACACACACACACACACACACACACACACACACACACACACACACACACACACACACACACACACACACACGGCTAAGCGGTGACTGATCACGCTGGGAGCACCTCACTGGGATGTTCGGAACAATTACCTCTGCCTCGTTGCCACTCAGGACCCCTCAGGTGAAGTCATTATCTTAACCAGAGTCACAATTAATTCATATTAGCAGTGGAGTGGCGCTTTGGCCACCAGGGCCATCTGGATGCATTGCTCCAATCATAGTCATTACTGGACAAGACGAGGTCCTCGAAATTAGGATTTTTTATTCATCTTGCAGGGTAGCTGTGAAGCATTAGGACCCTGTTGGGAGGCTGCTTTACAAAGGAGAGGTAATGGCTGAAGTTTTAATGGTAGGTGTGCAGCGAGAACTCGGAAAGGTAATCTTAAAATTCAAAGGGAGCAATTTACTTGATTAGCTACTTCAAAACCTCTTACGACTATGTGTGGAGGGGGCCTTGGGATATTTTTTCACTGGGCTTGTAAATCAAACTTTGCAGTAAGTACCTTTGAAAAACCCATTTTCTCCGATAATTTCTCTGATGAGAATAAACACCTTGCACCACTGACTTTACTTCATAATATGGTCAACACTTTACTCATGTTCAATTAGTAAAATGCACGGATGAGCTTTATGTGTCTTTTCCATTTTGTTCCATTTCTCTAAGCCTCATAATGAACCTTAAATAATAAAGGCTATAGCATTTGAGCAGATAAGCAGATTTTTAGCATAAGGAGAAGCAACATCTTGTGGTTCCCTTTATGTACTTTATGTATTGGCGCTGAGCACTACTTGACAGGTAATGAACCAAAAGGAAATAGCAACTGATTTACAATGGTTACAGCTGATTCTGAAACCCATATTCAGACACATAAAGCATTCAAAGATACATGGAAACTTCTTAAATCAATCCAGAGGCAGTATCCCCTTTTCATTCTCTTCCCAGTAAATTGCTAAATATGCTAGTTGAAGTGGGGCTTCTGATGTATGGAAAGGCAGTCGACGCAAACATGGTTTCTATGACTTTGTACTAACATGTAGCTATCATGTGCCAATTACAGTTCATTTCAGTGAACAAATACACAGACAACAAAACAAACTAAAAAAAAAAATCTGATTAAGTCCAATCAAAGATTCACATATTTGATACGTAGTATTTAGCTAGCAGATTGGTTTTTAACATTGCAAGTAAACAAAGCCGTTCCCTTAAAGGCTCTTGGTTTCAGCAAAATAAAGATTTGCTGAATATTTGCAGACAGTGTCCTTCCTCTAGACCTCAGATGAACTGTGAATTTAACCCTTTCCTCCACTCTGCCTACCAAATCAAATGAAAGAGTACATAATATACATATTCAGTCACAAAAATATGGGTTTAATAATCTGCTGCTTTCACTCTATGCAGTGTCTTTGTGTTTTATGTTGTAGTAGCATCCCACACTGTTCTAAGGAACAGATTCTTCTTTTTTTTCTCTGTGAATTTTGGATGCTTGTGTGTTCAAATCAAGGACATAATTATGTCAGGAAAATATTACAGCCTTGCTTTGCACTTAATTGCACTTCTCCTGGTTTTTGGTTCTGACTAATTTTTCCTTTTTCCTGTACGTTTATACAGGTCCGACATGAGGACACCATAATCATGATAATCAGCGTGCTGTCTGCAGTCATATTTCCCTGATGAAAGGCACAGCGGTACTCGCTAACGGTGAGCCCTCGGTGAAGTTTGTAATAGCAATTTGAGAGCATTTCACTTAACCCTGCTGAGACAAAGAACCTTGTGTTCAGCGCAGCTTCCTGAGTTAAGAAAGGAAAAAGAACATGAGAACTTGTTGCATCACTACATTTGCCAACAAATCGATGTAAATTCAAACTTTGGCCATGGCATTCATAAACTAATCAAACCTTATGGGCTCTTCGCTCCCACATCCTGCCTAATGTGTGTGCTTTGCATCTAATGTATTCTCTTTCAGGTGAATTAATCAATAACTTGGAGGGGAATGCTTTGACTCCTACCAGGAGATGGGAATGAAACATACTGTATAATTCATGGCATTTGATTTTTTCTTTCCTCCCCTCGACAGTGATTCAATTGAATTTTAAAATCACCTCCTGCTATCCTCACTCCCTTGGCACTCTCCAGATATCACTCATGAGACAAACAAGATCCTCATTTGAATGTTGTGTAACTTGAATTATTAATTGAAGATGTATCATTAGATAATAGTAGCCGGTATCACAAGTGCCTCTATTCCTGTGAGTCATTCTTTCTTTTTCTTTTTTTTTTCCTATTTTGTTGGGGGAAACCGTGCATCTGATCATTTCCACCCAGGGATTACTTCAGTGCCAACATACACAATTCATCAGTGTTGGTCCTTCATTGAACTGTTGTCATGGTTACCTGGATGTTCAATAGGTACCGGGCTGGACCAGAGAGACTCTCCCCACTTCTCACACGGCTATAATTAAACACAGTTTAGAGCAAACGGCTGCGTTAATCTCTCACAGCGCCCGCCCGCCCATAACCATGAACAGAACTAGCAGAAAAGAACCAACACTCTGAAAACTCTACAAGCAAAAATCACCAACAACACATATCTATAAACCAAACAGCATTGACAAAACAGAGCTAAGGAGAGGAACTCGCACTATGGGAAACTAACAACCAAGGGACCAAACAGGCTGAAGTAAATCAAAACCAGACAGGAGCACAAAGGGGGGGAAGCAGAAATATCCATAAACTGAAGCAGTCCAGAGGTGGTAGGTTTGATGGGGAACAGAATCTGATCTGACGGGGACAGAGTGAATGAGCAAGGTTTAACCTGTTAGGACTAACAAATCTGCTCTTTCATTATCTTTTCTTAAAAAACTAGAAAATTATCAATCGACTCTTCTCGTGTCGAACGCTCTGATTGGCTGTTTAAATTTCTACTTTACATCCTGTACCCTTTACATATAAATAAAAGTCTGACAATAAAAATGGAATCAAATGTTTTTAAAAGTGTGATTTTGCAGTCGAGCCCTGGAACTAAGAGGTTCCAGAGATATAGCCTTTTTATTTATTTTTTTCATTTTCGAGCAGGTGCCTCAAAAACAGGGTTCAGGGACTAAGGGGCCGTTTACACGAGGACGCTTGCAGGTAAAAACGTCAAAATATTTTAACAAAACATCATTTATACGAGGACGGCGTTTTGGGGGCTTAAAAACGCAAAAATTTGAAACCTGCCTCCAGAGAGGAAAAGTAGAAAACGCTCCGCCGTTACGTTTCCCTCTAAACAGCAAAACGCAAAACTTTGCCGAGATCTGACCACGTCGCGTACGTGATTACGTCACATACGTGCGCCGGGGCTTTGGTTTGCCGGCCGGTACAAGGAAGTAAACAAAAATGTGTGATTATTTCCATCCTTCGTACCTTCAAGCAACTCTGGCAGCTCTATGTACACTACAGGAGTCGTACCAACAAACGTACAGAATCTGTACAGATTCCATTCATGAACATTTACCGCGGCAGAGATCCGAAAAGGGAGATGGTACGCATACGCGTAGACATGACGGAGTTTTATCACAGCGCCACCCAGCTGCCTGGCATGCATATCCAATCGAATTCCACACACTATAGAGTCACCGTATATACGCAGATTTCCTTCAAAACCGCTCGTCTAAACGTGAAATGACAGGACGCCACTTTTGCGTTTTCTGTTAAGATGGTCCTCGTGTAAACGACCCCTGAAAGGTTAAATAGTGAGCAGGAGATATTGCCGGCAGGTGAGCTGATTAATGCAGGTGACTCACACTGCAGTAATCAGCTGAGTGTGGACAGGTGAGCATGGAGAGCAAGACACAGGGACGAGAGAAACAAGAGGGAGAGGTGACAGACAGAGGGAGCCAAAGGGAGAACAGATCAAAACAGAACAGACAGAGACAGGAGACAGAGACGAAGACTACCATACCTGCTCAGGGAAGTACAGCAGTGTGCAAACACGGCAGCCAGGTTTGTACACGACTGTGACAGGAAAAGAACTGAAAAACTGAAACCTCCACGAACCCGAGCAGGAGGACAGACCAGGACCAGAACCAAGACCATCTCCATTCTGTGAATGAGGCTGTGTCCAAGCACATAAAACTGGTCCTGCATTTGTATATTAAAAAAAACACTGAGAACACTTTACAGCCCTACTGCGCACTTGTGCTTTCAGCACTTAGAAAGTACAAAGAGACAATATATTTTTATTCTTTTTAATTTTATTCTTATTTTATACTGCTTACTGTCTTTCATTGTTTTGCATTCCAGTGAAGTGTGTTAAATTGTTTATATTGTGTGCTTATTTTATGTAACGCTTTGGCAATGTGAACGTGTGTTTGTCATGCCAATAAAGCTTCTTTGAATTGAATTGAATTGACAGGAATGGATGACAAGGAAAGAGGGAAAAAGAGGAAAGGCAAGAGCCAGAAGCAGGGATCATAACACCAATGACACAAGCAAGACAAAAAACACAAAACCGCAAAACAACGAAAATAGCGAAATGCCAAATTTTTAATAAGGACAAAAAACACCTCCTTTTCTAGAACCTCCTTTTCAAGCACATTTTTTCCCACCATCTCCACTAGGTCATAAATATTCACCCAGCAGCCTAACCTCCCAGTGCAATATGGTTCATGAGTTCACGACAGCTACCAATGTACAAAAACCCACAGAAATCCACAGTAAGTAATAAGAAATGATAGAACAACTTACCTCCTTGGTTGTCCCAGTCCTGGTGCATTTTTCTCCTGCGCCTGTAGGTGAGCCCACAGTCTCCACCGCGTCCTGCACTCTTGCTGTGTGAAGCTGAGAAATTTTTTTCCACGCAGCTTTAGAATGTGGAATTTAGACTGTGGAGCAGGTTCTGTCCCATTGTTGAAAGAAAAATACCAGTGTAAAAAAAAACACTGTTTTATACAGGTGCACTTTTGCTCTAGAAAAGCTGCACTTTTGCTGCGCCGCAGTGCTGAGGCATGGGAGATTAATCCAGCACAGAACTTTAAAATGACTCATGGAGATGTTTTCCAGCTAGACATGAAGCAATCATTTGAAACAACAAACTGTTACTGTAGCAGCAGCAGCAGCAGTAGAAGTAGTAGCAGTAGTAGTAAAAGCAGTAGTAATAGTAGTGAAATAGTAGTAGTGGTAGTAGTAAAAATCAGCCAAAATCCAGTGAAATTTGCTGGATTTTTGTAGATTTTTAGAATTGAGTAGAATAGAATCACTTTATTCAGCCCTGAAGGGAAATTCAGTACTTTTTTTTTACTTTACTCAGTACATTTTACTTGAATGATCTTCAGGAAAATATTAGATGTTTTACTGATATAAATGTAATCACTTTAGACATTTTAAGGATTTTTTTGGGATGATTTTTACTCAATTTTTGAGAATATTTACAAGAATTTTCTTGCCAAATTTGAGGGATTTTGTAAAAATAACTTTTAAAGAATTATCGGAATAAGACAAAAAACACAAGCGAAACAAAAAGGAAACAATCCAACAAAATGAGAAACAAAACGACAAAAACACGAGACAAACCTCACGAAACAAAACAAAAAAGTTCCAAAGCGACAAGCAAATGGACACGACAAAAATGCCAAAAAAGGAACAAAATGTCTCAAAAATTGACACAAGCAAGACAAAAAGGAAACAAATCGACAAAAATGATAAACGAAACAAAAACACGAGACAAAAGACAAAAATCAGACAAAAAACAAGACAAAATATTACAAAAATGAGACACAAAAGGACAAAAATGAGACGGACCGTATACAACAAAACAAAAAATTACACAAAAAATAAACAAGGCCACAAAAACGGACACAAATGGTACAAAAAATGACAAAAAAAGAATAAGATTATTTTTAAAAAATGACAAGAAAACGCCTCCCTACGAGTTCTCCTTTCTAAGAGTTTTCAGATTCCTCCTTCCTACAAGTCCAACCTAAACTCTTCCTAAATTCTTCAAGACCGACTTGGAGGCTCCACTCTCTCCACCACTGTTCCCACTCAGCATCAACAGGCCGACTGGACCTTCTGTCAGCGGAAACTGCACCGCAGCATTAGCCTAGCCGTGCTAGACAACCCACGGCAACGAATTTAATTCTCTGCCAGGATTGGTCTAGTTACCCTCGGTAAGCCTCGAGGTTGGATTCTCCTAAAACTGGCCGGACCAATCACCATGAAGTGTAGAGTCAGAAGGCGGGCGTAACTAAGTGACGACAGAGGCGCGACGATTCTGACAGAAACAACCGGAAACAACTAGCCTAGCCGCGCTAGACAACACACGGCAACGAATTTGATTCTTTACCAGGGTCGACAACAAAAACGACAACAGTCATTGAGCTCCATTAGCACCGACTCTGAATAATTTTTCTGTTAACATGTCTGTAATATACTTGAGCTTCACCCATTGACTGTATAAATAAGGCTTCACCGAACTACCGCATCCTCTGATTTCCGGCGCTCTAGGAACTACGTCAGCCTATTCGTTGCGCTGATTGGTTGTATACCTACCCAATTGCTGCAGAGTGATTTGAAAGACAACCTTTTAGCCCGCCTCCCTCCCTGTGGAGAGTTCCTAGACCCTTGTGTCTTCAGACCTGGGTCTAGCACGGCTAGGCTACCACAGCATCCCAACATGCGCGCAAATTCTCTCTTATTCCCCAAAGTCCATTTTTACAAGTTTCAAAATTAGTGAACCATCAGATTAGCGGCTGCTTTCAGGCGTGGTCTATTAACCCCTTCCGCTCAGAATGGCATATTTCACCTTTGGCACGGTACTGTGGGTAATATTGTGTGCTCTTCCTTCTCTTTTCCTTCACACATATTCACCTTATTGTTTGTTTTGTGTTGTTGTCTGTCTTAATGTGTTATTGTTGTCATAGTAGATTTAGTAGTAGTGTTGTGTTGTTAGTTTGCTAAATATATATGAATATAAGTTCAGTGCCTCCAGTCTTGTTCCCTTTTCAGCCACTAACTTATATAGATTCCAGCTACCTACCTTAGCTTTAATAAAAACAAAACCTTCAGCTTAAATAATTTCCCCGAGAAGATGCTTTATATGCTGCATTATTATATTAATCTGATCTAAATATTTTACTTGTCCAATATCTGTGTAATAATTCTGCATAAGCATTTAAACCCCATTTGAGAAAACATTTCCCTTCACATATAATGCAACAGGTTGGGGATGGGTTGTACGTCACATTGCAAACATTTGAGGAAATAAAGGACTTCTTCAGATAATCTCCCCATGGAAAAAATAAGAGTATTGATGATAACCGGTTCATTTGTTATGCGTAACCATGTTCTATGGGAATAAATCTCATAAGAGGAGCACAGACGAGACAGGAACACATAATCTCTGATAGTCACAAGGGCTCTGTGACTTTATTAGGATCCTGAGGTACATTTGACAGAAATGAACAGTGCCGACACCCAAACAAACAGGGCTGTACTGAGTTACTTGCACTTCATTGTCTGTCTACACTGACGATGCCTAACGCTGGTGACCTGTTCCTAATCCCTCACCCACTCATAAAATAGTACTGTGAATGAAGCCTCCTTTGAGGGAGACTTGTTCTTCTTCTTCAGCATCAGGTTTTTTGTTTTTCCAAGGATATCAAAGTAGATACTGAGGCACAACACTGGCTGCGTGGTTCTTAATAAAAGGCAAGGCTGAGATGCACCATGGCGGTTACATAAGAGCAGATAGGTGCTGTGTTACATAACACCTGTTGCGCAAAGTGCAGCTCCTGCTGTGATGGACACATGATTCAAAAAGCATTTTTTCACTCAGAAACGCCCTACAAATCCTTTAACAGCGGCAGATTGTCCACGGGTTGATTGATGGAAGATCTATTTTCTGTTTCTCACCTCTTATTTCCTCAGATTGAATCTTTCTGCAGTGATAATCTTCACCATTTCAGGGTTTAATCTGTTAATAAACTCAGTCGTTTTTACTTGATAGAATGGAAATTGTACTTGATTTTTTTTTCCATTTGCTCATCTGTCTATCAGTGCCATAACAAAAACAAAGACAGTTGCAACCTGCAAGTCAAATACTCACAATCCCTGTTAATCAGTTTATTAAAAGATTGTATTCAAAAACAAGTGTACAGCAAGGAACAAAATCTTTTAAGATAAACACTTAATAAATCAAGCTTAAATCCCTTATTGTGCTTTCCATAATGATGGATAACAAAAAAAAAAAAGGCCTTCTATCTGTCTGTCTGTCTGTCTAGTTGGGGTTCCATTACAGTTTTTCGCAAAATAAAAGCGATATTTCTAAAATTTCGACAAAGTATATTTGCGCTTTGAACGTGTTTCCATTGAAGGTTGTTCTGGGCAGAAGCATCGTAACTCTCGTAAAATATCATCCCGCGAGATTTCACTGCAGAAAGATGGACGCCCAAAACCTGTTGCGTGTAGGTGTTGTTATGTTTGCATCGACTGCGGTTGCCTGTCTAGTATGGCAGTGATGTTTTTCTCAAGAATAACGGCAAGAAAAGTCTCGGTCTCCTCTTCTGTCCACACGTACCGCGCCATGTTTACTCTGAGAGAACTGGTCATGTGACCAGGTACGTCACATCCGGTGACGTATAATTGTGGAAAAAGTGTTTCCATTGCGCTTTTGCGAAATTTTTCAATATCGAAACGTCTGAAAAACCACCCCATCAGAGCGTAGAAACTTTCTAGCGATATTTTAGTCCTTGTTCGAAATTCAGGTGTTTCCATTACCAGTTTTTTGTTGCGCTATTTACATTTTGCATATCTAAAGGTAATTCAAACGCAGCTTGTGTCTGTCTGAGAGTGTGTGTGTAAACGAGAAAAAATCGTTAAGTGCTTTCAGTATTGCCGAGGTAAATAATACACAATATAAATGCAAGGCATTTACATGAACTTGCAAAACCTTGAGATGATGGTGAATCTATAATTTCATTTGGCCCTGTTGAAAGAAAAGGTTGTCACATTTTCAATAAAATGTTTTGTCCCACAGGGTGAATAAATTCTTTTCCGATTGGAGATGTTATATAACTTCTCTCAAGAGGGCTGAAAGAAGTGAAAGTAATGTCTGTTTCCAGTTCAATGAAATTTGTCTGAGTGCCAAAGTAACAAAATAAATGAGTCGGTTCTTTGATGGCACCATGTGTGATTAAATTATTTGTTCAACTATAAAACAAAGAGCAGAGAACTGTTACCAACCCTGAGCTGTGTCTCCATGTGCTCCTTTCTACCCCAGCATCCTCCAGTAGTAAGTTAGGGCAGCCGGTAGTTTAAGAGGCAAGATGCAGGGCTCATATCTTTTAGCAAACAGTGAGGACTAAAAGCATCTCACAGGGGCATATCGACATTTTTTTTATTTTTTTTTATCCCAACTGAGATATCTCATGTGGGTCATGGTGGCAGCACGATAATGCTGGGCTCAGACTACTGGAATTTTAGGTCAATTTACCACCACTTCTCCAGAACATTAGGGTGGGATGTTTGTCTAAACTGACGTTTGGCGCAAATCTTTTCATCATGTGAGGAGTTTACAGAGCCCATCTTAAAACTTCCAACTCAGGAGTCGCCCCAATAACATCAAATATGGTTGATATTTAGAGATATTAAAGCGGATAAAATCTGACCTTCAGTTTTCGCTAAAGAATAGACAGCATGTGTTTACCCCGCTGCTTTTGCTTTGATCTCACTGCAAGTTATTATTGGCATTACAGCCACTCGTTGCACCACATTCTCCATTTTGTTTCCATCTTTTTCCTCATTAGGTGGTGCATTGCTCCTTGATTGCTCCCTCTGGCATCCAATCTTAATAATATCCTGCGTTACAGCGATGAGGAAAAGTATTTCCCTGATTTCTTCTATTGTTGCAGATTTCTCACACTTAAATGTTCCAGATCATCAAACTATTCTTTATATTTACTTGTAAGCCCTGTGAAAAGGTGACCTAATAAGTGGTTAGGCCACCCTTGGTAGTAATAACTGCAGCTAAATGTTGGTGGTAGCAAACCATCACTCTACCACCACGGTGTTTCACTGTTGCTATCATGTTCTTCTTGTGGATTGCAGTATTGGCTTTATGCCAGATGTGACGGGACACAGGTCTTCCGAAAAGATCCACATTTGACTCATCATTCCACGGGATGTTATCCTAAAAGTTTTGAGGCACACCCAGATATTTTTGTGCAAATGCCAGACAAACCTTTATGTTCTTTTTGGTCAGGAGTGAATAGCATTTTGCAGCTTTCATATTTAGGCCATTTTCTCCCAGTGTCTTCCTTACTGTGGAATCTGTGAAGGAAACAATACTCTCTTTCCCTTTACTAAGGTATTTCATCACAGATGCTAGTTGAAGAATCCCAGAATATCATACAGGTTGCATCTGTCGACTACAGTCAGCTTAAATCAAGTTGTAGAACTTGTAGATCACCGCAAATTATCCTACACGTTATCACCTTTGACCCTTGTTGCTGTCTGCTGCCCCCAAACTGAGCCTGTAAGCATGTTTAGGCCCTCTCTGTCCGTGATATGGCCCTGAGAAAGGCAGATGCTGTAAAGACAAATGCTGTAATAAAAACACAATTTGGTTATGATTAGATATTGTCTAATTGACATTCTTGGGTAGACAAGTTGTCTCCATATTGGGCTGTAATCTAAATATGGCTTTCCTCCCAACTCAATATATAGCCAATGTTGAAGAGAATCCTCAGAGCTGATGCGTTGCTGGTCGCGTCACTTCTCCAGATATCAGTAGACCTTATTCTCAACAAAAGCAATCTGAGTCTCCAGCGTTTCTCTGCGTCTGCCTCCTCATTCATCTCTCGACATTGCAGAACTCTCAAACAGAATCATGTAGAAGGTCCTCAACTGAGGTCAGTAGGTCTGTAGTTCTTCTGATGTTCATCTCGGGTCTTTTGGATGACATGTTGATGCCCTCTTAGAGAAATGTTGGTCCACTCCTAGTAAGGTTCTCCACTGCTCCATGTTTCTCCATTTGTGGATAATGTCTCTTACTGTGATTCTCTCAGCAATGGCTTTGTAACCCTCCAGATTGACGAATCTCGATGACTTTGTTACACATCTGTTCTTGAATCTGTTTAGAATGTGGCATGATGTGCTGCTGTTTGATACCCTTTAGCTACTTCACAATGCCAGACAGACTTAGTAATGTTTAGATTCAACGAGCCTGGCAGTAATTATATGTGGGTGTGGTTGGTAAAACTGAGTCTAACTGCCAAATAAATTTGGTCATTTGGTAGATTGGTAGCTCAGGGGGCAGTTAGTTTTAGGTAAGATGTGCTGGACAGCGTTATTCCTTCAGTGAACTAAATCACCATTTTAAATCTGCATTTTGGGTTTTCTTGGGTTATCTTTGTCTTACATTAAAACTAATTTGATGATCTGAAACATTTAAGTGTCACAAATTTGCAACAATGAAGTCCTTTTTCACAACACTGTATGTGATTATTTTCCAAACTTTTAGCGTGTGCATTAGGGAGAGAAATACCTGTGGAGTTTTTCTCGCAGTTTCAAAATCTGTTAAGCCTTAAAAACACCTGATCCACGCATAGGAGAACAATCTCCAGGAGAAAAATCAACCTGAGACTTTAAAAGTGAGAAGAAATTACAACCTGACATAAGAGCAGTTTGAAAAAAATGAGCAGTGGAAAGGCAAGACTTTTTGTGGCGCACTTTTACGTCTTGTTATTCTGCATTTGCTTTGAACAGAGAAGAGCCTTTACAGTGACAGTTCGTTCCGTACGTACATCACCTTGTTCAGAAGGTGAAGCAGCCTCACAAAGGACACACCTGATGAAACCAGCACCCCGTCTTGCCTCGGGCTTGGTTCTCTTGCAGGCAGGCGATGATCCTATCTGGCTGTCTGCGCCGTCAGTATGGGTTAGCCACAGAGATAACGTGCCTATAGGGAGAAGCAGCTCATCAGCACATCACCTGGGACAAAAGGCCGCAGCAGGAGGAGGGGATAACACTGTTGTGTAATCACAGCTAACAGAGATGCCGCTTCAGTCTTGCACTATCTTCTTTTTTATCAGAGCAAAGTATCAAACTCGGGGTAATGGTTTTGGGGGATGGATGGGGCAGGGATGTGAAAGCCAGCAATTTGGGCTGCCATGCTTTTTTTTTTTTTCTTAAATTCGCTTTCACACTTTGAGGAGGTAGATGTTTCAAATAGCAAAGACGGAAAGCAAAATGCTGAAAGAGAAACAACTTACTGGTGGATGGCTTATAGATCTATTTTTATTTTCTGAAATTCTCTTTTACGTTTTGGGAGATGGAGCCGAAGAAATGAAGATTAAAGTAACTGTACAAAATGTTTGACTACTGAGGCGTGTTAGCAATTAGGAACTGAAAAGATGTTCCGAAGCAAAATGGTGTAAGTGGGCAAAGTGGTGTTTATTTAGACAGCTAGCATGTGGTAGGTTTTTTTTGTCCATCTTGATTCCACTGAAGGAGTTAAAAGGCAGTATTCACCACCATGCTTCACAGGAGGGGGGGGGGGGCATTTCCTATCAAGTGCAGTGTTTGGTGTCAGCCGAAGTGCAGGAAGGACAACAGTTTCAAAGGAAGGGACTCACATGCATGAAGCTCGGATTACAACACATATCAAGGAAAGATAACATCACTCTGTGCCAGGGATGCCATTAATCCAGTTGTCTTTGCATGGCAGACAGTTTGTTGCTGTATTAATGTTTTATTTATATGTTTATGATTTAATCTGTGCCCATTCTACCTTTTATTTGACCATAAATCAGTCTGGCTGCATCCTACAAAATCATTTGAAAAAAAAAATTTGTAAAAGTTTTGGTTCAGGGTGAGTTCGAGTGTTTCTCCTGCAGATTGTTCTGTTTGTCTGAGCTTGAAAATAGTTGTATCTCCGTAGTCTGAAAGCCTTCTTTCAGTTTGCCTCAATTTAGAAAAGTGCTTCTCGGCCAACACCTCTGAAGCATTTCTTAGCGGTATTATTGCAATGATGCATTCAAAGTTGCTTTTCTGATTGCTTTTCTGCCATCCATAGGGCAATGCTAGCAGTTTTACACGCCGCTACACACAGTATGTCACAGGACAAATGTAAAAAGGCATTTGAGCGAAAGGAGTAGCATCTAAGCACTAGCGAGCCTGTGTGAGAAATCATGCCTTCATGTCAGATGGGCATGGAGGGTTATCATTAAATATCTCATTAAATATTTTAATATGGCCTTAGGCAAGAGGATCAAGACATTACTGCCTTCATTACCCTTTCTGAATGACAATGTCTGTGCTTGCTGACCACAGTGGGGCTCAGAAATAGAAATAGCCATCAGCATAGAAGAATCCTCATCTTTTAATATACACAGCACCCTATAGATTATATACATTTCCTGCCTCATTTTAAAGCATCTTCACTTCCTCAGACTTAGAGACGTTGCACCATCTGGAAGAAGCAACGTAATAAATCTAAAAACCGGCACGTCTGCTCCGGTACCAACTTTCATCTCAAACATCTTGTAACATTGACGCTGATAAATTTAATTAAACATCACGTTACTCTGCTTCCACACACAGGTGGATTATCATAAACGTGTGGCTGTCAGCCCTTCTTGGCTGTCCTTCTCTCCTGGATGCTTTCTCTGATTCACTTCACTGCAACCCTGACTGCACTGTGACAAGGTCAACAAAAGAGAGTTTTCTGTGAGTAAATCTGAAGGTCACACCATGTTTTGCTGATGTATATCTCTACATTTATTTTATTTGCCTTTACCCATATAGGAAGACAATCTTTGCTGGATTTTGCTGTGTTTGTTCCCACATGCTCTCCCTGAGTAGCTCTCCCTGAGTTGTCCTGAATTGATGCCACACTTGCTGCTGGCTGTAATTTTGACAGTATGAATCAAAACAGACCTGCAGCTTTTGTGTTTGTCCATTATTTACTCTGTTCATATGGGGCTGCCTGTGTGGAGCATGTTGTCACTGTGTTTGCAAAGCTTTTCTTTTTGTATTTGAACGTGCATAGTTGTCTGCCTCAGCTGTACTTCTTGCCTGATGTCAGTGGGATACATTTTATAGGCTAATCATTTGTTGTGCTACGATCATGCATGTGATTAAATGGCCGGCTCCTGCCATTTTCAGGAGTAAAAACTGTGATTAGTGGTGGAAAAGAAATCCATTTACCAATACATTCATGTAATAGTACTCAAGCAAACACCAAATACATGTAAATGCTTTGTGAAAGTATGTGTGTTAAACCCCAAAGTGGTTTCAATGATGAAGAAAGAGCCAAGTCCAACTGAATAAATACGTAAATTACATTTCCAAAGTGCCACAGATATAATGCACTTTCATAGACTGTTTCTACAGATTGATATGGCTCCATAGGGGATTATTTCAAATGTCAAACGCTCTCATAGGAAACTGTAGATGTTGAAGGGATGAGAGATGCTGTACTGAATGCTTTACATTATTTTTTGTAAGGGAAACATTATTAAGAGGAGGCTTACAAGGTGAGAGAGGACGATATTTAATCTAGTTAAATATTGTAGTTTCCTCAAGTTTGCGCATTTACCACAAAACATTTAAAAATAAGACTTTTCAAAGCAGCTCCAGCAATGGCAACAATGTTTTTTTGGCCAATCTAAATGTTATAGTCCACAGGTTGTGTGCATATGTGTAGCTGTATTAGGGATGTCGCTTGGACAGGGTGGCTCTGTGTTAGCAAGCAGTGAGCATTGTGAACGTTCAGCTAGCAGGAGGCACCATGACAAAGACTTCTATGACACTTAATGTCCTCTAGGCAGAGCTGGTGTGTTTCAAATAATGTTTCGTGATGTAGTTTATACACTTCTATTCTGAGAAGTGTGTGGCAGCAGATGTACACATGTGTATGTCCAAACCGTTCTGTTCTGTGGGGTAGCCCTGTTTTTGAAATTCTTTGAGGAAAGTTATAATTATAATTCAGTCCCTCTAGGAATGTGCGATGTTGCGATCGCAACAATTAACGCAAATCCAACCAATCTCCGTGAATTCTGTGCGACTTTGCAATTTTGTCCAATCACCGGAGCTTTTTTGCAATTTTGTCCAGACTCCCATGAGTTCCACCAATCATAGCAGTCCATACCGCAAATGTAATACGTCACCGAATTCACTTCCTTGTTTATGGTTTGAAAATACACATATGTCTGATTCTAATGTCTCTCATTTACCAACAAAAATTACTGCTAAAGACCATGAAAAACAATTGATGTTCTTCACAAAAGCGGAGGTAAACTGTTTTGCACTGGTGCAATATTGTGGTGGAATACAAACGAAAATCATTAACTGACAAATACTTTTCTACCACAAAACATATTAGGAGAACGGCTGAAACAAGTGGACCACAGACCAGACAAACCACCATGATGGAAGCTGTTGCATCAGATCTGGAGCTCTGAAAGAATGAAGGTAAGTTAGATTCATTTACTGACGTGACAATCCGTGAGTGTGTGTGTGACTATGTGTATGCCAGGATGTGAAATTAACTTTCTAAGTCACTGACATTATGTCCAAATATCATTCATTCTATAGTAAATGATCATTTTGTGCCTTAAATCTACCAACCAATTCATGTTAAACCAGTATCTGGCTGCTGCTAATTTCCCACAATGGTGTGCCAGCTTTAGTGTAAATGGGTTGGAGCGTGTTAAAGAATTAGTTAGTTCAATTAAAATGTTAAAACATATTTGCTATAATATGGACTTGTTAGTGATGTATTTAGAGCTGTGTTTTCTTGAGACTGCAGCATTTTACCGTAGCCCTAATCTCACTCCGACAAAGTGTTTAATTTTCCTGGAACACACACCGCATCATCTGCAGCTTTAACATGTTTCCCATCTTCCATTCTACTGTTTGAACAAACTGCTTCAAGCACGCCAGAGAGGATACATACAAGTACTTTGGTGAGCGTGAACAGCGATTTATGTATTCATGTTCCTAGATATCAAATCCCATCCGACCCGATCTCTCCTCCACTCGTCTGTGTCTTTGCTTCATTACTTCACATCTCCCCTAACCTTTAAATACAGATGCATTTGCTCTTCTCCCAGCTAGCTGGGTGGTTCTCCTGCTGTCTGAAAGGTTAATAGATTTCCCGCCCCCCTCGTGCAGTGAGGCGCAACAAGATAGGAGCCGTGGTCGGGTCGTATGTGTATCACATTTGTCTACTTGATACATGCAGTGAGAACACGATGACATGATTTTGACATGAGTTTGATGGCGTCCTTCTTTAAAATTGACCTGCAAACTTGTTTTTTTTTTAATAATTTGAGAGATGTATTTAAATATTTTGACAGTGTTCCCAGAAAACTATCCTCAAACACACAAAGGCGGACTGACACTGTTAAATATGCATATTATTCAGACATTCATAACAGTTTGAGTGAATTAAACCAGTATTCAGTATGTTTTGTCTTTGAGCACCATATGCCCGATCTCACGAGGATTCGTGAAACTGTCACGTAAGTTTTAGTTTCGGTTTCGTGCGCACCAACACGATTTCGTCATGTTTTTCGTGCCGCTCACCACGAAATGCGCACCAATGTATTTTAAACGGCGGACTTTTCGTGCCACCCAGAACGTATTTCAAACGAATGTGTGTATTATATTTTTAATGTAAAACCATGGCGAATCCAACGCTATATTTTGCATGACATCGTCCCTAACCATAACCCTAACCATAACCATAACCCGGTGGTACACTTACCTTTTTTTTTTTTTTTTTTTTTTTCCCAATTTGCATAGGAATTTCAAGAATGTCCGGCGGCCGGCGGCCGCAAACGCGATCACACAAGCAGTATACGCCGATGGACAGCTTAGATCGTCATGAATCCGCTGGTATAAACCACTTTCAGCTGTGATTACCACAGCGGGTTTCGTTGTGAGCAACACGAAAAACATTTCGTGGTGAGCGGCACGAAAAACATGACGAAATCGTGTTGGTGCGCACGAAAAAGAAACAAAAAATTTACGTAACAGTTTCACGAATCCCCGTGAGACCGTGTTGTTCATAACGAATAAGCTTCAAACTCAGGCCAGTCTGTGCTTTGGTTTGTGGGCAGAGTGGTGGCTTTGCTTGTTATTAACCATGAAGGGACTCTCAGTGTTCACTCATACATGCAGGAAACATCGCTAATACATGCAAGAGACTGATGAAAGAAGTAGGAAAGGTCAGGGCGAGAACAAGCGGGGCAAACTGATTTCTCTGAGAGAGACAGCAGATTTGATGATCATGCATTGTATGTTGTGTTACATAAGCATCTTGCCACAGCTGAAGGGACTGACAGAAGTAAACAAGGCGTAATTGTGAAATCAAGCAATTAATAGTGACAAGGTTGTAGGAGTGCAAGGGGCCGCTTCAAATCAGAAGGAATTTCTCTTAAGTCACCAGGAAAACCAGTAGTAGTGTGATTGTCTATCATCACTGTGAGACACAACTTTAAAGACGAAATCGGTATATATGAACATTATTAGTTTGACTTTCAAATTCTTTCTATGATGGCAATATTTGGTGGTGAGGGTACCCATTTAAGCTATGCTTGTTATTTTTATTTATTCATTTTAGTCTGCAAAAATACAGTACAAAATATCTGATTCTTGCTTTAGGGCTTTACACCATGTCCCAAGAGTTCATTCTCCCCACTGGACAACATCTTTGATTGTCACCAAAATGGGTTACACCTGTACAATCAGGTAGAAACGGTACGACTTCCAGTTTTGGCCAGAAGTAAAAAACAAGGGCCTGTGACTGAACAGACAATGTTTTCCGTCCGTCCGTCTTTCCGTCCATCCATCCGTTTGGTAATCTGTCTGACACTTGTCAAGATATTTCACTTAATGACACCAATGTCACGATCTGTCGAAGATGTTTGTCAATGCAGCTTGTATATTTTGAGATATTTCAGTGGAGAAACCCACAGGTAAAGGAAAAATCATCACTATAGATTTTAAGATTCCTCCCATCGTTACTATGATTGCCTGTATTTAATTTCATAGTAAGCTATTCAGTAGGCAGCGAGGTGTTCCCATGTGGACAATTCAGGGGAAATTAATCTCAAGCAACGGAAAAGTCTAGCAAAATATAAAAAGATGGCTAGACGTGTATAAAAACCTTTGCTAAAGCTCAAGCTGCACATCCTACATGTGAAATTAAATTGCTTTTGAATGACACCCTGACTAATATCATATTATCACAAATTACATTTATCATAGGAAACATGATACTAGGTGTTTGGTCCCACTCAGATCCAATTGTATAGAAAATATATACAATCCACAGACAGGAGTAAAGGTCAGATCTGTTTGGGCTTTTTTGTACATTTTTTTGTACCATCATTGGTTAAGCTGGTTGCACAGCAGAATAAGCACTGATTCGTGTAAGTGCCAACTGCTCAGATAGGAATAATGCACTGTTCATTTCAGCACAGCCACAATCCCATTTGTTAGCAGTAGAGCACTCCCACCTGTTCTTCTCGATGGCATCGCTGATTAGATTCTCAGATCTGTACTTTCTTTTCTGTTACCATGTATTATTCTTGAGTTTTCAGCATTACATAAGTTTTCCTCAAGGTACATACAACTCAGGTCCGTTTTGTATGTTTTTTTCCAACACAAAAATATCTCAAACAACATAGATGAAGAAAATTGTAGGTAACAAAAACACTAGCATTGCAAAAAAGTATGAACTTGTGACAAAAAAGCCCAGGCTAATGCTTCTGAGTTGACCTGGGGGTTATCACTGAAAAGTAGTTTCTGTGACAATCATACAGTGGTAAGGACAGGTCACAACGCGACACTCTATGGACAGTGTACAAGACAATAACCTCTCGCCTGCTCTTCGGTACAAACCTGCAAAAGTAAACTTTCCAGAGGAAAATGAAAACAAGCCTGATGAATACTGAGAGCACATTCTTTGGTCAGATAATTAGTTTGACTCAGATGATGTCCATCATGTTTGGCATGAATCTGGACAGTGAATGCATAGTCCTGACAGTTATGTGGTGATCAGCGTACGTTTTTCTGTCTGTCTGTCTGTTAACAACATTACTCAAAAACGGACTAACTGATTTGGATGAAATTTTCAGGGAAGGTCAGAAATGAGACAAGGACCACCTCATTAAATTTTTGCAGTGATGCGGCTGATACTCTGGATCCACAGATTTGTTAAAGATTTTCATATCATTGCAAAATAGTAGCATGGTGTCACTGTAATTACACACGTGGACAAAATTGTTGGTACCCCTCAGTTAAAGAAGGAAAAACCCACAATTCTCACTGAAATCACTTGAAACTCACAAAAGTAACAATAAATAAAAAAATTATTGAAAATTAAATAATCAAAATCAGCCATCACTTTTGAATTGTTGATTAACATAATTATTTAAAAAAACAAACTAATGAAATAGGGCTGTACTCTATTTACAGTAGTCACACGGCGCTATAAGACAGCTTTGTTTACATTTGCCACCACATTGAATTATGCTACATTAGCTAACTTCATTATAGCTCCTAAGCGTAAATCAGACTCTTCTGATGCTTCAACGAAAAAGAAAGCCGTCTCCGTGAAAGTGAAAAATGAATCACGTGAGGTATTTTGCTGTTATTTTCCTACCGAGTTGTGTTTCAGTGTTAGCTAATGACTGTTTTCGGTACTGTAGTTGTACAAATATGTTAACTGACTGATACCGTGATGCACGTAGCGGCTTTGTTTACATTTTCCCCGGAAAATAGACTTATGTCAAACCATGGGAACGGAACTTCGATGTAAGTCGAGGACCCCCTGTACTTTCCTGAATATTTTGTTCATGACATTTACTCTGAATGTCATTGGTGATCCAACAACGAAATCTCTCTGGTTTACATTCATTTTATTCTCTGGTCTTAATCACTGTCAAAACCGATTCAAGCCAATTTGGGGCTTTTAAAACATAACTGTTAAAAAAAGAAAAAAGAAACTGCGTACTTGATGATGACTCTTGTCAGTCCTTTTTATCCCATTTTTACTTCACATATTACAGCATTTAAAACCCACACACCTCTTCTGCTCACAGTGCAGGACATATTATCGTAACAGGATCATAAGTTCAAAATCGTAGGTGTGCGGGGAATTTTCAGTGTGTTTGAAGTGCTCTCACCTGAGTCTATGCATTTTTATTAAAGACCAACTCATGAGTCACAATGGAAAACTTTTTAATAGCACTGAATGAAAGGTCTTAACGTTCTTGTTCCCACGTCAGGACCGTTTACTGTTTGCGGACCGTTTGACTGTGATATAATTGGCAATGAAGACGGGGAATGAGCCGCACCCCTTGAGGCTTCTCATAATCCAGATTGCTCACTGAGTAGACAGACCCTCGTTGCACCCATGTGCAGTCTTTTCTGCTTAATCTGTTTTTGTTGTGTTTGTTTGAAATTTCTGTATGCTTCTATACTTCACATTTTGAACACGTGCAGCTTCAAATTCAGAGGAAACCTTGTAAGCAGTAATTAAACAGAAGCATATTAAAGGCAATCTCCAAGAAGTCATTATTACTGCTGCATTAAGTGATCCATCTTCACACCTGTTAGTTTTCATGTCGAGCTGAAAAGACGGGACTTGTGAAATTGTTCATTTTGGATTTTAAGAAATTATATTTTAAGGGGATTAGAATAAATAAGTTTATAAAATCCTTGCATGCTCAATCCAATTTTTCCTGAAGACCGTTACGAATGTATGTGCTAATCTGGTGCTGAGGAAATCTGTGCTGAACTGTTATTTTTTAAGTCCTTATTTGTCTTTTTTTTTCCCATTTTTGGAGCTGATGTTTAGAACATTTGTTTGTGCATTTTTTCTCTGTCTCTATTGTTTTTTGCTAAGACTGAAAACAATTAGACTTGTTCATGAGATTTTAGAGAAATTTGAACTGTAATATAAAGAGATGCCCAGATTAATCTTATGTTTTAACCTATATCTAAAAATTTACATACAGTATAAATACAGTCCTGGAAAAAATATTGGACAGCCCTTGTTTTCTTCTATTTCTCCTTCATTTTAATGCCTGGTACCACTAAAGGTACATTTGTTTGGACAAATGTACCTTTAGTGGTACCAGGTATATACCAGGTGTATATGTGTATATATATATATATATATATATATATATATATATATAAACTTACTGACTGCCTGGGGGAAATGAAGGCGTGGATGAATGACAACTTTCTCCAGCTGAACAGCTCAAAAACCTAAGGTGTCCTCATCGGAACCCCACATCAACTCAAATCCTCTCCCCTCACTGTTTTCTCTTTTGCCGGCCATGACATTCCCCCTTACATCCTCTGTAACAAACTTAGGGGTACGTTTCGACCCCCACCTGTCATTTGACACCCATGTTCAACAAATCTGTAAAACCACATTTTTTCATCTCAAAAATATTTCCAAACTCCGCCCCTTCCTCTCCCTCCCTGATGCAGAGAGGCTTGTCCACGCCTTCGTTTCCTCCAGGCTGGACTACTGTAATGCACTCCTCATCGGGATTCCTGGCAGGAGCCTCCAGAGACTGCAGTACATCCAGAACTGCGCTGCCAGGATCCTGATGAGGGTGCGCAAATCCCATCACATCACACCGATCCTCCATAACCTCCATTGGCTTCCAGTTAGGTTGAGGATTAAATTTAAGATTTGTCTCCTGACCTATCGCTGTGTCCATGGCAGCGCACCAGTGTACCTTAAAGATCTGATCAGTCAACACAACCCGACCAGGCATCTCCGCTCCTCCGACAGCCACCAACTCCAGGTTCCAGGGTCCAAACTCCACTCCATGGGAGATAGGGCCTTTCAGGCGGCTGCACCGCGACTGTGGAATGCCCTCCCCAACCACCTGAAGGCTCCACAGTCGCTTGAAGTTTTTAAAAAACAGTTGAAGACTTATTGTTGATGTTTTTATCTGTAGCACTTTGAGATTTGGTTTCAAATGTAAAGTGCATTATAAATTAAACGTATTATTATATACATATATATATATATATATATATATGCATAGACTGATTATAAGAGATCAACACAATGAGACATTTTCTAAGGACATGTTTCATCACAACAGTTCAAGACAAACCCAACAAATCCTTCGATTCCCTCGAGCAAACAAATGCTCAGATGAGTCACTAGTGTCAATACAACAACAAGTAAATGGTCTGAATTCACAATCATGCACAAGAATGATCACCATTTACAAAATATAAAGTTGATGAACTAAACATTTTGAAGAAAGCTTACACCATGTCATGACTCTATTGTTATAGAACATATGTTCCAGTGGAACCTGCTGCTGACAGTTCAGCCCTGTGGGACCAATTTATGGTGCACAACCCCGTGAATGTCAAAGACAACAATGGGCATGCTTCTGGTCTTCCTGACCTGATGCAAACTATTTCACTACTAGAAAAATGCCGTTTGGTGTTTGGATCTGAACCAGAGACCCAGCTGTCATTACCACTCATGGTCCTCGACATGACAGCTGTCACCCTGGGCCTGCTGATGAAAATCCTCACAGATTTTGATATGCTGATGGTTCTTAAGGTCTGTGGTGAAACTGCAAACGCACACCTGCAAGTAGTCACAAGAAGGCATGTAACACACATCCCAGTGTTGATACTTGTCGCGTGTGCATGCTCGTTTTACACTCCATTTGTGTACAGCAGGAACAGAAGTGGCACTTTTTCATTTGGAGGTAACTGTAGTGGAGTATGTAGATATAATATATATATTTCCAGCAGAGTGGAGGTTTAAAGCAGCATGACAGCGTTATCATTATGTACTTCACTGCAGTCCTTGAGTACAGTTCTTTCCACCCATGTCCATGAGCCAGGAGAGGATAAAACTTCTTTTTTCTGTTTCGATTCCAAGTCAAAGATGGCAGGAGGACTGAGACTTCGTCTTTGTTGTCTCCTGCCAGCTGGACTCTTAAATCGTTGACTGCTGCCAACAGGTCTGAGCACACAGCCAGCACAATTACAGGATGTCCGTTCTCTTTCCCTTTTTGTCCTTCACAAACCCATTACAGCTTCCACCTCTCAAACCTTTCATCAGAGGGAGCACATTTTGATGGACATGCAGCTAGTTGCCGAGCTAATCAAGGTGTCTGTGAGGCGCGCTGCTCTCTGTGTGGTGTTGAAGGAAAAATAATGAGCCAAGTCCTGCCTGTGACCCACAGCTAATGCTGCACACTGCAATCCCCCGGCCCGGCTGCAACACATCAATGTCAGTAAACAAGAAAAGCTGTTTCCAGCAACTTCCTGGACAATGCAAATTTCCAGTCGTGTGTAATTGCTAATGAAGTAGCTTTAGAGATTACTAGTCGCCAGGAAAGCTGTTAAATTATTAAGGTTAAGGGGTAATTGCACACAAACTAAAATATGACTGAGTACATGCACAGCTTTAGCAGAATCCTATTAACAGAAGGGAGGCATACATATCCATGCTGACATGTCTGAGACATCGTAGCTTAGGTGAGACATAAAGCTGTATTTATATCCTTGAGCTAGCTGCATGCACACACAAGCAAATTAAGTAAATGAATGCATGGACAGCGCAGGAATAGAAAAGAGGGGAACCTTTAATTATGGTTGATATGAGAAATGACAGTAGAGCAAACCTCTCAGAGAAACAGCTGATTGCAAAACCTTTTTTTTGTTTTATGTAACATGTCACGCAGAAAAGCCTTTATTTGATTGGTCCTGAAGGACTAAGGCTCACTCCAGTAATGGTTTTTCAAGAATTTTCAAGAATAAATCCACTTTTTTATGAAACTGAAATATGTATTGTGGTCTTAAGTGGTTCTAAATATTATATATATATACAGTTGAGTAAATTGAAATTGAAAGTTATTTCTAAAGATATTGTAGTAAATCTGTTGACATGCCATAAATCCACACTTGACTCACACACTACTTTATATTAAATAACTCAGAAAGCCTTGGAGTCTGGCCAGTCTTTTCTTCAGGAGGAAATGACATCATGTGGAGCAGGTCATGTGATCTGGAATCAACTCACTTCCTTGAGAGGTGTTTTTGTAATGAGGAACTGAGTTCAAACTTAGTTTAAACCGATACACAAAGCGACAAAAATGAGTGAGAAAATGACAAAACCAAGGCACAAAACGACAAAACCGAGACAGAAAACGACAAAACTGAGACACAAAATAACAAAAACGTGATGGGGGTGATTCAAAAGTAACAGGTTTAAATTTAAGTAAACATAACGGACAAAATTAATCCTCTACTAGCATATGATATCTGTAGATTATTATTCTCAAATAACATGCAACACGGTTTTGAAAGTATCACTGTATATGCTTTTTTCCCTTGCCTTGTCCAAAACCTCTGTTCACCCTGTTTATATTTGCCGTCTCAGTACCAAGCTGCTATAAAGAGAAAAGCCAAAGGGAACTTCTGCAGGAATTGACAGCCTGCTGCTGAACTGACACAGTGAACCGGAGGCCGAGCCTTGAAAGCCTTTCTGAGTGAAAACGCTGCAGAATCTGACAGATTCTACTGCTGCTGCCAGCTCTTAATATAGAAATTGAAGGGTACGAGGAATCACTGGTTCAACCTTCTTCTGTCAATACCACTATGTTGTAGGATACTATAAGATACGAATCTGGGACTGGACAGTTGTACAGAACAGGAAAAAGGGCTGACACTGATTTATTTTTATTTTTTTACAGGTTAAGCTGTTATGTTAGAACTTTGACTTTTTAAAAATGAAATATTAAGCACCAAATTGGACTGTTATCAAATGTACATGGAAAGCACTTTTTATATTGTGAGGTAATTTTAGTCTACAGGCCAAGAATGTACCTCTCCAACTTTCTGTTTGTTGTTGGAAATTGTCATACAGTACAATGATGTTTGGGATTCATGCCTTCCTATTACCACTTGCTGTTTTCAGATGACTTCTCTTTGTCGCGGTATGATTGCCTGAGGAAATGTGTGGGAGTGCGTTTTAAACTTTCTGATACGCTAATCTGTCTCCTATACATGCGTCTCCCGAAACAGATGTCTGAAGACTTCATTTGCCTTGAGTGTATTCAACACATAATGACTCAAAAAGCATTTTTGTACACGATTGTTGAAAAAGCAGCAGTTGCAAGGCAGCAGACGTTTTGCTAAGCATTTCAAAACCCAATGAAATGCCTGTTTTTGTGATCAAAATGATAGAATATTTGAAAGAATTTGGGGCTCCAGTGACCTGCAGTAACCGCTTTCCAACGATATTTCCTAAATCATTGTTTTGTCAGAATCTGGTATGGAGTCATAGGAGTGCCAAATCGAAATATAAATAAATATGTATATATATATATATATATATATATATATATATATATAAATGTGGAAATATAAAGAGAAATAAATAAATGTGGAAATATAAAGAGAAATAAATAAATAAATAAATAAAAAGGAAAATTTTGTCTTTGCTTTTACCTTTTCTGTTTTTTCCCTTTTATTTATTTATTTATTTATTTATTTCTCTTTATATTTCCACATTTATATATTTATTTATTTATTTATATTTTGATTTGGCACTCCTATGACTCCATAATCTGGAAGCGCACGCTTGTGAAAAGATATCAAAGTTTTACCACAACGACTCGACTCAAAACAAGTGGCATCCAGTTGTGTCGGCTTAGGTTTTGAAGTTGCACTTGTGTCACAGTGTCAGTAAAATCACAAAAATGAGTTCCCTACTAGTTAAGGCGAGGTCAGGTAAGTTTATTTGTATAGCACAAGGCAATTCAAGGTGCTTTACAATGGCAAAGAAATACATTCACAAAAATGATTAAAATCATAGAAATAAAACATAAAAGTAGGCATTAAGATCATAAAAGTGCATTAAAAGACAATAGAATAGACTGAGCTCATAACCAGCACCAATATGTAAACTTACAAGTATAGCGGTACACTGAGTATCTTTATATTTCGCCACTTTTGTCTGATTTGTGTGGTGAAAACAAAGCTAAACAAACCAAAAAAGTGTCCTCATGTACATTTTCTGAAACTGCCCTGCGTGAAACTAGTATTGAAGCATCGTTTTGTGTAGTTTTGTGTATAAATAACACAGAGAAGGACTTCTACTAATAGATTCTATAGAGACACACTGCTGGGAGAATCTTGTGAGTCTTAGTCCTATCCTTAAATAAACCTCTTCACCAACTGAATGCATTTCAGAAATAGAAGCACAAGAAACCCTTTGAATGTAACAGGTGGCCGTTCTCATCTTGAGTAATCCACAACTAATGGCACCATTAACTTTAGAAATTACCTCTTGAGTCCTCGCTGAAAGGGTGAAAAGAGGGCTTCAGACCTCCTCGGGGGAAAATAAGAAGCGTCTCTTTTCAAAGTGAAGGGGCCGGTAACTTTTTGAGTCGCGCAGGCTACAAAAAGATACCAGCGGGATTCGTGCTGCGTTTCTTTCCACACAGCAGTCACTGGAGCAGGAGTGAGCTGTCTAGACGATGCTTGACCTTTCTGTTGTGACCAGCGTTTCACTGGAATCCGAGGCTTTCCGGTAACTTTTGCATAACAGAAGCTGACTGGGTACAAACCGTGACCTTTTTTTTCTTTCATAAACATTACACCGTCTAAATACAAATACAGGCTGAATTAGCAACAAAAGCAAACATGTTTCATGCTGTTTAACAACATTAAGCTGTATTTGTTTGGTGAAAGTGTGCAGGGAATTGACTGTTCTTAGTGTATCACACAGCAGAAGATGGACATAGCCCAAAAATATCTCATCTTTTGATACAAGCTACTGTCATTCTGCAGCAGACAGACCTTGAGCAACCTTTCCAGATGTTTCTTCAGTGCATACCTCTGTTTGTCAGGTGGGATTTCAGTACCTTTGTTTGTGTTGTGCTGTCAAACACCTCTAGTGTGACTCACAAAGCTCACGGTTGGGCTTTTCCTGGCTCCAGTCCAGCACCAGCTGCTGAGTTTTCCTGAGGAGTTCAGGCTGTTCTCTCATGAAGAATTCACAGGTTTATTGCAATATGTCACATTTTGAAGAAACTACCTCCTCGGATTTGTGTTAGTTCCAGGGAGGAAATCACAAAGGAAAAATGTAGTGTGGATGAGAAAGCAGATGGACAGGAAACAAACAACACAAGAAAGTAAGCATGTTAACAGCATGAAAGTGTGATATGCAGGATGTTCATTAAAGAGGGCTTAAAATAGAAGCATTTGTTCACCCTTCGAAATAACTAAATAAATGTTTCTCTTTAGTGATTTTGGCTTGCAGCTGCAGCTCCTCTTTGTTGATACAGCTCGTCTTTGTTTGGTATAATTTCCAGACTGTTCCCAGCGGCGTAAGATGATTTGACAGTTTTTGACAGACACACCTGCATTTTGGGCACAAATGATGTTGGCCTTTTCAAGCCCCGCTGCCTCATGTGGCTTCAAAGTCCTGATTGGTGTTTGTCATTTTGATTATGGCCTCATTCTGTGATGTTTTCTTTATATAATACAGCATCAGAAAATGCATTGTGACCATTTTTAAAATGTATTCTTGACTGTTAACAACCTGCCAACCAGTTTGTGGTACAGCAGGTTTCCTTGTTTTAATTCTTGTGAGTTTTCATGCATTTTCTTAGGGCCTCTGTGATTAGTGAATGTAATCTGTGATGCCGAAAATGTATTGAAATCAATATTTTTGACAGTATTTTACCTTGATTTCATGGTACTGTTACGACCCCAGAAGGAGTCCAACATATTTAAAGAAGGGGCACAGGAAACCAGATAAGGGATCAAACAATGGTTTTATTGTTGAGACTTTAAACTGCTTCTTTTCTGTAAAAGATGGTTTTCATTAACAAACTTGATATCTTAAATTGTCAGAAACGGAAGAACAAAGATCCCTTACCACCCATGCCCCAAAATCAAGGAAAAAACCCAAAATACAAACGAATGATGGCCCAGGAGCGCCAGCCAAACATAACAAAAGGACGTGGTCCCCGGCCAACTGCTACGCAGTCGTAGGAGCGGTTTCCATGTCCAAACTAAGAAAAAACCCCAAAGCTAAATCCATCAAAGCAAACACGAAAACATGACTACTGGTCACCCCTGGGCAAAACGAATAAAGTGCAAAGAAAAGACGAGTGTGACGAGCTCCACAGCTGCAGTGAGGAGGAGAGAATGAGAGAGAAAGCGACCACTAGTGAGCGTGAGAGAGCGTCTTTTAAAGGGCAGCCGCGCTAATTACCTAATAAAGTTTTTAAAAAAAATACTACTTAACACAAAAACATCAGAAAGAAGAAATGTCCCAAACAGAAGAAAATATTTATTTAAAGAAAAACACCAAAGGGAAAAACTAAACAAAAATAAAGGGGACAAAATTATGTGCCCCAAGCACATAACGGGTACAATGTAGTTTTATTTCATTGCAATATTGCAAATATATATTTGCAGGACTTTTTGAAACATAGTTGACATTTTTGTTGTTTCCAGGCCTGAAATCAACATGGCCGCCTGTAATTCTATTCTCTGTGTTGTTTATACACTAAATTATGCAAAACTAAACTTAAATACTAGTTTCATGAAGGGCAGTTTCAGAAAATGTACTTGAGCACACTCTTTTCGGTTTGTTTTGCTTTGTTTACCTTGGGTTATGGAGGTGGCTCAGTGCAACGTTATACTTGTAAGTTTACCCAATGGTACTGCTTATTTTGGTTCAATATATAATTGCGGGACTTTTCTAACATAGTTGACAGTTTTGCCGTTTTCAGGCCTAAAATCAGCAGAGACACAAATGCCAAAAGCATGTTTAACTTGAAATATTTACATATAAAATGATCTGTTAACTGATTAATCAATCAGTCACTTCATCATATTGATGTTTATAAATGTATTATTTTGAAAGCAGTGTTCCCAGTTATAGTATACAAGTTGTTACAGCTGTATGTTTTTGGTTTTAGTGACTTTTTACAGGGAAATCTGTCTGACAAGAACACTTTTCATACTGTCAAAGCTAATATTAGCTTCTCATCCCCTGTAGAAATTATGTAATGGTGTCACAATGGAAGGCAGAGGTGGTGTTTACTGTACACACAGGTTTATCACTCAGTCATTCTGAGAGAGCTTAGCCTGCAGGAGATTCATAACAGGATTACTACAGCAGGGACTCAGGGGGACGCCCACGCGTAACCAATTGTTTTAATCTGGGGATTTTGTCAACAACCGACAGCACTTCGTATTCAGATGGAACCCTTGAAGCGAGCCTCAGTGCTGTAGGTCTGCACCTGAACTGGAGGATGTGACAGAGATGTTTGTTCTAACGACATATCTGGAGTCCTCATTCATTGCAGGACTGACACGTGACAAGGTCAGAAATCACAGTTTACCAGTTAGCTGTTTTATGCTGTGACTTTGTATAGTTATACACAACACGGCTCCTGTGGTATTAAAGTTATGAATATAAAAGGGCGTTTTAAGTCAATTTACCAATGCAGCACATATGACAACAGCTGGAGATGATCAAAGTGCTGTTCATCATATATGCCAGGCTACAACACAATCTATTATTTTATGGAATTCTTTTGTTTATTTTTGAATTCACAAAAAATATTAATAAAACTGTAACAAATGTAATTATCTTCTGTTAATTAAAAAAAATGTGATTGGAAATTCAAAAATAATAAACACTTTCGAAAACTGAGTATAATTTCACACATATTTCTTGTTTTTAGGAGCTGAAACTTGTACAATCAATTACACAGTGGCGTTTTACAGAAATGATTGATTTTGTAGTGTCAAGTATTCATTTTTATAATTTTATTTTCACTTCTTTGTTTAGCGAGAGACATCTGGTACAATTACAGAGATCACCACAACAAACATGTTAAATAAATGTGTTATCATCAATATCTAGAAGCATTGATAATCTGTCAAAACCAACCAACCACCAAAACCAACCAACCAACCAACCAATCGCCAAAACCAAGCAAGCAACTGACCAACTAACCAACCAACCAACCAACCAACAAAACCAACCACCGCAACCAACCACCAAAACCAAGCAACCAAGCAACCACCAATACCAACCAACCAACCAACCAACCAACCATCAAAACCAAGCAACCATCAAAACCAACCAACCATCAAAACCAACCAACCAACCAACCAACCACCAATACCAACCAACCAACCAACCATCAAAACCAACCAACCATCAAAACAAACCAACCAACCAACCAACCAACCGACCAACCGACCAACCAACCAACCAACCAAACCGACCAACCACCAAAACCGACCAGCCAACCGACCAACCAACCAACCAACCAACCAACCAACCAACCACTTTATACTCATCTTGTGCAATCTGTGTCCATAAAACTTCTGTTTTAGTAGTTCAGCTGGGAAAAAAAACATTTAACTGACATTTTCTATTATTTTCACAGTTTTCTAAGTTTTAAAGTACTTTTTGTGGCACCCTTGCTGCCAGATTTTCACAATTTGTTTACATTTTTGTTATTTTTTATATTTTACACTGCACTACAAATGCAGCAGTCACAAAGCAACATGAACATGTACTTCTTATTTCGTCTCCTTCTGACTTTTTAAACGCAAAATGATCCTCTTTGGGTGGTCGCCCCTTTAGTGCAGAGCAGGTATTATACTGTTTCAGAGCTTCTCTGTGGGTCTGTCACATTGCAAATAGTTTGTTTTTTTCTATAGTCAGTGTTGAAATATTTACTGTAGTAGATTTAATATATTATGTTGATTATTAGGGGTTCTGCGGTATCCAAGGTGTCCTCTATCAGACACTGGGCTATATGCTTGAAGTGTCCTTGTTTTCTGACTGTTAAATGTGATAAATGCCTTTAGTTGTTACATCAGATTCATCTATTCCTTGGCTGAAACAAAGAAATTGAATTATTCTGTACCACACACAACAAGACAAAACACATGGAGACAAAAACTGTAATCTGGATTGTTTGGAGGCATTTTCCAAGATGAGGCAGTAATGTGATCTCCTGTAGTCGGACAGCCAGCGGAGTGGAGGCTCAATATATACATAATTACATTTCTGACAGAAAGATGCCACATCTCATCAGTCAGCGAAGGACAGAGACGCTGCTTTGATCCATTCAGAGAGTGGAGTGGGGGTATCACTTCACACACTTACAGCATATTAGGCTGCAGCTAATTGATAGAATTGGATAAGACTTAAACCACGCCAAAGTCGACTCTTCACATCGCCCACGCTCAGGCTCCTCCACACATCTGACTTTCACATTTAATGTTCTGTCCTCTTTGATCATATTTTTGCAGTTCTGCTGTATCCATATCTATAAAGAAATGCTTGAGGAGCTAAATTAACACATTGATTGAGCAGTTATTCTCTTTATCCTTCACAGCACTGCAGATTTTAATTATTCTTCTGGGAAAAATAGAAATAAACTGCAGAGTTAAACCAACATTTGCTCTGTGATTAACAGCAGTGGACTGATGGTTAATGTTCACACTTTACTAAACCCTACAACCCTCTGGCACCATCTGCGACAACATACAACCGTAAACTCTGGTCCAGTGCCATTATTTACACAGAGGGATGTGGGTGGTGCTACACTGATACCACTACAGTGAATGCAATCAAGCAGAAATAGAACAGTGTGTGGGAAATAACGCTGTGTATCTGTATGGAACTTTTGATTTGTTAGTCTAAGTTTAAACTGAGAAACATCCCACTTGTTCAAACAGACAGTTTTATTAGATGCCAAATAAAGGAGAGGCCTTGAAACAGTGACTTTCAGTCAAGCCTCAGTCTGGAAGTCAATACAGTGTCTGGATTTAAGACGGCACATCAGGTTTGTGTAAGTGGCAGCATGTCGACAGGCTGGAACGTGTGTGTGTGTGTGAATCTGTGTATTTTAAAGTCACCACTGTACGAGATTCAAACTTTAAAATGTAATTTTTGGAAAAATGTACTGTTATTTTACAGATTTCACCTGTTTTGGTAAATTCCTGATAATAACTATAAAAACCATATGGAAAGAAAAGTATTCATGCTAGGCCTGTCAAAATTGACATGTTAGTGTGGATTAATCCATCATCATGATTATCTGATTAAAAATTTTAATGCAGTTAACCAGTCTGCAGTGCAGAATGACTCAAAAACCCTGAAACGTCTCTGACATCGCTTTACCAAGCAACTCAAAATGGAAGACGCTAAACAGCACGTTGAGCGTCTTGGTGGGAAATACGAATTATATATATACATAGGCGTCAGTTTAGGGGGGGACGGTGGGGATGTGTCCCCCCCACTTTTTGTCAGGGGTCATTTTGTCTCCAACACATTCAAATTCTTCACATGTAAGCCGTTGTAAACCCAGTTATTTTCAGCAGTATAGAAAATTCCGACGCTCCTGAACGCACCATCCGCACTCAGCCGAGAGTTGCACAGACATGCAGCACACCTTTGTGAGGTTAAAAAAAACGTGCAGATGCTAAATTTGCGCCCGTGCCAAGTGGAAGCTCCAACCAGAGGCGTGGATATCTCCGGTGTTCCCAATTACCCAGCAGGCCACCGAGGGTGTGCATTTCCATCTGACAGTGGCTGTGGTCTCCATCCCCCCCACTTTTAAAAACAAACTGACGCCCTTATTTATATATATATATATATATATATATATATATATATATATATATATATATATATATATACCAGGCTTTGCAAAAATTCTGTTACACTTGTTGAGACATTCACGAAAATGAACACAAAGATTTTTTGGTGCAATAAGCTAAAACTTTTGGGTGGCCACATTTCTGATTAATATTATCATTAACACATATATTGAAATATTTGGAAAATAAAAAATTATCTTATTGCACCAAAAAATCTTTGTGTTAATTTTGCTTGCATTTTTCAAGTGTAACAGAACTTTGCAAAGCCCGGTATATATATATGTATATATATATGTATATATATATATATATATATATATATACATATATATGTGTATATATATATGTATATATATATATATATATATGTTCCCTTGTTTCTTGAATCTGTTTGCTCATGCAAAATGAAGTGGGATTAATATAGATTAAAAATGAATGATATTTAATTGTGATTCATCGAGACTAATCCACAGCAACCCTGTGATTAATCTGATAAAATTTTTACAATCTTTTATTTTAATCCTAAAAAACTGGTCAAATAGGTATCTGTAGCATGTCATTTACATTTTAAGAAATGTTAAATTTTTAAAAGCCAATTTGTGCTTTTACATTTAGCTATAGTAATGAACCTGCAAGCTTGTAATAAAACATGCTAAAGAGTTGCGTAAAGGAAATGTGGGCTCTAGACTGTTTTATACCTAAAGTCAGGATATTTCTGATTCAATATTATCTCTAAGAATGTATGCAAAGTATATACTTTGGCAGACTTGTGAGTGTGAGTACTTTACATATATCTTAACGTTCTGCACGTGTTTCATTTAGCATTTGCATCCGTGCAGAATTTCTGTGGCTTTTGTTGGGATCTGCATGTCATAATGCCTCGACTATAAACGAACATGTTCTCATCACAGAGGGTTCTGAAGAGATCAGATGGTAAAGTGCGCATTTGAAGTGATTTTGCCAACTGTTGAGCCTACCTCATGAAGGTTTTCTTAGTTATTGCACCAAATGAAAAGTGCTTTGGAGCACAGCGTACACAGACCTTGAAAAAAATGTCCTGCCTCTTTATTTTATAATTTTTTCCATGTCTATTTTTCTCATATAGAAAAGCTGTTTCATTACTAATGGCCTTTTAAATCTCCAAAACCATGCAGTGCTGTGCTTGCAAAGACAACCAGGCGTCCTTTATCTGGCTGCTTGCAGGTTATGTTCGTTTTTCTTTTTCTTTTTTTGTTAAAACAAAGAACAGAACGATAAATGCTTCAGAGCAGAAGCAAACCAAAAGGCTTTGAATGGTGCATATTTAGTACAAAAGGACACAGTTTAACAGATGAATCATTTGCCTGTGCGCTTTTTGATTGATTATGTTAGATCTCTCAGCATCCTTTAACCCACACAGTGTCAAACAAAATTGAACCAATTTAGAAACGTCCTCATTTGCCCAAATATGCTAATCTAGGTTTTGTAGTGGAATCAACAGGGTGGAATGTGTTCAGGTCAATGTGGTGAATGATGTGCTTCCATTGGCACACTGTGTCCTCTCTACCCATGTGATCTGTGCGTGTGCGGTTTCTCATCTGTACCTCAATAATCTGGGTGCAGCGACAAGCCTCAGTCTGCTTCAGCCTGTTGCTAGGTTTCCTTGCGCTCTACCTGGCATAAGATGAACCGAGCAGATGCTTTTGTCTCAGGAAACTGTCCAGTTAGTCAGTTACCATCAGGTGTGCACATAAACATGGTCTGTTAAATAAGAGAATTGAGTGTTTACCACCTCAGTGATGTTCTACCGATATGATCAGTCATGATCAGAACAAAAAAAGGCAATACTGCATTACACGTTAGCATGTTTGCCCTAGAAGATTCCTGGTTCACATCACGGCCTTCCTGGGATCTTTCTGCATGGAGTTTGCATGTTCTCCCTGTGCATGCGTGGGTTTTCTCTGGGTTCTCCATCTTCCTTCCACAGTCCAAAAATATGCTGAGGGTAATTGGTAACTCTAAATTGTCCGTAGGTGAATGTGAGTGGAATTGTTTGACTCTATAAGTAGTCCTGTGATAGACTGGTGAGCTGTCCAGGGTGTCTCCTGTCTTCACCCCAAGTCACCTGGGATAAACTCCAGCCCCCCACAACTCTAATGAGGATTAATCGGTGTATAGATAATGGATGGATGACCATAGGAATTCAAATATTTATGAAATGATGACAGAAAATAACAAGAAAAACACTCAGAGAGCACAGTACTCACTAATGTTGGTCATTCCCCCATGTGGCATTGTCAGAAATGCAGCATATATTTACAGAAATGCAGCATTTTTGTAGTAATAATTATTATTGTTATTGATGATCAGAAATCACTGCACTATAGAATGTGACGACTGAATATAGATGAACCCTGAGCACAGGCGTGTGTTATGTGTGTGTACGTTATGTACGGATACCGAATTCCATCCATCCATTCTCTATACACCGCTTTATCCTCACTAGGGTCGCGGGGGGTGCTGGAGTCTATCCCAGCTGACTTGGGCAAAGGGAGGGGACACCCTGGACAGGTCACCAGTCTGTCACAACGGATACCGAATTGCATGACCTAAATATGTGTAAATTCCTCTTGTAAAGATCTGTTGATCAACTCATCCCTTTTTGCAAAGCTTTGTTTTGCTAGTGTTAAAATAACCGTCCCATTCATGCTTTTATTTTGAAGTTGTATTTTTTTATTGTTGCTGGCCTTTTTTTTTTAGCGTAAAAGCTAACTTGAAACTAGAAATCTCAAAAATGACTATCATTTGGACTCTCTGCTCAAACACTCACAAAAGACAATGGAGCAAACTTCATGAAGAAAAAATAAGTGGACCGTTTGACAGAATTTTTCCAAAGTCAGTAATGTACATTCAGGCCAATAAAAGTGATATAGTTGGAAGAGGAAACAACAGAATCACAACAGTTTATAAACAGTACCGTTCATATAATGTAGCAACAAGTTGTCAGTTCCATTATTAATTTATTGTTAAGGACAAGCTTCAGATTCTCACATCTGAGAAGATGGAAGCAGTGAAGATTTATTTTTCTTGAAAAATGACTGCAATGATGAATTCGTATTGACTAAAGAACATTTTGAAGTAGCTGTCTGTTCATTTTTAGGTGATTGTTTCTGCTCCAATACATGAAGCAGTTTCAAAAAACCAATGTCAAAAAAATATTTGGCACAAATAAAACCTTATTTATTCTATGAAGTACTGTGTTGACTTTATTTTCACGCTATAGATAGATAGATAGATAGAACCTTTATTGATTCCACAGCAGGGAAATGTACAGTGTAACAGCAGCAAATAGAAAAACATTTTTAATAAAAAGAGCTGTCACCACTGTACACTGTGTTTAGTGTATTGTTGTATTTGAGTCTCCTTGCATCTCTCCAGTGTAGATTTACCTCCTTTATCAGAAAATTTAAGTCCCATATTTGCAGGAAAGAGTGAAACAGGGCAATGATTTGTGGTTTTTTAATCACTTTTGAGGTAGAATATATCAGATAAAACAGAAGGAGGGTAAAAATTCATCAGTCTGTGGTCACTATGGACAGCATAATAACATAATAAGAATGTAATAACACAACATAACAGCCAGATCACACGTCACATCCAAACTTTAAACATTTGGCTTAGAAAGATGTGAACACAGCACCTGGAGGCCGAGCTGTGCACACCATCCCTGTGATATTTTTATGTCCGACTCTTCTGTTGTGTCTGAATGCCTTTTTGCTTCTATTGTGACTAGTGACGTCCTCTCTGAAAAGGTGCTACTGCCTCGTGCAAAGAGTGAATGGAAAGGGTGAGAAAAGGTGACTCACAGCTCTGTTATGCCACGAAGGGAAGCGGAGTACCTGGAGATGTTTTCCAACAATGAGTCTTGTGTTCTAGCTGGTGGATTGTTGATCTGTAAAAAGAAGTCATGGCTTCATGCAGTCATCTGGATGTGACAGCTTAGTAGGCAGCAATTATCATCTAACAGCTGCAGTTAAATAATAAAATCAGTTTATTGTAGCTTCTGGCTGTCAGACTGGTATGCAACACTACTGTTTTCATTACAATATTGGACTGGACTAATCAGATACATAACAAAAGGTGCATGAACATATGCATACTCCCACATACAGCTGTTGTCACATACAGTATATGATTATATAATTTTTTCCATACTTGGCAAGCTGTGAAATCTTTTTTAAATTTTTATTAATTTGCTCAACATATGCTACCATTGCATCAGCTGCTCCTGCTGTGCCAAATAACTAAAGATTCATTTGTTTTTCTTCCTAATTTTGCTGATCAAAATCTTTTTCTGAAAATGTCAATAACACAATTGAAATACGGGGTTGATCAATTATTGGTTTAAATGGATTTTGGATCTGATATTCTGAAATTCCCTTTTCAAATTGTTGGGGCGTCAGTGTGTAATTGAGGGACTTTTGAAGTCCATGGGATATATCTTGAATACATTTTTATTAAAATAAAAAAGTAATGTGTTTTTTTATGTTCATTATGATCATGTCTTTCCAAATTCCATAATTATTCATTACGGAAATAATCATTTATGAATAAAAATGACTGGATATCACTAAAATGTCAACTAAATAATGGTCCCAATTTAAAAACAACCCCCTTCTAATTAGCTAAACAATAATAAAATGAGCTTATTGAAAAATAGTTCTGATTCTGTTCTTTTTTATTAAGTTGAGATAATCATGACAGATATTTCTTTTTTTGGAATGTATCAAATTTTACATGGAAAATAACAAATTGTATCATTTTCAACTAAGTTCCCCATTACAAAAACACCTCTCAAGGAAGTGTGTTGATTCCAGATCACATGACCTGCTCCATGTTTTGTGTATTGGTTTTGTCATTTTGAGTCTCATTTTTGTCATTTTGTGCCTCTGTTTTGTTGTTTTTGTCTCATTTTTGTTATTTTGTGTCTTCGTTTGTTGTTTCCTGTTTGGTTTTTGTCGTGTTGTGTATCGGTTTTGTCGTTTCGTGTCTCGCAAAACTTCCTTTCAAGGAAGTGTGTTAATTCCAGGTCACATGACCTGCTCCACATGATGTCATTTCCTCCTGAAGAAAAGACTGGAAAGACTCCAAGGCTTTCTGAGTTATTTAATATAAAGTAGTGTGTGAGTCAAGTGTGGATTTATGGCATATCAACAGGTTTACTACAGTATCTTTAGAAATAACTTTCAATTTTTTGTATTGGTTTCAAACACGAGTTGCTTTTTCCTCTTCATTTCATCTGAAATGGTGTTGTCACCATGAAGAGAAAGTAATTGTCCCTTTGTGACTCATATGTAGTCCATCTCTTCTTGCCTCTTCATGTTGCTGTGGTTTTTCTCTGCGTCTGAGTGCAACATTTCAGTTGGCCCACCGTAGGGCAGCCGCTCCCTTATTATTAGCCTCGTGACAACTGGGGAATAATTATGGGATGTCAGGAGGTCCTGCGTGGCTGATGGACACAGCTATTTGTGGTGTGTTCCTTTCTTTGCAGAAGCGACGGCATTCGTGTGGCGTTCAGCGTTGAATGACTCTTTTCAGCAGCCTAGGAATAGTAATGCAGCGCCCGATGCCTGCAGTCACTAGTGATGGTTGCTAGTGTCTTGTCACAGTATGTAAATCAGTTGTCACATGAGATTAGCAATGTAAATCCCACTTGCTCTTTGTGCAGTTTCGTATACACTACATTTAAGGCACGTCTGACGGATGCTCAGTGTGCAAAGGGCGATGTTGTCCTCAGACAAAGCACACTGTTGTTGAATTTGAAGAATGGTAATGATCAATGTGGCGTAAAAGTCTCTGAAGATAGATAAGAAAAGTGAGTAGACATAATGCTTTGAGGTGTCGTGATGAATACCACTTTACTAGGCAGACATACATTAGGCTGTGGATGTGAACCTGTCCTGCCACCAGGGCTCTCATCTCATTAATTATCACCCTGGCAGGTTTGTTACATAAGAAATAAAGAAATAACAAAGATATGTGATCTCCTAGCCTTCATCTGCAGGGAGCTAAATGATGAAAAAAACCTGCCTCAGTGTCTCCTCCCCCATCTCCTGCCTTAATGAAGGGATCATTCAGCCTTTCAAAACTGATCTCAGCAAATCCTTCAGGCTTGACGGCACAAGAGTTTGAATATTGACACAGGAGGTGCTCTGCATGGGCGCTTAACTTTTCTGATTCTCATCAGGATGAAAGAAGAACTTTGGATGGAGATTGAGAGCAGTGTTAATCTTATCTCTATCATCTCCATTGCCATCTCTTTTCCAGCACCACAATGATGTTTTGGTTTTGAAATATCTCTTCGTCCATGCTGCCAATTTCCCACCGTGGTGTGCCAGCTTGTGTGAATGGGTTGGAGCGTGTTAAAGAATTAACTTCAGAGCAAATATTGTCAATTTAAAATGTTGAAACATGTTCTAAAAGCTGAAAAAAATGCAACTTTTTAGCAACTGTCCCCGTCTCCTGCAATTTCATTGCAACTTACATCACAATTTTTTAGAAAATCTGCCTTAAATTCAGGCATTTTAGACCACAAAAAGTCTGCGAAATCCTGGAGGGACTGGCTAATGAAAAGAGTAGAGTTTCCTCGATCTTTCAGACAGAACGTACATGTGAAACAAAAGCATAAGAGTGGTTGACGCGTCATCGTGTTACTGGACTACTGGAAAACTTTGGGGCTGCATGTTGCCACTTCATGTTGCTGGCTTCCACTGAAAATGGCTTCTAGCGTGTCGCATTTTCACCGGTCATCTGAACCTCCTGTAATGACAGTACTGACAGTAACTTCCTGTCAGTTTCTGCTGCGCCGGAATTAACACAGGGAGTTGTAGAACCCACGTGGTCCTCAACTCATAAGAGCTGAAAATGCTGGTTGTGTTTTTCTTTTACACAGTCATGAGTCATTAGATGATTCACAAAGCCTGGGATAGTTTGTGATATAAAGTGGTTTTAATAAACTGCTTGTTGACTACTGTTGAGATCTACAGTTTAGTACAAACAATATGAACAAAGTCACATACAGTAAGAGGAGAAAAAGCTGTAACAAAATGAACAAAATGACTAAAAAAGCGTTATGGAGTGAAATCTGTATTTACACTGAGTGTCCTTTCACGCCCGTGCTCCCATTGGGCTTTTATAGTTATTAAACTTCCTATACTGCTGTTGACAATAACAGCGGCGACAGGTCAAATCCAGATTGGTCCTCATCTCGTTATGACCTGGTGATTGTGCATTTGTCTGTGGAGCTGACATTTATCCAACAATGGGTGTGCAGAAAAGCGACTGAAAGTAATAATTATTTTTTTGTATTCTGATTGCCTATTGATTTTTCAGCCCTGCAGATGTTTTTTTCTTGTGTTTCTGCGGAAGAAAAGGCCCAATGTGATACGTTCTCCTTATGAGCAACTCACCATGAGGAGGATTTAGTGCCACTTTCAGTGCTGGCTGGATGCTCTGATCTGAATAATGATTTCTCTTTGGACTGCTAGATATTCCTGTAACCTGAGTGCTTCCACCTCCATTATTGTGCAGCAACAGGAGCTCTTGACTTCCACCTGAATCCTTGCCCTCCAGCTCCAACCAGAACAACTTGACATCCATTCAACCATGTGTGTGTGTGTGTGTGTGTGTTTTTTAGCCACTTCTAGCTCCCTCACCACGCAAAGAAATTAAATATTGTTACAGGCTCATATAGGTACTTCCAAGCAACAAGGTTGCCATGGCCACTAAAACCACTCTGCTGCATGACAGGATGCTTTGGGACATTTTCTCCAGAGATTGCGCTAGATGGGCAAAACACTTCATAAAGCCTAATGACAACTGACTGCAGCAGCTTGATATCCCTTCAAATGATCAGAGTAATATGTCACAATTCGAATCCATTGCAGCATCTCTTTAGGATTTCATCGGCGGTAAGTGGTGCGCTCAAAAGAAGAATCATAAAGCGAGCGACGGAGGTTGTAAAAAGTTGCTAATTGCTTTTGCTGTGATGATGAGGTGCACGGGGACGCTTTCTCCACAGAGCGAGGCTCGGAGGATTGAGTCTAATGATAGTCATTTGTGAAAGCAGTTAGCATATATGACACCTTATGTGCTGAACACAGGAGAATTCACACAGAGGCAGCTACTGGATGAGAATGTATGCTGAAAAAATGTTCAGAAAATTCACGTTGAAATCTGTCAAACCATGACGGTAAAAATCTGTGAACTCTAAAACAGTTTGACCCAGTTTATATAACACTGAATCAGGAGAAGATGGTATTTTCTTTACATTTATTTATTTATTGGCAAAATGCCATCAAATGTCATACATTCAATACTATAATTTTAGCATTTATTTATCAAGAAGAATATCAGTTTTCACAGTTTCTGCTGACAATGGAAACATGCTGTGATATTTTAAATGTGGCGATATTTGCATTTATTACGTGTAATAAATACAGTTTGTACTGGTCAAATTAATGTACTTTAGTGTTAATAATTATGGAGTCACAGGAGTGCCACAATAAAATATAAATGTGTTAAAAAAATAAGGAAATAAACATGTAAATATAAAGAGAATTAAAAACATAAATCAGTTTTAAAAAATCAGGAAATAAACGTGAATATAAAGAGGAATAAATAAAAGAATAAATAAATAAATCTGTTGAAAAATAAGGAAATAAATGTGTAAATATAAAGAGAAATAAATTCATTAATCTGTTAAAAATCAGAAAATAGATGTGTACATATAGAGAGGGATAAATAAAAGAAAAAATACATAGATAAATCTGTTAAAAATCAGGAAATGTGTAAATATTGTCAGGAATAAATAAAAGAATAAATAAATAAATCTGTTAAAAATGATCAGGAAATAAATGAGTAAATATAAAGAGAAATAAATAAATAAATCCTTTTAAAAATCAGGAATTAAATATGCAAATATAAATGAATAAATAAAAGAATAAATAAATCTGTTGAAAGTAATAAATGTGCAATTATAAAGAGGAATAAATAAAAGAATATATATATATATATATATATATATATATATATATATATATATATATATATATATGAATAAATAAATATAAAGGTAATCCTCTTGCCCAGACTGTTATTGAAAATGGGAACTAGTTCTTAACCAACTAACCTGGTTTAATAAATTTATAAAATGTTAAATACACTAACTGTTGTGCTGATAAAGGAAAATGCTGTAATATTTACAGTAGGTCACACATTTTATATAGCATTTTCATGGAAATTTTAAAATAAAATTAAAATTTTGTTAAAGGTTGAAACTTTTTTTTACAGTAAAATATGGAATGAAGCACTTTTTTTTCTCTTTACTGTAAAATCAACAGAATCGATACACTTCTTTACCATACATGAAGAAATGCTTTACCATGATTTTATGGTAGCGCTCTGGTGACCACAGCTGCCAGAATTTTACTTTAAAAAGAACAAATGTTGTCGCTATCTTAAAAACAACCCATGTCCCTCCATATTTTAGTAATTAGTGTTCCCTTGTGGGTTATTTTATAATGACCAGTTAGTAACAAGCGACATTTCCCTCCCGCTGAACTGTGTTCAGTCAGCACAGATGCTGCAAGCTAGAAGTTCATAGAGAAAAAAAGTCAATTAAAAAGTAGTTATGTCTCTAAGTCGACTCGGAGCTTCATCATTCTCATCCATGCTCGGGGCCATTTTTCTGGCTCTGGCACTGAAATGTGATGTCCCATTAATCCCTGTGTCAAGCTGTGATCAGTTGTGTGGTTTTTTCCAACAGGCAAAACAGCTGACAACAAAACTACTTGAATCCTAAAAAAAAAAGAAACGATTTGGGATTCTGGTTTGGCTAGGTTTCCCTTAAAAATAGGATTTAACTCAGGGGTGTCAAACATGCGGACCGCGGGCCAAAACCGGCCCTCCAGAGGGTCCAGTCCGGCCCTCAAAGTGTAAAAATTACAGAGAAGACATTAACTGCAGATTTTAAATTTGTAAAGCTATAAATTTTAAATAATTTCTAGACCATGACAAGTTGTTTTGATCATAAAGTAAAACACTAGATTGTTCTTTTGTCGTTTTGTGTCTCATTTTTGTAATATTTTGTCCTGTTTTTGTTGTTTTTGTCTTGGTTTGGTCGTTTTTGTGTTTTCCTTTATTTGTTGTTTTTAGCATTGTTTTTGTTGTTCTTTGGTCTCGCTAGTTTTCTTGTGCTTGTCATTTTTTGTCTTGTTTGTGTCATTCATGTAATTTTTTTGTCTCGTTTATGTTATATTTTGTGTCGTTTGCCTCATTTTTTGTTGTTTTGTGTCTCATTTTTTTTCAAATTTTTTGTCTTGTTTTTGTTGTTTTTTGTCTTCTTTTTTCTCTGGCTTTTGTCGTTTTGATCACAAAGTAAAATCCTGTATCATTCAGTTCCAGATACCAGTGACTAAATGTTTTGTTCCTTTGTAGAGTCTCTGATATGTAAGTTCTAATGTGTAAATGATGAACTGAGGAATAATGTTGTTGAAATTGAATATATTTTTCTTAAGAAATTGCAGGTTGTTCACGGTGCTTTGTTAAATAATTCCTTATTCCTAAAATGTTAACATTTTTGCACTAAAGCAAAGGAAACATTCGGAATTGTCATTATTTATGGGTTATTATGCTGTGATTTTACTGGTCACTGGAGATCAAATTGGGCTGAATGTGGAACCTGAACTAAGATGAGTTTAACCCCGCTGATTTCACTGATGAAATAGTCCAGTACACTAATTTAGGACTAGATTAAAACCTTTTCCTGCATATAAATAAGCAAATTAAGTATGTTTTATTACATGTACTACTCAGTGTGCTGTACCCAGATAGGATATTAACTGTAAGATTGCCTTCAGGCTCTGCAAAATCTAGTGAAAGTCTGCGTGCTTCATTTGTGGGGATTAAAATGTGTGGATTGGTTTGGATTTGGCTGGTCTGTTCATGATGCAAGTATGAGCCCTGGAGGAACTGGGTGTTAGCCACATGCAACCAGGACTTACAGATTCTTTGACACTGTCACTGTAAAGTTCAGTTACATCCATTCCAGTTTGAACAGACAGTTGTCTCAGCCCCTGGCTTCACGCGACCTTTAATAAAGATGATGGAAAGCACCGTACACGAAGTAATTACATTTAAGATTTGGTATTTAGGTGAAGATTGATACAGGTGGATACTGTGAGTTCACATATTAGTGAAGAAGTCGTTTGAGTGCACGCCGCTTTTAGTACATTTGGAATCTCATACATGATTTAAAAATGACAAGCCTTTTATTTACCTGACTAATCCTCTGATTCAGCTCCCTACCTGTCTCACCTCCACACACTGTGATGCTTTTCATTACAAAGATGATCTTCAGCTACAGATTAATACCACCTGACAGTCCTTTTGTTTAACATTTCCCAATATAAACCATTTTGACGTTAAATACGTTAAAGAGATTTACGTTTGAAGATGGAGGGTGAACACTTGCAGAACATGTGGAGGCTTCCAGACCTGATGTAGAAAAAGGCCCGGGAGTCTGCTCCATGACTTTTAAACTACTAGTAGAGGCAGTGCATGTTTAATCTTAGTACACAGTCATTATCCTGCACCGCAGGCGGCTGCACCATTATCACTTTGCCTCTCAGCAAGCCACTGAGTTTATACTGTCATTAAATCAAACAGCATAATGCAATGTGGCGGTGTTTTCTTCTGACTTCTCACTTATTTCTTTTTCTTATTTTTGTGCCCCTGAGTCCGTCTGTTACATCATGTCTAAAGTACACACTCCATGTATTATCACAGACAATCAAGTCTCAATTCCATGCAGGGAGCTCACTGTGTTCTTCTGTGTTCTCCTTGGATCAGAACTCCTCTGACTCCCCCTGCTGGTGCCTGATATTATCTGTCAGGAGATTTGCAGTGTGTGTTTTCTGACAAACAACAAAATGGACTGAAAATGAATGTGACCTTTATGTCCAGAACAGGGCTTTAATTAATGCAATTTGTGCTCAGTTTGCTCATACTCAACCCATTCACCTGAGCACTCACCATTTTATTGTAGCTCAGCTAACTCTTTAGTGAACTATACACACTTATCACAACATGTACGTTTTTTCTTCTCCTTAGTTAAGATATAAATGCCACAACACCCATTGGTACTTTTGGTTACGGTGTTAAAAATGTAGGTGTTGTACATAGGTTTCCCAATCAGTTTCTATCATTTTAAGCCTTTTGTTTGTCTATAAATGCTGAAAATCCTGTCACTGTGCAGCATTTGATATATTTTTAATGATTTTATCCCTGAAGTATTTAAGAGAGAAGACTGATGCTTTATTTAAGTAAAGGTAACAAAACCACAGTGTAAAAAAATAGTAGCAGAAGTCCTGCAATGGATTTTAGTTGGGTAAAAGTACATTATTGGGTATTAGATTAATATTAGGCTATATGCAGTGTGCGGAATATGTTCTATAAAAAACTTTGAGTCTAAATTATATGCTGGGAATGGGTTGGTTAAGGGGATATGGATTTAAAAGCAATAAGATCCATGTTTAGCAGGAAAGGCACAACACGAAATTTTCAACATTTTTGTCAGCTGGATGATACAGCAACTCAGGAAATGTTCAAAACAGATGGAAACCAGGTCGCCCACACAGTGCGTCAAGACTTCATCAGATTTTGGATCAAAAATCCACCTGCAGTAAAGGTTTGGAAAGGAATCGCCTTTGATGGCCGAACGCCCTTGCTTGTCCCTCAAGGTTCCAAAATCAGACGAAGAAAGCATCACTATGAAGACCAACTGGAACTTCCAGCAAGATTTAGCTCCTCAGCAAAAGCCACTCATGGGCGTAACCACCATCTCAGAAGTGAGGGGGACAAATTTTTCAGAGCGATTTATCATTCTCTTACATTTAATTGCACCGTCCTTAGTGGCTAAAGAACCACATAATCCCTAACAGCCACAGTGCAATACCAGGGGACCAACTGGGCTAGTTCTTTAAACTATAAAGTATAAAACTTTAAACTATAAAATCTAAAGTTTTAGTGGCCAAACTCTAGTTGAGTTGACAACAATGTCCCTTGAACATCTACTGGACGAGTAGCCAAAGGTGCCAAACACTGAACATTAAATGATCAGTACTGCCTGGTTTCTCCCTGCAATAGATATCTTATTCTCAGGAAGTTATAATCTCTCCTTACCTGTAAAGACCCTACACCCTTGTCCCTGCTGCTGGCCTCTAATCCATCTCCTCCCTGACTCTGCTCTTTCTGTTATGGCAATAAACATAAAAAAAATGTGGTAAGAAAAATTCTGAAATAGCATCAGGAAGTGTAAAACTTGCAGTAGAATTTAACCTCAAAATCACTTTAACCCATAGATACATATTTTTTTTCTCAGCCACTTATATTTTTTTTCACCTCTGCAGACCCTGATGGTCAACATTACTGCTGGCTGCCTCTGGTCCATCTCCTGCCTGACTCTGCTCTTTGTTATGGAAATAATCATTAAAAAATCTGAAAATCAAAATTCTGAGATAGAATTTGAAAGAGAAGCAGTAAAAATAGTTGTAAATTTAACCACTTTTATACCATAGATAGCCTATTCTTTTTTCTCCTCCCTGACTCTCCTCTTTTGGGACCAAAAGACTTAAATACATGGAGAGCAATTGTGAGCACATCTTCTGCCCAGGAAATTAAAGAGGACTGGGTTTATTCCAAGAATAAACTAATTAGCAGTAATGTAACAGAGGCAACCACATTTAAATTATTGTTAACTAGCTTAGCATATTGATATATTGCCACGTTTTACCTTGTCATCATTTAGCTAACAAGTCTAACATTGTTTGCATCCAACAAGGTCACACAACTTACACTGTTTGTTTGGAAAAAAACTGTAATTTTTTTTTGCTTCTTGCTAGCTCTGGCTGGTTTGCTAAACATTACTCCAGACGCACGTTCAGCACTGCTCAGCACAGCAGCACGTCTCCTGTGGAACACCTGCGTTAGCATGCGCTCATGGTGCATTCAAAGACGGCTCGGGAAAACACGTTACTGGATGCTAATAACGGGTTTAGCTGTTGTAACGGCTGAAAAAAGTGCGGGGGACAGAGGGGACAGATGTGGAAAGTGCGGGGGACATGTCCCACGCGTTACCCGCGTCCGTTACGCCCATGAAGCCCACTGTAGCCTGGTGCTGACAAAGCCTTCCTGATCTGATATCACCACAAAGACAGCCCTTCTACTCCACCCGCCTCAACCCCTTGGACTGTTTGATACGGAGCTTATTGGCGTCCAAGGCCTGTGCGAAAGTGCCCACAGATTTGGAGGCTCTCAGCGCTTCCTTCAACAAGATTGAGAAGAACCACCTCAAGAAACCCTGTCCACCAACATTTATGATTTTCCAAATGTTTACCAGCATATATCAAGAATGAAGATGGATCATTTTGCATTTTTAACATTTTTCTCATTGCAATGTAAACTTTCCAAACGACGGTCGAAAGTCTTTGTGACAGAACATTTACTGCAGCTTCTAGAATGGCCCTTTTCAGTGAATCTGTTAGCACAACATGTTCTGAAATTTAATAACTGTGGAATGAAAGTACAGAGTAGCAGAAAACAGTCAAATGCAAGAACATCAAATTATCCCTCAGCACGGGGCATGAATGAATGTTCTTTGCTAGTCCTCCACTTATTTGAGTTTATGTTACATGACAGAAGACAGATCATATAAGAGCTTCATATGAAAAAAGAAACATCCTTATTATTAAAGCAGCCCTTTAATTTAGAGCACTGATGAAGGGAATTGAGTAAAAGCCATTTGGACTTGTTCGGTAAAAGATTAGAAACACAAAAAAGAGATGCACATTATAAAAACTATAGTGTGGCATGTGTGTTCTCGCACAGAAACACGTGCACTTTCACATGAAAGCATACACACATAAATGTAGAAATCCTGTGCAGGAGGGTTAAGAAGCTTTTCAATTTTTAAAAGCTGAACAATTTAAATCTTAGTAAATAATAACGTAATCTATTTTGATACATATATTAGTCTGTGTGCTGCACATAGGCAGGATATTTACTCCAAAACTGCCTGAAGGCTCTGCAAAATCTGGGAAAGTATACATGTTTCATTTCTCGGGATTTAAAAGGAATCTGTATTTAAATTGGATTGGTTGGATTTGGCCAGCATCCAGTCTGTTACTGCCAGTATGAGCCATGAGAGGATGGAGTATTAGACACATGCAAACTACCCACTAAATATTATAGAATTTGTAAAGACACGATCATAATGAACTTAAAAAAACATTAATTTGTTTTTACTTTTAATATAAATGTATACAATATATATCCTATGGACTTCAAAAATCCCTCAATTATATATTGTCCATTTTTTCAAATTTGGTTGATTTAATTATCAGTGAATTTAGTTCGTTTTGTCGTGATTGTACTAATAATCACACAGGAATGAGCCCTTATACTGACAATCAATAGATACTTCCTGTGAAGGTATTCGATGCTTTTATTGTGTAGACTCGTATTTCCGGGTTGTGTGTGTTCCCAGCTTGAGCTCTTCTGTGACGCGTCTCGGTTGAAAAAGTAAACTTCAGTTCACAGAGAAATTCAATGGGAAGGTGAACACAAACCATGAAGCTCCGGTGAAAAGTCCTCAGAGAGTTTGGAATAAGCCCGCTGGAGACTGCAGGGTCCCGTCGTTTTACGTGTTTTGGTCGAAAACTGTAAGTTCAGCGAAGTTGAATGAACGCTGTGTAGTTTTTGATTCGGACTTTGTGTGAGCGGTTTGTTTGTTCGTAGATGTGCTGGCTTCATTATGTTTAAACTGTGGACAGAAGGTCTTTGTTTCTGTGTTATTAGACAGTTGGTAGCTGGTGAATTTATGTAGTGTTGTACGTTATTGTTGTTTTGCTTTTATGCCGTTATATGAGTAAAAACCCTCAGAATTAGTATTCCTGTGACTTACTGCGCTGATATAATTCCATATTTCATACTCTAGTTGATAAAGTCACTAACTTAAGCATAACAGCTGTATAATTAGTACTTTATATGTTTAGTAGTACTGGATTTCACATGAACAAAGGTGCTCACCCACACATTTATGTGAAATGTCATATGTTGTGAGGGAAATTTCCCCTAAAACTGAATTGAATTGGGCTTTTCTGCTGTCTTCAGGTCAAATTTGGCTTGTTTCTAGTTAAAATATTTCGTTAACAGGATCTAGTTATGTTATTTTTCATTAAACAAAGCTTAAAATAGGTATATAAATGCAACAAAACCCAGATATAATTCACTGTTATTTCATAGTTTAGTTGATAGAATCACTAACTTAAACATAACAGCTGTGTAACTAGTATTTTTTATGTTTTCTCGTGCTAGATTTCACATTAACAAAAAATGCACATCCATAATTTATGTCAAATACCATATGTTGTGAGAGAAATTTCCCCTAAAAGCAAATTTAATTGAGCTTTGTTGCTATATTTGGGTCAGGTTTTACTTAAAATATTAAATTAATAGGATCTATTTGGGTGATTTTGATTAAACAAAGCTTCAAGTAGGTATGTAAACACAACAAAACCAATGGTTATTGTAATATTGAACCTAAATACAGCTGGAGAACACTACAATTCAGCACATTTTTTCCCTTCTTTTCGTGTATTTAATTATGCTAGCTTGTATCTGAAGGTCTTTATGTAATTCCACTACTGCTTATTTATGCATCCCGTGTCCATAAATGTGCAAGCCAACTCATGAATCACAGACTGGGTTTGGCGCCCACGGTAGCGGCCAACACAAAGCCAGCGCTTTAAGGCTCGCTTCTGGTCCAGCGTCGGCTTCTTTCATTACCAGCCTCAGACTTCTGCAGCCTTTGTTTAGGCAAACCTCTGTAGTATACATTTGCTGAGGAAAAAACGTTCCTCCCGAGGCGCTGCGTGACCTACTGGCAGCCCTCCAGTCCACCTCAGATTATGTCTTGGCTTCCAGGCAGAGAACTGAAAGAATAACAAAGGATTTTATTTCCCTCTCCGTCAATAACCATATTTGTCTCCTCTCCGTGCTCACATGACTAACGGATGACAGCTCGGAAAATCCACGCTGCTGCTGCTCGCTTGCTTTTACAACTATATGTGATGTTACACTATGGAATGGGGTGTAAAACTCATTTTAGTTCAGGGGCCACGTTCAGCCCAGTTTGATCTCAAGTGGGCCGGACCAGTAAAATCACAGCATAGTAACCGATAAATAACCACAACTCGAAATTTTAATCACGGGTATCTGGAACTGAACAATATAGTATTTTACTTTATGATTAAAATGACAAACAACAGTAAAAACAAGACAACATATTATAAAAGCAAGAAAACATGACAAAATATGAGAAAAACGGCACGAAACAAACAAAAAAGAGAAAGTTTGATAAAAAAGTACAGTGACAAAAACAATGAGGCAAAAAAACCAAAACAACGACTAAAGCAAAACACACAATGACAGAAATGAGGCACAAAATAAAAGCGAGAAAAAAATGAGAAACAATAACAAAAAAGAGACTAAAAATTCAACAAAAAAATAGAAAGCGAAAAAAAATGGACAAAGGACAAAAAAAGAGAAAAAATTATACAAAAGACACAAACAAGACAAAAAAAGATAAAAGCAAGAAACAAAATGACAAAAAAGTAGACAACACAAGCGAGACAAAATGACAAAAACAATGCACAAAACAATGAATAAAGCAAAACATGAAATGATAAAAATGAGAAAATAAATGAGACAACATGAAGCAGAACAAAAAAACAGACTAAAACTTTGACCAAAAAAAAGTTAAAAAAGTCACAAAAAATGGACAAACGACAAAAATATTATGCAAACGACTAGACAAAAAATGGCAAATGCAAGAAATAAAATGACAAATATAAGATAAGAAACACAAGCGAGACAAAAACGGGATGGAAAAATGAGACAATCGACAAGAAATAAAGCAAAAAGAGACAAATTTGACAAAGAAGTTAGAAAGGGACAAAAATATGGACAAGTGACAAAAATAAGAAACAAAACGACAAAAAATAGACTGACGATGCGAGCGAGACAACAAAACGACAAATAAAGCAAAACAATAAACAACAAAAATAAGACAAAAAACAAGTTAGACAAAAGGGAAACACAAAGCAACAAAAACCAGAAACAAAACAACAAAAACATGAGACAGATGCCAAAAGTCAGACAAAAAAACAAGAAAATATTACAAAAACTAAGACACAAAACGACAAAAGAACAATGAACTATCTAGTATTTTGCTTTTTGATCAAAACAGCTTATTTTAAAGTTGTAGTTTTACTAATTTACAATCTGCAGTTAATGTCCTCTGTAATTGTTTTACTTTATAAAATTGTCCTGCGGGCCGGATCAGACCCTTTGGCGGGCTGATTTTGGCCCGCGGGCCGCATATTTGACACCTCTGCAGTAGAAGATGTGGCGTGGTAAAACACATCCTCATGGTGCCAAGTGATTGTTTCAGGGGCTCAAGTAAATAAATCTAATCTCAGCTTGTTTCTTCAGGAAAGAGAGAGTTTGTGTTAGCAGCAAACCTGGCCTGTAGGAACATCAACATGGCACAGTCCCTGAAGGTTACTAGTTTTCGGACTTTATTTTTCCTGAAGCCGTGTGTCCAGAAGATTGACAGGACTCTTTCCATCTCGGGCACCTTTTTCCATGACATTTGCATTCCTCACATTCTTGGTACAGTGTCCTAGTGGTGGTGAAAGAAGGGCGGTGTCACTTTTGAGCCGCTTGATATATTGGGATGTTTACGTGCTCCTGAAATTAGATTAAAATATTAACTTAATTTGAAACATTCGCTTCACATGAACATAATTACAGCCTCGGTTTTGCGTATGAGCTCTCTAAGCTGAGGAAAGTTGATTCCCCAGATGCCTCATGATATGATAAATGAAACAAAGTAGTGCAGTTTGTGCTGGGACTGCAGGGAAATAGCGGTTTCTGAGTAAGAGGAAGACGTTTCTGTAGAATGTGCCAGGAAATGCTTCCTGACAGGACTGAGTGAAGGTCTTCCTGAGTGGAGAGATGCCTCTGTTTCAGTCCAGCTCATTCATTGTAGACACACTGACTACATTTTCCCAGCAGCAACTCTGAAACTATGACAAGAATAAAAGAAAGACTCGGATTGGGTTGATAACAAAAGCGGATAAATGCAGTTCTTCTTGGCTTGCTGAGCTCTCTTAGTCATTTCTTCCAGCCTCTTTCGTTATTTTTTCCCCTCTTCAATGTGATTTCTGTCTGTGATGTAGTTGGGGCCACGTGGAAAAAGTGCAATAATTTGGGAACAGAGTTGTGGTACTACCATGTGAGCGTCTGAAAGACAAAGACTTGTTTGTGCAGAATTTCAGCGTGGCCACCAGTGTTACAGTGACACATAAAGCACCAGTTTAGAGTCTGAGCTGTCGTCTCTGTCAAACAACTTGACCTCGCAGCAGCTCTGACTAAAGGTCCAGTGGACCATCTCTCAGGGGGCAGAGTAAACAAAGGGAGGGTGTTTGACTGGAGCTGACTTCCATAAGTCGGTGTCACGTTTGAAGGCTACCTTACTTCTCCAAGTACTGCTGCTGATGTGGATTAAAGCTGAAACCATCAAGCAGTCTATTTGGATGAGTGGTTCAAACCCCTCAAATGTGAGGTGCTGGACAAACAATAGAAATAACAAAAATAACTTTAAATTGCATCCTAATCAAGCTACTGTACTATCTGCAAATACTGCTGTTTAAACCATTCTACACCATCACTGCTGTCCCACTGCTACTGGGTCGATATTTAATTGAGGGACTTTGGCATGCATTTTTATTAAAAGTAAAAATCTGGCATTGTTATATTTTTCTTGATAAGTTCAATAACTGTCTTGAGTAAAGAATCAAATGGCACTTTAATCAAATATCCCTGGAGACTATTGTTTTGGTAATATGGACAGTGATGGAAAAGAAGCACAGGAACAAGCTCTGTCTGTACAGTTCCAGTTAAAGATCAAGAATTTAGTCATGAGCTTATGAACTCATAAACCTTAAAAAGTTCAGAATGAAATGAGAACATTGTTTGGAATAGAATTAAATGTTGAGGGCGGACAGTGGACTGCACGACTTTCCTGACAGAGCTGCGATATCATTTTTAAATGCTTCTGTTCAATATTGATTGTTTCATAGATTTGAAAGTTGTCATGGAGCATCAAAAGCCTGGCTCTTACACAGTGAACTTGTTAAACATTGGCATGATAGTTAAAACCTTCAGTCAGATGTGCTGCAAAATGTCCGAGGTATGGCTGTTAACAGCATTGTGTTTTTGTCTGTCAAACCACAATCTTCATGTCTGAACCATGTAATTTATTTTGGTCATGGGGGAAAATAAACCACATCTGAAAGTTTAAATCTGCTCAAATTAACTTAAATTGAGTTACAGCATGTATCTCATTATTTAGAAGCCATAAGTCATGTTGTAAATTGCAGCTGATTTGCTAATTGCATTGTTTCAAAATGAAATTTTTGATTTAAAATCAATTAAGACGGACAGATAGCAGCGATATGGCATACAGAATGGTACTGACTTGACAGTGTAGAGCTGGAAAACAAATACTACCATCAAAAGAGGTGGAAAACAACTCATTTAACATTGTTTTGGGACCTGCTGGGACAAATGACTTCACTCTACGATTGTTGTCAAGTCCACCTCTCTTTCAGTTCAAAGGACGCGAGGACAACTCAGTTCTGATTTCCAACTCAGGCTTTTTATTTTCCTTTAAGTTGGTTGGTCATGCTATCTCAACAGCAATAGGCTGGAAACCTTTAAAGACAGAAAAAAAAAATCAACACCATCAAACACAGAACCAAAAAGTTCACATATTAACCATTTACATGAAAAAGCAAATAAGAATAATCTAATTTCTATCAAATGCCACGTTTTAAGCCTTTTAAATCGAATAACAAATCAACATTTTAGTGAAGTTTAACATTTAACAGAGCACACATAGTCTATATTTTTGCTTTGCTTAAACTCAAAATGAAATATCTTAATTCAAACTCTAACATAAAATCAAATAGGCAAATGCTACAGTGCCTTCACCAACCAATCACACACCAGCCAACACAAACTTGACGATATCAACACCTTAAACCACCAAGAAAGCAAACATTTCACCAACCATTGGCATCTATGGACTGAATCCATGAGTAGACTTGGATCTCCTTTGTTCTTTTCCTTGCTTCTTCCTCCTCTGAAGGTTGTTTGAATGACTGAGCTTCCCCCAGTCCTTCCCAGGTGTTCTACATCAGTGATGACTTCTGTGCTGCTACCAGTGCATTCTGGGAAGTGTAGTTTTTAGACCCGTGTCCTTGGATTCAGCTCAACAATTGTACTTTTTATCCAACAAGTGGAAGTGTTGTCCACCGCATCCTAACCAGGGCTGAACTCCTGCTGCTGCTGCTAATTGTGTTGCTGTTCTGCAACGTTTGTGGGTTCTATGATGACAATGAGCCAGTCTGAATCTTAAATGCACATCTGTACCACAGCTGGCAGTGGGTTATTGGAGCATGAGGCTGTGGTGGAGGCGTGTGTGTGTATAAGTGTGTGTGTGTTTCGAAGACCGTTCGGCATACGGTCAAGTAATCCCAGCCTATTTTCTTTTCAGATGCATCCCTCCCCCTCCATAACTCTTTGAGTCCATCTGGTTGATGTTAAAACCACGTCTCAGAGTTAAAAAAGTCGAGTTTGATTCTCAGACAGATTTGTCTTCCTATAAAGTTGAAATACCACTTCTGTCAGGTAGAGTTAGATTTGTGACACTGATACCTTTTAAAAGTCCTATTTGAATGTTGGGGGTAGAGTGATGAGTGAATTGTGTTTTTATTGTGGGTTTTATGTTGTTTATCTGCCTGTCAGAGCCTCAAGCCTCCAGCAAAGTGCATTCATAATGTGTAGTGGCTCTGATGTGACTGTGGAAGTTGTTCCTCGTCCTCAGTATGCTTTTAGAAATAATTGCCTATGCCATCTTTGTCGTCAAAGGCTTATTCTAGGTTTTATTGGCATGACAGAGATAAGTGGCTAAGGTGTTTTCATTGTAAAACTGCTTCCTGAGAGCATTTTATTTTTCAAAAAGCTCAAGGATACACCAACAGATCTTTCTGAAACGCAAAAACCAGCGTTGCTTCAGTGGGTCAGTATGTAATGAATGGTCCAGAGCTTTGAAAACCCCCCCATCAGTCGGAAACACCTTTCCAACTGATGTAATGCGTCTGAGCCCTTTGGTAACCTTTTGGAGCTGACGTTCCAGCGTTTATGCAGTAATTTAGTGAGTGTGAGAGCAGCTCTCTTCTTTTTATTCTTCACACATTTCTTGCAGTCACATTTAAGGTGAACAACAGGGTGTTATTATAGATGCCGGTTCTGAAATGTACCAAACACCTGCCAGTAGGGGGCAACTCCTTTTGTTCCTTAAAGAAGTCCGATTGTGTAGAAGTCTGTAAGAAAACTACCATATTTGTAATTGACCTGTTATCTCAGTAGACATTTCAGGGTAGGCCTACCTAGGGATTGACAAGATCCTACCATCTTCACATCTTCAAAAACATGTCAGTTTCATCTATTGTAATGTTTTTATTTGTTTTTAATTTTAGCAAAAGTTACTCAGCCTGGACTAGATGGTACTTCTTCTTGCAATTTCCAGTTTTCAGATAACATAATCAAAGTCAGACAAAAAAAGACAAGAAATCCCACCAAAAACAAGACACAAAACGACAAAAACAAGAAAAAAATGACAATGTGAGACAAATGACATGAAACGAAATAAAAAAAGAAACCAAAATATTAACAAAAGTTACAAAACGACAAATAAAACACGAAACGATGCACAAACCAAAAAAGGGAAACATAAAATGATAAAAATTAGAAAAGGCGAGAAAAAATGAGACAAACAACACAAAATAAAACAAAAAAGAGACTAAAAATATGACAGAAAAGTTACAAAGCAACAAAAAAATGGACAAATGACAAAAATGAGACGAAGAAATTATACAAATGATACAAAATGACAAAAGCAAGAAACAAGCAGACGGTCAACACAAGCGAGAAAAAAGGAAACACAAAATGATAAAAACAACACACAAAACAACAAATAAAGCACAACAAAAAATGAGACAGAAAACACAAGCGAGACAAAAAGGAAACACAACAGGACAAAAATGTGAGACAAACGACGAAAGTAAGACAAAAACGACAAAAACAAGACAAAATATTACAAAAATAAGACACAAAAGAACAAAGAGCAATCTAGTATTTTACTTTATGATCAAAACAACTTGCCATGGTCTAGAAATTATTTTAAATTTTAAATTTTACTAATTTACACTTTGCAGTTAATGTCTTCTCTGTCATTTTTACACTTTACAAAGTCGTCCTGCGGGCCGGATCAGACCCTCTGTCGGGCCGATTTTGGACCGCGGGCCGCATGTTTGACACCCTTGGAGTAGCAGGATGGAGTATGTGATTGAGTCCAAACAAACAACAGTGGAGCTCTATGGCTCTGTCTACTGAGACAATGCTAGGATCAGTTCTTTTCATGTTATTTGTCGACAATAAGACAATGCAGAATATCGTCAGCTGTATCCTTCACGCATGAACTGCATGACGTGGCAGGTTTTGGTTGTTGTTGCTGGTTCCCTCCGTGGGTCAGTTTAGACGTCTTAGTTTCTGACAGACTGCAGTCCTTTGGGGGATTTAGTGTGAAGAGTGGAGGGAGGAAGGTCATCGAGGTCAGCGGGGATGTCCGTACCAGGCGTCAGTGCTTCGTTTGTGGATAGGCTAACCCGCTCAGGAATGTGTCTACTAGTGCTCACTCCTACGCCATGGGTCGCCTATACCACTTCTTCCATCATCATTACTTCACATGGACACCTCTTCAAATGACAGGACACATGGGCACTCGTCTGTATACTTCTCTGTTGACGTTTTGGTCAGAAAATTATTTACAAGTGACCTCCTCGTCTGGTTTCATTAGTCCTAAGAATGATCCTGGTGGCAAATTTCAATGCCATCTTCTGCATGACAAGGCACAAGATTGATTATGTTTGTTTTGAAGTGCTCACTCACTTCCTCTTTGTCCTCTGTCTCTGACGTAATTGGTCCTAGCTTCTGACTTGCATGAGGATTGATAAGATTCTCTGTACTCACTGAGGTTTCTCATGAAAATCACAATACCAGATATGATGATCACAAGATTGCACAAAGAGGAGAAGTTCAGCCTTAGCCGTGGTAGCACACTAATTTATTTTATCTTTAGATGTTTTTATCCTACTTCTTTCCACATGCCTGTGGTTGAAGTGAAGGCTGTTGAATCCAGCAGAAGGTGGAATATGCCGATGTTCCTCGCCTCGCGGAATTTATTGTTTTCTGCTTTCACACAGAGAAAGAAAATATTTGTTTTCTCAACAAATACCACAACGTTTTAGAACGGAGACAAGCTTTTGGGTTCTCCCATGGGGTTTAAATAAGCAGCTGACTAAATACAGCTTCCACCCTGGTGAGAGTGATTAGAGTTTTCCATCAAACTGCGGAAATACCTGCGGAGGAAATCATGTTAGTGGTGAGATGTGCATCTGTGGTGCTTCTCCACCTTCAGTCCCTGTAGTTTGATTTATTTTCAGGTATTCTGTCATATTGTCCAGTATTTGTTTTTGCTTTGAATTAGATTTTACTTGCATCTGCATACAGCAGGGGTGTCAAACATGTGGCCCACAGGCCAAAACCGACCCGCCAGAGAGTACAATCCGGCCCACAGGACGACTTTACAAAGTGTAAAGATTCCAGAGAAGGCAATAACTGCAAACTGTAAATTTGTAGAACTTTAAATTTAAAATAATTTCCTGACCATAACAAGTTGTTTTGATCATAAAGAAAACTGCATTTCTCCTTGTTCTTCTGTTGTTGATTGTCTCATCTTTGTAATTTTTTCCCTTGTTTTTGTTGTTTTTTGTCTGACTTTTGTCATTGTGTTTCCTTTTGGTCTCGTTTGTGTTTTTTTTTAATCTTATTTTTGTCATTTTCTGTTTTGCTTTATTTGTGATTTTGTGTTTTGTTGTCTTGCTTGTATTGTCAGCCTATTATTTGTTTCTCGCTTTTGTAATTTTTGCCAAATTTTTGTCATTTGTCCATTATTTGTCACTTTGTAACTTTTTTGTCAAAACTTTTGCCTCTTTGTTTTGTTTCATGCCGTTTGTCTCATTTTTTTTGTCATTTTGTTTCTCGCTTTTGTCATTTTGTGTCTCATTTTTGAAACATTTTGTCTTGTTTTGTTGTTTTTTGTAGGGTTTTTTTTGTCTGATGCTTGTCATTTTGATCATGAATTAAAATCCTATATCATTTAATTCCAGATGTGACTAAATGTTTTGTTCCTTTGTAGATACTCTGTTATCTGTAAATTGGAATGTGTAAATTGATTTCATTCTTCTTAAGAAATTTAAGGTTGTTCACAATGTTTTGTTAAAAGGTAATTCCTTAAATGTGAACATTTTTTTGCACTAAAACAAAGGAAAACTTTTGATTTATTGTTGTTTATAGGTTCATTTGCTCTGATTTTACTGGTCTGACCCACTTGAGATCGAATCGGCCTGAATGCGGCCCTTTAACTAAGAAGCGTTTAACACTCCTGGCATACAGGACTCTGACTACTGCAACTATTCAGCTCTACTGTATGTTTGACCTGTTGGGAGAAACTTACACCCCTTTCTGTGGAGTTCAAATTAGCAACCAAGCACTTAAGGCTCCTTGTTTTAACAGCCGACGCCAAACCCCCGGCTCACATATTGAGGTCATTGGTTTAATTGCTTTCTTAATGCCCTTTTCTTACCCTCCTGGGTGTGACACTGTGACCCCACTGAGGGGAGGAAATGAAGCAAAGCCTGTAGTCCCTGCCTCCCCCCTGCTATGGGATGTCTGAACAAGTAGAGCCACTGTTTTTATGCTGTTAGTTCTGATCTTTAGCTGGCCTTTCCAATTGCTGTATTCTATCTCAGTCCCTTCAAATCAGATTTCGTTTGATGTGAAAAGCGACCAGTGCAAGAAGAGGAGAGACATGTGATAAGTGTTTGAATTCACCGGTCATGGGGATACTCTCCAACTTTGTTATGGAAGTTTGAGATACCAAGCATGCCAAGTGCTACAAGGCCTGAGACCCCTGGGAGAATAGTACCATTATTCCAGATAGGAGCCTGCCCATGAACACCCGTGACTGTTCGGTCACCGGAAACAAGGCTTGCTGGGTAATAAGTCCCGGAGATCACTTTGTTTTTGTCTCCGAGGTGGCCAGTTTCTTCGCAGCGCAGCCTGCAGGGTTAGTTTGATACAGAAGTCATTGGAAAAGGAAGAATGAGACTTTGTGCTGTAATGAGATTAGCGGTAACAGAGTTATGTTTATTTTTCAAAGTACAAATACATCCAAGCTGATTTGGTAGTTCAAAACTGACGACTGTAAACAGTTTATTGTGAACGTGAAAAGAGGAGGAGCTACGGTGGCAACAAAAGGTTATGTCAGAGATTCTCTGTGGGAAACTGTGACACTGAATGATCATTGCAAAGCTGCAATTTTCTTTTTATAAACATTTTGTACGCTGTTGCTTTGTGTTCTAAACAGACATCTGAACCAAGCTTTGCTTTTTGCTGCACATGTAAATTACAGCTCTCAGTTTGATCATGTCTGCCTACTCAAAGGCGTGGCTCTTTTTTTCTCTGCTTTTTTCCCCATGCATTGGATCAGATATCCCTCTGATCAATCTCTTTTTGTCACAGAACTGACACATTGACTTACTGACTGATAAATATCCAGCCTATCTTTCCTACATCTCAGTAAATGTCTGGATTTGTTTGGGGAATAAAACAAAGCATTCTTACTGCGACTTTTTAGGTTAGTGACACATCTTCTGTAGCAGATGACGTTGAACGTAGATGCAGAAGATTTTCTGAGCACTAATTTAGATACTTTTATCTTTTTTTTATAGTACATTTTTGAGGATGGAGAACCTTCTATTTCGGCTTGAATTAATTACTAAAGTTTGTTTGTGATTTACAAAAGTCAAGGCAAGTTACGTTTAAAACAACAGAAGCTGACCCATAGTGCTTTCCATTCATTTTCATGACGTAGCTGCGTACGCCTGTCATCCGGCAGCCCACTGTAAAGGAAGGACTCCCTGTCTGGGCAGTGGCTCGATTTAAAGCAGAGTCTGTTACTTTTTAATGCCTTCGCTCTGGCCAAGACCTTTCTGGATTGTTTTTCTTTTCAGTCTCACTCATCTCCTCTTTTAAAACCCTCCTCCTTCTCGCTTTCAGATTCATTGAGCACAAGATGATGTCCGACGCCAGCGAGATGTTGGCTGCAGCCTTGGAGCAAATGGATGGGATCATAGCAGGTAACCCACACTGAAGACCAGGACTTTAAGACATTATGGCCATTGTACTTATTTAAGAGCATGCTATGGGGTATAGTCACATCTGGAAACCATTAAATCGCAAGCTGGTAATACTACGTGCAGAGGACGGTTGCACAGTGTGTCCTTCTCCCACTCCTACCTGCAGTTTAATGCTATCCCCCTGACTATACATAAAGATTTGGAATGCAGCTGAAACTGTGCTTCAAGTTCACCAGCCCTCTCCCCCTCAGCTGCATGTGAAATTAAAGAAAGTTTCCATTGTCCCAGCCGTGACGGAAACTAATGATTATTCAAGCTCCGCGAGTTTGGAATACAGAGTCCTGCCTGGGAGCTTTTGGCTACACTCTGTGTGCTTGTGCCGCTGCAGATGAGCAGACCAGCCTTCAGTTTTGGAGTCCCTACTTTTCCGCTGATGTGTGTAATTATAGCACTGACCTTTCCAATGAGAGCAAGGCAGCAGATCACATGACGTCTCCCCCCCCACCCCACCCCGCCCCTGTTTCCGCAGAAACCACAGCCATCATCAAGCCCCACTCCCTCGCTACTGTGGGGAAGCTGCGATTGTTGGGAATTATTTATTTAGTTCTCTCTTTGTTGCCGTTGGACATCTTCATTATAGCTGACATTTAAGACAGATGACAGATGGTACGGAGTAGGCTGAAGCACACGATGGGAACATCATGCACTCAAGTTCAGTCAATATACTGCTGCTGCTGCTTCCAAGTACCAGCTGAGGCATGGCTTCAACAGATAGACATTTAATTATTGTAAATGGCTTTTCCTGTGTTTGATGCACGCTCAACAATCACTGTATGCACACTATGTTGCAGGAAGGTGTTCTTTAAGTGCAGAGATGGAGAGAATAATAATAATAATCAGCTTAAGCATAGTGTTCGTGCTGTGATTTTGCTGAAATGCTAGCTCGAGTAGGAGTAAATGTACTTTTCCTGTTTCTGTGATACATAACTGATAGGTTTCCCATTTTTGGAAACACAGAAAGACAGATAGCTATGAATAATCCAGCATGTAACACACTGATGCCAGGGGCTGGATGTACAGATAAGGTGTAATGTGCACAAAACCGTGCATATAAAACAGAATGTGCATACCACACATGCCTTAACTCATGCATAGACAGGGTTTTCCAGAGAAAGCCTCAGGTGATGTAATATACTGGAGGAGAACAGTGAATATGAAGTTATTCATGTAGGCTGTTCAACAGTAAAAAAAAATCCAGTCTCAACAGCAATCTGTAAAATGCCAATCAAGAGCATATCTTACATTTATTTTCAGTGTGTGATCATTCACTCTGTAAAATCTGTCTTGAAATGAACAAAATGGTTTAGTGTTTGATGATATTTTGAGACATGACGGTTAGTAATGGTTTAAATTTGCATGTAATGAATTTGCTGATATTTGATCTGCGTGATGTACAGTTTGTCCAACATTTGTGTCTGTGGACCGACCATGCTATAAGAGCAACACGTGCATGTGTGAAATACGTGCATGCACGACAACAAAGTCCTCCAAGTGTACCAGAAGTTAGTATAATAACAGATATTGTGTATATGTAGTGTCCACAGCTATCTGAGTGCATCCATAGGGGAGTACAACCCTGTAAAACCCACGGCTGCAGAAATACATCAGTTTTATTTTTAGAAAATATGATATATATTTGTATATATGTAATTTTGTGCATTTTTATATATTTTATATATATTATCATTATTATTAATAATTACATTTTGTTTTTTACTAGCTTTTATATATATATATATATATATATATATATATATATATATATATATATATATAGTTTATTTTTTGCTACTTTTTTCTATATTTGGGTTTACATATATATAATTTTTTTGTTTATTTTATTTGCTTTTTTTGCTAATTTTTTTCTATAGTTAGCTCTTACAGCGTTAAAGTTCAAAGCAGTGATAGCTAAACTGTGCTAATTCTAGCAGTCTTTTTTGTGCCTCTGTGCCATTGAAAGCCATGACCAGACACCTTCTGTTTTGGGGTTGATTGTTCTGTCGCATTGCTGTAAATTCAATATGTCTTAAATGCCTGGAGGGAATTTCTTCAAATATGAGTCTTGGTCTCAAAGACAATAAGAGTAATTTCTTCTTTGTGTATTCTTGCATTCCTCAGCATCAGAGCAGCCAGTATGGAATGAGACAAAGTTACTGTAAACTGTGTGTCAAAGAATGAACTACTTTGGAACAGTGAAAAAATACACTTTATTTTCTCTGAATGTGTGCGCGTGCGTGTGTGTGTGTATGTGTCAGTGTGTGGATGCGAGTTACTCCTTCTGTGGTATTTATGCAGTTCATGTGTTACAGTCCCGTAAATTTTCAATATTTTTTTTTCCACTCCAAGTTGTTTTATCCGCATTGGATAACTTCAGACCGTTACAGCAAGAATCAAAGTTAAAAATGAAAGTTTAGGAACATTAACAATTTTTTGGTGTTGAAGGTCATTGTGACCTCAAAAAACACATTTTTGTTAATAACTGTAAAAATTATATGCTAATATGGACCAAGTTCCACCCTGATGTCTTTCAGGATAAAATAATGAAGTGATTCCATTTTATGTCCAAACAGTTAAAGGTCACTGTGAGTTGTTTAATATTTTCCAAAAGCACTTTCTGGTCATTATCCAACACAATAATTTAGGAACAGAGGGGGTGACTCTGAACAAAAACTGAAATTTACAATTTTTGCTATTAATCACACTTACACTGCTCCCATAGTTAAATATTAACTGTGGCTTTGGTGATAAATCCTTCTCTTTTTTTCACAGCGTGACATTTAGTGTGTGAGAAGCCAACATTTTATGCCAGCCTAAGGAGATGTGCTGTCACAGCTTTGCTCTAAACTGATACTGACTTTCCCTGCTGTACCTCCCCAGGCTCCAAGGCCATGGACTACTCCAATGGTCTGTTTGACTGCCAATCACCCACATCACCTTTTCTGGGAGGCCTTCGGGTGCTGCACCTACTGGAGGACCTGCGAGCAGCGCTGGAGCTCATGGACAACGAGGAGAGGGACAACCTGAGGTGTCAGATCCCGGATTCCACCGCAGAGGGACTGGCAGAGTGGCTGCATGGAAGAATGGTAATAAGTGCAGTGTTATGTATCCTTCTGTGTCCAGTGTTTACTGTAAGTGTTTGGAAGCAAAGACAAGAATTATGTGTTGATGTTATGTTTGTATATGTGTAGGAAAACGTCATTTGTTACTGTTTGCTGATTTTAAACACTTTTATAGTTCTGCTGCTTCTGAGCATCAATTTGGTGGAACTCCCTTTTCTTTTTCTTTTTACCTATTTTGCATCCCAAGTCTGTGAGCTATAAGATCACTATCTGTGCACTGCGCCGATTTAAGATGTAGTCTGGTATGACTTATCCTCCGGTCTGCTTTTCATCTGTTGATCGTGCTCCGTTGCCTGCACCGCGGCTTTGTTTAATGTAAAAATACTGTTATGACATGATTTGTGAACGATGAAGTTTCTATAGGAGGAAATAGTTTCCGTCTTTGAACTCGTGCAGAGTCACAGTGAGGCTCTTGTTTTTCTTCCCTCCTGGCCTCGTCTCTCTACGTGTGATATTCGAGAGACGAGTTTGCTTTTGATTCGATTTTAAAATCACTTTCATGTGAGGACACTTTTGACCCTCACATGCTTCCCAGAAAAACTCAACGTGTATATCCTGTTCGTGAAGGGGAAACTGTGTGACTTCATTGTCTGGCAGGTTATATGATTACACACAAAAACAGTATGCAGTGTACCCATTAGACAATCCATGTGGCTCAAGGCTGCTGTGGATTTTCATTTGGTTCTTCACAGCCAGACTCATATTTCAGTATGACAGCTAAAAGCTTTCCCCCTCTTTTTTTCCACAACTCAGAAGAAATAACGATCTGAGGCCACACTTAACTGATTTGTTCAGACAATACAAATCAACTTGCATTGTTTCTCATTTCAGACCAACGTTCCCGGTGCAGAGGCGGTATACCAGGAGCGCCTGTCGCGTCTGGAGAGTGACAAAGAATGCCTTATCCTTCAGGTGTGTGAACAAATCCCTCCGTTGCAGCTTCAAAATCACACACACAACAACTGCTCCTGAATGGGCAATTAAATACTATTATACGCCAGTCAACCACAAAATTAAAGCCACTGAAGTGAAAAACATTGATTATCTCATAAGAATGTTACCTGGCAGGCAGTGGGATGTTTTAGCAGGCAAGTGAACAGTCCTTTCTTGAAGTTAAAGTGTTGAAAGAAGGACAAAGCAGATGGATTTAATGTTGTGACTGATCCATGTATGTAGCTCCTCCTGCATAATTAACTCGACCAAAGAGTTTGTGGTTTCAGTACTAATATTTATGTTGGCAGAATCTTACAAAAACTGGATTTTGAAGGAATTTGATGGAAAGGAACTAAATATTATTTTCAATCCAGATTTAAAGCCATGGTGTCTCCAGGTGTCAATTTAAAATACAGGTTAACTCTGAAGTTTGAGGCAAATATTCTAAATGTATGCTTTCCTGCATTCATCAGTTCTAATCTATCAGAATAGGCTCAAATATTTTCTACTGTCTAAACAAAATAAGGAGAAAAACATTCTTTTGTTGCTGCCCTGCCCTTTATGTTAATTACTGCCAAATCTGTCTAGGCTTACTAGCCCGTCTATATAAACTAACGATGCAACACTGCACAGTTGCTACTAAATTTAGCAGATATGTACAAATATCATCTGCCATATTTTATGTAATTCTACCAAAAGATGGCACCACAGTAACTTGAATAGCCATAATTTAGACTACAGTCATGTAAAAAATTATTAGACCACCCTTGTTTTCTTCAATCTCTTGTTCATTTTAATGCCTGGTACAGCTAGTGGTACATTTGTTTGTGCAAATATAATGAAAACAACAAAAATAGCTCCTAAGAGTTTAATTTCAGAGATGATGTAGCACCATGTTGGGCTGGATTTTTCTTGGTGTAATGAAGCGTTTCTTCGCTACCTGTCTCTCACTCATGCCAATTTCCAGCAGTGCCAAGATGGCTGCCTTTGTGGCTTCACATAATTCTTTAGTTTTAGGCATTTTGTGAGGGCTGACAAGTTCTGAGTTGTGCTACGGCTTGAATGTCAGCAGGAAACCACTCTAGGCCTTTACATGTGCTGCTTATGACATGAAATGTCCTCTTATATAATCTGGGAATACAATGAAGCTGAAGCATGTCAAACAGGACATAAAGTGTTATAATCAGCTGCATTTATGTCATGTTTGTTGTATTCTTCAGATAAAATACCTTTAGTGGTGCCAGGCATTGAAATGAACAAGAAATTGAAGAAGAGAAGGGTGGTCGAATATTTTTTTCCATGACTATATTTCTTGGCCAGGCAAGGCAATCCATAACTTCGGAAATTAACGTCTTCAAACAGGAAATAGTTCTGTACAAGCTCCGTATTGCCCCAAAATATCAAACTATTCTCGCTCTCAGTGCTTTGAAGTTTAGAAACCATGATCATTGAAGTTGTCCCACCTTTGTCTAGGTAAGTGTCTTAACGGACCAGGTGGAAGTGCAAGGCGAAAAGATTCGGGATCTAGACAAATGTCTTGAGCATCATCGGGAGAAACTGAATGCTACTGAGCAGCTGCTTCAACAGGTACGGCCTCTGCAAAGTAGACTTGTCTCAGCTGTGCAGTTTTCAGACGTCTAATTCAGACAGTTGGGAAAGTTTTTTGAACATTTCAGCCCATATGAAAACTCCTTTTACTCCAGTATATGTTCTTTGCTGAGGGTGTGTGTTGCTCTACAGGAGCTGTTGAACCGGTCAGCGCTGGAGACCCAGAAGCTGGAGCTGATGACTGAGGTGTCCAGCCTGAAACTGAAGCTAACTGCTGTGGAGCGAGATCACAAGGACAATGAGGTAGACCCCTGTCCAGAAAATGTGCTTTACAAAGTTCTCTGTTGCACCTGCAGCTTGTCTTATGTGATTCCCAGTCCTGGCAGCCACCTAGCCATTGTTTTCCAGTCACAAAGGTCCGTCTCGCTCGGCCGGTGGACCCAGGGATGTGTCATGTGGTGCCGGGTGAACTTCTGTAAGGGTTACAAAGAGGCTTAAACACTCCTGGTGCTCCAGCAGCTGTTTCCTGCCAGAGAATCTCCACCCACCCACACCTCCTCTGCCCCCTTCTCTGAGGGGCTAAAGCAGGGAGAGTTATAGTTTCCATACACTCTCAACTCTAGCTGGGACGTATTATGTGGAGTTTCCAGACAGTCAAAGCTGACAGGGAGAATATGGATTTTGCAACTGCGCATTTTATTTGTATTTCCATTTAGACCCCATTTAGCTTTAAAAAACAAACAAACCTGAAGAATGTATCTTCTTAGTCCTGTCTAAGCATCCTGACAGGTATTTATTTAACCTTCAGCAGCTGACTGACACATTTTGTACCGAACATCTCAAAGCCATAACTCAAGTTATTCTTTATAACGTGAAAAGCTTCTGTTGGGGATAAATGTATACCAATCTGTTTTATATTCCTATAAAAAGAGCTCATCAATAGATTAAATTTATACACAAAGATTGCTGATATTAACTTATATTTTGCGATAAGTGCATCAGCCTCAGTGCACATTTTAGCTGAAAATAACATGAAATTACATTAAAGAGTTTTTTTTGTCGTCCCCTTCCACTACAGATCTTAGGTACAATTATCTAATATTGAAATATTGTTAAATATTGATCAGATTTTACTACTAATGAAAGTGGAAAATATATAATATATATAATAAAAGTATTGCCAAAACTTAAATTTAAATAATAGCTGCAAAGAAAACAATCTGTATTGCTCTTAGCAGCATATGTCTTTCTGTCCAGTAGGGGTGCAAGTTATTAATCATCAATGTGTTAATTACCATGTATAAATAATAAATAATTCACCCAATTAAAAATACAGTTGCCAATAAGACTAGATAGATAGATAGATAGATAGACAGACAGACAGACAGACAGACAGACAGACAGACAGACAGACAGACAGACAGACAGACAGACAGATAGATAGATAGATAGACAGATAGACAGCCCTAACAAATTCAAATTGTTTCAAACATTTTGTCCATTAAAATGTCCTACTCTAGAAATACACTATATATACTGCCTATAAAGAAAGGTAGTGAAAGCTGAAGGAAAACAGCCTGAAGTTCTATTTAAAACAAATAATCAGCTTATATGAATGTAAATCAGTGCATTTAATTGAATTCATGGGGCTCCTACACTGTTTCTGATTCTGGTATTTTGAAGGCAGTTTCACTCTTACTACCCATGACCCTTCCCTTTAGTCCAGGATTTGTCTCCATGTGTGGACTGGGCTTCTCACATTCTCTCTAGAGGGGCATTAGTCTGAAAATAATATTGATGCCTTTGGCAAGAAATCTCCCCCGTCGAAATAATCAACGGTCTCTCCCACACAGTGTCCAGTGTAGGTTTGTCTCAGAGTTTAATGGGTAATGGGAGTTCTTTTTTCCTCCCCAGGGCTTGCATCAGGAAGTAACAGACCTACGGTTCAGGGTGACTGACATAGAGAATGAAAGGCTGCAGTGTGAGAAGAAACTCAAAACAACCAAAGTGAGTGTCACGTCCAGTTAGCACACACTTCACTGTTTTACCTTTGAATTAACAGCAGATCTGCGTTCATTTTTGTCCTTTAAAATGCATAATTACATGTTTAAATCCTCTTGTTTTGCCCTATGACATTTTGACTCTGCTTATTCCCCTTTTTATTGGCTCCTGCTCTTATTCTCTCCTCTCTGATTTTAATATCTTTCTGCTGTATGCTAACCTGTCAAGCGTCCAAAGTGGAACACTGAGCGGTTCACTGAAGATGAGGTGATGGTTTAATCTCCAGCCTGTACTCTTCTTCTTTCTGGCCCTTAAGATCCTCTAAACCTGCTCCTTCTCCACTGCTGCACACTTCTTTCCTGACTTTCACCACATTTGCTGTAAGTGCTTCCACCTGCACCAGTTACAGGATGTGTCCCAGGATGTGTCCCAGGTTCAAACCCTCTGTTAACTTTTGCTGTACAGTAAGCATTTCATATTCAAAGAGGCATTTCTCCCATTGGAAAGCTTCACATCACAGTAAGCTTTTGGTTCTTTGGTTTGGGTCAGTTACACACGTGGACAAAATTGTTGGTACCCCTCAGTTAAAGAAGGAAAAACCCACAATTCTCACTGAAATCACTTGAAACTCACAAAAGTAACAATAAATAAAAATTTATTGAAAATTAAATAATCAAAATCAGCCATTACTTTTGAATTGTTGATTAACATAATTATTTAAAAAAACAAACTCATGAAATAGGGCTGGACAAAAATGATGGTACCCATAACTTAATATTTTGTTGCACAACCTTTTGAGGCAATCACTGCAATTAAACGATTTCTGTATTTGTCAATGAGCGTTCTGCAGCTGTCAACAGGTATTTTGGCCCACTCCTCATGAGCAAACAGCTCCAGTTGTCTCAGGTTTGATGGGTGTCTTCTCCAAATGGCATGTTTCAGCTCCTTCCACATATGTTCAATGGGATTCAGATCTGGACTCATAGAAGGCCACTTTAGAATAGTCCAACGCTTTTCTCTCAGCCATTCTTGGGTGTTTTTGGCTGTGTGTTTTGGATGGTTGTCCTGTTGGAAGACCCATGACCTGCGACTGAGACCAAGCTTTCTGACACTAGGCAGCACATTTCTCTCCAGAATGCCTTGATAGTCTTCAGATTTCATCGTACCTTGCACACTTTCAAGACACCCTGTGCCAGATGCAGCAAAGCAGCCCCAAAACATTACTGAGCCTCCTCCATGTTTCACCGTAGGGACAGTGTTCTTTTCTTCGTATGCTTGGTTTTTGAGTCTATGAACATAGAGTTGATGTGCCTTACCAAAAAGCTCCAGTTTGGTCTCATCTGTCCAAAGGACATTCTCCCAGAAGCTTTGTGGCTTGTCAACATGCATTTTTGCAAATTCCAGTCTGGCTTTTTTATGAGTTTTTTTCAGCAGTGGTGTCCTCCTTGGTCGTCTCCCATGAAGTCCACTTTGGCTCAAACAACGACGAATGGTGCAATCTGACACTGATGTACCTTGGCCTTGGAGTTCACCTTTAATTTCTTTGGAGGTTGCTCTGGGCTCTTTGGATACAATTCAAACGATCCGTCTCTTCAATTTGTCATCAATTTTCCTCTTGCGGCCACGTCCAGGGAGGTTGGCTACTGTCCCGTGGGTCTTGAACTTCTGAATAATATGAGCCACTGTTGTCACAGGAACTTCAAGCTGTTTAGAGATGGTCTTATAGCCTTTACCTTTAAGATGTTTGTCTATCATTTTTTTCGGATGTCCTGGGACAATTCTCTCCTTCGCTTTCTGTTGTCCATGTTCAGTGTGGTACACACCTTTTCACCAAACAGCAGGGTGACTACTTGTCTCCCTTTAAATAGGCAGACTGACTGATTATGAGTTTGGAAACACCTGTGATGTCAATTAAATGACACACCTGAGTTAATCATGTCACTCTGGTCAAATAGTTTTCAATCTTTTATAGAGGTACCATCATTTTTGTCCAGGCCTGTTTCATTAGTTTGTTTTTTAAAATAATTATGTTAATCAACAATTCAAAAGTAATGGCTGTTTTTGATTATTTAATTTTCAATAAATTTTTATTTATTGTTACTTTTGTGAGTTTCAAGTGATTTCAGTGAGAATTGTGGGTTTTTCCTTCTTTAACTGAGGGGTACCAACAATTTTGTCCACGTGTGTACATGAGTGGGTCCAGCTTTGCAGTGTGTTCACTGGTCTGCATGTTAATTATTTTGCAGAATATTGGTTTAGCATGAGCTTACACTGAACCATTAGAGAGGACTGAACTAACTAAATTACTAACTGACCTACTTACTAATGCTTTATCAAAGGGACCCTCCACTGATTTTACTCATGAAATTGAGTTTGCTCATATTACTCAGCTTGTCAAGAAGGTATGTTGTCTGTGGCTCTGAAGGAACTTGCCAGAATTTCCACCTTCCATCCGTATTTACATGTTGTGGTAAAATAAGCATGCTCTGGCCTAAAAAATGTAAAACAATATAGAAAAATAAAAAAAAAATAATAATTAAAACATAATAAAAGAATATTATATAGAAACAAAATGCATAGTGTACAGCGCTGGGCAGTGATTGGCTCAGCAGCCATAGCATCAGTCTCCTCCGTCTCCCATGTTTAGCATCATCTTACACTGAAGTCTGATCGCTGGGCATAGTGTTGTTCTGTGGTGGCGTGTTTTTGTGAAATTTTCGTAAATTTTTTTATTAATTTCAAGCCCTACGATGTTGATCAAGCACCAGAGGAAGATGTTTACGATTAATTACGTAGGTTTAAGAGTGTAGAAAGTGTTTAAGAGAATAGGAAGTGTTCATAAGAGTGTGGCGAGGGTTTATAAAGCCTGACAATATATATTAATAATAAAAGAAATATAAGGTCGCTACTTCGCAGATTATCGCCTACCGCGGAAGGTTCTGGAACCCCCTCAATAGACGAAGGACCACTTTATATGTTTTCACAGTAAAATATAGCCTAGCTGCGCTAGACCCAGGTCTGAAGACACAAGGGTCTATGGCCGCGCGACAGGGAGGGAGGCGGGCTAAAAGGTTGTCTTTCAAATCACTCTGCAGCAATTGGGTAGGTATACAACCAATCAGCGCAACGAATAGGCTGATGTAGTTCCTAGAGCGCCGGAAATCAGAGGATGCGGTAGTTCGGTGAAGCCTTATTTATACAGTCAATGGGTGAAGCTCAAGTATATTACAGACATGTTAACAGAAAGATTATTCAGAGTCGGTGCTAATGGAGCTCAACGACTGTTGTCGTTTTTGTTGTCGACCCTGACAGAGAATTAAATTCGTTGCCGTGGGTTGTCTGGCTAGGCTAAGTAAAATATGCACATTGCATACAATTGTGGCTCCACAAAGAATGATTTCTCATAGTATGATTACCGGGACTGACTGCAGTATGAACATTTAAAATATGTGCTAGCCTCATAAAAATACTGTTACTAGAGAGCAGCCCATAAAGACTGAATCACTTGATGTCAGCTATAGTAAATCTGAGAATAGAACATCTTATTTCACTCTTTAAAAAGTATGTCTTTGTCTCAAACTTGTCTGAGCTGCTGAGTGGAAACCAGAGGTTTCTTTAGGCACAGCTGGCTCGCTTCTACTGTAGCCTGGACGTGAGAAAAAGAGCCTTAATTTAAGTCATATTTTGATGCAAATATTTCCACATTAGCAGAAATGTAGCACAGCTTGCAAGTGGAAAGCTCTGTTTATTTAAATGTGAAATTGCAATAAAAATATTTTGTCCCTATCAAATATTTCTGATTATCATTCTGGGAATACACAACAAGTACAATGGGAAGAAGAAGATAGCCTGAATGACTTATTCAGGGGCATCCCCTTAAACAAATGAAAATTTATTACGTTTTTAATCATCAAAAACGAAATGAAACAAACACAGTCTCAATATACACAGACAAGTAATCTCTTTAACTGTAACCTGGCAAAGAGGGTAGCTTTTTCACTGTCATATTTCATAGATTACAAAACTGAACCGTGCAAGCAGTATAAATAAATAAAAACTCAGATGATGTCATGGAGCCTCTTGGCCTCTGCTTCATTAAAAGTATTTCATTGGAGTTCCTCAACTTTAACTGGAAAATAAATTGTTAAACTGTGGTTTAAGTATTTTTATTAAGAAATACCGTTAAACATCCTTTGGTGACAGCTCGTCAAACGTGAGTGTTTACTGCTTTTCTTTGTTTTTATTGTTGTAAATTGTAAATAAAATAGCTTTCAATCAACCACCGTTACAGGAGGAACTGCAGCTTCTGCAGAAGCAGCTGGAGGAGAGAGAGATGGAGCTGAGGAGGCTGAAGGATGACGGCAGACTGAGAGTGGAGAGCCACAACAGAGCCGAGGGAGGAGAAAGAGGTGGGAGCTGTTTTAATAACCGTCTGGATACTTCTTCTACTATTTCCTGCAGTTCAGCTCTAATTTTGCAAAAGGATTTATGAGGATTAGACAAATAGACATTTCACATTCCAACAACACCGCATCCCCCTCCAGCAGGCTTACGGGAAAAATAATGTGTGTGCTGCTTTCATTTGGATTTCACCATTAATCATTTTTTAACTATCTCACATTTCACAGACAGTCTCAACTCTAATGAGGTGATTTGAGGCCCATTTTGTATGTCACTCCTTATCTGTCTGTCTGCAGGATCCATACCAAACATATGACTGTTTTACTCCCTCCATCCACCACTGACCTTATCTTATCCGCACCAATGGTCGAGGAATGCCTTTTTTTAGAAGGGGAGTTTGTTATGCTGGTCTGCATGTAAACATGTGCTGCACAGTGAAATCTGAAGAACTGAAGGTTTTTGTTTTATCTGCCATCTCACTGTACTGGCAACAATTTGATACTGACAAAATCAAATGTATAATTAAAGCAGCAAACAGCGTTGATCGGCTCCTCGCATCCTTGCTGGTCAGTGGTGCTGTGACTGAGAGTGTACTTCGACCTATGGATGTGATGAGGGCTGGACTTTGATCACACATGTAAAGTTTGAGGCAGATTGAAGCATGTACGGCTAGGTATGCAGCACTTCCTGTTTCATGGGGAAACATTCAAAATGGCCGCATTCTGCTTTTCTCCATTTCCACGCCCTCAGAGATTTGCGGAGCTTTGATAACTTTTTATCACCCCTGCCTGGTGTACATCTTAACCAAATTTGAGGTCTGTTGGAGTTACCCCGTTTGAGTTTATAACTCTTCAAAATGTGCAAAAATTGGTTTAAAATCATCCAAAATACGACACATAATTCAAAATGGCCGACTTCCTGTTGGGTTTTGAGTTACATATGCGTACAGAATTTCGTAGCTGTAGGTGCTCGGACCCTGACGGACCAAAGGGTAAAAATGTGCTTTTCAGAAATGAACCAAACTGTGACAAAAAGAGATGTGTGAATAATTGGACTCTGGTACGCTGTGATTGCAATGAAATACGTAATGTTAAAAAAGAAATTTACAAGCAAGATACAAAGACAGGATCACTTACAGAGCGGGGGGTTTGGCTCAAGGACTTTTGAGCTGGGCAGATGTGAACTTTGGCGGTTGAGTTGAACCATCTAAACAAGCTGTGTAGACGACATTGTCATAATGTCAACTGATAAGGGTGTTATGGTGATCGTGTTTTCTAACTGTCTGTTGGCACTGAGTAGACAAGTAGCAACACAAACATCCAATATTCACTCTCCTTTTGGCTCTGGTGTCGCTTGGATCAACTCCTGAGGGGATTTTCTGGCTCTTGAGCGGCTAAATGTTTTTCACTAGTGAGCTGCAAACTTTCCCCGTCTGCCGTTTGTTGCTACATGTGAAGAGTTCATTTGCAAAAACAGGCAACTCCGTTTTCAGAAAACTCTTTTTTTTTTTTGTTTACTTGAGATAATAATAATAATAACACTAATAATTTATTTTTCTCTATTTTTTCATGTATTTTTCTGCTGAGTCAAATCCACTCAACTTCAGTTTGATTGATATTATCTCAAGTAAACAAAAAAAAGTTTTCTGAAAATTTATCAAAACGGAGTTATCTGTTTTTGCAAATGAACTCTTCATGTGTTTGCAGTGATTCATTGTTGATAAACGCTGCAAAGTCTGGAAACAATGCTGATGAGAGGGCAGTGAGGTTTAACCAAAATAGGAAAGGTGTCAGTTGTAAAGCCAAAACAGTAGTTGGAGGAGACTAAAATGCCCTGTAGTACTGAGAGGAACTGCAGAGTTGGGTGATAATTATCAGTGGGTTCATCACTATGAGTGGCATAGACTAAATCCCAAACTCCACCTTAACTGTCACTAAACACTCAGACGTACCTGATGTCACAGCTGTGTATGAATTTGTTGAAATGGTTTTTAAAAAAAAAGGAGGAACAGGACACACCATCACACTATTTCTGGAAATGAAAACAAACTACCAAAAGTCAGGAAAATCATGAACATCTGTAAATAATATGCAGATGTTTGTGTGAAAATCCAAACTCTGCAGTGAATCACATCAATGCCAAGCAGACAGATGCTACAGACACATTTCTTCCCGACAACATCCATGCTTCGTTTTCTTTGTGAGGCTGGACCACCACATATAAATGATGCTACCAGTTTTGCTACCAATTATGGGCAAGTCCCGCAGCAAAGTCTGCAGAAATTTGGAGCTGACAGAAAGCGTGCCAAGCAGCGTTGCAGCTTGAAGTTCTTGAGTGTGAAGATTGAGCGGTGCATACAGATCATGCTTTAATTCACTGAGGGAAGGTAAAAATGTTGTTTATTGAAGTGTCTGAGTTTTAATTTAAAAAGCTATTTAGATTTAATAAGCAGGGTTAATACTGGATTCTGCTTCAATTAAGTGCGATCAGACACCAAATATACTTGAGCTCTCGTCCTACAAGCAGATTTTTAGCATTTAGAAGGCCTGCCCTTTCAGTTTGGATTAGACTGCCTAGTGACTGATGCATTTACTTGTGTAGTACTCACTCATAAAGGCCTTCAGAAATGAAGGCTCCATCACAGCACCCAGCTAAAACAGGAGCCCTGTAGACCAGCACACTGAACCCCAGATGTTTCATTATTTCTATTTTCTGTTGGTTGCACAAGAGAACCCAGAGGAGTCAAAGGTAAACTTAAAGAAGCATCAATTGTCTTGTTCCTTTTTTCTCCAGATGCTGAAATGTTGAAGATGAAGAGGGTGTTGGAATCACTGACATCAGAAAACGACGATAAGGTACGATGCAGTTCATCAGCTGCAGCTTTGACCTGCTGATGGTGCTCGTTACTGTAACATACTATGTGTGTTCATCCACAGGAGAGGAGGATTAAAGAGCTGGAGGAGTCGCTTATTAAGTGCAAAAAGGTGCAGGAGCTGGTCAAAGGTCAGTCTGTGTTTGAAGTTCATATGCATTCTAAATATTACTCATAAATTACAAATGGACTCCCCATGATACTTAAAATGCTGTCATTAAAACTGCTACTAAATGAGCATTACATTGACCCTCTGATCCCCGAGCAGTTTCTGGGTGTTCCTGCTCCTGTCTCATTTTAGTCATTGTGGGCTTTTTGTTGTATTTTCACCGCTATATAAAATCCAACTTAAACAACGAACCATAGAAGTAGAGAGAACTCAGAATTGGGGTTTTTTTTCACAGTATGTTAAGTTTCTTTATTTTACAAACGTTTTTTTTATAAATGGAACTAACATGCACAGAATTTTTCCAGTTTCCCAAATCTACTACCAATACTAGAACTCTACATTCTATAGATATTTTGCTACTTATATTTTCAATTTGTCTCCATATTTGTTTCCTGTTATCTCTGTGTAAACACTGAAGCCAAAAAGTCCCTCAATTTTTTTGCTTTGTACAATCCGTTTATTATCCCCCGCCTCCACGAAGTTATATAGGTTTGGCGTCCGTCCGTCCGTGCGTCCGTCCATCCGTCCGAGATGAAGGGGACAGCTTTTCTCGGAAACTATTACAGCTAGGATTACGAAATTTGGTGTGTAGCTTCACACAATGGACACCTTGATCGAGTTCGAAAATGAGACCTGTGCGATAATATTTAACAGAGTTATGGCCCTTTATCACTATTTTGGATATAGACTCATAGACATCACATGTGGTGGGGGATATTGATGACCATGTCATCTTGTTTATTTTTAAAATAGGACATGTAGGATACAGTGATATTGATGAAGTATCAATACGGTTTTAAACCTGAGATTAATCTGAGAGTTGGATACCTTGTTGGGTACTTGTAAATCTGACAATTTCCTCTGTTTTTACATTTTCTGGATCTGATAAATGGTGCAATTTAGGCTATTTAAAAAACAAAACAAAGCATGCCTTTCAAACCTCAGGTGTATTTTGGGGTTCAGAGGTTTAATTAAGATCTGTGTCAGAAATTAGAGACTTAATATTCCCAGAAAAACAATCAGAATGAAAACCAATTTTTAATTTTCAAATATTCTCAGGTCCCTGTTTCTCCAGTGGGAGGGTTTGCTCTCTTTCCCTGTTTGCTATCATTGTAACTTTAATATATTTTGAGTGTTAGACTCATAATTGAACAAAACAAGGCATTTGAGGACACATCGCCTGAGATCCTGGGAAACTGTGGGTCTGTTTTCAGCTCTGGGGCATTTCATTGATTAATAACACTCCTCCTCCTTAGATAATGAATGTTTACAGCTGTCTGAAATGGTGGATAAACCCTGAAAGAGGATGAACTGAGCCTTTTAATTTCATCCCAACTGCCCTCTCTCAGAGAAGCTGAAGGAAGATGACTACGATGATATCCCAGATGATCCCTCGGTCGCTGTCTCCATGGAGGTGGATCAGGTCACCCTGGAGTTGGAGGGGGAGGCAGGAAGGAGCTCCGGCGAGGTAAACACAACCTCTGTCAAAACAATTCTGACACAGGATGAACTCCAGACTGCACACTTCCTTAGTAAAAACCCAATTTCAGCCTCTCACTCTGAAATTGTTCCTCGCAGGCATTCAGAGCCTCTGTTCGGGTTTCTGTTTGTTGGGCTGGGATCACGTTCTGCTGTTGGGGAAATATGTAAAATGAATGATGTTTTTCTCTTGTCTCAGTCTATTCCTTGCATAGCAGTGCTCTCAGAGATGAATGACCTGGACAGAGAGCGACAGTTACAGGCAGCCAAAAGGTAAAAAGGGCAGTTTCACATCTAATTATGGTTATGAATAGCCATTTGTTTCTGCTTTATGTCGTCTCGTGGGTGGAATAAAGTACACTGACATTTTGGCGCACAAATTAATTAATTGCTGCTGATGTCTAGGTGTAGCCTATATGCCGCTACTATTAGCACTGTATTGGTACTAATTTGCAGTAAATTATTAGTTGGGTTGGGCTAGAGTTCAGAAGATTCTAAGTTCAGCTCTAGGAGCGGAGAAAAGAAGACTGGACACGGAATTAAATATTAAGTGGCACCAGTATATTATATTTAAACAACATGACATACAAACGTTTAACAATAACTCAAATGGCCATTCAAATGGGAAAACACAATAAATTCATAATAAGTGTCACTTCCAAGTTACAATCTAATGTGCAACATCAGAGTGTCCACGTAGGCCTTCCCACAACACGAGTTCAAAGCTTTTGCCAAGATGGCATTTAACACAACCATCGTTCATAAGTTAAGCGTCCAGAGGGAGAGGTAGGTGTCCATGGAAGGGGGGTGAATTGTGCAGGTTTGTTAAGTGTGAACGATTTGGTTGCGAGGCAAAGACTGAAAAGGGAGAGACGGCTGCCTTAAAGGAGCCTCCTACCAGCCCAACCAGGTGGAGGAGGTGCAGGAGGTCCAGTTCAATTCACTTCAGTTCAAGCTCCAGGGTTCTTCAGGCAGTGTGGGCCTAGAATTCTTGGGTCTAGCTCGCCATCACCTGGCCGATTCCTTGTTTAAATCAACACCCGCGACTCCACACGACGCCTGGCGGCTCCGGTAGTTGGCTCCTTGCAGCAATATTCCCAATGCGTCCCTCTCTCAAAGCTCCCGGCCCGCGAGTGCCTTCCGGGTATAAAACAACCCGACTGGCCGCGCGCCGTCACATGACGGGACGCACAGCGTGACGTATGACGTCATTACGCATTTGACAAACCAGTTATGGAAAACGGGAATGGAGGATTTATTTATTTTATATTTGGAACTAGAGTTTTATCACCCGGGTTACACCCTCCCCCCTTTAGATCATGCAACTCCTGATGCATGCTAAATTTCATAAACGCAAGGTTGCAAATCTCTAGTTGCTGCAGCGGTACTCAGTGCTTCACTATAAGCATCAACTATATTATGGAAAAGTGTTTGAACAACAGAAATAATTGGATTACCAAGAGCCGCGTATTGAAGGCGATCAGGAGGTCGACGCAGTCTATTCAAACGTTTGACAGTCGGAACGGATTCAACAACTGGTTCAGGTAAGTTATGAACTTCTATAAGCATTTCCGGTTCATTGAGCAATGGCTCATTCGGATGGGGTGATATCTCTACTCGGTCCGACAGCTCTGGTTCTTCCTCAGGTAAATCTTCAGAAACATTGGTAGAATGAATCTCTTCAGACTCAGGTAAGTTCTCACCAGGCTCTGGTTCTAGGTCGGACTTAGAGGATTCCCCATCTTCAGGTAAGTCAGTTTGCAGTGTTTCAGGAACTAGATCGGCAGAAGGCACAGGTGAAGCAACAGCAGCCTTAGACGAAGGCAGTGGCACGGATTCAACAGAAGGTTCAACTGTGTACGATCTCTCGAACTGGAATGTGGTCGGCTGAAGCTGGACTTGAGGCACATTCCATTCACTTCCCTCCTCACCAAGCTCTTCACTAGAATCAACACTAATAGGTTTCTGGCTTCGGGTTTGCGGACGACGTGGTGGTGTGACTGGCAACAGACCTTGATCATAACTAGATGACAAGAAGGGACACGGAAGAAGTAAATCACGATGCAGCGTCCTAGTGGATGCAGTTGACCTATTTTCTGGCCGCACGGTATATACGGGCAGTTCTCCAGCACGCTTCACAACGACGTACACATCCTGCTCCCATTTGTCTTCGAGCTTGTGTTTGCCACGAAGCCGGACATTCCGTACCAACACACGGTCTCCTTCCTCCAGACTTGATGGAGTTACACGTTGATCAAAGCGAGTTTTGTTTCTTTCACCAGACTTGACAGCATTCTTTGAAGCTATTTGGAAGCTTTCTTCAAGACGGGACCGGAGATCCTCGACATACTGGGAATGAGAAGTGGACTGCTCTTCACGAACAGGTAAGCCAAAGGCCAAATCCACTGGAAGACGTGGAGAACGACCGAACATAAGCTCGTACGGCGTAAAACCCGTGACGTCGTTCCGTGTGCAGTTGTAAGCATGCACTAGTGGCTTTACGTGTTCTTTCCATTTGGCTTTCTTTTTACTCTCGAGGGTCCCAAGCATGTTGAGTAAGGTCCGGTTGAACCTCTCAACTGGGTTGCCCCTAGGATGGTAAGGGGTTGTTCTGGTCTTGACAATCCCAGCGAGTTGGCAGAATTCTTTGATCAACTTTGACTCAAAGTCGGGTCCTTGATCAGTGTGGAGACGTTCTGGTATCCCATAGCACACTATGAAGTTCTCCCATAGACACTTTGCCACAGTCTTCGCTTTTTGGTTTGCTGTGGGTATGGCTATTGCAAATTTTGTGAAATGGTCAGTGAACACGAGAATGTCTTTGATACTGCTTTGATCTGGTTCGAGTGACAAGTAGTCCATGCAGAGTAACTCCAACGGACGAGTAGTCTTGATGTTAATGAGTGGCGCAGATCTTTCCGGGAGTGCCTTTCGTCTCACACATCTGTCACACGATTTGATCCTTAGTTCGATATCGGCTGCCATACGAGGCCAGAAAAACCTGGAGCGTACTAAGTCCAGCGTCCGCTCGATGCCCAAGTGACCCATGTCACTATGTAAGCTCTTGAAGACCATGGACCTTAGCTCCTCAGGTAAGACCAACTGGAATGAAATTTTTCCTCCTTCATTCCTCCTTCTGTACAAGATGTTCTCTTGTAATTCGAGGCGATTCAGTTCCCTCAACAACAGCATCAGGTCTGGAAGTTCTGGTCTCACTGTTGGGGGAACCTTCTCACCAGTCTCCATTTGGTGGATGACCTCTCTGATCACGGGATCTGCCCTTTGCTTCTCCTTAAGGTCCAGGGCTGACAAGGATGGAACAATTGGCAGTCCATGATAGTCTTCACTGACGTAACTGTCAGGGATTGCATTGGCTGGCAGGCCCAGCGACTCAACCAGCGTGATGGGACTCTCTGCTGAACTGCTAGGCTGGCTGGTGACGAGACAGCGATGGCAAATAGCAGTGACAATGTCCACATCAAGTTCCTCCACTTCACCAAATTCAATTAGATGTTCCTCCGTGAACTTGTTGATCAGGTCCCAGTCCTTTTGCACTGACACGTCAACAGAATGGCTATAAGGGCGGCGAGATAGGGCATCAGCATCGAGGTTCTGCTTCCCTGCTCGATACTGCAGCTTGAAAGTGTAGGTGGAGAGGGCGGCAAGCCACCTGTGGCTGGCAGCATCCAACTTTGCTGATGTTAGCAGGTACGTGAGCGGGTTGTTATCTGTCACTACTACGAAGTGGGCCCCATACAGGTAGTCGTGAAACTTCTCACACACACTCCATTTCAGTGCGAGGAATTCGAGTTTGTGTGCAGGATACCTCGACTCACTTGCTGATAGACCACGGCTGGCATATGCGATCACTCTGAGCTGGCCCTCTTGCTCTTGGTATAAAGCCGCTCCAAGCCCTGTGGTGCTGGCATCTGTGTGTAGTATGTATTGGAGTTTAGGATCTGCAAAGCCGAGGACTGGCGAACTGGTCAACTTCTCAATGAGTGTTTCAAAAGCAATCTGGCACTCTGTGGACCATCTTTCTCCAAAGGGCTGCTTGGTGTCGTGGAACTGCACTAAATTGGATGGTTTCCTGGACCTGGAGGTAGGTACGTAGCCTCGTGTCAATTCATTAAGAGGTCTGGCAATGGCAGAGTATCCCTTTATGAACCTTCGATAATATCCAGCAAATCCCAAGAATGACTTGAGCTCCTTCAAATTTCTTGGAACTGGCCAGGATTTCAAAGCATGGATCTTGTCTGGATCAGTCTCTACTCCTCTCTCCGAAACAATATGGCCCAGATACTTCACTGATGTCTGGAAAAATTTACATTTTTCAGGAGAAAGTTTCAGTCCATATTCTTTGAGACGATTTAGAACTCGTAGCAGCCTCTGCTCGTGTTCTTCCAGCGAGTCAGAAAAAACAATGAGATCGTCGAGGTAAACGAGAACTTCTTTTAAATGGAGATCCCCCATGCTTTTCTCCATTAATCGCTGGAACGTGGATGGAGCGTTAGTGACCCCTTGGGGCATCCGATTGAATTCCCAAAATCCAACGGGCGTCACAAAGGCGGTCTTCTCTTTATCGGATTCATTCATTTCAATCTGGTAATATCCACTTTTCAGATCAAGCACGCTGAACCATTTGGAACCGGACAAGGCAGACAGAGACTCTTCCAGATTGGGTAACGGATAGGCGTCTTTAACTGTCTGCATGTTCAGCTTCCGATAATCAATGCATAACCGTATGTCACCGTTTTTCTTTCGGACCACAACTATGGGTGATGAAAATGGCGACTCCGATTCACGAATTACACCGGCCTCCAGCAGGTCCCTCAGATGTTGTCGGACTGCCTCGATGTCTTGAGGGTGGATGGGTCTGGCTCGATGCTTGAACGGAGTTTCATCGTTCAATTTAATGTGATGTTTCACCTTGTCAGTACGTCCGAAGTCCATGTCACTAAGTGAGAAGACGTCTGGGATCTGATTCAGCTTTGTCGTGATACTTGCTTTCCACTCCGGCGGAATAGGTGAATCTCCAAAATCCAGCTTCAAAGCATGAGGATTTAATGATTTGGCTGTGGACACGCTATGTGAGAGGATCTGAGGGGACATTGAAAGTTCTGCGATGGTGGAGAGTGGTGGGATGGTCACATCTTGGTCGGACTCGTTACTGAGGATGACCGGGATCTTCTTGTGGGATTGGCTGGGAAGCATTATCAAAGAGCTTTTGACAAGCAGCCCACCTGGCAGTGGTGAGGCTGGATGCTCCACAAGCACCCTCTGACCTGGAGCAGTTATGGTGTTGTGCATGGAGCCATCGACAACGGTGGTGTGTCCAGCAGGGATGACAACTGGAGACTTGCTGGCTAATCTCACAACCCCGTCGTTGCCCACCTGTTGTTGCTGGTGGCGTATCTGCAGAAGCTTGAGGACTGCTTTGTAGCCATGGGCAGCTGGCGGGACGTTTGAAAACTCGCTCCCCATGTACTGACGATACAGAGGCTCCAAAGTGTTCATGCCGATCAACACTGGTACCTGATAGGCTCTAACATCTGGAACAACAAGAGCCAGTGTAGCGACGTCAAAATCAGCTCCAAGGAACTCACTTGGGAAAGTGACCACCATCTCCACATATCCAAGATACGGAACTGCTTGCCCCGCAGCTCCTTCGACTTGCAGTAACTCACCCAGGGATTTAACCGGCTGGTCCGTAAAATGCTGGTTATAAAACGAAACTGGGATCGTAGTGACTTGCGATCCTGTGTCCATAAGACAACTGAATTCTTCACCAGCAATTTTGATATTAACTGTGCACCGAGATCCGATGAGGCCTTTGGGTAGCTGGGTAGGAACAACGGGAGGAATCTGAGTTAATTCTTTGCATTGAACAGATTTCTTCTTCTTGTGGGGACATTGTGAGTCCACAACAGTTCCGGTTCGCCCCACAACTGGAACTGGATCTAGTTTAAAGGATTTCTTGATGTGGAGTTTGACTTTTGCCATCTTTGCTGTTTTTCTATAAACTGCTTCTTCTTATGCGCGACAAGTGCAGAGTTCGGGGGGTTATCACAGAGAGTCTTGATATGGCCATCTTCACCACACCGATAGCAGTAGCCCGGCTTGGGAACAGAAGACGGGTTCTTTGTTAACTTGCCCGCCCTCTGCCCCGCACCAGACATACGGCTAGGCGTGGACTTTAAAGCAGCAGAACTGGAACTTGACTGGGCAGCAGTGAGTATTGCTAGCTGCTTCTGGATATCGGCCAACTGTTGGGCGAGTTGCTGCGTGACGTTTGTGAGTGCAGCAATCTCATTTTTCTCTGCACCGTCAGCATAGACATATTGCGCATGGGCTACAGCTCTGGGTCGTGATGAGCCAAGATGTTGCTTCATGCGAACGGCTTTCGCTGCTTCACGATCCTCTTCAGTTCGCAATAAAAGTAAAAGTTCGGCAAATGATGGGGGATTCTGTTTACGTTGCTTTAACTGTAATTCTGTGATTAGTGAATTATCCCAACAACCACGGCAGAATTGGGTCAGTAGGTGTCGATCAAAGTCTCTCTTTGTCACTCCACCTCGTTTCACAGCCAGATTTAGTACCACCTGTAGACGTTGTAAGTAGCTTGACGATTTCTCTCCAGCATCTTGGAACGTGTCCATGAATTTGGCGTATAGCTCATCACCATCCTGAACCGTGCCATATGCTGAATCGAGTGTTTGGAGATAGATGTTCGGCGAAGTATCAGGTCTCAGGTGCTTAACCATGTCAGCCGCCGGCGGTAAAAGGCTATCGAAGATCTTGCGTGAGCGCTGAAAGTCGGACACAGCAGGATCTTGCAGCAACAGCTCTACTCCGGAACGCCACGTATCATAATCAGACTCTGTTTGGGGTCTGGGCGATCTTCCAGAGAAGGCTCTGAGACGTTGTGTGGAAGAGTTCATAGCACTGTCATCGCTCTTAACGATATGCTCGACTACATATCGTTGAACTTCAGGTGGATGAAGGTCGACATGTGGCATGGCTGGCAAAGAAGGTCTTGAGGGAACCCGGGCTGTTGGTTCCGGCTCAACCTTTGGCTGCGGTCGAGTATGGTGGATAGTGGCAGCAGGAGCGACTTGAACTTCAAGGGAGGCAATAGATGATGGCTCGGTGGCCTTGTCCTCCGCACGAGACTCCTCTTCAGTGGGATGGAGCTTAGAGACTGTTTGACCAAGCAGAGACATCACCCCACTCAAAACAACCGCAAAATCTTGACCAGTTGACTTTGCAACTTTTCGCAATTCAGACAAATAACTTTCAGTTTGAAATTTGCCTACCACATCTGCACAGGCTGAAGATAAATCCAAAATGTCATAGGTAACTTTATGATCCTTGCACACATATGTATAGGGCAAAATTGGACGCAACGCAACCAACGCCGCTCCCGAACTGTATTCTACAACAATCGACTGATGAAAAGCTGACTCTGGGTCATCAATAAATTCAAATCTCAAAATCTTACCATACTGTCCTAAAAATTCAATAGCTTCCTCATCCGTTTCTGTTTTAGTCGCATCTTGAATCAAAACTGCATTGGGGATCTTAATGCCACGTTTCTCGAATATGTCCATTATCTTTTCAATATACAAAATACCACAAAACAAGTAAATTCAGAAATGTTAAAAATATGTTCAGTACTTTATCTCCGCTCCTGGCTAGCTCGCCACGTTATGTAGCCTATATGCCGCTACTATTAGCACTGTATTGGTACTAATTTGCAGTAAATTATTAGTTGGGTTGGGCTAGAGTTCAGAAGATTCTAAGTTCAGCTCTAGGAGCGGAGAAAAGAAGACTGGACACGGAATTAAATATTAAGTGGCACCAGTATATTATATTTAAACAACATGACATACAAACGTTTAACAATAACTCAAATGGCCATTCAAATGGGAAAACACAATAAATTCATAATAAGTGTCACTTCCAAGTTACAATCTAATGTGCAACATCAGAGTGTCCACGTAGGCCTTCCCACAACACGAGTTCAAAGCTTTTGCCAAGATGGCATTTAACACAACCATCGTTCATAAGTTAAGCGTCCAGAGGGAGAGGTAGGTGTCCATGGAAGGGGGGTGAATTGTGCAGGTTTGTTAAGTGTGAACGATTTGGTTGCGAGGCAAAGACTGAAAAGGGAGAGACGGCTGCCTTAAAGGAGCCTCCTACCAGCCCAACCAGGTGGAGGAGGTGCAGGAGGTCCAGTTCAATTCACTTCAGTTCAAGCTCCAGGGTTCTTCAGGCAGTGTGGGCCTAGAATTCTTGGGTCTAGCTCGCCATCACCTGGCCGATTCCTTGTTTAAATCAACACCCGCGACTCCACACGACGCCTGGCGGCTCCGGTAGTTGGCTCCTTGCAGCAATATTCCCAATGCGTCCCTCTCTCAAAGCTCCCGGCCCGCGAGTGCCTTCCGGGTATAAAACAACCCGACTGGCCGCGCGCCGTCACATGACGGGACGCACAGCGTGACGTATGACGTCATTACGCATTTGACAAACCAGTTATGGAAAACGGGAATGGAGGATTTATTTATTTTATATTTGGAACTAGAGTTTTATCACCCGGGTTACACTAGGACCTTTCACATTTTTCAAAGCACTGAGTGTCTGGCAGGTCATGAAACATCAGCTCTGATAAATTCACATTGTGTAAGATGATGGTTCTTGATATAGTTGTATGGGACATTTTCAAAGTGTTTCACTTGTTACATTGATAATACAGAAGGTCCTCGACTTATGTCGGAGTTCCATTCCTGTGGATCGACATTAATTGATGGTCTTCGTGAAAGTCATGAATACCAACGACTTTGATGCATGTATGAGTCATTTTACAAGAAGATAACAGAATGTTTTAACGGACTGATGTTGTTGTTGATGCTGAGGTTTCAATGATTATTGTTCAGTTCCAGATTTACCTAATGTCAGTGAACGTGCCATGTTTAGTTAGCTCACCTCTGATTTGCTGAGAGTCGGCAATAGTGTGTGTGTTGAACAAAAGAGAGCTGGGAATGGCGGCTAATTCTGGAGCTAAGTTATGCGGGTTTTGTGGTTATTTTGGCATTGGCTACTGTTATGGATTTTGATCCTACTTGGCCTCCGCAGGAGGAACCTGAAGGGGGTTATGGGTAATCGTCCGGATGTCAGTTGTTGTTAGCATTGCTATGCAAGCTGAGCCTGTTCTGCCGCTGCAGAATAAAAAGTTAATGTCACATTGTAGTCCGAGTTATTTGTTATAGTAGTAGAGACACAACAACTACGGTCCACAGTAGCCTGTGTGAAGGTTCAATAAACCACCAGAGAACCAGATAAAGTCTTACTCATTCATCACAGAGGGTCACTACAGTATGTTGACCTGTTTTTACGACTTGACTGATGTTCGTCAGTGTATTTCATTATATCTAATTTCACTTCCATGGAGATAACATTCCTTTTCTTCAAAGCACTGCCATCAGAAGAGACGGATTTATGCGTGGGAGCCATAATGAAGGACAAAAAGTTAGTGAATGTAGCACAATCCAAGGTGGTGTACATGACAATGTATTCATCCGCTACGCTCACCAAGTAGTTCCACGTAACCAGTTCCATATAACGACGAAACGCCGTAGGTTGAGGACGTCATAAACTGAGGACTTCCTGGACTTTGTCACTGAAATTATTTGACACATCTAAAATTCCCCATTTCTGCATTGTTGTTCTTGCTCAGGTTGGAGGTGAGCATAGTTACAATGACCCTTACTTCAGTGAAATTTGTCCAAATGTTGCAGTTACAACAAACCATTGCATGGAAAGTGAGGAAGGTTTTGCACACAGTCCAGAGGAGAGGTCTAATCACACAGACTAACTGAAAACACCGGTGTGGGTGCACCAGGAGAGTGCAAACACTTCAGGCAGAACTGCTAAGATTTAACCTAAACTGGAAAATTATGAAGGAGTTGCTCCTAATTTCAGGGGACCAGAAGATTACTTATGTTCCTTTGTCACTTTGTTTTGTAGAAGTTTGGCCAACAAGGGAATCATTTATTGCTCTGACATAGTTTTATCCTGAGTGGGCATTTGAACAGTTTCAGATGATCTATGTTAGCTAACTTATGTTACAGCTCAGTGTAATTGAACATGTTTCTGGATCTCAGTTCTTGCTTGTTCTTGTTATTCCAGTTCTGTAGGTGTCATACAGCCAGACTACTCAGCTGTAACCAGCAGCTCTGACCAGGTAAGACCAAACCTGAGTATCCAAATCTGCCACACAACAGACTAGACTTGATGTAATTTTAATAATTTTGTTGGTTTATGTGTTCATAAGTTGTTTTTTTAATTGTACTTTTCACCTTTGAATGTGGACAATGTGTTTCCATCCAACTAAGTGGATTCTCCTTGTTATGACTTATTCCCAGATCAGCCTCAGTTTGCATTTAGTCACAGGACTGATCATATTAATGTCCTGCAGGTAGTCCCACTCTGACACCTAGTGGTGAAATTGTGCAACTACACCTTGTTCCTCTTGAATTTTAATGTGAAATGGTTTATCTCTGGCACTGTGCTGACTCTTTCTTCCTTCCTGTGTTTTTTTTCTTTTCCTCATAGGCCAAAAATAAAGCAGGACCTGGTTCCTCCCCCCCTTCTAAGGGAAAAAACACAAGCGAGGACAGTTTTGGTACAAAGAAGGCCCGCTCCTCTTTTGGCCGTGGTTTCTTTAAGCTGCGTGGAGGCAAACAGGCAGCCAGCTCCCCCAACCTTGGTGTGCTTTACACTGCAACACAACACTGTGCATTTGTGATCCTGATTATATTATTAAGTGTTCCTTTTTTGCTGATTTTCACATTTCTTTTATGACTGTAAATCGTGAAGATCGCAGCCGGAGTGCCAGTGCACCAGTGTTAGGTACAGTAGTACAGGACGGTAATGTGACCTGCAGTATGGCAGCTCTGGATGATAAAGCTGGATGCAGAAAGACAGTACTGACGCTCTTATGTGAACATTTCAGTCACATAAACTCATTATCATACTGTTTTTTGATAGAACAACCTTTATAAAATCAGTGGTTCCCAACCTTTTTCTGTTTGTGCGCCGCTCTTATTCTGCAAGTTGTGAGCAGCTCAACAAAAAAGTTATGTTTAACAGGATCTGAACACAGTTTGACAAGAAAAGTAGGGAATCACTGCTTTTAATCCCTGATGAAAAGCTACCTTTCAGAGGGGTTCAGACGTTTTTTTTTTTGTTTTTTTTTAATAGTACTTAGGTGTGGGTTGTCTTTATCAGTGATCCAGCTGCCTTTTATCCATGACATTTAACCATCTGCAATGAAGCTGTTCCTGTTTTTTCCAGTTTAGGTATATTGCCTTTCTCAAAGTTGGTTGTAGTAGTTAGCTAGTCTTTTGCATGAGTGGTGTCAGTTCTGCTGCTGATTTAAGCTTAAATTCAGCCTGTGTTCGATGGGATGCTTGTGTAGATGATGTGCTCTAGTGCTGTTTGAATCTGAGCCAGAGATGTCTGAGGGAGTTTGGTCTCAGTGGTGGTGGGTCATCCATTACTGTCGCAGTGTTTATCTACTGTCATGATGATTTGTGTGTAATTATTTTACAGCAGAGACAGACCGCAAAGGCACGGAGCACCTCGACTTGGCTGGCGTTCCTCCTCGAAAATCTCACGATGGAGCTGCTCTGCCGTCCTCCCCAGAAACCAAAAAGAAGTCTAGAGGGTTGAAGAAGTTTTTTGGCAGGTAAACTTCGTGGTGCGTCATCTGTGTTTTGAACGAATGTAAGAGGATAATCTCACTCGTATATAACGTGATTCTCCTGCAGGCTGAAGAGGAGTCACTCCACCTCCTTCAACCTCGATGATGCAGCTGAGATGGAGTTCAGGAGGGGCGGAGTCAGAGCCACAGCCGGACCTCGACTCGGCTGGTCGCGTGAACCAAAGCACAAGTAGGCGTTCTCCAAACGTTTTTCTGTTGAAATTAATGCCTGAAACAAACAGCAAAATCCAGGTGCTCAAGATTGCTGTATAATTTAACTCCTGTATTTACAAATTGTAAGAAATAATTTGATTCTCCAGTTACACCGATCAGCCACAACACTAAGAACACTGACAGATGAATAGCGTTGGTCATATTATGTGGTGTTCTGCTGGAAAAGCTTGGATTTTTATGTCTGTGTTGATGAGACTTTGACACCCAAATAAATATTGTTCATACAAATGGAAATCCTAAAGGTCACTGGCCTACCTTCATTGGGAAAGAAGTCCCACTACATCACATGAACATCATCACACCTGAGGAGATGAGGCTTGCAGAGTCACTGACTTCAATCACTTTTATAGACTTGCTTTTATGTGAAGTTTACTTCTAGCTTTGTTTAGTTTTAGCGTTTTATTCTGTGTTATGTCCTGTTTATTTTTTATGTTCTCTCTTGTTTTATTTGACTTTTAGCTGCATGGTTCTTTGGTGTGATGTTGTCTCTCTAATTCTTTAATTCTCAGATTTTTTTACTTTTAATTTTAACCCTCAATCTTGTTCTTTAATTTTCAAACTCCCTGGTTCCCTTGTTTGATTTGCGTGTTAATCTAGGTAATGATTAATTTAATTTATTATCATGCTCTGTCTTGTCTCCTGTGTCTTGTTTGATTGTCTCTGTTGCATGTTTTAACTGTCAAAGCATGTTGTGAAGGCTGCTCTTCAGGGTGATATATAAATAAAGTCATTATTATTATCAGTAACATCTTGAGTAACGTGACAACATGACTTCCTTGACTCCATTCTGATCAAGCATGAACAGGACGCAGTGGAACAAGTTTGATTCAGAGTACCCAAATGATCCAACATCTTGGTCCAGACCACATAGGACACCTTGAGAGGTCCTCTGGTTCAAGGTTCACAACATTTTTGACCCCATAAGGGGGACCAACACAATATTAGGCAGGCTGTCCTAATGTTTGTCCTGATCGGTGTTTGCATAGCAGTGCAAAAACGAGCGTTTTTCTTCTTAGTCAGGATTTATCCTCAGTGACTCTTTACTTTTAACCCTTTGAAATCAAAGCAGTTTCTGGGTTTTCTTTCTTCCTGTCACATTTTCACTCACTTTGGCCTCATTTTTACTGCAGTATAAAATCCTGCAGCTCTATGGAAACAGCACAGTGATGGCTAGAAGTACAGAGACGCAGTTATTATGCCATAAATCACAAAAAGTTGAGTTTCTGTATTTAGCAAAAACTGTAATCAACATGTATGTAGCGTAGTACATAGTACATACTGTGAATGTTTTACTACTTAAATTTTCTGTCTCCTCTCTGCTCTGTGTAAACGCATCCTGCAGTTCAGCCAGAAAAGTTCCTGAACTTCTATTTTCTGGAATTCTTAAATGAGACATGTTGAATATTGTGATTTTGATGACATATCATAATGATTTTAAGCTTAAATCTAGTTAATTTCTGGATGAAAATCACACATAAGTTGGCAATCTGACATTTTTTTTTGTTTTTACAGTTACAACTGAAGCAAACAAACCAAAAAAACAACAACAATATGCATCTTGTAAAAAATGTATAGTTATTGTGAAACAAAACTTCCTTTTTAGTTAGAATGATGCTTGTTTTCATCCTGGGTCGCCGTTTGACTTCATTTCGAACTGTCTGTCTTTGCCCAGTGGTGTCGATGTTCCTTTTGCACGGTGGAGTAAAGAGGACGTATGTGTGTGGCTCCATGAGCAGGGCCTGGGGTTGTACGCTGCCCAGGGCCAGAGCTGGATCAAATCAGGACAAACGTTACTGCAGGCGTCACAACACGATCTGGAGAAGGTCAGTAGAAATATGAAGTCCCACAGCATGTTCACACAGTCAAAAGTCTTTCTCCATTTGATTTTTCTGTGGCACGTTTTGAGATGTCAAGGCAGGAACCATCAAGAATGATGAATAATGAAGAAATAATTCATATTTATCAGTCACACAGCACTTCATTTGGTTTATTTTGTTTTAGGCTGCTTCTGTTTCCTGTGTTAAGCAACGTCAGAAACCGTAAGAGTCTTAAAACACCAGAATTGAATCCAGAGAAGATGCTAAATTTCTACAAGATATGAGGTCTCTAACTGAAAACTTTCCCTGTTGTTGTAAAATTTTGTTTAAGACAGTAATTTCCAATCTTTTGTTGGGAGATGAACCCATGTGGACCTGTCGGATTACCTCTACCTCTTTATGGACACCACTTGTCATTTTGCAAGTGTTATTTTGATTTTACTTTACAAATCATTTTTCATATAGTTGAGCATTCGGTCTAATGAACTTTGGATGTTGAGGCAGAATCTGGATATTTCAGTCATTTAGCCTTTGCATTTAGCCTATCGATACTTCCTTGATTTGTCCATCATTTTATCTATTTCCAGTCACCATTAAAACCATCTCCCCCAACTTTTAGCATTACATTAAGTCTAGTCATCTACACTACACTGTTTATCCAATATTTTCTACCTCTTCTAAGCATTTATCTCTTAGTTCCAGCCAGTTGTCATTACTTTCAGCCGACTATTTCTTAGTTTCAGCACTCAAGTTAATCTGTCCATTCTTTGCTTTAGATAACTGGTTTGACTTTTAACTTCTTTTGCTACCCACTTTACATGCTTTAGTGCAGCTATTCAATTTAATAGAAATTTCAGGGTTTTTTTTCAGTTTGCTTAAATGCTTACAGTTATGACTTAAGCAAAGTAGACTTTCAAATGTTGATTAAAATCTGAACATGGGACTTCCGGTTGAGCGACCATGAGGGCAGCAGGCTAAGTCAGCGGCTCCCCCCTAATTACTATCCATACCCCCTGTAACTTGGTCAAAAACAATTTCTAGTTTTTGTAAATTGCAGTCGGGGCACAAAATATGCTTAGGAGCCAGCAGAAGAAGTCAGTCCATGGTAAAGGACCCGAACAGTTTCCCGAGAACAACGAACCACTCGCCAATGAGAGCAACGTCACAAATAAAACTCCTTTAACTTAACATCTGTAAACAAAACAAAAACTTATCAACAAAGTTTTCTGTTAGAGTTTGTGTTCTTGTAAGATTAACTCCAAGATTTTAAATACTTTCATTTACTGCAAATGAATATCTCCTCCAAATGTCTCACTTATAATCACCATCAGCTTTAGAAACCCACAAAACCCCCCTCTATACTCGACCACACTTAGTACAGTCCGTTTCCCCCTTCTATAAATCTGCTTGGAATCTTCTACTTCCTGTTTGTCAAAGTGGCCTTCTACCTGGACAGGTTTTGTTGGAGCTCATGCAGCAAACATTTTGGGTAACTGCACTTTAATATGGATGGATGACACTGAATTAGAGTCTGTTGAGAGACTGAGTTCAGATGTGTAGCTCTGTCATTAAATAGGAAATTATTTCTCCAAATTCACAGAGAAAAGTCTAAAATGTTTGCTAGGTTAGCGTCCCACATGTTCTTTGGCTCAGCTAAAGCTAACTCTCTCCAACTTCTGGATCTCTGGAGTTGCTTGTTCAAATATCTTGCTAGAGATGCTGAAACTGAGAAAGTCTGAGATGTTTGTTCAAAGTAAGCTCATTCTCAAGTCTTATCTGAACTGTCACCTCTTTTGTTTGAACTTTCCCTAAACTTAGGAGTTAATGACAGAGCAGCACATCTAGACTGTCTGATTTATGTAGAGGTTAAAATTCAGTGTCATTCATTGATGTTAAAGTGCAGTTTTTCGCGTCTGTTGCACATGCTCCCGACCAAACCAGTCCAGGTGGAAGACGATGTGAAGAGAAGCTCCAGAGGATGAATATCACACATTTACTTTGGAAATAAATGTCCTTTAATTAGACATTGTCATGCAGAAGTTGGATTTCCCTTTAATGATGTTCAAATCTTTGTTGAGTGTTTTGTTGATGTTGGTTTCTAAATGTTTTCTGACACTCTGCTCCAAACATTAAAACCTTCTGCGGCTCACAAGCTGCAACAGTTCACACGTCATCAACTACACTATATTGCCAAAAGTATTTGCTCACCCATCCAAATAATCAGAATCAGGTGTTCCAATCACTTCCATGGCCACAGGTGTATAAAATCAAGCACCTAAGCATGCAGACTGCTTTTACAAACATGAGTGAAAGAATGGGTCGCTCTCAGGAGCTCAGTGAATTCCAGCGTAGAACTGTGATAGGATGCCACCTGTGCAACAAATCCAGTTGTGACATTTCCTCGCTCCTAAATATTCCACAGTCAACTGTCAGCTGTATAATAAGAAAGTGGAAGTGTGTGGAAACGACAGCCATGAAGTGGCCGGCCACGTAAACTGACGGAGCGGGGTCAGTGGATGCTGAGGCGCATAGTGCCAAGAGGTGGCCAACTTTCTGCAGAGTCAATCGCTACAGACCTTCAAACTTCATGTGGCCTTCAGATTAGCTCAAGAACAGAGCTTCAGCAGAGAGCTTCATGGAATGGGTTTCCATGGCCGAGCAGCTGCATCCAAGCCGTACATCACCAAGTGCAATGCAAAGCATCAGATGCAGTGGTGTAAAGCACGCTGCCACTGGACTCTAGAGCAGTGGAGACGCCTTCTCTGGAGTGACCAATCACACTTCTCCATCTGGGAATCTGATGGACCAGTCTGGGTTTGGTAGTTGCCAGGAGAACCATACTTGTTGGACTGCATTGTGCCGAGTGTAAAGTTTGGTGGAGGGGGGATTATGGTGTGGGGTTGTTTTTCAGGAGCTGGGCTTGGCCCCTTAGTTCCAGTGAAAGGAACTCTGAATGCTTCAGCATACCAAGACATTTTGGACAATTCCATGCTCCCAACTTTGTGGGAACAGTTTGGAGCTGGCCCCTTCCTCTTCCAACATGACTGTGCAGCAGTACACAAAGCAAGGTCCATAAAGACATGGATGACAGAGTCTGGTGTGGATGATCTTGATCGGCCTGCACAGAGTCCTGACCTCAGCCCGATAGAACACCTTTGGGATGAATTAGAGCGGAGACTGAGAGCCAGGCCTTCTGGTCCAACATCAGTGTGTGACCTCAGAAATGAGCTTCTGGAAGAATGGTCAAAAATTCCCATAAACACACTCCTAAACCTTGTGGACAGCCTTCCCAGAAGAGCTGAAGCTGTTATAGCTGCAAAGGGTGGACCGACGTCTTATTGAACCCTATGGATTAGGAATGGGATGTCACTGACGTTCATATGCGAGTCAAGGCAGGTGAGCGAATACTTTTGGCAATATAGTGTCTCTTTCTGACTAAACTAAGATAAAAAGTGAAAAACTGCCTGATTCCTGCATCTTGAATGTAAACCTTTTTGGTTTTAATGACAGTAAACTGAATATATTTGGGTTTGACATTTAATAAACTAAAACAAGAAACAAATTAGTGGAGAAAACAATCAACAGATTAATGGACAAAGAAAATGTGTTTTCCCACATAAATGGCTGAATTCCTCCAACATTACAAGATACGTACAATTTTAATTCAATTTTATTTATAGAACGCCAAATACAGGTCAAATTGTCTCAAGACGCTTTATTTTTATATTTTTTTGTCATATTTAATATATGAAAAAGTAAGACATTTAAACCTCTTGACTAATCCAATTTATTATTTGGTTTTTAAGAGACTAATCAACTAAAATAACTTTCTCCACTAAAACTAATAATCATGAGGTCAAATAGAAGGAACAGTTTTAAATCCTGCAGTCCCACGACAACAAGAATAAAGTTTGTCAACAAAAACTAAATCTGTTGGTGGATTCCATTAAAGTCCTAATAAACGATCATAAAGTGTGATACTAAAGGTTTGTGGTGCTAAAAATCTCAAAGTAAAGATATCAAGTTGAACATCTGGATGGAGGCGGATAAAAGTTGACCTCCCTTCATTTCTCTAGAGCCGATTCCATGGATTTTAGGGATGCTGGTTAAAGACTTGCTCTTCTAGTCTTCTTCTTTCTAGTCGCTGTAAAAAGTCACTCCATCCTCGCTAAATTCAACACCTCTTCATGACAGCTTGTTCTGCCTCTGACCTGGTGGAAACTCCAGAAACTCAGTAAACCCGTTGAGACTCGGATTTTCGAAAAACTCGTCAGGCGGAGGAAGGTGTAGTGGGTGGTGGGGCAGTGGGGGGAGGTGGGGGAGTAGAGTGGGGAGGCCGCCACCCACCTCCCCGCCTACTCTCCGCCCAGACTCCGCCTTGGCTCCACCCATGTAGTCACTTTATTAGGAACAGAAACTACGATGTCAAAGGGACGACGAGTTTATTTCTTTTTGTCTGATCTGTAGCTCAGTGAGTTAAGGGTTTGCCTATGGAGCTGCAGGTCGCCGGTTCAAGACCAGACCCTTCTTAATTTTTTTTTAAAATTCTGACAAAGAAAAAGAAAGAAAAGTGCCAGTGATGGGTCTTAAACCTGCTACCTTCCACTTGGTAGTCTCTCTTCTTACCCCCTGAGCTACTCACTCAGACAAGAAGTCTTCTTTTTTTTGCGCATTTATCTTCTATTTCTTGCCATTTTCGAGTTATTTTTCAACTGTTTTTCTCAGGAGGTTGGACTTCAGCCTTTGTGCTGGAGGGTTGAACCCTCAGTTCCAAGACTTTCCAAAGCCTCCAGACCTCCCGAGTCCTCAGAACCTGAGCTTTCACACAGTCTGAGGGCTGAAATTTTTTAAGTCCCACAGTAGATCTCTGGTAGTTTGAACTTTGAGACAGTCCGAGGACTGAAATCTTCTAAGTTCCTGAGTAGATCCCTGTTAGTTTGAATCTTTAGACAGTCCGAGTGCTGAAATTTTCTAAGTCCCACCGTAGATCTCTGTTAGATTTAACCTTCAAACAGTCCAAGGACTGATATCTTTGAAGTTCCTGAGTAGTTCACTGTTAGTTTGAATCTTTCGACAGTCTGAGGACTGAAGTCTTAAAAGTTTCTCAGTACGTCTCTGTTAGTTTGAACTTTGTGGTTAACAGAAGCCCTAAAACTTGTGACCATGAGTCTTGATTTCACATAGACCATCGATCTGAGTTCTTCTCAGACCTTCACCTGTGGGTTCTTTAGAAATACTGAACAAACTTTGATTCTCTTCACTGAACAGCAAAGTTTGTGGAGATCAGAAGGTAACATTAGTTTGATTGATGCCTTCAACTACCAGTAAACTTTATCTGGAAAGCAGTTTTCTGAAGTGAGTTCTTAGTAAATCTGTCAACAATGAAACCAAGAATATAGAAAGAGGAAATATTTGAAGAAACAACTTGTTTTCATTTCAGACTAGAAAATGCTTTAAGACCTTTATCCGTTTTTGCTCTTTTTGATCGTTTTATTGTCTCTTCTGTTTAATTTGATCTTCTAAAGTCTAACTGGTGTCTTTTCAAATGTTTTGTCTTTAGTTTGATTCTTCCTAAATGTTTAGTTTTGCTCTTTTCTCACCTTTTCTTTTCTAATGTCTGATTTGATTTTTAAATGTTTTGTCTTTTTAATTTGTGTCGCTTTTTCAAATGTTTTATCAGCTTGTTTGAAAAAAAATCCTTTTCTTTCCCAATGTTTGTTTTAGATTAAATCTTTGTTAAAGTTTTTTCATTTTAAATGTTTTACCACTTTTTAATGTTTAATTTTCTTTTTAAATGCTTCATTGTATTTTCCATTCAATTCCTATTTAAAGTTTTATTGTCTTTAAGATATAATTGTCTAATTAAACATTTAATTTTTAATTAAATGTTTTTGCCTTTTTAAAGGTTTAATAATCTAATAAAATGTTTTTTTTAAATGTTTAATATTCTTTTTTAATTGCATTTGAAATGTTTATGTAATATTTCATCTTTGTTAAATATTTTTGTTTAAAAATGTTAGTTCCATAATTACATGTTTTGTATCTTGTTTAATTATCTAATGAAATATTTTGTCTGTTTAAAATAACTATTGTATTTGATGTTTAATTTTCTTTCTAAAAGTTTTATTGTATAAATTTTTTTTTACCTTTGCTTTAATGGCTTTTTAAAATGTAATTTATTTCTTTAATCTTTTTTTCTGTCAAAATTTTTAACCCCGGCCATAAAAATGAAACAGACCCTTAAATCACAATGAAAATACTGGTTGTCACAATCATGAGTTAGTCAGTTATTCAATTCAACTTTATTTGTTTAGCACCTTTCACACAAAACTAAACAAGCAAAGAGAAAAAAAACTATGATTAAAACTCAAAAACATATTTAAACAAAAAGATTTAACAAAATCTCTTGTGTCCAGAGGATGGAGGGAGTTTATTGAAGTCTTCTTGGGCTCACACAATAAATCATTTAAAATATAAACTTGATATTCAGTCTAAGGAAACTAAACTGCAAAGCAACAGAAGAATCAACAATATCTCCTATTTTCTCCTTTAATGAGTCGACTCTTCTGGTGCTTTCAGACTAAAGAACTACAGACATCTTCACAACATGCTCAAACTCGTGGTACAGGACCTCACCACACGGGTCAAAAAGGTTTCCTTCTCATTTCTACTCTGAAGCTCACCTTCTCCTACTCAAAATGCTGACAAATGTTTCTGCTGCTCTAAAGTCTGGTCTCCAGAACTTCCTAAAAACTCTCAAAGTCTCTTCTGCTGCAGGTTGCTTTGTAGAACTGTTCCAGAAAACCTCACTAAACCACATGGAGGGGCCTCAAGATAGTCGTCCAAATGAAACCGTACAAAAACCAAACTAGCACAACCCAAACGCTAAAGTCTCCTGCAGCCTACCAGAGAAGCTCTTTAAACAGAGAATCAGGACAGGAACTCTTACCTTCTGGACAACCAGCGTTGGTTCACAAACAAGAATACAGAATGTGTCTGACCAAAAACCTCTAAAGGCTCACTACAGCCAATATAAAGACACAACTCAGCTGCACCAAACCCACTAATCACTGCACACATTAGCACCATGTGCTAACTGTGGCTAAAGAACCACATTTACCAAGACTACTATCCAGTACAAAGCCCTAAAACACACCAAACACATTAAAGACGATTTCACTGCTGGAAGCTGCAAGCCATCACCTAAAGAACAAACTAAAGCAACAGAGCCAAACCCGGTTCAGTGAAGAGAAGCAGAGGAAATGTTTGACTGCAGACATAAAGCAGGAAGACACTGAGCTGCTCAGGTGTTCCTGATAACACCAAGCAGCCACCTGGACAGCCAATAGGAACACAGCTTACTGGAAGTCCAGAGGGCTGCTTAGTGAAGTAAACTTAGTTTAAAATTGAAGCAGAAAGTTAACAAAGAAAGTTGAAAACCAGCTTTTAATACCTGAAATCTCTGAGTTTTCACACAAAGAATGCCTGAACATGTCAAACTGGTTCCATAGTAGAACCTTCACTGTAAAAACATCATAGTATGGTGTGTTGCTCAAAAAACATTACGCTGTCTAGGGTCACCGAGGAGTCACACAAAAACAGGACAAACACTGGTTTCCAGGGGGTTTTACAACAACACAACATGTGAGCAGAAAATCCCAAAGTCTGTCTTTAGTTCAGCTGAAAATATTAGTTTTTGTCTTTTTTATTGACCAAACTTTTCAGGAAGTAGATGAAGAATAATTAAAGCTCTCATGCAGAAGTCCAACTTCTTTTGGATCCTTGTGGAGAGTTTAATCTTAGAGTTTGTAAAGCTGTTGAGTTTTCAGAGTCACATGGATTGTTTTGACATTTAATAACCGAGTCCTGAAATAAAATTACAGTTGTAGATTTCTGTCATTTAATCTAGACTTAACAAATAACAGCAGCATAAATGTCAAACATCATTATGAGGAGTCTGGATTGAGGTTTCTCACTTGATAATGAGCAAAACATTAAATTTAGTTTGATTTAAAGGAATATTCCACCTTAAATCTTTGAATGTTGACCTAAAGGTTGGTTTCAGGAAGTATTCCACCTACAAGGTCCTCACACATCCACCTTAAAGGAACATTCACCAAAAGTCCCTGGAAATGCACCTAAAATGTTGGTTTAACCGAGTATTCCATCCAAAATCCTCAAAGAGACCTGAGGGACTGGATAAAAGGAATATTCCACCTAAAACCTCAACTAGGGCAGTATGTGTAGCAGCGACAGCAGAAAGAGGTCTTCTCTGGGTGGAAGAACTGCGTCCGAGTGGCAGCTCCCTTTCTGCTCTTACCTTACTCACTAAAGTCAAGTGCCATGGAGGACTGCAGTAGTTGACGTTTCCTGCTGCAACCTTCTCTTTTTCAGCTGTCTTCCACGTCCGATCACTCCTGATTCGGTTTTTGTTGACTTTTTTGACTCTTTTTTTTTTCCGAGCTTTGACTAATCCGAGAACATGAAGTACATCATTGGCATCGGCGGCGTAACCGATGGAGGGAAAACCACCCTCACCCACCGCCTGATCAAGAACCTGCCCAACTGCTGCGTGGTCCATCAGGATGACTTCTTCAAGCCCCAAGATCAGATTGAAGTTGGTGAAGATGGCTTTAAGCAGTACGATGTCATCACTGCTCTGGGCATGGATGCCATGATGAGTAGGATCTGGCTGGAGAACCGGGTGAAGTTTGAGAAGTCTCATGGCGTTAATAACACTGTGGACACAGAGATGGTCCCGAAGTCCGACCACAAGGAGGAGGAGGAGACTCACATCCTCATTGTGGAGGGCTTCCTGCTTCACACCTACAGGCCTTTGATGGATGTGCTAAACCAACATTACTTTGTTTCCATCCCATATGAAGAATGCTGGTTGCACATGCGTGAGTAGATGAAATATTTACTCGCACTCGCTCAAATTTTGGTCACAAAATGCGACCATTTAGTCGCAGTCTGGAGCCCTGTAAGCTGTAATGCAACACTCCCTGGTTCTCTGCTACACAGGTTCATTTGTTTTTGTTTTGTGTTTTAGCGGATTGTCTCTTTTTCAGGTGTGCATGTAGGTGTTCTCTTTTTTATGATTTATATACACCTGTTCTGTATGTCTGTTCATTTATACATTAGAAAAAAAGTTTGCAATGTACGTTTGTAAGAAATTGTGTATCTGCTGACGTATTTATGGAATAAAAAGCGAATTAAAAAAAAAAAAAGATCTGAACATGCCTGATGTTTGACTATTTGACAGCAGTCGTCTGTTTATGATTTCAGGAGTTGGGCATGAAGCTGCCTCTCCACAGGAAGAAGCTGCAGCTGTCCCTGCAGGCTCTCGGGTCAGAGGAGGAGGATCTGAAGGGCAAATTGGACCACAACTGGGTGAACAGTGAGTCACGTCTTCTTAGAACATCACAAAACTGTAAATGCGACCGTTAGTGTAGATCAAATACACTGACATTTGTTCTTTACTCCGACAAGCAACGCAGGGGAGTTATGTGACGATTGGTGTTTGTGAATCTGTCTGTGTGTGCAACATTACTCAAAATTGGACAGATCTGGATGAAATTGTCAGGGAAGGTTAGAAATGACACAAGGACCGAGTGATTAGATCTTATATACTGTATCCATGGATTTGTTAAGGATTTCCCATTGTGAGATATAGCGGCCGGCAGAAAGAGGTCTTCTCTGGGTGGACAACAAGTTAACACTGTGTCATTTACCTGCAAACCGCTGCAAATTTCGGTCACACAGTTTGTTATCTGTAAAAATTTACCCATGCACAACGCATGCCTGTGCTCACGTAAGGTAATTTTTGTTCATGGAGTTAGTATGTGGGTACATCTATATTAAATGACCAGATTTTATGTTGCCATTGTTTCTGAATACACAAATTGAGGAATGAACAGTCTCAGTGGAACTCTGAAATGAGTGCATTTCTTGTTTAGTATGTGGTCCAAAATGTGACAAAAATGTCATAGTTTAGTATGTGGTCCAAAATCTGGAAATAAAGTCATATTTTAGTATGTGGTCCAAAATGTGACAAAAATGTCATAGTTTAGTATGTGGTCCAAAATGTGACAAAAATGTCATAGTTTAGTATGTGGTCCAAAATCTGGAAATAAAGTCATATTTTAGTATGTGGTCCAAAATGTGACAAAAATGTCATAGTTTAGTATGTGGTCCAAAATGTGACAAAAATGTCATAGTTTAGTATGTGGTCCAAAATGTGACAAAAACATCATAGTTTAGTATGTGGTCCAAAATGTGACAAAAATGTCATAGTTTAGTATGTGGTCCAAAATGCCACAAAAACGTCAGAGTTTCTTATGTCGTCCAAAATTTGGAAATAAAGTCATATTTTAGTATGTGGTCCAAAGTTTGACAAAAACGTCATAGTTTAGTATGTCGTCCAAAATGTGACAAAAATGTCATAGTTTAGTATGTGGTCCAAAATGTGACAAAAATGTCATAGTTTAGTATGTGGTCCAAAATGTGACAAAAATGTCATAGTTTAGTATGTCGTCCAAAATGTGACAAAAATGTCATAGTTTAGTATGTCGTCCAAAATGTGACAAAAATGTCATAGTTTAGTATGTGGTCCAAAATGCCACAAAAACGTCAGAGTTTCTTATGTCGTCCAAAATTTGGAAATAAAGTCATATTTTAGTATGTGGTCCAAAGTTTGACAAAAACGTCATAGTTTAGTATGTCGTCCAAAATGTGACAAAAAATGCCATAGTGTATGTCGTCCGAAAATGGACAAAAAACACAATAGTTTAGTATTGTCGTCCGAAAATGTGACAAAAACGGCATAGTTTAGTATGTGGTCCAAAATGTCACAAAAACGTCATTGTTTGGTATGTCGTCCAAAATGTGACAAAAATGCCATAGTTTAGTATGTGGTCCTAACCCTACTTTAACAACTACAGAGGTTATCCTATGGCATATTTGGTCATATTTTGGACGACATACTAAACTATGACGTTTTTTTGTGACTTTTGGGACGACATACTAAACAATGATGTTTTTGTCATATTTTGGACGACATACTAAACTATGATGATTTTTGCCTAGTCATGTGCTGTTGTGTCCTTGGGCAAGAAACTTAACCCACCTTGCCTCCAGTGCTCTCACACTGGTGTATGAATGCGTGTGACTGTTGGTGGTGGTCGGAGGGGCCGTAGGCGCTGATTGACAGCCACGCTTCCATCAGTCTGCCCCCCAGCTGTGGCTACAAATGTAGCTTACCACCACCAGAGTGAGAATGTGTGAGCGAATGAATAATGGATTTATTTTAAAGCGCTTTGGGTGTTTTGAAAAGCGCTATATAAATGTAACCATTATTATTATTATAAACTATGACTTTTTTGTCTGTTTTGAGACGGAATACTTAACTATGAGATATTTGTCCATTTTCGGACAAAAAAATTATGTTTCTTGTCCATTATCAGACGACATACTAAACTATGATGTTTTTTGTCCATTTTTGGACGACATACTCAAGTATGACGTTGTTTGTCCATTTTTGGACAAAAGATGACGTTTTGTCCATTTTCCAATGACATACTAAACTATGACGTTATTGTCCATTTTCGGATGACATACTAACCTATGACGTTTTTGTCGATTTTCTGACAAAAAATGATGTTTCTTGTCCATTATCTTACGACATACTAAACTATGATGTTTTTTTGGTCAATTTTCGGACAAAAAATGACGTTTCTTGTCCATTATTGGACGGCATACTAAACTATGGTGTTTTTTGTCCATTTTCGGACGACATACTAAACTATGGCTTTTTTTGTCGATTTTCTGACCAAAAATGACGTTTCTTGTCCATTATCGGACGACATACTAAACTCTGATGTTTTTTATCGATTTTCGGACAAAAAATTATGTATTTTTGTCCATTTTTGGACGACATACTAAACTATGGCGCTTTTTGTCCATTTTCGGACGACATACTAAACTATGGCATTTTTGGTCCATTTTTGGATGACATACTAAACTATGACGTTTTTTTTGTCCATTTTCGGATAACAATACTAAACTATGTTGTTTCTTGTCCATTATGGGACGGCATACGAAACTGTGACTTTTTTTGTACATTTTCGGATGACATACTAAACTATGACGTTTTTTGTCAATTTTTGGACGACATACTAAACTATGACGTTTTTTGTACATTTTCGGACGACATACTAAACTATGACGTTTTTTGTCCATTTTCAGACAAAAAATGACGTTTATTGCCCATTTTCGGACGGCATACTAAACTATGACGTTTTTGTTCATTTTCGGACACAGAATACCATTTTCTGTCCATTTTTGAGGACATACTAAACTATGCCATTTTTTGTCCATTTTTCGGATGACATACTAAACTATGACGTATTTTGACCATATTCGCATGACATACTAAACTATGGCATTTTTTGTCCATTTTCGGACGACATACTAAACTATGACGTTTTTTGTCCATTTTTGATGACATACTAAACTATGACGTTTTTTGTCCATTTTTGATGACATACTAAACTATGACGTTTTGTTCATTTTCACACGACATACTAAACTATGACGTTTTTGTTTGTTTTTGGACACAGAATGCCGTTTTTTGTCCATTTTTGACGACATACTAAACTGTGACGTTTTTTGTCCATTTTCGGTCGACATACTAAACTATGGCGTTTTTGTTCATTTTCGGACACAGAATGCCGTTTTTTGTCCATTTTTGATGACATACTAAACTATCACGTTTTCTTTCCATTTTTGGACGACATACTAAACTATGTCATTTTTTGTCGACGTACTGAACTATCACATTTTGTCCTTTTTTGGACGACATACGAAATAATGATTTTTTTTGTCCATTTTTGGACGACATACTAAACTATGACTTTTTTTTCCATTTTTGGACGACATACTAAACTACGACGTTTTTTGTCCATTTTCGGACGACATACTAAACTATTATGTTTTTTGTACATTTTGGAATGGCTTACTAAATTATGACGTTTTTTGTCCATTTTCAGACAACATTCTCAACTATGACGTTTTTTGTCCATTTTCGAATGACATACTAAGGTATGACATTTTTTGTAGATTTTTGGACAAAAAATTACGTTTTTTGTTAATTTTTGGACAACATACTAAACTATGGCGTTTTTTTTGTCCATTTTCGGACGCAATACTAAACTATGTCGTTTCTTGTTAATTATCGGACGGCATACTAAACTATGACGTTTTTTGTCTATTTTCAGACGACAATATCACGCTTTTTGTCCATTTTCGGATGACATACTAAACTATGGCATTTTTTGTGCATTTTCGGACGACATGCTAAACTATGACTTTTTTGTCCATTTTTGATGACATACTGAACTATGATGTATTTAGTCGATTTTCGGACAAAAAATGACGTTTCTTGTCCATTATCGGACGGCATACTAAACTATGACGTTTTTTGTCGATTTTCGGACGACATACTAAACTATGACGTAGTTTGTCCATTTTTGATGACGTACTAAACTATGACGTATTTGTTCTTTTTTGGACACAGAAAGCCGTTTTTTTGTCCATTTTTGACGACATACTAAACTGTGACGTTTTTTGTCCATTTTCGGATGACATACTAAACTATGTCGTTTATTGTCGACATATTGAAGTATGACTTTTTTGTCCTTTTTTCGACGACATACGAAACAATGATTTTTTTGTCCATTTTTGACGACATAGTAAACTATGATGTTTTTTGTCCATTTTTTTTATATTTTGTTTTTGGGCCTTTATTTGACAGGCTAAGTGAGAGAGTGACAGGAAACGGGGGAGAAGAGTGCGGCAAGACACGCAGCAAAGAGCCGCGAGCGGTAATCAATCCTGGGTCATTGCGTCTGAGACCAGCTCCTATATGTGGCTCACCCGCTTAACCCATTGAACAATACAGGCAGCCCGATTTTTGTCCATTTTTGATGACATAATAAACAATAACGTTTTTGTTCATTTTCAGGCACAGAATGCTATTTTTGTCCATTTTCGGGCGACATACTAAACGATGACATTTTTTTCCCAGTTTCAGACGACATACTAAACTATGACGTTTTTTTGTCCATTTTTGACGACACACAAAACAATGACGCTTTTGTTTATTTTCAGACGACATACTAAAGTATGATGTTTTTTGTCCATTTTTGATGACATACTAAACTATGACGTTTTTATTCATTTTCGGACACAGAACGCAAATTGGACCACAACTGGGTGAACAGTGAGTCACGTCTTCTTAGAACATCACAAAACTGTAAATGCGACCGTTAGTGTAGATCAAATACACTGACATTTGTTCTTTACTCCGACAAGCAACGCAGGGGAGTTATGTGACGATTGGTGTTTGTGAATCTGTCTGTGTGTGCAACATTACTCAAAATTGGACAGATCTGGATGAAATTGTCAGGGAAGGTTAGAAATGACACAAGGACCGAGTGATTAGATCTTATATACTGTATCCATGGATTTGTTAAGGATTTCCCATTGTGAGATATAGCGGCCGGCAGAAAGAGGTCTTCTCTGGGTGGACAACAAGTTAACACTGTGTCATTTACCTGCAAACCGCTGCAAATTTCGGTCACACAGTTTGTTATCTGTAAAAATTTACCCATGCACAACGCATGCCTGTGCTCACGTAAGGTAATTTTTGTTCATGGAGTTAGTATGTGGGTACATCTATATTAAATGACCAGATTTTATGTTGCCATTGTTTCTGAATACACAAATTGAGGAATGAACAGTCTCAGTGGAACTCTGCACTCTATGAGTGCATTTCTTGTTTAGTATGTGGTCCAAAATGTGACAAAAATGTCATAGTTTAGTATGTGGTCCAAAATCTGGAAATAAAGTCATATTTTAGTATGTGGTCCAAAATGTGACAAAAATGTCATAGTTTAGTATGTGGTCCAAAATGTGACAAAAATGTCATAGTTTAGTATGTGGTCCAAAATGTGACAAAAATGTCATAGTTTAGTATGTGGTCCAAAATGCCACAAAAACGTCAGAGTTTCTTATGTCGTCCAAAATTTGGAAATAAAGTCATATTTTAGTATGTGGTCCAAAGTTTGACAAAAACGTCATAGTTTAGTATGTCGTCCAAAATGTGACAAAAATGTCATAGTTTAGTATGTGGTCCAAAATGTGACAAAAATGTCATAGTTTAGTATGTGGTCCAAAATGTGACAAAAATGTCATAGTTTAGTATGTCGTCCAAAATGTGACAAAAATGTCATAGTTTAGTATGTCGTCCAAAATGTGACAAAAATGTCATAGTTTAGTATGTGGTCCAAAATGCCACAAAAACGTCAGAGTTTCTTATGTCGTCCAAAATTTGGAAATAAAGTCATATTTTAGTATGTGGTCCAAAGTTTGACAAAAACGTCATAGTTTAGTATGTCGTCCAAAATGTGACAAAAAATGCCATAGTGTATGTCGTCCGAAAATGGACAAAAAACACAATAGTTTAGTATTGTCGTCCGAAAATGTGACAAAAACGGCATAGTTTAGTATGTGGTCCAAAATGTCACAAAAACGTCATTGTTTGGTATGTCGTCCAAAATGTGACAAAAATGCCATAGTTTAGTATGTGGTCCTAACCCTACTTTAACAACTACAGAGGTTATCCTATGGCATATTTGGTCATATTTTGGACGACATACTAAACTATGACGTTTTTTTGTGACTTTTGGGACGACATACTAAACAATGATGTTTTTGTCATATTTTGGACGACATACTAAACTATGATGATTTTTGCCTAGTCATGTGCTGTTGTGTCCTTGGGCAAGAAACTTAACCCACCTTGCCTCCAGTGCTCTCACACTGGTGTATGAATGCGTGTGACTGTTGGTGGTGGTCGGAGGGGCCGTAGGCGCTGATTGACAGCCACGCTTCCATCAGTCTGCCCCCAGCTGTGGCTACAAATGTAGCTTACCACCACCAGAGTGAGAATGTGTGAGCGAATGAATAATGGATTTATTTTAAAGCGCTTTGGGTGTTTTGAAAAGCGCTATATAAATGTAACCATTATTATTATTATAAACTATGACTTTTTTGTCTGTTTTGAGACGGAATACTTAACTATGAGATATTTGTCCATTTTCGGACAAAAAAATTATGTTTCTTGTCCATTATCAGACGACATACTAAACTATGATGTTTTTTGTCCATTTTTGGACGACATACTCAAGTATGACGTTGTTTGTCCATTTTTGGACAAAAGATGACGTTTTGTCCATTTTCCAATGACATACTAAACTATGACGTTATTGTCCATTTTCGGATGACATACTAACCTATGACGTTTTTGTCGATTTTCTGACAAAAAATGATGTTTCTTGTCCATTATCTTACGACATACTAAACTATGATGTTTTTTTGGTCAATTTTCGGACAAAAAATGACGTTTCTTGTCCATTATTGGACGGCATACTAAACTATGGTGTTTTTTGTCCATTTTCGGACGACATACTAAACTATGGCTTTTTTTGTCGATTTTCTGACCAAAAATGACGTTTCTTGTCCATTATCGGACGACATACTAAACTCTGATGTTTTTTATCGATTTTCGGACAAAAAATTATGTATTTTTGTCCATTTTTGGACGACATACTAAACTATGGCGCTTTTTGTCCATTTTCGGACGGCATACTAAACTATGGCATTTTTGGTCCATTTTTGGATGACATACTAAACTATGACGTTTTTTTTGTCCATTTTCGGATAACAATACTAAACTATGTTGTTTCTTGTCCATTATGGGACGGCATACGAAACTGTGACTTTTTTTGTACATTTTCGGATGACATACTAAACTATGACGTTTTTTGTCAATTTTTGGACGACATACTAAACTATGACGTTTTTTGTACATTTTCGGACGACATACTAAACTATGACGTTTTTTGTCCATTTTCAGACAAAAAATGACGTTTATTGCCCATTTTCGGACGGCATACTAAACTATGACGTTTTTGTTCATTTTCGGACACAGAATACCATTTTCTGTCCATTTTTGAGGACATACTAAACTATGCCATTTTTTGTCCATTTTTCGGATGACATACTAAACTATGACGTATTTTGACCATATTCGCATGACATACTAAACTATGGCATTTTTTGTCCATTTTCGGACGACATACTAAACTATGACGTTTTTTGTCCATTTTTGATGACATACTAAACTATGACGTTTTGTTCATTTTCACACGACATACTAAACTATGACGTTTTTGTTTGTTTTTGGACACAGAATGCCGTTTTTTGTCCATTTTTGACGACATACTAAACTGTGACGTTTTTTGTCCATTTTCGGTCGACATACTAAACTATGGCGTTTTTGTTCATTTTCGGACACAGAATGCCGTTTTTTGTCCATTTTTGATGACATACTAAACTATCACGTTTTCTTTCCATTTTTGGACGACATACTAAACTATGTCATTTTTTGTCGACGTACTGAACTATCACATTTTGTCCTTTTTTGGACGACATACGAAATAATGATTTTTTTTGTCCATTTTTGGACGACATACTAAACTATGACTTTTTTTTCCATTTTTGGACGACATACTAAACTACGACGTTTTTTGTCCATTTTCGGACGACATACTAAACTATTATGTTTTTTGTACATTTTGGAATGGCTTACTAAATTATGACGTTTTTTGTCCATTTTCAGACAACATTCTCAACTATGACGTTTTTTGTCCATTTTCGAATGACATACTAAGGTATGACATTTTTTGTAGATTTTTGGACAAAAAATTACGTTTTTTGTTAATTTTTGGACAACATACTAAACTATGGCGTTTTTTTTGTCCATTTTCGGACGCAATACTAAACTATGTCGTTTCTTGTTAATTATCGGACGGCATACTAAACTATGACGTTTTTTGTCTATTTTCAGACGACAATATCACGCTTTTTGTCCATTTTCGGATGACATACTAAACTATGGCATTTTTTGTGCATTTTCGGACGACATGCTAAACTATGACTTTTTTGTCCATTTTTGATGACATACTGAACTATGATGTATTTAGTCGATTTTCGGACAAAAAATGACGTTTCTTGTCCATTATCGGACGGCATACTAAACTATGACGTTTTTTGTCGATTTTCGGACGACATACTAAACTATGACGTAGTTTGTCCATTTTTGATGACGTACTAAACTATGACGTATTTGTTCTTTTTTGGACACAGAAAGCCGTTTTTTTGTCCATTTTTGACGACATACTAAACTGTGACGTTTTTTGTCCATTTTCGGATGACATACTAAACTATGTCGTTTATTGTCGACATATTGAAGTATGACTTTTTTGTCCTTTTTTCGACGACATACGAAACAATGATTTTTTTGTCCATTTTTGACGACATAGTAAACTATGATGTTTTTTGTCCATTTTTTTTATATTTTGTTTTTGGGCCTTTATTTGACAGGCTAAGTGAGAGAGTGACAGGAAACGGGGGAGAAGAGTGCGGCAAGACACGCAGCAAGAGCCGCGAGCGGTAATCAATCCTGGGTCATTGCGTCTGAGACCAGCTCCTATATGTGGCTCACCCGCTTAACCCATTGAACTATACAGGCAGCCCGATTTTTGTCCATTTTTGATGACATAATAAACAATAACGTTTTTGTTCATTTTCAGGCACAGAATGCTATTTTTGTCCATTTTCGGGCGACATACTAAACGATGACATTTTTTTCCCAGTTTCAGACGACATACTAAACTATGACGTTTTTTTGTCCATTTTTGACGACACACAAAACAATGACGCTTTTGTTTATTTTCAGACGACATACTAAAGTATGATGTTTTTTTGTCCATTTTTGATGACATACTAAACTATGACGTTTTTATTCATTTTCGGACACAGAACGCCGTTTTTTGTCCATTTTTGACGACATACTAACTTGTGACGTTTTTTCTCCATTTTCGGACGACATACTAAACTATGCCATTTTTTGTCCATTTTCAGACAACATACTAAACTATGACGTTTTTGTTCATTTTCGGACACAGAATGCCATTTTTTGTCCATATTCGGATGACATACCAAACTATGGCATTTTTTGTCCATTTTTGATGACATACTAAACTATGATGTTTTTATTCATTTTCGGACACAGAATGCCGTTTTTTGTCCATTTTTGACGACATACTAAATTGTGACGTTTTTTGTCCATTTTCGGACGACACACTGAACTATGACGTTTTTGTTCATTTTCGGACACAGAGTGCCGTTTTTGTCCATTTTTGATGACATACTAAACTATGTAGTTTTTTGTTGACGTACTGAAGTATGACGTTTTTTTGTCCATTTTCGGATGACATACCAAACTATGGCATTTTTTGTCCATTTTCAGATGACATACTAAACTATAATGTTTTTTTTCTCCATTTTCGGACGACATATTGAACTATGACGTATTTTATCCATTTTTTGACGACATACTAAACCATGCTGTTTTTTGTCCATTTTCAGACGACATACGAAACCATGATGTTTTTTGTCCATTTTTTTTTTTTAATGTTTTGTTTTTTGGGCTTTATCAGCTCTATTTGACAGGCGAAGTGAGAGAGTGACAGGAAACGGGGCGAAAAGACATGCAGCAAAGAGTCGCGAGCAGGAATTGATCCTGGGTCGTTGCATCTGAGACCAGCTCCTATATGTGGTTCACCCGCTTAACCCATTGAGCTATACGGGCAGCCTGATTTTTGTCCATTTTTGATGACATAATAAACAATAACGTTTTTGTTCATTTTCAGACACAGAAAGCTATTTTTGTCCATTTTCGGACGACATACTAAACGGAGACATTTTTTTCCCAGTTTCGGACGACATACTAAACTATGACGTTTTTTTGTCCATTTTTGACAACACACAAAACTATGACGTTTTTGTTCATTTTCAGACGACATACAAAACTATGACGTTTTTTTACCATATTCGGATGACATACTAAACTATGGCGTTTTTTCTCCATTTTCGGACAACATACTAAACTATGAAGTTTTTGTTCATTTTCGGACGACATACTAAACTATGCCATTTTTTGTCCATTTTCAGACAACATACTAAACTATGACGTTTTTGGTCATTTTCGGACACAGAGTGCTGTTTTTGTCCATTTTTGATGACATACTAAACTATGTAGTTTTTTGTTGACGTACTGAAGTATGACGTTTTTTTGTCCATTTTCGGATGACATACTAAACTATAATGTTTTTTTTCTCCATTTTCGGACGACATACTGAACTATGACGTATTTTATCCATTTTTTGACGACATACTAAACCATGCTGTTTTTTGTCCATTTTCAGACGACATACTAAACCATGCTGTTTTTTGTCCATTTTCAGACGACATACGAAACCATGATGTTTTTTGTCCATTTTTTTTTTTTTTTATATTTTGTTTTTTGGGCTTTATCAGCTCTATTTGACAGGCGAAGTGAGAGAGTGACAGGAAACGGGGGGAAAAGACATGCAGCAAAGAGTCGCGAGCAGGAATTGATCCTGGGTCGTTGCATCTGAGACCAGCTCCTATATGTGGTTCACCTGCTTAACCCATTGAGCTATACGGGCAGCCTGATTTTTGTCCATTTTTGATGACATAATAAACAATAACGTTTTTGTTCATTTTCAGACACAGAATGCTCTTTTTGTCCATTTTCGGGCGACATACTAAACGAAGACATTTTTTTCCCAGTTTCGGACGACATACTAAACTATGACGTTTTTTTGTCCATTTTTGACGACACACAAAACTATGACGTTTTTGTTCATTTTCAGACGACATACTAAACTATGATGTTTTTTTGTCCATTTTTGATGACATACTAAACTATGACGTTTTTATTCATTTTCGGACACAGAATGCCGTTTTTTGTCCATTTTTGACGACATACTAAATTATGATGTTTTTATTCATTTTCGGACACAGAATGCCGTTTTTTGTCCATTTTTGACGACATACTAAATTGTGACGTTTTTTGTCCATTTTCGGACACAGAATGCCGTTTTTTGTCCATTTTTGACGACATACTAAATTGTGACGTTTTTTGTCCATTTTCAGACGACACACTGAACTATGACGTTTTTGTTCATTTTCGGACACAGAGTGCCGTTTTTTGTCCATTTTTGATGACATACTAAACTATGACGTTTTTATTCATTTTCGGACACAGAATGCCGTTTTTTGTCCATTTTTGACGACATACTAAATTATGATGTTTTTATTCATTTTCGGACACAGAATGCCGTTTTTTGTCCATTTTTGACGACATACTAAATTGTGACGTTTTTTGTCCATTTTCAGACGACACACTGAACTATGACGTTTTTGTTCATTTTCGGACACAGAGTGCCGTTTTTTGTCCATTTTTGATGACATACTAAACTATGTTGTTTTTTGTTGACGTACTGAAGTATGACGTTTTTTTGTCCATTTTCGGACGACATACTAAACTATGACACTTTTTTGTCCATTTTTCGGACGACATACTAAACTATTACGTTTTTTGTACATTTTCAGATGACATACTTAACTATGGGCTGCTCAGTGGGGTAGTGGTTAGCACTTTCGCCTTGCAGCAAGAAGATCCCTGGTTCAAATCCCGGGGTGGGCCTGGGATCTTTCTGCATGGAGTTTGCATGTTCTCCCTGAGCATGCGTGGGTTTTCTCCGGGTACTCCGGCTTCCTCCCACAGTCCAAAAATATGCTGAGGTTAATTGAGTACTCTAAATTGCCCGTAGGTGTGAATGTGAGAGTGAGTGTTTGTCTGTGTATGTCGCCCTGTGACAGACTGGCGACCTGTCCTGAGTGTCCCCTGCCTTCGCCCGAGTCAGCTGGGATAGGCTCCAGCACCCCCTGCGACCCTAATGAGGATAAAACGGTGTATTGAGGATGGATACTTAACTATGACATTTTTTCTCCATTTTCGGACAACATACTAAACTATGAAGTTTTTGTTCATTTTCGGAGACAGAATGCCATTTTTTGTCCATATTCAGATGACATACCAAACTATGGCATTTTTTGTCCATTTTCAGATGACATACCAAACTATGGCATTTTTTGTCCATTTTCAGATGACATACTAAACTATAACGTTTTTGTTCATTGTCGATGACATAAACAATAACGTTTTTGTCCATTTTCAGACAACATACTAAACTATGATGTTTTTTTTTCCATTTTCCGATGACATACTAAACTATGACATTTTTTGTCCATTTCTCGGACGCCATACTGAACTATTACTTTTTTTGTCCATTTTCAGATGACATACTAAACTATGACGTATTTTTACCATATTCGGATGACATACTAAACTATGGCGTTTTTTCTCCATTTTCGAACAACATACTAAACTATGAAGTTTTTGTTCATTTTCGGACACAGAATGCCATTTTTTGTCCATTTTCAGATGACATACTAAACTATAACGTTTTTGTTCATTTTCGATGACATAATAAACAATAACGTTTTTGTTCATTTTCAGACACAGAATGCTATTTTTGTCCATTTTCGGACGACATACTAAACTATGATGTTTTTTTGTCCATTTTTGACAACACACAAAACTATGACGTTTTTGTTCATTTTCAGACAACATACTAAACTATGATGTTTTTTTGTCCATTTTTGATCACATACTAAACTTTGATGTTTTCATTCATTTTCGGACACAGAGTGCCGTTTTTTGTCCATTTTCGGACAACATACTAAACTATGACGTTTTTGTTCATTTTCGGTCGACATACTAAACTATGACGTTTTTTGTCGATTTTCGGACAAAAAAATGACGTTTCTTGTCCATTATCGGAAACTACAAAATCAGGGCAATCCTGGACAACCCCTCTCACCCTCTCCACGACGAGCTGTGGGACATGGGCAGCTCGTTCAGCCAGCGCATCATCCCACCCAGAAGCAGAAATGAGTGCTTCAGGCACTCCTTTGTGCCCACCGCCATCAGACTCTTATACAGCAGCGTACATCACTGCACTGACCCCCCCGGAATTACTGTACATAACTTGTTGATTACCGATTACTGTATTTAACTCTTGTTACCCGTCACACTGTCACTTTAATATCACTGTCACTTTACTTCACTGCACTGCATAGCTCAGTTGTCCTGGATGACACTTTTTTGACATTGTGAATACCTCATATTGTTTGCTGCTATTGTGTTTGTCCATTTTCGGACATCTTACTAATCTATGAGGTTTTTAGTCATTTTGGACGACATACTAATCTATAAAGTTTTTAGTCATATTTTGGATGACATATTGGACATTATTATATTTATCATGTTTTTCTACCTATTGTGTTTATCAACATCAATAAGTCCAAAGCAAAGGGAGACCACACCAGAGGATGTAAGGAAAATTTATTCATCAAAAACATTTATTGATCAAGTAAACACGAGATTATTTTGACTCAAGACATCCATCTTCATAGCAGCACAAAGATAGGTTGATATCAGACAGAATTGTCACATGCTATTAAACAGAAGCTGTCAACTCAACTCTGTGGAGGGGGCAACAAGAATGGCACAAAATGTCACTGAAATGTCATAGCTTATAATGTTGTACAAAATATGACAAAAACATCATAGTTTAGTACATTGTCCATAAAGGGACAAAAAAAGTCATTTCTTGTCCAAAAATTCACAAAATGTCATAGTTTAGTATGTTGTCCGAAAACGGACAAAAAATGATGTTTTTTTGTCCGAAAATGGACAAACAATGTCATAGTTGAGTATGTCGTCCGAAAATAGAGGAAAAAAGTCATTTTGTTCCGAAATTGCACAAAAACATCATAGTTTAATATGTCATCCGAAAATAGACAAAAACGGTATAGTTTAGCATGTTCTCCGAAAATTGACAAAAAAAGTCATTTTCTGTCCGAACATGGACTAAAACGTCATAGTTTAGTATGTCTGAAAATGGAAAAAAACAGTTTAGTAGGTTGTTGGAAAATGGACAGAAATGTCATAGTTTAGTGTGTCATCCAAAACTGGACAAAAAACATCATAGTTTAGCATGTTGTTCGAAAATGGACAAAAACGTCAGTTTTGTATGTCGTCCAAAATGTGGGAAAAAAAACGTTATTTAAAAAAAGGTCATAATTTAGTATGTGGTACAAAACGTCACAAAAATGTCAGTTTAGTATGTCGTTCGAAATGTGACAAAAATGTCCTAGTTTAGTATGTCGTCCAAAATGCGCAAAAAACATCAAAGTTTAGTATGTCTTCCAAAATGTGAGATAAACATCATAGTTTATTATGTTGTCCCAATTGTGTAAAAAAAATGTCCACGTTTAGTATGTGGTCCAAAATGTGACGAAAACGTCAGTTTAGTATGTGTTCCAAAATGGGTACAAAAAAACATCATGGTTTAGTATTTCTTCCAAAGTAATAACTGATTAAATAGTAGGGCTGTTTCCAAATCCCATCACTTCCTGCCCCCTGCTGCATATTTCGGTTATGCGATTCAGTATCTGTACATTACATACACACACACATAACACACGACCATGCTCAGCGCAAGGTCATTTTGTTTGTGGGTCCATCTATATTTAATGGCCACGTTCTCTGTTGCTGTGCCATTTCTGATCATCAGTCACTAAAAAAAAAAAATTGCTGCATTTCTGATGTCATTTGGGCAATTGGACAGCCTTGGCGGAATATTGCACTCTCTGAATGTTTGTCTTATTTTAGGATGGCTTGATGACATCGGCCTCCCGCAGTACAAAAGTCACTTTGACGAGGCTCGTGTCGATGGACGCATGCTGCACTACATGACAGTGGTGAGCTGATGGAACATTTTAAGCCTTGTCACGCTGTACCAGAGCCCCAGTCAAGGCTCGTGGAACTTTTTTGTCCAAGCAAAACGTCTTGCTCGAATTTCTTTGACATTGTAACTTCTCTTTTCCACAGAATAGATCATCCAGTAGCTCACATGACATTGTGATAACTCTTCATTTCTGTTTGATCCTGTTTCCCAGGAGGACTTGCTGTCTCTGAAGGTTGGCAGCGTTCTCCATCACCTCAGCATCAAAAGAGCAATTCAAGTCCTCCGACTCAATTTCTACGAACCCAGCTGTCTCAGACGACGACCCTCTGATGAGGTACCGCACGAGGAGTCAGTCCACACTTCTCTTTTGCTTCAAAACCTAAATTGTGCTTCTGAAATCTGTATTTTTCTTCTCTCATGAAGAACAATTTCACACCGGCTGAGATCTCCCAGTGGACCAACCACAGAGTGATGGAATGGCTGCGCTCTGTGGATCTGGCAGAATATGCCCCCAACCTGAGGGGGAGTGGGGTTCATGGAGGGCTGATGGTCAGTGTGAAGTGAGCAATGGGCATTTAATGCAGCATCATATAGATCAGATGAATTAAAGCTCACTGTAAGAAAAATAAGACAACAAAGATAAAAAACTGTCTGTTCACTTCATTTAACAAAAACACAAGCAAAAACGTAAAGAATGAAGTGAGCAGCTTCCTGTCCCATCAGAAATTAGTGTTAGTTCCCAACCACGTCTTTAGAGTTTCATTTGATTTAACCCTTAGATGCACGACTGATCAGAAGTAATGTTTTTTGAGGAATAGCTGCAAAATGAAATGATAAAAACTTCTCATTACAAAGATATTGCAAGAAAACGTCCTCACTGGGTCATTTTTGAGTCACTAATGCATCGAAGGATTAAGCCTCAGTCTTTACACTGATGACAGTTTTATACAAGATTATCATTGAAAACAAGTCATGTGAAAACTCAGGACTTCAGATATAACATTAGGTGAGGTTTATAAAAATGTGCACATCTTGAATTTCACTGAGGATTAATAATCTCTCTCCATCTCCACAATAATAAGTAAATGTGTCACATTTGTGCCTCTGTGGTGACCAAGAATCTAAACCTGGAATTTAATTTTGCAATGGGACAATGTAGCTGCTCTGAAAAAAATAGTTTTTGGTTACCAATATAAATAGACACCGTCTGGGCTAGTAGTAGTTGCTGAAGATTATAGGAAACCACAAACTGTGGACAACCTAGAAAAGTTACCAAAGGCCATCTTATCTCCACTGTGCAGCCTCAGGTTGTATCTCAAGATGCTGGTTGATTTTTGTATGAAAAATTTCCTGGTGCTGCTCTTCATTGTGTTTTCTTTATTCCCTCTGACTTCTCACGTTTATGTTTTAAAGGTGTTGGAACCTCGTTTCAATGTGGAAGCGCTCGCCCTTCTGCTCAACATTCCTCCCAACAAAACCCTGCTGAGACGCCACCTGGCCACACATTTCCATCTGCTCATCGGTTCAGAGGCTCAGCGGCTCAAACAGGACTGTCTGGAAAACCCAGACTACAGCGTCCTCACAGCCACAGCCAAGGTCAAGGTAACTATGCATCCTCCGCTTCATGGAACCCCTCTGTCGCTTTCACTTGATAATTACAGTAAAATAAAACTCAAGGCTAGAGAAACTGGTACCAAAATTTTGATTGAAAAGGTTAACCCTTCTGGTGTCCTCATTGACGTGCGCCAAAAAAAAAAAAAAATTGTTTTTGTCTGAAAAAAAATCCAAAAATTCCCAAATTTCTGAAAATTTACAAAATCTTCAGGAAGAAAATTCCAATTCCTTAAAAGTATTAAAAAAAAAAAATCCCCAAATTTGGCAAGAAAATTCTTCTAAATATTTTTCACAAAATTAGTAAAAATCTTCCAAAAAAAATCCTAAAATATTTGAAAATTTAAAAAAAAAATTGCTGTATTTTGGTTGATTTTTTGTGAATGTTCTTAAGAAACATTTTTAAACTTTAGAATTAGTCAATTTTGACCCAGAGGACGACGCGAGGGTTAAAAAAAAAAAGAAAGAAAAAAACCCTGCACCTTAGTCTCTGGTTTCCTCTCCAGCCCAGACGTCTGTCGTTCGGTGGTTTTGGCACTCTGAGGAAGAAACGTCATGACGATGGTGAGGAGTACATCTGCCCCATGAATGTGGAAATGCCCAAAAACAGCAGCTTCCAGAGGAGCGTTCGGATCTGTGAGGAGAACTTTGACCATCTGGAACAGGTACAGAGATACTTTTTTTAAAGGTTACATTTCTTCAAATATAAAGGAGTGAAAAGTTTGAATTGTTTGTGCTTTTTTTTTTTTGGTAGATGGAAGACTCTGAAGGAACTGTCAGACAGATAGGAGCGTTTTCTGAGGGAATCAATAATCTGACGGTGAGACACTGACCTGCTCCAGTGTGATCGCAGCACAGAACCAACCCTGGACTGAACCAGTCTCCTCCTGCTTGTGTTTCAGAGCATGCTGAAGGACGATGAGTTTTTCCGGGAGATCTCCGTTTGCCCTCCAGAGGACGACACGGCAGAAATGCACAGTAACTCCAACATCTGACGCCATTTTCATCATTCACACAGAGCCATCGTTTTCATGACCATATATTTATTGAAGTTGTCCAAAACATATTGCATGAACTGAAAATGCAAACATTTAGTAGCATTAATGTACCCCTTTCTACATTTATGAGGGTGTTTATTATTCAAGCATTTGTGGTTTTTATTCAGTAATCAGTGAGTGAAGCTTTAAGCGCTCCTCCCCTTATTTAGGGGCTCAGCTGTAGTCAGATTCATGTTTGTGGTACGTGAAGTTACATCATTCCCTTCAACATTAGTTCATTCTAGTGGAGTCTAGCTACAGAGGTAGACAGGATTTTACTTGTGCAGGTTTTGAAGTTTCTGTCACCTCTCCAGTATGATGGAGGTGTGGAAGTTTCAAAACCTGCACCAGTAAAACCAGAACTATCTCTGGAGCAAGACTTCACTGGGAGGGAGAAGTAGAAATGTGTTTCTATTCTTAATGACAATTAGATGAGCCACATATACCACTCCTGTCTGTGTCTTAGGCTTGACTTATGTCTACATCATAGTCTGCTGTTGTGTTTCTTTGTGTACGTCAAACAATAGAGACTAAAAGAGTGAGGAAGTTAATAAATGTGCAAAAAGAGAGAAGGCATCGGTAGTGACTGAGACCGTACATGGACTAGTAGAGCTACAAAAACAGCAAATGACTACAGTGGCACTAATGAATCACTTTATGATCAGACATACAATTACAGCCCATTTTGTTCCACTTTAGGAATCTAACTCTGAAGTTAGAGACGCATCCCAGGTTCCAGCATGACTTATCTGCACTGAATCTATGCAGGAAGTTGAATTAATCTGTGTCCTTACAGTTGACCTGACTGGAAGTAATGTGTTAGATAAACACAGCTTATTGATTCAGACAAAAAAATCCTTCAGTTAAATAAAATGTAATCATATCTGGCATGTTACTAACACAAAAACAGGAGTCAGTATTGTAGCAGTCCAAGTAGAGACTCAGTCATTTCCAAAATCTTCTCTGCCCTGCAGTCATTTTAGTAACAGTAACTCTTGTTCAACATTAATTCACTCCAATATGATCTGCTCCATCTCAATCACCATTACTTGAAGTAAACAAAGAAACACACCAGTGCACAGGACAAGTAGAAATACTCCCAGGAGTGTTTTCCACACGGCAGACTCAACAGCAGAAATAGTAGAGCTGCAACTAACCATGAGTCGTCTGAGCACGATACGTCATCAACAGCAGAAGTGAGCACACAATGCAACAAATCACCGTCTGAACAGAGTGTGGAACAGACGGACCTCCACACTGTATCGTAAATGTATAACATGTACGATACAGTGTGGATGCCGTCTGTTCCACACTCTGCTCAGACGGTGATTTCTGTTGCATTGTGTGCTCACTTCCGCTGTTGATGACGTATCGTGCTCAGGCGACTCATCGTTAGTTGCAGCCCGAATACACACAGCTTCAGAGGGAATTCAGTTTCTTTGAAGTCGGATTGCATGATGTACTTCTGCACAGTTGGTGTGTTACTGACAGTCAGTACACCTCCAGTTTGAAGAAGCAGACAGGAGAGCCAGCATGAAAGGTGAACAGCAAGACATACTTAACCACCCCATCATTTATAGTATAAATGTTTGTTGTTGTGTCTCCACTCAGATCCACCACACTGTGTTGACAAACAGTCATTTTACCGTGCAGAAAATGTTGGGTAAATTCCAAATTAACGGGTCAAAATCCCAGCAACTCCCATGTTCTGTGAGGCAAGAATGACTTTCTGTCAACAGTGTGGTGGAGCTGAAGAGACCTAGACAAAAAAAATAAAATAAAAAAATCAGTTTCCTGTCAGCAGAGAACTACTCCACACATGACATTCATTTTTTTAAGTTCACCGTTCACCCTCCATGCTGGTCCTCTTGCCTGTTTCTCTTCAAATTGTCCTGTTAAAATGTGAAGTTACAGCCAGGAGGTTATTAGCTTAGCATGTAGACTAGAAACAGGGTGAAGTGCTGTCCTGGCTCCAACATATTACATCTCATTTGTTGAACTCACTAGTTAAAGCACATAACTCTACCTAAAATCACAACTTCTTACTTGTACATCTTTGGTCTTGCACAGATTAAATAAATGAGTTAAAATGCGTTGATGGAGCCATGCTAGCAGCTTCCTCCTGTCTACACTCTTCATGCTAAGCTAACCACCCCTGATTCTAGTGTCATACTTAAACATTAGCATAGATTCTAAAATGTCCAACTGCTCTGTCAACATAAACATGGAAACCAAAAGTTTTTACAAAAATGTAACCAATGTGTGACTTTTTTTGGTAATAAAAATGATAAAGAAAAAGTTTCTTCGCTTTTTTGTAGAATCTCAACTACAACACAGTTCTGAACATGATTTTAGAATTTGCTCTGCAAAGCCTTCGTGATACAAAATAATAAAGACATCAGTAGCCAATTTCTTTGTTGCATAGACAAACATAAGACCTCATTACACTGAAAAGAACCAGTAGCAAACACGTTTTAGCAAAAATATTGACAACTGTGAAGTGACAGCAGGTGTAACGGAATAATGAATAGCAGTTTGAAGCTTTGCAGGTGTTAAGGCACTCAGAAAACAGCCGGTTAACCTCAACGAGACCACAGCAAGACGACACATCAGGAATCACATCCTCATTTTCAAGACAACAGAATACTCTTCAAACAAGTTCATCTCTTCACTTTGCTCCCTGTCCTTCCATCACACCAACATTAGAATTGGTCCAAACTGTGATCCTGTCCTTAGATGAATATCATGGCATATATTTTATATCTATAGCATACATAGTGCAGTACCCCTGCAGCCAGACGAGTGCTTCCAAACCTCCATTCCTCTGCGACGACAGACATCTAGAAGGTGAACCTGCGGCTTTGGGAGTGGCCCACTTTGTCCAGATTGGGGTCGCAGGCGAACTGGATCATGGGTGGAGGTCCACACATCAGGATGAGGGTGTCGTCGCTGGGAGGAGGCAGGTGTTCCCTCACCATGTCCTCACTGATGAAGCCCTGGCTGTACTCCCAGTCTGAAACACACAAACGTCCTCTGGTTAAAGCACTGCTCAGCATTAGAAGACAGACAGGAACCTCAGAGCTCACTAGTGACGCCTACTGGTGGTAAAACAAGCAGCTTGAACATTCCTGCAAGCTTTTTTTTTTTTAAATCAGTTTTTAAAAACAGCAAGGAAGGTGAACTTATTAGCTTCTATATTAAAAATTTGGTTCTATGACAGCAGACACATTCAGCCCAATCTGATCTCCAGTAAAATCACAGCATAAGAACTCCTAATTGCCCCTTAGTTTTAGTGCAAAAAAAGTGTGTTCTGAAAATGTTCACATTTAAGGAATTATCTTTTTACAAAACATTATGAACAACCTGAAGTTTCTAAAAAAAGATCAGTTCAATTTCAACAATATCATGCCTCAGTTTATCATTTACACATTACAACTTCCAGATCACAGAGTGTCTACAAAGGAACACAACATTTAGTCACAGCTGTGTGAATGTTTGACACCTATGACCATCTTCAGAACTAGAAGATCACAAACACACACAGATCTAAGAGTCTCCAATTAGACGGATTCCAAAAAGTCTTCCAAGCTTGTTTTCTGTCATTAGACGGGTCCCACATGCTAAGCTAGCATTTTAAGAAATAAAACTGAAGAATCACTATTGCCCTGTGTGCCTCTCGGACCGTGCAGAATAGTAAGATTTTAGCCCATGTCTTTTCCCCACACGTGTGACCCTGAATTAAATGGTGGTCATGTTACACTAAGTACATTACAAAGCATGTTAAATACAAACCTCAGTGTATATTTTGGATGTTCTTTTTCATTAGTCTGAGAGGACTTGTTATGGGAGCAAAACATCACAAAATGTCAAAACTGACAAGTGCAAAAAAAAACAAAAAAAAAAACTTGTCGCCCTGCAGGTCAAAACTGACCCGCTTTAAAGTTTGTAAATGTGGAAAAAATATATATATATTTTCACAGTAAAACTTCTGATGTCCACATTTTCAACATTTTTGGGAAATACCTGATCATTTTTTGGTTGAAAAAAGTGTTAAAAATGTTTAAGAACATTCACCAAAAAAAAAAAAAAATCAACCAAAATCCAGCGAACTTCACTGGATTTTGGTTGAATTTTATGTGAATGTTCTTAAAGAAAATGTTAGAAGTTTTACTGCTATATATGTAATCACTTCAGATATTTTAAGGATTTTTCTTGAAGATTTTTACTCATTTTTTGAAAATATTTGCAAGGATTTTCTTGCCATATTTGGGGGATTTAAAAAAAAAACTTAAGGAATTATTGGAATTTTCATCCTGAAGGTTTTGCAAATTTTCAGAAATTTGGGGAATTTTTTGCTGAATTTTGGGATTTTTTTCAGACAAGGAAACAATATTTTTTGGTGCCTGTAAATGAAGACAAGAGGAGGGTTAAACATTTAACATTTCTAGTCAGGATGTAAAAAGCTTCTGTGACTGTGTGAGACTTTAGTCCAACTCAAAAACTTCACATCAAACCGTCACATGATGCTGCAGAAATGTGGCCTCATTTGTTATCAGTCACATGATTCTGTGAAAAAAAAGCCTCAAAAACAGGACTGAACGCTGCAGCAGCAAGAAAACGTCACAGACTGCTTCCTGTGTTGTTCACCACAAAACACCTTCAAAATAAAGCTGCTAATTTACAGACAGAAATAATTAGGCTCAAATTTAAAATATGTTTAAGGTGGAAATGCAAAATGAAAAATAAAAAAAAACCCTCTTTTTCCCAGAAAACTTTCATATTTTGGACTCAAACTAACTAAACTAGTGTGGACATTTTATAGAACGAAAATGTTTTCTATTCACTGTGCAGAAGATTTAAAACGTGATCTAGTTTTACCACATGAGATACCATCAGACAAGAAGGAACTAAACCAGCACACACTGATCAATGGACCGAAGAAAGGACCTCTGAAAGTTTCACTCTGCTCACATGACAAAAAATATACTAAAATTAAATGAAAAGAATCAACGAAACAAGGAGGCTGTCACACTGAACATATGTACTAACCCCATATGCATCTATTGAAAATGACTCAATAATTGTCTAAAAAGGACAAAAAAAATGGTTTTGAAAGCGCTCAAATGGTTCAGAATGATGGAAATAAAGTTCAAAATGACTCGAACTGTTCAGGAACTGTTCAAAAACACTCAGAATGAAAACTCTAAAAAGTCTCAAATATCTCTCAATAATAGTAAAAATGGCACAAAATGACGTACAAATTATTTAAAATGAGAAAAACTGACTCTCAATTTGTCCAAAAAAAACTAAAAATTGTCAACTGTGACCCAAAATGTATTGAAAATGTCTCAATATTTGTCTAAAAGAACAAAAACAAAGGTTTGAACTGAACTCAAATGGCTCAAAATGAATAAAAAAATAATAATTATTAATTAACGCTGACATTTCCAATGTAATTTCCTTGTTCTCTCTTCTTCCTCTAGTTGCTTTGACATCTAAAAATTGGTCAAAATAGTACAGCTATTATGATTTCAGAGGAACTGTTCTTGTAAAAATACTGAAAATGCATTTGAGTGCAGCATGTCGTGTCGTTTCAAATTACAATTTAAAATCAATTATTTGTTCATCCCTATTTCCCCAGCGTCAAACATGCATGAGATCAGAGACCACGGCATGCGTCTGATGTACAGACTGCTCTCGGCTGTAAAGACAGCAGTGTTGTTGGAGGACTCACCGTCTGGCGCTCTGTCCACGGTGAACCACAGCTTGAACCGGTCGGGGTTGTTGACCTGGATCTCCTCCAGCTCTGGTCTGAGCAGGATGTCTTTCTCAGTCTGTGAACACGAAGAGGACGAACACGTTTTAAACCACAACAGAAACAGAAGCAGACTGTCTCTGTGATAAAAACACACTAGAAAGGAAACGCCCTGCAGCAGCATCTACACTGATGAGCTGCAACTTCTAAACCACCTGAAGCTTTTTCCTCGGAGGAGAATCCCTGCACACGGAGCACGTTAGACAAGAAATGGAAATTATGAGGAGGACATAATTAGTGCAGTCAAACGATTAAAACGGTTAATCAGATTAATCACAGGGCTGCTGTGGATTCATTTTGATTAATCGCAATTAAATATTCATTTTTAATCTATATTAATCGCATTATTTAGTATGAGCAAACAGACTCAAGAAAGAAGGGAATAAAAATGCACTTAAGGTGTTTATTAAACACGTTTAAAGGTTCATGTTAGAATCCCAGACTTCATGTTCATGTGGGACTTTAAGCTGGAAGTACTTCAGTGAAAAGAAAACTCCTTCCTGCAGAGTGTTCATGTTACCGACTCTTCTGTCTCGGGGTTTTTTGGATTCGAATTTCCCACTGAGAGGACCAACATGTTGTTCAGTAGGGCCCGACTGATTTTTTGAGGCAGATTCCGATATTTGGCAGGAAAAAACTCTGATATTTTCATTTTTGGTATGAATATGAATGATATGAATTACAGGCAGAACATTTTACTGGTTTACAATAGTTTGTCCTTTAGTATTTGTTTAACTTTACAACAGATAGACCCTCCAGAAATTGTGGGGAAATTGCAGAAAGTTGCAAAGTATGCGAATAGTTGTGAAATATGCAAAAATATGCGCGATTCACCTGCCGTCTGGCTGCGGAGTGATGTGTCCTCTAATCAGACACTGGGACTGCTGTGGGGTTACTGGACTGACAGCCTGTGCTCTGGGAGGGGGAGAAGCTCACAGCAGCACCTGCTGCTTGTTGAGGACAGTAACTGCAGAATGATCCCAGTTTTCCTGTCAGTCTCCAAAACGGCAGAAAAAGTCGCTAGATTTGTCATTAGTCGCTTCTGTCAAAAAAAGTCGCTAGGACGCTTTGGAAAGTCGCTAAGTTGGCAACACTGGCGCCGCGCTCCGCATCAGCTCGTGCTTCCAGTGTGTGTGAATGCGCGAACTGATGACGTCAGGCCGGGCGTCACATAAAAACTCACAACTCCATTTATATTGGTTATAGTTTTCTCATTTTATGCGGAAATTGTGAAATCAAGCGGGACCCGCATATTTCTCTTTTTTTTCATGGAAATATGAGATTCTTGTGGGAATTATGCGCTGTTTTGCGGGGATTATGCGGCCTTTTGGGAAATAATTGACCCCCGCATAATCAGCGGCATTTTGGTGGTTAATGCGGGAATTCATGCGATCGCATAATCGCGTTTTTCTGGAGGGTCTAAACAGAGAGGAATTTTCACATTTTCTCTACTCCATTATTTCTTTGCCATGAAGTCAGGACTCATATGAGGCAAAATAAAAACCAGAGACGCCTTCCTCAGATGTAAAACATGTCATCTTTGACAGCATTTTAAATCTATAATGGTTCCTCCATAACACACAGTGAGTGTCTGTTCCAGTCTGGGTCACGTTCTAGTATTTTCTGACAGTAAAAGTAAGAGTGACATCATGACGGTTGCTGCAGACAGACAGACATTTTGTGCGGCAGATGTGTTAACAGCGTAAACATTTTTAATCAGACTAATCACAATGATGGATTAATCTGCGTTAATTTGGACAGCCCTAGTTTGAATACATGAAGTCTGATAGTTTTATTGTGCAGCTCTCTGTTAGAAATAATCAGCTGCATTCATCGGTAAAACAAATACATTAACAGCTTTCTACCAGCACTAACGTGTCAAACTGCCTTCATAGTTCAGCCTCTGATCTGTTCAACGCTATAAACACTGAAAAAGATGCGGCTTTTAAAATAGGAGCGTCTTTTAAATAGAATTGAAATTGATTGATTACAGGTCCGGGTCCATACAGGAGGAAGTCTGGGTCTGGACGAGTTCATGACCTGGAGTCTAATTTGTAGTGGATTAAGTGAAGTGTCAATTCAGAGAATTTTGCCTCGAGGACTTTTAGTAGTTGAATAACTTGAGGAATTTCAGCCCTAGTTTTAATTCTGTGGCTGATCAGTGTGTACTACAAACATGCGAGTCTGATTTAGAAAACTCACCTGGTTGGCAAACAGCAGGTAACACACGGTTTTATCCTGAGGATCCTTCATCACTGCTGTGATTAGCTGCAACATGGGAGTGATGCCTGGAACAACCGCAGGAAACAGAACAACTTTAGACACAGAATCTCCTCTTTTATAAGCAAAAATATCATAAAAAGTCTACCGGTTTGCCTTCAGATCTTGAAATATCTGTCTGTAAACAATCATTACTGATTAGAACATGCAACAATCAAAGCACAGAATGTCTCAGTCATTTATTCAGAGTTTAACAGCTTATCTGCTCTGTCAGGACTGTGGGTGTGGTTTGATCAGATAGCATGAACAACCCAACGCCTCTGTTTAGAACAGACAGTGACATTTCTTCTCACCTGTGCCTCCAGCGATCATTCCCACATGTTTGGCTTTCTTGGTGTCGGCCGGAGACTTTTTGTCAGGTTTAATGTCAAACACGCCTGCAGAAGGAAAGTTACGGCGATAAATCTGGCTGCTGAAGCTGTGTTTGGTTAGCAGATGACAGAATCTATTCGTTGCTGCTCACCTCTGCCGTTGTAAACCAGGAGGCCGCTGGGTCCTCTGAAGTCGATGGTGTCGTTGAGCTTCAGACTCTCCAGGTACTGACTCATCTTCCCTCCTTCTGGGAACTTAGGATGAACGCCTTTAAAGTAAATCTGTCAGCAAGGAACAAAAGAAGGAACAGTTGAAACGACATCATTACCTACATTTATTTATACAGTCAAGCCCAAAATTACTCACACCCCTGGCAAATTATGACTTCAATTTACTTTTTTTTTTTTTTTTAAATCAGCAAGTTTTCTTTGGATTTGAAATGATAAGACAATGTATAAGAGGCATCATGTGTGGAAAAACAAAAAGTGGCATGTCCAAAATTATTCATACCCCAATCATATCATCTCAGTCACCAACAGAAGAGTCTTTATTGAATATTACAGCAATCAAACTCTTCCTTTAACTGCTGACCAAGTTTCTCTGTGAACTGCCGGATGTTGTTGTTGAGAATCCTAACGTCTTCCTCGTTTTTCACGGTGCCGTGGGCTGAAAAACATCCCCGAAGCATCAGGTTCCCACCACCATGTTTGACAGCAGGGCGGGGGTTCTTAGCTACATCGGTGTGGCCAAACAATTCCACTTTTGTTTCATCTGACCATAAAACAGAAGACCAGATTCTTCTTCTTTGCAAAGGCCAAGCAGGGTTTTTTGTGTGCCGTATCGGGAGAAGTGGCGTCCTCCTCGGTCTGTGTCTGTGGAAACCAGCAGCATGCCGTGTTCGATGCTGCCACCAGGGTCCAGCTTCTCCAGGACGGCTTTGGTGCGGATTCTTGGATTCTTTTTAAAAAGTTATAGATGTGACATCAACTGTAAATTGGAAATTTGTAAAACTGTAACTTTAAAATTATTTCCAGACCATGACAAGTTGTTTTGATCAGAAAGTAAAATACCAGATTGTTCATTGTTATTTTGTGTCTCATTTTTGTAAGATTTTTGACTGACTTTTGTCATTTGTGTCATGTTTTTGTACTTTTGTTTCTCATCTTTGTTCCTTTGTGCCTTTTTGTCTCACTTGTTTTGTCTATTTTTTATTGTTTTGTGTCTTGTTTTGTAATATTTAGATTTTCTGTCTTTTTTCTTGTTTTTTTTTATTTAAAAGTAAAATACTAGATTGTTCATTGTTATTTTGTGTCTCATTTTTGTAATTTTTTCCTTGTTTTTTGTCTGACTTGTCATTCGTGTCATGTTTTTGTACTTTTGTTTCTCATTTTTGTTCTTTTGTGCCTTTTTTGTCTCGCTTGTTTTGTCTAATTTTGTCGCTTTGTGTCTCATTTTTGTAATATTTTGATGTTCTGCCTTTTTTCTTGTTTTTTGATTTAAAAGTAAAATATTAGATAGCTCAGTTCCTGATACCTGTGACTAAATGTTCTGTTCCTTTGTAGACACACTGATCTGAAAGTTGGGTAAATGATAAACTGAGACTTAATATTGTTAAAACTTCACTTATTTTTCTTAAGAAATTTCTGGTTGTTCATAATGTTTTGTAAAAGGATAAATCTTTAAATGTGAACATTTTCAGAATGGACTTTTTTCTTTTTTTGCACTAAAACAAAAGAAAAATTTGGAGTTGTCATTATTTATAGGTTATTATGCCAAGATTTTATTAGTCTGGCTCACTTGAGCTTAAACTGGGTTGAATGTGGAACCTGAACTAGAATGACACTCCTGGTGTAGAACCTTGGATTTTCCCATCGACTGTGACAGTTTTAAATGTAAATAGAAGCTGAGAAATATTTTTTCCCTACAATGATGCCTCTGGTACATCATCTTACTATCTTTTGTCATTTCCAATCAAAAAATACATTCTGGTTGAATAAAAGTAACTTTAAGTCAAAATTTGCCAGTGGTATAAATAATGTCGGGCTTATTTTTAAACAAAAATGGAATATCTCCATAGGGGTACAGAGGAACATTTCCAGCAACCATCACTCCTGTGTTCTAATGCTACATTGTGTTAGCTAATGGTGCTGAAAGGCTCACTGATGGTTAGAAAATCCTTGTGTAGTTATGTTAGTACATGGATAAAAGTGGGAGTTTTCATGGAAAACATTTTGAACAGTAGTGTAGATATAAATGCATAATTAAAACATATAGAACAACTTTTCCAAGCTGTCTACCTTCACCACCAGATCCACGTAACCTTTGTCGTCGTCGCTGGACACTGGTGTGTACGGACGGACGACCAGCTTCCCGTCTATTCTGGCAGACAAGTAGATGTGCTGTCCTGGAAGAAAAACAAAGAGTTTACTGTTGACGTCAGGAGTTTCATATCATTCATATAATTTGGTAGAAACTCACATTCAGAGCTAAAACAAAAAGTCGATTATCAGCAACTTGAAAAGCATAAAAAGGAACAATTTGTGAGGAAGTTGCTGGAAGATACAGTCTGCACAGAGAAACATGTTTTGAGAGTTGATGAAAAAAACAGCCAGTTTGTACAAATACAAATCTGTACATTTATAAGGAAAAAAAAAAAAGAAACACAGCTGGATATTTTCCCTGAACTGTTCGACCATTGCAGCAAAAATTCAAAGTTTCAAACTGCTTTAACGAAATAAAACTGAATTACAGCATTAGGGCCATTATTTATTAATCACACCTTATATATCCTAAACTGCAGCCCTTGCAATTTGCTTAAGTGCACCGTTTGAAAATAATTAATATCTCGGCAATCATCAGCAACAACAAGCAGTTTGGAGACATCGTAAATCAACAGAATAATAAATTAGCAGTGGTTCTAATGTTACAGCTATTAAATACAGTCATGGAGAAAATGAGCAGCGCATCCTTGTTTTCTTCAATTTCTTGTTCATTTTAATGCCTGGGACCACTAGAGGTATTTGACCTGAAGAATAAAACAAACATGACAAAACAAAACAAAACATGGAAAGTCTAAAAGCTGTTTTTGGCAGAACAATGCCGTAGATATTGATGGAAGAACTGAAGTGACTTCAGTTATTAACAAGAAAACTATGGAAAACGTCTGGTATCAGCTCTTAATTTAAACTCTTATGAGTTATTTTTGTTATCATTATAGTTGTCCAAACAAATGGACCTTTAGTTGTACCAGGCATTAGAAAACAACAAGAAACAAGAAGAAAACAACTGGTGGTTGACTGCAATATACTTTTACTGAACAAACGGTGATATAATTGCATAATGCTGCAACTTGAGATGGTTGCTAATAAGGTTAAATCTTACAGGAGTCACTTTCTAATGATTATTTTAATAGAGGACACATTAAATGACTGTGTGAGGCTCATACTGACCGATAGGCAGCCCCAGGACGTGTTCAGGAGAAGGCAGAGCAAAGCGGAACTTCCTGGTGTCATGACTGACAATCTGACCAAACAACAGTTTCACAAAGTTAAACCACACAACACTGATAGCAACGGCGGTACCTGAACGCACCTTCCAACAGATATTTGAGTTTGCAGGCTGCAGTGTTGATGGCTTTGCAGTGACTCTGCTTACCTGTCTGTCAATGAGCCGCAGCGCATACTTGATGTTGGGGTCCTCTAAGGTGATGGCGGGTCTCCTCTTGGAGAACAACAGTCTGAAGATGAGGTTGATGATGCTATCAAAGCCACCTCGAATCAACTGAGATGAAGGTCAAAGCAGGAGAATGACTCAAACAGCAGCAGCATTAGCCAGCAGCTAGCATTAGCTACCAGCAGGGTTAGCATTACGGGGCGCAGTCGGGCTAAAAGTCACTTAGTTTAATCCATAACAGGAGAAATGAGTCACAGTGGGCAGGCCGAGAGTCCGCTGAAGTTCGATGCAGGAAAACTGCACATTAGCTAATGTCAACGCTAGCTAACGTAGAGAAACTCGCTAAAGTGAAACGAGCCCGGTGACTTTTAATTCACTCATACTCACCCCGATAATGTATGACAGCATTGTGAGTCCGTCTGGAGAGCAGTGAAATTGTTTGTCGATGGAGGAAGCAGCTCCAGGTGGACTAAGGCAACTGATTGCGACGCTGCTACAAGCTATAAGTCAGTTTAGCTAGCCAGCAGAGATACACATATCCGGTCAATGTGAATGAAAATAAAAGCACCGATTTCACATCTAATGCGTTGATTAGTTTAATAACGTTCAATAACTCGGGTCGCAAAATAAACACAGTGAAAGTGTGACTGTTCATGGGAAAATTAAAATTTAGGACAGAATTTAAAAGCTAAAATGTTCTAATTTAATAGCATGTTCCTGATGTGTCCCGAAGCTTCCGGTCTGACAGCGACTAATGCCTGCTGACTTGACAGTGCTCGACTCAACATCATTTCCGCATGGCAGCTCTGAGATTTTCTGAATAAAACCTCACAGAGTTTAATAACAGGTACAGAATAACTGCACAGGGAGACAAAACATTAAAGTTGCAATATGCCTTTTTCAGCAAGGAATAAAGTCCAACATGTCTCCGGTATGTGATTATTAAATGTTAAGCTCAAAACAACACTAAATGGTTCATTTTGCCATTACTAACCTCTGATTTTAGTCCTGGCTTTTGTAACTTTAAATGCAGCTGAGTTCAGGAAGAAGAGTCTCTTTGTGTTTTGTGAATGGCAGCATTTGGAAAGTAGTTGTTGCACAGCAGCTGCAATAACTAACTTTAGGTGTGTAAGACCAGGACTTTCTTTTCTAACATTATCTCAGAGGGACCTTAAATTGAGCCTTGTTCAGTGAAAATCAGTGAAAATCATAAATTAATCAATGCATTAACAGAGTTTCTGTTAATGTGTTGAGGGATTCATTCCTGTTTTTCTTTTTACTTGTCATGTTTCATCTTGTGTGTTTGATGTATTTTATCTTTACTGTGCATATGTTTATTTCTGTCTGCAGGCCGAGTTTATCTCATCATGAAATGTTGCTCTGACCACAAGCTAACATGCATCAAAGAAATATCACACGGCTACAGTCTTATCATCTGTGGTTACATTGGATTCACGGGAAATTAGTGGTATTTAAGACATCATACATTACATTACATTTATATTAAATAAGACCATCAAAGCAAACTATATGAAATACAGTGTTTTGGTATGATGTACTGACAGAAACGTGAAATATGTGACTTTCAAACGTGCAAAACTTCATTTCTTTATTCCTTTCAAATTATCCCTGTGAAGCTCAACCGACAGAACTTCACTGTTGAATTCATAAAGAAATCCCAGTGTCAGAAGAGGCTTTTTTAAATTAAAAAAAAAGTATCACGTGTATGAAATGATGCAAAACACATCTGTATTTGCATTTGATAACACAGCTCTAAAACCAACCAAGATATATGCTACTTAACCCTTGTGTTGTCTTCAGGTCAAAAATGACCCGGCCACTATGTTTAACAGCACAGAAAACCTCCTAAATTATCATTTTTTTAACTTGAAATTCAATTACTTTTCCTTTACTGTCTGGGCAGAAGCAAAGATTCAAAAGATGTAAGAAGACGAGTATTTTGTAGTTGAGTTTTGTAGTTTTCCATTGTACAGTATACGGTACACTGTTGTTTCCCTTCAAAAATGCATTTCAAACTACTTTCCTGTACATTTCTGGTACTGTCTCGTCCTATAATAATGTTTACACCTATGCAGTACCTTTAGCAGCAATAACAGTGATAAAAACCTGTACTTTAGGAAAGAAAACAGCTATAACACGTGTGATGTGACAAAAACGAGTGGTGTTCACTGATTAAATACAGTCTTTATGCCCTCTGTAGAGGGAAAAACTCAGACATTCACAAAATCTGTGATGCATGACAGGTGGGTTCTTCATGGTAAATAGATTTTAGGTTGAAAATTCAATGAAACTGCTCTATTGTAGAAGTTTAGTGGAGGCAGTTTAGACAACACAAGGGTTTAAAGGGGGAAAAAAAGTGTTGCTGACGACAAAGTAGCAGCTTAAACTTCACCTGACATCTTTAACTGATGAGATTTATGAGTCCCAACATCCAAATGAGCTTCATGTCACAGCAGCCACAAATCTATAAATCTACATCCTCTGGTCATCGGATTCACTGTCAGCTGAGCGTCACATTAATGTGAAATCATGTTCCTGTGGAGGACAAACTCCTGTCCCCGTCTTCTGGCTCTGGTACACATAAATAAATATTCACTAATAGAAATTGATCTGTGCCCAGAGTGAAATGGAAAAACTTAATCTGTTTTTTGGTTGCTGTGTGTTGTGCTGCTTTGTGTCCTTTAGATGGCAGTAGTGACCTTTTTAACAGAGAGCCATGAAGCAAGCATCATCATTAAAATCAGAATTTGCCATGCATGCACACAGTTTTCTTTTTGAAGTGAGGGGAGTTTTGTGCAGCCGGAGTGAGTCAAAGTTCTGCCAATCAATACCAACCCTGTAGTGATCGTAATAAAGGCCGTGTTTGCTAATAAACCTGCTCCTCTGCCGCCTCCGAAGACGCTTCTGCTGAAAACACGACATGACAGGCTTCTGTATCAACAGGAAATAAAACATTTTTATTGATCATTTGTGTATATGAAGTTATATAACAACAGTCAGAAAACTCCACAGAGTGAATCACTACACAAAGTGAAACAAAACTGTAAAACACCTCATCAAAAATGAAGGTATACACAGCAAATATAACTGTCAGCGGCTCGCCGTCACCGCGAGCGATATGGCAGGAAAAAACACCCCAAACAGTTCTACGAGATTACAGAGAAAATTTTCCACACACAAAATACTCAAGCAGGCAGTTGATATACACAAAGGCAACTAGGATCTTTCTACAGCATCAGATTCTAAAACTTTACACAGCTTTGCTTTTGAAAGGTCAGTGTGGCTTTTCGTTGGTGTCACTGGAGAGAATCTGGAGTTTCTTGTCACACAGAGAGCTTGATAAGATTTCTCTTTCACAAGAGGACAATTTGGGGATTTGATTATGCACGCGTGCTTTGGTAGGGAATTGTAAATGAGAGCAGCATTGCGTTGGAGTGCAGGTAATGGCTTTTGCTTTGTAGTTTTTCCACACACCCCGCAATCTGATGGGTTCTGCAATGCTGCCTGTTACCGAATTCCCTGACAGGTTTACACACTTTTTATTTCTGATTTGATTTTCTTTCAGCTTTGACTGAAAAATTCCTTTAGTACAACCTTTCTAAATTTATATCAAATTGCTCAGGCCATTTACCTTTTAATTCAATCCATTATTTTATTTAAATCTGAAGCTGTACTGGAATTCATGGATCTACGTATGTAAAACATGTCAAATAAACAGATCCCTCAGTCAGAGAGAGGGACTGGGAATGTAGCTGTACTAAAGTATATTCAATGATTTTGGAATGCTATCAGACAGGGGAGGTTTCACCCCTTGAAGGGCTATGAAATGAATTCGTAATAGTTGAAAAAATATTAACAAAATTACTATATATTTATAGATTTTTTTTACAACAAAAAGTGCAAAGTACATCTAATCTCACGGTTAAAGTAATCTACACCAACACAGTCCATACTGTACATTCAGAGTTTTCATCTCAAATATAAAAGGGGTTTTTGAATTGACAGGGCAGGTAAGAAATAAAAAAAACAAAAACGTGATCGTGATGTTGATTTGATGATGATGAATGATATATTTGCGGCTGAATAATCATATTCATGTCACTTTATAGTCTAGATATACATTTCTGACATGACTATATGAGTATATACATGGCATTTTGAAGGGGTTTATCTAAATGTAGAATCTTGTTTGGTATTTAACGAAGACTCCCTGAAACTTCTGATGCTGGAACTGTGTGCAAGAAGAGAAAACGAACCCGCAAAAAAGGGAGGGAACCCTAAAGAGAGGGTCGGCAGGTGTCAAGCTCCAACCTATAAGCTGAATCTACGTGTGCTGTGTCCTAACCATCTCACTGGAAAGGAGAAACATCTCTCTGGACTCATCTTAGCTTTATTTTTTTTAAATCCTCGGGCGACGCCACCCACGTTAACACTATGGGATGAACATACAAGTATTGCACAGTGCTCAACAAAATGCTGTGTGAAGCGACCCGCTCGCGCTCAGGTAAAAGCCGTGGTTTTTTGGGGGGGTTGCGTGAAGTCGGGTGACGTCACGCACTCTCTCTCTCTCTCTCTCTCGCTCTCTCTCTCTCTTTGCGTGTAGAAGGGAAAATGGCATTAAACGCTACGACATCACTACAGAACAAACTGTTTTCGCTACCTACTGATAAGTCTACATCTCTAAGCACACACGGCAGTCACAGTGATACACAAAGCAGTCCTCAGAGACTCCTATGGAATGACAAGTAGCTTTTTCATAATAGTGCTATCAACTACACAATAACATTGAAAACATTTAGAAAGTCCTCCTGAAGCTAGCATCGAGTATATGCAAGAGGTTCCTCCAAGATAAGAGACTTCATGGTTTTCATGGATTAAAACTTATTCCTTTCCTAATTGGACCCGTAGTAAAGGACATGATGGACTAATAGCCTACGCAGACCATTAACTTGTACGGTTATTTCGTGCTCTCCTGGTGTAATCCTGCGTCAACAAGAAAACGAAACTGATGTAATTGCCGTTGGCTGATTTGTCATCATTGCTTTCTTTTTCTTCTTTCTTTTTTTTCTAAATTAAGCCGATCCGGCAGGAGGATTTCTGGCTACCCCCCTGCAGGTGTCCTCAAATAAAACCAGCCAACGATCGTCCAAAAAAACGGTTTCGAAAGAAGTCAACAAGCTAGTTTCAAAGACATCCAGTGCAAAACAGCAGCCACATAAAAGTTAAAATTGGCAGTAAAACATGGCTAGCTCTATTGTCACTGTGAGAAGGCAACGTAAAGCAAAGACTGCGATTCAGGGCACCACTGCAGCCAAAGACATTGTTCCCAATAAACCAAAGCTACAACCACTAGCAAGTGGGAGTGTGCATGAAGAGAGGGCCTCTACATAAGTCACCTCCCTGGAAATGGCAGTGTTTAGAAACTCGCCTCACCTCCGTCAATATTACATTGACCAGTTTAAACATTACTCTTGATTATTATTTTTTTTATATCCTCTCCTCTGATTGAAGGCAAGGGGATCGTACTAGAAGAGCTTCCCCTGGTGTCGGTAGATCTCCCCCCGTCCCAGCCTTTAGTAAAGATTGTAAAAAAAATCATGCAGTTTACTAAAAATAGTCAAGACGCTGAATTGCTCTAAAAAATAGTCCTCTTAAAACCAGAGCCGCGACTGTGATTTATTTTTTTTCTCTAAAACTCCCTCTCAAAGATCGGAGCCCGGCCTAAATGCGATATACTTCCAACAACGACAAGGCTGTTTAAAGTAAGCAGTTAACAAAATATTGGTAAACGAGTTTAAGGACACAATGGCTACAGCTTGGTGCTTTTTTTCTCAAGTGGGGGTCCGTTTCTGAAGGATTAAGAACTTAATCTTTTGGGAGGCAATAAAACGAGCCAGTAGAAGTGAAAGTTGAGGACCTATTTCACTTAACTGCCAAATATGACGAAATGAAATGCTAACTGGTTTGCAGTGACTATAGTTTCTGTGCATCAAGCTAAACACATAGGTCCTCTGATTGAGAAATAAGTACAAAAAGTCGTAAGAAATCATGTGCTTGTATAATTTCCAGCAGCATAATTTTTCCCACAGAACCATAGTAGTTAATGGCCTTGTATTTTGGAGTTTTGTGTGAATATATTCATCCGCTTGTCTTTTCTGTGATGATCCTTTTGCTGAACTTAATGTCAGACGTCGTCCTTTACGATGTGAATATATTTCCACTAGTGTCTTGCAAGTTGGAATTCATTTTTTTTTCTGGAATGCAATAAGGTAATAAGGTAGAATTTTTAAATCCTGGGATATATAATATTGGCTTTCCTCTATATCTGCATTTACATAATTTAAAATAGAACATCTTATTAAAAACATCAAGATATACACAGATTAGGAAACGGGTAACAACATACAAACACATAAACTAGAAATCATTTTTGTCTGCATACTTATATATACAACTGTGGTACAATAAATTCCTTCAGTCATGCGCTATCTATACAGATCATATTGCTTAAAAGAAGGGGGCATTTGGTCGGGGGCAGTTAAGGACTCGGAGATGGAAATCAAAAACTGCTAAATCAAAGAGGAAAGAAAAATAAAAGCAAGAACCTGATAGAAAAGAAGCAGAACGGGATGTGGTTTGGACAATCAGGACTGTGAAATCAGAAGAGCGGTAAAGCTGGGGGAGACTGAGGGGTGAGGGAAAGGGAGGCGGGGGTGGGGTTACATGGATGGACCCTTATATCACTGAGGTATTTACACATACTGGCTAAAGAGTACTACAAGGCAGGTACTGAAAGCGCCCTGCCTATTTCTTGGTGGAGAGCTGAGCGTCCACCTCCTCCTCGGGCTTCAGGACGTGCCACTGTGCGATGGGTCTCCTGGGGTTGGCCAGCATGTCGGACCAGTGGCGCAGCTCCGTCCCCGAGCTGTTGAGGCCCACAAAGACCTTGCCGATGGCATCGTTCTTGCCGATCTTGTCATAGTCCAGAACAGTTATAACAACTTGCACTTTCTGTAGAGGAGGGAAGAGTGGGAGAGGAGGGGGCACATGAAAGTAAATGCAGGTGTCGTCAGCAAATGGATGGTGTCTCTCATTCTGTTTAGACACAGTCCACTTTTAGTCACTTCTGAAATCCTGATTTCATTGTAAAGTGCATCCAGGTGTTTTTCTACTCCCTCTGTTGATTTATTTTACTGTGTTATTGCCTTATTTTAATGTTTGTGATCATGTGGCTGGTATAGTTTTCACTTTGTGAGTCTGTGTCGTTCTTGCGGTACTGACTGTAGTAGAAACTACCACAAAGGTTTTCTTGAGTACTCTGGCAGGCATTTATATGTCTGTGGGGAAATTCATCAGTGCAATAGCCTGACGTCTGTGGAAGACGTGGTCACAAAACTTTACAGGTTTGGAGTTAGCAGGGCTGGACCCAAATATCAAAATATTCGGTCGTTGTGGTGTTATCCGAATATTAATATTGAGATCCAAGTACTCTGAATATCCAAAGATGGAGACATCCATGCTAATGCTAACGCTAACACTGTCGGACTTCAATGATGAATGAGGAGCAAGATTTGCGGGACTCTACTAGATCTAATCTATTTTATTCTAAATGAGACAATAATTTACAAAATGAATATCATGGTCGAGTAAAGAAGACAAGTAGCAAGTCAGACAATAAACTTCAGGACTTCTTTCATCACGAAAATGTTTTAGGTAAGAGATCAAGTTATAAGAACTTCTATGCAATTTGACCTTTTTTTTAAGCAACCAGAGGAGTCGCCCCCTGCTGGGTGTCAGACAGAAGGCAGATGTAAGTGACCTGTTTTTTTTAATACAATCTAAAGCTGTTATGAGTTGATTTATGATAGCTTTTGCTCCATCTTTGCAACCAGACAAACGGGTTTCTATTATCTTATACTCAATTTATAGTAAGTGATAATCTGTCAGACATCTATCTTTCTGTCAGTCTGCAGATTACTGCATCTGACCATAATTGTTGCTTCTCCTCACGTTGATTGAACTCATTCGTCCATTTATTCCAAACTCAAAATGTAAACACATGAAACAATGTAGGTGAATCTAAGAATGACTTACTACACTTTGTATAGACGCTTAGGGTGTTTCTAAAAGCTGATTTGAAAATATAACAAATAAAGACAAACTGCTGCAGAGTGTATTAGGCCGTATGAAACTAATCCTGATTATTTCTCTAAGTAGTGGAGTAATGCGTTGAAAGAGGCGCTCCCTCAGCCATTAATGTTGATTAACAGTACCAGACATTCCAGACCAGCCCTCAGTTATTTCAGAGCCAAACGCAGCAGAATGTTTGATTACTCAGAGGTCTAAGACTCAGCCTCAGTGTGTGTGTTTATTCAAAGGGACACTGCAAAGGAGTGGCCTGAGCGTCAATCTCTGGCAGAGAATATGAATTAGCGCACAAAGAGCCCTGATTAAGTTTCGATCCAACGGCACACCGAGATGAGGCTACTGCCACCTGCATGAGCTGAGAGCCACTGTTGTGAAAGAGCATGCCTAATATGCCATGTAATGAAATACTGAATAAGGTTCCCAGATGGCCAGTTGGGGTTAGTTGGTTTTTAAAGTGGCAGTTCACCTTCAAAATGCTCATTGAAACAAGGCTGTCTTGTTTCAAAGGAAATTAGCAGATCCACTGGCTAATCATCGTTGACCAGGCTCAGTTATTTGTCCTTGCTGTGACTGAATTACCAAAAATAATCATATTATGAACAAGAACAGTTCAGCAGTTTGGGAAATAGGCTTACTAGCTGTCTTCTGCAGAAGGAAATGTCAGGATTGATATCAATCTCATGTGTTAAACAGCACAATACCTTGTACTTCTGTTTAGAGTTTCTGGCAAAAGCAAAGGTGGCCAGACACACTTTACTGACGGTATAGAAAGATAGACAAACCCCTTCAGCTGTCACTTATGGGTTTCCTGACTAGTGATTTTAAAGCTGAGAAGGGCCATCCAAACTTCTGTGGACCATGGACTGTCTTGTTTCCTAAGTATGTAGAACTTTAAGCTTAATACAACTTCAACAGGCAAGTTATAGAAAAGTCCACCCCAACTATAGTTGTCACAAATTTTAAAAAAATGGATATAGTGACCAAACAGTTCTTTTTGTAACAGGCAGTAAACAGGTTTCAGTCTGCTGTACAATTAGGCATGTTAACATGGTGGTCTATAGGGATTGACTCACTTTTGGAGCCATTTTCAAGTGGACATCTGAGGAACTGCAGTTTTCGGCACATTTGGGATGATTTCAAGCTTTAGCCATGGAGATTTGTTTACGCTTGACATCCTCAGTAACCACAGCTTTGGTTCGATAGATTCCTCTAGAACTCACAGCCTAACAGGACATCAGGTGGACACATAGAGTTACTGCACACAACTGTCCACCTAAAGCCACTAAATCCACATACATTTGGTTTTATTCAGACGAAAGAGGACTAAATATAAGATGAAAGCATTTTTTGGCCTTTTCGTTGGTTTTATTAGATAGGCAGACAGGAAAGTAGGGAGAAGAATGAGAGGAAGACCTGCAGCAAAAGGCCATGAGCTGAAACCAAACTCAGGCCACTGCATCAAGGACAATAGCCCCTGTTTATGGGTCACCCCCTCAGCCAGATGAGCTATCTGGGCGCCCCAGATGAAAGCATTTTAATCACTGAGCTTTAAAGATGGACGCTTTATTAAAAAACAAAACAAAAAAACCTTTAGACAGGTACAGGGTAGCTGCCCCTGACCATGCTTACAGTCTTTAAGCTAAGCTCCACTAACCACATCCTGTCCAAAGCACTTGAACTATAGTGCAGAATCTTTGTCTCCTCCTTCGGGCAGTTAGAAATTAAAAAACAAAACAATGTTAATGTGTAATGCCTCACTGTTGATTGAGTTTATTTTTGGATCTATCTTCTGAACACTCAATTTCTTGTTTTACTTCTATCATACTTCTGTTGTCATCTCCATCTCAGTGGCTACAGTCCCTCTCCTCAATAGTACTTGCAAACAATTATTGCTAGTTAACAGAAGGGTCAATATATAATTGATGGAAGTCCATAGGCTGCATCTTGCATCCATTATTTTTAATTCCTCCTGAAGAAAAGACTGGCAAGTCTCCAAGGCTTTCTGAGTTATTTAATATAAAGTAGTGTGTGAGTCAAGTGTGAATTTATGGCATGTCAACAGGTTTACTACAATATCTTTAGAAATAACTTTCAATTTACATTTTACTCAATTGTATGCAGAACATTTAGAAGATTCTTTCTGTGAAAATGCCATGTGGTGTTTGGGTCGAGGCGGCCATGTTGATTTTTGGCCTGAAAACAGCAAAAATGTCAACTACGTTACAAAAGTCCTGCAATTATATATTGATCCAGAAAATCCTTTGCTAAAAATGCAGGAATGTCACCACAGACCATTTTAAAACTCTGCAAAAAACTGACAGATGTACCCGGTGCTGATAGATTTAATTAGCATCATGTGAACCTGTTTGGTTGGAATGTAACAGATACTCATTTGTATGTTAACGTCCTACACTTCAGGTTTAACACTCAAATATGAGATTGTTATCGATGTTGTCATCTCACTCTTCTGCAGCGAGGAAATTTCTAAATCAAAAATATGTTTTTAACTGTTTTACTAAAACCACAACAAAATTTGTCCAATTTTCATCAAGACAGAGTTTAAAACTCTTACTCTATAACTTAACAGGTCTTAACAAGCCAAGAGTTCTGTTTAACGTTCAAGTTTCATAGTTTATGTCAAATAAAAAGGACCAAAAACTTAGGAGAGACTGAGTTCTACAGTCTTTTGCTGCTATTATTGTAATAAGTGAATACATAGAAGCCTGGTGTCACTAATTGCTTTACAACTAATTGTGTGTGGAAGATGTGGAGAGCCGTCAGTCGATACCTAAGCTTCTGTTAGTGCTACGAGACAGACCAATTAAAAGCACCGTTTGCAATTCCCACACAATCTCTGAGACAATTAGAATCTTTCGATTAGTTACTTAAAAAGTCCCAAGGTCAAGTTAAACTCACATCCAACACTCTGCCTCTGCCGATAAAAGCGGTTAAATTGCAGCTTCCTATATGCAGTGTGTTGTAAATGTTAACAGGATGAGAAAACACTCCGCGAGGGAAATTGATTATCACATTAAACTGCATTCCCACTTCAAACAGCAGAAAGAGGTAATATTGTGGGAGAAAGTGTGTAATTAAAAGTCACTGAAACTCTTGAGTGTCTTCATTTAAAATCAGACGTGATGCAGCCACAGGCCTAAAGAGCTGTCAGCCATGATGAGGATGTTTAAACAGCTCGTTAGTTTAACATTTACACCAACATATTTGGTAGTCGGTGCTTGATTGAATTGTCAAAGTTAAATCTGGGCTCTAAAGTATGTTCTCTAGCGTTCGATAAACCTAATCAACGACAAGTTTATGGGTCAGTCAATTACGTAATGATCAACCTGGTTCTTCAGTGAGATAAGAAATGTAGATTCAACCAACGTGGTGGTATCAGCAGTGCTGAATAAGGGCTTCATTTGGATGGGGTTGATTGGGATCAGCAGTGTTTCAATTGAATTTTGAGGCTCGTGGTACCAAACCTGTGATTTGAGAGCTGTGACAGGTTTAATCAATTTGACTCAATTACTGTCCTGCCTGAAGAGATAATCTTGTTTGTTGCTTTTCCTCTCTGGCACAGTTCACACATTCTTTTTCCTTTTTCTATATAACTTCCTGGAAAAAGTCTTCAATCAAATCACTGTCTTGCTTAAATCATCCATTAAAGCATTACATACTATAATTGTGGCTGTGCATATTTGGTTAAATACAGCTAAATAATGATATGCATGGCAATCACTGTCAGACATGCTACAAAAACCACTGAGATACATGCTACAGGCAACAACAGTGCAGACAATCACATCCACTGAGCAACTGGCTTGTCAAATTGCAAAACCGAGGGTGATTTAAACTGAAGTGCTTTGATTATACTGTTATGATGAAAAGCCTCTAAACTGATTATTTGGTAAATGAGCTCCCACTTATCAGTTGCTTATATGCAACCAAATGTTTGCCGCTGGTTTTTATCGTACAAATTGTCCCTACCATTTAATACGCTGCCTTGTAGAAACTGGGACTTCAGAGATTTGAGAATGTCTTTGTAAAAATGTGAAAAAACGTACCTGGATTTGTTCGAACGGGACTTCAAAGCTAAAGGACTCGTTGTAGTAAGGGTTGAGGGTGTTCTTCTTGATTGTCGTCTTCTTCTTCTTCAGCCTCTTGCCGTTTTGCATCAGGTGGATCTTCACATATGGATCTACAGAAAAAGAGAAAAGGAAATTATTTTGCACATTGTTTGAAAGTTTATTTGGTCACTGTGTGTTGGTGGAACCATTGACTTTATTAGTTTGAAAAGTAAACGTAATATGAAGGCGCCTGAAGCCAGCATTCTTTCTACCAACCAACAGGGGGCGACTCCTCTGGCTGCAAAAAAAATGCTACATTGTATAGAAGCCTATGAGAAAAGGACTGGACTTGTCACTTGATTTATTACCACAGTAAACATTCTCCTAATGGGTTAAAGGTCTCAGGTGCGAGTTTCAAGAATCCTTTAAAATTGCACAATGTTGATTTTGTATGCAGGGAGTTGTCCACTTACGTTGGAGATTCGTAAGTAGGAACTCCGGCGAAAATGAAAGCAAAGCCGTTACGTGCATCATGATATTGATCAGATTTTCATGCATGTATGAGTCATTTTACAAGAAGATAACAGAATACTGTCACCGACTGATATTGTTGTGGATGTTGAGGTTTCAATGTTTATGTTCAGTTCTAGACTTACCTAATGTCATTGAATGTGACATGTTTAGTTAGCTCACCTCTGATTGGCTGAGAGTCACCAGTAGTGTGTGTGTTGAACGAGAGAGAGCTGGGAACGGCGGCTAATTCTGGAGCTAAGTTATGGGGTTTTTGTAGTTATTTTGGCGTTAGCTTGTGTGAAGGTTTAATAAACAACCCTCCTTCATCACAGAGGGTCGCTACAATATGTTACACTGTTTTTGCAACTTCATCGATGTTCGTCTGTGTTTTGCCCTGTTCCGAGTGTTTCATTTTGTCTAATTTCACTTCCATGGAGGTGGCTTTCCTTTTCTTCGAAGCATCAGAAGAGTCTGACTTACGCTTGGGAGCAGTAATGAAGCGCAAAAAGTTAGTGAATGTAGCACACAACCAGAGAATGTAAAGAAAGCCTGTAAAAGAAAGTTCTGACGTAACAACAAAACGCCGTATGTCGAAGATGTTGTAAACCGAGGACCCCCTGTAGTATGGTTCCATTTATAAGAAAACGAACAATAAAACAAGGCATGTTTTAGGACGGTGCAAACATGTGACTGATAGGTTCCTACAGCATGGATGTCCTTAGTGTCTCCAGGTTCCTAGTCAGATCTATAACAGTCATGTCCAATTTTAGAAGATGGCAACGACGTAATGCCAAAAGGTTTCAAACCAAAAGTTTATAATCCAATACCAAACACTGTTACGGACATAATATGAATTGAATTGGTTAAAAATGAAAGATAATAATAGAGACGATTGGAAAAATACAAAATATTGGATCCGATATTGGCAGATACCTGGTCGACCTCTAGTTCAGACTATACAGTGGGTTTATCAGAGTTTCCCATACGTCTGACAACTATGCAGGTGAAAGTGTAATTGCATACCAATTAACTACAGCATGTTCAAATTCCCCACAGAGCAAAAGGAAAGGTTTGCCGCTACTAGCCAGACCATATTGATATCATACAGTTTAAATAGGTCTCCAGAGCAGATGTTAGAAAACATTCCCATCCCAGACTTGTGTGTTTTCCTCACTCAGTTACCCTTCCCCATTCAAGAGGCTCATTGTCATCTGTCCGAATGCCATCTCAAGTGGCAGCCAAGTGGTCTGCTTCGTCCGCCATCATCCACTCTCTGCAATCAGGTAGAGAGCGCGTCGGACAACAGCAGACCACCCACCGCTTTCATTTATGACGCGATGCCACTCCTCCTGATTTGTTTACGTACTCCAAATTGTAATCAAAACCAAATTGGAGAAGAGGAGAGTTAGCATCTCGGTTCGGTTTTCGGGGGGAAAAACTGACATCAAGGCAGGGAGCAATCACCTTTTCAAACCGTGAAATGAAAACCATGTTTTTTTGGCTGTAATTGACCCATTAAAGGGACCAGGTGAGGCTGTTAATTTGCACATTCACAGAGAGCCTAATGAGTCCAAACTCTGGGCAGCTGAAGAATGTAAAATGTTCCACTGTAATTTTCAATGACACACAAAAGGGACTGGAAAGATGAAAAGAGACTCAATAATTACTGTGGTTGAGAGAATTTGCACTCTTCCTGTCCGTTCCCATTTTTTTTCCTCGCTGCATACAATCCATTACAGCTCAGAGATGGTTCCTGTAATTTATAAAGGGAGAAATGTGGGGTATATTTACACCTGTTACACGGAAATGGACATCTTGAGCGTCTATTCACCATTCCTGCAGTACACTGTTTTCCGGCCGAAAGTGCTCATCAACAAGTCGAGTCTGCTCGTCAAATTCAACAGGCTGATTGCACCAAGTCACATTTTCCTGTTGATTAGGGGGCAAAAAACCCACAAAAATAACCCACCGAATAACTGAGCTTCCAGTAGGCTTTTTCACATTTGCATTCATGTAAACATGAGCTCTGAGTATCCAGTGGTCTGTTCTACGACGAAGGCTTTGAGGTTGTTGACATAACTTTGGGTTTTTAGGAACTACAATGATGGTCTATTCTTACTGGGATACATTACTATGGTAACTGATGCTGAACACCTAAACTGGTTGAGATAACTGATAAAAGCATATTAAGCTATTATAGCTTCACTATTCTGAGAAGATCTGGTGGAGCAGATAGTTAAACATGAAGGAGAGTTTTTCCAATTGCAAGTGAGTTCAAAGTCATTTCAATGTTCTGTATGTCTTTGTAGAGTGATCTAATCCTAAAACAAACTGATTAAAACACTTATAGTCTACTAACTGACCTTTGCAGTAATCGGTTTGACGCTCTCTTCATATGGAACTGTATAGTTGTTTACTTTCCCCCTTTACATGCCATAAGAATGAGATAGAATGTGCGATTTCTGAAATTATCCTTCACATCAGCATCAAAATAGTATATTTCTATAAATTGATTGTTTATTTTGTGAGTGATTAGACTTTTTGTGAGTAGCACAAAAGAACGTCTGCATTTTGTTATATAATCTCATGATGCGTGATGATAATTAAGCATACTGAGGTCACATTTGCATAGTTTTCAGGTTTTTTTGCAGCTTTCTTTTCTGACTTTTGCTTCAGCATCTGTGTTGCTTTTAGCCTGTGTTTTATTTTGAAACATCTCATACTAGTTTTTTAGGATTATTTGTGTTCTTCTTGTAAGAAATATGGAACTCGAGATTGTCCACATTGCAGCTGGTCATCTGGTGCCACTGCCACTGCTTTTATGTAATAGACTCAGAAATCCTGGTTGACTAGCTGATAACTAGCTTGGCATAGTGTGTCTGTGGTTTTTAGGTTTTATGAAGCCAGATAACCAGAGATATTATGGGTATTACAACTGTCCAAAAGAGAGTAATTTTAGAATTTGTGGTTTCAAGTTGGTTGTTGATTTTTGTCGTCATTTCAAAAATTTTTGAATTTATCTGATCTTTAAAACTAATTGGAAGCACAATAAGTAAGATGTTAAGAAAAGTAAACGTACACCTTGTAAAATAAATGTTTGACTTACAATCTAACGCTGTTTTACAGAGTTCATTTGATGTAATATTAAACAAGTCGCAAGTCGCACACGGTAATTGTGACTTTTAAGTTGTATTTGTTTCATATTTGTTGCCATTATGGGACCCATCTAATGACAGAAAATTAACTTGAAAGACTTCTGGAATCCGTCTAATTAGAGACGCGTTTGTGAAACTTTGTGTATTTCTGAAATGTTTGTACGTATTTACTGTCAGTTTTCACGGTGTCGGCTGACTGAAGAGCAAATAAATGTTAAAAGACATCTGTATGATGCGTTGCCTTCATAATATCAGACCTGAGTAGATACAGGTACGGTAAGCTTGCTTCATAGTGGAGGCCACTGGTTTCTCGCAATCATGGAAACTCACTGAATGTGGTGGGTTGAGTGTTGCCTAAAAGAAAATTCTTGACTGTATAAACTGAATAGAAAAACATTCAAAACAATAAAATTCTTCACATTTCATGATGAACATATTCATATAAGCAGGATTAGTAGTGAAACTAGGCTGCTGAAAGTTCTGTTGCCACTTGTAAAGAATGCAAAATGATCCTTAATGTTCTCTGATTTCAATCACAAACTCTGTGAAGCTATAGGGAAAAATAATGAAGGCCACTTTAATGGTGTCATTTATCACTAAACACAACATGCTGCTTGACAAAAACAAATAACCACAATAATCTCAGAGATGCTAATGAGGCAGCGTCCCGCCTTAGGCGAACATTATCCCCCCCTCTAACTACTGAAGCTCAGAGCTGTGCACCGGCCTGAGTATGTAGTAAGACTCTGAATCTGAGCTTATAATTACTTGCTGAAACACCACTTGCTCTGATAAGCTGGATTTATCTCGGGATCCAATATGCACAAAGTCTTGATAATGCTTTAGGATTTCTGATCTGTGGGCTGCTGTGAGAGAAAGAACCCTCTGTTTTTAGGTGTGGGATTTCTAGCAATAGCAAATACTGAAAGAGCTTCTTTAATCTTTTATCCAATTTAGGCGGATAAGGACCCGACCGCACACTGGCAGGCTCGTCCACAGAGGCTGACATGAATATATAGAGAAAACAGCACAAACAGCGTCAGGGGGAGGAAAGCGGCAGAATAAATAGATGGCAGAGATGTGAGTGAAAAGGTAGCAGGCTTCTAATGGAGTGGGTGTCCATTATTACTCTCCCGCTGAGTTGAGCTGGAGTGCTGGGATGAGAAAAACATTGAAGGAGGGCTGTGTGCACGTGTGCAGGAAATGAATACATCTGGCAGTATCTAAATGGGAAGCTTATCTAGACTTACCTTGTATATTTTAAACAGCAGCATACGCCCTTCATGCACTGGGTTTATCAATCAGTTCCATGTCTTACATTCACAGTTTATACAACAAAGCAGCTAAACTTAAAATCTTACATTTCAAAGTGACTGTGGTATTCTGCAGTATTTCTGTAGTGAATCCTACAGATCAGATCATAATACTGCCACATTTATGCCCCTACAATATCTATATGAGTGTTGTTGTTTGTTTGTTTTTGCTAAATACAAAATTTGGGAAAAGGCAAAGGGCAAAGACAGTCTAGAAAACACATCTGTGAGATTTTTCCTTGTTGAATTATGTTAAAACAGAGCAATAGTACTAATTTCATGCTCATAAAGTCTTCCAGCATGGTTGTTTAAGAAATGAGAAGCTCCTCACTGCATCAGCTAGGGTTAAATACGTTGTTGCAGCTGAAACGTATTCATCACTGCAGTAATTATTCAATGAAAGGCTCTTACTTATGTGCTTAAGGAAATCCAAGTGGCGACTCTTCTTTTTGGACAGACGGTGTATTTTTGCATGCAGCTGCATATATCAAACTCATGTTACAACTGTGATTGCTACTGACTCTTGAACTGGTAACTGTGCCTGAATAAACACAATACAACAGCTGAATGGGATTATGCGAGATAACCCTTTCTCAGTCTGAAAAAAAGGAAACACCTGTGGCGCCACATCGCTGCTACCCAGCTGCCCTTATCTTTGTAGCCAGCAGATGAGAGTTTGGCATTATTGAGTTTCGGGAGGCTCGCCGTACCTCATATCCGGCCCATTTTGCTGTCTCATCCCAGACGGATGTAATCTCTCCCATTTTATGGATGAATGGCAGCGCTTGTGATGCAAGAGCGCTTCCTCACATATGTGTACAGCGCAGACGCTCGTCTTCGCTATCCTCAGGGTTACTCATCTGAGTCCTGGATCTCGGCCACAGTTTTATGAGGCGATGCACTATCAGTGGTCCATACATTTCCCCCAGGAGGCAAGACGCAGGTTTCTGAATAAGCGATGAGTTCTGAGCCAAATCAGCGGCAGAGTTAAGTAGAACTAATAAAGCTGTCTGATTTTAAAGTGGTCTGTATTTCAAGCTGTGAATAATTACCAGCTGGAACTCATCTGGATTATTTTGGTGAGGGTGGTGTCTATCAGAAGTGAAGCTACAACATCGAGTTAATTGCACAGATATAAAACATCAAACACAGAACTGTCTGCTTCCTTCAAATACTTCCGTGTTCACAGAGTGTGGCCACTATGCTTGCTGCCAGAGTTGTGCCAAATGAACACCAATACTAGCAGGGTTAAATATAGCCCGGCTGTCATCTTAGCTTTCCTCCCATCATTTTGAATTTGCCATGGTGGGTGCACCCAGGGGTGACTGTCGGTTTAGTTTTGCACACTCAGCTCAGCGCTGAAACATACACATTCCACACAAACACAAGTGTTTACAGTGAAGACTCGTCTCTGAGGTGCAAAAATCAGACGGCGGTCTTTGTCAGATTGTCTTGTGGTCTTGTTTGCACAATGAGAGTCCTTATTCTGCAAATATTTAGTAACTTACTGACTTATTATCATCATTGTTATCTACATCCTTGGTTTTTGTATATATTGGAGGAAAATTTTGAAGCAACTGGCAAATATTCAAATGACTTTTAAATTGTCTATACATCATCTTTAGGTGCTTTTCCACTAGCACCTACTTGGCTTGACTCAATTCAATTTAGGTCAGCTTCCATTACAATTGAGTACCACCTCATTGTGGGTGGAGCCACAAAACACTCACCGTCCTCAAACATAGTCTCGAGTAATCCAGTGGTGGGGTCGAAGCCACTCTCCCTCCCATTGCTCACTGGTCGGTGCCTGTAAATGGCGTCCATTTGGCTAAAGCCCTTCCAACACCTCCGGTTTGACCCACTCTGGCCATTGTGGTCTTTGATGGACCGATAGACCTTCTGATATACTTTCTCATTGCGAGTCGCACCGTCCAGCTCCCTCTGTTTTCTACCGAAGACAGGAAAGTCTCGACCTCTTCATTCACCCACAGAACAGGTCTCATGTGTCGTCACTCCCTGTCCAATCAGTGGCCTGCACTCTGTAGACGCCACATAATCGACTCGTCTCAGCTCGCTAAAATAGTACCTGATACCAGGTATTATGTCCTAATGGAAAACCTCACAAACTGAGTCGAGTGGAGCCGAGTAGGTGCCAGTGGAAAAGCGCCAATAATGACCCCTAATGTCTACTTAGTCACTGACTTAGAGAAAACCTCCCAGTCTGACCAGTCAGAGGAGCAAAACAAATAAACCCTCCAGCTGAGAAGCCTGATAGTGAGCCAGAGCGTCGGGTCGGGGCGGTGCAGCTTCATTACTGCTGACATGATGCCGGTGTGCTTTGATAACTTCCCCCACAGTTGGATATTACCTGGTTAGGTGCCTCTTCACCACCCAGTGGGACATCTTCAGAGGTACAAAGAGAGTGGGACAAAACACTTTGCTGTCACCACCTTTATAAGACCGTATGTCCTCATAGTGAGCTGCCTCCAGACACTTAGCCTTTGTGTCAGCCACACTTTTGAGTCGCACTCACCTTTGATGGCAGGGAAACCACACAGTGGCTGGAAACACTGTAAAACGCACCATTTTGAACAGATAATAAGATCATTTTCAAGGTGATACATCTGTGGGAGGTTGAAAGAGTTGTTGACTCAGGGATGACTTCGGCTGCTGAACCAGTTTCAGCTTTTAGAACTCACTTTGCAGTCTGTTTTGCAAAATTCTAAAATGCATCGCCCACCGGGGTTTCGCTTTTCTGAAATCTGATTGCCTGCAACTCGACATAATGGATATGTATTGTAACTGCACAAAGTGGAGCCGACTAAAGCGGGGAGTAACTTGACTGTAATGAGGCCGGGATTATTTTGAGACGACAACTAAAGAACATGGTGCATCACCGCAGTTAAGTAGCAGCAATCCTGACATCCACCGAACGTCAACTCAACAATTTGACAGTATTATGTCAAAGGTTTGTTTTTTGTGAGAAACTCAGCGTGGAGGCAGATAGGGAGCAAATCAAAAGAATTATTTCTGATTATACATTAGTTAATGATAATTCCCACATCTTCCTCTGTGACTATAATTAGGCATGGTAAACAGGATGACAATAGAGGAGAGGGCTGATCCCAGGCCGTCAATTACTTGTCCTCCTCCTTAAGCTCTGGATGAGCCGCCCTGTGGATGAGGCCTAATTATTGTTATTAGAGACCTGCCCATTATTTCATCCATCTGCTGCTGCACATTCAAGTCCATTCTCAGAGCAGAAAAGCAGCCACCACTAGCAAAAATCAAAACTTAAACTGCAATTTAGAGTATATATTCCATGAGACGTGCACTGTGTCGTCACCGTACGCTAATAATTCACCCTGAAAGCCACAGATGAGTGCACACAGATGAAACATGCTCCAATTAAATGTGACATACAGTGTATGGTGTCAAACTGTCTGCCTTTCCTGCCATTTCTCTTCTCTGGAAGAGAGAAACCTGGCCTTCAGAGCAAACAAATTCACACATTTTTCATACAGGCTAGTAGATGTGGCTGACAACTCAAAAATGTTGACAGTCCCTCGATGCAAATGGATACAGGTGAAAGTAAATGCTCGTACTACAAAATGTCAGCAGGGGAGAGTTTTCTGTTGTTGTTTTTTTTCTCTCAACCTAATGGCCGCTCGCACTGGTCTCATGGATGAAAGGGAGCTCTGAGCTTTTAATGTGCATCATGTTTACGCTTATATGGAGAAACTGAGCCGTCAAGCAAAAAGCAAGTGGGCCCAGGTGTATGGTAACAGCAGGAGAAAGAGTCGAGATGGGAGGGAAGAGTCCATAGTGGGGAATTTATAAATGAAACCACAGGAGAAGCAGGAGAGAACGGCTGCAGCTTATTGTGTGATTTTCAGTGTGTGGTAGGAGATACTGATCAAAAACTAGACAGTGACCAGTTCACAGTAACAAAGTGGTGTGTTGCTATAAAAATGGAGAAGAAAAGGCAATTAACAATAGAAAAGAGACAGACCATCATAACACTTAAAAATGTTGGTATTTCCTACAGAGAAATTGCGAATAAAGTCAAGGTGTCAGTGAGTACAGTTTTCTTCACCAACAAAAGGCACTGAGAAACTGCAGGCAATTCTGACAGGAAGAGATCTGGAAGACCCCAAACCACAACAAAATCAGAAGACAAGTTTCTGAGAGTCACAGGACAACAGCTTCAAGCACAACTTAATAGTGGTCGTAGTAAGACGTCTCAGTTTCAACTTGAAAATCTGCCTGAAACAACTTGAATTGTGGCCAGAATAACACAAAATCTGTCTAAAACAACGTAAAATGTGGCTGAAAATGACTAAACCTGTCCAAAATTACTTAGGGTTTTTCCAAAAATTATGTCAAATCTGTCTAAAACAGCTAAAAACCTTTTCGAAATGACTCAAAACTTGACCAAAACAGCTTCAACTTCGGCAAGAACTAAATAAATTGCGGCCAGAAAAACACACAATGTGTAGAAAACAACCTAAAACGTGGCTGAAATGACAAAACCTGTCCAAAACTACTAAAAAACTGTCAAAAAGCAACTTAAAATGTGGCCAAAATGACACAAAACCTGTCCAAAATGACTGAAATGTACCCAAAACAAGTAAAATGTGGCCAGAATAACATAAAAACATTTCAAAAATGTTTGAAAATGTATATAAAACAAGCTAAAATGTGGCTAAAATGACAAAACCTGAGCCACAAAAGAATCAGAAGACAAGTTTCTGTGAGTCAACAGCTTCAAGCACAGCTTAATAAGGGTCATAGTAAGAAGTCTCAGTTTCAAGTGTAAAGAGAAAACCTGGAGTTCCAAGTTTGACAGGTCGAGTTGCAGAAAGAAAGCCATTTCTAAGACGTCAGAATAAGAAAAAGAGGCTTGCCTGGACCATGAAACACTGCCAATGGACTACTGAAGACTGGAAGAAGGTATTATGGACTGAAGAATCAAAATTTGAAATCTCTGGTTCATTACACAGGTTTTTTGTATGTCGTCGGGTAAGAGAAAGGATGGTTGCTCAACGTGTGACATCAACTGTCAAACATGGAGGAGGAAGTATGATGGTCTGGGGCTGTTTTGCTGGATCTAGGGTTGGTGGATTGTACAGAGTGAGAGGAACCCTGAACCAAAACTGCAGCATTCTGCAGCGCCATGCAGAACCCTCTGGTATGTTCCTAGTTGGTTAGGGGTTCATCCTACAGCAAGATAATGACCCAAAACATCAAGCTACACCAGAACTGCCTTGGGACAAAGAAGAAGATGCTTGAAAACATGGAGTGGCAGCACAGTCTCCAGACTCAAACCCTATGGAACTGGTTTGGGATGAACTGGACAGAAGAGTGAAAGCAAAGCAACCTACAAGAACCAAACATTTATGGGAACTTCTGCAAGAGAGTTGGGAAGAACTTTCTGAAGAATATTATAATAATACGAGTGTGTTCAGTTGATATATCTGCCAAAGGTGGCTATTAAAGTGTTTTTTTATAACATCATTTGGTCTATGCTTTCATTTCAGAGTACAATGAGAAACTAAGATGCAGAATTTCCAATAAAAAAACTGGAAAAACTGGGGTGTTCTACAACTTTTGACGAGTAGTGTACCACAAAAAAAGTTGAAGAAATGAGTCTAATAAAGGAAGACTATATCCTCTATTCTCCCTAGTCCTATCTTCATGTGATTCGCTCTTATTAGGATTAAATTGCAGTGTTACAGTGTAAGTATATTTTTAAAAATGTGCACGTGTGGATTTTGCAATTTGCATCTGTGGCATCATCACGTTATCAAAATATCAGAAAAGAAATGGAAAAAAAATACAGAGGAACCTCAAAAGATGAGGATGATGAATAGAAGTTGGTGATGATGAAGGATTCAGCTCCAAAATTTCTAATTCTGTCTGAACTGTGAGGCACCAAAAGCTCTAAATGGGACTCTGATGTAGTGTAATTTTGAGAAACCATTTTGTAAAATCGATTTTTCTACATTATTCTTAGTGCATTAAATCACCAAAACTAGCAAAGATGATCTAAATGGAGGATCTCAGCTCTAAATGTAGTCTCTTTAAACTGCCAGCTCCCAAAGTATTAATTCAGTCTTCTAAAATCCTTAAAAGCAGCAAATAATCACATTTAGAATCTTCAAGTTCACGTTTTATCATCAAGAGAAAAGGTTCTTTTAGAGATTATTGCAGCCTGACAATAATTATAGAGCAATTTATAGGGTCTTTAAATGTCTAGATTTTCATCCATCAAACATTATCATCAGGAAAGTGTCTGATCAGACCTAAATTCTTGCAGCACTATTGAAATGACCTCCAACATGCAGTCAAAGTTATGAGGAATCTTCCTGCAACAAATGCTGATCAGGGAGTCAGTCTGGGATTAAATGAAGAGGCAGAAAACATAAACCATGCTTCCATGACTTTGTCTTGTTTGCATTTTGAAGGAATACATTTCAGTTTTGGAAAAAAAGTTTCTGTCTCAGAATGACTGATGACCTATGTCTGCTTTGTTTGTTGGCTTCACTTCTGGACAGCATCAAGGACGACCAACACTAGCTGATATTAGGAAAAAATACAAGTTGTGCAGTTGAAGATAATTTAAACACAAGACACTTGTGATCCCAGCAAGAAAGATGTGCACTCAATGAAGACCTCGGATACCTGACATATCAGTGTACACACCAGTGATTCCTCACACATCTCTGAGGGTCATCAGGTAGAAACCTCCCAGTGTTTCACCTGTTTAGTCCCACAACACCTCCAGGAGGCTGGGCGGTGAACTCTGGCATCCCAGGTTTCATATAATTGTTCAATGTTATACAATATGTTTTTTTGTCTTTTTTTGGAAGAGCCAACAAAGTTTCGATGCAGAAATGCAATGACAATAAATATCCTTAAATCCTTGAATCCTTGAGCTTAAATCCAGAGATGAACTGTGACGAGTTCTTCAAATCCTTGGAAAAATCTACCCACCAAGTACCTTTAAAAATCTGTGCATGATTGTTGAAACATTGGGGGTGTCTATTTAAATCACTTTGAACTGATAAACAGAAACTATTCATGACATTATTTTAAAGTATTTTTCAAATCACTCCTAACTTTTAATGCTTAAAACTTCCCCACAGTTGTGCTAGTTTGGGTTTAAAGTTGTGATGTGCAACACAGCTGCCTCTGCTACGCTCCTCTGCCCACGTTGTCGACATGCCCCCCAAAGGAAACATCCAGCTTTGCAAAACGAGATTCTTTTGTTTCCACCTCATAGGAAGACACTAAAACTTCACTTTGAGTGGAATCTGACAATGAGTCCCTGACTGCAGCCCCACAGTGGATTCAGCCGTGCCCCGGGACTGTGTTACAGATCGATCACGCTCCTTTTAGTCCCTAAATGAAACATCTGTTCCTCTTTAGCTGACGGAAACAGACTGACTCTGAGCTGTTTGTGTGTGTTCCACTCATGAACCTGTGGGCGTAGGACTTCCACCGCTCTCCTCCGGTTACCATGACATCAGATCCACCATTCAGACTTGACTGTATTGTGATAAATGTCATCTATTGATGTGAGTCCTACATGAGTGCAGTGTTGGAGGAACATCACAGCAGGGATGCGTTTCATTCTTTGTAGTCTCTTCTCAACATTTTGTGGTCATTAGTGCACATCACAAGCAATACTGTGTGTGTGTTTTTACACAACATTTGCAGTTTCAGATGATTTTTGAAGGAAAACCTGAGGCACGTCGAGTTATAAATGTAATCATGAGCAGTTATATGTATGGGTGGTTGTTAAGGAGGGAAAGATAGTGGTGGTGCAGCCAGGAGAGGGTCTGGAGTGCATGTACAATTACAGACAAAGGCTCGGTCAGAGGGAAATCAGCAGGCATACATTCACACCCTTCAGTTCTCCTCACCCGACAAGCCTCCCACGTCCATTTTCTTCAGGTTCTTGGCCTCCAGGATGACCACAGTCAGCTTGCCAGCGGTGGGAACGTATCGCAGGGAGAAGCAGATATCGCCCAGCTTCTCTTGCTGCGGAGACAGACGTTGCAGAGGTGAGAACAATTTAAACCGTGACTGCTAAATCCAAATTTACTGCACTGAGAAGAAAAAAAAATGTTCAGCCAAGCAAATGTGAAACTCCGCTTTGCCTTTTCAACACGACATACGGGGTTATGTCTTCTTCTTTCTGCTCTGCACAGACAAACAGAACGGCTTTTAATGTTCAAAGTAAGCGTGTGACTGCACAGGAAGTCGGCTGGTATTAAAGGTTAATGTACAGGACTCCGATACCAGGCCGTAAAGCTGTTTATGGTAATTACACCTTCCAGCGCGCAACAGGATGTATGTACAGTAAGGACAGAGACATTTACAGAAAGACAGTTTCTATAATTACTTTAAGTGCCTACATTTGCATGTGTAATGCTGTCTTATGTAAAATAGGTCCAGACAGACTGAAATACAGGATTCAGTGATCAGTGTAGAAATGTGAAGCAAGTTACGGGCAGAAATCATTTGGAATAAAATACAGAAACGAGGAACTCTGGTAAGGTTTTCCACCATCAGTGCGATTTGATTTCCTGATCAGTTCGACATGATTAAGGTGTGTGGATTGCATTTAAATCTCTACATGGTCCGACTTCACAACTATTAACCCCTTATTCTCCATCTCATCCCCTCAGATAAAAAAAAAAATCAATTACTGTAGAGCAGGGGTGTAAAACTCATTTTAGTTCAGGTTCCACATTCAGCCCAATTTGATCTCCAGTGAGCAGGATCAGTAAAATCACAGCATAACAACCTATAAATAACCACAACTCCAAATATTTTCCCTTTGTTTTGGTACAAAAAAGTACATTCTGAAAATGCTCACATTTAAGGAACTTTTTTTTTTTTAACAAAGCATCATGAAAAAACTGAAGTTTCTTATGAAAAATAAGTTCAATTTAATCAACATCGTGCCTCAATTTATCATTTACACATTACAACTTAGAGATCACAGAGTGACTACAAAGAAACACAACATTCAGTCACAGGTAACTGGAACTGAATTATATAGTATTTTATTTTATGATCGAAATGACAAAAGTCAGAAAAAAAGACAAAAAACAACAAAAACAAGACAAAATATTACAAAAATGAGACACAAAACGACAAAAAATGCAACAAACGAGATGCAAAAAAACAAAAAGAGACAAAAAAATGCACAAAAAAGTTACAAAACAACAGAAAAGCAGACAAACAACACAAGTGAGACAAAAAACCCCACAAAACAACAAAAATGATACACAAAGCAATGAATAAAGTGAAACAAAATCATAAAAACAAGACTAAAAACACAAGCGAGACAAAAAGGAAACACAAAAACAAGAAACAAAACGACAAAAACATGAGACAAAAAACAACAAAAACAAAATATTACAAAAATGAGACACAAAATGACGAAGGAACAATGAGCAATCTGGTATTTTACTTTATGGTCAAAACATCTTGTCAAGGTCTAGAAATTGCTTTAAATTTATAGTTTTACTAATTTACAATCTGCAGTTGATGTCTTCTCTCGCATGTTTGACACCTCTGCTGTAGAACAACCCTTACAGCTCAGTTAGCTTTTAGTTGCTTTAAAAAAAAACAGCTGCACAGCATGACATTTTTATTATATTTTACAAAGTCTTTTCTAGTGTCTTATCGCCCATTCTAATATTTTACTGGCTTTTTTTTAAGGGTTTTATTGCCTTTATAAAAATGATATTGCCTCTTCCAGTGTTTTACTTTCAGATTAAATTTTTAATAGTCTTTTAATGGGTTACTGTCTTTTCTAGCATTTTACTTTCTGTTCTTTTAGTTTTTTAAATGTTTTATTGTTGCTACATTTTTCAAATTAAAGGTGTAGAGTATATACTGCTAAAAGTATGAGGTATTCTGATGAAGTCAGTGTTGTATATGGACACTGGTGTTGGACAGTGTTTTTATTTACCAGCTGTGCAGGACATATGGACACGACAATAAAAATTAATAAGATGAATGGAAACCAATTTTTTGAGACAAATCTGCAAGCACAAATACTTTGTAATGTATTGTATATTTGAAACAGTCCAGTGATGCAGACAAGCTGTTGAGTACGTTAGTCATCATGTGAGCCAGCTGTCTGCTGTTCTGTTGTATAAATGGACAAAAACGAGGACAAAAACACTGCTCTCTTATTTAACTGTGGAGTTTGTCCAAATTAGGAAAGTGAGCTGTAGCAGGTTTATTAATGTCATTTGTTTTATGGTAACGATGAAAGGACCTGTTCCAAAAATTAAGTGCATTTACAAAAAACAAACTAACTGTACACGAGTCTTTGTATGTTTTCAGTCTTCTACTATGGATTTGGTCTCTTGTTTTGGTTTGGATGTTTCTAATTTTGGCCCCCACTTGTTCGTCTCTCATCACGGTGCTGAAAAAGCTTGCAATCACTTCACTGGTTCTCACAAATCACCACCACAACACAGCCCCTTTAACACACTGGACAGACAACCTTTCATATTCTAGCCATATACTCTTTTTTTAACATGAGAAGCAGACACAGTCAGTAGCTCCCTCTGGGGTCACACCTGCTTTAAGTGCAGCCATTTTGAAAAGAGTTTCTAAATCAAAGGATCTGAATATTGACCTTTGGGTTATTTCATGGTGCAGAATCAGTTGGAAATGGCTGCAGTGTGTTAAGCCCCCCCCCTACTCATTTCATTTGTCATCCACTATCCAGGCTTGTAGTTGCTTTAAAACACCAAAGACTAAATAGTCTTTGATGGCAAGAGGTGGGTTTTAATCAACACGAATGCACGCCCCCCCGTAGGCTCGCAAAAGAAGGAGCGACAGTTAATTATGCCTGTCAAGAGCAGTGACCAGGCTCTTTAATGCTTCCTTTGAACTGTAAAAGGCCAACTGCTGCTTCTCCAACTTAAAGGGCATTTTCAGCACTTTGCTACTTCATATTTGACCTTAAAAGTAAAGAGGGTTGTGTATAGGTGGGGTATTAAATCCTTTTACAGAGCTCACTGCGAAAAGATTTATACCTGACAGAGCGGCTCTGTCTTTGGACTGATACACTCGAGTCATTACTGAGTTTTCCGTGCTTTATATCAACTTAAAACTGGCGGCCCTCATCCGTTCTGGCTTCTTCCCTCTTGAAATAAATCACCATCTACTTATGAACCCTTAATCGGACATGTCTATGGGTTGTGGGCTGCTCAGCCAGACAATCATTTTTGATTTATTTCAATATTTTAAGTAAGAGGTAAGAGCACCCAAAAATTCCTGAAAGAGACAATCTGGAAAGTTACCGATTTCTAGCAGAGGTTATATTTGCTTGTGAGGCGTATTGTGGCGCCTTTTAAGGAGCAGACTATTAACTGGAATATTAGTTTCATGTCTGAATGGAGACCTACGTGTTACAAACTGTCTGTGTTTCTCTTGATGTTCTTAAAAGGCAGTAAACGCCCCAAAAATGCAGGATGTACGCATACTTTTTTTAATAAAAAAAATTCAATATCAGAAATTGAAGATCATATTCAACATTACAAAAGTTACTGTGTAAAAACTTTTATTTAATAAAAATGCATCTTAAAAGAGCATTTCCTATTTCAGTGCCAGGCGTACTGCACAAATATTGACCAAACTGTCAAAAATGAACACTGTTAAAGGAGGCCATCCACACTGGCATCCTAGATTCTTCCTTGTTGGACCCACAGAAAACCTACCCAGGAATTAGTCTGATCCTTAGACCCTGTGAGCATTTACAGCCCCATCTTTATTCCAGATCTGGACCATATGCAGCACCTAACCTTTGTTCTAAAACTACCGACTACTGAGAAAGTTAGTGTGGAGTATCAATGTCAGAGATACTGGCCCTGTGTTCACTCGGTATCGGATTGATACCAAATCTTGTTCAGGTTTTTGACCTATAGCATTAAGGAACAGCATGGATGCAGAAATGCTTGTTTTGTTCTTTAATGCTGCTTTATGCAGAAAACAGCTTTTGGTTTATTATTACTCCAGTGCTTGACTTGGTTTCCACATTTATGGAATTTGACTGAACTGTTGTCTTGATTTCATTCATTCTATTAAGTCTTTATGCCCTTTGTCGCTTCTTTAGGTCACTGATCAGTTTTAAATTTTACTAAAAACATAGTTTTACATGCTGGCTATTCCAGATCGGGTCCTTTGACAAGTTTCATCTGGGTGCACAGTCCTAACAACTACCCTTGTCAGAAAGATATCTTACTTGCGATCCAGTTATCTCAGTGAACAGCTCAGGTCACAACAGACTCATTAGAACATTCTGGTAATAAACATAACTTTCTATCAGTTTGAAGGTGAAGAGCAGCAGTTTCCATGGTCCACCTCTGTCACAGCTTCTCTATATTGAGTCTGAGCCCTGCGAGGCGTCACTCAAACCTTGCGTAAAATTGTCAGGTGCAGCCGTGCAACCAGACGCTAAGAAAGTATAAGATGCCCTTCCACTCAAACAACACCAGCAAACCATTCTACGCTGCTATAATTAACCTTTAAATCAACTCGCCGCAATGCTAAAAATAAGGTTGGCAACATGTGCGATATGCCATGACATTTACCATGAAAATTGAATCTCCTGAACTGGTGCCTGGAAAGTCACACTTCTATTAATTGAAGGGGAAGTGTGGACATGTCATTAAGTGACATTTCCAGGAAAGATGGATTACATCGGCCACGGCGGCACATTTGTGGTTCCAGCACAAATAACTTGCAGAACACAATACAGCAATCACGATATCATTTCTGGAAGAAAAATGCTCTTATTATGGAAACAGCAGCTACTAGATGTACAAATCTCTGCTTTGGAATGAGACAGGTGTCAGGAAATCATTTCAGACCTTTTTATTATACATTTTGTAAGGTTCAATTAAACTTAAACTCTTACCTCCTCCTTCTCAGCGCTCTGGAGATCCCGCCACTCCTCTGTTATGTGGCTGAAGTCCACCTTGTTCATGGGCACCTTGATGTCACCGATGGCGTCATGTTTGGAGAAGCGGTCAAAATCGTACACCGTCATCACCAGCGTCTTCCCACCAAGCTCTACGTAGGGGACCTGAAGAACAAAGAGTTTCATTAGAAAGAGAAAAAACAGCTCTTCTAATGACACTTGAATTTTTTTTTTTTTGGGCCTTTCGTTGCCTTTGTTAGACAGATATAGTTTAGTGACAGACAGGAAAGCAGGTAGAAGAACGGGGAAAGACATGCAGTAAAGAGCCGAGAGGTGGAATCGAACTACAATTTCATTTACAATTCTACAATTTCATTTAGCAGATGCTTTTGTCCAAAGCGACGCACAACACAAGCAAGAATTCAGACATAGGGAAAAACCTGTAGTAAGTGCAAAAGGGGCTTCAAGTACGATTGATCAAAGGTGTTGCTATCAAGTTGCAGAAGAATTGCTAACCCCCCCCCCTTTTGTTTTCCCAACTTTGTCAGCGCTAAATAAGTGCTGGGTTTTGGACCACCTCACTTATTCTAGCCCTAAGGTGGAGTCAAATTAAGTGCCTGGGTGTTCTCTGAACAATTGAGTCTTCAATTGTCTCTTAAAAGTAGAAAGGGACTCAGCAGAACACACAAAGTTTGGTTGTTCCACCATTTGGGAACAACAGAGGAGAAGAGTCTGGCTAGAGATATGGAGCCGTGCTGGGCTGGAACCACCAGGCATCTCTCACATGCAGAGTGAAGTGGGCATGAAGGGGAGTAGACCTGGATCAGGGAATCCAGGTAGGCTGGGGCCGTTCTTGTAAATGTTTTGTAAGCCAGGAGGAGAGTTCAGAATTTGATTCTGGCTGAACTGAGTCGAGGACTATAGCACCCAGGGCTGTACGCTTAGCTTTTTCACTAGGAGCACAGGTGCTCCTAAATGAAAAAATTTAGGAGCACAGAAAAAAATTTAGGAGCACTATGAATTTTCACTATGAATCGCACAATTTTATTATTAATATTCACACAACAAGCCAAGCAGTAGGCTCAGTTATTTAACACAGAGAACATCCCTGTCCTAGCCTAGCCGCGCTAGACAACCCACAGCAACGAATTTAATTCTCTGCCAGGGAGGGTCTAGTTACCCTCCATAAGGCTCGAGGCTGGATTCTCCTAAAACTCACCATGAAGTGTAGAGTCAGAAGGCGGGCGTAACGAAGTGACGACAGAGGCGCGACGATTCTGACAGAAACAACCGGCGCACAATAAACAGTTATCTTTCGATTCGGCTTTGGCCACAGCCCTTAAAGATTTGAAGCTAAAATTCAACTTGAAAGATAAACAAAGGACGGCACGGAAGTGTTTCATTGAGAAGAAAGACGTATTTGGACTTATGCCGACGGGATATGGCAAATCCTTAATATACCAGTTGGCTCCGCTGGTTGGGAAGCTAATGGGACTTAGCCACACAATCCGCCGGTGCTCTCGGAACTACGTCAGCCTATTCGTTGCGTTGATTGGTTGTATACCTACCCAGTTGCTGCAGAGGGATTTGATAGACAACCTTTTAGCCCGCCTCCCTCCCTGTCGAGCTTCCCTAGACCCTTGTGCCGTCAGAAACATGGGGTTAGCATGGCTAGGCTATCCCGTCCCACATCTTTTTGTATTCAAGTCGCCTGGCACGCTTGGCTGAGTTCATCCAGCGATCCACAGCAGGACTTGGATCAAAGTCCTCCAGCCATGGCCCCTCCAAGCTGATCCTCATGAGGTCTTCAGTGGTGGTCAAATAAATGGATGCAGTTCTAACAGTGACATTGCACAAACAAAGCTTCTCCCACAAAATAGATTATCATCCCTCACCAGTGTCAGATACAACAGCTTCATTGGTCCTCAGGACTTTGTGAACTAATAAACCAATGTATTTTTTACAGATGGACATCTATACTACATCCGTCACAAGGAAACACCGAAGCCCATGTAGAGAGGTAGAGAGAGAGAGAGAGAGAGAGAGAATTATTGATTTTGTTCTCACAAAAGAAAAAACTTTCACCAATATGGCTTCCTTTCATTTGGAGTGTGATTGGTCTACTGACTTCTTTCTTTTGTCATATTTTCCATTATCACTCAGATGGCATTGTGTTACATTTTTCCAATTTCCAAGCAAAAAACTCGGTGGAAGACATCATGTACACAAGACCTTATACAACAGCAGCAGAGGTACAGATGTAGCTGAGAAAGTGTGGAGGTTGTGACTTCTTGGATCCCCAAAACAATAAGGGGAGTCAGATTTTGTTAAGTGGCCCAATAAATTTTGACTCCAGATTTGATTTCATAACTCAATCTGCATATTTCTGTTAAAGTCCTACTTTTGAAATAGTCTCTCTGTTCTTAATCTGCCATACTGTGATCATTTAGCCCCTTATATATTATTCTGTTCCTACAGACTGTAATTTACTTTTTTTTTTTAAAAAACAAACAAAAAAAACTTTTGTGATTTGGTGTTTTAGCTGTTGTAGCAAATAATTTCCCAGGTGTGGGATAAATAATTTCAATTCTATTATATTGTTAACTGGCCCAATAAAAATAACAACAATTACAAATGACTTTATACTTAAGAACTATACTTATATTAAAGACTTTATACATAAATACCAGACATATTTTGATGCCATATCTTGCGTTCTTAGGGGAGTCTGATTATAGGTGCGGCATGCATAGATTGGGTTAACTGACGACAATTTTAGTTCAGTTATTACTTTATGGTATTTAAACTTTTTTACATGCTTAATTTAGTGTCATTTGCATTGTTATAATTTAGACAGACACAGTATTTGGTTATTTCAAGTTAATGTGTTCATAAAAGCTAAAGACAAAAATAGGAGCCTGTCGCTTTAAGAAAGTGCGCCGGTCTGTGTGACGCTCGGTACTGTGTGGGGGAGACGAGAGTCGAGAGGAGCTCACGGTTTTTCTGACCATGTCGTGTTGTAGCGTGCGGATGTGAAAAAAAGTTGTTGAAGAAGAAGGTGTAGGCTATGACTTTTAGTTTGATCCACTTTGTGTGGATTTATTTTAGGAGCAAATGCGAATGATAGGGTTGACATCTGTACTCGCACGTGTGCTCCCTTTTTATTTTTTCTACTCGCACCAATAGGCGCATATGCGAGTGAAACGCTCGCACTGTACAGCCCTGATAGCACCTGTTCACGGCTCACCTGCTCAACCAGCTGAGCTATGACACTTGATTTCAACCAGTTTGGGGAAAGAGATGTGCACAAAAGCAAAAGGAGCATTCAACTAATCTCAACTTTGAGGTGACGTGACTGAGCCGGCTACCAATGGGACTGAAAGATACTGTTACCTGAAAAAAGGAAGACAATTTAGAACGGGCCAACTGCTTATTAGGAACACTTGTGCGATGTAATTCCATGCTGGGCTGTAACAATATAACCTTTGTCAAGTTTATATCTGGACTTGTTGACTTTAATTTGATATTAATCGGTCCTTGACTTTCTGCTTCGCATCTATTCTAAAGCTAATTACATGTCAAGCAGTCGGACGTGTGCGTTTTTGGAGTGGGTGAGGAACGTAATTGTTTCCAAGTCATTCACTTCCATCCTACCTCTTCTCTGACAGACGCTGACTTGTATTCCTTGTTTGCCTTCAGACTTATTAAACAGAAATAACTTGTTGCAATACAAAACAAGAGTGACGGGGCGATAAGGCTCCCTGCTTCGTTCTTGACATTATCTCACAGAAACATCCCTTCTTCTTGAAGGTGTCACTGCCGATTATAATCATATGTCCTGCTTTTTTCCATAACACCTCACAGATTTGGAAGTAAATATTACACAAAAAACAACCAAATAAATCCCAGTGGATACCACATCCCATTATGCTTAAGTTACACCAAACACCTGGGCTCCGAGCTGATGGGTGAATAACAAAACTTTCCTCACTAGCGAGCAACAGCCACGCATCCATTACAACCAAAGCACAGCCAGAGTGTAGCGGTGCATCTGCCTGTGTTAATCCCAGTCACATCCAGCCTCAGTGTGTGCGTTTGTGTAACTGTGTGTGTGAGAGATATTCTGTCAGGAGCTTGTTAATGTGCCAGCTGGTTGCTGTCTCCACAACTTCCCAGTATTCGAGGCCGCATGCAAATCAGATTGTCAGCAGAAGCGAAAGATCTCCGGCTACAAATGTTTTTGAGCATTCAGTGGACGAAGATGAGATTTAATGCGAGTCGTACCTTGAAGGTGAACTGCTCATTGAAGACGGGGTTGAGGGTCTTCCTGTGGACCTTGGTCTCGAATTTCTTCTTCTTGTCGGGCAGCAGGTAGACCTTAACGTATGGGTCGGAGGTGCCGCCCATGTCCATAGCTGGCAGCTCGGCCGCCTGAATGATCCCCACCATGAGCTGAGAAGAGTAAGAGGAAGGGTAGAATAGTGAGGATGGGCAAGTCAGAGAATCAGAATAACGAGAACTTCCACTGTCATCCCACCAAAATCCTTTTAGAGAAATGATTGAAATGATTTGGCTTAAGACATGCAGCTCCAAGACCTTAAAAGCCTTGATTTTTCAACTTCATTTCAGCCTTTAATATCAAAAGCAATCAGTCCTTCATAACGGTGCCTAAAGTGTCATTTTGCCGGAGATATTGCTCTAATATAAGAGAGTTATGTCGGCCGTATGTGTCAGCGGCTGAAGAGTTCGTAAAGGTCAGGAAGTGCCAGACTAGCAATGAGAGGACTGTTTTTCTTCACATAAGGCTGATAATTGATAACCACAATGGGGGGCCCGGGAGGCTGATTGACCTGCCAGTCAGAGCCTCTACTCAAAGGCCTCTCAGGAGGTCCGGCCAGTCAGTCAATCAACTTCCTATCAGGCAGCCATCAAGCGGCAATCTGGAGGCCGACCAGGGCACTCAGCCATGGAGCTACAGCTGTCTGCAGCTCCATCAGTTCATTGTGTGGAGCTGCCAGTGATGTGGAGGCAAATAAGCATGGAGGGGAGCAATGACCTCCAGTTGGTAATCGACATAAGGCCAATAACTCCAAATGGGAAAGAAAAATCAATTGTAGGGATGAGATGGAAAAAATCTGGATTCATTGATGGTTTTTTTTTTAAACGCTTCAGTTTAAAATAGTATGCAATTACTGTGAGACCTTAAATCGTCGGTCAAGTTAATGTGAGGGGAAGAAAAAAAAGCATGTAGCCCAATTAGATGTTGGTCGGTTGTGAAGTGGAAGAGCTATTTTGGATGCAAGCGGTTCCAGAAATAAAGGCTGTATTCATCCGATGATGAATTAGTAAATGCTCAGTGAATCACAGTTGGAGCATTTCTACAGCTTGGATCAGTCTGATACTGTCTTACAAACAACCCCTCATCCAAATTATTAGCAACAGTTTCACAAAATATCTTGATACAAAGTTGAAAGGACAAGCCTGTATTCATAAACTTTTCATCAGCTAGGTCTTCCAGTGTGCATTTTGATGAGGAATATTCTTAAAATTCTGTCATGACAGCTATGAGGCAGCCAAGAGCTAAAGAGAAGTCTCAAAACACAACCTGCAATTTAAATCTCAAACTAAAATTCGGTCTCATTTTGTGTGGCACCAAAGTTTGGTAACAACTGCAGCCACAAAGCCTTTTGAATTCCAATCAGCTTCAATATGCGCCGTTAACTAGCTTCTTTATAGCGGTAGCATAGCAATAATGCCAGATATGAGTAAGTAGATGTGTCCGCAATGCCAAAGTAATGGGCAAAACACATTTTTTTTCCCCCATAAAAATAATTAATTCATGCCTAAAAATGGCTTAGATATAACTCTACGCTGTTGACTTATTTAGAGTGTGCAGATATCTGAAGATCATGGAGTAATTCAGGGTTATATGTTGGAAGTATAAGGCAATTCTGAAGACTGAGAAGCGTCTTCCACCATTAAAAAAAGAACACTTTATGGATGTGTTAGAAGGAAAAAAAATTAGATTTTCAGAACAGGGGTCTTTAAAACATAAACCTACAGGATCATGGCATAATCCTTGAGATTCCACATTTCTGTGCTCAGGTCTACATAGCAACTAAAGCCCTTCTGACAACACAACCTTCTTCATAGTCCAATGACCTTTTAGCTTTCTAGCTCTGATACTGACACCAACAGCTACTGTAGCTTTAAAAACTGTGTCCGCCTGCCTCCACACATTAACGTGTAGCTCGACTAATGAGATTATTTCTGCAGCTTTTACCCTGAGATGTTTACATATCTGCAAGTCCAATGAGCAAAAATGCTCGGCTCTTGTTCGCACTTAATATGCAGAAGGTGATTTGTTATTTTCTAACGGGGGACTTCACTAGATGCTCTCAAACCACCAATCAACTCAGACAGGGGAGATGGCAGCTTAACAAGGGGGTGTGGTTCAGTCATTTTGCTACCAAGTGGGGTGGCATCCTGACTCAAATCATCCACTGTTATATGCTACATTCTGATATATTTCTTTATTGATCAGTCATTTGAGTTTAAGTGAGTTTGTCTGTGTGTGTGTGGCAAAATACATCACACACCGACAGATAGATAAAAACATAGTGGTGCAGGTTTCATTTCTCCTGCTCCATCTGTGTCATTACTGGGTGCGTTTTTGAACAAGATGTTGGTGAGATTCCAGTAGGTAAAGGTTGTCATGGGATGATGAGTGTGAATGGAACAGAAATACAACATGTGATCACACACATTAACAAGAAAAGCACTACACAGAGCGCAGGACTCCTCCAAGCCTGTTCATTCCTCAATATGGCATTGTCAGAAATGCAGTTTTTATTAATTTTGTCTCAGAAATGCAGCATTTGTTTATTAGTTGTTGATGATCAGAAATATAGATGTACCCACAAACTAAACAACCATGCGCTGAGCACAAATGTGTGTTATGCATGTGTACATTATGTACGGTGGTCTAAATATGTAGCGGACGGCAAGAATTGATGGGACTTGGAAACACTCCCGCAATTTAATCAGTTGATCCTTGTATGATTTCCAACAGAGAAGTCCCGATAAGTCTGCAGCGGTCGATTTGTAGTAGGATCACAATCATGTGATCATTAGCCGGCAACTGACGTAGCGTTCACTTGTCATAATTAAGCCTCGTTTTCCACACGAACGTGACACACAAAAATGAGATGACTAGAAATCCGCTTGAGAAAACGTGTGTGGTTTTATACTCCATGCGGTGTCTGTTCCCGAACTGCGGGAGGCAGTGTATCAAAAACACACGTCTAAAACAGTACTAACATAAAAGAGAAGAAGTTTGCCATCGTTTACACCACTTACAATATGGCATTTTATTGAATAGTTGCATTTCAGTGCCACAAATTGTTCATAACCTGGTTATCACGGTGATCTCTGTGTGATGAATCATATAAATGCCTGTATTTCTGAACTTCTGCTGCTAGGGTCTCTCATTCTTCCGCCAGTTTTCCATGTGTCTCTGTCCACGTTCAGAAAAATTTGGAGGTGCACGACACAGAAATTTTCCACTTGAGAAGGGCCATATAAAGGCTGGGTTATGCTTTCTGCACGAAGGAGCCGGGCAGAAATGAGACGCTTGAAAATCCACTCGAGAGAATGCGTGTGGCGGTGTCTGCTCCCAAACTGCAGGGGGCAGTGTATCGCAAACACACGTCTACCTGGTCTATTCTAGTACTAGACTAGAAGAAGATTGCCATTGTTTACACCACTTACAACATGGCATTTTACCAAATAGTTCCATTTCAACAGTTAATTTTTGTGACGAATCGTATAAATGCCTGTATTTCTGAACTTCTGCTGCTAGGAGCTCCTGTTCTTCTGCCAGTTTTCCACGCATCTCCGTCCACGTTATTAGAAAAATTTGGAGGTGGATGACGGGGAAATTTTCTGTTTGAGAGGGGCCATGTGAGGGGGTGTGGCTGCTAAAATGACATAATTCATCCGTACGAAGCTGCATGGACCCTTGCAGACTTTTTAAGCATAAAACAAGGTTTACAGTGACGATGATATGGAAATCTTTAACAAATCCATGGATCCAGACTATAAGCTGCATCACTGCCAAAATCTAATGAGGTGGTCCTCGTGTCATTTCTGACCTTCCCTGAAAATTTCATCCAAACCTGTTTTTGACTAATGTTGCACACAGACGGAACAACAGACGGACAGATGTCGATAACAAACATCACACATGACAGAAGTGAAAACACGAATACATCAAAGGGAAGCATGGAGTGTCTTAACTTTTCACCAGGTTATGCACAACATTTTTATTGCATTACCAAACGCACAGTGGATCACTTTCACATAAATATTAATTGTAGCTGCCTGCATCTTATCAGGTTTTCTCACTGTGACACGGTTACACACCTTCGATGGTCCATAAAAGAATTACAATTACACTCGCTGTCATTTACCTTAACTTAAATGGAACCATGTTGTGCACGGTGGTGCTGTGAAGCGGCATTTGGATTTTAAGTGTGGCAATTTATCCTTGCATGCTGCCCTCCTGATTTCCATCCATCCATCAGCACAGTCAGTGGGAGACACAGCGTGTCACAGCGTCTTTACTGGGAGAGGCACTGATGCTTGAGAGCAGATAAGAGCAGGACGTGGCTGGAAATGTCGATATGCACATTGCTGCTCCAGCTAATTGTGGCTTTTCTGATTCTGGGTGACGCTTATGTCTTCACAATATAGACCATAATATATATAAAAAACCCACTGTTTAAAATCAGAACATGCAGAATTATGGTTGTAGATTTATGTCTAAAGGAGGACATTTTTGTATCAGTTACAATAAGTGGATGTTTTGGACCTATATCGTAATCCGTTGTAATTCTGCAGCTGATACTATTTTGATTTTTCAGTTTTACTGTTTATACACTGCATAGATGGCACTTTAAAGTTACTCTTCAGTCATGGATTAAAATGCTAAAAACTCAACTCTGTGTATCAAAGTCAAATATGTAGCTCAAACTAAAGTTGTTTTGAGCATAAATTTCATTGTTGTTTTGCCATTTTGTCTTTTTTTTATTTTTTTTGCAATATTGTCTTTTTTTGTGTTATTTTTGTTGTTTGTCTCACATTTTTGTCATTTTGTCTTTCCTTTCTGTCTTGCTTGTGTTTTTTGTCTTATTTTGTCATTTTGGGTTTTGCTTCATTCATTGTTTTGTGTATCAATTTTGTCGTTTTGTGGATTTTTGTCTCGCTTATGTTGTTAGTCTATACTTTTGTCTCTCATTTTTGTAGTTGTCTATGTAATTTGTACAGCTGTGTGAAGTGTTCTCTGGTGCAGTTATTATCATAGTGTTCACTGCTCTTTTCACCAATGATGTCTTTCAGCATACAAAAAAAAACACCTTACAAACATGATAACAAGGTAAAGAAAAAAGATTTTAATAAGGACGTGAAGCGGCGTACACAGAGCTACAATTAATGGTCAACATATTACGGCAAAAGGGAACTGATTTAAGACCCTTTCATTGGTTTAAAAAGCTCTTAACAGTCTTGGTCCTACCCAGTTATTGGAGTTGCATTCATTCTGTGAGCCCCCGAGAAGCCTCGGTTCAACTGGTAGTGGCCTTTTAATTAAAAACAAAAGTCAGAACAAAAACCCACCACGAGGCAGCCTTCTATTACCAAAGGATCTGATTGCAGCAGAGAGTGTTGATATTTTTACACAAGACCCTCATTTCTAGTGTGGCTTTTGCTAGATTTGATTCAGCTAATGAATGAATTGACATAACATTTTTTTTCTTTACATATTTTGCGTTTATAATTCTGCTTCTGGTTGCAGTTATTCATGTTAGTGTTTGGGCAGTTATTGACTTGTTCATTTACGACATAATGGTATTGTAGGGCATTGCTTTTGTTCAGTAAAGCACTTAGTGTTTCATTTCATTTGAATGAAAAGTGCTACACAAAGACTGTCTGATTGATTAATTAAAACAATTATCATCAATTAAACAACAGATCGTGCTTTTGCTTCTTCATTTTGTCTGTCAAAATATTGCTTACCAAATCCAAAACACGATACATATTCACAGTGATTAAAAGAAAGAACAGGAACATGCACACTGAGAGGCTGACTTGAATGATTAATCACAGATCCAGATAGTTTTTTTGTCTATTTGTTTCTACATAATTAGATTTAAAGCTGTAAACACCCGTCAAAGCATCGCACCTTTGAGAGTAAAAAGCAGAAACAACGGCAGCTGTGTGTGTGTTTGCACATCTGTGTGGGTTTTTCTGTTTAACTCAGATCTGCTGGTATTAACTCTCCTTCTATTTGTGTGCTGCTCTTCAGTCCAGCGAGCAGCATGATGACCAGAATGGGCGCAGGACGGTGATTCAGCTGTTGGCGGCTCGTCTTGGAGGGCTTTGTCCCAGCACATCATGGCTCTAATGTGACTCCACACACATGTACACACACTTCAAAAGAACGCAACAAAGATTGGACTTCCTGGCTAGGGCCTGTCGATTGTAGCCCTTTTCAAAATAATCATCATCAGCTGGAGTTTTGCAGATTAAACGCAGATATATTCTTAATTTCTCATAAAACACTAAATGCTGTTTAGTGTCGGAGTTGTGCAGAATGACATTCTTGCTCTGTTTGTCCAAAACATGGAGCTCTGACTCCATTCAATCCTCAGTAACGTACAGGAGGAAGGTACAGACACGTAACTTTACAGGAGTGGACTGATCTGACAGGTAAGTTTATAACAACGTTGTGAAATTAGCAATGACTCAACATGTCTCCTGTTTCAGTTTAACTCTTTTTGTCGTCATGACGAGTGATGCGTGCTTCTTTGCGTCGGTCATGCTTTTAATTTACATTGTATTGCTAAGTTGTGCTAACCTAGCTTGAGTTACTCCTTGGCTGTGTCCGAAATCGCACACTAACGTACTACTCATACTAAATGTGACGTCAAGATAAGTACGTAGTGCGTTCACATTGGATAGTATGAAAAGACTGAGTACGCGAGAAATACCCGGATGTATACTATATCCGGAAAAATTTTAAGTATGCGCGGTGACCACACTAGTCATACTTAACCGCCCCATAATGCTTTGCGAGCTATCCACCGAAATGCAAGCCTCCGCGGGATATGTGGCCGGACCGCGGCAATTTTTATTTTATTTTATGTGGTTAAGTAGTCATCCTAATCACCCCACAGATTTGAGAAATAGGCGTTTTCTGACCAACGTTTTAAACTTGTCAGACGTCTCACAACGTGCTACTGAATGCTAGCAGCTAGTTGCAGCAGCTCGCTTTGCATACAGAACAAGTAGCAGCTACCTCGAGTAGCCTGCAGCTACAACTGAAACGATTCGCATAATCTGGCTAATAACTGCATGAGGAGTGCCGGCTTGAAATTGCCACATTAATTATGCGACTGTTTGTTAGCGTAAAATCGACCTGAAGCCGGCATTCAGCCGAGATATTTGATAGCCGTACTTCCGGTTTTTTGTCGTCGGAGGTTTGAAATGCATTATGGGAAACGGAGTAGTATACTACAGTGTGAACGGTCGGCATTCTAATCATACTTATAGTACGTAGCATACAGTATATACTCATTGAGAATGTAGTATGTAGTACGTCAGTATGCGATTTCGGACACAGCCCTTGTCTGCTTATGTTAGCAATAACCTAGCATAGCACTAGCTAAAAGGTTTAAAGCCAGCAACTGCAAAAATAACGTAAGTGTACAAAATATTTGAGAGTACAGAACGAGCGTTCATCACTATGTCAGCTGCGTATTGAGGCGCATTTAAGGAGCCCCGAAAAGTTAAAATGATTAACATTACTGTCTGTCTTCAGCCACTTTCATGACATCACTCTTAGTTTTACTTTGTCAGAAAATACTAGAACGTGACCCAGAGTGGAACAGCAACTCACTGTGTGTTATGGAGGAACATCAGTGTCGGACTATTTGTGACCATTATATATATTTAAAATGAAACTCTGTCAAAGATGACATGTTTTACATCTGAGAAAGGACTCTCTGGTTTTTATTTTGCTTCGTATGAGTCCTGACTTCGTGGCAAAGAAATAATGGAGTAGAGAAAATGTGATTTAATGTTTCAAGGCATCAGAGAGCTGCAGAAATAATGTTTTACAGTAACTTCACCTGTACTATAACCTGCCTCTAATCTGCAGCAACAAGAAGTACAAGACAAGATGTGTTTCATAACTCAATTTACAGATTGACTCTTTTTTTAAAGGTTATATAATTTCCCAGAGGTTTAATGCTTTGTTGCATGTTTTTGTACTTGAAAATTCCTCTCTGTTGTAAAGTTAAACAAATACTAAAGGACAAAGTATTGCAAAACAGTAAAATGTTCTTCATTGAATTCAGATCTTTGTTGTTGCAAGCGTTACGCGACCAAAAAATAAGTTATTTTGTTCATTATATATTTTAAAAATTAATCAGCCAATTAATCGGTTATCTGAATTTTTTTTCTGCCAAATATCAGAATCGGCACCGGCATCAAAAAAATCCATATCGGTCAAGCCCTATTCCTGACTCACAGTTCTCCTCCTGACTAATATTTACTGCAGAGACAGAGTGTTTTTTGTTTTTTTTGTTTTTTTTTTTTTTGGGGGGGGGGATCCTGAAATAAATAATAATAAAATAATGACATATTCTGGATGTTTTTAAATTTGCTTCTTAAGTAACGGTTGAAAATCCACATATTCTGACTGGACACAAAGCCATACGTCTGCTCTTGACCTGCGAAAAGACCAATGAATATGGTAATGATGCTGAAAGTAGGAATGACATTATAATTCTCTTCCTGCTGCGCTGAGAGGGCTTTGTGGTTCATTTGCTGTGTATTTGCCTGAAGTAGCCATGCCGCCGCTCCCCGAATGATTTGGATCTTTTACAAAACCTTTCGTCTCATTAGTGTATAAACCCACTGTCATCAACACCAGGGGCAGCGGCCATTTGTGGTGGTTAACAGACAGAAACAAAGCTGGGACTTTTCGCCACAAGGACCTGACATTAATCTGCGAGTCTTTTCCCACTCCGCCTGATCTCCTTGCCTCGGTATTTTGCACACAGACACGCTGGTGTTTCCCTCCTCTTCTTGGCGGGGTGGAACATTTACTGACAGAGTTTTATGCCATCATGGGACACAAGTCTCTTTTGATACGCAGGCAATTAATTAGTCAGTAGCGCTGACAGCGGGACCTGAAAGAAAAAGCATATTTTCTAATATTTGAGACAAATTAGTATGAAAGCTGTACATCTGCAAAGCTTACTGGTGACTTTTTGTTTAGCAAGAGGTGCTCGCTTTCTTTGAAAACCACCTCATTCCCAGAGGCAAGCACCTCTACTGAAACAGGTCATGTGGAGTTCATAAACATGGTAATAGCTTTATTCATGATCCAGTGCGCAGAGGCTGCATCCATACTGACAAGTTTTCATTTTAAAATGCATAACATCTGCTGTGTTATTGCTGGAGTCCGCACTGTTCTGGAGTTTTAAGACCCCGACAAATTAAACTTTTGGAAAAGCTGCTGACTCTCTTTTAGTTTGAAAACTTAAGGGCTGCATTTTGGTCTAAAAGATGGCACAGAAATCCATGTTCCCTTTCTGATTGGTTTTGTTGCTACATTTTGTTCCCGGCCTCTTATCATGTGATGTGTTTCTTTCTTACAGAAGAAAAAAATAACATCAGAAAAATCAGGACTTCCTACTGTGTCTGGGGATCATCGATGGAAAGCTTGTACAAATCAAAGCATTTTTCTATTTTTTCTATTTGGTGTGGACGGCCAAGAGTCTCCTTGTCCATCTCCTCTAAACAAACATGTAATTTAGGAACCATTTGCTTCCCTGGGCATGTGAAGTCAGCACACTTGCATTGGATGATGACATTTATGTCATGCATACCCTTGCGAATGTAAACATTTACTGTATGTCATGTGGTATGCATTTTCAGACAATTAAGTATGCATTGAGTTTTTTTCTAACACTGAAATAAAACACTTGTTATTAAAATGAAGAAGAATTGCTGTGCTTGGTTTGGCATATCTTATTTAAAGCTCTGATTCTGATTCCTGGTCCTGAATTCGACGAGAATATTGTTCCTTTTCTACAACCCTATGGCCACATAGAGGGCCGACTGAATCACTGTGCAAAACCCTGCAGATAACATTCAGTGTCAACCTTTATTGATAAGTGCAATTACAAACTAATCATCTTTAACCCTGTAAAACCCACTGCTGCAGAAATACATCAGTTCTATTTTTTAAAATATTATTTTGAGATAGATAGATAGATAGATAGATAGATAGATAGATAGATAGATCTTTTATTGCTCTTTTTTCTTCTATATTTGGATTTATATATTAATACCATTATTATTATTTCTATTTTTTTGCTTTATTTTTTGCTATTTTTTATATATTTGGGTTTATTTTTCACTTTATTTATTTATTTTTTTGTATTTTTTTTTCTATATCTGCATCTTAGGGTTAAGTTGGAGAAAGTTTGTGGGTAAAAATATAATCATTGAGGTAAAGTTATGTTTAAGCAACTAAAATTCTTGCTTTTGAAGATTATGCTTTAAAAATGTCACTGAGTATAATTAGACTTAAACATGCTATATGCTCATCTAGCACCCAGATTTCCACACAACTTTCTGAAGTTCTAGACAAATGAAGTCAGTATCCAAAGCTTATTTTTCAACCTTTTCTGCGGTGGAGCTGCTGTTTGCAACTGTCCATATCCAGCAATTACACTCAAGTCATTCAACAACTGGCTCAGTGGAAGGAGGCGGCAAAGTATGTGGATGGTGAGCAGGGTTTCAAATTCTCTCATGAGCTTCCCTTTTCATTCTTGACACAGCAGCTTCTGCCACCTCAGATGTGTACAAATGAGAGCAACACCACAAATTCCTTCAAGGTCTAAAGGTGTGAGCCGTTGCTCCTATTTAAAGGATTTCCGGCTCTCTCCGTGACAGTAGACGAATCCTTTTGGAAAAGCAAACACTTTTGCCTTTTCCGTGTGGTCTGGCAACAAATTGAGTAGTTCATTTCAAGTCTAATCCGGCTTTGCTGCGAACGTGATTTCTAGGGATATTGGGCTGGTTCTTCCAGTTGTGAAATTGCACGGAGGAGGAAATGGGATTGTTTTGTTCGAAAAACAGAATTTCATTTCATCAAGGCAAGGCAAACACTGAATGATACCATCTTCATGCTTCAACATAATCTCTAACTGCAAACTATCCCAGGACTAGACACTCCATGTCCTCCTCTGTGAGAGCAGGCATCTAGTCAGTATTAATGGAAATTTCCCCGGTGCCAGTAATCCTTGAGCAGGTCTGTGGTGCTCATGTTGACTGCACGGACCTGAAAGCCAAGTCTAAATAAAAAACATTTCGTGAAGGCCTCCGGGCCTCTGGACAGCGACTGTCACCGAGCTGAAAGTGGGTCAGATGAGCGGCTGCCTAACTGAGTTTTTAGGTCTGTCTGCTGTGAGCTTCTTTAACTTCGGAGGCAGCGAGCTGAGCCCGGCTTCTCTCAGGTCACTGTCGCAAGATGTGAAAACTGTCATCCATTCATTACACTTTAGCTCCACGGTGGAGCTTATTACCTGTGTAATCAGGAACCTCATAGAGACCTGTCACCACCTCCCACTGCATGACAGATCAACTCTGGGAGATGGAATATTGTCCAGATAATATCCGTTCTTATGAAATGACTTCTTCTCTAAAAGAAATATTGGTTTGCCTGACTGAACACTAATGGTGTCTGCACTTTGTAATTTTATTAGCTCCACTATTGACTCTGAAACCTGGGAACTGATGAATATTTCTTTTTTTTAATTTTATTTTTATTGATTATTGTATAACACATTCCACATACTGCTGGCACATAATGGCTGAGTTTTGTATTTCTTTTTTCTCCCCTCTCTCCTTCAAATGCAATATATTTAAATTAAACATGACATTCAAAAAACTGAAAAAAAATATAAATAAACAAAAGCAAAAGAAAGGTAAAGACCTCCTCATTCTTTCACTTTAAATCGAATTTAAGAATGACCGTTCCTGTCCAAGAACACAACTGAAATTATGCCCAGGACGTCGTGGTTCTTTGCATTCCACCATACAGGGAAAATTGGATAGAGTACATCAAAGCAATTAGGTCTGATTGTATCTGAGATACACATTGTGGGAAAAAAAACCCTAGTTCATAGCTACAGAAGCTGGAATGTCTGTTCCTGTCTATTTTATTTGTTTATTTTATTTTACTATATTTGCTGCTCTGGTAACATAGTAAAACTCTGTTAGTTTAACCGGGCAACATGCCAAACTCTTTTAAATCTATCCACCTCCAGCCTCAGAGAAAAAAAAGCTTTTCCATCACATATACACCCCCTGTCAAAAGTTTGAGGACAGGTTCTAATTTATTTGAATGAGAAAGTGTCCTAAAACTTTTGACAGGGGGTGTATATTGTGTATTACCTCGACAAATCCTAACCTTAGGTACCTCATTTTTCATCCATTTTCTGGTAATTGCTTTTTTGCTTGCAATCAGCATTATTCAATAAATATGTTAAACTTTATGTCTAGTTTCCCCAGATATAGTACCTCAAATGTCCATGGACCTTCAGGATTTTATTCATACAATTCTTCAGCTCCTGCCAGTCGCTGTCAATGGAGGAAAAACCCCAGAAAACGTGGAAATGGTCCGCTTTATCAGCTCCACATAACCTCCAACACTTAGTGTCATGATACTTTGTCTGTGCTGGTGTTCTAAAGAGTTTTACGATGTTCTTCCACCCGTGTTCTCTCCATGATAAAGAGCAAGCTGTTCTCCACTGTATTTGCCTTCTTCTCCCACCTCTTTTTTAAATGCTCCGTGCCATTTCCCTTTAAGTTATCCAATGAGCTGATGAATATTTCACAATTTAAACACTGAAAAACTATTGATTGTTGACCAGCAAAAGGGACACAGGGCATTTTTGTTCAAGTTTTCTAATAAGGGAGATGCACCTTTTTCAGGCTGTACAGGAGCAGTGGGTGTTATTGTCTAATCTAAGCTGTCAGTTGTGTTTATAGCGGGGCGTTAGCGAGCCCAGAGAGGGACAGTGTGTTCATGCACCGCGTCTATTATCTGTCACACAACATCTGGCGCCGGGAAGTTGACGTGGTTCCTCATTCTGCTTTTTAAAACTCAGTCGCTGGAAAAAAATAAAGCAGATGGATATCTGCAGGGGCTGAATTCAATCAAGTAGAAAGAAAGAAACAAATACAGAGGCAAGCTAAATCCCAATAGTGTACTGTATCTCTTACGAGGCTCAGTGGCGAACGCACAAACTCGACCACCATGATTTATCCCTGTGAGATTGTTCTCAAGCTTCAACGACCAAACTGTGCTTACAGTGGCGGTGATGCAACAAAACCAGTATGTTGTGCAAAACCTGGCTCGGGTCCTGTTTAATCTCTGGAGAGATGGACCTCAGGAGCTGGGTGTGACCATACTTACGGGGGGGAGGACCTTTTTTGCAACAACGACACACACTGAGAGAGATATGGAGTACTGATCCTTACCGTATTCTCTGTGAAATTGTAATCCAGGGAGTATTGTAATTTGCCCAGTTTCTGGTCCTCCTTGGGCTCGGCCTCTTTCTCCGTTTCAGTCAGCCCTGTCTCCGCATCCTCCTCATCCTTCAAGGCCTGAAGGAGACACCCACCAAGAGTCAGTGCCGCCTGTTTGTCGCTGGTGCTAGCAACCAGCCAGCCGTTCCCCGCCCAGGTCCTGCCAGCGGACCTACTCCTGTAAAAGCTCCCACTTGTTTTATGGTGTAAAAAGGGGGCAAAACGAGGGGGGAAGCAAGCACTAAAACACCATAGCAGTTAACACCAGGACATGCTCTGTTGATGCACTAAACCCCCGGGCCTGGTCCCCTGATGGTGCCTTTCTATCAATCTCGGGGAGTTTCTGTCTAAAGGGAGGAAAGATCAAATGATGGCGCCAGAAATGAGAGCAATGGGCAGGCACTAAGAGGAAGAAGTAGGGGGAAGGTAGAGAGAGGACAGAAAGAAGGAGAGACTGAGAGAGAGAGAGAGAGAGAGAGAGAGATGTATCCGGAAAAGATCACAGTAAGACAATTCCCTTGATGTTATTTCAGGCAGATCAAATCTCTGGCAAAAACACATATCAACCGGGAAGTGTCTGAGGTGGCAGAGAGTGAGAAGTGAAGTTGCCCTTTCGCTAGCCTGGCACTGAGGTGAGGGTAGCAGGTGGTGGCACTGGTGGGGGTGGAGGGGAGGGGAGGGGGAGGAGAGGTGGGGCAAGTGAAGGGCTTTCATTATAAGAAGAACATGCGATTGAAGAGGCAAAGGCTAGCTTTCAAGGTTCATTCATTCAGCATCAAAAGTGGCCTTCCAAGAAGTCTCTTTCGTTAGGCATGCAGAGCATTCTCTGTCGTACAAAACAGTGCTCTCGTGTGAATTCCCCCATTCTCAGGTCTGCTTGCACCCTCAGACATACAGTGGCATTGTCATCATAACCCTAAAGCTGTAATGTTATCCCCCTACGCCGATGGTAGCTAGAAGCATCATGCCAGCGGTGGGTGGGGGAGGTGTTGGTACAAGGGGTCGTAATGTACATCCCGCTCCTATTAGTTGGTCAAGTTGCTCATGTGAAAGCAAAAGGCTGAACAACACTGATCGGTTCGAAATTTGCCGCTGAGCCACTCGGCCTCCGCCTCTTGTGAACATTTTTTTGGTTTTTGAAAATCAGAGCAGGTAGAATGATTGAGGAAGTAAAATCTCTCTCTTTTTTTTTAATAACTTTATGAGATTAATCCAACTTGTGTGCAGCTGTGCTCCAGGAACAAGGTACGATGGGTTTCACCTGGATTGACACGGGAGAATGCGAATGCTACTGCACGCCAAAAGCTTCCTTTTCATCAGCAGCTTCAAAAGCGCATTTACTTGAAGAGCCTCTCAATCATTCTACGTTCGCTCGCCGCCACTCGTTTGAAATGGAAATTAAAGATTCAAAAGGCGGGAGACTTTAGCTTGGCACGGAAATCAGCGTGGTTCAACCTCGTCAATGCGCACCCAGTGTTTCTTTCATACATATATATGTGCATATGCAGGTTGTACACACATATATACAGTAGATATACATGTACTGTATGCATAGTTACATATATTTGGTTCTATGGGAGTAGTAGTTGTTGTCAAGAGGCTATAAAAAAACGTCAGAGCAGCAGGCTTAAGAAGATCCAACAGCAATTAGGAACCTACCGCCAGTGACCATCCCGAACAGTCATCAGACACAACACAGATAAGGAGGACATAGAAGGAAGAAACACAAATTAAAACAACCACACACAGGAGTTAACACACCAGAGTCTGGGCACACCAGGAGAAATGACCGCTCGCCTCGGAAGTGGCAGATTCACCGATCTCACAGATTAGTCATTAGGCTGACCGATAACTGATGTCTTTTATTTTGATTAATGGCTGTTTGAGGATAACACCTGGGTGAATTAATGAAAATTCATGTCCACTAACAAGCGGAGTGATGCACTGTACTGCAAGCGTTTGAATGACCTTGCTGGGTAATAAAATGTTCACCTGCTCTCTGTTATATAAGAAAATAAAAGCGTCTTTAACATTTAGGTCATAATTATCGCTTTCTTGTGCAGCAAGTGAGTCGAATGAGCTATGAAAACACTGTCACTGGTTTCTGACTGTGATTCTGATCCACCTCTGGTAACAGAGGCGTCGCTGCAAATTAAACACACTTTGTACACGATTCTAGTGACGCTCTGCTGGGGCAATTAGTGTGCTAACTCCGTTTTCAAGTGTCACAGATTCCCCTTCTGCACTGTCGGAGGACTCTTTCAGTTCCTCCCCGTTTGTTTATTTGGCTTGGTGATGTCATTTCTCTGGGTGGATACCACTTCATTACACAGCAACCGTTACTCACACTCTTCAACGAGTGAGCAGGTCCTCATATGACAAAAAGAAACACTCACAGGAACGATTAGCAGGAGAAAAAAGAGAGACTCAAACACTCTCTCTCTTAAATCTGAAGTCATCTAAATGACTTCCATTAACTCTCCTGTAATTAGACCGAATGCCTTTTTTAAAAATTAAATGGTGAAATATCATAGTGAGTAATACTGTATGTATCTCTTTGGCAGCAGTAAATATATTATACATATAAATACATACAGTTCAGTAGCAGCCATTGCGTAGAAAACTAGAACATTTTAAAATTATGAAAACAAAAAGTATGTCGAGCATAGCAAGAAACATAAAAACATTATTGGATATGTTTAAGACATTTCTGGACAAATTATTTCAAATTGTCATGCAAACAGGATAAAGAAAATGTTTAGGCAATAATTGTGTTGTTAAATCAGCATGCAGGGAAGTTATTTTATCTGAAATTTAAACAACAATAGTCTTTACCTCGGTTTTGGCTCCATCTTTGACGTCCTTCATGTTAATGGCATTTTTGCCCTTGTCTTTGCCCTTCTTTTTGTTTTTCTTCTTGAATATCCACTTTTTGCAGATGCAGAAGCAGCAAGCTAACACCAGGATGATAGCCACGAAGGCAATCGAGACAATGGCCCATGATGGCACTGCGGAAAACAACAAACGGGAAAGAATTAGACGTCTGGCGGAGATGAAACTGCATCTCACAGGGAGGAAAACAACATTTCAGTGAAGTGGACCGAAGCAGCATTCGAACCAAAGTTGCCAGAGAGTGGTGATTATATCAACTGACAGGTGAGATAAAAGCAGGAAGGTGAGCGTGTGTACAGAGTTAGAAACAGCTGATCTGTACCCACCTACACGAGGCCGGGGTCCATTTAGAAGTGGCACGCTCCTAATGATCGGCAGGACACGGGCCGACTGAACAGCTTCAGCCAATTTAGTGGAAGTAACAGATGTTGGCATTTTCCACTTGCCATTTAAACAAAAGATTCTCAGACGGCTGACACTTTCACGGCAATCACCGGCAACACAGAAGTTGCTGGCAGTGAGGGCTGTGGTAATTTTGCAGGGTGCTCTGGAGAGGCATTAACGGAGGTACGACCATGACAATCCGATGATGCAGTCAGACCGAACGGGTTCACGGGGGCTTTGCACCCCTTCGTTCACACGCTTTCAGCCTCCATATTCCCTTCAGAAATAGTATGAAATTAATCTTTTGTGTTGGGATTTTAGGCTTTGAAGTTTTTCACAGATAGGCTCCAGTTTTAGACAAAAACTCTCCTCAAAGGCAGAGCTACTGAGTCGAATCTCAGCGAGTGAATTAAACCCGAACAAAGAGTTGAGCGAAGACGAAAGCTAGAGAACAATAGAGTAAGTGTCCAGGTTCTTTTAAAATCAAGCTTTCCTTCACTTTAAAGTTTTCTTATCTGTAAAGCTCGAAGACAAGACAGCAATATTATCATTTTTCTCATGTTTCCCTTAAAAAACAGAGTCCTAATTAAATACTATATTATTAATATCACCAAGTGCATCCAACTGTGAAAATAGTGCCATGCATAGCCTCTGGCTCACTGTGATGAACTTAATTTTTGTGTTGTGTCACCCACAATAATCAAGTTTTTCTGTTCACAGTGTTAGAAGGTCACCCAGTACATTTAGTCAAGGATTGTACTAAAGGAAAAATTTGAAGTATCTCTACTTTACTCGAGTATTTCCATGTTTCCACTGCACTACAAGTGAGAAAGAAATGTACTTTATACTGCATTACATTCATCTGACAGTTTTAGTTGCATTTAAGATAAAGATTTTGCAAAATGGAAAATAAAACCCATTTTAAAAACACACTGTTAAAGATTAAACGACTCATTTCCAAACATTTTGGCCTCTGAGGTTTTACTAAAAGTAGTGTGTAGTCCGGGTCACATTTCAAATGTCTATGAGATGTTAACAGCTCCACAAAACTGTGATAATTTCCTCTTAACATCTCACATGATTTTATTTCAGTAAATGCTCAAATTATCCAATATGTCACCAAAAACGTAGGATTTGAGAAAAAGTCCCACAGTTTCTGGTTACTGTCTGTCTGTCTGTCTAGACATCTGGAATTCTATCAGTCAGAGACAGCAAACCAGCACTTCTACTTTATTACTTTAAATACATTTTGTTGCTGCTACTTGTGTACTTTACCTATGTTTGACTTCTCATGCTGGTCATTGCTGACCTGAATATTTGTGGCATCAGTGGATACCTGACAAACAGATTAAAGTGTTTTTCTTGTGCACCATATAGGACAATCCTTCTCCCCCGATGTTTAGAAGAGCACTGAGGACACTGGATGGACTTTCACAATCACAACACTGTTAAACTGAGTTTTAATTATTTTCTCTGGAAAACAGACACCTACCTCAAGCGCAAAATGATGTATGACAGTCATAAACTAAGCCTGTAACTGAGCTGAGAAAAATGTTTTTCACCGGCTCATTAACTTAATTAAATGGAACAGAAGCGCTTTATGCTTTTCCACTTTCTAACCTGCAAATTGTGGAAAACAATAACATGAAACCTATTGTTTTAGAAGCACAATGCTTAATTGCATATTCAGACTGTGAGGGTAAAACTTAAAACTGTCTAAACAGAAAAATACGGTTTCTATCTTTAGCAGTTTTCAAGTAATGAAATTTAAAGCTGTGTATCACGGTTTGGAAAGACAAAGGGCTACAATAGTGTAATTCTTCTGTTAATTTCTGCCTCTTAAGCAGCTCTGAACACCAGCAGGCTTCCTGCAGGGTTCAGCAAATTAACTTCAAGAAGCACTAAGAAAATTTTAGTGCCAAATTTATAGATGGAAACCTGGAGGGATGATATGGCATTGGATCATTTCCCAGGTTGTGGGAATGTTTTAGTACTATCACAACTTTTTATTGTTTTATATCGTATTTCCCTACTGTTTGTTTTATCCTGTATTCTGTGTCTCTGATTATGTTTAACTATCTCTGTAAAGTGTCTTTGAGTTTTTAAAAAGCGCTATATAAATAAAATGCATTATTATTATTATTATTATTATGTATTGATATTTATATGACATTTTTGTGAGTATTCCTCAGCAGTAGTACCTAACATAATAATAACAATAATAATTTAGGGGTTAGAAGCAGAGTGGTTTAACCTACAAAAAATTAAAACTGAGTTTTATGTCATTTCTGTATTATTTTATGGTCTGGATTTTAGTGTCAAAGTTGTGTAACCCACAACTTGTAAATACATAAATACAGCAATGATTCTAGTAAGAAACAGAAAATAAGTCAAATTTGTCCAGTGATATTGTAGGGGGTCCTCGGCTTACGATGTCATCGTTAAATCAGAACTGGTTATGTTGAACTAGTTGGTGAGCAGAGTGGATGAATACGTCATCAGGCGGCGTTATAAGACGGCCTTGTTTAGATTCTCCGGTTGTACACCACCTTGGATTGTGCTACATTCACTAACTTTTTGCCGTTCACTATGGCTCCCATGCGTAAGTCAGACCGACAAGCATCAGTCAAGCTGTAAAAACAGTGCAACATTATGCTGCTTACGTGCAATTTTCTGACCATATTTATTCTATTTTATTGATTTTTATTTCGTTTCATTTACCTCCCATATTGTATATATCTGGCCTCCTTTGCATATGTTGTCATTTTTAATACTGTCTTGTTTTATATGTACATTTCAATCAATCAATCAAACCTTTATTGTCATTGCACACTTTCATATACAATGAAATTTCATTTGAGCTGCCCTGCCAATGGCAGCTCGGCCTGCTGCACCTTTAGGAGCGCACCTGTCTTTAGGAAAAGGAAAAAACAAAGACATCTGGGATCTGTTTAGGGATAGCAGAGGGTAAAATAAAAAAAAAAAAGGTTTGTTATACCAAATGAAACCTCCAAGGTTGGAAAATTCAATTTGAGAAGGAACCTGAAAAAAAACAAACCCGCAACAAGCAAAGCATGACATTAGACAAGGTCAGATGGGATAAGGGTGGGGGTAATGGGACAGGGAGCTCAGCACAGTAGTCGGTCTCCTATACAGCTGCTGCGCCATAGTGAGGCGCACTGCGCACGGGATTCCTGACCACTGTGCATCGCGAGTGGGAAGCTTGTGGAAGCAGCTTGGTAGGGGGAATGGGCATGTGTGTGTGAATGTGAGCTCAGTCCTCAATTCATGAGTCCAAGTGTGTGTGTATGCGTGTAACCAATCTCCTTCCGTCCCAGACCCCCGGTGTCTCAGTTCGCGAGGGTGGAAGCGCGATAACACAGCAGGTTGCTATGGAGACGTCCTCGGATGGACCGGTCCAAAAGTCAACAGGTGTCCTTGGGGAAGTGGGGAGGGGTTAGGAGAGCTATCTCTTATCCATGAAAAACTTCCAGAGGAGTTTGTTATTGTTCGAGGGGCGCCAGAATGTAATCGGTATCCTTCTTGTTTCGGCGGGGGAGAGGAGCAATTTCACCTTCCCCCTAGCTGCTCTCAACTTTTTTAGACCTCAGCTGTGGCGATCCTCACCTTGATGGCATCCACTTGGCGGATGCCATCAAGGTGGTGTGACTGTTGCAAATCAACAGTCACACCAAGCAAATTGTCCATCTTAAATTTGACGTAGCTGACTACGTTTACGTAGTATTGTTTAATGTTGATATTTATTATTGCTTGTTATCAATGCCCCATCCAGCGGAAGCTATTTCTATTTTCGTCATGCCTCCATCTATGATGACAATAAAGCTATTCTATTCTATTCTATTCTATTCTATTCTATTGTAGTGACCCTCTGTGATGAATGAGTGAGACTTTATCTCGTTCTCTGGTCGTTTACTGAACCTTCACACAGACTACTGTGGGCCGTAGCCAATGGCAACATAACTAGAAAAACCCACTGACCCATAGGAACAGAACTCTGATGTACGTCACGGACCCCCTGTAGGTCAGAAGTCTGGGGAAACAGTTGGGGAGATTTTCCAGGGAGCTTGTGTTTAAAAAAACAAACAAACAAAAGAAGCTAAAATGTTCAATACCTTTAAAATGTTCTAACTCTGAAGGTCTTGTCTTGAGGAAACAGTAAAATGTTTCTCTGCAGACTTCTAATAAAAACCACTTATGAGATGACAAATCACAAACTGCTGCTCCATGTGACTCGTGAGCTGTTGTTTTCCCCACAGGCATATGTTGTATGGACCTGACTGCAGAAGGTGGACAAGCAGCAGTCAACTCTGTCGCCTTCACGGTGTCAGACGCTCAACTCAACAACACAGTGACAGCAGCAAACACACTGACACCTATCTCAGCTATAATCAGCAGTCAGCCAGCGGTGGCCGGCGCAGACGCTCGGGGATGCTCTGAACAAACACAACGGCAGGAAGGAGTAGTGGGTTGTTTTAAGTACCGGAGAGACACCATTGAGTCCAGATGGGCTGAAAAATAATGAGGGACCTCGCAACAGACTTCTCCCTTCAGCAGTCATAATCGCTGCTCCTTCCTTCCACACGGCAGACACCAAACACCTGGCAGCCCAACCCTCATTTTAATAGAGAAGAATGCACACGAATGAGCCCATTTTGGGAGCGCATTTTCAGTTTGGTCGTTTTTCTGAGACAGCTAACCGTCATCAGGTTGTTCCTTTCCTCTGCAGACTTAACAAGTTTTTCTCCAAGCCCCAATGCACTTTAAAATTCCAAAACAAGACTGCACTTGACAAAAAATGCAAAGAATAACCATATTACACCAACACTTGCTGTCCTTCACCACTGTCTTTACTGTTTGTTTTATAGCCTTGAATGGCCAGACTCCTACTTATATAGGTTACATCCTCTAACTTCCCCTAAGTCTGACCTCTGCTTGAGCTCCTCTGGCAGGGCCTCACTCATGGTTCCTCGACTCGACATGAAAGGTGACCGAGCCACTGCTGTCTGGGCTCTTTTCGAAAGCTTTATTTACTCTACCTAATTTTCTTTGGAGAGGAAACAGATCCCACATGACAAACACGTTATGTTTCATCTTAGGAATTAACCGTCGGTGCACTAAAACAACAGAAAACAGAAACCAGGTCAAACTGCAGCCCTCTGAAGACTTTATCTGGAAAAACTCCAGAAAGACCCATCAAAACAGAAAAGTATATTACAGCCTATCACTCTGGGATTTCGCTCACCAGCATTCAGCTGTGGTTCCTTTGCTGAGGTCCAAAGGGAGAGAGAGAGCGAGGAGAGAAATCGATTCTCTGTTGACAAAATCAATAAGCACTCTCCTCCAAGGAAAAACAGTGAGAGATGCTCTGAAATAACTTTAGGATCTACAGCTTTGGCCTTGCCTCGGAGCGCTGCGGTAATGGAGGCGACACTGGATCGGCCTCGTTTACAATAAGCCTCCTGAAATCAGGAGCATTTCCTTAAAAAAACTGACACGATATGCAGAATAGACTGATGGTCAGTTATTGTTTGTTAGCTTTATACCTTACATCTAGAACAGACTAAATGGAAATCTGTAAATCTTGTTATATATATGTAGACAAACATTGCGTTTTAAAGGAAAGTCACATTTTTCACATTTAAATTTAGAGTTTCATTCAGATTTGTGGTGTCAATATGTAATTAGATACCATTTACAAAACAATGTAACTTTAATTCATAGCTTGAATGAATATCATTAAAAGTTTTGCATTTTATAGTTAAGCAAATTTAAATGTTTTCGTTTGGCAATTTAACTTCTAAACCTTATAAAATGGGCGATGTTGTATAAAAATGGTACTGGTATTTTTACGCTTAGTATCTGTGTGGTAAACTTTGCAGAAAATGTAAGTTCTGATCACTATTACGGGTCTTCTGACAAATGCTGCTGATACAATCAAAATTGGAATAGCTATTTCTGCCTTGTACACATAAATACAAACACGGCGTAAGGTAAATAGATAGTCTTTTAATGGAAGTGTCAGAGATGTGACAGGTCCGTTTTTTTAAGCTGGCAAACCGCAGAGACAAGCAATCACCTCTCCTATGAAACGTTAGAATGGTTATTTCTCCCCCCCACATGAAAGCTCTGATTAACAGAGTGAATATACTGTAAAATCTCTCTCTTCCAACCACTAAAGCTTGTGCGACTATACAGTCATTCTGGTGTTTCACTGAAACGCCTGACGGAATGCCATTTTGACAGTTACAGTGGAAGTGAATGCATGAACCCGGCCCTTATCTTATTCATCAAGCGCAAGACTTCCAGTGAAAGGCACTTCAGTGTTCCTTAATTAAAGGAACCTGAGTCCCAGAAAGCAATAAAAGCATTCCCTAATTAACTACATTGTGCGAGTGTCTTTACTCGAGAGAGAAATAGAGCGAGAAAGTGAAAGAGAGAGCAGGAGGGAGTATTGCCAGCGAGTGCACTGCACTTCAACTCCCCACACTTATCTCTTGTTCCGCCAGGCGACATGGCATGGAAAATGGAGTTTCTCTAATGGGTGGGTTGCGCATGATGAAATCCATGTTTGCTGTTCCTCAAGGCTGAAATCACTTTTCAGCGCCGTAATAAAAAAAAAAAAAAAAAACGGCATGGTAGCAAAACCAGAGTGGTAAACAATATGTATATACAGTATACATAGTCCATTTTCGGCTGCTGGCTTCACTTTTGAAGCTGTTTGAAAGTGGTTTCGTCTAAAGAAAGTCCACAGGTTTGCTATAAAGTCGATAAAGACGGGGAAGTTTGTGGTTTTCGACTACATAAATAAAAAGTCAAAATGGACTACATAATATGTCATTTTAAAATAGAAGTAAATTCCATAAGTTTGGAAAAAAAACTCTGGGAAATAAGCAAAATTATTTTCATGACATCACAGAAAACTAGGACTGCAGGAGTAGGCTGCATAATGGATGATGTCGACCTCAATATGTTTGTTATGACGTCAATCGTTTTTGGCTCCAGTCGTTGGTCAGATGTGCCACACTTTCAGACAATGGCAGAGTCATTTGTTAAATGTTAAAGTTTCAGTGGCAGAATAACAGCAGCTCAATGCACCTAAGGAGACAAGACACGGAGCCACTTTACATGTTTTCTTCGCTCCTGCTCTCTGTGCTCAGACACACTGTGTTTTAATCAAGCCAAATTCCCAATAAAGAGGCTCTCATTTACATATTTTCTGTTTTTCCTGTCAGTCAGCACATTTAACAAGCGGTCATTTTCAAGCGGCCGTCCCCAAACATATTAATTAGTTCTCACCCACTCAAACATAGCCTTGGCTAGCGCTAAAAGCTAATCATGACTGGGTTAAAGGAGAAGGGGCGAACGGAGAAGGATAAAGGGTTGAGGTCACCACCAGCAGCCAAGCAATAATCACCGATTTCCTTACGGTAAGTAGCAATCATACTTGCACTAGAGACTTTAAAATGTCTTGCACTTAAGTTAATACGTTGGCAGTAAAGTTATATATCAGTAAAATTCTTTAAGAATATTCACAAAAAAATCAACCAAAATCCAGTGAAATTTGCAGGATTTTGGTAGATTTTTGTGTGAATATTCTTAAGAAACATTTTCAATGTCTCTTTTTTGCCACCAAAAAATGTTCAAACATTTCCCAAAAATGTTAAAAATGTGGATGTCAGAAGCTTTACTGTGATTTTTTTATTTTTTCACCCCACATTTTTAAACTTTAAACTGGGTCAATTTGACCTGCAGGACGACACGAGGGTTAAATAAGTTATTGCAGCTGAAACACATTCATCCCTGCAGTAATTAACCAATGGGAGGCTCTTAACTATTTGTTTAGTTAAATCCAAGTGGGCAACTTCCTTTTATGGTACAGGCAGTGCATTTCCACCCCATCTTTATATGTGGTTAGAATCCTTTTTTACCATTTCTATACAGTAGATGAATCATTTTAATTTATTCAGGCTCTATAAGTGTCTCTGTTTTGGTTCAGTTCTGCAATTAAACAGAGCTCTGTTACACCCACCCTCGTCTCCCTCCCTGCTAATACAGAGCACTTTACATTAGAGAGAGATGAACTGGAGAGAGTCTGACGGATACATTTAAAAGGGTAGGATGTGCTGTATTGCATATGGGTTATATCCACTTCAAGCCTCTAATCCAATGTGACAGGACCCTGCTGGTCAATTAACCTTGACATTCTATCTTGTTATGCCTATGAGAGCAACACTGTGCCCATGCCCTTTCCCCACTGTGGCTTGTTTAAGCAAACAATACGTTCGCAGCGGAGAGCGTCCTCCGACTGTCTGCAACAATGACTTCGCATGCAGTCGCAGAACTGATGATAATGAACGCTGTATTCAGACATCCTCAACGCCAGCTCCTCCTTTCACACCAAACAAGAGTTAATTTAAAATAAGCTGGTCTACTTCTTTTGTGATTTGGTCAAATTAGCAATTTATATTCCATTCTGTCTGCTTATTCAGATTTCCAGCGGAGAATAAATGCGGAGCCATCAGCACAATGCCCTCGCCGGGCCTTCCTTTGAGTCGAGGTGACAGCAGAGTGGACAGCTGTGTTTGTTTGTCTTCAGAGTAAAGGTGCATTCACATCACATCACGTCAAACAGAGTCGGTGGTCGTCAGTGTCCCACTCTCGGTTCAGCTCATTTGGCCATTTGAACTCAGGCTGCACCAAATATCAACACACCAAACAACTGCAAAATAAATGTAATTCTTAGTCTGGCTTTTATCCATCTTTCTGAGAAGTTTCTGTTCCTTTGGTAGGAGAAAGTAGTACTAGCAGTTCATCATTTTAAAACCAAGATAATAAAACCAACTTTAAAAAGATATTTTTTTTCTTATGTTCTCATCAAAATCTTATTGGAGCTGTTATATTCATATGAGTGCTAATAAAATGACATTATCACTGTCTAATGCAATAGTCAATATCTAATTAACTTTGAGACCAACAGCCTCAGCACAAGGACTCATAACACAGTACAGAGGTGCAACAATTGATCGCTTTATTGCTCAGATCTCAACTATTACATTAGCTGGCAACTATGTTGATAAGTGAATCAATCGTTTCAGCCATCTTTAAGAGGAAATGACTAAAATCTACCATTCCAGCTTCTTAGCTCTGTATGATTTCCAGTTTCTTAACTCAATATCTTTGGGTTGGAGACAAAATGAGACATTTTAGGATGTGGCTTTGGGTTCTGGGAGACACTGCTCAACATTTCCCCCATTTTCTGCCATTTTATAGAGCAAATAATTTATGGATGATTTGACATTGTGGAAAGTCATAAATCGCCACCCATCTACTGTCTATATTTGATCCCCAAAATGTGTTCCCACAGGATGAGGATTCCAAAGCTTTCTCAGACATCTACAGAGGGCAGAGGACAGAAGATGTGAAGCTCTCTGAGGGAATCTGGTTGAGATCTGGCTTTGTTTTGACAAATTGCTCTCGGCGTGTTGTGAAGGGAAGACTTTTGTAAAGCGAGAGCAGAGAGTAGCAGATGAGGCTTGTAGCCAGAGTGACAGCCAGGCGAAGACGAACAGCTCTGCCGATCCACCACCGTAATCCCCTTTAATAAACTCTGCTGGCTGTGAGCGGCCACAGAGTCAAATAAGTCGAGACACTTTACATGGATCCTTCAGCTTTGGGCAAGTTACATTTAAGACATTTAATATTTTTTAATGCCACTCAGAATAAAATTTAAAACCAACTGAGTTTCCGTGTCCCATGAACTGTGATCCCAATATGTAGACTGGGTGTGGTCTTTGGAACAGTGTGCTGATCCAGTTGTTTGGTTTTTGGGGTTGAGTTGAACATTAAAGCAAACAAATCCTTGTTAGCATCCACAAAAAATTGATCTGAGATAGCTCAGGCTAATCCAAACTTGCAGAAATAAGCTGACTTGTTGGAGCTGCATGTTCAGGTATTGGCAGTCTGGGAATAGAGTGAATAAGTCTCATACTCCCTCTTTTGACTTGAATGATTGGTGTTTTGTCACTTCAACACCACAATACATCTGCTTTCAGTCTACACATATACTTGAATGTTGTCCAGGGATCTGCCATTGCTCGCCCTGGTGCCAGTGTTAGAGAAGAAGGTGAGGGTGGGGTGGAGATGAGGATAGAGCAGAGTGGGGATATCTGTTGGTGGGCTAGCTTGGCAATTCACATTCCACTGTGTTGATTTCCATTGTGCAGAGTTTGAAACCCTTTCTGCACAAAATACACAATGTCTCATACACATTGCTTCGCAGCTGTTGCAGCCACGACATGGAATCGCCGATTTTTGTCTGGTTTAGCATTTGCTCTTGTCAGAATATGAGTGTTGTTGATGCGAGAGGCATTCAGTAAATTATTTAGGGACTCTTATGTTGAATATCAAGGGTTTTTTTTTAGTTTTTTTGTAGGGCCGTCAAAAATAACGCATTGCGGATTAATTCATCATCATGGTTAATCTAATTGACAATTTTAATGCAATTAACCCAGAATGACTTAAAATCCATAACCATATCTGGCAACGCATTTTGGGCGGTTTGTCCAAGTAGACTTATTATCGCGCATATCGCCGTGCATGTGCAAATGGGCAGGTGATCCGGATGGAAGAGGCTAAACAACATGTTGGTGGGAAATATGAATGCTCTCTCTCTCTCTCTCTATATATATATATATATATATATATATATATATATATATATATATATGGAATAAAATCATCCACCAATGACATAAAATCATCCATTAATGCCGTAAAATCATCCACTAGAGACATAAAAATCATCCACTAGTGACATAAAATCATACACTAATGACATAAAATCGTCCACTAGAGACATAAAATTGTCCACTAGTGACAGATTTTCATATGTAACAAATCTAAAAAAAAATCTTGCCAGCTTCCAAGGTGGTGCTTTTTGTATTTTTACACCACAAGGTATTTTGGTCTGGTAGTCAATCCAGCTCTTGCATTTTTAGCTGCAACCATCAGACACTTGTCAGTCCGCACCACTGGAGAAAGACAATGCTTTAGTCCCAGAAAACTACATCAGACAAAGCCTTCTTTTACATGTGTTGTCATGAGACAGATTAAGTCATTAATTACCTTTTTACAATGCAAATGGTTCTATCTTGTTTAAAAAATACATGACACAAAACAACAAAAGCTGATTTTAATTTGATGTTTTGGTTGTTTTTTTTTACCATAGATGCATATTTAATTGCATATTTCTATTGACTTATGATACCCAACATTTTAGGAACGAATGAATGCAGAGACCCATCTTTTTGAGAGTGCTTTCAGCCGCCTAAAACCAAAAAAAAAAAAAAAAGCCTCTGATGGAGGAAAAAAACGATAGAAGAAATACCGCTATTTATTTTCCCGAAATGTCAATCGCTTGTCTGTGTTATTTGGAGTAATGGCTGCTGGAGCCAGCAGTCATGGATCAAACAGCTTCAGTGTTCAGAGGTTAATTGTTATCGGGAAGTAAAGCCTTGGGTGTTTAGAAAACTTACTAAGAAATTCAATACGCTGGTTTCCTCGGAGGTGATCGCTCCGTTCAATGAAAAGCCACAGTATGGTTTGGTGCGATTACATAGCTGGACCTCAGCGTGTGTGTGTTCATGTTTGTGTGGCTGATTCGACAGCTTCTGTTGTACGGTATACACATTTCGCAGAATACAATCATGTTGATATGCTTTAATTTAGTTTATCCGACATAAAAGCTGGTTGGAGCTTTTCCAATGTCCGATTTTGCATCTTTTCTTGATTCTTTCCATCAGACAAAACATGCAATTTAAAGATGTCGCCTTGAGCATGCAGTGGAAAATATTATAATTAAATCTAACTATTTTCTGACATTTAATCAGTTTATTTTAAAAAAATACTCAATGCATACTAAATAATATTGAGCAGCAGCCCTACAGAGTAGCAGTAGTGTCATATGGGAGCTAACAATCACATGAAAATCATCTATTTATCATTAAACATCACCAAACTTTCCTCAAAAATGCTTCCAAAAGTTTGTTGCTTTTTGCATACTTGAGCCATCAGCCAAAAGACGAGTCCAAGGCAAAATCCCCGGCTTAGAGATGCGATGATGGACAGAAATTCAGCAGCAGGTTAGTCCAGTGTGACAGCTCCATGCAGGCCTCCTCAAAGCCTGCGAGGCTTAAACTGGGTTATAAGCCGAAAGAAGATCTTGTGCAGCCGCGGAAGAGAAGCTGTGCTGAGCGCGCAGCTTCCTCCCCTCACATATTCTTTGCTAAATCTGCTACCTGAGTTTCTCCAGACAGTATCGATATTCCACGGAGTAAACAAGTCTTTGGCCATTCATCATCAGGCTGGCAGCACCAGAGAGCAAAGTCACTGCTTTTGATTGAGGGGGGTGACGTGACAGTAAACAGTAATAAGTGAGAGTTCTCAGCTGTTTTTTTGGATGATCTCTGGTAACTTTTCTGTCTCATTTAACTTCTCTAGCAGAAAAGAAAATTGAAAAAAAGACCTGCTGGGATATTCAATACATCACAGTGACAGGCTTCTATTGCAAAACCAAAGGTGATATCATTAAATTTCAATAGTTTCGATCCTATTCATTCACCTTCTGTGTCTCATTTAAGCCCACATGGAGCTAAAAATCTCTAGTTGTAGCCAGGAGAGTTATTCTTTTGGTAAATATGCTGCCTGTCAGAACAGGGAGGTATTTTTCATGCCGACTCGATGCACTATTAAATCTCAGGAAAGGGGGAATATGACAGGTGGTGTCGTTTGTGTCCTCGCTAAAGAAATAGGGCTTCTCTTCCACGGGAGCCATTTCCTGTTGAGAATATTACTTCCACACGAGGCTGTGGATATATCTATATTTAGATTTCTGCTTGGATCTCCAGGCGGTGCTTCATCCTAAATGACACAATGACAACTGGATTCTCACATACTTAATGCTGCAAAATTCTCCAGGAGGCAAAAAAACGACATGGAAGTATTTTGGTAGGAAGGTTTGGTGACGAAAGATGATGTCAAAGTGAAGAGACAGTTTTGATTTGTGACAGAGAAAAAGTGGAAAATCTAACAAAGGCTGCCATGCACAATTTAGCGATTCACGGTGTCAAACACTTGAGCTTTGTCGCCAGATGTTTATTCTCCACTTCAAACGTGATTACTTCTTTCAATAGATAATTTAGTAAGACAATTCCGTCTGAGACATTTGGTGCATGAAACGATCGAGCTGCTGCTACTACTTTGACTCAGAAACAACAGAAGGTGAATGTTAGTGCAGTTGATTCATTGGAAGCCGAAGGTCATCAATGACATCGTTTCAGTATCACGGTTACACCAGAATCAGATGGAATGGTTTCATTTCCGAAGGACTCATTTAAACTAAAAAGAGCTGTAATCGTCACGTTCATCATACGGAGCTGCAAGGCCACTGAAATACACAACACATGACTCATGATGAGAAAATCCTCCACCTTTTTACAACTAATATACTCATTAGTGAATTTGATTTGATACTACATCACAAACTCAAGTCAAATAAGGCCACTTCCTTTTGATCATCACATCCATTTGAAGGCAGGAAGAAAATTTCAGGTAATTAAAATGAAATGTGTTTATTATGTGTATTTTATGCTCGTCAGTGAATAAGAGACTGCTTCCTGAGAGAAATACTCTCTATGTGTCCCATAACCTCCACTATCATCTCCATTCCAGGAATATTTTATGTTCTTTGCAAAAAAAATGCCACGCAATACAGTTACTGTCAGGTTCACAATATAGGAGTTTTACCACACTGACAGACTTTTAATTTAGGTTACATCGTGTATATATAAGGAGACATTTAATAGACATTCTTCTTTCATATCGCAGACATTGTCACACTACAAGACTGGAAAATAATAATAATAATAATGATACAGGGGGTCCCAGACTGATGTCAGAGTTCTGTTCCTACACATTGATGCAAGTCGATTTTCGCCCAAAGTTGGAACTCTGGAGAAAATGTAAACAAAGCCATTATGTCCATCATGATATTGATCAGTTCTTCATAAAAGTCATGAATACCAACGACTTTCATGCATGTGTGAATCATTTACAAGAAGATAAAAGAACATGTTACACTGTTTATACAACTTGAATGCCAATGTTTGTTGGAGTTTCACCCTGTTCTGAGCGTTTTTTAAAATCTAATTTCACTTCCATGGTGTGCTGCCCGTGTTTCATTTTGAGCTAATGACCGTTTTCACTACTGTAGTTGTACAAATATGTAAACTGATGGATATTGTGTTCGATTAAATTTTAATTTTACTCAATTGTATATATAATATTAAGAAGAATCTTTGTGTGAAAATGCCATGTGGTGTTTGGTTATAGGCGGCCATGTTGATTTGAGGCCTGAAAACAGCAAAAATGTCAAGTACGGTACAAAAAGTCCCACAATTAAATATGGACCCAATAATTAAACTACCAGTTTGCAAGAAATGAATGCTTTGAAATGAAGCATCTGAGAGCATTTGTTTTGCCAGCATCAGCTGTTGGTTGATTAGTAACTTTAGAGTGTGGATGTGAACTGACCCACATTAGAGTGTCACAGCTGTGCTCGGTCCAAAAACTGAAGACACAACAATCTCCAAAGAAAATATCTTGTTTTGACACAACCCTTCATCTGCTGCAGTTGGAGCCTCTAAAAACACAGATTCTGCAGCATCACCCGTCACACACATTCATTGTAGTCACAGCACGACATTTGGAAAAAGAAAGACACTCACGCGGAATTTTGTTGAGCTCATTCATGAACTTGTCCTTCAGCTTAGAAAAGTCCTCGTTCTTCTCGCCTGTGCCCTGTCCGGCCACGCTGGTGGTGTTGGAGCCGGCCGTGGAGGAGGAGGCGGTGGTGGGGGCGGCCGCTGCCAGCGCTTCCCTTCGACTCTCATTCATCGTGGCGATGCTGGGCAGCCGGGCAGATGCTGGACATGCGGAGGAAGAGAAAGAGGCAACAGACCGGGTTAGATTTTTCAGTTTCTTTCTGCTGCTGTGACAGATGCATGTCAGAGGCAGCGAGCCGGCCTTGTCAGTTGACTGAGTTGACGCAGAGCGTGTGAGCAGCTGCTGGCTCAGCCTGAGTAAACATCAGCTGGGGTCCAGGATGAATTGGCCAGCGTTCTGAATTCAGAACAAAGCTACTTACTCATTGCTTAAACTCCAGATTAACATCACAGAGCAAAGATAAAATGATTATTTATCACCCGCATACAACACAGGCCCCGGATCTCAGCGCCGCCAATTGAGATTCTGTGCAAGTCAACCATAAATACAGTACATACAGTAATGTCGCACGATAGAAAAGATAACAAGTCGACTCTTATCACACTGTGCTCTTTGTACACACCAGGTGTATTTACTTTACATGAAGGTCTTTTGTGATGAGGCAGAAGGAAACAATGTGTCTCTGATGTTAACTGCTGCTTTCCGTGTCTATTCATATGTGACCTCTATGTTTAGATGCACTCATGCGTTTCTACCGACGCACTGTTGTGTAATTATCATGTATCCCAGGAGCTTCATCCATGAACATGTTTGTCATCATTGCACTTAGTGTGGGAGGTTGGAAGTTTCCACATTATCTCAATTCTAGACAACGACAGAAGACACAGTATGCTACTGTGTCACTAGAGAACGAAAATGTAAAATCTCCACACAATGACCTTGTCTCTCCTGTACCACAAGTATTTGTATTATTAAGATGAGTAATGTTAAATACATTAAAATGACACAACAATATAAGAAATGCAATACAATTTCTCCAATAAGCAAATGTTTTGATGGCACAAACTGCACTGGGATTTTTATGCACACAGTAATGACATGAAAAAATACAGCCAAATTCTAACAGTAGTGCACTTCCCCCCCCCCCATATTACAATTAAAAATTTTAAAAATTCAGTAATGGTCATGGACAGCAGGTTGCTAGAAACACTAAACTAAACAAATGTTCACAAATAAAACCGAAAACAACACAAGACAAAAAAAGTGAAAAAAGAGAAGACAAAATTTTAAACACAAGGCATGATAAACAACACACAAAACAAAAAAAATTGGACACAAAATGACAAAAACGAGACACACAGCAACACAAATGAGAGCTGAAACCACATAAATAAGACACAACATGACACAAACGGGACACACAGCAAGTCGCCAAATGACATAAACAAGGCACAAACCACAAAAATTAGACACAAAACCACAAAAACAAGACACAAAATAATACAAAGCAAACACAAAACACTGAAAACCAGACACAAAACAACACAAGACACAAAACAATGACACTATTACACAAGATGACAAAAACGAGACCCAAAACAACATAAATAAGAGTTAAAACCACACAAACAAGACGCAAAATGACACAAATGAGACACAAAGCAAGTTTCCAAATGACATAAAGCACAAACCACAAAAATGAGACACAAAACCACAAAAATGAGACACAAAATAATACAAAACAGACACAAAGCAAGTCACCAAGTGACATAAACAAGGCACGAACCACAAAAACTAGACACAAAACAACAAAAATGAGGCACAAAACAAGACAAAGCAAACACTAAACACTGAAAACTATACACAAAGCAACACAAACAAGACACAACATGAGAAAAATCTGACACAAAACAATGCAACCAGGACACAAAATGAAAAAAGAGATGCAATAACAACACAAATGAGAGCTGAAACCACACAAATAAGAAACAAAATGACACAAATGAGACACAAAACCACAAAAACTTGACACAAAATAATACAGAGCACACACTAAACATTGAAAACTAGACACAAAGCAACACGAACAAGACACAAAATGACACAAAGCAGACATTACACGCAAACAGGTGTTCATACTCTGCTGTAAGTCCTGTAATCAATTATACTGTAATGTGCTGTATAAGTACATTATACCGCTGATCATCTTTCACTGATCTCTTTTCTGATTCTCCACTGTTGTGTTCTACTTAGTATCATGACACACAACAGTCTGGCAAAGCTGCAGCACAATCCTGAAGCAGAAAGGGACTATTTATTGTCTCTCCTCGCTGCGCAGGTTGTAATTTGGCCCTGTCACCATAGCAATCCAGGAGGATAATGGTGTACTAAAGTAAACCAGTACACAGAGAAGATTGATCGTCTAATTTCCCTCCGTTGCCACAGTCGGCGCTCATGAAACTTTTCCCCCGATTTATATTATTGTTTCCTATAAGGGCACCGCACTGGTTCTGACAGGAACACTGTTAAAGGTTTCCATGTAATTGAAAAATCTAAATGTAACCCTCAGAGCGGCCGCCAATGATATCCATTTTTAAACCTCAAAGAGCTGAGACCTGAATGCAGCTGCAGTTTATCCTAATACAATCTCCAAAAACATGAAGGAAAGAAAGCTTCACAGAGCTGAATTCCAATTCATGCTCCTTCAAATGTATAAAATTAGGTTTGCAGCGAGGCAATTTGGACTGAATCACATTAGAGATACAAAGTGTGCTGAAATAATAACTGCATTTCGCTACTTACAGCTTCATGTGGACACTTTATTTGGATGTCCTTAGAAAGAAATGAAGTGTTTCTTTCCCTCGAGTGTATTTACACCGAGGTGATGATCCGCTTCACAATCAAATCTGGAGACACTCGTGATCTACTGTCGGCAGCTGTGCAGGTTTATGTGAGCAGTTGTGAAGCAGCGTATTTCCTTTCTACTCCGCTCTGACTGTGGCTGGAGGGGGAGCGGCGATCGTTTCTCATTTTCTGTATTCTTTGAGATGCGGCCACAGCCTTGTTTCTCTGAAATCTAGGTTAGCAACGCTGCTATAGAGATCTGCGGCAGAAACAAGCAGTGTCCTTTCAAAATACAGTTATCTAAACACTTCTGCAGGCCATGAAACACATCAGATATCAGTTTTATGAAACTACCTGTAGTTATGTTACAATACCAATAGCTGGAGCCAAGAGGCAATGGAGAAGAAGCCCCCATTAAAGAACATTTTTACGGTTAATTCTATAAATTTGGCTGAACACCTTTGCCCCAAACACACCTCTTGAATCCAATCCAACAGCAGTAAAAAACAGCATTTTCTATACACTGACATTACCAGTAGGAAACGTGAAATCAGCCTGAACCTCACTGATATGTGACATTTGGCAAGAAATTGTTTTGTTGACCTGACTGTGGTGTCAGAACATAAGTTTAAAAGCATGAGCTCCAACCAGAGTGGCAGTCGGCGTTCATCAGCTTCTTTTGATTTCTTTTCTTTGTAGTACTTAAAGTGTAGCGAACCATGACTCCAAAAATAAGGTTCATAATTACGGTTTGTGTCTCCATGATGCATTTAACCTTGAGGACTAAATACATTTGAGTCAGTATATAATTGAGAAACTTTTGAAGTCCATGGGTTGCATAGATTTTATTAAAAGTTTTAAAAAAGTTTGTTATGTTCATTATGATCATGTCTTTACAAATTCCATAATATTTGTTTTGGAAACAATCACTTATTAATAAAAAATGACTGGATATCACTAAAATGCCAACTAAATAACTGTCCGAATTAAATAGCGACCACCTTCCAATTAGCTAAACTTTAATAAAATGAGCTTAATCAGAAATAGTTTTGATTGTGTTCTTTTTATTAAGTTGAGATAGTCATGACAGAGATTTCTTTTTTGCAATATATCAAATCATACTTTGTTGTTTTGTGTCTCGTTTTTGTCATTCTGTCTCTCGGTTTTGTCATTTCGTGTCCTGTTTCTGTCATTTTGTGTCTCGGTTTTGTCGTTCTCTGTCTCGATTTTGTCATTTTGTGTCTCGGTTTTGTTGTTTTTGGTCTCGTTTTTGTCATTTCCTGGCTCGTGTCTCACTTTTGTCATTTAGTGTCTTGTTTTGTCGTTTTCTGTCTGATTTTTGTCCTTTTGTGTCTCCTTTTTTAATAAAAAATACTATTACTAAAATGTCAACTAAATAACTCTCCAAATTTAATAACAACCACCTTCTGATTAGCTAAAAAACTATAATAAGTAGTATAAATATAAAGTAGTATAAATAATAATGAGCTCATTCAGAAATCGTTTTGATTGTGTTCTTTTTGTTAAGTAGAGCTAATTATGACAGATATTTTTTTCGGCAATATATCAAATTTTATATGGAAAATAACAAATCGTATCACTTTCAACTAAGTTATCCATTACAAACACACCTCTCAAGGAAGTGTGTTAATTCCAGATCACATGACCTGCTCCACATGATGTCATTTCCTCCTGAAGAAAAGACTGGCAAGACTCCAAGGCTTTCTGACTTATTTAATATAAAGTAGTGTGTGAGTCAAGTGTGGATTTATGGCATGTTAACAGGTTTACTACAATATCTTTATAAAAAAAACCTTTCAATTTCAATTTTATTCAATCGTATACATAATATTTAGAAGAATCTTTGTGTAAAAATGCCATGTGGTGTTTGGTTATAGGCGGTCATGTTGATTTTAGGCCTGAAAACAGCAAAAATGTTGACTATGAAACCTGTCAGCTGTGTTACAAAAAGCCACACAGCTATATATTGACCCATTTGATCTTCTGGAGGTTTCAAGTGGAATAAAACTAGACTATGTTTAAGATGCTACATTCACATTACCCCGAATCCGTCCATCCCTTTTGTTCTGCTTATAATTAGATAATGACTAAGATGGTAGTAGTATTAATGGTAGATAATGACTAAGAAAGTGGTATTTACAGATTTTGCGAAAGTACATCTGTAAGTATAGCAACATTACATTTTCGGATCACATGGGTATTCTCTGGTCCGACAGATATAGATGCACTTACAGTAGGGGAATGAATGTCTATATATGGATAATTGCCAGGAGGAAAGTGAAGCCATGAAAGCCTCATGTTTCCACATTGAAATCAATACTTTGTCCCTTGTGATGAGCTCAGAATACCAACAGTGATGACATATGACATGCCAGGATGTTACACGATGTGCCATGGAAACTGCTTTGTGTCGTAAATTTGAATATAGATGAAATTCACAAAGAACAGAGAACATCCAAGGTAGTGCAGGCATTCACATTCAAATAAAAACTACAACTGGAGAAGACGGAGTAAGAGAGGAAACATAAAGCGATCCGCTGTTGGTCTGAACATCAAGAGCCCTTAATGTTTCCACAACACTGAAGCACAAACACACTGTGAAGCACCTACTGTACCACTGAAGTGACTGTACAGTGACTCAGCACAAACACTCTTCTTTCTCAACTTCCTTTGTGTGAATGCTGCAAAAACAGGTTGATTTACTGCAGGTTTATAAATGGAGATCCCACAGACGGATAAGCAGCTCTTTACCTGGACCTGGCTGTCCACCAGGTTAGAGCAAATTTGATTATCTACACAGAATCTGAACACCTATTTATCTTATTTCCAATTATCATAGGAGCGATGTTTCTTTCCGCGAAATCCAATCTCAAGTTTCTTGTAAACACTGTATCCAGCTGCGGCAACCTATTTACTGAACAATTCTGGTGTTAATGGATAACAGAGGAAGTACAGAGAGATTGGTGTTTGACTAAGAAGTCCATTTCAACAGCCAAACAATTTCTTGGAACATGTTCATCCTGAATTACCTCTAATAGACGAGTCATGTAATGGACTATACGGCTAGCCAAGGTTAATGTAAAATGAGGGGGTAATTGCAGAGAAATAGAGTTTCACTGCTGCTGGTACTTTTGTATGTCCATATTGTGTCCCTTGTTAACAAATTCACAGAAGTCTCACATGTCCCCACAGTGTGTCTTTCAGTTTTCAGCTCCAAATACTGTAAAGATGATTCATTTCACCATGACTGTATTACCATGACTATAAGGCTGTTCTAAACTGACTCTGAAAACAAATAAGTACCTGCTGTTCCCACCCCTTCAGGAAGAAAACTCTCTCTGTGAGTGTTTGAAGTGGAAAACTATTGGATAGTTAGGTGTTACACAGCACCACGGTATCATTATTTGCTTGTAAAGTGGGGGTGGGGGGTGGGGGGTGGCGGGGGGGCTGACTAGCTGCAGACAGGCTTAAAAAATGGCAGAAGTAAACTTTTTAATATCTTAAAAGTTGTTTTTTTCTACACCTTACACTAGGATGGATGGATGGATGGATGGATGGATGGATGATAGATGGATAGAGACTTTATTAATCCCATGGGAAATTCAAGATTTGCTCCATATTTGGCCTTTAAAGTAAGAAGGAAACAGTTTGTGAGAAAGTGTTTCAGATCAAAATTCTCTACATCTTCTCCAAGTTTCACGAAATTTGCCTTTGTAAATTCTGCATAACTTTGCAACAAATTAGACTAACCAAACAGTACTGAAAACATACTGTGTAATGCACCTTTTTGTTCCAATATGGGTCATGAGCTGTAATATGATCCAAACCATGAGTTTTGGTGATCAGTTGCACTCCTGTAATATATTTCAATCACTAACTCCAGTACTAAGGGAAAGAATAAAACAAAGGGAGGTAGAAGCTCAGGCAGCAGTAAACAGTGGTGGTCAGTTTGGTTTCCCAGTCGTGGCACAACCAACGACCTGGAACAACTAACATGAGAGTGACCATGAGCCAGCAGGCTGAGCTGATTGGTAGAAATAAACCAAGTCACGGTCGGTCCAGCACAGAAGTAGTGCCTGTATGTGAAAATAAGATGTTTGAAATGGTCTTGAAAGGTAAACCAAAGGAAACACACTTGCTGACTACTGCGGTGCTTTAAACTCAGCCAGGTACTCCAACGATCACAAGGTTTACCAGAAAGCAAAAGAGGGATCATATTCTGGCCCTAACATGGAAACCACAACTAGTAGGATGGGTTCACACACAAAATAGAGCACAATGAGAGAGGAATAGTAAAGGAGTGCAAGCTTTTTGGTAATGCTATTCAATGCAGACTGGCAAACAAAAGATAGAATATTGAGCTTGTATGATAACCCTTGGGATTAATAAAGTATCTATCTATCTATCTATCTATCTATCTATCTATCTATCTATCTATCTATCTATCTATCTATCTATCTATCTATCTATCTATCTATCTATCTATCTATCTATCTAACCAGGTGAAGACTCACTGTCTCTCACAAAAGAACCTAAAAGAGAAGTCCAGCTGCTTTTACTGAAGCTCCTCGGATGAGTCTGAAGGTTCGCATTGAAGATATTCACTTGCCCTGTAGGTATGGTTTTTGCATCTTCAATCCTCTGCACAGGTCAAGAACCCAGACAGTGCTTTAATGCAGCTAGCAAAAGAATGTTCCTTTATGGCTTCCCAGTGTCATATCTTTGCCTGGTGTTCATTGAAAATCAAACGTAGACACCAATAAATCAGCATGAATGAGCATCATTCTTGACAGTGATAAACAACCTTGCTTACTTATCCTGCTTTTAAGTGATGGCTACCTTCTTACACGGCTCTCTTGTAAAACTACCTTACATTTGGTGCTATCCATTGATGCTTTTATATCAATTATCACCTAGCTGTTGATCATTATTTACTACACAAACATTCATTTGATTGGATTTTGTTTCTCAGAATCTATAACTGTAAAAATGTGATATGACAGCTGCAATAAATTGAAATACTGACATGTCTTTAGATGAACCAGCTTGATTTGGCGAAATCTGAATCCCTGAGCATGAACAAAAGCAAGCACGAGGTGGATCTCACAGTCACAACATGTCTGCCAGCTGCTGTCGCCCAACATACTGTGAAAGCATGATACCACTGCACCCTCAAGCTGTGAACCCAACTCTTAGCTAACACTTCTTTAACAGCATCTTTGTGTGTCAGCAGGAGATATTTCTGAGAGGTGTCCTGTGGTTAGCTGCTGCAGAGAAAGTCACAAAAAAAACACAACACCTACTAAAACATAAGCTCTAATCAAAGCAAGAAAAAAGGTGACTGATTCAAGATAATTTAACTTGAGTAAAGAGTGGAGATGAACTTCGATAAAACAAGCAGCCCTTGGTTACCTTGGCCCTCTTGACCTCCCTCTTGGTTGCACGGCCGCCCACGCATGTCCATGTTCGCTCAGCCTCTCTTTGGTCTACGTTGCAAGGTTAGTGTGGGGGCCGATCCATTGAGAGGCAACGACAGAGATACTTCAACACAGGCAAGGACTTTTAGGGAGCACAATGATGCTCTGCAGAGTGCACGTGGGAGGCTTCTTCTACAGAAAAAGAATTGATCTTGCCCTGAGGCAGGGAGAAACACATAGGTTTTCACTCAATATTTCTAAGTCGTGTACGGTGGATGTGTAAAACACAGGCAGCCACGTTGTGAAAAGACAATAATTACCCCAAGGAATTCTGCAGACAGGAGCTGCAATTTTTTTATGTAAATGACGAGATTGTGGCGAATTAGAGACCTTTCAAATACACAGAATGAGACATGCATATGAATGAAATCAAGCTCCCAGCGTTGACATCACATAATTTTCCCCGTGTCTGTGGAAGACTGATGCTTCTCAGTACAAAATGTCAACTGGAAAGACAACCGAATGCGAGCAGTGTGTGTGGAGGACCACCCACTGTGTCTGTTATGCCTCTCGCATCAGACTTCATATCCCTGGCAAAAAAGGAGCATTAATTCAGCTCATATTTGTTCCTTAATAACTACTTGCGCATTCAAGCGAAGGATGACAACTTCCGTATTATCTTCATTGTCTGGAATGACTCACAGCAGGTACTCCACTTGAAAGCCAGTTCCATTTAGAGTGGATGGCAGCTTATTTATCTTTATGGAAAACCAGAGAGGGTTGACCTTTTTACCTTCCAGAGAGGTGTCATCACAGTGTAATCATACTGTATATTTTCTGCAACGCACGTCTAGCCTGTCAGTGCTGCGACTTGCTCAAGTAACAGCTTTGAATAATGTTGTTTTTGCTCAAACTGGCTGCTTTTACAGTCACACTGCAGCTTTTCCTTCCCACCCCGGTATTTATGTAGTATTTAAATACCGCGTGAATGCCTAATTTATGTGGTATTTATATGGTATTTATGTGGTTTTATGCCATATTTATGTAATATTTATGTGGTAGTTATGTAGTATTTCTGTGATATTTATGCCGTGTTTATGCCATATTTATGTAGCATTTATTTGTATAGTATTTATGTGGTATTCATGTAGTATTCATGTAGTATTTATCTCATATTAGTGTAGTATTTTGTGATATTTAAGTAGTATTTATGTAGTATTTTTGTGGTATTTAAGTGGCATTTATGTTGTATGTATGTGGTATTTATGTAGTATTTATATGGTATTTATTTAGTAATGATGCAATATTTAAGTGATATTTATGTGCCGCTTATGTTATATTTATGTGGCATTTATGTTGTATTTATGTAGTATTTTATGTGGTATTTATGTAGCCTATAACTAGTATTCATCTAGTATTTATCTAGTATGTCTGCAGTATTTATATCCTGCAAGCTGTGAGTGATGCAAGCTACAGGAGCTAAATGAAAATATCAGAGGAAAAAGGTTAATAAAAATGTAGGAGACGCTAGGATATCAATTGATCTAACCTGTTCTCAACTTTCACTGTCATACCCATCTTCAGGAGACTGCAGGAGGCAATACGCTGCCTGTTTCCACTTCTTTTTTTTAAATGCTCCAGCCATCTCTTTGGAGGTGTGCCGCTCAGGTGTAAAACCCCAACCCAATTACAGTGCCGCCAGATGGCCCAGCAGGTTCCCAACCACAGCGGCGATGCTGGCACACAGCTCCCTTCTATCACCTCTCCTTCTGTAACTGGGTCACTCTCTACCTCCCTCCATCACTCCTGCTATCTCCTTCATCATCCTTTCATGTTTCTTTTTCCTCATCCCTGATAACCTTTACTGATGGATTTCCATCTCCTTTAACCTGGATTGTAATGAAATTATCATATCTCAGGGGTAAAATAAAAAAAAAAAAGACATGAGAAAAAAAAGATATTTGTTAAGCCTTTCTTGAGTTCAGATTTGGTCAGCATGTTGGTATCATGTGGATGCTCCGCCCCCCACTGGGTCTGATTTTGGACGGCTTCCGCAGTGTGCCGGGTGTTATATCCCATGCTGTGTGAGGAAGTGATAAAGCTGCCAAAAAACCAGCCTAACCCAGGTCCATTTTGACATCAAATTGGACATAATTCAAAGATCAAAGCCGACTGTATGGTACAGTAAGGAGGGCAGGAGATGCAGGTGCCCTTTTGCCAATATCGCTTCCCTCTTTGTGGTTTTTATTGGGTTTCATGAATTAATCACCCAGTAAATCGCCATTTAAACCCATCTTCTCAAGAATTGCCGGGTAATTATAACAAAATGACTTGGCGGTTGCTATACGTCAGTGAAATTGAATACATCATAGGAAAAAGCTCATCCTCTACTTCTTCGAAATCTGAAAAAGACAGTTTGCGCATTCGTTGTACATCATTTAACCTGAGCTGGACTAAAAATCAGACAGAAGCATGTGTTTAAAACCCTCCAGGAGGGAAAAGTGAATATAGTTTCATGGAAACTAGTAAACAAGACATTTATTTATTTTGACAACAACTATGTAGTACCATTTACGGCGCATCACCAAACCTAAACATATAAACTATTTTGACTAAGGTTAATTTGTGCATTAAAGGCACTCCTGACTCTGAGATTATGCCGCTGGTCGACTAGTTTATGTGATTCTACATAATATCTCTGATTAATGCCACTTTTCGATCAGCCCCAACATCAAAACCACTGACAGGTCAATTAAAATGGAACATCTTGTTACAGCACAATGTTCTGCTGGAAAACCTTGAGTCCTGGCATTCATGTCATCGTGTTGCTTTGACATACAGCACCCATCTAAATGTCGTTAAATACTACATACCCTGTCGTGTAAAATTCTTAGAGTACGATGTGCTGAAAGTGAATGATGATTTGAATCAACGAGTAGTATAAGTGTGTGAGGTACTAAATGTTGAATATTCTAATAACCATCAATGCTTTGATTGTATTGAATGTGTGTGAGGGAAAAGAAGCTTTAGAAACTATGCAAGGATGGCTGAAGGGTTGATTAGAGATCACAAGGTATAATTTGTAACTTTGATGCTTTCTAGGAGATGAAATGTGGAGTGCTCGATACATAATGGTGTATAACACATAGAAGTATATGCATGAAATCTGTCACAAAATAATGAGGGTAAGATGGGAAGTAAAAGTCTGAACATGTCTGGGCATGTTCTCTGTGAAACATAACGTAATGGCAAACTAACGTCCACTGTAAACTGAACCCTAACAATGAAACATGATATTTGGTGACAAAATCTCACCAATAGATTTAGAAAGGTCTAATGGTGTCAAAACTGTCACTCCTATCATACGCCCTAAAGGTGTGGAAGAACGACCAACTCTCACAGCATAAAAGATGGCGCACCGCTCAGTATCTTCAGCTCTTCTGGAGGAGTTTTAACTGCTAAGAACTACTCCTGGATCCTGCCCTGCAAATGCTGACTTCTCTTGGTGATTTTTTGAAGATCTTTAAAGAAGCTTTGTAGACATTTAACGACGGTCAAGTCATAGACTCTGGCCTTGATCTGCGACTTAGTTTACACTTCATCAACTTCCTTCATCAGCGGACGTGTACCCTCTTCAGGAACAGCTTGAGGACTACAACAAAGAGCCCAAGTCATTGACTCTGCCTCCAAAATCCGACGAACCCAAACCAATCGAGCAAACGCAAGACACGCTAGGACAAGCCCGATCTGAGGAGGCACCAATTCACAACCCACAGCACCCAAAGGAAGCCTACATCCCAGTGTCTGACTCTTCAGGAAACCCCCAGAGGTCGCTTGTTCAAACCACGATGGGTCTGAGCCGTTTTAACTGCAAACTGGTGAGCTACATAATATTAGAAAGAAGATTTTAGTGTTGACTGGTGTATACTACAGCTCAGAAATAACTGAATTACAGGCAAAGATGGGTAAACTACAAATCTCAATCGATACAAAATGATTCTGCCTGATTGGAATTGGCCTTTTCCACATTTAACAGTCTGACATTTACAAGAGTGGTATCAGTGAGTAATTCAAAGGGAGTGCTTTATATTTTTTAACTTATAAACAGTAGGAAACAAATAGTGGCGTAAATGTTTTGTCAAAGACAAATCAAAAGCAGCGAAGAGACAGAAATGCTTCCGTATGCAGTAATCAATAGTGTGGATCAATGAGGAAGTGTTTTGACTAAACAAACCAACCCAGTAAAGACTCTGCTGCTGAGTCTTGAGTTGAACACACAAGCCGGAAACAAACGTCTAATTTAAATCCTGATTTCTCGGTTCAAATTCCCTCTGCAAGCACAGACACCTAATGAAGTCTTATTACGTGGCTTCCTGCCCACACTTAAGTATGACAGTCTTGATTATTTACCGGCAAAAAGTTGTTCAGAGGTTTAAAGCCGTTCTCAAATTTGATTACAGTTCAAAGCGAGGGAATTCCTGCTGTTTAAATAATCCTCAGGAAGACGCTTAGTGATTGCTTCACAGATCTGGATAAACTAATAATCATAGCGAGGACACGTGTTTTGATCCAAAGGGAGCACTAACTGTGTAATTACAATAAATGACGCGAGAAAAAAACTCTAAGCAAATTAAAGGTTGTGTTTGTAAGAGCTGCATCAAACATTGAACACTATCCTCTTAAACTGGGGACATATTCAGATGATTTCAATTTCATACTATTAGATTACATTCATCATCCAATAGCTGCTTCTCCAGATGTCAGGATTTTATGCAGAAGGCCAGACTGAGTCATTGATTCCATCTAGCTAATGGCAGTAAGGTTTGAAACTATTTTTAATAAAGAGATCAGACCTTATAGTATCATGATTATTCAAGTAATCTTGCCCTGGGATGAGACACGCTTAGAAGCAACTACATTTGCATGAATCATCTCAGGCTTTTCTCCGCTGGATTTCACCATCGGCGTAAATCCACTGCATGAAGAAACGCAACAAAGGAGAACCGCAATTTACATTTGGAGTAGTCATTATTTTCAGCGTACTTAGAAATAACCCAGAACTAAGAAAGGATTGATTCTGGTTATATCTGATGAAGAAATCAGTATTTTTAAAGATGTTTTATGATGATATCCAACCAACCAAATGTGTGAGTTAAGAGCTGGTCCGTGAAATGGACGTAAATGCTGCAGATCATTCTAATAAATGTGGGCCAGTAGGGTTCATATTCTACTCTGTAGATGCATTATTATCTGTTCTAAACACTGCCAAATATAAAGTAACCCCGATACCATACGTGACCTTTTGTGGTTGGGTGAATAAGTGTATATAAAATCTCTAGTAAAGTATTCACATTGGAAACGGACGAAATTCAACTTTACGCCATTTGGCAAACATAACCACATTAAGTTTTTTATTTTACCTAATTTATATTTAAAGGACATATTTTATACATATTTCTATGTGAAAAATGAACGAGAACATAACATGATAAACACAAACAAATATACAATTTGGCAACTCGACAAGCTCATGGCATCATCTAAACCGGGTTTAGACATTTTTGTTTTCCATGAAAACATCATATAAAATAAAGTTTGTGTGACTTAGTATAAATGATACAGCACATTTTCCTTTATCAGCACAACAGTTAGTGTATTTAACATGTACTGTGTGTATTTTTAGCAAACATTCCGGTTACAGCTGTCATAAATGTTAAACCATATGTCTGTTCATCAATTTGACAGGTTCAAACTGTATTTTTACATAAAATAAATTTAAAAAATCACCACGTTGCTTGTTTTAAATGCTACAGCATGTTTCCATTGTCAGTAGAAACTATGAAAACTGGTATTCTTCTTGAGAAATAAATGCAAAAAGTACAGTATTGATGTTATACATATTTTGGCATGTTTCCATTAAATAAATGCACGAGAAGGGAAATGTAATTTTTTTTCTAGAGAACATATTTTTTTGTAAATACAATTTTCTCCTGATAAACTTATTTACGGTGATTCAGTGTTGAATAAACCGTCTCAAACTGTTTTTCAGTTTACAGATTTTTACTGTCATGGTTTGACAGATTTTCACCGTAAAATTTACGAGCATTTTTAACATAGATTTGCTAAAAGACTTTTGCACTTTTTGGTGAGTAAACACCAAGAGAAAGAAGTGAAATGAAAGTCAAAACAAGATTTAAGTAAAAAAAAAATAACACTACACCAATGGCAACCATCCAAATCCCCAACTGAAAACTTTAGTCGCTCTTTGTAAACGACATTCTGATCATTTGACAACAGAGCTCCATCTAATTGGAAGCAGGAACAGGTCCATACAGGCCTACATGGACAGAAATGATATCCAGTGACAACAGCTATTTACTGCGCTGACAACATCCAACGCAGGCGTCTACACCCCACTGTGCTCCCTCTTTCTCCCCGTCACTCGTCATTAAAAAAAAAAAAAACCTTCAGCAGTAAACCAACTGTGTCACTGCTGCTTCACAGGAACACCAAAACCTCCATTTTTATGGAGTGACAACAGCACCTATAACATATTAGACCATTTCAACCGATAAACTAACAAAACATCAAAGACAAATCTCTGAAAACACTCGTGCTGCAGGTACAGAGCTGCTACAGGCCGGCTAAACTTTGGCAAAGTGAATGAATTAGTTAAGTGTCACATTAATTACAGGCTGTCAGTCAAGAATCCACAACAATCTGTCAGGTGCTCATTTGCTAGAGCGGGGGTGTCAAACATGTGGCGCATGGGCCAAAACGGGCCCTCCAGAGGGTCCAATCCGGCCCATGGGATGACTTTGGAAAGTGTAAAAATTACAGAGAAGACATTAACTGCAGATTATAAATTTGTCTCATTTTTTGTTATTTTGTTTCTTGTTTTTGTCGTTTTGTATTTCCTTTTTGTCTCGCTTGTGTTGTTTGCTTTTTTGTCATTCTGTTTCTTGCTTTTGTCATTTTTTGTCTTGTTTTTGTCCTTTTGTGTCTTTTTGTGTCATTGTGCCGTTTGTCCCTTTTTGTCGCTTATTAACTTTTTTGCCTGATTGTTGTCTCTTTTTTGTTTCATGTCTCATGCTTTTGTCATTTTGTTTCTCATTTGTCCTTTTTGGTCTTGTTTTTGTCCTTTTGTCTGTGTTTTGTCTCTTTTGTTGTTGTTTTGTTTCTCACTTTGCAATATTATGTCTCGTTTTATTTTTTTTTACTTTTGTCACTTTAATCATAAAAATACTACATCATTCAGTTCCAGATGACTGAATGTTTTGTTCTTTTGTAGATAAACTGTGATCTGGAAGTTGTAATGTGTAAATGATACACTTTGGCATAATATTGCTAAAACTGAATTTATTTTTCTTAACAAATTTCAGGTTGATCATGATGTTTTGGAAAAAGATAATTCATTAAATGTGAACATTTTCAGAACGTACTTTTTTGCACTAAAACAAAGAAAACATTAGAAGTTGTGGTTATTTATAGGTTATTCTGCTGTGATTTTACTGGTCTGGCCCCACGAGGGGATAGTCCTTCTTGTGTATAATACGTCACGTGAATGATGGTCAGGTGAGCTGCCTGCATAAGCAAAGATAAGAGGAGGCTGAAAGGCCCCACGGTCACTTCCCCATTTTCCAGTGCGACCTTTCTACTCACCTGAAGTCAATCTCAGGGGGTATTGGAACTGGAAAAAGTTATTAACCCTGCTTTGCCGCGAGGGCAGAACAGCTCTATTAAGCCAGTGCACAAAGATTCCCCCATTTTCAATTACTGCCTCTAAAGCGCAGAGGAAAGTTAGAAAAAGCCACCTTGTTGTCTTGTCTGCCACAGAGAAGGACTCGGGGGTCCCTGATCCCAGCAGCTCTTATCATATACTCTTGTTCTTCATGCAGCACAGGTCCAACACACTCCTGTGTTCAGTCTATTTATACGACAAACATCGCAGGGAGGCACACACTCTGGAAAATGGGTCTGTCAGCCAGGGGCTAAATGAGAGCACAACAGGCTGTAAAACCCAGAAGAACCGTCTATTTATCTCCCGAATTCTGGCCTCTAAGGATGTCAGGATGTTTGTAATTAATACTTAGACAATAAAAATTCAAAAGAACTCTATATACTCAGTAAAAAAATCTATTTAAAAAATCGCAAAAAATACTATAATGTTCAAAAACTAGATAAATAATGGCAAAAATCTGTAAATAATGATATTTTTAGTTGGTATGAATATCATTTTATGGTCAAATATTGCTGTTTTTTATAATTTGTAAAATACATATTTTGAAAAGGACATTACGTACAGTTTTTTTTTTTACAGTCAAGATATTTTCTGTTTTGTTAAATTATCTGGAATTTAACAAAAATCTATAAAATAACTGCATATTTCTCATCTTTATCACACACAGATTTTCTGTCAAATAACATTTGCTGCTAATTTAATGTATTTGTTTTTAAAACTTTACAACTTTTCTTTTTAACAAAACTTTTAAATAAATGTGCCCCTGAAATTTTAATTTCATTTATTTTTATTTTACCTGCTTGTTTTGTTTTTATCCTTTTATATCTTTAATGTAGCACTTCGACATTTTTCTTCAATGAAAAAAAGGCATTACAAATCAAAAATATTATCATAATTATTACTATTTTGTTTTATTCAAACATAAAAGAATCAAATTCAATTTAGAAAAATACATGTTTCTAATGTGGACATTATGTACAGTTTTGGTCTTTTAACAGTCAAGATTTTATCCGTTTTTGCTAAATTATGTGGAATTTTACAAAATCTGTATAATAATTGCTTATTTTCCATCCTAAGCATACACTGATTTTATGTCAAATAACAGCATAGATCTGTAAAATAACAATATTCCCTGCTAATTTAAGGACAGCAAAAATATAAAGGAATATTTTATTTTAGTCAAACATCAGAAAAGAATTGATCACGATTTGTAAAAATACATATTTCTGATGTGGAAAAAAATAATAGTTTTACTCCTGTATTTTTCCTAGGTATTATCCGTTACACTATAAACTCTATAAAACACCATAAAATAACTAATAAAAGATTATTTAACATTTTCATCCCTAGTTTTTTTTTTCCAATTAATGGCAGATATAGTTGTAAAATAATTGTATATTTTGCTGACTTAAATACAGCAACAAAAAAATCAACTCTACTCTACAGTCAATTGTTGTAAAAGAATGAATTATTATTCATAAAATACAGATGTTTGATGTGGACATTCTGTACATATTGCTCGGTATTTCACTTTTTTTCTGTGATTTCACTGGCTATTACTCGTAAATTTAAAAAATGGGGAAAATCTGTAAAATAAGAGTAAACTATTCAAAAAATTACAGTTTAAAACAATTTTTAAAAATAAACAACCTTCAAATAGCCTACAACAGTGCTGTCATCATTATTGGAGAGTTTCTGGATCAGATTGGAGACTTAAAGGTGAATCATTCTGCGTTTATGGCGATAATACTCAAGAACTGCTGGGAATTCGTACTGGTCTGTCGTGTCTCTGTCCCTACATCTACTGGACAAACAGCAGGGATCAAACACCACATTTTATTTTAACCACATAGACAAAGGGAGCATGCAAAGCCACCTCCTACCTCTGGCGACCCTGAGCCCTGCTTGCGTGCTTTTGTGCCTGCAGGGCTGCAGGGGGCAGGACGGAGGTGGTTGAGGGCGAGGGCTAATACAGCGGTGCCTGGGGAGCTCTGTCTGTTGGAATCAGCCTGATGAAGGAGGAGAGGCCAGGGGGCACGCGTCGACTACTGGTAGGTGACTCATACAGGAAAATTAAAAAAAAGGGAGGCCTTTTGCTCGGCCGCTGTCTACCTTCAGGTCATCCTACCGGGAATTCTGCCCGGCAACCGCTGGCTGTGTGACAGACCGGGAGAGGCATGAAGTCAGTGACAGGGTTTTAATGTCAACGAGCGAGACTGAACCTTGAAGCAGGGTAACGATGAACTCCGAGGGGTTATAGAGAGTATTCAGTGCATTAAATCAAGTAGAGCTAGATTTAATGTGTAATACTGAACTGACTGTCCTCCTATGATGAAACTACATGCACACGAAACATGCACTGGTCAATTTTGAGAGGCATTTTTCAGATTAATGGAAAAACAACAAACCAAATGTATACTTAGGTGTGTCGTCTATTAGCGTCTGAAGAATTCCGAGGAGGTCTTCGGTTTATGACGTCCTCGACTTGCAGCGTTTTGTTGTTACGTTGGAACTGGTTCAGTGGAACTAGGTGGTGAGCAGATCAGATAAATACATCGTCACGCAAGCAGAGCAGATGAATACTGTATGCACAGTAGTCACACGGTCACATTTGCCTCAATATTGGATTATGCTCCATTCGCTAACTTCATTATGGCTCCTAAGTGTAAGTCAGACTTACTGGAGTTGTACAAACATGGAAATTGATCATGTCGTGATGCACATAACGGCTTTGTTTACATTTTTACTGGAATTTCGACTTACGGCGAAAATCCACCTACATCACACCATACAAACGGATCTCTGACGCAAGTCGAGGACCCCCTCTATTGACATTTAAAATTTTTTGACAATTTTTATTCTCCTCATTCGAGCCAGAAATTTCAGTTGCCCTAAATACACAAAACATTCCAATTTTATTCCTCTACATATAGTGATGGTTTTTATGGTGGGATTTGTTCATATTGTTCACAGTCTGATGAACAGAGCATTTTAGATACAGTCAAGTCCAGAACTACTCATACATCTTGCAAACTTTTGACTTAAAGTTACTTTAAAATGTAAATAAAAGCTGAGAAATTATTTTTTCCACAATGATGCCTCTTGTACATCATCTTATCTTTTGGGGAACACCTGTGCCATTTCCAATTTTAAAAAAAAACAAAAAAAAAAACTTGCTGGTTGAAGAAAAGTAACACATGGCAAAAATGCATGTTTTTCTCACTGTGTATTTTCAGATTTATTAAGTCCCAAAAATCCCCATGTAAAACCAATTGGATCTAATATTTCAACAAAGCAAAATGTTCTGATTTTTTAGGACATTATTTTCCCCAAATGCAAGTTTTAATATACATTTTCAGATAATGTATGATACAAAAAGTAGCCTTATTGTACGTAGTAAAGTGTTTCATGGAGTTGTGTGACGATCGGTGTCTGTTTGTTCGTCTGTTTGTCTGTGCGCAACATTACTCAAAAACAAAATAACAAATTTGGAGGATATTTTCAGTCAAGGTCAGAAATGACACGAAGACCACCTGATTAGATTTTGGCAGTAAAGCGACAGATTTTTGAAAGATTTCTGAATCATTGCGAGATAGCGGCATGACATCACTGCAACCATGACAACAAGTGAACACTACATCAGCTGCTTGCTGATGATCACATGATTGTGGTCCTACTATAAATCAGCCACTGTAGACTTTTTGGGACTAATCTGTTGGAAATCATAAAATAACTGAACAGCCTTGATGGAGTACTCCTCTCTGAGTGCTTTTCTTGTTTAAAATTTTTAACCTATATTTGCCTGCAGTATCTCCCCATAAAAATAAAAATTTTTTTAGAACGTGCCTCTGATTATGTGACACTACAAGGCAAATCTGACACAGATGTTCCCCGAGTACATAACCCTCAATACCGCTGTCAAAAACAATCATTACAGCCAAAAATTGTCCGTCGGCCCTGGCTGTAATTAGCACTTTGGGAACCTCTTTCTCATGTATTTTGATTTTGCCTGTCTTCAACGTCAACACGATTTATTTAGCACCTTTCATAAAACACGCGGCCCATAGGGGTGAAACATGCAAGCAAGATTAAATCTGGAGCAATGAAACAATACAGTGTTGAAAATGAATAATTAACAGCCAATAAAATACAACAAACACCAGGGAAAAGAATGACTTATATAAGAGTATGTAACTTTTATACACAGAGATGGGTTTTTAGGGGGTAATCAACAATCAGAGAGGCACTTGCTACAGCATTTTCAACCAGCTGCACTTTTCTTATAAACTTTTGAAAAGAGAGTTACATGATTATGTGATTAGATTAAAAAGGATGCTGCAATTACCTCGTTAAAACAGGAATTAAAGGAGACGAAAAATATCTCCCAAGTTTGCGATGAAGGGATTCTGGCTTACAGCAGTGACGTGGTTTTCTACAATTCTACAATTTCATTTATCAGGCGCTTTTGTCCAAAGCGACGTACAACACAAGCAAGAATTCAGACATAAGGAAAAACCTGTAGTAAGTGCAAAAAGTGCTTCAAGTGCGATTGGTCGAAGGTGTTGCCATCAAGTTGCAGAAGAAATTGCCAACCCCACCCCCTTTTTTTTATACTTTGTCAGCGCTAAATAAGTGCTGGGTTTTGGACCACCTCACTTATTCTAGCCCTAAGGTGGAGTCAGATTAAGTGCCCAGGTGTTCTCTAAACAATTGAGTCTTCAATTGTCTCTTAAAAGTAGAACGGGACTCAGCAGAACGCACAGAGTTTGGTAGATTGTTCCACCATTTGGGAACAACAGAGGAAAAGAGTCTGGCTAGAGATATCGAGCCGTGCTGGGCTGGAAGCACCAGGCGTCTCTCACATGCAGAGCGAAGCGGGCGTGAAGGGGAGTAGACCTGGATCAGGGAATCCAGGTAGGCTGGAGCCGTTCTTGTAAATGTTTTGTAAGCCAGGAGGAGAGTTTTGAATTTGATTCTGGCTGCAACTGGAAGCCAGTGAAGGGAGATGAACAGGGGAATGACATGAGCTTTTTCTATAGTATGTAAAAAAACAAAGAGCCTCAACTGTTCTTGGCAGTCTTCAGCTATCCTTAGGGGATGTTTTGCTTCATGTAGCCAGCTGGAGGCATCAGTGTGAGGCAGAGATATCGAACAACTGTCCAGATGCTGAAATAAAATGCTTATTTTTTATCATTGAAATCTTAATCTATCCTTCCATTTGTGATTTATGAAACTGGAATTAACTGAAAATTAAATATATACCGATGAGTGCCAAACGTCTATATGGACATCAAGGTATTTAGATTGTGGTTATGTAATATTTCTGGATACTATAAGCAACATGTGACTCTGAAGTGTCTGTCTGAACCACTGCAAAGCTCCATTTATGGCTGCTATTGACTAACTGATGGGTTGAATCATTACAATGACCGGCTAGTGAGTCAGTTTGAATGGAAAAAGGACTATTGCTACTATGCTATTAATTATTCAAAGTGTTCACAGTCACTAAAATTCAGAAAGGTAATGGAACGACTGAGCAACCTTGAGTGCTTTTCTTGTTTTTCATTTCATGCTCTTATGTCTTTCAACTTTGAGAGACTAAAATGCAACTGAGCTGAAAAACTACAACAGACAACCCCGTGCCTTCAGTCAAAACATCCATCTTGTTAACGGCACGTGGCATTTTGATGCCACGTTTTCCCATCCTTACATCAGCGATTAGACAGATACAAATGTTTGGCCTCGGAGTGCTTTAGATCGGTCGAGGAACCTGTAACAAATTCCTCGCGGCTTTGACTTTATTTAGCTTCCACCCTCCAGTTCCATCCCTCCGTCTTCCTCCCGCCCACTCTTTCACGCCTCCCTCTGTAACACCCTGCTGCCCGCAAGGCTCCGCCGCACATAAAACAAGTGACACGGTTTATCAAGATAAATAATCGGTGAAGTTCAACAAAAGACAATTATGAAAAGAAGCGATTTCACAAAACTAAGAGTCACTGTAACCTCCATTTATACAGAAAGTGGTTTGCTTGGGTTTGTTTTTTAGGTTGTGGCTGATGGAGCAGACAGAGCTGTTGGGCTCCTTTATTTGTTACCGCTGCCTGTTGTCATTTTCCACGGCATCCGTGTCAAAAAGACACATTCCCAGAGCTGCTCATGTTGTTCTCAGACAGACGGTTCCTCAAGTGCTCTTTCCAGACACTTGGCAGTTGACCTTTTAATTCTGTTTAGAGTGTGAGATGTGTGCGGTTTACTGATGATGATGTAGCCTCCGATTAGCTGAAACAAGAAGCGGTTAAGCAGATGGTGACTAAGCGATCAACAGGAAGCTGTTTCATCTGGTTTGTCAGCTGATTGAATCCAGCTGGGAACGAAGAGGTGTTTCAGCTGAACTCCGTGTTTCAGGAAACTTTTTGCTCAGCAGCAGCTACAGAGTCTGCACTGTCTAATTTGATTTACTACTTGACAAAGATGGAGTGAGTGACTTTCAGCTTTGAGAGTTTATGCCGATGGGCTAAATTACACAGTATCAAAAAGCCATTGCACACTTCCCTGAATTCTAGGTCACCAAATATCAGCATTCAGTTGGGCGATGTAATAAATCAGCTCGTCCGGGACTTCTTCACCACATGTACCCACGTCTTGTTGAATCTAATTGACGCTCAGTAGATTCGTGATCTGATTTCACATTTGACTCACAGGATCTCTGAGCCCCCTTCCTCTCAATTCCCACACAAACAAAGCTGACAGGTTTCTAATCTGATAAAGGTGTCATAGAGCGATGCGACGGTGTGATTAGAAGGCGACAAACACTTCAACCTCAGAAATAACAGTCCAGGTGTCACCCATCTGCCAGTCAAACAGATGTGAATCGATCATGGCGGCATACTGGAGAGGAATTAAGTGATTAGGAAGATTAAGATTTGACGCTTCATCGTCGAAGCTTTTGCATTTTTTCTTAATTCATGCGTCTCCAAATGGTTTTGGTTTCCTTGCATACTTTCATGTTTTCCCTTTCTCCTTTTCAAACCCATTAGAACTCTTTTCCCCCACTGCCTCTCATAACATTTCCACCCACGCACTTTGTCGGGAAAACAGCAAGCCTCCCGACGTCCGACCAGCTCCGTAATTGTCACAGGATTATAATTTAGCTCAAAGTAAATATGATATCGAAAGTGCCCAATGAAAATCCATTGAATGGGAGTTTAACCTTCTTAAGGGTGCAGCCAAGAAGGCCAAAAATAAAAGATGCTATCATTTTCCATCATTTTCTTCATGGAACTAGAGTGAGCTGTCAGATTGGATCTTACTGGCACTATCATTTAACACAACAGCCTCTCTAAATCATACTCCACACTGCCAGGTTGGCTTGAAGAGTGAGACTGAACTCATTGACGGTGGTGGCAGCTTGATAGATAACATTGTGAGGGTGACATTGAAATAAACAGGCATTGTGTCCAACACTCTTTCAGCTTATCGGTTGCCATCAGGCGTCGCTGACACCGCATTAGCATGAGTTTTGATTTTCTCATTTGGGAGAGGCTTTCTCATTTGCGAGTGCGCCGTTATCACCATGACCCCAGGTTGCTAAGAGCTCCAGTGGCACAGAGAAACAGGGCAGGAGGACAGAAAAGACGGGAGAAACAGCATAAACGCGTTTCTTTCTACCGCTTTGATGCGTCTCATCTTCACAGCTCAGATGTGGCTAAAGCGCAGGTGTTGTTGGGTTTTAGCAACACAAACCTACACATGGCACACGCCTGACTGAAAAACTGCACGCCATCAAAGAGATTTCCGTTCCTGTAAACATCAGGGCTGTAGATTGGGATCAGATGCAGCCGTATCGAGACAGCCCATGAAATTGGGTTGAAATTGCTCTTGAATAATACAGTCTACAGCGAGATGGCCCAATACTTAGATGGACCGCAAAGATGGATGTTTGAGGGTGAACAGTGAATGAAAATGGGACATTGTGCTCCTGCAGGTCACCTTTGAATGGAGAACATCAGGCCTTGATGTTCTCCTCTCTCATGAGAAGATGACAGGAACCATTTGTGATTTTGTCAAAAAGTGCGGAAAAATGGACAATTGCAACTTCAAAGAAACCTTGGCCAATATGTGTCCTGGTAAATCATGATATTTGAAGGCTCAAACACTGAAACACAGCTCGGATCGCTGGCAGTTTTGGATAATAAATAACTTGAAGTGACGATCAAAATGTCTATTGAATAACTGGCTAATCTTTTCAGCAATAAATGCAATGTTTCATGTAAAACCATTTTCTGTGAGCTTTCTCTTGCTAGCCAGCCACCGAAACTTCACCCTTCCTCTTTCCCTTTTTCACAACCAGCAGACACAAGGGAGACACCACTTTCCAGCTAATGAATGAAAAATAAATGAGAAAACAAAAAGGTCAATCATTTACCCCCTCCGAACACGGCAGTGCTTCAAACAACTGCCGGCTACTAACCTCTAACCCCCTTCAGATGAGCAAGCAGCAACTCGCTGGTCTTGACACCGGTCTTGACATGAGAATCATGACCATGATGAGCCCAGTATTGGCAGACGAGGCTCCGAACCAAAGCATCTGTTGTAATGTTACCTCCAGGCAGCAGCAGAGAAGCCCCTCCACAGCCCACACGATAATTATCACTACTGGCTGCAGCCAAGCCAGCAGTGTACCGTCGGTGCCGCCGTGTCCAAGTTACGCTTCAGTAGATTTTGGGTACTGCATGGTCCTGTGATTAAAATAAATCAAGTCTATGGGGGTGTACGTTATCTGAAAGCAAGCATAGCCATTAATAATTCGGTTACAATTTGCTCCATGTTAACTTTGGTTCCCTCATTGCTGAGAACTGAAGAGGCACATATCACTTTACACAAGTCGATGTTTTGGTGACACAAACAGAGTCTATGGCTAAATTTAACCAGACTTCGTGAAATAAACGCAATTTTCTTTCTGGGAAAAGGCAATTATTTTCATGGAAAATAAACTTCTACATATGTGGCTTTGATGTGCAAAGATTTTTGGGTTGTAATCAATGACTTTAATCAATATTTCTAGAGGAAAGTTTTTGTTTTCCTGCTACATTTTCATTATAAAGGTTGCTTGTTTGATCATGAATATTTAAGCAAAGAGGAAATCTTCAAAGAAAGTAGAAATCCCGAGATAATGACAAAAAATATACACTGACCTCCACACTCTAATATTTAATCGGACTGCCTTTAGCTCTAAGAACGACAGACATTCGCCGTGGCATCGTTTCGATAAGCTTCTGTCATGTCACAGCATTTATTTCTGTCCAGAGCTGCCTTAATTTTCTATGAAGATCTCACATTGATGATGAGAGAGTCAGACCGCTGCACATAGTCTTCTCCAGAACATCCCAAAGATTCTCAGTGGGGCTGAGGTCTGGACTTTTCTGATTAGGCTCGCTGATCAGTGGTTTTCTTAGCTCTACAGCTGTTTAGTCCCAGTCCTTTGAGTTCCCTTTGCAATGTGCATGTGGAAATGCTCTTACTTTCACTACTGAAAATAACCGTTGATTTCCTATGATAATCTACGAGTTTCTTCCGACCACATTTGTTCTTCAAAGACGATGGTTCTCCACTATCCTTCAGGTTTCAATAATGTGTTGGATAGTTCTAAACCTGATTTCAGTAGATTCAGAAATCTCCTTAGTTGTTTTCTTTGCTTGATGCAGGCCAATAATTTGACCCTTCTGAGACAGATTAACTTCTTTTCCATGACCACAGGTTATGTCTTCCAACATGGTTGTTTAAGAAATGAGAAGCTCCTGCATCAGCTAGGGTTAAATAAGCTGTTGCAGCTGAAACTTATTCATCACTGCAGTAATTATCCAATAAAAGGCTTGTACCTATTTGCTTAGTTACTTAAATCCAGGTGGCCACTTTTTCTGGACAGGCAGTGTATATTTTAGATGCAGGAAAGGAATGGTTTTGAGAGAAAATTTATATTTTTTATATTATAAGATGATCTTCAAACAATGTTCTGCAGAATTTTCCATTATCATCGAACTGTTTACCTTGGATCCAAAAATATGACAACATTTCTTGAAAAGCAGTGCAAATTTTGCTTAATTTCATTCCTATCCAAACATTCTGCAACACTAGCCAGGTAGATGTCCTTGCGAATTGAAATTAGCCTGGCACAAAGTTAAATAAATACACTATTCAATATAATTAAACAGTTTTGTGACCTGGATTACATAAAAGGGATTTGACTGCAATTAATATGTGCTATCTTCTTCAATTTTTTTCCCCCTATATTTTGAGCTTGGTTTATTTCTTGGCATTCAGTTAGCCATCGTGCACAAAACTGAGGTTATTTTGAGCTGTGCCTGCTCTGTTATATGACACTTGAGATTATTTCGGCCTCCAAAGAAGCTCTGCCACAGAATTTGTCTAAGCAAACTCCAATCTGTGTACTTTTCACAGAACTGCATCTGACACACCGCTCTGTCAGAGTGGATCAGGCCCAGGCCCAGCACCACACACACATTCAATCCCACTGCAAGCCTTAATTCCAAGTGGGCTGCTGAAATCTCCCCCTGTATAAACCTCTCTGTCACAGCTTCTCATGAGTCACATAGTCTTCTGACTTCACCGTTCCCCCATTTATAGCCGCTCCATCAACACTTTTTTTCTCTCTCTCTCGCTTCTTTTTTTTTAAACAAAGAGGAAGTGTGAAGATTCTGCATGGATTCAGATGTGACGTTCGCTCATTCACACGCAGAGCAAACGCTTTCACACACGAATAAAGCAGTGAGATGACTAACAGATGCTGCAAACACTTGAGCTTTTCTGTCTACCTTTTCGTATTCACGGCAGAACCATCAAGCACATTGTAAAAGTCAATACGCTGTTGATTAAAGGGGGCAGCGAGTATACAGTTTTTACTGCATAATCAACTATGCGTGAATTTTTGGGGGAATGTCGGTGAATATCAATGAATCTCCTTTTAGTGCTTTAGCTCATCCTATTTATCCTGACCGTCCCTCGAAAATTCAAAATGTGCGGCTATTCTGAACTAAAGCAAGAATTTCGCACAAATTATGGTGTTTTTAAATGTGAAACTGTAGTGAAAATATGAAACCAGTGCATCATTGTGATAAACAATCACGATCAGAACAATCGAAATTAACTTTTTAGCAATAACAGCACACCCCTACTCTTCATTACATCACTTTCATCTTCGTTTCCACTCATTATCCAAAACTCACAGGACATTAAGGCCAGGAAGAGTGACTGAAAATAGATATTACCATTACTGTGCTCTGCATGATGATAGATTCATTCAGCTCCTTGTGGCGTTCAAGCCGAGTTTCAATTCTAATTAGCAGGCAAGAGGAAAAAAGACAAAAAAAATAGAGGATAAGCAGCAGACGAGTTCATGAAGGTGTGTCTCCAGTGACGATGTAGAAATGTAATTCTTTATTGATCCAAGTGTGATTCAACTGTTCACTGGCTAGAATGTTTTCCTGGTGAGGAGAGCGCCCCCAGAGGGAGATAAACAGAGCTGCAGACAGCGAGCGACACGGCTGGTGGAGTATAATGAAATACCAAAGAAGGAGGAAGCCAGAGGTGGAAGAAAAGAAGAGCCTCTTCCTCTTGTCCGAGTGGCATTCAGGTCACATCACCCCGGGTCGACACTGCACTTGTTCTGAGGCTGAAGGTAGATCCAGGAACTGGCTCGGTCAGTGAAACATGCCTCTGAGAGCAATTAGGAGGCCAATTACTTCCCTCTTATGGAGTATGGCGTGTCAGGGCTTGCCAGCTCCGGAGTGGAGTCCTCTCTGACATCCGTCCCCAGCAACACCCCATCTTTCCATTTTGTGCTATTCTGGTTAGAAAGCAGAGTGGCTCAGCTGGCCAGCTAGACAAACTCCTCAACAGCACAAAGAAGAAGTCCAGAGGGGCGGCAAATGTGCAAGGGACGAATACTGAGCGGTTCTCAACATTACGATGTGCCGAGCAGATCTACTGACCCTCGTGTTGTCCTGCGTTTTAAATTGACCCATTTTAAAGTTTGAAAATGTGGGAAAAAATAGATTCTCACAGTGAAACTTCTCGTGTCCACATTTCAACATTTTTGGGAAATTTCTGAAAATTTTTGGGTGGAAAAAAAGAAATGTTAAAAAATATGTTTCTTAAGAACATTCACCAAAAAATGAAAAAAAGATTTTTTTGGTGAATGTTCTTCAAGAAAATATCAGCAGTTTTACTGACACATATGTAATCATTTCAGATATTTTTACTCATTTTGAAAATATTGACAAGAGTTTTCTTTTATTGTATTTTTACTTAAAAGGCCCATTTTATGCAAATTTACATTAACATTTGCATACAAAATGGGGGTCTACTAGAATATATTTACATGCGTCAATGCTCAAAAAAACATGTTTTTTTCTCATATTTTACATCTTCTTACCATCTGTCTGAAACATTTCATTTTAGCTTCGGTCTCTTTCACCCTCGTGCCGTGCTGTGGGTCAAATTGACCCGTTTTAAAGTTTGAAAATGTGGAAAAAAATAATAATTTTATGTCCAAATTTTCAAAATTTTCAGAAAATTTTCAAATATTTTTGGGTGGAGAAAAATAAATGTTAAAAAAAGCTTCTTAAGAACATTTACCAAAATTTTTTTGTGAATCTTCTTAAACAAAATATAAGCAGTTTTACTCATATATATGTAATCATTTTAGATATTTTTAGAATTATTTTTGGAAGATTTTTACTCATTTTTTGAAAATATTTACAAGAATTTTCTTGCCAAATTTTGGGACTTTTTTTTAAAAATCAAACTTTTAAGGGAAACTTTTAAGGAGGATTGAAATTTTCTTCCTGAAGGTTTTGCCAATTCTCAGAAATTTAAGGAATTTCTTTGCAGGATTATGGATATTTTTCAGACAAGGAAATATTATTTTTCTGGGCTCATAAATGAAGATAACGGGGGGGGGGGGGGGGGGGGGGGTTAAGAGCACATGGAATGCAAGCAAAATCAGACACCCATCATTAGCTGACTGTTTTCTTAATCTTATTAAAAACAAGATTTTTTGAAATCTAAATAAGCCTTTTAATTAATTAAGCATGAGTGCCATTTGGTGCTTTAAATAATGAGAGGTGACAATGTGAGGTGGGATAGACTGCTGTGATAATTCTTATTTTTGGTAAACAGCAGGAGATTTGGGAGGTGGAGCTGCACTGGAAGGAAATGTTCCCAGGGAGACGTCTCAGCAGAGAGCCAGTTTGGCACGAGCAGAATGCCAGTCGGCCTCCACCGGGCACCGGCGAACAGTTGTGTCATTCAATTCCGGCCCAATCCGATCAGACAGAGAAGAGGCCGGCGAACTGTCGCCACACAGAGCCAAACTCGAGAGTCCAGTCGAGGTCAAAGCACACAAAAGCACGCTGTCCAAATCCTCACTGCTGTTCCCCATCTGACAGCATTCATGAGGCTGCACCACGGGGCTGAGGAGAGCCAGCTTTTGGAAAGAAAACACCGCCGACTGAGAGCAGTACTCATGAATTTTTAACAACACACAAACAAAAATGAAGACATTTGATTAGCTGGTGACCATTGTACTGAACAAATATTTAGAGGTTCTGTCCAAGGGTAATATAATTACATTTTCCTGTTTTCATAAGAAGATCTGCTCTGCCAAATGTTTATCCGAAATGTGAAGTCATTAAGTGAATGCAGGAAAACCTTCTTGATGATCACACAAACATTTAGGTCCTTTGAATTTACTTTATCTCTGGGGTCTACACAAAATACCACAACTTGGAAGACTTGATGCTGCATGAGTACCAGACATTCACAAGAATAGTATGAGAAAATAAGACAAGACTTAAAGAGCCCATTATATGCACATATATGGGTTCATGATTTTATTTATGGGGATTTACTAGGATATGAAGACAGTCTGGCTTTTCATTTCCATGCACTGTCTTTATGCAACGCTCTTCAGTCTGGCATTCGGTAAGCTTGCTCAGTAGAGGTGTTCAAAGCAAAGCTACAGACCCACTTGTTCTCTGTTGCATATGAATGACAACTTGTGAGATACTGTGTCTTCTTAGATATGATTTTTTTATCAGTTTTATCATTATTATTGTTATTATTGTGTCTTCTCAACCACTGTTTTTATCAGTTGTCATTTTATTGTATTTTATCTGTTGTTTGCCCTTTGAAGCACTTTGACTTGAAAGTGCTATATAAATAAAGTTCATATTATGCTCATATATTGCTACAGCTCCTGTCTCTTTCAGGCTGTCTTCCGAAAAAGACCGGTCTGCTCTGACTGGTGCAACAAAAGCAAGCTAACACTGGCTATAACCCTAGATCTATGAGCACAGGGAAGTAGCTCTAACTAGAAATAATGGCAGAATGTGAGGAAGCTGCTTATCTTTAGGTGAAGGTGTGCAAAACTGTCTGGTAGACATCAATCCATCCATTATCTATACACCACTAGGGTGAAGGTAGGTCACCAGTCTATCACAGGGCTACATATAGAGACTAACAATCACACTCACATTTACACCTACGGACAATTTAGAATGATCAGTTAGCCTCAGCATGTTTTTGGACTGTGGGAGGAGATTTGGTATCGATCTAATACCAAGTAAATACAGTAACAGTATCGCCGATATCGATACTGATATTCCAGACTAACTTTTTCAGTAGCCACACTGGTGTGACAGACACCGTCATTTCGTCACTCCTTCCTGCTTAGAGGAGAAACACCTCACTAGCTGAACATTCGCTCATCAACAGATTCTACATTTACCGATGTTCCCTAAACGCCTCATAGTGCAGACTGCGGTAGAAGCTGCAGGTGTGTGAGCAAAAATTAGTTGGAAAATAGGGAGATAAAGGCCCCATCCACACAAAGACAAAACGCTTAACAGTTTCAAAAACGATCGCCATAAAGACGAAGGCGTCTCAGAAAATGTGTGCGTCTACATGAATGCACTCGATACGCATGGAAACGCTGTAAAACACATGCCAGACCTCGAGGGGCGCTGTAACGATATGACGGAAACATGTGCAAACAGAAGAAAAAGCAGTGGGCATGTGCACTTGCGGCAAAAGTTGTAACAGAGACCAAGTCGGGAAGCATGAGTGGGCAACTCGGTAGTGACTGAGAAGAAGGAGATTTTGCTCCAACAGGGATAGTAGGGTCACTAGCTTCATCAGCACATTTGCTACACTGTACGCCGCCATTGTTGTTGTCGTTGCGGCGTGTGGCGCATGCGTGTCAATGAAGTTATGAAACTGCGCATGCGTGTCAATGAAGTTATGAAACTATGACGCAAGCGTATCTGAAAAGTAGCAGAGAGCCAGTAAACATGGAGCTGCGTATACGGCATTTCAAAATCTTTCCACTCAGGAACCTGGTTTCAAAAACAATCTTTTACAGACCCCCAAAACGCCGTCTTCGTGTGGATGATACGCAGATTTGGCAAGAAACTTATGCGTTTAGACCTCGGTTTGTCTTCGTGTGGATGGGGCCTAAGTGTCTTCATTTCTGATTTGTCCAAGATGAAAGCAGTTGATTTTGTCCACGTGTTGTTTTCTATAAGCGAAGAAAATAGCGCATGTACATGCACTACGTCTTTGAAGAGCGGAGCCCATTTCTCAACTTAAAGGCTGCAGTCAATTGCTTTTCATGTAGAGGTTAGAAATTAAAAATCATGATTGTGATAAATTATTACTTAGTTTCGTAGCCCTGCTACAGCACTAATCTTTGTAATTGGCTTATTAAAGTATCAGTCTCATTACACTGGTATTATTAAATATTAATATCAACGCAGGTATCGATATTATGGATATTTGGATCAAAACGTCCACCGCTAGTCCCCGGAGAAAACCCATGCATGCACAGGGAGAAGATGCAAACTCCATGCAGAAAGATCCCAGACCCAAGCTAAGTACGTGAACGGGGGATCTTCTAGCTGCCAGGCGATGGTGCTAACCACTGAACCACCTGCCTGGTAGACAGGTGATATGCAAACATGTTACATGGTGATGTAGATAAGTAACAGCAGAAAAGCCTGGATTTAAAGAGCACAGTTTATGTAGGAGAGTAAAGCTCCCTTTGGCTTGGACTTGGACTGGCTTTACCACACTAAAGGGAAGGCAAACCCAACAAGCAATCAACCCAATTATTTATTTACAACATATATGCTACTTATTTATTTAAACAATCCAAATAAAGGAACAAATACTAGATTTATTACTTCTACATCCCATACAATGCACCTTTGTGTCAACTGATCTCCACCATCTGACATTGCTGTAGTTTCTTTGTCACTTGCTGATGGCATCTCTTTCCTTGTGCATTTTGTGTATGTCACATCTCATTAAGCAGATGTGCTCCTGCTAGATTTTGTTGTTATTAACCTTTCAAGGTTTATTGTGCCATATACCGAAGCTCTTCTCATGTGGGAGATTGGGTATAGAGCATCATCGGAGGGAGAACCTATTCTGCAGCGTGTAACCATTCAGAAGAATAACTCATCTAATGTCCTCTGATGTGTGCTTCTCTAACATAAACATCACTGAATAAGCATTGTAGATGATCGGTACATTGGCAGCAAGAGCAGCAACATTACTTTAATGTTACTATCACATCTAATAAGCAAATAGCAGTAAGGCCATAATAAACTGACATAATAAATACAATAAATGCTTTGAAAATACACAAAGATCATGCTAGAACATTATGAAATCAGTGAAGCAGCAACAGTAGAAGTGGTTGCTACATAACAGAAGGAAGAAAGCAACTGCTTACACATTTATATTACACTGTTTACAGCCAAATGTATGTCTTCCATGCTGAGCCGTGGTCTGAATCCCTGGATAGAGCCCTCTTTTGTTCTCCTCCCCCTCATCTCTCAGAGCTTATTAGCTCAGATCTCACTATGATTGGACCTGCCCTGCTCCACCAGGGGGACCCAAATACTGTAAGCGTGGGCCCGGCCTCGGCCTTTCCAAATAAGCCACTGTGACCTTGGAGCGAGGTGCAGCGCCCTGGGAGCCCACAGAATGAACAATATGAGGCGGGGAGGGAGCCGGGCATACAAACAGTCCATTACCATCCATAATGTGGGCTCTCTGCTGTGCCTGTCCACAAACCTTACAGCTCTACCATCTTCTTTCATTTTATCCTGCCAGGGAGGGGGGATCTCTCCCGGTGGCCTGTGCAATCCGGCCAACGAGGAAGAGACCAGAGTACATGAATAAAGGGACTGGTTTGCTCCAGGCAGAGCTGAAATTGGTCTATTACTCCGCTCCATTTGAGATCAGCGTGGGAGGGAGTGGCAGGGCCCAGCACTGAGGGTTTTCCCTTTTTTGCTTTCTTCCATCTTTGCCCTTTGTAGTCTGAGACTCTAAGCAGTGTATGTTACATTAAATACTCTGATCCCCAGGCATTAAAGAGCCTGTATTATGCTTTTTAGGATTTTCCCTTTCCTGTATTGTATTCAAGTTTTTTTTGTGAATGTAGAAGATCCAAAAGCCTACAAAATTGAAAGTCTACACCAAATGGGGGTATTTCGTCCCACGGAAAACACTGCAGCTTACATGCCTGACACGCCGTGTTTCAGTCCAGGTTTTTCTTCTGTTACTTATTTACATCATCATGTCACACATTTGCATCATGCCTGCCTGGCAGCTGTTTTGGCATGGCTTCAGAGAACACAAATTCTAAGACATGCATCTGCTGGAGTAGATCCCTAAATTCAGGGATCTGTGGTTACGGCACATAAGCAATCAGAGCAGCCGGAAACGAAAATGGTGTGGCATTGGAAGTGGTGCCTTCTGTTGTCTTCATTTACCGGCACCAAAAAATATTGTTTCCTTGTCTGAAAAAATCCAAAAATTCCCCGAATTTCTGAAAATTTGCAAAAACTTCAGGAAGAAAATTCCAATAATTCCCCAAAAGTTATATATTTTTAAAAATCCCTCAAATTTGGCAAGGAAATACTTGTAAATATTTTCAAAATATGACCAAAAATCTTCCAAAAGAATCCTCAAAATATCTAAAGTGATTACATATATATCAGTAAAACTTGTAATATTTTCTTTAAGAACATTCACAAAAAATGTTCTCACAGAAATATTTTTTTAAACATTTCTTTTTTCCACCAAAAAAATGTCCAAAAATTTGACCAAATTGTTAAAAATGTGGACATAATTTTTTTTTTTTCCCCCCACATTTTCAAACTTTAACACGGGTCAATTTGACCTGCAGGACGACACGAGGGTTAAAGAGACCGAAGCAAAAATGAAATGTTTCAGACAGATGATAAGAAGATGTACAATATGAGAAAAATAACATGTTTTTTGAGCATTAAAGCATGTAAATATATTCTAGTAAACGCCCAACATAATCATTTTGTATGTAAATTCGTATAAAATGGGCTCTTTATGTAAAAATACAATAAAATAGATGGAGAAATGCAAGCTTTACCCTCTCTGCAAGGCTGCATGACCTTACATCGTATCCTCGTCATAATAACCTCCTTAAGATTTCCACTTTGTACCATGTAGCACAATAGCACTAATCAATTTTGCCCCTATTCAGTTCACAGACATAAGTAGACATACGAACGGGGTATTATTAACTCAACTGAACGTATAAAATTGCTGCCGACATTACATTCAGTTCTGTTGAACCATGATTACAGAGATGGATCGCCTCCTATATTAAGCTACAACGTATTTCAGCATTACACTACAAGCACCGCAGCTGCAGTACGAGAGCATTGTCGATCTAGCATTTTCTTTACTTTTTTACACTTAATGAACCACAACAGCCATCAGAGACGTCAAACTTTATCTAACTGAACGAAATGGCACATAAGTGGACAGGTTTATTTATCCCATTTTCCATCCGTGATGCACGAGCAGAGAAAATAAAAACGGGGGAAGCAGAATGACTATATAGAAATAAATGCAGGCTTTGGGGTATTATCTACGAACAAGAGTTTCAGCTGATGAGAAGTAAGCAAGTCCCCGCACAAGCTATCTCCGGATGAGGACCGTACAATCAGACGGCATTGTAGTTGGAGTGGGACCCTCTCTTTGCATCATCATTAGCCAAATGGAGACACAGGGTTGGAGAGCAGGCAGCGTTATTTGCTGTGATTTTCCCTCGCTGTGCAGATTTAGAAAAATGTGGCAGGCTGTATTATCTTTGCTGCTATGTAATCATCTTGGAAAGAGTCCCCGTTGAATGACAACCACACAGGAATACACTCGGAAACACGAGGCAGCAGGTACAGCGACTGAAATAATCAAACTGCAGGAGACAGGTGAGATCCTGTTGCTATTTCTCAAGTTTCGAATTACTAAAAGCCAGAAAAGAAAAGAGAGCAGAGCAAGACCAAGGTCAACTTTCTAACCCCTAACTAATGACTGCTGTGAGGTAAACAGAATTAATCAAGATTATAGGACAGGATGGCTTGAAGGTGGCTCAGAGAGAGAGAAAGGCTGAGACTCAGCACTAGACGTGAGCTCAGATAAGTAGGTGATTTATAGGAGCCATTAATAGTGAGGGGCGGCCCACACATCCCATTACACAAGTTAGATTGTTTATGGTCGGTGAAGAAGCCGTGCCTTCGCTGGTATCAATAAGGAGTACTTCTTGATGTATAAGGTCACACTGATGCAAATCTAAACGCATAAATTAGAGAGAAAATAGGAAATTCCGAGAAAAAGTATGACTTGCTTTAACCCTCGTGTCGTCCTGCGGGTCAAAACTGACCCATTTTAAAGTTTGAAAATGTGGGGGGAAAAAAAAAAATTCAACATTTTTGGGAAATCTTTGAACATTTTTTAGTGGAAAAAAGAAATGCTAAAAATGTTTCTTAAGAACATTCCCAAAAAAATCAACCAAAATCCAGTGAATTTCGCTGGATTTTGGTAGATTTTTATGTGAATGTTCTTAAAGAAAATATTTTTTAAAAAGTACTAATACATAGGCAATCACTTTAGATATTTTTAGGATTTTTTTGGAAGATTTTTACTCATTTTTTGAAAAGACTGACAAGAATTTTCTTGCCAAATTTGGAGGATTTTTTAAAATAAAACTTTTAAGGAATTATTGGAGTTTTCTTCCTAGAGTTTTTGCAAATTTTCAGAAATTTGGGGAATTTTTTGGCTGAATTTTTGGATTTTTTTCAGACAAGGAAGCAATATATTTTGGTGACCGTAAACGAGGACAACAGAAGGGTTAAGTCATGCGGCCTCAATATACCCATCTCCGTGTTTGACCGTGTTTATTGTCTCCAACCATCTGCAGCCGATAACCCTTGACTGAACAAGCTGTCAGTTATCCCATGAGGTAATGCCATTAAATATCCATACTTGTTCAGAGAAGATTTTGTTGGAAGGAGGCAGTACAGGCAATGAAAGAGCAAGAGCATGACAAAGAGTCAAAAGTCAGACGACTGAAATTATATCTTGATTTTGCTAAATTAGCTGGAAAAGCAGCTCATGAAGAGATATTGTTCCTGAGGCTTCAGAAAAAACAGAAAAAACAGAAAACACAACGAAAAACAACCAACCAAATGTAGCTATTCTCACTCTGTCTTGTGGGGAAAATATAGAAAAGCCAAGACATCAGTTTTAAAAAGGGAACACTGCATGTGACACCACTGCTCCATTCAGCTCCGGCTCAATGTACTCGAGTGACATTTAAGGGAATTAGGTGGTGTTAGGATAAAATGACAACCGCTTTGTCTCTGTTAAAGAGCTTAGCCAAGACACGGAGAACAGTTTTGTGTAGCTCTAACACGAGCTTTGAAAACTTAAAAGAGAATCGTGGCTCGTCTGGTGGCACTCGAGTGCACCGCTGGTTGGGGTGCAAATTTGTGATCATGTTGTTGGGAGTTTGGGGCTCATCATACTGAGGAGATAATAGGGTCAATATATAATTGTGGGACTTTTTGTATCATAGTTGACATTTGTGCTGTTTTCAGGCCTAAAATCAACATGGCCGCCTTTAACCAAACACCACATGGCATTTTTACAGAAAGATTCTTCGAAATATTATATATACACAATTGAGTAAAACTGGAATTGAAAGTTATTTATAAAGATATTGCAGTAAACCTGTTGACATGCCATAAATCCACACTTGACTCACACACTGCTATATATTAAGTAACTCAGAAAGCCTTAGAGACTTGCTAGTGTTTTCTTCAGGAGGAAATGACATCATGTGGAGCAGGTCATGTGATCTGGAATCAACACACTCCCTTGAGAGGTGTTTTTGTAATGAGGAACTTAGTTGAAAGTGATAGAAGTTGTTATTTTCCATATAAAATTTGATATATTGCCAAAAAAGAAATATCTGTCATGATTATCTCAACTTATAAAAAGAACACAATCAAAACCATTTTTAAATCAGCTCATTTTATTATTGTTTAGCCAATTAGAAGGTGGTTGACATTTTAGTGATATCTCGTCATTTTGTATTAATAAGTGATTGTTTCCATAATAAATAATCATGGAAATTGAACCATATTCCGTCTCGTTGGACTTGGTTCAGCTTCCTGTGTCCTCTGGTTCCTCCATAAATCTCCTTCAAAATTGACCAGATTTTTCAAATGAATAGTGTGTGTGTGTGTGTGTGTGTGTGTGTGTGTGTGTGTGTGTGTGTGTGTGTGTGTGTGTGTGTGTGTGTGTGTGTGTGTGTGTGTGTGTGTGTGTGTGTGTGTGTGTCTGCCCTACTCTGACCTTCAGCTGTGGGCCAACAGTCCACCCTGATCAGGCAAAGAGAAACCAACTGCCAGCCCTACTTCGTCCGCTGTCAGGTGTTGACAACCTGCATAAACATCCAGAGAGGAGAGCAGCTCACCTGAGGGGCTGCAGTCGGCATGAATGATCTGATCAGTCAGTCAGATGACTTTAGTTCAGCCTAAATCTGGGACATGAAACACTTAGATCTAGAAGGTTTCCCCTCAATTTTTATGCTTCATCATAAAATAATATTTGGCAGCAACAGGCGGTGCTAGAGAGGAGTTGTGGCTTTGCCAAAAAACTAAGACAATCCCAGAAAAAAATGCAACTTTTTTGAGCTGTGTAGTTTCTCTATATATTTTCAGGCAGTTTTTGTGTTTATTAGCTCTGATGTTGTTAGTTTGGGCTGCTTTGGAATACCATGTTTTCATGCTTTTGTCAAGGATGCAGGCCAGTACTAGCTGGAGTAATTATACAGTGGCTTTATTAAAACAGACACAAAATGACAAAAACAGACACAAAATGACAAAAACAAGGCACAAAATGGCAAAAACGAAACACAAAATGGCAAAAACGAGACACAGAATGACAAAACTGAGACACAAAATGATAAAATGAGACACAAAATGGCAAAAATAAGACACAAAATGACAAAAACGAGACACAAAATGACAAAAACGAGACACAGAATGACAAAACTGAGACACAAAATGATCAAATAAGACTAAAAACGGCAAAACGAGACACAGAATGACAAAACGAAACACTTTAGTCGTCCATGGCAGGTATTTACTGATGCAGCCACTCCACTTCATCTGTAGCCGCTCTGTCGCACCCACAGCACCATCTGACTGCATAAAGTAATAATCTACCAACACCGAGTTGGTAAAATGCTGAAAAATGCTCTTTTAATTCACAAAGTTTTGAGTTTGGGCTCATTCTCTTGACACAGAGATTTGCAGTTTTACTGAAAATACAGATTTTAAATAGAGTAAAAATTGGATTTTTAAACATCAGTTATATCTATTTTGTTACTAATAACAGAATCCGCTGGGAACAAAAACACATCAGTTGATTCATACGGGTTTATTTGGAATATTAAAAACGCCTAAAGCTCTATCATTATTCAGTGTATATAAGTGTGACGTGTATATTCCTCTTCTTCTTCTTTCCAATCTTGCCTCTCATCTCATGACTCCTCAGATTTACGTGGGCTGGTCCAAGGCGTCTCAGTTACTAAAATTGGACCTAGCTGTCATTTAGCCTCATAAAATGACAACATTCCCCCTTGATAAATGTGAAACTCCCTCTAGATTTCCCTTCTACCATAATAGAGCAGCTATCATATGTGTACACAGTGAGCGTTATGCAAATCAATTGAAGCCAGTGTAAAGAGAAAGCCTGTTTTGGATGATTGACACAAATATGATTGGTCTATTAGCCTATCAGTCATGCTATTAAGGTCTGCCATTATGAATCAGGCTTGATGGTTTGTGATTGGACACTAATGCACGTTGGGCTCATTAGACCTTACTGTTCCTGGCGGATCTGTCCGGATCCAAATCAATGAACTCTACTTTTTAAAAGGACTAGAACAGCTGTGACCTCTGGAGAGGAGAGGTCATCATGACACCAACTTCCCCCTTAAATTGCTTGAAAACTGATTGCTAACAGAACAAAGGGAGCCCACCTGGTTTCAAACAGTCTGGATCCTCGGCATCAAACGTTCTCGCTCACACACAGCTGCAGGCATGAATTATTTAACAAGGCAAGTTACAGTGATCTGGAGATAATGTTGAAGGGCTTTGGGGCTTTAAGGTACATAGCTGAGGAAAATGAATCCTGGGGCGTCCGATGCTATCCTGTAATTATGCATGCGGACGCTAATTTCCCACAGGGGAGAACACTGTCTGCCCGGCCTATCTCTGCTGCCCCCGAAGAGCTACGACAACACAGGGGGTAAAAGCAGAAACACACCGACACACACTCTCTCAGTACACAAGAGGAGGAGTGCTGCCCTTCAGGCAGATCTGTCACTACAAAGAAAAACTTCATTACGGCGAAACAAATGTGTCCTCAGCGGCGAATCAGCCTCACTAGAAGGTGCTCTTTCACAAACGTCTGGACAGGATTGAATTAAACAGAACCGGACGCTGCTGCTCAGTCTGCCGGTGCTTCTGGATGAGCCTCTTGATGTGTGTTGAAAGCCCAAACAAGCTCGAAAACTCGTTTTGCTCTGTAAAATGTGCTTTTGATGGTTTCCCTGAGAAACAGAGCACGGCTCGGGGAGCAGGTCTGTATTTCCTCAGCAGCATTTCACCATGCCTGACATGATCCTGCTTTGAATGGTCCTCCGTGGTAATAAGGTCATTTGTCTTGTGCAAAGGAGAGAGGATCTATAGTTGTCATACCCTGAGCTGGAGATAAATGTGAAAGGCTGAGACGGTGGCAGAGAAAAGAATTTATGCAGTCAGTCCTGTCCTCTTTCAGTCATAGAATGAGAAGAAAAGAAGAAAAGCTCAGTGACAGAGTGGAAATAAAGGAGGCAATTAAAACCACAGATTCTATACGGCTGCTTATTAATCACACGAATAACGACGTGTATCTCAGTGGAGCGTTCATGCAAAGCTAGAATGAAACAGATCTGAACTTCCACGCTCTTTTGTGTCATGTGACATTTCGCTGTGTTTACATTAAACCTGTAAAACCCACTGTTGCAGAAATACAACATCTGTTCTATTTTCTTTAGTATTCCATATATATCTTAACTCATATATATATTAAAGTAAGAAAATATTAGAAGTTCTACTGATATATGTGTAATCATTTTAGATATTTTCAGGACTTTTTGGAAGATTTTTACTAAATTTTCTTGCCAAATTTGAGAGATTTAAAAAAAAAAAAAAACTTCAAAGGGAAACTTTTAAGGAACTATTGGAGTTTTCTTCCTGAAAGTATTGCGAATTTTTAGAAATTTGGGGAATTTTTTTGGCAGAATTTTTGGATTTTTTTCAAACAAGGAAGCAATGTTTTTTGGTGCACATAAATGAAGACAGCAGGAGGGTTAAATGGTGACCAATATTCAAAAATGATGCGCTTAACTATTTATTACTTTTCTGAACCGACAGACGCTTTTTCTCTTAATTTGCATCAGGGCTAAGGTGTGTAAATGATTTGAAATTCACACAGGAAAGAAAAGAACAAAGCTGAAACACATGTAAAACCACACAGCAAAGGTGCTTCCTGGTCTTCCACATCCTCCGGCATGTAAAAAGCAGACGAGTCAACTATTTTTTTTTAACTCTTAAAGCTCACTCTCCTGTGATGCCAAAGAGGACGAGTTAAAAACAAAATGGATTGTTCAGCCCCTGCTGCTAACACCTCCTCCATCGTTAGCGTGTGGTAAAAGGCTCAGCTCCTGTGTCATACTTTAGCCTTTGTGGTGCACCTTCTGAAAGCTGCTCCAAGCTCTGACCCTTCAGCTCGACTACAAACCGTTGCTTGGCTGTTTAGCATCACACAGCCAAATATCCTTGCCGTGGGTTTGTCTTATAATTTGTTTGGATCGGGCAGAAACGAATGTTTTCACAGCTATAGCGGGAATCCGATTATCATACAGGGGATCACGGTCGTCATGGAAACCGAGGACGGCGCATGGCGTTAAGCCGGTCCCTTACACATCCCAGAACGCTGGGAATTAGTGTGAAAACTCAGCCTCCCTTCAAATAAAGACGTGACAAATTCCACATGTGATATTAACTATTTTCTCCTGCATGTACGTGTTTCTTGTCATTTCTGACCGTAAAGCCCGACCCCTTAAAAAAGTAGCCAGAAAATTCACATTTTTTAGAACTAATATGTTTACTACCCCTTTTTAACACAATCCAAAAGATAAATTTTGCTGTATTATTGTGTTTAAGATGTATTTTTTTGTATTAAATTTGATCTTTTGGGCGTTTTTGACAACTTCGTCAACCAGTCTACTAACTAGCATTGAGTGAGCTGACACTTCAGAACAAAAAAATAATATAATAATAAATAAAATTGAAGAAAAGAACAAAACAACAAACTGCAGAGGGTTTTGTCTCCATCTCCCAGTAGGCTTTCACACTGGAAATATGTATTAATCCCACTAAACCTGCTCTGTCTCCTTCTGATCTTCATCTTCTGCTAACTTGTGTTTCCATCTAGCATCTCGTTGAAGATGATTTCAATGTACTTTCTTTTCTCTCTTCTTCCTCTAGTCTTTTTGACATCTAAAAATGGGTGAACATAGTATCGCAGTTATGATTTCAGAGGAATTGTTCTTGTAAAAATCCTCAGAATGCATTTGAAGATGGCATTTTAAAAATATTGTTGGGGAACTTTGTGTCATTTGGAAACAAATTTGAATATTCGATTTAATTTTTGATCGTTTTTGGTCATTTTTTTGGACTAATTTTCAATAAGTTTGGGCAAGCTTATGTTATTTTGCACAAACTGAGCCATTTTGGATTAACTTGTCTATTGTTTTGGACATGTTTTTGTCATTTTAGACAATATTTGAGTCAATCAATTGTGGAAATTTCCATGTTTTCAGTCTCTACAGACCTTTTCTCTCTCCTCTGCTCATCATTTGTGGAGATCTCCACCATATCTCCAACAACTTGCTCCTCTGTTCTCTTTTTCTGAGCCACGCTGCCTTTATTAAAACACTCTAAATGTTTTTGAAGATGGCATTTTGTTCATTAATTCAGTTATTTAGGCCATCAAAAGCAGTGTGTGTTTGTGTTTTCATAGGTATAATGTAGATTACATTACAAAAATGGTGCATGACGATTCAGGAAAAAAGCACGTCATAATCCTGGAGTGGTAAATCTGATACAGACATTTTAATACAAGTTAACCAAAATACAAACAATGCATTACTTCGTACATTTGCATTCCTTCAATGCGGAAAATGCTTATTTTAAAAAATTTGTAACAATTTAGATGTAATTTTTACCGTTACTTCTTGAGAATTAGCAATGATTTTCCTCAAAAATGTGTGTGGACGATTTCATGAGAGCAGCCATTTTGAAAAGGGGCAAAATACGACTTCAGTTGCCCATAATAGAATAATAATCCACAGGGGGGCAGAAAACAAGTATCAGGTTATTTACAACAGGTTTTCAAGGAAACTATTTATCATGTTGATGAGATAGAGGTCTCAGAAACTCATCTATCAAATATGATACAAATTTTTATAACGGGACAAATCAAAAACAAAGCAAATATCTCACATTTAAGGAGTTGCTTTAACACTAACACACCAACACCAATGATTCTCCAAAGGTGAGATACACCTAAAACAGCTTTAACAAGTTGACTGAGTTTTTATTGGCTCTGAATCTGTTGATTTTATTTAATATCACAGTGATTTAGTTCTTCGGTAAAGTGGTGTATATATTTGCTTCTTTTCCCAGTCGCCTGGAGGAACAAGGAGCAGCTTGCCCAATGTTTCCTTATAATTTCTTTGTCTTGCACTATGTCTATTAATGCCTCTTTAGAACATCTGGGAACAGCTGTTGCAGCACAGACAGAGTGCGGGACAGATTTCCAAACACCTCATGTTAGGGCATCGTTCTTGAACTCACCGCTAATTTAAGCCACATGTTTCTTAACGCACAAAACCAGGAAGAAATCTGCCTCCAGATTTTGGCAAAATTAGATAAAATAAAGACAGCTGCAAACACAGCATGGCAAAGACTGCACACACATTCGAGGATATGATGTGGAATTTCGATTTGTTGTTTGTCTCAAGAGAGGACAACAACTCATAGTAGCGATTCGATGTTTTAGTTTATGATTTAAGTGATATTTTGTCCATTTTCTGTTTTAATTTTACAAACATTTGGAGAGCAAAATGATGCAAAATCCCCAACAGTTAAAACTAAGAAAAATTACTCGTATCAGTTCAGTCTTGGACAGTTGGCGATCTCGTTATTTACTGAGACACGGTAAGTTGTTTGTTTGTGATACTAATTCCAATCTATATTTGCTAATCTGTAACTAACTGTAGACATAATTTAAAGCATCAGAGGTTCTTCGAGGCTTCAGATTGATTCTTTAGTTGAAGCAAAAGCAGCCATAATTCAATCTGTGGACGCTGTTTAAGTAAATAAACCCTGGAAAGTGCGAGGGACGTTTTCATTATCCTCGATGGTTTGGAATCAACTTCCTGTGAGGAACATGAAGGAGGAGCGCAGGTGGATGGAGATTCATCCAGAAAGATGGAAACAATGCTGTGTGGAGGAGATAAATGAAGCTGAGTGTCTGCCATCTGCGAGCTCACGCCGGAAAAAAGGCTTATCTTATTACCACCTCTCCTGAAGAGTGAAAACTTTGGTTCCCACTCCTCCATCTCTCTCTCTTTGTCTTCTTCCTGTCATGCGTCTTTTCAGTCGCATTCTATTCTTCATTTCTGTCCTTGCCTTCTGCATTTCCATGACAAAACAGTGTAATAATAATCCAGTGTGGCTTGAGACTTAATTAGAGCCTGTCACAGCTCTAATTTACAGCAGTATATAAATGTGGATGGCCATCCTGTTCATTACCCTCTCAAGACATTCCCGCTGCAGAGACACAAATGAACAGACGACGCCTGAAAACGATCCAGTTTGGATTCCCACCTTGTTTTAACCCTCCTGCTGTCTTTATCAACGGGCATCAGAAAATATTGTTTCCTTGTCTGAAAAAAATCCATAAATTCAGCAAAAAAAACTCCCCAAATTTCTGAAAATTTGCAAAACCTTCAGGAAGAAAATTCCAAAAATTCCTTTAAAGTTTCCCTGAAAAATTTCATCTTCAAAAATCCCTCAAATGTGGCAAGAAAATTCTTGTAATTATTTTCAAAAAATGAATAAAAATGTTCCAAAAAATGAGTAAAAATATCGAAAGTGATTACATATATATCAGCAAAACTTTATGTTCTTAAGAACATTCACCAAAAAAAAAAGAAATCAACCAAAATCCAGCGAATTTTACTGGATTTTGGTTGATTATTATTTTGGTGTTAAGAAACATTTTTAACATTTCTTTTTTTCCCACCATAAAATGTGAAATATGAAATCCTGTGAAAGGACATTTTTATCCCACATTTTAAACTTTAAAACGGGTTTTTTTTATTTTGTGTCTCATTTTTGTCATTTTGTGTCTCATTTTTGTCGCTTTGTGTCTCATTTTTGTCACTTTGTGTCTCATTTTTGTCGCATTGTCTCTTTTTTGTCGCTTTGTGTCTCATTTTTGTCGCATTGTCTCTTTTTTGTCGCTTTGTGTCTCTTTTTTGTCGCTTTGTGTCTCATTTTTGTCGCATTGTCTCTTTTTTGTCGCTTTGTGTCTCGTTTTTGTTGCTTTGTCTCAATTTTGTCACTTTGTCTCATTTTTGTCACTTTGTCTCATTTTTGTCGTTTTGTCTCTTTTTTGTCGCTTTATGTCTCATTTTCATCGCTTTGTGTCTCTTTTTTTGTCACTTTGTGTCTCATTTTTGTCGCTTTGTGTCTCTTTTATGTCGTTTTGTGTCTCATTTTTGTCGCTTTGTGTCTCTTTTTTGTCGCTTTATGTCTCATTTTTGTCGCTTTGTGTCTCTTTTTTGTCGCTTTGTGTCTCATTTTTGTCGTTTTGTCTCATTTTTGTCGTTTTGTCTCTTTTTTGTCGCTTTATGTCTCATTTTCATCGCTTTGTGTCTCTTTTTTGTCGCTTTGTGTCTCTTTTATGTCGCTTTGTGTCTCATTTTTGTTGTTTTGTGTCTTATTTTTGTTGTTTTGTGTCTCATTTTTGTCGCTTTATGTCTCATTTTCGTCGCTTTGTGTCTCTTTTTGTCGCTTTGTGTCTCTTTTTTGTCGCTTTGTCTCACTTTTGTCGTTTTGTCTTTTTTGTCGCTTTGTGTCTCATTTTTGTCACTTTGTGTCTCATTTTTGTCGCATTGTCTCTTTTTTGTCGCTTTGTGTCTCGTTTTTGTCACTTTGTCTCAATTTTGTCACTTTGTCTCATTTTTGTCACTTTGTCTCATTTTTGTCGTTTTGTCTCTTTTTGTCGCTTTATGTCTCATTTTCATCGCTTTGTGTCTCTTTTTTTGTCACTTTGTGTCTCATTTTTGTCGCTTTGTGTCTCTTTTATGTCGTTTTGTGTCTCATTTTTGTCGCTTTGTGTCTCTTTTTTGTCGCTTTATGTCTCATTTTTGTCGCTTTGTGTCTCTTTTATGTCGCTTTGTGTCTCATTTTTGTTGTTTTGTGTCTTATTTTTGTTGTTTTGTGTCTCATTTTTGTCGCTTTATGTCTCATTTTCGTCGCTTTGTGTCTCTTTTTGTTGTTTTGTGTCCCTTTTTTGTTGCTTTACGTCTCATTTTTGTCGCTTTGTGTCTCTTTTATGTCGCTTTGTGTCTCATTTTTGTTGTTTTGTGCCTCATTTTTGTCGTTTTGTCTCATTTTTGTCGCTTTATGTCTCATTTTTGTCGCTTTGTGTCTCTTTTTTGTCGCTTTGTGTCTCTTTTTTGTCGCTTTGTGTCTCTTTTTTGTTGTTTTGTGTCCCTTTTTTGTTGCTTTATGTCTCATTTTTGTCGCTTTGTGTCTCTTTTATGTCGCTTTGTGTCTCATTTTTGTTGTTTTGTGTCTCATTTTTGTCGCTTTGTGTCTCATTTTTGTCCCTTTGTGTCTCTTTTTTGTCGCTTTGTGTCTCTTTGTTGTCGCTTTGTGTCTCATTTTTGTTGCTTTGTGTCTCATTTTTGCCTTGCTACATGGAGCTTGAACGCAACTCACGGTCGACCCTGAACCTTCAACCTCCCCCGCCCATGCAGAGTCGCCTCGGGGCCAGAATCAGCTCCCAACTCACTGCGGTAAACACAGCAGCCCACAATGTGCCCGCGCACACAACAAAAGACATGACTCGGAGCACTGTCACCACTCATCACGCTGACACAAAGGAGGATGCGGCTCAGATGCTGTGTGAGTGGTATAATAACGCTCGCACAGACATGATAGGATATTTTCTGGATGCTGCGGGACAAACAGACAAGCCTGGTTGAATGAGATCAATGTGGGGATCAATAAAAGGGGTACCGGGTGAGCGTTAGAAGCACAGAGGAGCAGTTTAAAAGCCAAACGACCTGACAAGAAAGGTCCTTGACCAGCAGAAGTGAGTGCCCCCGTGGCCTTGTGGAGGAAGTGGAGCTGATAAAAGCGAGTCAGGATGAGATACATCCCTCAGAGTCACAGAGCAAACTACCATCTCCAGCGTTTTTTTCCTTGTGGAGACAGATGAGAGAAATGTGAAATGTGTGGATATTTATGCATCTGGACCGTCCGGCACCACACACAGCGCTGTGAGTTTAGATTTCCTCCTTAGTGCCAGTCAGGCTTACTAGAGCGTGACGTGGGCTGGATTGATTGATGGACTGGAGGGGAAAAGGCAGGCGGGGTAAGAGATGTGTGCAGGAGAGAACCTGAGGTTAGCCGTGTCACTGATCTGACTGCAGCATTCAGGGAAAAAAGTGGCTTGAGGGCATAATTCAGCTCACTAAAAGCTCTCAAACCTTCAGCTCTCTCACGACCGACGCTTTCCTGCTCCTGTCTAGTCAGGAAAAACGAACAACATGACTGACATCACATTTTGTTTCCAATTACAGAGGTGTTGTAAACACTGACCTCCATTTATTTTCCCTTGTCAGGATCTGTGTTGTGTTAATTTTTGCCCGTGTCACATTTTTAGTGGTTGCTTGCGAAACAAATTTGGTGAATGTGATTACATGTAATCAGTATGGAGTAGCTTGTTTCCATCTAGTGGACTGACACCTCTCAGTCACTGGACAGAATAGCAATTCATGTTAAAATGATAAAAAGCAATGCACTTAATACATTAACTCCTAACCTACCAAAGAAAACAGCTGCAATTACAAACATGCAACAGCACTGCCCACGATAGAACAATATTTGTAAAGAATAAGACTCTATTTAACACTTAATGCCAAAAAATCTGATGAAAACCCCCCTCTTTCCTCCAGATCATGTATTTCTTTATGCATTTTTAAGAAAGGCTCTGCAGTTGTCTGTCAAACATTACTGAAACATGAGAAAATCTCTGTATCTTGGCACCATTTTCACCAGAGGAATAATACATAACTGGACTGAATCCAAATGAAAGAAACACGTGATATACATTCAGTGAATATATAAAATATTCGCCCTCCCTTTGGTGTGTTGTTTTTGCTTTTACTGCCTTTCAATACTGAGTCATGCTCAATTTATTTATTTATTTATTTTTATATAAAAATGCACAAAAAGACTAAATAGCTTTCTGCAAACTTGATAAAGGAGCATTAATCCCTGAATATACTGCACATGCACACTGCATAAATACAGTGTATACTTATGGAACACATTTGAGCCTTTTCATGAGATTTTTTTTAATATTCTGAAGGAAAAACTATCTTGATTTTTTTCAGATATCTGATATTTTCCAACTAACAGCGGTATTTTCCACCTAACTCCACATAATATAAAGTCTCTGCTCGTTAAATTAACACACTGCTGTTTCTACTCTGACCCTCATGGCCTTTTCCACATTAAAATTTACACTTGAAATATATTTTTCATACAGTAGAAGTTGATATATTTATTTTTATGTAACATTTTCAAACAAAACTACACATTTTTAGCCTAACTTGTGCTAGCTGGCTCTCAGTTTTACTTTTTTATAATAATAATAATTTCTTTATAAACCATTTAGTCTAATAGATATCAGAAAGTAGCACAAAAATTAAAAAAAATTCAAAATGTAATCAAAATTTAACATAAGAAAAATGTAAATTTAAACGAACAATGATCAAAATAGATTTTAGTAATTTTGAGTTTTTCCTTGTTTTTTTGTTGTACCAAAAAAAAGTGATTTTGATGTGAATTTAAAAAAACACTGTATGTTTCGTGGATTATTTTTTCCACATAAAGGGAAATAATTTTATTTTTTTCTCAAATTTTTAGCATCAACAAGCTTCATTCTCTTTTTCTAATGCATTCTGCAATGGTATTGTAAACATATATGATCTGGCAGATATTATTATATTAGAGCTTTCTATAAAACAATTTTAATTCAACATGTAGCAGCATTATTCTGCCACAAAAATAAAAAAATACTGTGGCTCCTAGTATTTTTTTATTTTTGCAGCAGAATAATGGCACGAGATGAGAAACAATCTGAATGAAAAAAATATATTTTATGTCATACATATATTATCATTATATTGTAGTATTTTTGTATATATACATCTATAAAAGAAGCCATTTGACAAAATTGGAGTTTTATCAGCAATCGGCAAAGTGCAGAATAAAAAAAAAAAACGTTTTTCTTTGCTCCCTGAAGACATGTTAGCCCCAAAGGATGAAATCTAACAGTGACTGCTGGTGGAATCCGTAAATTAGCAGCGAGTGGTCAGTGAATGTCAAATTCAAGCCAAAGTAATCCAGCAGCTCATTCTCTGCATGAACTACGCTCTCCCCGTGCATTCTGGGTAATTTGTTTCTCTTGGGGTTTTATCATATCAGGAGCCAGAGAGGTTATTTATTCTGACAGTTGTGGCATAGAGAGAGGGAGGAAGAGGACAGAGAAGGGTTCTATTAACGCTATCTGGTGGAATTTTTTCTTTCAACTATTACAGTTTGAATGACACAAGTTATTTTAAAACAGCAACCTGGTCTCCTCCAACTTTGGCACTTAATTTCCCCATGATTTGAACTTTATTTCCACTCCTCCGTGAAAGCAGACCGACGATCAGAGTATTGTTTAACCCTCCTGTTCCCTTGTCTGAAAAAAATAAAAAAAATTCAGCAAAAAAATCCCCAAATTTATAATTTAAAAAAAAAGCAAAATATTCAGGAGGGAAATTCCTGAAAATTTTCTCTTAAAAGTTTTATTTTAAAAAAATGGCAAGAAATAAAAATTTAAAAAATAAAAATAAATAAATATTGTAAGTATTTTCAAAAAATGAATAAAAATCTTCCCCAAAAAATCCTTATAATATCTAAAGTGATTCCATATATATCATTAAAACTTCTAATACTTTCTTTAAAAACATTCTGAAAAAAATCAACCAATTCCAGCAAATTTCGTTGGATTTTGGTTGTACGTTCTTCAAGAAACAACCCATTAAGCTTCAGTGTCCCGCCCGCAGGACGCTTTGAGATCTGCATAAGCATTTCCTTAAATGTCTAAAGCTGCAAACGCGATTATACAAACACTATACGCCGATGGAAAGCTTAGATTCTCATGAATCCGCCGGTATAAACCACTTTCAGATGTGATTACCACAGCGGGTGAGAAAAACACATTTGTCCGACAAACAACGAATATTCATCCATCCGTTCTCTATACACGGCTTTAACGCACACAGCGCGACTCACATTTCCGGGTTCATTATTACACACAGATGAAAATATTCCACAAAAAACGGCCATAATCCAACCTTGGACATCCAGACGACACAAGCCAGTAAAATATTTTTTCCAAAACATGTCTTGAAGTCCACGAATCGGTCGTTTTCAAGGAAATGCACCTCGCGATGCGTGTCCAATATTCCCTGTATTTCTTGTCATATTTTTATTTACAAATAAAATATTAGCGATTTTTTGTACTGAAAATGGCTGGAATTGACTGCAGCTTACAGGGCTACACATTTCTTTTTTCCCACTAAAAAAATGTCCAAAAATCCTGAAAATGCAGCAGTTTTCACTGTGAAAATTTTTTTTTTTCCCACATTTTCAAACCTTTAAACGGATCAATTTGACCCACAGGACGACACAAGGGTTAACCTGATATGTCGCTATTAGTCACACTCAGGTGATCTCAGGTAACAGAAAGGGTGGATTTTGTTCATTTGGCTTCAAATTTCCAGCAGCAACACATTTCTCCCAAAAAAAAAACTCAGTCACGACTTTTGGCGGCGGGTGAAAGTGACGACGAATGAATAATGCATGAGCTGGATGTGCTGCAGTTAATGACAGTGATCTCACACATTTCTATATCTCCCCTCAGCACACACACCTCCACCTCTCTGCACTAATCTGAGAGCAGGGGATGTGAAATCGGGTGGAGAGATAAAGAGTCAGAGGAGGAAAGAAAAGATTTTAGCTCAACCTTACATTTCTGTTTCTCCGTTTACTTTATCTGGGCTCAGGGAAATTCATTACAACGTGAAATGCGAAGGCGCTGATTACATTTTACCTGGCTTTTCAGCACGTCCTCCACAAACAAATGCATCAAAATGTGAATCTGAAGCCTTTTGCATGGCCTCTCTGGACTGAAAAGGAAAAGGAAGAAACTTGAAAAGCTTCTAAATGTATCCGCCATGCTGTCTTTCCCCCGTAATCATGAAGACATAATTCTGCACATGAATACGGCGCTCATTCGTGTGGGTGTGTATTCATGTTTGTGGACTCGAGGCGCTGCCAGACACATCTGTAATAGGATCTGTTTCTCCCATAGTGGGCCTCCTCGATATGGCGGCTGATAATATACTTCCAAGTGGACATCTAAGATCAGTGATCACCCTCCATTTACCACAGCCGGCTCTCCTTCAGGGCATGTCGATGCATTAAAGGACGGAGTTGGGAGAAAATGCCTGATGTGAAGATAACCTCCTGGCTTCTTTTTTTTTCATCGTTCTTTGACAGCCTCTTACCATGACAGATCCTCTAACTGCGGAAAACCAGGACTGACTGGAAGGTTACAGATGGATGGTGACGCCAGCGACTCCAGTAAATAGAAGGAAGCTCAACTTGAAATACAAGACAAAGACTTTTCGGTGGATTGTGGGGAGAGAATTAACACTAACAAGCAGAAAAGAAGTGAGCATAAGTCTAAAATTACTTCTAGTTCATCTACAAGGAAGGTCAACGTATGAATTTTACTTTAAAGTGACTAAATATGTCAGCTAAAAATGTAAATTCCAAGTACAATGAACTGTAATCAAGATGTATTGCATATCGTCCTACCAAGAATATAACAAGAAAGAGAGAAAATGAAGTTAAAACACATTAAAACAAATGAAGGATGTAACTGTTACATATTATAGATTAATTCTGAAATAAGGTTATTCAAGATCAATAAAATTGTCGGCCTGCCCGACTGCTTAGAAGTTACAGAAATCTTAAAGCTCTCACTTGTAAATGATGGCCAGGTGGTTCCTCTATCATCTTAAGTTTGGTTGATGTGGTGAAAATGACCACAAAGAGTCCAATATTTAAGCAAAATACACACATTGCATGGTCACATTCATGCAATGTTGCAGAGAAGCAGTATTTTATGTGCATAGCCTCTGCTAGAATTGTTCTGAAAATGATTGTATTTTCTGATTAAATGCTCTTAACTGTGTGGTGTGTAACTCATATGAAGCTGTAAAGAGGAACCAAGGCCTAACGGGCAGTGTAACTCATGTTTCTGTGCCTGTATAAAAGCTACGCTGTTTCTGGCTTTTTCAGTCACTTGTTCAGACTGCGTTCTGTTCATGTTGACTCCTGCTTTGACTTGAGAGACGACTCTGAGTGTTAATTGGACTAAATATCAGTGTATTTTCCTGACAGTAAGTAAATATTCTCACATAAACTGCAGATTCCTTCACGGACCGATCACAGTGTTGCAGTTAATTCACTCTGAGTTGTTTTTAAATGCCTTATAATAATATAAATTTCTACGTTCACTCTGATTTACTACGATTATATCAACATCCCTGATCTTTCCGGATAATAACCTTCCTGAGCCAGGAAATTATAATGCTGTCGCTCCGTTAATTTGAGCTTTCAAGACTTTCAATCACTGATTTTTTAAGCAGATATACAGTTCAAGGAAGAAAAATCCAGGTGAAGCAAAAATACAGGTTGGATAATTCATGATGGGACATGGAGCTGTGTGTTTTAAGTCAAAATAGAGATACAGATGCAGAAATGTGGAAGCTCTGACATGCAACAGGGACAACAGAATGGGAATCTAAGCTATATGCTACGCACCTTAAGCATGAGTCAAACCCTTGTGATCAGTGATGATATTTCTATTCCACTACTGATATTTAACATTCTGTCAAACACAAAACAAGCCTCAGCTCGGTGCTTAACTACTGAAAACCAGTGGGTTGTTGCTATGCAACTATTAAATATGTTTGAGGTGTGCTACTCTCCAGTTTCCTTTTACCTTTCACTAACCCGCGCATTGAGCGCTGAAAAAAAAACCCGCCACTTTTCTCGGCGCTGTCAGCTTTGCCCCCTTCCTTCTCTGCAAATAGAGGTCTCTGGTGAATATGCAGCCGTCTGTGGAGTCAGAGACACACTGATAAAAAGTAGGCCTTCTTTTCCTCTCACATCGCAGCAGACAGCACACTGATTTACACAGAGCGGCGACAACAACGACAGCTGCAGTGTACCGAGATGGAAAATTTTCACTCTATCCCCGTCTCTCTGCTCTCCTTCCTTTTTCACTTTAAGCCCATTTCACATCAACTCTGTCTTCATGTGCTCCACCTCCTGCCACCAGTGTTCCTGTTCTCCAGTGTGAGGGCTTCACGGTAACCTGATCTCACATAGCCGAGCAGGGATGAGAGCTGCGTAGAATGGTCCGAACACACCTCGTTGTCGTTCGGTCTTGGAGAACAGGATGCCATGATGGTGTTTACTGAAAACAGTGATGGGGGGATTGTTCTGGTGGAAAAAAGAGGTGAGTACTGCTATGAAAATGACAAATTCATCGGACTTCATTGCACAGAACCAACCTGTCCAAAGGCGTTGTTTTCTGCAGTGAAAAATGATTTAGTGGAAGAGGGAGGAGATAGCCATGCAGGTTTAACCCTCATTTTGTCTTGCAGAACAAAATTTAAGCCTTTTAAAGCTTGAAAATGTGGGGAAAAAAATATATATTTTCACAGTGAAACTTCTGATGTCCACATTTTCAAGATTTGTTGGAACTCTCTGGACATTTTTTGGTGGAAAAAAAAGAAAGTTAAAAATGTTTAAGAAAATTCACATTGATTTTTTTGTGAATGTTCTTAAAGAGAATATCAGATGTTTTACTGATATATGTATATATGTAATCACTATAGATATTTTTAGGATTTTTTTAGAAGATTTTTACTCATTTTTTGAAAATATTTACAAGAATTTTCTCGTCAAATTTGGGGGATTTTCATTTTAAAAAATTAAAGGAAACTTTTAAGGAATTACTGTAATTTTCTTCCTGAAGGTTTCGCAAATTTTCAGAAATTTGGGGAATTTTTTTTTGCTGAATTTTTTACAGACAAGGAAACAATATTTTTTGCTGCCCGTAAATGAAGACAACAGAAGGGTTAAACCCACATTCTACATCAGATGAGTCAGACTGTTCTGCAACAAAAATAGGGGTTGATCAGTGGAATGTGGACTTAACTGGAAGCGACCAGTCTCTGTGGTCGGGTCAGAAGCTAAACCCACGTGTGAACTCTCTCCGGTGCACCATCTGGCTGTCTGAGTGCTGTTTAACTTGCCACGCATGCCGCCTGTTTTTACACTCCCAGTTTATTAGATCTGTCCAGCCCTGCTTACAGAGACAAGGACATCTCAGAGGAGGAAAAAAAAAAGAAAGAAATGACCAGAGTTCAGCTTTATGGCGCTGCTGTCAGCAAGGAAGTAGAGCGAGGTGGGGCAAAGGGGAGAAGACTGATGCCTCGTAGCTCATGAGCATCACAAACACAATCGTGTTTCCGGACTCCATTATTAACACACCAGTGGAAAACACTTAACTCATGCCTATTCAATTATGCTAATGATTACATATACAAACGACCCTGGTTAGCTATTAGCTTTCTCAATTAGGGGACACGTGTTTGAGGGGTTTAGAAGACGGAGCGGGAATAAGAGAGGGGTGACGGCTGGTTTTGCTGTCCACTGGTGATAACAGAAGCCTCAGGGCGAGTCTTGTGCTTCTTTTATGTTTCTGTCGTGGTGGCGTGGTGGGCGACTAGTCTGTGTTCTTGGAGGGTACGCAGCGGGGCACAAAATCAATCTCATGCTGGGCCCATGTATGTATATATATGTGTGTGTGTGTGTGTGTGTGTGTGTGTGTGTGGGCGCATGCACGAGAGCAAAGCCATGAAGACAAGTGGTTCTTCTCCTTCTGCTTCCTCCACTGTTTCAATGCAGCTCAGAGAGGCTCACACTTCCATCACCAGAGATTAGACGGCAGACTACAGTAAGCTTCCATCTAACAGAAATAACTCGTTCTCATGTCTGATTTCACGCTCTCTTACTGTGTTCCCTGCTATCACACAGACAATGTAACATACATGTAATTAATTCATGAAACTGGGCGATTTGCAAGTAGCTCTAGAACACGCAGCCCTTTACATTAAAGAGTGTGATTGATGTTAGATTATATGATAAATCTGTAATTTTGAAATGCTTCGCACGTATGTACACAGCAAAAGCGTGCATTAAAGTCAATAAAGTGGGTCGACGAAGCCACGACTGACTAATGCATCACATAAATTATAGCCAAAAGCAGATTAATCATGATTGTTTGCAGACTGAAGTGAAGCCTGTTGCAAAGGGAGACAGTGCTCTCCTTGGGTGTGACACACCGACTGTAAATCCGGGGAGATATAAAGCTGAAGAAAAAAGCTGTCAGGGTTTGCGGTTGACGGCATCAACAGAATTCTGCAACATCATCAATAAGCAGCTGCTGAATCCACAGTTAGGAGATGACTGACAGAGCCGAGATGCAAAAATATCACAGTTTAGTCAGTGCAAAAGCTGCACAAAGTGTCTTAAGAGTCACGATTTCTCCTAAAAGTGTGTTTAGACAAGGGATGGACTGATAATTGGCCAATTTAAATTTACACAGGTTAGAAAATGTGCAACATTCACTCTGATGCAGCCGTCTCTATTTGTAATCATTACTCTCGGTGATGTCCCGCCCACGGCACTATTTGATTGGCTACACATCGAGAGTAACAGCCAATCAATACTGAAAGGTAAATGTTGGAAAAAACCTCTTTAAATTAACATGACAAACATAAATAAGTTCAGTTTTGTGTTGGTAAATAAAAAATAAAAACCCAACATACCCATATTTTTACCTATATTTTTTTAGAATATTTCATAATGCCAGACTGTCCTTGCCTTGAACACCAGCGACAGTAATAGGAACAAGTAAAGGACTACATTGTTTAACTCCTTACAAAGCCAGATGTTTTATTTTTACAATTATACCACAATGAGTCATCAATGAACCAAACCAAGAAATGCCACAAAGTCAAGTCAAGCAGCGCTTCTGTACATGTAGCAACAACAAACTTGGATTATAATGTCTATTTTATGTTCAACTGACTTTCATGACCTTAAATCAAGGATGTTTTCATACTACATGCTTTGGCTTTACATGGCATCAAAAAGCATTAAGAATTACCTTGAATTCAAGCAAACGATGATTCATTGCTACAGAGAAAAACACGCACTGTGGCAAAGACGCATATATGCTATTTGTGAGCTTTGCCATTGAGGAAGGTGTTGTAATTATTTACAACACCCAGTTGGTTATTGCTGAGCACTGTTTCCTGTGGACTTAACTGACAGGCAGCGTTAGCTACTAAACACAGAGAAGATTAAGTCTAGTAAATATTCACACGCTGTTGGTCCTGCTCCTCATGGACTGTCAACCCCCACAGCACAGCTTCTAATCCTGCATAATTTCCCTGCTCTGATGTCGTGAGTTTGTCTCTGTGTTTCTGCCGTCGCTCCTGAAGCTCCGTCACTGTGTGGACGCCTGGCGCTGTCCACAGAAGGTGGTGCTGAAATTTCGCCCTCATCTTCTACACAGAAGCGCTGTCCATGGTTCTGAACTAGCTCTGAGTGCAGAGAGGAAACGGGAGAATTCTGCTGGCCGTGTGGACCTCATCTCAGCTGGGACTGCCTGTAAAGCAGCAAACAAGCCCGAGTCGTAGCAGGCAGGGAGCTCCACGCCCTGTTTGCTTCAGAGCTGTCACATGTGACAGCGTAAGTTACAAAGGGACGGTGGAGTACATCCCTTAGATGAACACACAACATGATTGCGGTTAGGGCTCAAAAACAGGATCTCTTAGTTTGCTCAGATGTGAGATTGTCTTAGGCAGCCGGTTGAATGTGTGACACAAAAGAGGTGACAGCGGACTTCAAAAGCGTTTGCTGTCGTTTCCACACTCAGCCTCATGCCCCGTGTTTTAACATTCGGATCGACACATTGTGAGTGTGCATCCAGTGGGATGTTGTGTGAAAAGAACGGCTGATCCCTGCTCATGAGAGGCCAACCCCTCTCCATCCTGTCTTTCCCCGGAGTAGAAAAGCCTGCCAATCAGAGTGGATGAGGCAATGAGTCACAGGGAGAGTGGACTGCATCCAGTGGACCGAAAGGAGCTGCCTGCCGCTCTGGGCAGGGAAGCTGTAACGTCCACGGACGGGGTGATCCGTTTAGAACTCCAGCACACACAAGACATGCACGACCAGACAAAAATATATTGATGTCCCCAAAAATGTAACATCAAACGGCATCCTTCTTCTCTCCTCCATCACACTTTTATGTTCACTGTTGTGTTTTACGAGATGGATGAGACAAGGTATTACTCTCAAATGTTGCCACCCTTTTAATACTTCATAAAACACCCGGTGTGACACTACAAGGTTGTGTGAAGGTCACCTTCATCCTGAGCTGTGTGTGAGATTCGCCACAGTAAAGTACAGTATGTCATTCAAGGCCCAACAGCCGGTAAATAAACGGAAACACTGTGAATGAGAGCCTGAGACGTTCATTAACAATTGATGCAAAGGGAGATCTCACAGCTGGATACACTTCACACAACAAGGACAGACACACACACACAGTTGTTGAATCAATCTCAGTGGGTGTAATATTTTCCAAAAAAGGGGGGCTTAAAATGATCTCAAAGAGAATTAATTAATCTATAATAAACTGCTTGTGACTTTACAACTAAATCTCACGGCAACAATAGAGTGAATCCGACAATTATTTGCTTTTCTTAGGGTCCATGTAAGACGTACAAATCCATTTTCCAATGAGCCACAAAGGAGCCGTGGACGTGAATAGGATTCATTGGACGTTGTGGGAGAATAAAGGATCTGGAAGGTGGTGAGAAAATGGAGTCAGAATGGAATTGAAATCTGACTGAATTGGTTTTGCGTATGAAAAGACTGGAGCCGTGTGTTGGCTTGTTCCACCACGAGACGGATAGAAAAGGGGCTATTTGAAGCCCCAACAATCTACCAAACCTTCACCTCTTTCATGTTTCTAAATAGGAGAGTGAGGGGAAAAAAAACAAGTGCAAACGTTACTATGAACAGGGAAGCTTTGTTCAGCCTCTGGGCCTCTGGTCTGTCTTTGTTTAATAGTCTACTGTACCTCAGCATGGTGGACGGAGGGAGGGGAAGGAAGAGAGATCGACTAGTTCATTTCAGTTGAATGTGGGATAATGAGGCCAGAGAGAGAGAGAGGGGAAGAGATAAGGGACGACAAAGGGGAAATGACAAACAGCAGGGAAGGCAGCACAGTGATTCGATTACAGTAGAACGTCTCATTAAATGACACAGAAAGCAAGCCCTGGGTTTAGGAAGCCACAGTACGAGATGCAGAGATACGGCTGGTTTACACGGCATCTCGAAAAACTGTCTCCTCTGACTGTACTGAGCCACCGCTGTCACGCTGGAGCTCAGCCTCACCCTTGGAGGGAGTCTACTTACCCCGACTGTCACCAATGCCACGATCCTAAATGTAGACGCACACCGGCCAGGTTGCCCTGAACTAATATTTTGACCGAACAAAGAGCACAACTGATCAGGAGAAAAGTCGCCTCCGATCTCCAACACTCAACAAAACAAGAAGAAAGCGAGCCAGAAAATGTTTTTAAAAAGCCTCTCCTCTCTTCTCAGTTTCCTCAACACCGGTGTATTCTTAGAAATTAGTTTCTCTTTTCAGTGATTCCTGCCATTGCAAATCTGACATCTGTCACTCTGAATGCGATCAGAAAGAAGCTCCTCCTCCTCGTCTTCCATCTCCTCGTATACACGACCTGACTCCTCCAGTCACACTTACAGTACACTGTCCTGTGAGCCATGTCCGCTCACACACACACACACACACACACACACACACACACACACACACACACACACACACACACACACACACACACACACACACACACACACCAAAAACAGCGTGTTCTCTCCACTTCAGCCAGGCATGCATTATTCTCAAAGCAGCAGCAACACAAACAGGAGCTCTCCTGTCATTTCTCTGTATCACCGTCTCCACACTGCCATCATCCACCTGGATTGTTTTTATTTTTTACCAAAATATTCTCCTACCTGGCAGCACGCTGTCTTTGCCGGGTCCTCTTCACAATCCCAGGAAGGGTTTCGGACAAGTTGCGCTGCCACCGGTGGAGCTTGATGTGGCACTTTGAGAAGAAGGAAAACAAAAAAAAAAATCAGTGGCTAAAAAAGCAATGTCCTCCTTTTTTTTTTCCTCTCGCAACGACGGCTCGAGAAGCACTCACGATCACACACTTGAACACCCAGTCAGCAGCTCCGGCAAGCCAGCAGCTCAGTGTTCCTTCCCCCTCTCTCTCTCTCTCTCTCTCTCTCTCTCTCTGTCTATCCGTGACACTCGCCTCCTCTCTTCCCGCCCACCTACTCCAACCCCCTCCTCCAACTTCTCCCTCTCTCTCTCTCGCTTGCTCTTCATCTGTCAGACAAAACGCACACATCCCCTCTACCTCTCGGCTCACTATTTCCTGACATTTTCCCCACCCACTCACACCTTCTGCTCCGTGAAAACAAATATCAGCCGGTGGTACTATCAGACGTGCATTTCCACACGCCATCTACAGAGTTATTCCTGGTTTATGGAGCATGTCAGGGGGGATACTTTCTGGTGGAAACAAGACAAAAGCCCCTTTGTGAAAGCCTAATAGCATCAGATGATGTGATTAATGAATAACAGTAATGAGGCACTGTATATGATTAAAGCATAACCGCTGCTCAGTGACACTTATTTCTCTTAATTCCATCCTCTTTCTCCCCATCTTCCCGTCTCACTCCATCTCCTCCTGCCTCTCCTCGGGTCCTGCTGCTTTATCTGATGCTGCTCACGTCCCATTCTGCAGACAGCTAGTCAAGGGCATTCCCAGAGTAAGTGTATGCTAATGCTGCGCCTCAAGGAGCTGCCTCGCCTCCCCCCACCTCGACACTCAGCTCGACCAGATGTGGCACTCGGCTCTCCCAGGGAGGGGGCAGCAGATGCAAACACACAGGAGGTCCAGCAGAGCAAAGAAAAAAAAAAAAACCTGCCAAGCAGTCGAGTCTCCACTTCAGTGGACACAGAGAGGTCAACAGCACCTGACCTGATGGAAGTGTGGATGTTTACTGACTAGAAATGCAGAAGCACCCATCAGCCTGCATCCAGCTTCACATTCAGGCCATGAGGAGGTGATGTTTGCTAGAAAATGAGCTGTATTGAGTAAAATAACTGGCAGTACATCGCAATAACAAGAAACAAACATGCCCTACATTCTTAGAGTGTACATTTACACAAATATAAAATACCTTCATTCATTCATGAGTTTTCTGAGTGACGAGATACAGTTACATGCAAAACCCCCGTGACATTTTTGACATTCTGGCAAAATGAGCAACTGGAGGCGATTACTGAGTCATACAAGAGGTGAACAGTTAGTTTATAGAAGTATAGAGAAGCAAAAATCAAGATTTAATTCATCATTTTTTTTGTCTCATTTTTGTTATTTTGTTTCTCGCTTTTGTAATTTTTAGTCTCATTTTTGCCCACGTTTTTGTCACTTTGTAACTTTTTTGTCTCGTCTTTGTTTTTGTGTCGTTTGTCTCATTTTTTGGCGTTTTGTTTCTTGCTTTTGTCATTTTGTGTCTCATTTGTGAAATAATTTGTCTTGCTTTTGTTGTTTTGTCTTTTTGTCTGACTTTTGTCTTTTTGATCATAAAGTAAAACACTACATCATTCAGTTCCAGATATCTGTGACTAAATGTTTTGTTCCTTTGTAGACACTCTGTGATCTGGAAGTTGTAATGTGGAAATGATAAACTGAGGTTGAATATTTGTGTGATTGGACTTATTTTTCTTAAGAAATTTCAGGTTGTTTACGATGTTTTGGGAAAAGATAATTCCTTAAATGTGAATATTTTCAGAGGTTATTATGTTGTGATTTTACTGGTCACTGGAGATCAGATTTAGCTGAATGTCACTAAAATGTGTTTCATCTTTATTGTGATGTAATCCATTTTTCTGCATTATTTTGCATCATTAACATGCACATCAATACTGGTAATGACCTCGACACCATTCTCCCTCCGTTAGCTATACGTGCTACATCCTGCAGAGGGTCACGGGGGGCCGAAGCCTGTCCCATCTGACACCGGGCTGGTCGCCAGTTCATCACAGAGCAAAGGCAAAGAGACAGAGAGCCGTGTACACTCACACCTACAGCTAATTTAGAATCACCAGTTAACCTATAAAGCATGTCTTTGGACTGTGGGGAGAAGATGCAAAATTCACACAGAAAGGCTACAGCGCACCAGGAAGTCTTAACCAATAAAAACTAAATCAGCTTCTCTTTTCCTTACATTCATTTCATTTGTATCTCAAATGCAATCTATTTCAGCCTCTGAATTTACAGTATACTTCATAATATCTTATTGTTTGTGATAAAAAGTGATATTAAAGCATTTGAGAGTTTGCTGTACCTGCATAGTACTGTGGTCTGGGCATCATCCTGTCATATTACTGTTGTCCTGGGCAGTACACACATAATAACTCTGGCTCATTATGGAGTAAGGTTGGAGTTTAGTCTTTAACTTAGAACAAATGAGGAGCCAGAATAGCAAGGCTGTACAAAAGCATATTAAACGTGATGCATGGCAAACCTGAGACCGCTGACTTCTTGTACAAACAGCATTAATCCATTATGAAAGCCCAACAACACGATGTTTAAACTGGAGTGGATGACTGAGACTCCAGCCCCCTGCTAGCATGTTTGTCCTCTCCCGCCTGCACTTCCAGCCACAACCAGCCACACTCCTTGATGGGTCATATCTCATCAAATCAATCCTCTCCCCGGGAAATCCTTGAATTTACCTTCAAAGTGTCTGCTTGTTTTGTCTACAGATTAATTGTGCGGCGTCCATTTTCTACTCGACGGCGCATCTGTGAGCGGGGAGAGGTCAGGAAGTCTGCGGCAACTCCGCGTGAACAGATGTTAAATGTGTGCATGTCTGCGAAAAGACTGGACGTGTAATTAAAGCGCACAGGGCTGATAAAGCACAACGAGGCACACGGTGTTGTTGACAACACACACATGCAGAAAAGCCAACAGACGTATAGTTGAGACAGAGGCAGAGCAAACAGGGAGTCGGTGTTAATGATTACCAGCTAACACCCTGCTTGGACTCTGCACAGCTTGCTCCTCTGTACATAAGCTCTGGTTCACTGCTTCTGCATGGGTGTGTGTGTGTGTCTTGTATTGTCTGGCCGTGGGGGGATCGATTACTGGGTAAGGTGATGTGGCCGCTGCAGATTTGTGGCTCAGCGGCCTTATGGTTCGACCCTAATGAGCAGAGGAAGAAGCGCGTCCATGCTGAGCCGTACAGGTCATCCTCTATGGACAATATCTGTTGTCTAGCCCGGAAAAAAAAAGAAAAAAAAGTCGGCTGAACAGACATCCCGGCGCTTCAGAGGTTAGAAATTGTACACCTCCAACACCTCCAATTTTATCTCTCTTGCGGATGTAAACTGGCTGGAAAATAATAGTTTTGCCCAAGCAGTTTCTCAGGGAAATAGAGTAAACATTCTGGAGTTGTTTGGAGATTAATGGTGCTCTGAACACTAAAATGTATGCTAATAGCTGAACTGTGTTTCTAGGTGCAGATTATGGCCCTCTGTGGACCACACTGAGCTGTAAAGGTGCAGCACAAATCTGCGGATGGTAAAACAACTCCCAGCCCGACGCTGGAAGAAGATTTATACCATTTGCACATCACATTTTCTGCCAGAGACGATTAATATTTCACCCGCTAAATGGAAACCTTGAGAGTGATTGGGAGGTGTGTATTCAGAATCCATTAAGTTCTCACTGGGTAGTTTGCTTAAACAGTGACAGGATTTGTATCTCAGTAAGCTAAAAAAAAATGAGGCCTCCAAGTTCATTTATATAAAGATAAGAAGATGTCAGAAAATTGCTTTGCTGTTTGATTGACAGATGGCTCAAAGGATGAGAAATAATGCAGATGAGCCATAGAAATAACAGCAAAACATGCAGATAGAGCTCTTCCGTAATTGAAATGTAATTTAACAGACTATACAGTACTAACAGAAATTACTTATACTCAGGTTAGAAACCATGCCCAACACTGACTGAGAAAGAAATGATGAATGTGGACATAATGAGCCTAAAAACAGCTTTAAAACGATGCACCAGCTCCAGTGCAGTGCTGTCAAAATTGTTCAAATTTTAACAAATTGCATCATCAAACAGCACTATGTGCTTTGCTTCCAACGGTAATTTTCATGATCTCAGTTTTGCGGGTGATGGAGGTGGCACACGGCAGCATTTCAAAGAAATGGACGGCAGAGAAGCTAAAAACGAGAATCTTTCCCACCAGAAACCTGACAGTGGTCAGTCTGGATTGAGGAAGAAAGTGAAGGGGGAGAAGAAAGATCAGCCATGTGAAAGAGGAATGAAAAGGGCGAAATGGCATTCAGACGAAAAAGGCGATGAAATAAAAGGAGGTGGGTGAAGAAAAAGGACAAATTCCCAAATGTCACGAGCATTTGAATGGTCACCTTTGGATTCAGCAAATTGCTGGTCCTATTCAGCCACTGAGAGACAGGATGGGAAGCTGTAGAGGCAGAAGTAGGTTTTGTAATTCACCCACGACAACTCACTTGTTCTTGACGCTGCATTGTGTTCTCAACTTAAACTGTACTGGGATTAAAAAATGGAACACCTAAACAGTATGTGGTACCTTATTTTTTTCCTTGAGCCTTCACATTTTGACAGATATCCTGGCATAATCCTAGAAACTAATAATTTAATAATTTACTGCCACTTTATTAAGGTTTCCTGTTCTGCGAAATTACAAATAGCAACAAATCACAGGGACAAAAACACTCATTTACATGTTAAAAAAAATAAATGATCTGTGTTTTTACAAATTTGTTTTACAGTGTTTGACTGTAAAATTGCATGATTTTTAATCAATTTAAAAGCAGCAAAAAAATATATAAGTTTACAGATATTTGCCAGTATTTTAGAGATAACATCTGTGAATTAAAAAAAAAAGTAAACATTTGGTTATTATATAGATGTTAAAATACAGAAAAATCTAACAGAATCAGTAAGAAAAATTATTTATTGACTTTAACTCTAAAAAAGGAAACTGGCAAAAAACAGTAAATAATGTGTACATCAAAAATCTGTATTTTTACAAATAATAATTTGTTCTTTCACAGCTTGTGCCATCAAGTTCCACTGTTACAAAGCGCATAAATGTAGCTAAAGACAGCAGGAGCAGCAGGTGGCGCTGTAACGCCTACAACACAATAATTAGCTTAACCCGCTAATATCTCTGGTGCTGAGGAGCATTTAATCCTAATTGCCCACGTCCCTATTTCAAACCTGTCTCTTTCTGCTTTAGTGACCTGCATAACACAAACATGAAACCTGCTTCTTGGAAGAATTGTAATTCCAAAATCCATGCTCAGGTAGCTCGCTATCTAGGGAAGTAATTGGGTGATTGGTATATATTTATATTTATATTTTAGTGCAGGCAGAAAGACATTTTCCTGATAGGAATCATGGAGTCACATTGTGGATGAAAAACAAGGTGACCGCTGGACTTACAGTTTGCCCACAAGCATGAATTTAATTTAAAAAAAGGCATCACCACCTGCCCTTGAAACCTGCCATTTAGGCTTCCTTGCAGGAAACTGAGATTTCTGGACATTATCAACTGGTATTTTGCTGTAGTTCATCAAGGGTTCATTTACACTTCTCTCTCTGGTTCTTTTGTCTTTCTTCCCTCCACTTCGTCACCAATCAATGCAGGCATTCACATTTTCTATCAGATCTCATTTCAATCAAAAAGGCAGCACCCACCTCCACCCTGACTCCACCTACCACGGCTAGACTCATCTATCCAGCCTGAGTCACACTGTCCATAGTCTGTCAGTCTGCAGCAAAAACCTTCCAAATATATCACGTCGTCTCATGTTGTAGAGTTTCTTCTAGCTGAACTGAAAGACACCAAATAAGCTCTTATGATTGGCCAAGACTGCCACCTGCCTCTCCCACACATAACACTTTATTCATTTGCCAACCTCATTGGAAGATTCTGCAAAACAGTGAGGTACAATCAATGCTTACATTGATATGTCCATCTACTACCCTGTTCTTATTTTTCAACTCACAACAGAATCAACATTCTGTGCTGGCACAGGATGTAAATCATTTGGTACACAATCATCTAGACTGGACATCCTCTCTGGAGAAATTGGACTGCACTTTGTTCAAAGCAACATAAGTGCTTTGGACAAGATCACAGCCAATCTGAGAGCCTTCAGGCTTGACAGGAACAAGAGCTGCCTTTAAGAATGCACCTCTGATAAACATCCAAAAACATGAGCAGCCCTGCAAGTGTTCGTATGTTTTCCAACCGGCTACCGTCAGTATATCTGACACTACTTCAAAGCATCCAATGATGGCAGATCTGTGTTTTCCATACTCTGATTGATTGACATGTATCGACTTTCCGTTCTGTAATGTCAGTAAATTTGAGTAAAATAGACTTTGCTTATACGGGATAAGCAAACTACTGCAAGAAGCACAGACGTGGGGGGGCAACTTACAAATTACCAGAGATCCCCACGTAACGTTACTTTTATTTATTTAATCTTTATTTTACCAGGTAAGTTAGTTGAGAACTAGTGCTCATTTTCGATAACGACCTGGTCAAGAGGAAGCACACTACAAGATGAACAACAAACACAGGTTACAGCAAATCAGACAGTATTACAAAAGCAAAATACACAAAGACCTTTAAAAAGGCCAAAAACAGGTGCAGCAGTCCTGAAGTGTTTCTCTAGCTGATTTTTAAAATGACAACAGTGATATAGATGAGGAGAGTTTTAGGGACTTTTGTAGAGAACTGAGGTTTGACAAAGTGGTACGAATTCTGAGAGTAAAGCTTGTATCTATGTTGGACAGCATTGGTTTCTGAGTCTAAAAAGATCTGTGACAAAAGATGGAAACTCCTTCTGATGCTGTGATAACAGATTCTCGCAAATCTAATCTGGGTTTCATGTGGCGCATTTTGCTTGATCTCCGCAGATAACACACTCATTTTGAGACATCGGAGAAGTCTTCCTTTTTGCCCTTTCAATGCATTAAAGTTGTTTTGCTTTGACCCGCCCAGCATATCCAGTGGTAATTCTCTCCGAGACAGAGACATGCACTTCTAAATGGAGCAAAGTAACCCTAATTACAGCTGATGCTCTCATTTAATCTCTCTCGTTCTGTCTTTTTTATGATTTTCTCTCCCCCTCATCCTCTCTCTTTCCCTCTCTGTCTCCACCGCAGGCAGGAAGCTGCCACGAATCACTTATAGCTTTATCGCTGGATAAGTGGCTGTTCAAATATGGAGCTATCCGGAGAAACTCTTTTCAATACACACAGGTGTTGCTTTTCATCATCACCGCCTGGCTTCTCTCACTCACAGTCATGCTGTATACTGTACACACACACTCCCGCCTACACACAAACATACAGCGCACAAAGTTACACACAGAACACCTGTTGGGGTCAGCAAGACTTGCCAATGCCACTGATGTCACACAGATGTTTGGCTGCCACCTGAGGTCACAGGAGCAGCAGAAGAAGACCGACGAGCTGCTTGTTCTCCCCAAATTTTCATTTTTAAACCGTTGACAGCTTCAGTAGGTCATAATGTCACATAAAGCAGCAAAATTGTAATTGTGAATGTCGCAGACAATCAAATTATCTTCACTGTTACCCATTGTTCTGAGCATCTTAACACCAAATTGTATGAGCCTTTGTTTGAGTTCCACTGTTCTCCGTGTGTTTGGTGTTGTGAAAGATTTTTTTGTTATTTTGTATTAAATCTTTGATTATTATCTTGTCAAGTTAATTATCATGGTGAGCATTTGACGTCTTGGAACGACTTGCTGGTGCGTTTAGGCGCGCTGACAACAGGAACACAGAATAGGCTGTCAAAAATCAGTGCATCTTGTTATTGGAAAAATCAATCCCAACTCTGTTCGCAGGCTAAAATGGATATTTTGAACTTAAAATGAGGCATTTTGTTGATGAAAAGGATTACAAAATTTGTTGAAGCTACATTTACTGCACCGACAGGCAGCAATAATGTGATCACAGTAGTAAGTATATGATTCTGCAAACTAAAAATGCTGTACAATAAGTGGAAATTGTTGATGCTTTTATTATGGATCACACTATTTCATGTAAAGAGAAACTGTCAGACTGACTGGGCAGTTTCCCTTAACTCAAGATGTATGCTTTAACATTCTCAGCTGACTGTTTTTAGCTTCATATTTAGATTCATTCATCCAGATTCACAAAGTTATGTTTGCAGTGAATAATCGAGTGCATGGAGCTCAGAAGAAAGCAAGCTGTGAAACATTTAGCAACTAAAGAAAAAGTTTTGTTTGTTTTAACCTTAGGATGTGGTAGAGACCAAAGCAGAGCTAAAACATTCATCAGAAGGGGGAAAGATGACCCTAAATGACAACATAATGTGCTTCTGGTCTACTGAATATGTAAGCAGATGATATTAATTGGACAAAAGGGGACGATTTGTCAGCAATGGGATTCCAGTTCCTTTCCTTGTGATCAAAAAATATATAGAGTGGGCCATAAGTTTCCATACATAGGAAAATGTATAACATACATTTTTTTGTGTGTTTCGGATACCCTAGAAGATGCATTTGATGCTATCTTAGGGGGCACTCAAAGGCCATGTTGTATCAGGTGAAGATATGAGACATAAATCATCTCAAGGGACGTATCGCCAACACCAACTTCAACCGTGCTAATGCAAGTTCATGAGCAGTGGAAAGCACGTATTAATATGTGTTGTTGAACCAATGGTAATCATATAGAGCTCACTATATGAATAAAAATGGTTGTCCAACACAAAATGTTTATTTTTCCTATGTATGGAAACTTATGGCCCACCCTGTATAAGTCAGTTTTGCCTCAATCTGAATACAACAGATACATAAAGTATATCAGTTTAAACATACTGTTTGGTCCTATTAAAGAGCAGAATACACTTGCACTGTTGTGGTAAAAAAAAAAAAAAAAAAACACGCTGCTGCATAGAGCAGATCTCCTTAATTATCTGCTTCTTCATTATAACATAAAATCCGGCAGAACCTATGTTGATAACTGCGGCTGTTTTCAGGAGAAAGTCCTATTAGCCTGCTCGGAGCCTTTATCTTGTCTCCTTTTCTTCTAACTCCAGTCACCAGGCGCTGCTGCTCACGGAGGTCACATCCGATTCATCCCAGCAGTGATAATTACGACATTTTTATGGAGAGATGAGTGGCCCTTTTGACCTGAGAGTCCCCTTGACTCACACACATGGAGAGAAGTGCAACGTGAGAGGAATTCACCGGGCTGATGACTGCAGACACATGAGGCAAACGGACACACACAACTACACACAGCGCAGTATGCAGAGTACACACCTTACATAAATAAAGCCACCGAGGAGCATCTGTGTGCCGACAGAAACAGTGTGTTTTGTGGAGGACCCCTGTCTGGGGCAGGATGGAGGAGTCAGCGCTGCCTGTTAGAGTGCCCCGGGCCGAGTCTATGTAAGGGACTCAGACGGGGGATTAGTGGGGATTTAGAGAGCAGTAATTACCCTTGCCCATGAAGGGTTTGGTAATTAAATTACCTTAGCAACCCCGTTACTGCCCAGCCACACAGAGTCTCCAAGGTCAGCCAGAGTGAAATTTCGGAGTATGCAAAACTTGTTTTGCCTTGTCATCGCCTTCTGAGCAGTCGACTGATCACAGGCAAACATTTTTAGCATATAAACAGGAAACGTAAGTGGAACTCACATGCATTATGCATCAAGTTCAATTTAATGCCATGCTTTTTAATATATATTTTCTGTACTAGTAAAGCTACAGTATTATCCAAAACCAATGTCTTTGTAACTTTGTGAGGTTTTTAGTGCATTTATGGATATTTCTAGAGCTGTGTGTGTGCTTGGAGGGAAGGCGTACATTAGAATTTGTTGTCAGCATTAACCCCTTGACACCTCAATTTATTTACAACTGACCCTCATCAGTACACCTGGTTTCCATGCGGATTCCAGGGATATGTAAGTTGTCATATTTTTTATTCACAAGTTACATTTTTCAGCCCCTTTAGGTAGTTGTCACCCACATAGTTGCCATCACATAAACCAAAGCTTGTTTGATTCCAGCCAGGTTTGTTGTGTATATATAGAAAAATCATTTGGGGTCCATGGGGACTCCAGCCAGACCCCAGTCAGACTGTGAATCTTATACTTATGCATGTTTGTGTTATGTTGCTCTTGTGATGACTGCTTCAGTTATATTGTGTTTCATTTCAATTCAGGAGTTCCTATACTAATAATGTATGCAATGTGTATTGCATACATTATTAGTATAGGATGATTACAGGTTTGTAATCATCAATAGTAATTTCATTGTTTCTTTCATATTTGTATCTATAGACGACACGTTTTAGAAAAATATACATTGAGAGTATATGGACAGGTACAGAAATGTGAAACAGAAGAAATACTACAGGGGTCCAGTTGGACCTTAAGTGTACCGATGAAGTAGGTTTTACCACGTGTACTGATGAGGGTTAAAGTAAAAAAGAAAAACTTCTGCTTTCCAGATGATGCTAAAATAAGTGGAGATTGCTAATTTGTCTATGACACATACAACAGACATATAATAATAATAACAGATAGATAATAATTAGGTCCCACTCTGACCGGTCCTACGAGAAACCAGTGCTTGTAAAAGGTTCCTAAGTACGTATTGAATATGCACAAACCGGTATTGGGGGAATGGATACGCTATCTTAGCTGCAGTCTGAATGAAAGTGGTATGTTGGGAATTTGCGACAAGGGGTTAATACAAGTGTTACACCCAACATGAAGTGCCGTCCTTCCACTAGTCCCAAGCAGCCACAAAACACATTTTCTCAAAGAAATAATTTCTGACAATAAATGTAAAGTGCTGAACAAAGGATGTGGTTTAACTCAAATTCAAAATGAGCAATGCCAAAAATGACAAACAAAACCTCACTAATCTGATAAAGAAGACTGACCTACCCAAACAGAAATTGGTAGCAGAAAAACACAGCGCTGCCTCTCTATCTTTAACAAGAGAAAACAGTTTAAGACCAAAGTGGCTGCTCCCTCCTACTACAGGGTTATTCAAAAAGAATGAAGCGATTTCATTCAGCAGTATTTTAATAAGGAAAAGCAACAGAAAACTCCAGCCAAGTCACAAGTATTGTACTCACGATCAACTTTTATTTCCTGTCTTACAAGTGTTCAGTGTGGCCACCACCTGCAGCACGGCAACATCAATGCCAGAAGAGAATTCCTGACAGATGTGTATCAGCATATCATCATCCACTGAGTTGATCGCTGTTGCTATTCAATGTCATTCGATGACCTTAAACACTAAATCAAAGTTGATGAAATTGGTTCATTCTGTTGAATAACCGTGTATACTTTATCCTCAATCACAGACTACGAACAACAAACGAGCTGTGCTGGCGTATTCTGGTTGGAAGCAGGGTAGGATGGATGAGACGCCCTCTGACTCTCCGACCCATCATCCTTCCACCTTTAATACCAGTTTTCATCTTATCTTGACCAATCCAAGCGCAGATTGGCACAAACCAAATCAGACACGCAGCACAGAAAACACCACACACGACCGCAGCCATAACAACAAGTTACCAATGTCATGGCAACTTGCTGAAAGCAGTCACAAGTGTTGCGACACGTGATAAACGCAAAATAGAAACGAGCTTTTCTGGCGTGAAACTATGCTGGCTGAACGTCGACTAGGAAATCGTGGCATGGCCAGCTTTTATGGACAGCCCAGACATCAAGCGGTTTGATGGTTAAGTGAGAAAAGAGTTGAGGTGAAAGACCAGCGGATTTGGACTGAGACAAAGGAAAGACAGAGAGGGAGAGAGAGAGGGAAGCGTGGGAGTAGCTGCATCTCCCACACAGGCAGCAGAGTCACGATCCACCACCAGCAGCACTCGCTCTTCTGCTCAAACTGACATGGAAACAACTCGCTTGCTTACAAATGCAGTCCTACTCTCACTTTACTTATATACTCTGAGTTCATGATTGCCATGGTAATACTATTGAGAATTAACAGCATCTATGATTTAAACACAAAGTCCCTGTTTCCTTTACATTAAATTTACCTCAGTGCAAGAATAGCATGTGGTTTTTCACAGTTTCTTTTTTAAATTCAGGTATGTTTTTCTCAATTTGCTCAACATTTCACCAAGCTTTAAGCCGCTTCTACAGACCAGTAAGCTGCAGCAACATGATAACATCCAAACCTCTGTATTCTACATGCTGTCCAAGCACTGGTGCATCACACTGACATGTAGATGTGTACTTAAGCCATCCGTGACTCCCAGAAATTGCTTTCCTATACTGCTAAAGTGCATTGTCACTTATGTTTGGTACATGAGGACGATGGAGGCAGGTATTTTCAGTTTTCACTTGCCAAAACTATGTAGTTAGGCTTAAGAATATGGCACTGTTTGGGTTAAAATACAAGCCTTTTACAACATATTGAAGATTCTCTTTAATTTTCTAGGTTACTACGATGTGTATTAAAATATGGTATATGGTATAATGAAATGCAGCAGAAAATACATTCCCCTGCAAAACATAATTGAGAATGCAATGCTCTATATATATAGTTGTACATATTTTCCAAGGCAAATGTACACACTCAATTAAATCCCACCCACAGACCTACATTCTTCAAAAGACCCGTCAACATGTAATTACCTGCATTCCCCTGCAATTACAGAATGCTTCCCTGTCTTTAAATTCTGTTCACACACAATAATAGTTTTCTTTTTCCTCTTCAACGTATATAATGAATCAATACTCATCCTTATATGAACAATACCAGGATTGTATTGGGAAAGCTCATGACAGTCTAGCCAAATAATAATCCCACTGCACCGCAAAGTGAAGGCAATAGATCAAAGTAACTGAACTATAATTCAGGCTTCTGGTTGGTCCTCCCGGAAAATAAATTGCGTGTAGCGGTGACAGGGTTGAGATGATTGATTCTTGGGGATATCGAATGCATCTACCACGGAAGTATACAGAAAAACTAATCAAATATGTGGACTATGTCTCTATATAACATAGAAAAAATTTATTCAGTTTCCAGCTGTTTGGATTACCAGTATACCTTACAACCACCCTGACATTATGACAAAACACCTTAAACACATTTCAGCAGGTCACTAACGCAAGGTCAGTGTTCTAAACTAACTAACTTGGTGCATGTCTTTGGCTGAGCCCTTTTAAACACACAGAGTCAATATATAATTACAGGATTCTTTGTAACATAGTTGACATTTTTGCTGTTTTCAGGCCTAAAATCAGCATGGCCGCCTATAACCAAACACCACATGGCATTTTTACACAAAGATTCTCCTAAATATTATATATACAATTGAGTAAAACTGAAATTGAAAGTTATTTAAAAAGATACTGTAGTAAACCTGTTGATGTGATAAATCGCACACTACTTTATATTAAATAACTCAGAAAGCCTTGGAGTCTTCCAGTCTTTTCTTCAGGAGGAAATGACATCATGTGGAGCAGGTCATGTGATCTGGAATTAACACACTTCCTTGAGAGGTGTTTTTGTAATGAGTAACTTAGTTGAAAGTGATACAATTTGTTATTTTCCATATAAAATTTGACATTTTGCCAAAAAAGAAAAATCTGTCATGATTATCTCAACCTAATAAGAAGAACACAATCAAAACTATTTTTGAATGAGCTCATTTTATTATTGTTGACTTAATAAGAAGGCGGTTGTTATTAAATTTGGACGGTTGTTTAGTTGACATTTTAGTGATATCCAGTCATTTTTTATTGATATGTGATTGTTTCCATAATAAATAATTATGGAATTTCTAAAGACATGATCATAATGAACATCAAAATATTAGTTTTTTTAAACTTTTAATAAGAATGTATGCAAGATATATCCCATGGACTTCAAATGTCTCTCAATTATGTATTAATCCCACATCTGTGTATAAAAGTTGCATATTTACAATTTTTATTTCTGAAAATAATGCCCTCATGAATTAAAATGGTTTGGATGTAACTCTGTTGCAGCTGAGGCACTCCAGCTCACCCACTTTAAAACTACTCTATGCTACAGAATGACAAGTTGTAAAACTGGAGTAATTCGGTCATGGATGTTCAAACCGGAAAATGATTCTGAAAAAAGAATAATGAGAGAGAAAGGCCCACCCTTGCGATTTCAGATTCGTTCAAAAAGCTCTGCCGTGGCATTGACAGCGTATTTCATTCATGATGTGTCTCACTGCATATAAAAAACACTCTATAGGCATATTAACAAGGTGAAAAAACCTGATTTTCATCACAGGAGGTCTTTAAAATGGCATTAACAAATTCAAAAACAAGTTTGGAGTCTGCAAAGTCATCAGTGCGACGCTCATTATCTCCACGGGGATGCTTAGATGTTAATAAATGATGTGGTTAATTGCTTAGAATACATCTCTGATTACATTATGAGGTTTAAAATATTAGGAATGCAGCGCTGTCAGAGTTACATTTGCACCGACAAGCCCCTAACCCGAGCCATAGCTGCTTCACATCATCTCTCTCTCTCTCCTTATGTTCCGACTGGGTGTCATCTCATTCTTACTACGCTGACAAAAGTTATTTGGGTGGATGTCTGTCTGCACGCTGATGAAAGCAGTCTGGATAGATCCCATGCCTTGCTGTGCACAACAAATAGTACAGTACATGGCATAACAATTGCTCATTAAGCAGAATTGACTCTGTCTGTCTAGCACCTGTGTTTGGGTGGAAAGGCAGCCAGACGTGCGTATCTTGGGACTGGAGAGGATGATTGATGCCCTTATTTTACATCAGGTACAAAAAAGCCCTTGCACTCTGAGGTTTTCCTTTGATTTAGTTTTTACTTTTTACTTTCTACAGTTACTGGGGGGAAGCGAAGGAAACGTGAGGGTTGGCAACTCTCTACAATCCACTCGATCAACAGACGTGTATCACATAACCGTGCCGTTTCCTCCCGCTGCAGCCCGCTGGAACATGTAAAGGACACGAACAGCTGGTGGCAGATACCCTTCATCTCACCTGATGCGTTTGATTCTATCGATTTGGCAGAATTAGGCCGCCTCACGGAGCAAGAATTACAACAAGAGATCTTAATCTAAAAGTGAGAATGAAAGCAGAGGAAAAAGGAGGGGGGAAACTAATGATAACCCCCCACATTCACATGGGCTCAGTGAGGTCACAGCCCCCTACCAGTGATCCCGCCCACTGTACACTTAAACCCAGAAGTCACCTTGACAGTGCCCTTCACAGCTCTCAACACTGCCTGTATGTAGCAGAGCAGATCCGACAGTACTGGTGGTTTAACTGGCTACAAGATGTGGGTACATCTCCAAAATTTCAATCAAAACACATCAAAGACATGAGAAAGACTAGCATTATAGTCAACCTAAAGCATTTCCATGTAAGTTAGGACATTAAATTAAGGCCTTGTCTATACTAATATGCATTTTTGCAAAACTATTCATTGTTGTCTTTATATTTGGTTAGCACCGACAGTGACAATTTTACACCCTAACCTGGTATTGCAATGCCTGATACACTAAAGTAAGGGTGTCAAACTCATCTTAGTTCAGGTCTACATTCAGCCCAATTTGATCTCCAGCAGGCCGCACCAGTAAAATCAGAGCACAACAACCGATAAATAACAACAATTCCAAATTTTTCATTTGTTTTGGTGCAAAAAAGTACATTCTGAAGATATTCACATTATCTTTTTCCAAAACATCATGAACAACCTGAAATTTCTTAAGAAAAATGAGTTCAATTTTTTTTAAAATTACATTTTACAACCTCCAGATCACAGAGTGTCTACAAAGGAACAACAGCATACAACAATATATCATACAACAATATAGCATTTTAGTATGTGATCAAAACAACAAAATGACAAAAAAGAAAAAAACAAGACAAAACATTACAAAAACGAGACACAAAGCGGAAATTTTGATAAATGATGGTCGTGTTGACAGATTTTAAGCAGAAAGGGAAGCTATCTAGTGAGGAAAAACATCTGTATTGTTTTGCACACAGCCTTGGAGAGAAAAAAAACTAAAGTAATGGCACAAAAAAACCCTAAATGGAGCTGAAATTACTAACTTGATTGGTCCAATTTTTATCAACACAGATTTCTCCTAATCAAAACACAGTGGATAATTTGCACTGAAATTATATTACAAATTGCATGCATACCGTACAGATGAGTGATTAAAAAAACAGATGGTTTTAAAAAATAGCAGATAGGAAGAAATCACTGGACTACAAGAAAAAAATCAGCCCTGTTTAATTAAATTTGAGATCTGTAGAAAGCAGCGGTGAAATACAGGGGTTTGTGTAACATTTAGTCTCTGCTGCAGCTCACACTTCACTCTCTGTGAGCTTTAAACCCACATTTACTCTCTCACTAACTCTAGGTCTGGAGTGAGTCACAGGGAGGCAAGAACCCTGGGACTCGTCTGCCCTAATGGACGCTGGTGAATTGCATTGTTTTAGCGAAGAAAATTGGAGCCGTGCTCTGGGCTACACGAGGAGGAAGTGTAGATACACTCCTCCCGGTCCATCTGAGGTGCCTGCCTCTCACTTTTCCTCTCTCTCTGCCTTCCTCTGTCTCTCCGTGGACGGCTAGGCCACTTTGGATATGTCATGGGCAATAAGGATGAAAAATTGGACTGCTCTTTGGGCCCCACAGTCGGCATGCTGGCTTTGTCCTCCACCTTCACATGCCTGGAGGAGGCCGCGCTCCACGCTCACAAAACAAAATAGGATTTAACAAGGCCAGAATCACTCACAATGCTTCAGTAAATACCCACTGAACCCTGCCTGAACCAGCATCGGTGGTTGAATTCAGACTTTAACATAGAAGTATGGAATGAGTGGATGGAGTTTGACAGCAGAGGCAGTATTGCAGAGGTTTGAAACTACAATAAAATACAAATGAAACGGCCAGGTTGTATCAAAACCCGTGTACTGCACCAAAGTCGATATGAATCAAATCTGCTTCCTACATGGAAAATGTGAACTCTGATAATTCTAATCTTTTTCGGTTAACCATTTCTAATCCAAGCCAGAGCCAATACATCACACTGTTTTCTAACCCTTATCTGAACGATGATCAATGTTCAATCTGCAGCAAAATGACTTTTTGGTTGATTGAAAACTGTTTAATAGCTGGATGATTTACCAGCCTTGGTTGTTAGAATGATTGATTCCAGACAAACTGTAATTTAAAATGAAGAAAATGAGCAGTTACAGTCCATGTTTGACAAACGTGAGGATCGTTTGTTGACGTAATGCATCGTGCAGAAAAGTGGTTAATGGACCAAATGCTAATAATCGCCTCTATATGGGATAACCGTTTACATTTTTTATATTTACACATGCACAGTCACCATCAAAATCAATAACTGGCTTAGAGACTTTTTTTTGTAGGAAAAGACAGAAGGCAGAGCTGGAGGTAGCAGAGATTAAAATGCTGAGGTTTTCCTTGGGAGTGACCAGAATGAATAGGATCAGGAATGAGTACATCAGAGAGAGACAAAGTCAGACTGAGATGGTTTGGACGTTTACAGAGGAGGAGGAGAAGTGGATATATAAGGAGGCTTATGGATGTAATGAAAGAGGACAAGAAGGCAGTTAGTGTGGAAGAAGAGGATGCAGAAGATGTAGGGTTAGATGGAAGAAGATGAAAGAGAAAGACAATAAAAATCAATAATTAAAGCTGCAAGCAGCATTGAATAGGTTCTCGCATCCATGCTGGACAGCGAATCCAAGCATGTCCACCAGGTGGTGCTGCAACTGAGAGTGTACTTTGGCCTATAATGTGATGAGAGCTGGACTCTGATCACATATATAAAATTTCAGGCAGATTGGACCATGTACAGGCTAGATATGCAGCACTTCCTGTCCATCCAACAGGTGGCGCTATCACTGTGACTGTATATTGATCTATGGAATTCATCAGGGCCGGACTCTGATCACACATGTCAAGTCTGAGGCAGACTGAAGCATGTACAGGCTAGTTATAGTGCATTTCCTGTTTCATGGCGAAACATCAATATTCTGCCGGCCAACATTTCCACTACCTGCTGCTGGTCTACAAAGCTTTAAATGGTTTAGGACCAAAATACATCAGATACCTCCTGACTCAGTATGAACCACCCAGACCACTCAGGTCATCTGGATCAGGTCTTCTAGTAATTCCTAGAGTAAAAACCAAACACGGAGAAGCTGCATTCAGCTTCTATGCCCCATATATATGGAACAAACTCCCAGAAAACTGTAGATCAGCTGAAACTCTCAGCACATTTAAACCCATTCTGAAGACGTACCTGTTCTCAGCTGCTTTTGATTAAATTATTTTAGTTAATTTAAATCTTATTTTAAGACAGTTTTAACAGTTATTTTAACTCTTATTTTATGACAGTTCTTTTAATAATTGCCCCTGTTTTCTGACTTCTGTTTTTGATCTTTTTACTGTTCTCACCTTTTTTTCAATGATTTCATAAATGTTTTCTTTTGTTTTTCTTTTAATAATTGTCATCTTCTGTCTTAATGTCTTTGTAAAGCACTTTGAATCGCCTCGTTGTTGAAATGTGCTATATAAATAAATTTGCCTTTGCCTTTACCTCAGACTTTTGCGAGGCATTCTGATAACTTTTGATCACCCATTCCTGGTGTACATTCTGGTCAAATTTAAGCTCTGTCAGGGTTACCATGTTTGAGTTTATAGCTTTTGAAAATGTGTAAAAATTGGTCCAAAATCGTCCAAAATATGACGCATAATTCAAGATGGCCGACTTCTTGTGGGGTTTTGGGTATGATTGTCAATTACATTTTTGTATATTATGTGTATCAAATTTCATAACTTTAGGTGACACGTACTGGCCGTTGTAAATGTTGGAAATTTTCCAGGTGGCGCTATGGAACCATTTTGGCTCACACCTAAGCAATTTCTCTAAATATCAAATTTTTTGCTGGCCCTATGTGTGTGCAGAGTTTCGTACGTTTGAGCAACTTTAGGACGGCAAATTTGAGTCTGAATAAACAGGAAAAGAATAATGGAATAATAATAAACCAAAAGCACAAGAAAAGAACTCAGAGAATGCAGTACTCCACCAAAGCTGCTCAGCCATTGTATAATTTCTGACGGATGAAATCTTTAATAAAAAGATTACCTTGTGCTAATCACAGGCATGTGTTATACTTGTGTTCATTATGTACAGATACAGAACTGCATGACCTAAATATGTGGCAGAATTCATGAGACTCACCCCCACAATCTAATCAATTGTTCCGTGCATCATTTCCGACAGATAAGTTCCAATAAGTCTGCAGCGGTCGATTTGTCGTAGGATTACAATCGTGATCGCCAGCAGTCAGCTGACATTGCGTTCACGGATTACAGAGCAACGGAAATTCTTAACAAATCTGTGGATCCAGACAATAAGCCGCATCACTGTCAAAATCTCATCAAGTGGTCTTTGCGTCATTTTACCTGAAAATTTCATCCAAATCCGTTGCTCTGTTATTGAGTAATGCTGCACACAGACAGACAGACAGACAAAAGTAAGCCAATCGTCACATAATTCTACTGCGTTCCTTGGTGGAGTAATAATACTTTCAAATGTCTTGAGATTGACGGATCAACAGTCCAAAGCCCTACGATGTTAACTCTAATGCCAAAGATGATTAAGAAAATCTGAAAATCTAGACATGTGAAAAGTGATAACTTCTAAATTTTTGTCATTTATGCTTAGATAAAATATATAAATACCTAAATTATTGAAATGCTACTTTTTGAGGTCAACTATAGATTCTGAAAATAAAATGTCTAGTGATAAAAATATTTTGCTTACAAATCCCACATTAATACAACCAATTAAATCTCTATGGGCCAGAAAAGCAGATAATAAAAAACACCACGGGTTCAAACTTGATCACATTTTAATAATAATGTTCAAATGTTTTAATATATACGCAACAGCACAGCTTCAAGTTGTCCTCTGTGTTTAGCATTCAGCATGAGGAACAGTTGCCATCAGATTCCCAGACGACACATGATTCATTTTGTTTTTGTGTTTCTCCCGATAACGCAGCTCATACAACGACAGGTGGATGTACTGTACAGTCGGCTTCGGATTCCATTCCCCTTCTGAGATAAAGTCAAATCAATAACGCATTATTCAACCCATATGCGTCGGGCCCATGAAGTAATCCGTCCTCACAGCGCGGGGGGACTCGGATGCTTGCCAGACAACAATCTGCATAACTGACAGCTTGTGGGTTTTCCATACACTGCATCTAAACAGAGGGCACATCTATAAATTGGTCCTTCAGGCAGCACAGTATCCTCAAAGGTCGAAGCAGATTTGCTAATTTCTATTCATATATTCAGCCTCTTTTTAAGGTTGAGACTCGAGCCAAACAAGTCTTCATCAACTTCGTATAAAATGCAACTAAGCAGCTTCAGTAATTCCATTCAGAAATAACTTTTCCCAAACATGCTGCTGCTTTTTCATCTAAGTACACTGCGTAGAAAAGGTCGCGACACATCATCCTCCATCATAGCGCTATCCGTCTCCAGTTAAACACAGTATTCAAAACACCCATAAAGCTGCCATTTACTTAGAATCCAGTGAAAATTTCGGGTTGTCATGCTGTGTAGGGCAAACATGTTATAGACTCAACAGAACAGAATGTTAGTCTGCAGGGGCTAATACATTTAATGGTTCATTAAATCTATTTAATGAAATGCAAAACATGAAAAACATAATGCTCGACATCCCAGAGCAACAACGCAACAATAAAATAGGTTTAAATGAATCTTAAATGATCCCCACGGGGGTAAAGGAGCTTGTTAGATTGAGATACGGGAGAAAACATCAAAGGAAAATAGAAAATACAAGGGAATCATTTGAGAAAATGTATGGAGTGAAGACGTAAAAAGTCAAAATTGGAAAAACGTGCACAAAAATGAAAGAATACAGACTCACCTTTAACTCAACAGAGCCTGAGGCAGTGTCTCTTTAAATGTTTTCTCCACACTCATTCAGATCTACAGGAGATAAGAATCAAAGGAAAGGCCATGTATGCTGCAAGGAAATGGTTGGAAAATAGCAGTCCACATTATGCTGGTGCTCACAGTAAGCCCAAGCTGTCACTGAAACACTTCCAGCAGGTCCACAGAAAAAGAAAAAAAACCATCTCGTAATAATAGCTTGTTGTTTTGGTTTCATAATTGATTTTTTACAATGATTGGGGTTTGACAGACGACCAGCTATGCTCAAGCATAAAATATAAAATGAAAAACTGAGCAAATGTATTCAAAATTTAAATAAAGAGCCATTAGTTGTGCAATCTCTGGGAAAAATGTGGCAACTTCTAATCCGAATAAACTGCAGGTACCAAGACTAAGGCAACCTTCCTGCCTTGCATTTCAACCCTTACAACACATACTGGGCTCAAACAACTGGATATGGAGACTACATGCAGACAAATAGGTCTGCCTTTTGACCCCTTTGATTGTCCATGCTGCTCAGTAATCTGTGCATGTTGATGGTAGGGTGGCAGATATTCATTCTCAATGGACTATTTTCACAGACAAGTGTCCATATTCAGTAGAACCCAGCCTTGTGTTGGACAACCAGTACACAGAGCAGAAGGGGATCTCCTCCCAACAGATGCTGCCTGCTGTGAAGAAGCGGGAAGATTTCCAGTTGAGTCCTGGTGATGAATGTGGGGGTCAAGGTGCTACACAATCTACACTCACTGTCCGTGTTGCATTTTTGTCTCACAGCGATAATGATGCCACACAAAGTCTGTTAAAAGGGTTAAATTTGATTGATTTTAGCATTAGAATGAATAGCCAGTCAGTGGGTACATTGAATTAGTGGGTGTTTTTTGTTATTGTTGTTGCCATCATGTAAATAAATCCAAAACTGGATTAAAAAATATGCGGTACAACCAAAAATGTGTTTCATTGTCCTTTAGGTTTTACCCGACAGGAAAACCAACAGTCATAGTGAAGTGAACCTGAGCTCGTCAGCGCATCAACTGCCACAATCAGGACTTATAATAACAATAATAATAATAATAACAATAATAATAATAATAATAATAATTCAATTATGTAGCACTTTCAAATCAAAGTGCACACAGAACAACAAGTGATGAGTTACAGTACAAGTGACAGATAAATTACAAGAAAACTATAACATGAAAACAATGGCACTGGAAAGCTCCTGTAAACTATGAAAGACAGGAGAACACTTCAATAATCCAATACAGAAATCATAAATGAATGGATAAGAACCTCAGCATCCTTAAAAGACAAGAAAGAGTGAATCTCGACAATCCTCCTAAGGTGGAAGAAAGATATTTTTGTCGCCTCACAATCAGGACTTTTAAACCAATGTACTGTTGATCACACTGAAGACAGTCCCTACACTTTCCAGTTTGACCCATCTTTTGAACTGTCCCAGACTAATGTCATGGATCAGGGTAGAAGCCAATCACAGCAGTGCTTTTCGGTGATTGGTACTGGACACAATTTAAGCCCAATCCTTCATTTGCATTCGTACAGGTGTTGGAAAGAGAGCACTTAAGTTGTGTTAAGTTGTAGTTCTGACTGAAGGACATTAAACCTCCTAGAGTTCTCTGTCATGGTGCCCATTGCGAGGTAAAACTCCCCTTTCTCTAATCACCAACATGTGAGTTTATGTTAATCAGGAGATTTGACCAAAATTCTACAATACTGGATATATAACCATGAACCTTCCTCTGCGGCTAATGAATCTTCACTTGGCCTTCAGTCGTACTTGGCCGTCGACACACGTGTTTGTCTTTGGAAAATTAGAAATTGGTGCCAAAATGAAAGGTCTGGCAGATATCAAAATCAGTATGGGAACATTCATGCAATACTAAATTTCATGGCAACCTAACCAGCTGTAAAAGATTCCCCTTCCAAATCAAACTTGGATGAGCAACTAAACTAGCATCCCTGCTTTGTGGCCCAAACGCTAGTAGGGACAAAATATTCTGCCAGCACAGGAGGAGATGAGACGATCAGATCACTCTGTACTGTGGTAGTGTGAATGCGGTTTGACTGCAGATGATTGCCATTTATTCCTCCCCTCATACTGTGAAAAGTTTATTTACTGGCCAACTGATGCACAGATTAAAAGCCATTACCTCGACTTGGCAAAGCTATAAAGGAAACATATTTCTAGAGACTGCATTCACTCACATTTGAATGCACCTGTCAGGCCTTATAAGAATGAATATGATGATGGAAAGTGAAAGGGTAAACACACTCCATTTGACACAGCATTAGATATATAAAAACATTCAAATTATGCTAGTGTTTGATAGTAGTTTGTGTCAGATGAGGCTACATTTCCATGTAAGTGGTGTCCATTTAATATAATAATACAAACTGTCAGCAAGGTGCAGTAAGCTTTTACGGATTTTACTCTCCATGCTTGGGTTTGCTGGCTCTTCCATATGTCAACCCTTTCCATTTTTTCCTAATAGCACCATGTACTAGTTGTTTATTGGGTGCATTTTGGCTGCCTGAGTTGCACACACATTCTCAGGTTTTCCAGCTGTTCTCACATGTAAATCATACAGTGCGTGCAGGCTGTGGTGACAACGAGTCCCAATACAATCCTGTGAACAAACCAGTGATGCATCATCATTTGAAATGCGCTGCTAAATATGCATGTATAACAAATACCACAATCAGAACACACTGAGCATGTCATTGTGATATTAGTCGCTAGCAACTGAGCATTTGCCTTTGTGGCTTTCAGCAGCCATCTGCACAAGTTCTTTTGTGAGGCTTCATAGAACACAGTTCCTGTTTCCTGCTGTGCTTTCACATTTTCTCCTCCAATCCTTCTGCTCATCAGTTTTGACCACTTTTTACCACAAAATACGGGGAGCTACAAGAACAATTCTTCTTCTAAATATCACTTTCTGTGGAGGTATTTATGCACCTATCAGTCACTGTCTTAAATGTCTCAGAATACATTAGACTATAGCTCTCATCTCCATCATCCGCACATAAAAAAGACATTTCTTTAATAGATTTAAGTGTCCATCACACACTGACTTCAAACACAGATCATTTGATAAAAACTGTAGGCAAAGACCAACACAAATGCAGTCCCAGTGAAGAATAAATAAAGGCAGGTTTTTCAGGCTACAACCATGCTACCGTATCCCTTTCCCTCTTCTAGCATGAACTGATATCACCAGCATAAATTACATCCATTTCATTTATAGCAACTGTAACATCCGGCACAATCTCCATGTTCAGCAATGTGTGTGGTAGCTTATGCAACGCCGCAATGAGGAGGTAAGGACACAATCTTTAGATCTGAGTGTAGACTGAGAACCAGTCAAGGAGGGATAGGAGACACTCGATGGGAGAGATATTACCACAGTAATCTACACTGAGAGGGTGAGCGGTAGAGCAAGCTGACCTTGAAGAGTTTAACCTGCCAATCAAAAGAGAGTTGCTCCCCTCTGACAGGCAGCGAGGCAGAAAGCAAAGCCCCAGATACGTCAGCTGGGTCCAGATGTATAAATGATGTGGAGACACGAAAAGAATATGTGCACCAGTTTTCGCTGCAAAACTGGCATGATTTCAAACACCATGATAAGTGTTGAAGTTAGGCGAAGCTTCATGCAGTTTTTATTACTAAGTGGCACTGAACACAAAGTACAGCTGAAGCTAATGCATGCGTTAAAAGTCAAAATAAAGGACAAATGAAATAAGTTTGATTTAAGGAATCACCGGAGCCATTTCCCAAAGACTATTTTCATGATAATTTAGTCCATAGTTGTCGGGACTCATCATTCATAACCACTCAATCAGTAGACTTTATTCTCTGGTAGGGCTCAGTGATATAGCTCAAAAATCTGAAGTTAAAAGCTTTCATTTCAGTAATCAATAGTTATGATTATTTTAGTTACTTATTGTCGAATCAAAAGCAGTAATTAGTCTGGATCAGGTATCACTGGACAGACATCCCACACTGATCTCATGCATCGCAACGTCAAGTCCATTAGTGCAGAGTAGGCTGTCAGGTCAAAGTCATAGTGGACACAGGACTGTGGGTGTTTTAGACCACATTGCTCATCTTTTAGAGGCAATCCCAAGTCCTTGCTGCCCACATCCTCCACTGGAGGAGGTCTGTGAATCCACACGGGAGTGATGAGAGGTAGAAGGTGACTAGTATGTGTTGAGAAAAGCCACATGGACACGAAGAAGCTCTATCAAGGAATAAGCCTATAATTCTGTTCATGAGCAAGAGAGGAAGCACACTTGGGGTTTTGTTCATGCAGCTGAACTTGGTGTTTAGTTATGTAGCATTTAATGCATTGAAGTAAAACAATCAAACGTTCTATTAAACATTTTTCTCGCTTTTGGTCTTGATGAACTGTCTGTGGATGGTACACCTCGCTATTGGTTCTGTACCATGAATGTCTTTCATGGCCAACCATACATTTGTCAGTATTTTCTAAAGAGGTGGACCAGCTGACATGGTCATTGCTAGAGCCACACTACTACGTAGTACGGTTAAAGTGAGACGTAACACATATGAAAAGTGGGGCTACAGTTGCATGCAAAATTATTCTAAATTATTCTAAAGCTGCACATTCCATGCTGAAGGGCTTAATGCCAGATCCCCAAGACGGACATCGCTCCTGAAGCCACACCACAAGAAAAATCGTCTCCAGTACCAACCTATTAAAGCCACAGAAGTTCTGGGAGACTGGACTGATGAGACAAAACTAGATCTCTTTGGTCCTACGGATAAGAAGTATGTCTGGTGCAGGAAGAACGAGGTATATGAGGAGAAGAACACCCTGCCTCCTGTGAAGCATGGTGGTGGATATGGGATGTCGTGGAGGTGTTTTGCTTTCAGCGTATTGAAGGCACCATGGATTCAGGCAAGTACCAGGATATTCAAGAATGTCACTCAGTCCATGAAAAAGTCGAAGCTTGGGCGTAATGATATGTCTTTAAAGATCTCACACACATTAAAGTATTGGTAATATCAGACAGACTTTTATGAATGAATGACGAAGGGAACACTGGATCCTCGGAGCTTCAACAAACCATCCACGTGTCTCCGATTACAAAATGAATACTACTTCCCAGCATGCCTCACAACAACCCTGCTTCAATGGGCAGTGCATCTCCATAAGGCAAATCTCTACGTGCATAGATCTCCACCAGGCTCACCATCTGCTCCAAGGAAGATGCTTCCACTGGTCAAACAGTGAAGATATTTAAAGCTTAAAATCCACTGTGAGTGTACAGTGTGTCTCTCTGAATCATTATTTTGCTCTTATTTTACTTCAAATTAACCAAAAATCCAGTAAAACATGCTTGAATCCCTAAAGTTTCTGAAAGAGCAGACCTGCATTTAGCAGGTAGTGAGGAATACGCTGCTGTGAAATAACATGTCTGACACTTGTATGATCTCCAGACCCTGCGTGCTGTTGTTCCATTTCCACTCATTTCTGGAGATCATTCCGCTGTCTATTTGCTACATGCGGTCTTTCACCTTATGCTGTCACCCAGAAGCATTGTTCTGTTGCCCATAATAAGGCTTTATTTTGCTCCGCGCTCAGTTGGCTGAAAAATATCGAGTGATAGTGAACTTCAAATCTTGCAAGGTGCAGAGATTGACACCCGACAGCACAACGAGTACAAAATGAAATGAAAAAACCAGGACATGTAGTACAGCTAAAACCTGAAATTGAGACATATGCTTTGTTATTATTACAGTTCCACGAGAAAAACTCAGCGAGTATTACCTGGTGACCCTTCCATCTAAAATCACAACATGCTGTCCAACGTTCATCACGAATTTCAGTGAAGTCTTGGATGGACATGTGCTACATTTGAGTAAAATGCAGGCTCTGTAGCAGCTGTGGTTTGGATGGATGAGGTATTCTGCGGTGACAAAAATGATACTCTCTCCTGCCTTTGATGGCTGCTCACTGAGAGAGTAATTACGAACCATGGAGATCCCTCCGAATGGTAAACTTTGCTTATGCGGGGGCAGTCATTTCAAATGACAACAGGAGGAAGTTTTCACAGAAAGGTAAGTAATTAGAGCACATACTTATATTTCACTTGGGATTAACAAAGTATCTGTCTATCTGCCTATCTATCTGCCTAAAGGAGTCCCACTCCTTTCATTGATTTTATATGCTAAAAACCCATCTGTGCAGGGGTGTCAAACTCCACATTTTTCCTTTGTTCATGATGTTTCACCACTCACCCTTCCCTTTTACTGCAGCTGGAGCACACCATAACACGTTCGACACGGCTCAAACACTGTAAAACTACTCTACACTACACAAAGGCAAAAATTAGGCCATTCACATTTGACTGGAAACTGATTATGAAGAACACTGCAAGCTGACAAGACTGGTTCTTTAGGTTTGTTCTGTATGAAACGCTGACTGTCTGAATGCGTTTTTTTAAACTACAAACACCATATGTGCATGTTAACGAATTTAAAAACTTGATTTCGCCAGAAGTCTTGAAAACTGTCCAAGCCTAAGACACATTCAAAAACACTTTCCATCTTTTTATTGCATTACTGTATGCAGTTTTACTTGTGTCTCCCACAGTTTTTGTGACGCAGCTTTGTGAGTCACCCTTCATCTCCAGCAACGTCACGTAGATTTGTGTATACACATGCCCAGCTGTAAAGCCCCTCCAACTGTCTCCTTTAAAAACATGAAAAGAAGGATGACAATACCTCCAGTGTGGGCCTTTATTCCTGTGGCAGTCTGCTGTCCTGCACACACACTGCCCTCTGAGCAAACAAGATTACCTTGATGAACAGAGGCAGGCTTGTTTACTCCCTATGTCAAGGTACTCTGAGGGTGACTCTCTGTCAGTGAGAGAAGAAACTTTGGAGATGAGATGCAGTTCTCAGGTATCTGCTGTCAGCAAAAGAAGACTGATTCAGAGTTTCTGTGAACCCAACTCTCAAATAACTATTGCTTCTCTGGTTGCGGTGGTGAACTGACAAATTCTAAGTTGTCAAGAAGTACCGGTCCAGTTTTGACATTTGTAATCTTATATGCGTTTATTATTATCTCTATAGTTTTGTCCTGACATGACCTGCTACATTCTGTCAATGCAATATGGGGAAGATCCAGTAGATTTCAAATCTGTATTTTTGAATTACACCCTGACTTATGATTGTGCTTATGATTAAATCTGTTTGTAAGGTATGTGATTGGTAACATTCCAGATTATATGTCCCATTTTTTCTTCCAATTGTCTACAAGCTTTTAAAAAGATTAGTCATTGTAAAATAAAGCATCCAGACACACCTGCTACATCACAATAATCAGCATCATATAAAACAGTACAATAAAGTGTAGTAACCTGTTTAATAAGCTGCATTTAACCATTTGTTTATTGACTTTTTAGATACAGTAACAGACGTTTAAGAGCTTTTTCACTTCATCAGCTGCCAGATGTAGCTGGAAGTTAAAGCTGATTGGAGTTATTGGACTGTTGATGAGTATGTTTAATATTTTCTTGATTAATTAGTTGGAAACAATTTACCTTCAAGCTGCAATTTTCCATGGTTTAATAGAAGCAAAGGCCAAAAAAATAGATTGCATCATGTGGGAAGTTCTGTCACATTCTTATTGCACAGTGGAAAGTCACTAGGAGGAGATTGGAGTGGATGGCTGGGCATAATTTATCTATAAGGGATAAGGCTGACATTTGTACGTATTTTTTCATAGTGGCGATGAGTACTGCATAAATATTAAAGCGGCACTAGATACTAAATACATTTCCCTACTCTATCTGTTCCACTCAGCACATGATTCCTATTGAGAACTTTTTTAAAAGCAGTCACAAATATATAGGATACTCTTAAAGAGTGATTCCCAAGTGGCAGCCTGTGGGGCTGAAAATTTAACAACATGAAAGTGAGAAAACCTGCAGGTCTTCAATAGCCAATCTCCAACGTCAAGTCAATCTCCATAGACCACTATTTTAAAATGCCCAAATGCATTAAAGACAAAAAATATTTTTGGTCCCTATGGCCAAAACCTTAAAGTTATGAATACTTAAAGGTGTGGTCATTTTGAGTGACAGCTGGGTACCGTCACAGGACAGTTCAAGCCCCAGAGACGTTTTCATGGCCCATCTCAGCTCCGCTCATGCTAAAACTGTTGACAGATTTTTGGATTAGCCGGGGGGTTAGACCAAGTCAGGCACTGCCAAGACACTGATGGCCATTTTAGAAACTGCTGTTCAGGAAAACTATGGGCTTATATACAACCACTGGTCATTTCCTAGACTACAGCTTTAAGAAAATGTCACAAAAACTGGAAGAAATAGTGCTTTGGTCAGGACTATTTTCAGGTAAGGACTCCTACATATTTGTTACCATATAGAGCAGAACTCTTAACTGGGTGAGCACATGACCTACTGGTTGTTAGTCTGTATGCATGCTAATGTAGCTCACTGGCGAAGGGAAATATTCATTGTTGGTTCGGGTCTTTCCATGATATTTGTAGATTATGTGTCATTTGAAATAGAATGCTTCACCAAGACAACAATGTTTGAATAACCTTGGGTTTAACCTAACAACAGGCTGCATAGCTTTAACACTAAACATTATTAATGCACTGTTTCAGGAGCTGGCATTGTAAAGAAAAGGACAGAAATGTGAGGTCAGTAAAAAATGTATCATTTTGTCACATGCATTGTGTTGATGCAAATTTGCTGTAATTGATCCAAAGCAACAAAACCAAAGGGCTAATGGAGCCTTTCCAACATATAATACATATGTGTTAACTTTGAGCCTGGCTGTAAACATTTAGCACATTTAGCACAGGACTGAATCACAGAGACATTGCAATGATCAGCACTCTAATGCCATACAACAATCTTGTTTGCCAAACCAGTGAATATTCCCATACGGTAGCTACACGATGCTATACAAGCAGATGCCTGATTGTGTCACTACAGCTGTACACTATGGAAACACTGGTCATGGACTAGGCCAGTTTAGGTCACATATGATCATGATGGATGTGGACATGTGTCTGGTCTGCTGTGTAATTGCCAGAGCAAGAGGGATAGCTCTGCACTTGGTTGGCAGACCGCCATTTGAGAGTGGGCTCCATCTTGACTAAGGATGACTGATTCCTTTCTCATTCGCTGTCATCCCCACAATGTTTTTTTTTTCCATCTACTGGAGCCACTGCTTTGATAGCTAGCTCAGCTGAGATGATTGCTACTCATCCGCATGCCTGAGGTATCACACAATACCGAGGGATCCTTAACGGCCAGTGTGTATAAAAATGAAAGGCAGAGAAAACACGAAATAAAGACTGTGGACAGATATGGAGATGGAGGATAAACAAGACTTGTACTACTTCACTTGAGCTATTCAGTGGATTAAAAAAAAAAAAAAAAAACATGCCCCTATAGGAAACCCTGACTGTTATCCACAAAAAGCCCTTTATTGCCACAGTCATATTGTGTTTTGTATGTGACACACACTGCACAACCTGGAGGTGAAAGCATGCAATCTACAGACAATAAAAGCACTCTGGTACTTTAAACGTAATTCTGGTTGCACGCATGTAGCAATTCTAGCCACAGAAAAAGAAAATCTTGACAGCAAATGACAGGTTTGCTTTGTAAGCTATAGGGTCTGTCGAGCTCACAAAATGTTTGTACATGTTTAAAAATGCATTTTCCCCTTTGTTCTGGTAAAAGTAGTAGAGCTTTTGGTCTCAATAGATGCATTTATGTCAGCAAAGCAACTGACAACGCAAAACTCTTGGTAAGATTTTAACTTGTGGGAGATAGTTATATCTGTGGATGCAATTTACACTGATGAAAATTAATGTAAAAATGTGCAATTTTTATATGATATATGGAAACTGTCTTCCAAAAATTGCATTCCCGTACAACTAAAGTGCATTCTCATCTGTCACAAATACGTGCCTAATCAACATATCTTTGCCATTTACTTTGCAGATTACAAATTTACAGTGGCAACTGTTTAACCATCGTGTATCAGCTGGGGTGGGACTTGTCAATCTTTAACCAAACCAAACTGTACTATTTTCCTAAACTCGACCTCGTGTGTTTGGTGTTAAAACCTAACTATTCAGCGAGTGAGAACCAAAACTAAACAAATTCAGAAAAAATGTGTTCAATGATACCACAAGTGATGGGTAATTCTGTCTCTAGGGTAAAAGTCCTGCTGCTTACATCCCCCCTGCAATTCCTTATAGACTTTGTGGTTCTTTCAAAATGGAGGCCTTTCCTACTACATCACTGTATTACATTTGAGGGGCAAATGAAATTACAGTTCTTTCAAAACATAAATGAAAACGCACTTTGGTTGTGTCGGTGTAAAATGCTTAGACATGGTTTACCTTCAGCTGGTGGATATGAAACACTTTCACACACCTGGCTTTTCTGTGGGGGTGTAACATGCAAATAATTCAGTGTTTACTGTCTTAATGTATGTATGATAGTGCAGTTGCATTAAATGTGCCTTAGAAATAAACCCTTGTGGATCTACATATATATTGTACATAAGATCTGAATGACCTTGTGGGGAGCTTCAATCCATGTCATTATGACCGAGTCATGTCTCGGAGATCCTCCCCTTCTTAGGTTTGTCACAGCACATCGTAAATCCTTGTGTGTGAACAGGTGTGTCTGCTCTCTGTGGAGCGCTGTGTGAACTGTACTCATGTTTATGTGCCAGGAAGGGCAGGCAAACTAAACTAGGCCAGAGGGGGGTCGTCTCCATGGTGACAGCAGCAGAAGAGCCAGATGCACCTGTGCGATGCCAGCTACTCGTAGCGATTTCGAATTATCCTGAGAACATGAATAGTTAAAACCATTTGTGGTTTTGTGAAAGAAACGCAGTGTGTCTTCTCCCTCTCCTTTTGTGGCATTTTTCAAAACGTGTGAAGGGTAGTAATCTTTACCGCATTACGAACAACAATCCCTCACAGCGGCATAAAAAGAACACCGTTATTAGAGACTCTCTTATTGTCTGTGTCAGTATTTCAGAAGTATCCTGAGGAGTTATCATCACATGACATTCTGCATGTTATTTTGCACTCAAGTAATCAAAACTTTGCGCCATCATACCGTGTTAATCCTCCTACAACACCAATGACCTTCTTTACAGATGAGAATAGTCCCTACAAATGATCCTAGAGGAAAGTGTAATAAGATCAGCACCATTTTAGTTGAGGAACTGAAGGTCACAAGAGTTGCATTTCTTCAGTATCAGAAAGCTCGTATTTCATATAATGCATAAAATATCCGGAAAAGTTCGAAAGATGCCTCTCCATTTGTGTATTCATCTGTGGGCCACAAAATGAAGCCGTATGCATTAGCACTGAAAGAAGCTTGCCACTCCGGTGCCTTAAATGCACCTCTCCAGCTCGAGCTTTCCAGCAGAAGATCAAAGCTGGTCTAGGCCTGTAAAAGCTTGACTCCAAGGGCAAAGGCATCATTGACTCCAGCTCTTCTCCCTTGCCTTTAAGGGTCCAGCCGGGCTTTCATTCAGTCCTGCTGCCTCGCTGCCATTACCGAGAGCAAAACGCCCCGAGAGAAGCCTGCTGCTTTTTCATCTGTAAGTGCAAGGGACCAAGATGTGCTCGAAAATGTCAAAAATGCTGTAATTTGCTTTATTTTTTTGGAGTCATTTTAAAAGATATGATTAGTTGGATGGTGTAAGAAAGTTTGCTGATCTGCAGAGAGAAGCAGCACGAAAGAAAAAGACTGCAGTGTCCGGTCAACTGCTGCTGCGACAATTACTCCAGTGGGGCACACGGAGGCTGTGGGGCTTTTATACTCCAGAGTTGAAAGCACTCTGGAATTTGTTTGTACTCTAAGAAGCTCACATCATGGGTAACATCATTTTCAACCTGTATGTTCAACAATTGTAGTGCATCTGTCATTTTGTTCTTGCACGAATGCATTTCGCCCAACATCTTAAAGACTTATTTGTCCACGGGGCTGCTGAAAAGACTCAAATGTGTTTCTTGTCTTGCTATTTTAGTGGACAATAATCAAAACAAATGACAATATGAAGATGTTTTAGCTTCAGTCTGCCAAGATTCCTCAGCTTATTTATCTAACAAAGCAGCTTGTGAGCACAGCATTTATTCTTGGAGGTGTGAAAAACCTGACGTAGTTTTCAGAAATAACAGCAGTCACAGGAGGCATTTTGTTACCTAGCAACTTGACTGCAAACCTACTTTGACGCAGTGCTAATAGTGAAGTTGCACATTGACTAAACAGAACCTGTAATACAGGACCAACAGACACCGAGCTGAGGACGGAGCATGATGACTTCAAAAAGTTATCTGCCTCATTTTCAGTGGGATCCAGGACTGAGCTTAGTGCCGTTCTTCAAATATGGGGGGGGAGAAATTTCATATCCTGCCTGAAGTGTGGAAGCGATGATGAAGTCATGCAGGCATAAGGTTCACCTGTGTTTGAACACAACAAACAGACACAGAGAATTATAGTCCCGTGTTCAATTTATAGCCGACAGTGAGCCAGCGCAGCATTAAACAAGCATCTGGGTGTTTTGGCTCAGGCTGCTGTGGTGTTAGGAGGAGAAATCCCTTTTCCTTTGCCAGGCTCAGAGCAGAGACGTGACCACAGCTGAGGCCACCTCATTTCATGTCAAATAAGGAGAATAGACTTTTGTTTTTCTTTGCTGGAATCAGCTGACTCAAACTGGCTTAAAGGTGCTGTAATAGTTTCTGATCATTAAAGTGCTTCTTGTGGAATTTTACAGAAACATTATACGCGGAGGAAATGTGGCTGTTTAATGATAATCACTTCTTGGATTATTGTTCTTGCACTGTACAGAACAGAATGATGCTGAGCTAAAACTAAAGATACAGAAGTCTCAGTTCCAAGACAACAAGCCTGAATGTAGAATAAAGTTCCACTTTGGGTGATTTACTAAATGGAAAAGCTTAAGAAACATCTTTCGAAACATCTCATCTTTGCTCTTCAATGAGCTAACTATTAGATACCTTGGTAAAGCCATGTAGGTAAGAACCAACTGCCTTTGAATGAAACAAACAGGTGAGAACTATCACAATTTTTCTGCGTTTGTTCTGTACTAGAAGACAAGCAAAGAGCTTCAACCCTATGAACCCATTTGCAGGGTAATTTCACCAGCTCTACTTTTAAGCTGTAATTGGTAATTGTGAGGACTAGCAACACATGTATCTTTTTTTAGTTTTTCTCCCCTTAACTGCCTCGGCTTTTCAAATCTCCCATCACTGAATACGACAATCCTTGATTTTTTTAATATCAGCCTTTATACTGCGAGGAAAAAACACATTTATATTATGAAACTGTTCTGTTTTCATATGCATCTAACCATAAAACACCGGCAGCAAAGATATGTTTGGAATCTAACAATATCAGAATATGGCAGCAGGATATTGTATGAGTTTGCAAAATGAAAAATATCTGCTTGGTACTGGGAAATAAAATCTCACTACTATTATTATTTTTACTGAGTTATGAGTGGCATCACTAGACAATATGTGTTTTTCCACTCAGCACAACTCTACTCAACGTGGTTTAGGTCGTTTTCCATTATAACTGAGTAACACCTCATCATGGATGGAGTCGTCGTAGCATGGCGCACGTCTGTGTGTGACACAAACGCAACACAACAATGGAGAACACGGAGGCGATGGTACACCTGCTGCTTGGTCTATGGCTTTTTGCCAGATTCAAAGTAAAATAAGAGTCAGAGAAAGCACCGTTGCTGTTGCCAGTTGTTTTTTTTTTTTTTTTAAATGGTCTGGTTTTCGTGAAGGAGTCACTCTTGTGTGTCGTCACTCCCTGTCCAATCAGTGGTCTGTCCTCTGTAGACGTCACATTAGCTCGACTCAGCTCGCTTGGAACCCCGGCTCAGTAGGTACTAAAGTAGTACCTGGTACCAGGTAGTATGTCCGAGTGGAAAACCTCACAAACCAAGAGTCGAGCCGAGTAAAAGCGCCAAATGATCGCCCTCTTTACCCACACCCCAAAAGAAGGGGCCTTCAATTGCCACTTTGGCCTCCTAAACTCTAGGATCATCACTGCTGCTTTTTGCATACAGATGACTTGGATTTGTCTTTGAAGGCAAATTTGAATAATTACAATGAAAAGCAAATCCATTATTTTGCATTTATTTTTAGTACAAAGTGGGGCGTAATGTCAGCTCTGTATTAAGGACAATGCAGAAACATTTCACAATACCAACAAATAAGTAGATTCTGCAGTTTTTTTCGATATGTGGTAGGACTATGTTAAGAAACAATTTGTGTCTTTGTGACTTATTAAACCAAGAAGCAGAAGATTGAAAATATGTACATATATACAAATATGTAACATGGATAGTTAGAAAGCTGCCGTTTAATTTTCTTGTGATATGATATTACCATATTTAGATATTAAGGTTCAATGATGAATTAATAAGTAATTCAAACATGAGTAATAGGTGTGGAAATGGATGCATAGCAGTTTGCAGGGTGCAACTATGATTAAATCGGATGACTCTGTCACGCAGACAATCAAGTAGCATTGTTAGGAAGGTCAAGTTGTGCAGTTTTATTGGATAATTCATCTCGCTGTAGTGAATATTTTAAAAGCAATTCAACTGTGAAGCAGGGATGCGATTTGGACACCAAGGGTTAAATGAGCCCATGTGGAATTCATGCGACACCAACACCTGAGAGGAGCACAGAAACAAGATGACAGCCAGATTTGCAAATCCATGTCTGAGGCCGACATGCTGCAAACAATGATGCTCAGTAGTCATACTAATCCATCGGAGAGTTTTTGGCAACGAGCTCTAATATGCAAAGTCACGAGCTGAACAGGCATCATCAGTGTGACTGAGTTCACCCCTGTGGTCTGTTTAAATATTTCCCTGCCAGATTAAGTTTGCTAAATCCACAATTCAGCACAATTACGATGGCCTCAGCGTATGTCATTATGGGGCTGAGGCACAGAGATGGGCATGGGCCACTGTGACAATGAGAGGCAACTAAATAGCTCCCCAGTCACCCTATCAATCCATTAGCAGTTCAATTCAAAGCAGGCTGCAGGCAGAGAAGCAAGAGAGCCAAATGCCTGCTTTGCCTAGGCGCTGGGTGCACTTCCTTGGTACAAAAACACTGAAGAGGAAACACAGAAACCTGAATTTCGAAGTGAAACCAAAGTGACAATGGGTTGATCTCAGAGAAACAACATCCATTGGGTCTCTGTACTGTTCAGCCTGCATTAGTCAAGAATGTCTTATCATGAAAATGAGAAGCTTGCGATTGTATTTAAAACTGGACCAAAAGAAATGAGCTCAGTGAAGCTGACCAACCACCCACATAAAAATCCAAGCAACCAGGCTGAGTGGTTAGTGCTTCATTTGTCTTAATTTGTGCCATTAAAATTTTCGTTTGTGCCGCTATAGTTTTCGAGATGTTCAAGATTATTTTTTAGGTCATGCAGAGGTCATCATCCCCCGAGCTTGCTTGAAAATATAACAGACTGGTCTACTTTTTCATGCTTCGTTTGTGCTGATTTGTGCCGGTAATATTTTCGTTTGTGCTTCTACGGTTTCTGGGAAGTTTTATTTACAGACGATATCTTGACCCAAACTGATTACGTCTGTGGTCTACGCCATACTGTAGACATCAACACCACCATCTGTGGCATTGGCTTTCACCAGCTGCAGCCTGTGAATACCTTGACATGAACTGATGATGTCTGTGGTCCGTGATGTCTATGTTAATGTATATAACGTGTATAATAACTAATGTGACAACATCTGAGCATGTTCAACCTGCGCTAAATGTCTTTTTGAAATGACTTTGTGCCTTTGTATGTAAATTTGTTCAATAAAGTTTGCTTAAAAAAATGTAAAAGGTATTTTTATGTTAATAAAAGATTCACATTTTTAATGAACTGTGCCTTATCTTTATTTCGTCAATCACATTTCTGTCATAAGACAAGAAATACAATTGCATCAAGGTTTAGTTAGGAGCGTGTGCATTTTTTCAAAAACTTTATTGAAAAATGCACAAAAATTTTAACAGCACAAATCGGCACAAACGAAGCACTAAAAAAGAGAACCAGTCTGGTTCATTTTGGTGCAAGCTGGGGGATGATGATGTTTGAATGATCTTAAAAATAATCAAAAACCACAGCAGCAGAGGCAAAAAATTTTAATGGCACAAATCAGCACAAACGAAGCACTAACCAATCAGCCTGTTTGCTTGGATTTTTCATGTGGGCGGAGGGGCAGGTTCACCGAGCTAAGCTTCAATTCTGTCCCCTTTTCCAGGTTATTGGTTCATTACACTACCGTGATCACTTTCAGGTGGAACAAACACATCATACCCGTTTCTGAAGAGTTACAAGAAGGAGAATCCGGATGAATTTTCCAGGAATACAGTCAAACACTTGAAAGCAAAAACTCTGAAGGACTTCAGTTTAGAGATAAGAGAACACAGAACAAATGTAGTTCCAGCTCAGATCAAAGGTCTGTTTTGAGTGCAATAGTTTACCTCAAAGAAGTAGAAAAGGAAGGATGAGGAGACCAGATAGTAATTCTGAGCATTATTTGCACTGCTCTGGTTAAATGTGCCAGTATTCACATTCAGTCTTCTTCAGGCAGTAAGAGTGACCTTCTTCTACTCTTTGAATATTTACCAAGCTGTAGCTTAATCCCCAGGAGGAAAGAAAAGCACTACCAATGCTCCCTGAGGAGTGGAAAGAGGGATTAAGCCCACAGACTTTCCCTCACACCTCCGCCAGCCCACTCAAACCGTATTACATTTTCCCGAACTCCAATGTTTTGGGCCTCCCTGCGGCGCTAACACAAAACAAATGTTGCTTAATATTGACATTGACTCGGTCTGGAAGTGCCTTGGGCTCCGGCATCATGATGACTCACCAGAAGCTGATCTAAGAGCAGTTTGAGAAGCTCGCCTGCCCCAGATATTTCACATAGTCGAGGAACAGATTAGAACGCAGCAGCTTTGATCCTGTTAATAGGATGCCTACCATATTTTCTGCCACCTTTCGTACATGAGACGATTTGCCTCTGCCTGCCATCAAACGTTGGGACTGTGGATCCTTCTGTTGCTTTAATACACTCTTTTTTTCTTCACCCTGTTTCTCAATCGTCTAGTAAGAGTATTTTAACCAGAGCTTTGTCAGGTGTTTTTGCCAGCGCAATGTATTTACTCTGAAAACCATTTATTAGGGATTAAAATTTTAAACTACTTCCTTTATCGGACATGTTAATAGTTAATATCAAGCTAAAATTAAGATGAATGAAATACAGTGGAGGTTTTTCCATATGCTGATGACACTGTTTTTAATGTTTTAGTGCAGCTACTTTAGGAATTTGAAGAATAAACTATTTAATAAATTAACTAGTAAAAATGAATGATTTCATGTAAAATTGCTGTCAAACAACTGGCACAGCAAGATCCAAAGAAAACAAACAAGCTGCAGTCTTCCGCACTAAATAACTAGTAACATTACTTATCTTTTTCCAGACGTCCAAACATTAGTCCAGCTGCAAATGCCCAAAAACACTTTTGCAGCAACTGTATCAGTCCAGAAAATCTGTTGAGATACATTTCACCACAGCGCTAGCAGCTAGAGTTGCTCTCTGCTTACAGACACTCAGCTCCTGACCTGTATTAGCAATAAACCATTATTAGTATTATTATTTGCATTACACTGTCTTAGCTGCCAGACACCTTTTTCACAACTTAAGCTGCAGAGTTCATCAGCACGACTGTCACATTTAGCAGGTACACAGCAGGGAGGTGCGTTTGTTTTATGTAACCCTTAAAGTACGTGTCCAATAGATCCTACAATTTCCCCCATCCCATTTATTGTCTATTTGAAAAGAATCGCATGCTGTTCCGGTTGTGATGCATTTAGAGCTGACATCCGGAGTGTCAAAATGTTAGGAAATCCTTTAAAAAAAATGGATTCCCCTCAAAATCTAATAACTTGTTCTTTGGCCCACTGCCTGACTTTCCAATAAACTTCACAAAAAATCTGCGCAAAAGTTTTTGAGATTTCATACTAGCACACAGATGGCTCAAAAGTAAAACCACTCTGATGTTGAAAATGAGGACTGTCTGTGTAATTAGTCTAATTATTGTGGTCTGGATAGCAGACACATCTCTCTATATCACCTAGAAGGCTGAATGTGGTGGTAATAATCATGTGTTAGTGTGATTTAGGAAGCCATTCTATTTTTGTATCCTCTTTGGTCCCTGTGAGCAACATGGCAGCCGTAGAGAGATCTTTCATGAGAAACTAAAGGCAGAAAAAACTTGCTTTCAATTTGACACACACCAGGAGGAGGTGGTGCCCTTCCACACTGTTGCTTTTCTATTCCTGTCTAGACATGAAGAGAAAATTGAGTAATTCAGAAGTTAGAAATCTGTCTCCCAACGAAACTAAAGAACTAGTACATCTCTGTGCACACCGGGGGGTCAGATTCAATCTGTTCTCAGACTGGCTTTGTGGGGACATTAAATTTCCAAAGACACACAAAGACACACTCTTTTCTTTGTTGACGAAATGATGTGTGTTAGTGGAATTTTATCTGTCACTTTGACAATGGAAATACCTGCTGATGTGAGCTGGTGTGTGAATACTTGTCTATGGTGCTACATGATGACAACAGAAAAACTGATTTAGACCAAGAGGTTGGAGTCTTTTGGACTTGAGTTGGATAAAGCAACCCCAGCTGTGAATGAAAGACTTCCATTTCTCGTTTATGTAATCACACTCTCGTACACATCCTCTTAAAGCAAGGCTTGAAAACGGGGACAGCAATTGAATCATGCTTTCTTTGGAATATGCTGGAATTTAAATGCTTTCAATTTAATTGAAATTAAAAAGTAATTTAGCCTCCTGCTCAGCACAGCAGCTAACAGATTTATAGTTTATTTGCGGTTTTACAGTTTCCCATTCTTAAAGCAAGACATGCTGCACTGCAAAGGCGGTAAATATTTGAAACGCATCCAGTTTTATTAGAGAGCAGCTCAGCTTTCTAACCATTAAAGATGCATGTAAATTTCCAGAAACTTAACCGATGAATTTGACAGCCCTCCAAAGAAACCAAAAGTGTCTTCGACAGCTAAGCTCATACAATATCAGGGAGCCGCACATTACTCTCTCAAGGGAGAGAAGCAAACAGGGTCAGTCTTTTGTATTTGTCATATCTCCTCCAGCCCATGGTGACCGCAATGTGTCTCAGACGCTTTGGCTCACAAAGGACAGATCGGTGCTGAGGAGCCAGGGGAACTGAAGCACTGTGGGAAATGGCTTTCCTGTGGCCATTTTGAACATGCCAGACCGTCGTCGCTCACGTGTTGTCTTCTCTTAAGCCTATCCAGGGGGGACTTTTTCTTTCTCACCATGTAAGGATCATAGAGGTGCGCTGACAGAGACAAGCCACCCCATCTGACAGTTACTAAACACTATGCGGCCGCCTCAAGCACACAATCGAGTCACTGAGGAACACACACTGCCTTCCGTTATGAGAAACTATACAACATTTATGCCTTGACTATATAGGCAAAAGTTTTTAACATAAGTACTTCCGTAGCGCTCGACCACTTAAGTGGACATGCAGGATGATGGTGTGACTGCAGGCCAATCTTTCAAACTTGAAGTTTTGTTGTTGTTTTTTTGAAGAAATATGACTAAAGTAGCATTGTTTTGTTTGGTTTTAATTTTGCAAATGCAGCATGTTAAATTATAATACTGTACTCAAAGTTAGCTTAGTTAAATGCATAAACTGGCCCCACATGAAACACCAGAAAAGCACTCAGAGAGCGCAGTACTCCACCAAGTCTGCTCAGTCGTATCATTTCTGACAGATGAAATCTTGAAAAAATGTGTGGCAGAAATCACGGCACTATAGAATGTGTCCATTTAATACAGATGTACCTACAAACAAAATAACCTTGCGCTGAGCACAGGTGTGTGTTCTGCATGTGTACGTTATGTACAGATACCGAATCGCGTGACCTAAATATGAGACGGGCAGCGGGAAATGATAGGACTCAAACATCCTCACAATTTAATCAATTGTTCCTTGTATCATTTCCGACGGATAAATCCTGATAAGTCCGAGGCGGTGGATTTCTAGTAGGATCGCAATCATGTGATCGTCAGCAGGCAGCTGACGTAGTGTTCACTATTGACGCTATCTCGCAATAATGCAGAAATCTTTACCAATTTCTGACCTTCCTTGAAAATGTCATACAAATCTGTTATTCCGTTTTTGAATATGTTGCTGACAGACAAACCAACACCCATCGTCATGTAACTCCACCGAGTTCTCTGCCTCCTTGGTGGAGTAATAAGTTTAGCAACCATGAGATAATGATTTCTGTCTTCAAATTTTTTTTAAAAAAGTTCAAAATAAGCTTGTTGTTAAGGACATATTGCCTGGGGAAATGTCTACATTGAAAAAATGTATGTTTCTCTGATATTTGAGAACATAAAATGTCATTTGGTGGAAGTTTTTTATCCTTTGCTGTAGATTTGACCTTTTTTTGTCTTTTGGCAAAACTTCCCATAATAAAAAGGCATTAGGTATTAATTGTTTTTTTTTCATAAAGTGTGTTGTGACACACGTAACAGTCAAACAATGACATTTATCGTTATGTTAGAAACTCCCCGATGTCTGTGCGACATGAAATTGTGTCTGCCTGGTGTCACCCCACTATTATCAAATGGCAGGCTCAGATCTGATTCAGTGAACAAAGCAGGAAATGAAATGGCAGCACAGCAAGATTAAAATGGAAAACGAGCACTGCTGTGTGTCCCCTCTGAAAAGGAAACACTGCTATATCCTAAGCTCGACAATCAAGGAGGAGGATTTCATTCTTTTGCTGGAAATGACAAGTTAAAACAGTGAATATGGCTGATAGAGTCAGCTCTGGGAAACATTAACCTACTTACAAAACTAGTAGCAGTGAAAAGTTTGTCATGACAGCTTGCTCTACTCCAGTGTCCTTAGACTCCAATAATACTTTCATCTCTTCAACTCTTTGCACTAGGTTTAAGCTGCATTTAAAGTTTTAAATATTTGACATTATTTACAAAGAAAATTATGTAGTTTTTCTGAAGGTGAAAGGTTTGACTGAGCAGTATATCTGCTAGGTTTGATTCAATCTTTTGATCCTTCTTTTACAATAAAGGTTAAACCTAATTGAGATCTCTCTACGGACAACCATGCCCTCCATCATCATCTTTACAACCGAGTTGCCACCATGTGCATCAGTTTAATACAGCAGGGTGTGGCACTCATGAAATAATTGTGTCCGTTCTGCTGTTACTAAGGCTTTCACTTCAATCAGAAATTATCACACATCCGCTAATATAAGCATTGAAATGTCTAGTTTGGCATTAGCATAAATCTCAGGTAGCTAGCTTAACCAGACAGGTGACAGATACTGTTTTACAACTCCATGCTGCAGAGTTTATCAATGCAACAATCACAGTCCGCAGTTAGACAGAAATGTGTACGTCTACTGCCTGTAGACACTACAGTCTTACTATGACTCTTAAAGTTGTTTTGTGGCCCTTTTCCAGGTTGTTTTCTTCGGACTAGATCCTTGTTTGTGTTGTATCTACTCTCAGACGTACGTCGCTTTGGATAAAAGGGTCTGCTAAATGAAATTGTGGAATTGTAGAATGTCATCTTTGTGGGTGGGCATCAAACACACCTGTAACTCCATTTCATTAACCAGTAAAACCAGGTACAACAGCAAGTCTGCAGTACATTTTATGGCATCCATGCCAGTTGTATTCTGCCTAATATATTTCTAAGTGATAAAAATATAAATGGTAAATCATTTATTTACATTAACATACTTGATGAGGGGGAAAAATCGTGCATAATTGAGTTTGCATTAACAGTTTCTATTCATTTAGCCACTCCATTAGCATCCACATTTATAATCAGTGCAATTTATTTCTAATCTGTGTACAGGTGGTAACCTCTTTTTCATAAACCTACATGAGAAACAGCATCTTATCAGTAATCATCCAGTCCATTCTGTCCTCAGGAAATATATCAATACTCATAAGTGTCACATTATATTAAATTCAGACTTTAACATATCTCGCAGTTTAGATAATTCAACACACACACAAGCATAACTTGTGAGATGTTCCAATCCCTGGTTCTCTGAAAAGTGAAGTGTATTATATGAAGTGCTTCCTTTAAGTTTTTCTCCGAAGAGTAACTTTGCCGTGCTCGTCTTCAGTCTACTCACGCTCTCACAGATAGACCTGTCTGAGTACGAGCTTACAGGCTGAATGAAACGGTTGTCAATCCGCATGAGCTGAGGCCGAGATCACAATCACTGGAAGATTTATCTCTTCTCTGTGAGCAGTAACTTTAAGGACAACATTAGAACTCAAAAGGAAAGCATTAAACATTTAGGGGAACCTTTCTGAGTCGTAAACATCACACAGAAAAGTTCGGCAAATCAACCAGCAGTTAAATAAAGGGACATGAACACCTATTAGCTTTTAATTTAAGGTCATTTTAAAAAGATGTGGTGCTTTTTTTCTACTGTCTGTAAACAGGAAACACCAGGAGGTTAGAAAGCTTTCCGGTTAAAACTTGTTGAAACACAGGCAAATTAGCAGACGATAACTGCCAAAGCAGTAGGAAATTACTGATGGCAAAGAAGTTTGTTTTTTGTGTTTTTGAAATTATGTTTACTATAGTGAAAGAACAATGAATCTCCTTTTGCAAACAACCCTAATTATGATGCTGCTAGTCCTCAAGGCTTGTCCTCTAAATAATTTAGTCCAAGCATTTCTGGTGGTAGCAATGGTAGAGTTAGTACAGTAGAAACAGTTCTCTCTGGGGATTATCAGTGGTTGATGAGCATGAAGTGAGTTTAAAGGAGGAATAAAAGGCTTTTTACTTTCCTTGTGCACAATGTGGAGCCATGGTACATTCAGACTTAACCCAATCATATGGCATGAAGGATGATTAATATGTTTGCTAATAGGGGAAGGCTGAGACATCTCTGGATGTGAGATCAGGTATGAGGCGTAAACAGCGGTGAAGGCTGCCGAGTGGAGGTGGGAAGAGCAGAGTCCATCAATCACCGGTGACTGCTGGGACAGACGCAGGAACCGTCATCATCAAGAGAGAAGGGCTGCTCCACTACACCCAATTACAGTGATAATAAGTAATATCTGCAAATCTTTGTTATTCAAGTAGAAACACACATATATTAAAAAAAAAAAAAAGATACAAGAGAATTATCATGTGGGTCCAGTATTAATTGGTCCCCATCAATCCAAATCCAAATATATGATGTTATAGGTCTTCATGTACATTATATTAGCGTAATAAAGACAATGCTGCTGTGGTGGTAGTTTATCCCATTTATACCTGGTTGTTCAACTGTGGATGTCAATTGCTGCAACTATATGCCATTTTTGTCAGACTTACTTGAGTTTTACTGAAGAAGTGGAGCCCGGTCTCACGGGGATTCGTGAAACTGTCACGTCAGTTTTTGTTTCGGTTTCGTGCGCACCAACACGATGTCGTCATGTTTTTTGTGCCGCTCACCACGAGCGAAACCCGCTGTGGTAATCACATCTGAAAGTGGTTTATACCGGTGGATTCATGACGATCTAAGCTGTCCATCGGCGTTTGCGGCCGCCGCGGCCGCCGGACATCCAGCCACAACAGCGGCCGGATCACATCTGAAAGTGGTTTATACCGGCGGATTAAAACTTATAATTTTTCTTTAGAATAAGAAATTACTTGAGGTAAATGTTGCTTTTGGATACTCAAGATATTTAGCTAATATAGAAAATTCTGTATTCTGCTGCTGTTCATATGCATCTATGGTTAATTGCATTATGTGACAGTGTTTTTTATAAAGCATAAGGCAAAACCATGAGGTTATGTAGCAAAAGTAGTACTAGCAAATTTATTTAAAAGTTTGTGGCACAAGAGAAATGATGAACTGCAAACTAAGCAAAAAGGTGAAAGTAGGGAGAGTAACTAAGACTATCTATTCATTCACTTATCCATCTTCTGATGCCATATTTTTCCCATGGTGACAACAGATATGGCATACGGCTGCACAGTTAATCCAATATCAATCACAATTTTGGCTTCCCACATGTAAATGAACATAATCTACTCTGATATTAACAATTTAAATACATTCTGCTCACAGAAAAAAAAACACATGTAATTATATAAACTCTTGGTTTCATTTTTGATAAATCTGACATTACATGTGATTAAAAGTCATTTTTGATCGCAGGTTTTCTGAGTTTCCAATACTGCAGTCACTGAGTGGAGACTAGAGGCTTCTCTGTGCACAATCGCCTAGATAGTGTTTACTGTAGACTGTAAGTGACACATTTAGGGAACACTGGTAAAATTTAATTCGTAGATGTTAAGAAAGTATGGTATTTTGGACATAATTCTGTCTCTAGGAGAAGCACTGAATTAAAGAAAGGTTTATTTTAAGTTTTATTTTGATGCAAGATTTGTATATTAGCATGAATGTAACACAAAATGGAAGTAAGTTTAAATATCATTGTTGTTTATCGTTCATTTAAATAAGTGTAATGAAATTTTTTTGTCCCTAAAATTAAATAAAAAATCATGACAAAGGTCTTTTAACTGAATAACTCTGTGAATGTTGCTTATTCTGAGGCCATCCTTAAAGGGGAACTTCGTTTTTTTCCAACCTGGGGTCTGTTTTCATATGTCATTTCATACATGTGAGTGATGGAGAAATGAATTTTCGACATAGCTCCAGTATTTAGCCAGTCAGTCAGCTTAGCAGCTCAGCTAGCAGCTCAGCTAGTGAAAAGTATGGGGCAGCTGGCCCCCCCGCGTCAAAGTCCGGCCTAACGTGCTTTTTGCCCCACACTGACCGGCTCGGATAGTCTCAATGAGTGTCCTGCAAATCTCGTTCCGAAATCGCGCGATAGCTCGCCCCAAATCCGGTGTTTTGGCGCGAGCTATCGCACGATTTCGGAACAAGATTTGCTTTCTAGCGTCCTGAGCTTTGGATACAGACCACAACAAAGAGCGATCTCCAGGTAATGTGGAGGTTCTCGTTCACTTCTCATCTCTAGTATGTTGTGGGACACTCGTTGAGACTTTCCGAGCCGGTCAGTGTGGGAAAAAAAGCACGTTAGGGTGGACTTTGACGCGGGGGGGCAAGTTGCCCCATACTTTTCGCTAGCTGAGCTGCTAGCTGAGCTGCTAAGCTGCCTGCCTGGCTAAATACTGGAGCTATGTTGAAAATTCATTTCTCCATCACTCACATGTATGAAATGACATATGAAAACAGACCCCAGGTTGAAAAAAAAAACAAAGTTCTCCTTTAACTATGGAGTCTCCATCAGCAGCCTCTACAGGAGCTGACCCAGCACTTCAAGAAAACTAGATGATGTCAAGTACAGACAACAGGCTTCGTTTCCATGTCACATGCTGCAGAGAGAAACTTCTCATTCTGCAGGGTAAACACTAAGGTTAATGCTTCTGAGTTGAGCTTGACACCATGAGTATAGAAGCAGCCAGGTGCTGCCCTATCAGGTCATCTACCTGACCTGAAAACCCGGGTCAGTTTGTTCTCATCCCAAAGATGCCAGTCGATAAAGTCTAAACTGTAGCTCTTAATCTGACCTCTTACCAGGGATCACCTTGTCCCACTGGAGCTGCTGCCCCTGCTATCACAGTACTGTTAGATGGAAAACAAGTGTAACAAAGCCAAAAGCTAGACAAAGAAACTGACAGTAAAGCCCTATTCGCACAGGATTAGTATCACCTCAGGATCAATGGTGAATTGTAATAATTGCAGAGGATGTCTGTGATCTTAATCCCGTGCGAACGCATCGTGTTTGTAATTTGTAAAGAAAAATTTCGCCGCAAAATCTACCATGTTTCACCAAACACCGACGTCCTGTGATAATACTAGTCCTGTACAAATCTGCATGTCAGCAATTGGGGGATATTTTATTTATTTATTGTATTGTGTGCCTTTTCCTACCTACTTCCCGGTTGAATTATAGAGGCTGCGGTGGAAATCATTGACAACATTTCAGGTGCAAATGCAGGAGTAGGCCTGTACACGACAGACCTATGGATCATTCGCAGAAACGGCAAAATCAGATGAACAAGAAGAGGGAAACTTGGAAGGATGTTGAGATGGATGACGTGTGCAGCAACATTTTTCTAGGTTCATACTTCAACAGGCTGAATACAAACGCCCTGACGGCCCGTTATCCCGACAACGTTGCCCGTGCTGCTTGGACAAATTTACTGTTGCCATGACGACTACATACAACATGACGGCATACAACATGATAACAGCGGATGTTGCAATGTGCACAGATTTGACATCATATCCGGGGTGTAATGTCAGTAAATTTGAGTAAAATACAGACTTCACTTATCCCGTGCAAACAAATTACCAGAGATCCCCAGATAATACTAATCCAATGCGAATAGTACATAGGAGTCATTTAACTATTTTCATTTTGCAAAATAACCTACTACAGAATGACAGTATGAACCTACAGCAGCATCATTTTAGCCACATTTGTACTGTTCTATGTGGTGTTTTAAAAAACAAGCCCTGAAGAATGCTTGATTCCAAACAAGAAACCGTCTATTTTTTATTGTTTGTTTTGGACATTTATTCTTATAAATATATGTTATTTTTAGTACACATTTAGAGTTTTTTGAAGCTGGACTATAGCTTATGTTCAGTAAAGAAGATGTATTCATTCACATTCTGTCCCTACTAATGTTAAAGAGTATAAATGATTCCTGCTGCTCTATTATCTTCTTCACTTCTGCCTTTCTACTATGTCAAAATCATTTCATTCAGCCAATTTCAACTTGCTTACTCTTGTCTAATGGTCTACTTGTCCATGTTCTCTGAGCCAGTCTGAGTCAACGTCATTCTTCAAATTCACTGTAATTCTGTCTTTTTCCCTTTGATACCCAGCAGCTCTCCTGCTCCTCATCGCCACCTCATCGGGGTCGTCCGGGGCATTTCAACCGGTCTCCTTCAGCCATCTGCTAACTTTACTCCCCAGCACCACCAGTGTCTAGACTCCAGGTGTGGGTCTTACCCTCGTCTCCTGAGCTTCAAGATGTTGTTTCTAACAGAAACTCAGTCCGAAGATTCAAACCAAAGCAGTTCTATTTGGAAATATTTAATTAAACATTTGGGTAAAAGTCCAGACTACCAAAAAACCCCAGAAAAACCAGAATGAGGACTGTTAGTGTATCGTGTATAAAAGGCCAGTACATCTCCTCCTCCTGACTGAACGGCCACTTTAGTCCCTCTGATCACAGCTGACTTCACTCCATTGAATTAACACACCGCTTTCTGGGCTACAGGCTCAGGGGCCATGTTGAAGCCTCAGTGGCGAATATTAGATTGCACGCCTCCAGATCTCATTAAAGGAAGCAACAGGACAATGTCTGCATCTCAAATGAGACCAGAGGCCATCAAGCATCCTGACTCCCTGTTGGATTTACTGATTTGATTGATACTGTGTGTATGCATCAGAGGCTAACAGGGCTACAATGTTTTTTTCAGAAAAAGGCTGTGAGGCCATTTTAACAAAATGCACAATAGCTGTGAAATTTTAGTTTGGTATCTTACAGCATGTGGCAAATGCTCTACAATATAGTGTCCATTATATACACAGCCATATGATAGATTAGATTAAAAGCCTTTTGGCCAGACACTTACAGTATGTTCAGCCAGAGATGTTTCTTCCAGTCCTCCTTTTTCCAAACGGCACTTCACTGAAAAAGAAATACCATATTGTCAATATGCAGTGCAAACATAAAAACTCAGCTGACATGCAAGTTGCAGTGCAAAGTATATTCCTTCCACAGTCCTCATGAAATATCTCAAATGATTCCACAAAGACACATGAATGAGGCTTTGCTGAAAATAAAATTAGTGGGTCACTGGAAGTTTTTTTTTTTTAAACGAAGATGTCCAGTATTAGCCAGATTATTAGTCATAGTTTTAAATAAAAGCTGTTAATGCCTGAAGGCAGGGGTTCTATGGTAGTTAACCGCTAGTAGCCATTAATGAATGCAATTACAACTAATGGAATTACACAAAGTCCACTATTAAGTGAAAAGAAGTAGCCTGATAGGTGGTATCAGAGCAGATAGTAGGCAGTTCACTGTAATTAAACTGTATGGTTTCCAGTCCATCCTATTATTGGACTGAGAAGAGCTGAGAAGGTCAGATCTCATTCAGAATACAAAGCTTTAAAATCATTATTCACTTGCTTCTTCTTTCCGTGTAAAAATCTTCTACCGCATAAATGGTAATATGTTCTTTTACAATGTATGACCATAAAGTTACAGTGTTTTACTGTATTGCTAAGAAATATTATTGTACAGGTACTTGAAATCACAGTGTTCTAACTTATTTTTTGGCAGTTGGTCCCTCAATTGTATATTACAGATCTCACAAATGAGAGTTTAACTACTAACTACTCCTTACTGAAACTTTGACAGTTAATGAGGTGAGAGGACATGATACAAAAACGTTCATAGAAATGGTACCTGCATTTAACCCAGCTAAACATGTCAATGCAAAACCAGCACTGTTAGGAGCCACTCAGTAAGGTCAGTCCTTTTAATTTAATCTCAGAGAATCTTAGCCAGCCCAGCACAGACTTAGTCAGAACTGCACTATATATTGGCTTCACAGTGTTTCTTAATTGGTCCTTGCAGGGCTACTGCCGTTAAAGAGAAATCTGGGGATATCAATATGAATATGGCAGTAGGAGTCCTTCAGAAGGAAAAAGTTTTTTTTTTATTTGAAATTGAGTTGAGTAATAAGACACCATTTCAAAGGTGTAAAATCTGCATGCTATTATTATCATTATAGGACTGAGAACTATAACATATGAAGAAAACTTCTGCTTTAGTAAAAAACCTAAAGTTTCAACTACCTTTTCAGAAAATGTTCAAGTCTATTTTCCAAAATAAAACACAATTTTCCTGCCAAAACGTTGACGAAAGCAACATTTTCCAACATTTCACAGTTCATCACGTCTTCTCTAGATAGAAACATACAGATGGAAGGAGAGAGGGAGAGCGGGCAGCAGAAGACTTGTGCATTGATCGGTAAAGGCAGAAAATCGGTACCAGAACTGGCCGGCTATCTTCCAAAAGATGATGCTGTGAAAGATATAAACAGCCGCTAATTAGGGGCTGATATCTACCAGTAGACAGCAGGGGGGCTTTGAAAGCCAACTCGGAGCTTTTACTGAAAAGGTGTTTCATGAATGTGTAACCTAAAAAACAAACACTTCACGGTCTAACCACTAGGATATATGGTCCTAAAATAGACTTCAAATGCCTGGGGAAACCTGTCAGGCTCACTGGCAGTCATTGACACCCAATAAGCTAGGTGATGAGGGCCTAAGGACATGTCTATTTTTACTATGAAGGGGTCAAGAATAGGCCTTTACCCTGAGAGATGGTAATTGAAGGGGCTGCAGGTAAATGCAACTGAAGAAAAACATGTCAGTGCATTCAAAGCCCATGCAGAGAGTCTCCTGAAATCAAACAAAACAGTGTGCCTCAACATTTCCAGGTGATTTTTGTTTATATACGCCACTCAAATTGTGATGTGAAGCATAAAAAGATGCATCACAAAAGACGAGGCGTTAAGGACAATTCAAATATCATTACTTGCAAAAGCAACACAAAGGAATAAAGATAATTTAAAAGATGTCATTCTTATAAACTATTTCTTAAATTGCTTTGAGTAAACACAGCACAGTTGAAGGGGACACAAATTTTGGCGTGATTATCCTAATCCTGAGGAGAAAAACTCAACACTGTGTGTGCTTTACTCTCTTTCATTGCTTTCACAGCTATTGCACCATCATTACTTTCATTCTGTGCTCTCATATTCAAAGAAGCCATCTTATGCTGTCCTGCCTTCACACTAATATCCACAGCAAACATTCAGGAGGTGAGCTCAAACATTATTATCATGGCAGTTTCATTGCCCGTCTGCAGACCAAAGCCATCAACTACTGCAGAACGACCAAGCTAGGAAGGAGGAGCATATAAAGTGGCAATGTCTTTTCATGTTATGTACACGCTCAGTGGGGGCCAATTCAGACAACATGCATGTTTGATATACTGTTTACGTTGGTGTCACAGTCAACAGACATAGTAGTAGAGTCTGACAAGTACTTACATTTTGAGGCCAATACCAGCATCAAGAAATCATATGATGACATACCAGTTTCTGACTTACTGATTACAGCTGACTGGTAAACTTATCAGTACTCTCTGGCGGACAATTTATATTTAATACTATCACAGATTCAGAATGTATTCAGACCTCTTCACTTTTTGGGTGACAAATCCTTCAGTTCCTTAAATGACCACCAAAAGCTTGGGTCCAAATGTGAGTGAATCCCCATAGATCCCAATGTTAAAATGTCCAAATTTACAGCAGAAATAAACATGCCTACAGCCTTGCACAAAAAGCATTTTTGGTCTCTGTAGATAGTTTCCTAAATCATGACAATTGTACCGAGCAGAATTTTACTTTAAGTCACTCAATAAAATTGTATAAAGCATTAGATATAATCTTAATCATGGCATGGCTACTTTAAATCACAGGTGGCTTGTGTTATTGGACAGTCCATGGCCCAGAGATGTTTGAATGGTCCTCTTCAGCTCCACTGCTTTGTTTATTTTTGATTTAGCTGGGGGTTAGAAGAATTCCAGCGTTGCCAAGATGGTGGCAGTTGAAACAACCACACTGACCTTCAACACTTCTTTTCAGGTAATCAGTGGTTGATGTCCTTGAGGCTTGATCATTTATATACAGTCCATGTTGAAAACATGCTTTTGGAATTTTTTGGATTTGAAATCTCTCCATCATGTAAGTTTTTAGTCTTTGTAGAAGGCCCTTTTGGCAGCAAGTACAGCTTTGAGCAATCTTGGGTAAGCTTTGCTACATGGATTTGAGCTGTTTATCCTGTTCTTTCTTGAGGAACCTCTCAAGTTGTTTCAGATTAAATGTGAATCATATGTCAAGTGAATTTCTTCAGGTTTCCTCACTGGCATCTTGAGGGGGTTTAAGCATAGGCTGTATATCTAAGATGGGCGAACCCTCGCTGACGTCACAAATAGGTTCCTTGGAGGTGGTTTTCAAGCTCTGTGTGTTGGCTTCGACTGTCACCGCCTTGGTAGTGAAAGACTCCTGAATTGAAAAATGAGCAAAGACGTGGAGTGACTGGAGCTGAACTGAGTCCATGGACTGTGCTATGACCCATTAGCATAAAAAATGTAGAGTAGCCAAGTCTAAAAATGACTTGTCAATAAGTGCATCCCTGGATGTTGCTGCCATCAACATCTTCCAACCACACCCAAAGCTTCACAGCGGACTGTACAGTGATGATAAAGAACAGAAGGAAAGACATAACTGATGCAATTGGAGAGTTCAGAACTATAGATATTAGATCTATTAACATAGGAAATTATTGAACAAGGGTGAAATGTTCCACAATTTCCCCTGTGTCTGAAGTACAACAACCTGCAATACCGAATTTTAACTGTTGCTCAACGGACTCTTGACTTGAAAAAGCAAACAGGACGAACCTGATAATAATTTGGAGTGCCACAACAAAAAAATGAAAGGGCTACTGTGTGATGAATACAAAATATACACAAAAATTACTTTGGGAATCCACTGTATTGGCTTTAAATGTGCAGATAATATCAGCAATACCAATATGTCAGTCTAGTTCTTACATGCTTTATAAGATGCAAGTCCGTATTATATTATTCATTAACTTTTGGTACTATCTGGTGAGCATGTCTATGGGATGATAGGACTAAAACCAATGTCCGGACAACATCAGTGGCACATATTGCATGACTAATATATCCACTGTTTCACATCTTCAGATATGTGCAGTTGAGATGGACAGCTGACCATCCCACCCATCATCTTTATCTTATCTCGCTCATCCAGATAACACATTAAATATTCTCCACTGCAGCACTGGAGGACACTGCAATACTCATACGCAATGGGAAGGGCAGTGTCATGAAAAACACAAGCACACAATATTAGGTTTAGGCTCATATTGGTCTTTAGATCTCGACATCTATTTAATAAGAAGCCGGAGGGACCGACGTTTAAGGAACAATGGTGACTTCTTTGTTTAGCAGCAGGGACACAAAGCCAATATCCTGTATGGAGATATTACTCCTGAGAAGCAGGAGCTTTCATCATCCTCCAAATCTCATGTCAACCTCTCAGTTCAGTTTGAAGGCTGGATGGAGCCGTTTCCATAGTTTTCCAGAAGCCGGTTGCTTCCTTAACATCAGACAGGCAGCCTTGACAACAGCCAAATCTAAGACCCACTTAAATTTTGCTCGAAGAATTTGGCAGAAGCACAGCAATGAGAGTGTTAGCAAACTGCCAAAAGATGAATACACCTCTAGCCTGCCAAACCTTTGCACAGACGCACTTGTATTTTTGTGGGATGCAATGAGACGACACTGTCTGGTACACTCATGGTTTTTTTAGCTGTTAACATACTGATGTTTTGTGTTTAGAGCGAAGTTTAAAAGCTCTTCTGTCTTTGGAAAGAATAATTATGCAGACTGGAACGTGATGTTTTGTTACAGCAGATGCAGCTCTTTTGAATAGAGAGGTAAAAGCAGTTTGACTTAATCTACTTGAAATCTGCATACGGGAAGGAAAGCATTTAGTGTGTTGACAATAACAGGTGCGAATTTACTGAAAAATTTTGTACTTGCTGTGGCTAATAAGTGCCACATGCAAATTTCTTAACAACACCAATAAACAACCCTTATTATTAATCATAAATCTACCCACGGTGATGAATAATGCTTGTTATTCTACAGAGCCCAGCTTTCCAACAACAATGAAATACTGGACTTCTTATTCAATTTGCTAAATTAGTTGTAATTTGCATTGCTTATGGTAATGGAATAATGAGCATATTCACAACACAAAATAATGTAAATAACCAGGAGAAGCAAATAAAATGACAATTGTGAAGGACAGGCAAACAAAGACAGATATTAGGTTGGCGCAATCTGCTGAAATTTTCCAACTGACCACTATTCCTGACACATTTGTGGAGTTGTGTGACACTATTTGAAAAAGACTATGATGATCACTGCTTCCCATACGTTGACGCATTCGTGACAGTCTCTCCATTCTGTATGCTCTGAATTAAAACATGCAGGACCAACAATTACCAGTGGCTTTTCAAACCAGAATGGAATCAGTGTTTGAGTTGATGAAGGGTTACAATAATCAGCACCTCCACAGAAATTCGTCCAAAACTGATCAAGTGAAGCTGGTCTGTCTGCTCTGAATGTCAATCTCAGAGACCCAACTCATGAATTAAATCATTAAAGGCATGTGAGAGTAAGTGTTACCCTTCGACTGCTTCAAACTGTGGCAGGAGGCCCTCTGGCTTTGTGTTTGTCTGCATCAACTGTGTGGCAATGACAAAGAGACAGCATGACCCAAGCGTTTATATCTTTTCTGTGGCAGAAAACATGATACACAACAACTGAAAAACACTGATACAGAAATTTGGGTCCATCTACACACTTTATGCCTCATTACAGTTGCTTAATCATCTCTGTCTACATTCTGCTAACTTACTTCTCATGCATGCAACTCCAACTACCAGTTTATATTACAGCAGGCTCTGAATCGCTGTTTGTAGCTTAAATATTTACCGACTTCAATTCTTAACACTTTATTTGTCATTTAAATTAGTAAAATAAAATAAACATTTCCCTAATCAGACAAGCTACAAATTCAATATTTATCGACTTTGGCTGAAAAAGTATAACTTGAGGATCTCTGAAGTTATGGTGGTGGACAACATATGTCACATTTTTATTCTCCTAAATAACTAGTATCTCAGTTGCAAATTTGTACATTTACAGCGAAATTGTTAGGTATTAATGTTGAAGCTCCATCTCTTTTGACCATTACCAGTGAGACCAAACTCACTCCTGCGCATCATTTCTACTGTGCAGAGTCTGAAAGAATAATTAAATGTTTTGTTTGCTTTGTTTTTTTCTCTTTGTGCAGGGGAGAAATGATGGGTCTCTGCTGTCAGTTACTGTATGATCTGGTGTTCCAGTCTGGCCCGACCTGTCAGTCAACATTTCTCTCTCTTGACATCAAAACATTTGATAATCACGCCGCTACAGATGCTGGAGAGGAGGGGGGGGGGAAGAGGAATAGCCCGGTATGCTGTGCCTACTAATTATGCAGCCTGAGATGCCTCTTTGTCATCACACTAAATTGCATGACATTCAACAATAAATTGCATTTTTGCCCATTTACTTTACAAGAGTAACAATCAAAACTGAAAGCATGCAAACAAAAAATGAATATGTGACAGGAATATATGAAACAGGCGTGCCCAGCTTTGGCTCATCCGTGGCTTTGGTTGGATTGTTTAAAAAGGCTGATGGAAAAAAAGACTTGTCACTTTGATTATGGAGATAAGTCAAACATATGTTTATTTCTCAAACCGCTATGGGCTTTGCCACCGCTCGGCTGTATGTGTAGGTGGATCACAGTCAGTAAACAAAAAGTTCCAAGTAAGCAACCTCAAATTACATCTGACCTCCTTTAGCTGGTCAAAAGGGCCCAGATTTACTGAGTAGCACTCAAGTACCGATTTTATAGATGTTTCCCTCCTGCAGAAAGCTGTTACCTTGGAGCCACAGGCAGCCTCATCATTAAAATTACCAGAGCCCGGCTGAATGGAGCAAATGTAAGCACTCAGGATTAACTAAATGAAGTAAACCTATTAAGGATTGAGTAAATAAAACGAAATGTTTTCCTTGCACGGATGAAATGCTGTTTGGGTCTGCTTGAGTGCTACAAAGAACTTCAATAACTGTCTGGGTAGAGTAGAACGCCCTTGAAGCTGGCACTCAAATCAGACAGCATAATAACATTCAGATGGTCTCCCTGCATGATGATGACGCAGCATTTGCAAGCCCTGCCTCTCCTGTGCTGTGCCCTTGAATGATAAAGCCTTTACCCTTCTGCACCCATATACTTAGCTCACAGGCTTTTCTGCTCAGAATCGTATGAAAAAGGGGAAAGAAAACAGCATTATTCTGGCAGCCACCTGAGACATGTGACTTCCTCCTAATGCAGGAGTTGAAAGGTAAGCAGACTTTGCATAAGTTGAAGCCTCACATGTTTTATTGGAGGAGACAACCATGACCGTGCATGGCGTACTGCCAGGCTCACCGGTCAACGCTCTGGACAGGATGACCCAGTTAGAGCTGAACATCCATCAAACGCTGGTGAACGAAGGTGGGTGAGGCTCAGTCAACAGCACGTTTGAAATCCTACCAGATGTTGAAATCAGGCAGCATCATGCACATGGAGAGCAACTTCAGGGATATTCTTCTGTCTAATCTTTGATATGCAAGCACTGCAAGGCCTGAAAATAATGTCAAACAATATACAGGATAGGGTTAAAGATTATTGTGCACAAGTAAGCGGTGCACATGATCTCAGACGGAAACAAAATGGAGACGATGATGCTAATTACTGTATTGTAATGCTAATTATTCTGCCAAGGAGGCGGAGTCTCTGCGGAGTTATGTGACGATCGGCATACGTTCGTCTGTCTGTCCGTTAGCAGCATCACTCAAAAACGGACTAACGGGTTTGTGTGAAATTTTCAGGGAAGGTCAGAAATGACACAAGGACAAAGTGATTAGATTTTGGCAGTGATGCAGCTTATAGTCTGAATCCATGGATTTGTTAAGGATTTATCTGTCATTGTGAGACACTGTAACCATGACAACAAATGAACACTACGTCAGATGCCTGTTGACGATCACATGATTGGGATGCCCCTGTAAATTGACTGTTGTAGACTTATCAGGATTTATTCGTCGGAAATGATACAAGGGACAATTGATTAAATTGTGGGGGTGCTTTCAAGTCCCATCATTTCCCGCCACCCGCTACATATTTAGGGTACGCGATTTGGTATCCGTACATAACATACACATGCATAACACACGCCTGTTCTCAGCACAAGGTCCTTTTATTTGTGGATACATCAGCTGTGATTTCTGCCATGAATTTTTGCAAGATTTCAGGTAATAACAAAACGTCGGAAATAACAGAACGACTGAGCAGCCTTGCCTTGGTGGAGTACTGTGCTGTTTGAGTGCTTTTCTTGCTGTACTTTGCAGTGACGAGAAACAAAAGCAGAAGGCTAAACAAGTCTGGGAAAACAGCTGAAAAGATGCTTTCAGGATAGTTTTGTTTCCTCTGCAAGAACTGAAGCTAAGATTTTGACTTATCAGCTTTATATCTCTAGCTATGTTAGCCTTAAACAGAAATCAACAAATATGTACTGTTACTGTTGTTGTTGTAATATTAGGAACTGATATACCTTAAGCATAATATATTAACAGTATATGACAGAAGGGAACCTGTCACTCATAACTAGGTTACTTATAATAATACATATTACTAAAACTAAATATGAATAATAGACACAGGAGTGAAGATGTCAGAGCATCATGTGACACTAAGACTAGAGTTTGTCTTCTTTTCACCTGCAGTTTTGTCTACTATTCCCTTCTGCCTTCTTAATCTGTCATTGTTCCATCACACAGTTTCCAGATAATCTGTGGTTGTTTCCCATCTTAGCCACTAGTAATTAGCTAGTGACCGTCCACAAAATAAGTTCCGGTTGCACTGACGTCATCAAACAAATTACGTGGGCATTCGATTCAGGAAGATTGCGGTGTTTCTTACAACTTTAGTGACATCTGCTACGTCACCTACCAAACACAGCTCTGCAAATGTGCTCGTCTGTCCCTGGCTATAAATGGCCGCTTCCAGTGTTGATTAGCTATTACCAATCCAATAGTGCTGTGGGCAGGACACCGCTTGAAACCAGAGTGATTACAGAAAGCGAGACAGCTAAGTCACAGCCAAAGTAGTGCATTTAATTTATCGATAATCGCTTAATGAAAATAGCCACACAGATAACTGGGAAAAGGCTGATTACCAGTCCCAATAATTGACCAGGCTGATAATCAGTCGTTCCCTAGCTTCAAGAACTAGAATGTTCAGTGTGGCTTGGCAAACAATGTCTGCTGCTCCGGGCACTTGCGTGATAATCGCAACTGTCCAAATTTTAACTCATAGATATCAAGCATGCTGGATTTTACTTGAGTGACTTTGACAAGTCTGCAGGGAGTTCACAAGACTGGATGTGTAAACTCTTCATATTACCAACAAGAAAAGCACTCAGAAGGCGCAGTACTCCACCAAGGCTGTTCATGGCATTGTCAGAAATGCAGCATATTTCTGTAGAAATGCAGCGTTTTTTGGGGGTGATTTTGCTAGTTATGGATGATCAGAAATCATGGCAACATAGAATTTGGCCACCTAATATAGATGAACCCACAGATAAAATGATGTTGCGCTGAGCACAGGTGCGAGTTATGCATGTGTATATTATTTACGGATACCGAATTACGTGATATAAATCTGTAGCAGGCGGCGGGAAGTGATGGAACTTGGAAACATCCCAAGAATTTAATCAATTAGATCTCCATTGGATAAATCCTGATAAGTCCGCAGTAGTGGATTTGTGGCAGGATCACAATCGTGATCGTCAGCAGGCAGAATGTAGCGTTCACATGTTGTCATAGTTACAGTGCCGGTCGCTATCTCGCAATGGGAAATCCTTAACAAATCCATGGATCCAGACTTCAAGCCACATCATTGCCAAACTCTAATGAGGTGGTCCTTGTGTCATTTCTGGCCTTGCCTGAAAATTTTATCCAAATCCATTAGTCCGTTTTTGAGTAATGTTGTACACAGATGAAAGGATTCACGCATGCCAATCGTCACAAAACTAAATAAATATTAGTTCAGACCAAAACCCCACACCAGTTTGCTCCTCCCTTTGTAAAGAAGTGTTAAATGGGAGTAAATAGCCTCAAACTCCTGTAGTGTGAGTCTAGCATAAACCATTTAGGGCGATGTTCTTGGGATTAAACCCAGATGCATAATGCAATTCCATGGTAGATAATCCGTCTTTGTTTAAGCGATATATTACTGTACCCTTCTGGGCCAAACCTGTTTGTCGATGAGCTATTTTCCAGGTTCACAGAAGATGAGCCAATCTAAAAAGAGAATCAAATACTCTTTGAACGCTCTCTCTGCTTACGGTTGATCAGAGCCCTATCCTCTCATGTACCACAATCACACTGAATGATGGCACTCAGAGTCTGCACTCCGGATAATAATGCAATCACATTGCATTATTTGGCTTCTACAGGTGCAAAGCAAATGTGGATTACCTGCCACTGATGCTAATTTGAATCGTATTTGGCTCATTTGCCTCTAGCAATCTCTGCAGAAATCATTATTCTGTGATGAGAGGCTTTTCTTCACATTTGAATGTTTGGTAATGGGGTGTTATAGGCTACAGTTTCAGTGATAACAATTCTGTGAAGGATTTTAGCGCTACATTACATTATTCATTTATACACTTATACAGACAACTTTTCCATCAAGCCCCAAGGTCATCATCATCTGGTACGATTTGAGATTCATAGACATTATGGAGAAAAAGTCACATTTATCCAGGATATTTTTATATCATCAGCATGTCATGGTGACAGGCAAAGAGACACGAGAAAAATATTGTGCATAAATATTTCATATGTACATGTATGTTCAGTCTACCCGTCATCCACATTACTGCATCAAAGGCATGGCATCAGGGCTTCAAGATGGTGGCTAATTAATAGTGCACCGTAATTAAATCTTGGCAAAAGAGGACAACCTTTCTGATGTTAATGTGAAAACGGGCATTGTTGCTGCACGCAGATGGCACATGAATAGCAAGTTGAGAAGAAAAGAAAAAGATCTCGCTGAGCAGGAGTCTTTTTGCCAACGCTGACTTTACCAGTCCTGTTTTAATGGTTGCTAGGCAACACTCATTAGGGCGCTTCACTGATAGAGTCAGAGAGAGACGGGATGTATGAATGCAAAGTTCTGCTCGGAGGCAATTTTATATCTCTTTAAGTAACACGTTTAGTGAATGAACACCAACACTTGACATGAAGCTCTGATAAATTTAAATGTACTGAGCAGAACCAAACATTACATCTGACTTTTTATGCTGCAATCATAATGCAATAGTCTAATAACATATGCATAAAAAACACTTCTTATGCTGCAATTCTTTGACTCTCAAAACCTGCTGGCAGGTTTCAAAGACATGTTGTCTTTTTTTTTTTAAAAAAGGTGCCAAAATGACACCATTTTTTGCCACTAGAAACTGAAAAAACAGACAGACTCATCTGTGACACATCATGCTGTTGGAAACCTCAACCAAATCTCAGCATAAATTGTGATATTTTATTAAAAAACACTTTAGGCTAAAAAATTCAAAACCTAGGCGTTTAATTCGAACCAGATTCTGTGATCAACAGTCGTGTAGCAAAATATTCAGAACTTTTTGGATGAACTGCGGACTGTACTTACAAAGAACAAAGAGGACGTAAGTATGGAAACTATGGAAGCAAATCAGACTCATCAGATTTTGAATTTTGAAAGCTATTGAATTTCTAATTTTGAATTTTGTTGCATGGAAATTATGTGTGTGATTCTTTTATGTCTGAATTTAGCTCATCAAAATTTGAACAACAAAAGCACTCAGAGCGCAGTACTCCACCAAAGCTGCTCAGTCGTCGTATGATTTCTAACGAAATCTTGAAAAAATTTGTAGCAGAAATCACAGCAACATAGAATGTGGCCATATAATATTAAATATATACCGGGCTTTGCAAAAGTTCTGTTACACGGTTTCATGATTTTTAGAGATGTTTACATGTCGGAGTGAAAAATTCCATTAAATAAACTGAAAGTTCTACCTTATAGGCAGGTGTCCTTAATACAATTTTTTTTCTCCGGTGAAGTTGTATCAAGATGGAAGTCAAAAGAGTTGAGATATCTGCTCTCCTTCATGCTGGCCACAACAAGTCTGACAGAGCCAAGCAGCTGAACATCAGCCGGATGACCGTCCACAGAGTCACGGAGAGGCTGAAGAATGGTGAAGATCTTTCAGTGATCTTTCAAGAATGGTGAAGACCTGAAAGATCTTCACCATTCTTCAGCCTCTCAGCAACTCTGTGGACGGTCATCCAGCTGATGTTCAGCACAAAGGAGAGCAGATATCTCAACTCTTTTGACTTCCATCTTGATACAACTTCACCGGAGAAAAAAAATTTGTATTAAGGATACCTGCCTATAAGGTAGAACTTTCAGTTTGTTTAATGGAATTTTTCACTCCGACATGTAAACGTCTGTAAAGATCATGAAACCGAGTGTAACAGAACTTTTGCAAAGCCCGGTATGTATCCACAAACAAAGGCGTGTGTTATGCATGTGTACATTATATACGGATACAGAATCATGTGACCTAAATATGTAGCAGGCGGCCATCTCTCAATTGTACAGACTCCTTCAAAAAAATCCTGGATCCAGACGGTGATCCGGATCACCTCCAAAATCTAATCGATTGTTACTTTTGCTCTTCCGGGCATTCTGTAAAAATTTGGTGAAAATCCGTCCATGACTTTTTGAGTTATGCTGTTAATAGACAAACAGACAGACAGACAGACAGACAGACAGACAAACTCCGATGATTACATAACCTCCTGGCGGGGGTAAAAATAGAAAATATTTTTGATGAGCTAAACTCAGACAAAAAAATTCCCGTACATAATTTCAATGCAACAAAATTCAAAGTTAAAAGTTCAACACCTTTTAAAATTCTAAATCTGATGAGACTTATTTGCTTTCATAGGAAACACATTACATATGTAAGCAGTAAATCAGCAACAGCATGTAAAAGTCTTCATTTTTCTCAGCATTGGTAACACCTGTGGGTAGACAAGTGCTGTTCCCATAGAGGTATATTAAAAAGCAGTGAAAAATGAGTCCACAGTGAGTAAAACTGTGAGGCTTAGCTACATTTTACCATGAACTTCTGTCACAAATTACTGAGTATAACTTTGGAGAAAATCAGAGCACTATCCCACATCAATTTGCTCCGGTAAAAGCAGAAAAACTAATGTTTGACTTAAATCCCATCAAGTCATTGCATTGTGGTCTACTCGTGGTTGAAAGTGGAAAGTCTGCCGGTGCTCTTGATGATTTTCTCCCATTATGCTGTCGAATATGAGAGCAAACTCCAGGGGTGAGACTTTACTCACTTGACACCAAAATCTGGAGTTTTACAGCCGACGTTTCAGATTGCTTTAACATTTTCTGCTATCAGACTCCATTAGCTGCTGAAAATGTCGTGATGTGATGTGGCACGAACAAATGTCCCCCCCAAAAAAAACATCCAGCGAGCAACCAGGAAAATGGACGCCGTTGTGCGGGATGCTTACAGGGTCAACAAGTAGGACAAAAACAGAGGATTTCTGAGAGATCGTGGAATTAGCTTGCTCTAAAATTGCTATATTTGTGAATAAGCGTTGTGTTTTTCAATTTATATAACAACTACAAGTGTTTCACTCCATCACAGCCCTTTCATTACTGACAAATGGTAATGGCCAACGATGAGCTTAATAAGCACAAATCATTCTCCATCACTTGAAATCCATGCACACGCACTCTAGACCTTATTTAAATACACTACCCTAACAGAGATGCTCAGTTTCATTTTGAGACTAGATCGGAGAAAATAACCAATAGTACTTAAACGTTATGTTTGACCTTGGTACTGTAGGAGCATATATTAAATCTCAGGGACATTGCTTGTATTCAGAACCTGTTTATTAGCTTCACATAGAGTGGTGGGGTATTTTTTGCAGTCGAGAATAGAGAGAATCCAATTTTGCACTCACAATACTCGGCAATTCTTTCTTTAGGAATCTTTGAGGTGGCCCTTCTAATGAGCTCCCATGAAATTTGGTTTCCACACCAGACAATATGCCTCATTGTGCTTGGGTGAACATTTACTTCTCCTCTGGCCTGCACGGTTGCACAAGCACTAAAGACGCGAAGCAATTTGCATTTCAAGAATCTTCTAAGTGGAAGTTTTCAGTCATTACCTGAAATCCCACTGATTTGAATATTATTCAGACGACAAAAACAGTCTTTGAAGGGAGACAATTTACTGCTACAATACAAGTTGGAGGTCAGTTTTGCAGAAAGGACTGAATAAATCTTTTCATGTTAATCTAAATATACCCTGCGGGGTTTCAGACTAAACCTATCACTGGCAGCACTGTTGCGACCTTCTTACTCATTTGGTTCCACTTTGTCTCAGGCGAAACACTTCACTTGCTAAACATTTTCTTATCGATAGACACTGCAAATTCCCAATGTTTCCTAAACTCCCCACATTGCAGGCTGTGGTAGGTGCGGTGTGTGACCAAAAATTACTTTGAAAAGAGTAAAACTAGGGTGTTCTACTGTCAGACTTGTCCCAGATGAAACCAAGTAATTTTGTTCTACCTGCTGTTTGAGCACATGGAGGTGTGCTCCACATTTCATGAGAAGATGGCATTTTCAAGCGTAAGTACCGCAGAAGTTATAAAAGTACTACATTAAAATAAGCATTTCTGGCCTAAAGAAATGAAAACAATATTTAAAAAGAGGGTTTACGAAGCCTTAAAATATACAAATAATAAAATAAATACAGTCGCTACTTCCCTACATCTATACACCTCACAGGAAATGCTTTTTTTTTTTTAAAGACTGTCATTCTTTAGGAATTAGTACTAAAAAATAGAGTATAGCATTGCACTAGTATAAAAAAAAACAACTAATCCATAGCTCTTGTTTCATCCAAAAATGTATTCCAAAACTTGGTCAAAGCTGCTATGGCGCCTCAGCAGTGTAAACAACTCAAAACAAGCTGGGTGTCTCCCTAATTTACTTTTTGTTGTTTCACTTCCAGTGCAACAACTGAAGTCTGCATCTGGTTTTGGCTACAGACAATACCAGTGTATTGGGTCATTGCTGTTTGGAATTCTTCCATAGGATTTGTTTAGAAACAGCATACTAAGCCTTGACGTACATTTTCAGTACATTTCGAGGCGTACTTTGTTTTGAAATACTATTCTATGACGTTCACACATCTCACCACTTTTCCCTTTCCGAAAATTGATCAACAAACCATTTAGGAGTGCATAATTCAAAGCATACTGAATGCTTTTCACACACACACACACACACACACACACACACACACACACACACACACACACACACACACACACACACACACACACACACACACACACACACACACACACACACACACAAAATTATGTTCACCAAGTTAGAAACTAACAGGGTCCTGTCACTGAGGTCCTGTCTGTGGCCCTAAGTGCCCTACATGCTTATTTTTGGTCCGCTGTCAGTATTTAAATGGATGAACAAAGGTCCTCTTGTACGTCAGGACATCAGGACACAAACACACACCAACACACCCACATGCGCACCCAAACTGCATCATCTTGCAGCCACATAGATTAGACTGTTTTAATCAAGTTTGTTTGATGAGAGCATGGTTTGACTGGGACATGCAGCTGGCAGTAAAGGACAGAAGAATTGAATTAGTCCCACTGCAGACGATACAGTAAACCTCGGCGGAGACTTGTTCCTGAGAGGAGGCACGGACTATTTTCCACAATATTAAGAAAACAACATCCTAACCTTTGCGAGATGATCAATAAAAGAACTGTTGGAAGCACCATGTGGCTACGGCTAAGCCATGCAGATATAGATTTTTGTAATCAGTGCCTTAAGTGCGTGATTTTGGCTGCATGACTCAATTTGCATTTATCTGTAGAGACTACATAACGGTCTGTTTAGTTTTCATTGGTATTTTTTTCCATTTTCATTTTCCATTTTCCTTCCTTTATTTGTTTTGGAAAACTATAAGCCCTACATGCATATCTCAGCCAAATGTGTGGCTATAAATAATAAATAAATGCAATGTGAAAGGCTTGGAGTTGCTCATTTTCACAGTAGAGACATTGAAACTGTGAAATATGCAATTGCTCACCTTGATGTACTTATATTGTGAATTCTACACAGTCGACGGTGACAAAGCTATTCCCACGTTACATCTGAGAACGGGGTGAAGCCAGCGGGATGCACGCAGAATTGCGATGCTATATTCAGGATTCTGTGAGCTATCTGACCCTTTGATGACCTTTTATGCTTCATTAAGAAGTCTGAGCGCAGGGTGACCCAATAGCCGAGGGGTAAGGGTGCGTACCACATGGATGCAAACGCCCCAAGCAATGTGTCGGCAGTTTGATTCCTGGCTGGCTGGACCATTTCCTGCATGTAATTTCCAACTCTTTACCCACAATTTCTGTCTCTTTCTACTTCCTGTGTCAAATAAAGGCCCAATTTTTCCAAAAGGAGTCAGAGAACATTGTCGGACACATCAGACTAAACAAAAAATGGTCAGGTTCGTGACAACTTCTGTTGAAACTTCTCAGGAAGAGAATAGAGCTTTGAAATAATGAAGCAGGGGGTCGCAGCAGTTCTGGGTTAATGGGGCAAAATCAAAGTTATCATAGGCTCTATGAACATTTTTGATTTGAGCCTGTGACTCACCAGTCAGACTCCAGCAGACTGAAATGGCATATTCCCACCCACAGCAATGAATAGAGGTCAGACGAGGCTCTGAATGACTAGAAAGACTGGCTGAGGTAAGTTCAGTAGCGAAATCTGATCCAGTGAAATAATGATGCAAAGAGAAAAGTGCAGTCAGCGAGATTGATGGCCGAACCATCACTGTCTCTTTCTGACGCAGCTTGCTCTACCTAATCAGTTGTTTTTGTTCTAGCAGAGGGGACTCTACCTCCCCAGCTCATGTCCATTATCCATAATTAACAGATCAGAGGGCTGCAGATGAGGCAGAGAGACTCGGTGTGGAGACAGAAGTGGGGGCTGCATTAGTGGAGCTTCTCTGTCATCATTTGAGCAGATTCAAATAAGGATTTTTTAAAAAAGAGAAGTGTTGGAAAGCAATCCTTCAGATTTCTTTAACCACCAACAGGCAGGTTTGAGAATAACAAGCCCCATGCTGGTTGTTTTGCAGAGAATAAGAAGGTAATTTGACCTATGAATATTCTTTCAAAATTTATCACCACACGTCTCCCTGAGTGCAACGAATTCATACAAATTCAGACAAACACGACTAGAGATAATCCAATGTGGTAAAACGTACAACTGAGTACCCAACATAATCAGCCTGTTCGACATTAATCAGCTACCTATTCAAAAGTGCTGTCAGACATCACTTATAGTCTGATTGTAAACCATCATTTTCTCTTTAAACTGGAGTCACTCAAACACACTCCACTCAGGAATGTGGACTCTGTAAAACCTTAAATGTGTCCCATTAAAAAAACACAAAAGGTTTGAAGCATCAATGAGAATTTCAACTTCGGCGTACAACAGTGTCAAATCGGCTTTTCAAAGAGGGAGGTGAGAAGATTCATGTCATTTTTGTGCACCGACTTCATTGATAGTAGAGCCTTTTGCAGGTCGTCTTGGTTCCTTGTGACTGAGATCAAACTCTGGAACTTGAGTGAATTGCTATCATCTCTCCGTGTTTGCAGGTGAAAACTTAGTTGTTTTTTGTATGTGAAGTACAGGAAATAACAGCCTTCATTGCTGTCTCTTTTTAACCCTACCTAATCACTAACTGCTGGTGGATCATGTTCCCGTCAGCGTTAGTGTGTTTTTTGTCCATTTGAGTCAAAAAGCATTTTGGATTAGGTCCAAAGCAATACCAGTGATAGACGCTGATCAGTCTGATGGAATGTTTGATAGTTTCCATGAGAGCACTTAACAAAAATTCAACGTTTGGTGGCATGAACAAACCCAATCCTTCCACCCTGGATACTATCAGCCAGTCATAAGTGTTGGGAATGGATCCCCTTTGCCATTTGTTGCTCTTTCGGTGGCTTTCTTGCAGGTGTCCCAAGGCCTGCTAGTCTGAGGTTGCCTGGGACTTTTCTCATCCGCAGACCTTTAAACCTTAGGTGAAGGCTAACAGCACCCATGACCCTGTATCCCCAACCACTTCCACCTAAGAGACATGCTCACGAAAGGCTGACGGACTTGAGATATAGCCATTAGGAATCTTAATCTGATCCTACAGCTTCATTCTGGTTGCCCTTCATGCAAATAAAATAGGTCATAGAAAATTATGAATATTTTTTCATACTGTCGATCGTGGTCACTTAAGCTGTTTATTGTCCAATATTAGTGTCTCGAAAGAGTCTTGTTCAAGGACCTTTTCTGTTCGGAACAGCCTCCCAGAAAAGGATGAAATCTGACATGCACACAAACATATAAATTAAGTATTGAGATGTGATTGGCTAAAGGTGGAGATTTGAAAAGATGGCAGCTACAGAGAAACACTCACTGAATAGAGAGGTATCTGTGCGCATGTGAAGCTAATGCTAATTGAGGCAGCTATTACTGACAAATCAAACAAAAAATCCACATTTATTAATCTCTTGCTTTGACTTAACCAAGACAGGAGATAGTTACTAAGGTGATAATGAAGTTTACCTACAGTTTAAGTTTAGCTGCAGTGACGGAGCCTTCGTAAATGTGCCGTCAACGCCCTCAGAAGCAAAACAGACAACTTTGAACCCAGATATGAGAACCACTCAGCCAAACGACTTCACACTCAACACTGCACTTCCTTATGGGACCAGCAACACACCCACCAAGTGTGAAGTAGATCGGATGAACAGTTGTTGGGAAAAGCGAAGGACAGACACACACACAAACAGTCTCCTTCATTGAATAGTGAAATGTGTTTGGATTCAATAATGTGATTTTTCGCTCCCCTCGATTTTCCCGTTTCAGTTTTATGATTTTGCATTTTCTCAGAAAGTGTTGAAACCACATTATCATTTTCAGATTCTTTTTCATTGTCCCATTAGCAGCTCTTGTTCACAGATGTGAGTTGTTCCAAACAGCACCAGCAGCATAATTCCATCCTTTGTTTCTCTTTTGTTTATGTGGGTTCACACTAAAAAACTCATTAAGAAAGCAACTAAATGATTGCGAGCAGCGGCTTTAAAAACAGATTTGAATGCAATGTTTAATATCCATGAAACGGAAATTAATTAGCAGTTTATTGTGGATGTAGCAAGCAAAAACACAATAAGGTAGATATAAACATTAACAGATCTTTCTTATGGGATTAGCACGAAAAAAAATCAATTTTGATTATCATGGCTTGTATGTTTAGATGCTAATTTGGAAGTGGAATATTGAATTGGTTTTAGCTTTGGCATTATATCATGCATATAATCAATGTCAGTCAATCCTTTCATTTCAGGATGCCCAATTTCCCCTTTTAATTGGAACTTAATGTCCATAGGAAATGCCAAAATGAGGACTGTAATTTCCCAGTGTCACACTACATTCATTATCAGAGCTTGGTAAACAAAAGCTTCCACTGTTGCTTCGCTCAGTCTCAGCCCACAACTTGAGAACTGATCCTATTCCATTTGCATTTCAGCATATTATAAGAGGCAATTACCAGTTCTATAACAGACCCCTCTCTAGGAAAACCACGTATTGATTACTAATTAGCGCCTAATGAAAAGGCAGCCATCCATTGTTATGGGAGTTAAATTACTCTCCTGATTATGCGATCTGCATATGTATACAGACAGTCTTATTTTAAAAGGTGATGAACTCAGGGGTGGAGGGAGTGTTGTAATTGGCTCTGGTGCTTTTCTGCTCCAGTTCCAGCAGAGATGTGTGTTATATAAGGTGGCCTGTTGCGTCACGTGAACTAGTATGTGCCGGACACAACCGCTGCTCTTCAAGTACACGATGGAATGTCTATTAATTCAAAACTGAACAGACACTAATGAATGAGGGAGCATTTACAGCCATCCCACAGAGTATTAGGGAGATTTTCCTGATGTCGACACACACAATCCACATGTCAGCGGCCTGAAAGTGTAAAAAATCTGCTTCAAATAAAGTCTTCTTGGGAATTATGCTCACACTGAGCAACTCAGCAACAGTCTCAGATTTTCTAAGTGGCATAGATTGAATAAAAGGAATCAAAAGGCAATATTTGCTTTTAGTCACTCAAAATATGGCATAATATTTTATGAGAAAATAATCTGACACATTTAAGAAAGTCATTAATGATTATGAAGAACACTGCTTTTAAAATTAAAACCTACACTCAGCATCTTAAATTTCCCTTGGGATTAATAAAATATCTATCTATCTACAGTGCATCCAACAACGTAATCTAATCCAATGAAACAGCCCTACAATAAATCAATCAAGAGTATATATAAATAAGGCCAGGCTAAATTACAAATAACATGTAAAACCTCTACACAGCACTGGAATGGAACATTGTAGCTATCCTGTAGGTATGACTTTGTGATTATTGCATTAGACCACATTAGTTTTTGCCACCTAATGAAGTGAACTAATCTGATTAGTGAACAAATACCACACTATTTATCCTCATAGTTATAGAAGTGACCAATCAAGTCCAAACAAGAGGACGGTAACAGTAAGAGAAGCCTCAAAATGAGTCCTCCCAATGACAAAACAATAAGAGGAGTGCAGTGGAGCCCCTCTCCTGACTTGTGATTCCTCCCTCGAGGCCTGTGTTCCCATTCAGATCACATGCAAGTGTAATTTATGTTCCCAAGTTGGCCACAACCGATGCCCACCCACCCTCCCAGGATATTAGCATGTGAAGATTGCACTGCTACAGGAAAGAGAGTGTGGAGGCGACTGTTGGAGGGGGGATTGAGACTGTGAAGTAGCGGAATGTACCCAAAAGAAATTCATATTCATCAGTTTGTTCTGGAAAACTTGTGGGACACCACAGAGTACATGCAGCAATTAGCCAACGCATGTCATTTATCTGCCATGTGGACCTATAGGAGTGAACACACTCCTGTCTTGTTACATTTAAATTATGCCTGCTGCTATACAATACCACAGTTTTCAGCAAGGTTAAGCTGTTAGATGTAGAAATGCCTGACTCATAGCTGGTGATGGAGGGTTTTGAACAAACTGTAAAGCAGCATTTCCATTTCAGACTTCAGTGTGAATCACCCCTTTACATTCTCCTGCTTTACAGTGGATGCTCATTGAATGTTTGGAGACAGAGTGCACATCGACAGTTTGACCCAAGACTAATTGATTGGATGCAAAGAAATCAAAGGGCAAGTCTCACCAAGCACAAAATTGACCTAAGGAAAGAGGATGTAATGCATCACAACCGAGACCACAGCAAATCTGCGCCCTTTCACATCCAAAACTGGCCATTTTTAGCGAGATGCAGACATGAAAATCCAGTAAGCTGGTTCTAACGAAACACACTGCAAGACTTCTTCTTCAACAAAACATTCTCAGGTTGTTAAGTCTTTGGTCAACGTTTTGAACTCAGTTGTGACCTCAGGGCTGTCTGCTTTAAGAACAGCTAATGCTCTCTAGTGTCCCGTGCTCTGCAGCCGGCAATGTTAATATAAGACTGGAAATGTAAAGTGACAGAGAGCACTTTAAAGGTTTTGTTCCTTCAGGCAGCTGGCTTTTCGAGTCCAGTCTGCCTGGATTGGAAACAATCAGGCCTCACCCACAGAGGAGGGTACAACGAACGAGAGCTGCTTTACAGAGCAAGAGAAAAAGGCAGGTTTTTATTCTGGGAAAATCTGACAAATGCATCCATGTCGATAAAAACCAACCAATCCAGAGACAGCGAAATGAAGCAAAACTCATCAAAAAGTAGCTCTCCTTTAAACTCCTTTCTACTTTTTTTCAGAGGAAGGTAGGGATGTGTTGCATTGAAGTGTGATAGATGGTGGCGATAAAGGAGCAGAAAATAAAAAAAATGTGTCCAAGGTTGAAGCGATGACCAATGAGGCATTTTTGGTGGAGCTGAGATGATCGATACTGTGACAAAGCTGGCAGTCAGACCAACAGCTTAGACTGAAATGACTTCAAACAGGGTGGCTGGCGTGGGCTTCAGCCTCACCAATCAGTGCTAGAACTATTTCTATATGTGAGAAAGCATGGGGACAGTAGATCATATTAATCACAGCTTACATTATTAGCCATGTATTTTAGTATACCAATTATAATTAGTCTGTAAAAATCAATTCTATTAGCTGACCAAGCTACAAAACTGACATCATTGATGACAAAATGATATGATTTTGATTTAACACTCATGTTGTCCTGCGGGTGAAAGTTGACCCGTTTTAAAGTTTGAAAATGTGAAAAAAATATATTTTCACAGTGAAACTTCTGATGTCCACATTTTCAACACTTTTGGGAAATCATTTTCTGGTGGGAAATAAGAAATGTTAAAAATGTTTCTTAAGAACATTCACAGAAAATGACAAAACCGAGATGCAAAACCATAAAAACAAGACAGGGAACAACAAAACCAACACACAAAACATTAAGCGGATTTGAAATTAACACACTTCCTTGAGAGGTGTTTTTGTAATGGGGAACTTCTCGGACACAGATACAATTTGTTATTTTCCATATAAAATTTGATATATTGCCAAAAAAGAAATATCTGTCATGATGACCTCAACTTAATATAAAGAACACAATCAAAACTATTTTGAATAAGTTCATTTTATTACTGTTTAGCTAATTAGAAGGTGGTTTTTATTAAATTCGGATGGTTATTTAGTTGACTTTTTAGTGATATTCAGTCATTTTTTAATAATAAGTGGTTGTTTCCATAATGAATAATTATGGAATTTTTAAAGGCATGACCATAATGAACACAAAAAAAATGTTGTTTTTTTTGTTTTTTTTTAATAAAAATACATTCAAGATTTATCCTATGAACTTCAAAAGTCCCTCAATTATATATTGACCCAGATATTCTCATAAGAAATGTAAACTAATTGGGCAAATTTTTCAAGAGAAAATATGTGAAATTATTTGCAGCAGCAAGCAACTGCATGACTTTATATCATCTTGAAATTTCCCGTTAAGATACATTAGTACATTTTGAATGTGTGCCTTGTTTTTCTGTTCCAGAAAACGTGTCAGATGATGCTGAGGAACAAAATAACAGGATATGTTTCTCCTGCAACACCTTTACACCAACTCCTGTCTGAGGGCACAGACTGACCGAGTTCAAGGAACCCGGCAGAGAGAGAGGAAGAGAGGGAGAAAGAGAGGCAATGGGGCAGAGCAAAGATTCATCCAGCCTCTCCGGTCGCCAGATGAGCACCCACCTGATCACCACCCCTGGGGTCCCTGAGCAGCACACAACAGCTGGCCGTGCCACGTTTATTACCTATAGATTATTCCCAAGCAACAGCAATTAGCGTCTCACTGACAGGAAGTAAAACACTGTAAAGCTCACGGGCTGTCTGTCAGCAAACGACATGAAAGCCGTCCTGCTAACGGAGGGAAGAGGACCTGTCAGACTTGGTGGAGAACCACTGAAGGTATGCCGCCATCTTGAGTCAGTGGAAGTGCCATCGCTTGTTATGAGTCATGTTTATATTTAGATTTGGGAGGAAGAGGAGCAACCAGGCGAATAATGCACGTCACCTTACCCGGTGGAAGCATTTGGCTGTGTGGGAGAGAGAAAGAGAATATTTTTCTGTGTGTTTGTGTGTGTGTGCATGTGATCCGCTGTCTGACCTAGAAAAGCAGCTGCACCAATCAGAAGATTCGAGGCAGTTGGGCAACACACTCCACAGTATAAATAACTTGCCGTGTGCCAGTTGCATGCATAATTACAAAGCAGCAAAGCGCAAGCATGCAGCCTAAAAATAATGAGCCACGATGTGATCCCTCTCTCTCCTGGCTATGTGTCTTAAACGTGGACATTGTATGCTCCTGTACAGCAGGTGGGGCTACAGTATCTTGGTCATCATTCAACATGTATTGGAGCTATGGATGCTGGTAGATTGAAGGTTCTGGATAGTTTAGGAAATAATTGCAAACAAGGTGTTTTTGTTATTGACAAAATGGTAAGTAGAAGCTTTTTACTGATGTGAAATCTCTTTTACTCCAGTAAAACAGCCAGATATACACAGTATATCATCAGTTACAGCTGTGTAATACTGCACTTACATTAGCAGGATGCAGTCTTAGCACAGGAATATTTGCATTTTTTCTTGTCAAGTTAGTCAATCATAGTTAGTTGATTTGTTTTTTTGTTTCTTTTTGTACACATACAAAGAGGGTAAGAGGATTTTTTAGCCTTGATTTGCTTCATAAGTGCGCACAGTTAATTATCCCAAACACATCTCCTAATTTGTTGATTCAGAATTTTTGTTTTACATATAACGACTGCATTTCCTTGGAAGATACTCAGAAATATACTAGATTATGTGTTATGAGTTCACCACATGGCTGCTTTTCTCAACTCATACAAACATACATGGCTTTCATTTGACATATAACCTAAATATCATAACCTGGAAACTATATTCCGTTAGACAACGAAATGGAGACACAATACGAGAACCACATCAGACGCAATTTATCTGTTGTCAGTGGTCCAACGATCTCTGTAGCAGCTAGAGGGACTTAATAGCTGTTTCAAATAGAAAAACATCAAGCCGAGGCGTCCACAGGGGATTCAGATGTAACGAACAATGCACGGACACAGCTAAAATTTACTTTTCATTTGTACAAGCACCACCAAGTTCAGCAGAGAGGGAGGGAATCAGGCTGGAGATCAATGGGGGGGATCTTGGCGAGCAGAAAGGGCAAATAATATAGCAGGCCACTGAGGATGCTTTGACCTTTAATTGCCTGTTTTTGGAGCCAAAAGAAGGGCAGGGGGCTGGGTGGAGGACGCTCTCGCTTGTGGAGAATTGGAAGAAGCTTGGATCTGTGTCGTCTCCACCCCCCTTTTGCCAAACATCCATCTCTTTGTCTCAGTCATACGGACATCATAGAAGACAAAAGGCTAGATGATGAACAGGTCTGGACAGCCAGCATGAGAGCTACCAGCGGCTAATTAACCCTTTCCACCCTGTAGGCTCCTGCAGCAGGGCCAAGACATATCTGCTAAAAAGGCTTATTTTTTCAACAAGTAAATGTACAAATGTGATGCTTTGGCACGTCATCCAACACTGTTTTGCTCACAGCACTATCTGATTGGTTACTTATGAGAAAAAAACTGATCAACACTGATGGGAAAATGTTGAAAGCGATGTCCCAATCAAGTTTTTTTTGCCCTTGATTCAATTCGAGTCATTTAATATTCATTATCTAATGATACTCAATTTTGTTTTCCTAGATAATACAGACCCAAACTATCAGAGATGAACAAAAGCACATAATATGTAATACTAAAGTAACAAGAGAAGTGCAGTATTTCCATGTAGGCATGCAGAGAGTATTGTAGATTTTAGTCCGCAAAGGGGCACCATGACAAAGTCTTTTAAGAGGCTTACTGACTTCCAGCAAGCGCATGTCTATTAAATCATGTTGGGAGGAATGAGGATTGTATTTCTATAATTCATTCATATTATCAATGGATCAATTATTGATTGATTTTGCTTAAAATATTAGGCTTACAACACAAGTAACAGCAGATATACACAAAAGATGAGGCTTAGTATTTTACTTTATGATCAAAATGACAAAGGTCAGACAAAAAAAGACATGAAAAACAAAAACAAGACAAAATATTTTAAAAAATGAGACAAAAAATGACTAAAGCGACAAACAAAACGACAAAAAATGGGCAAACGACACAAGCGAGACAAAAAAAACACAAAACGACGAATGAAGCAAAACACAAACTGGCAAAAGCAAAAGATAAGCGAGACGAAAAGGAAACAAAATGACAAAAACAAGACACAAGATGATAGCAAATTAGAGAAACGACAAAAGCAAGACAAAAACGAGACAAAATATCACAAAAAAGATACACAAATGACAAAAATGATACAAAAAATGACAGAAGAACAATCTAGAATTTTACTTTTTGATCAAAACAACTCGTCACTGTACAGAATTTATTATTCTTGCCATTGCCAATCATTTAAATATTAGCATGGTTGAAGGCCAATAATGGCTATCACTACTTTTAAGTAAACAGATACTAAACAGAAAAAAGCAGTTCAACATTGTTTTGCCTTGGATTCTATATTTTGACATCAAGATTTTCATTATTACAACAAACTTGGTTCCAAATGTCAGTTTTCATCCCTCTTGACATTTAATAATCTGATAAAGACATACTGTTGATCCCTAGCAGCATGTGTTTTGCTTCATTTCTGTTGCTTTAAATTTGAATTTTGTAGTCGTTACTGACTAAATGTAGGGATCTTTATTCAGGTGGACATTTCAAAATGTAGCCTAGGGCTTAAGGTTAAAGTAGTACTGTTAGCAGAGGTGAAAATACCACTTCCTCCTTGGCCATTGCTACAATGCATCTATCCCTGCTCTTATGTTTGCATCGAAGCCAGTGCCCTTTTCAATTATTAACTGTGTGGTTATCCAGGAGTTTGTCAACAGCATGCTGTGTGGTGAATATTATATTATGCTATTATATTATGTGTCAAGAGGTCCAGTTATAGCACAATAAACAAACCATGAAAGGAGCTTTTGCTGATTAGATTTCAAAATGGGTTGTGTTCAACATCAAATCCCACCATTTAGGACTTTGGGCTCTTATTCCACGCTTGCCTTCTAGCTCAAACTAAAATACATTTTCTGTCATGGAAAATACCTCAAGAAACTGAAAGTGGGTTACAAAGAAGAACACTTGGATCTCTTTGGTGCTCATTAAGGTTGGTAGAACACTCATCAAACAGACTTAGAAAGTAGAAGAATTCTGTTTTTTTCATCTTCTCTGCAAAAAGGCTGAGTTAAGAAACTGAACAGCTGTCTTATCCAACGATGATCTGGACATACATTTACACAAATCAGGTAGATAGTGAACACTGAGCTGCAGGATTTATATGTGATCTTCACAGTTTTGGGAAGCTTTCAACATAACTAGAGTCATTTTCTCCATCTATTCATGTCCAGGTTAGACACCAAAAACCAACGTATAACGTAACACATTTGCATGTGATGAAGAGCAGATTAGAATGTGCAGGATTACTTAGGACTATTTTAAGACTGTCACTTATCCACAACCTCATTTGCATATAAATTCAAGGCAGCTATTGGTGATGACATGAAGGAGTTTGAGGAAGGCTTTTGTGGAGATGTTAATAGAATGGCTGCCTGTACAGTAGATCCAGCAGCTTTGATGTTCACCGTTAACTTCAGCTAGCCAAACACAGCTGCTGTCTAGACCAACGTGGTAAATACTGTCAACTCCACCACTGCAGTTCTAAAGCGACATAAAGCAAAGGCACAAGTTGGATATGCAGCCTGGTTCCCAAAAAATTATGATCCGATACACCTTCACTGCTTTCTCAATTAACTAAAGTCCGTTGTAGGAAGTAGGAGGGAGAGATAAAGGCATAAAGCAGAAACTTCTACCCAGAACATCAGGGTTTGCATCATTGTCTCACAATGTTTAACTTTTCACTTTCTTTCTAGTTTCTTGGGGCATAAAAACTGCAATGATAGACTGACAAAAAAAATCCCACTTTGTTAGACATTTTTACATGTTATAGGGATGTCAAACTCATTTTAGTTCATAGGCCACATACAGGCCAGTTTGATCTCTAGTGATCCGGACCAGTAATATCACAGCACAATAATCTATAAATAACCACAACTCCAAATATTCCCCTTTGTTTTAGTGCAAAAAAAAAGCACATTCTGAAAATGTTCACACTGAATGAAGAAGAAAGCATCATAAACAACCTGAAAAATCTGAAGGAAAATAAGCTAAATTACAACAACCTTATGCTTCTGTTTATCTTTTAGTCACAGGTATCTGGAACTGAATGATATAGTATTTTACTCTATGATCAAAATTACAAAAGTAATGGCAAAAAAACAACAAAAACAAGACAAATTATTCCAAAAATGAGACAAAAAAATGACAAAAGCGAGAAACAAAACGACAAAAAAAATGGACAAACGACACAAGCGAGACAAAAAATACACAAAACAACAAATAAAGCAAAACACAAAATGGCAAAAGTAAAACAAAAGGCACAAGTGAGACGAAAAGGAAACACAAAACGACAAAAAGAGAAACAAAATGACAAAAAAAATAGTCAAACGACAAAAGTAAGACAAAAAACAACAAAAACGAGACAAAATATTACAAAAAAAGGCACACGAATGACAAAAAGGAGACACAAAATGACAGAAGAACAATGAACAAGCTGGTATTTTAATTTATGATCAAAACAACCTGTCACGGTCTAGAAATGATCTTAAATTCATAGTTTCACTCATTGTCTTCTCTGTTATTTTGACACTGAGGGCTGGTTTTAGCCTGTGGGCCGCATGTTTGACACCTCTGTGTCAGAAACTAGGTTAAGATTAATGATCAAAACTACTTGGCTACAGCTAGGAAAAACATCACGGTTGGGTTCCACATTGGAAGCATATTCTCCATTTTCAGGGATATCATGGTGACATGTGACCACAATTCTAACATATGACTGGTTGGCTAAAAAGGAGCAACAGCAATGCAATAAAAAATTACAAAAAAACAAACACAACCTGGCCAAATATGCATTTCAGTCCAGTTGCAAATGAAAATGCAGTGTATGTGTATAGGAGACTGAGTTGGGATGTGGTGTAACAGACAAGGAGCTCAAAGTCAATACCAGCCTCCATTACCGTCTGTCAATACTAACCTGTAGCGGTGCTTGTAAAAACATACATGCTCTGGTTATAGTCTAATAGGCTCAGTGGTAAGCAAGTCAGATAAGCCCAGAAATCCAATCTTTTATCCAATTCAGAAGCAGATTTTTCAATCTGCACGATTACTTGTTTGACCATCTAACGGCCGGGCGGGTGCACGAATCCAGCAGAGCTGAAACCAATGAAACTACGGGCATTGTCAGCGTGAGTGCAAACCACAACACAAGCAAGACATACATGAGCAGTTTGATAAAGTAATGGCGATGTGAGCATTCAGATTCACTGCTTCAATAAATGCCAGCCTAAAGCCAAACACACCACACAGGCCGCAGACCCCGGAGAGGATGTTGATGTTGCTGCCAATTTAGGTGAAGTAAACACTCGCACAGTTCTGGAGTGATCTCCGTCCAAAAAAATAAAAATTGCCTTTTGGGTTGAAGAGATTCTTAATATTAGAATTTTGGTCACGGCATACAAAACAGAGCGAAGGATTTTAACCCTTGTGTTGTCCTGCAGGTCAAAATTGACCTGTTTTAAAGTCTGAAAATAAAAAAATATACAGATTTTCACAGTGAAACTTGTGATGTCCACATTTTCAACATTTTTGGGAAATCTTTGCACATTTTTTAGTGGAAAAAAGAAATGTTAAAAATGTTTCTTAAGAACTTTCACACAAAAAAAATCAACCAAAATCCACCGAATTTCTCTGGACTTTGGTTGATGTTTTCGTGAATGTTCTTAACCCTCGTGTTGTCTTCATTTATAGGCACCAAGAAATATTGCTTCCTTGTCTGAAAAAAATCCAAACATTCTGCAAAAAAATTCCCCAAATTTCTGAAAATTTGCAAAACCTTCAGGAACAAAACTTCAATATTTCCATAAGTTTCCCTTAAAAGTTTTATTTAAAAAGAAAAATCCCCCAAATTTTGCCAAAAAATTCTTGTAAATATTGTCAAAAAATGAGTAAAAAAATGAGTAAGTGATTACATGTATATCAGTAAAATTTCAGATATTTATCTTTAAGAACATTCACCAAAAAAAATCAAAAATTCTGCAAAATTTCCTGGATTTTTTTGTGAATGTTCGTAAAGAAATATTTTTAACGTTTCTTTTTTCCACCAAAAAATGTTCAAAGATTTCCCAAAAATGTTGAAAATGTGGACATCAGAAGTTTCCCTGTGAAAATATTTATTTTTTTAAAAAAAAACTTTTAAGGAATTATTGGAATTTTCTTCCTGAAGGTTTTGCAAATTTTCAAAAGGTTTTTTGCTGAAGTTCTGGATTTTTTTCAGACAAGGAAACAATATTTCTTGGTGCCCATAAAGGAGGACAACAGGCGGGTTAAAAGAAGAACAGAACAAATGCACATGTCTTGCATATATCCTGATCTCTTAAAATCTACTGTACGCCACTTGAAAATGTCTGCTTATTGTTGAAATGCTCAGATGGTTAATACTTCCTCCACATGCGTGTCTGCGTTTCAGGCTCTGTAAATAGCATCAATCCATATCCACTTTAGCAGCATATGAGCCCTTTGATTTGCCATCCCATAAATCTATGAAGAAAGATGAGGTCTGCACATTGACTTTCATCAAGGCCGATTAGCCCAACAGTTTCAGACACTCTGGATTCGTGGATTCCCATTTTGGAAATACTAGGCTATATTAGGCATGGTTATTTAGCTCTGGCTTCTGTTTGGAGCACGCCTGCTTGTTGCTCAATACAGTGTATTAGCTCTAAGTGAAGGAAATGGATGTTGACAGACTGCACACACACAGGGTGGAGTTTGGTTCAGACATATTAGTAGATTTCCAAAAGCGCACTGTTTCGTCGTGCTTTGTGAATTTAGCTCTTTTAGAGTAATTGGGGAAACGAAAGCATGGATGTTTTGATCATCATCATCATCCTTCATCCATTGGCCACCACCTGAGTTTACCCTAAATATAGCAAACAGACAAAACAATGTAAGATGTGTGACAAATCTGTTGAAAACCAATGAGGATATTCTCTCAGACAGGGAACATAATGACTACATCTCCAAGTTTTTGGATGGCACCAATTTGCGTTTCTAATGAATCTTGGTTAACAAAAACTCCTTTTAACAGTCCCTCCAGGAGTTTATGATGCTGCAATCGCAACAATTCACGCAAACTCAACCAATCTTCATGAATTCTGCGTGACCTTGCAACTTTATCCAATCACCGCAACTTTTCCGCAATTTCAGTGCAGTCTCATCTTCCTTCACTGTTCACCAAACTTTCTTGTGCGCTGACAGTTCGTCCTGTGCATCTTCTTGGTGGCTAGCAAACAGACTGTAGGTTCATTATCGCCACCTACTGGGCTGGAGTGTTCATTAGTGTTGCCGGAAATTAGGGATTGAGAAAGGCGCGATTAAATGTGTTATTTTTTCATCCTTGTCTATATGTGTGCCACTTATGCTGGCGGCCAGATAATGTTTACTGAAAAGCAGTAAAATTCCTCGATGCAAAATTCCCTGAATCGAGGATTCGTTTAATCAGTTACGTAGAAGACCCCAGGTCACGAAATGGCAGACTGTGGTCCAAGGCTGGACTCAGACTTCATTCTATACAAATCGGGTCCTTAAATTTGACGGGACGCTTTTTTAGCCAGAACAGCTTTTCTATTATTTACAGCAGGAGTGCCCAACCAGTCCGAGGTCTAAACGGTCGTCTAAACTAGCCGTCGGTGAACTAAATCAAGGACAGATTCAGCTCTTATTTCTGGACTCAAATGCTTTGAGAAATACTTTGCCCTGAAGGGTTTTTGAAATAAAAGAGAAATTTGCGGCCGAGCTGCTACGTTTATCTGACGCATCTGCCAGGCTGTCAAACTGAAAGCTCGGTCACGTGACCACATAGCGGCCCGCTGAAGCTCGAACGCTGTCATGTGACAATGTTGTGTGCCGCTAGTGACCAACCATCATGCGTGTGATTTTCAGATGCGACGCCTTTATATACGGGAAAAACGCGTCTAGTGGACACAGACCTTCACTGTATGTTTTCTTTAAGTATTCAGACACCATGCCAGAATTCCAGTGTGTGGTGCAAGTGTTTGGCTCAACAACAAAAAAAGACGATAGGACTACATTGCCAATCGAGTTCGTCTACTAATGGAATGAGTAGACTAATATCACTAGCCAATGGAAAGTACAGTGTGTGTCCAGGATGGTCATTTCTGTTGCACAGTGAGCTCACTTCCACTTTTGAAACTCATGTCTAGTGCAGAATCCAGAATAGTGCAGAATTACTCGATTAGTCGCCAGAATAATCGATAGAATACTCGATTAGTAAAATAATCAATAGCTGCAGCCCTAGTAAGTACTTTGGACCAGTCATTGATAATTATTCTACAGCACTCACCATGTCTAAGATTAAGATTCTACAGAGCTGAGGATTTCTATCAGAAAAATTAAAGATTTATTCATTATTAATCAACACTGAGCTTTAAATTCCAAAGGGACTTCCTTGCCAAGATGTCTTTCTAAGCTTGTTATTAATGTGTGATTATCCTGGAGTTATTTCTGGCAAGCTGTAAATAAGCTTTAGGTGTTCCAAGACATTCATTCTCCCCACAGCATACACCTCCAATCCACAAATGTGTACTCGACCTGCTTTCTGGCATCACCTCCTGACATGTTGGATGGGAGATTTTCTCATGAAGACAGTTTCCCTCAAGGTGACCTTGAACCTTAAAGAAAATCTATAGCATAGGCTGAGTGCTTCCCTCCATGGCTGCAGAGATAACTCTTGTACATGGTGGGAATAAATGCAAAAGATTAATATCATCCTCGTGTATTGACTGTGTAATGAACATGTCATGACTTTAGACCACTGAGACAGTCCTGGTCAGCCAACCGGACTTAACTTAGGTCAGAGCACATCTGTGGATTAAAAGACAACACTCCTGAATGTGTCCTCTGTGTTGGAATATTGCGGCTGCACAGTTTGTCGAAAATGATTCAAGAGACAAGCGAGTCCACCCCAGAGAGGACGAGGCCGTTAGATGTGAGCTGAGAGGGTCGTCTTTGCTGCTCATCTTTCGGCGGCAGGCTGACACTCCAGCCAAGTAGGCACCATCCAAATAAACAACACCATGTCAGCTCTCCGCAGCCCATCAATCTTCGCTCATCCCCAAGAGTCCCTTGAGCAGATAAAAAGCTAATCAAACCCTCCACCTAGTAATTCATTATTGGCTGCTCATAAACACTCCATCCTCCACTCCTTCCCTTTGTCTCTTTTTTGGCAGAAACTCCATTTCTCTGACAACTGATGCATAATAGTGATGCCAAGATACAAAAATTCAGCTTTTTTAGATGTAAAGATCTTTAACACTCTTGGCTTTTCAGTTATCGTTGACAGTCCTAATGTATGGGTTTCTATGCTGTCACTGTCTTTTCTGAGCTCCGTCTTTAGGCACCACATTCACAGCACTGCAGTCCCTAAATGAGGAGGAGCTGCAGGGAGACATGACAAAATGATTTGCCCTCTCCTGAGCTGCTGTCCCACTTCACTGAGTCTGTCAACAATCTGCCAAATTAGTCATTTTCGGATACCTGCTGCACATCTTGTCCGCAATCCCTCCAACCTTCTCTGGAGAATCCCCGAAGGATTACAAAAGCACCGATGCCTGTAATGACATCACTCCAGAACGGGTTGGCAAATGCGAGGTTTACATTTGCGATACATATTAGAGATGAATAAAGAGTGAGTAACTGAAAATTTTACATAACAATAAGCAACAAAGACTCAATTTTTAGATGGAAAGACGGAATTTACCAATGTGATTATACCCTCTGCTAGACAATAATAGGAACACAAACAAAAACGCTGGGTTTTTTTCTAGCAACAAAAGCAAGAATGCTACCACTTTTTATCTTTTTTGAACCCAATGTGCTCTGAATCTTTGAGTCTCACACCAATATTGGCTATATTTGTATAAATGTGTGTGCAAATGTGTGTTTTGGATAATCTGTTATTTAACATTTTTATTGTTTTATTTAATATTATATAACTTACACCAGAACTGCTACTATTATGTGCAAAGTCTACATTCTCTTATTATAGCTTCTTAAATATAAATATTTACAGGTTTCTTTCCTCCTCCACGACAGTAAACTGAATATCTTTGGGTTGTGAATGAGAAAACAGCCGAAAAATTGAAATGAAGACAATTACACAAAGTGTTCAGGTGCTACATGGCAGTACAAAATGGTCCGTTGTCCCAGTGAGAATAATTGGGTAAATATATAAATGAGGGACTTTTGAAGTCCATGGGCTATATCTTGCATACATTTTTATTAAAAGTTAAAAAAACTAATGTTTTTTTCTATGTTCATTATGATCACATCTTTACAAATTCCATATTTATTTATTATGGAAGCAATCACTTCCTAATAAAAATGACTGAATATGATTAAAATGTCAACTAAACACCATCCAAATTTAAAAACAACCACCTTCTAATTAGTCAAACAATAATAAAATGAGCTTAGAGAAATAGTTCTGATTGTGTTCTGTTTATTAAGTTGAGATAATCATGACAGATATTTCTTTTTTGGCAATATATCAAATTTTATAAAGAAAATACCAAATTGTATAACTTTCAGCTAAGTTCCCCATTACAAAAACATCTCTCACCAGATCACATGACCTGCTCCACATGATGTCATTTCCTCCTGAAGAAAAGACTGGCCAGAGTCCAAGGCTTTCTGAGTTACTTAATATAAAATAGTGTGTGAGTCAAGTGTGGATTTATGGCATGTCAACAAGTTTACTACAATATCTTTAGAAATAACTTTCAATTTCAATTTTACTTAATTGTATATATAATATTTAAAAGAATCTTTCTGTAAAAATGCCATGTGGTGTTCGGTTATAGGCGGCCATGTTGATTTTAGGGCTTAAAAACAGCAAATGAATTAAACCCTTCGATAAAACGACACCCTGCTGTTTGAAAATTAATTAAATTCTACAGCAGAACGCAGGGAAGAGACCAAAGAGAAAGCTGCTCTTTGTTCCAATAAATTAATTGTATTTCCCTAATAGACTTGCTGATGCAAGTGTTAGAATCCAGGAGGTAGTCGGGTCCCGACAAACAAAAGATTAAGAGCTTGTTGCTGCGCTGATGATGAGCTCTTTGGAGGGCGTCGGAGGATTTGAAAATTGAGCAAAGACAACACACCGTGAAATGCCACCGCATCAGGCAAGCACTCTGCAATGCCCAAAACATAACATGTCCCGTCTTCCCTTAATTCACCATAAAATGATTTTCCTCCCCCCCTCTTTATGGAGTCTCCACTGAGGTTAGCAGCCATGGTTCCGCAAATATTCATTAGGCGTAAACACAAAATCAGAGTCATTCACTGGCATCAGCCACCTTTTGCCCTGTCAATTTGAATGCACGGCATATCCTTAATTCATTCAGCTGCAGTAATGGGACTGCACCGCTGTTGTAGTGGCAACCTTCAATAACGCCCGCCGTAATAATGGACTGGGCCCTTTTATCCTCCGCATGCCCCGCACCTACATCAATCGTAACGATTCCTCCTTCATCAAAGTGTGAAAATCCTGTATCCAGGCTGTGCAGTTTTCACTTCTCATTCATTAAGCGTGCCTTTAAAGCACCAAAGGTTTTTTTGTAGTCTTGCCTAACATATCTGTGAATATTAGAAGGCTTTGCTGTGTGACATGCATTCAAATGGAGACAGGTGCTGCCATTCAATTTGTGCATAGGGGGGGAAACAATCCACCCTCCAGGCACTTCTTAGATAAGAACATGGTGATATTTTGATTTTCCTTTTTTTTTTTTTTTGGTGTATTAATCCTCAAACTGCTTTGTGTATTTTCCAGCTAACAGTTTTTGACACAGTGATGAGTGTTGGTTTTCGTGTGGAAATGAAAAATCCAAAAATTCTGCAAAAAAATTCCCCAAATTTCTGAAAAAAAAACCTTCAGGAAGAAAATTCAAATAATTCCTTAAAAGTTTCACTTAAAATTTTTATTTTTAAAAAAATCCCCCAAATTTGGCAAAAAAAAAATTCTTGTAAATATTTCCCAAAAATTTGTAAAAATCTTCCAAAAATCCTACTAATATCTGAAGTGATTACACATATATTAGTAAAACTTCTAATATCCTCTTATGAACATTTCACATAAAAATCAAGCAAAATTCGGCGACTTTCGCTGAATTTTGGTTGATTTTTTTGTGAATGTTCCTAAGAAGCATTTTTAACATTTCTTTTTTCCACCCAAAAAATATTCAAAGACTTCCCAAAAATGTTAAAAATGTAGACATCAGAAGTTTCACTGTGAAAATATTTTTTCCCACATTTTCAAACTTTAAAACAGGTCAGTTTCGACTCGCAGGATGACAAGGGTTAATCATGCACATGTTTGTTTTTCCTTTCATTTTTCATTTGGGAGGACACGAGGCAAAATTTAGCAGCATGTTCAGATTTTGGTCCTGAATGCAGGCGGGAGTGATAATCCAATATGTCTATTGTTTTTGCTCCACTGGCTTCTCTTTACTTTGCTGATATCTTCACGGCATGGAAAAGGCGGTGAAAAGATAGTGATGACTGTCTCTCTTTCTCTCTCTCTCTCTCTGGGGGGATTCACTTCAAACACGTGCCCCTGAAATTCAGCCACTGTCTGCCTCTCTGTGTGTGACAACATGGAAATTTTGACATTTCTGTGGCCTTAGAATTCAGCGCCGGGCTGTGGGGCTTTGAGACCGGTCCTCTGTGGCAGAGAGGTGATCTTTTTTTTTTTCGTCTCTTCACAGAATTAAAAGACCACTGTGAAAATATTTTTACACATTATGACTATATTCTAAAATTACCAGCGGTAGAATATGCATGAGCACCACTAGCATGTTGGGATTTACACTACAGAGGCTGCTGTGGCCTGAGGCGTGTTTAAGAGTTTGTTTCTTCATGTGAATGTCAAGAACATTTAAGAAATCAAGCATAAAAAGAACCATTTACCCTGGAATGGCCTGAAAGAAGCAAGAGAGGCCACACTTGTCAGATGTAAATGTTTGCAGTAAACTGAATATTTCTGAGCTGTGGACTGTCAAAGAAAGACATTTTAAGAATATTTTCAACATTGAAAATGAGAGATGCATGGGATATGGAATTTTAAAGGGCAAATAGTAGTCAAGTAATGTGCAGTAGGAGTGAGCTGTCATGTTTGGTCTAACTTGTTTTTCTCATGTTAAGGTTAGAAAGGGAGGTAAGATCCTGTGTTTGTGTGTTTATTCAATCAATATTTGTTTCGTTAGGTAAGTTTTACTTAACCCTCATGTTGTCCTGCGGATCAAAATTGACCCAAAAGTTTGAAAATGTCAGAAAAAAATATATTTTCACAGTGAAATTTCTGACATTTTCAACATTTTTGGGAAATTTTTGAACATATTTTGGTGGAAAAATAGAAATGTTAAGTGTTTCTTATGAACATTCACAAAAAAGATTTTTTTATGAATGTTCTTAAAGAAAATATCAGAAGCTTCACTTATAAATATGTAATCACTTTAGATATTTTGAGGATTTTTTTGGGAAGAATTTTACTCATTCTTTGAAAATATTTACAAAAATTTTCTTGCCAAATTTGGGAGGAATTTTTTAAATAAAACTTTTGAGTGAAACTTGTAAGGAATTGTTGGAATTTTCTTCCTGAAGGTTTTGGAAATTTATTTGGGATTTTTTTTTTTTTTTTGCTGAATTTTTGGATTTTTTTTCAGACAAGGAAACAATATTTTTTGGTGTCCTTAAATGAGGACAACAGGAGGATTAAAAGAATAGTTTGGTTTTGTTTGCTATTTTGGCCTTGCTCACTCTGAATTTCCCACTTATATCATCCATGTATTCAGGGTCTTAATTTATTTTTAACTATAGTAGGAGCTGTTTGTGTTGTTTTAGGGCCTTATTGGGAGATGATCATATGCCTTAGAATTGTTTTACTCCAGTAAAACAAGATTAGAAGTTAGACACTGACACACAACAGCCTATTAGTAAGATAGTGTTTAGATGGTAGTGTGCAGGTCCAGTTATGTAAAATGTGATTGATGGTAGGACTGGAAATGTTTTGATCGAGTGTTACACTTTTAATTATGCATTTTAATCCATCGATAGATCTTTAGGTGAAAAAGAAACTTGACTGAAGTGAGACTCTAAGCTGTTTCTTTTGTATTACAGAATATTTTCTTAAAGGAGAAAAAAATGCACATTTTGTCTGATTTTTAAGGAGAAAAAAAGCCAAGCAGTATGGATTAATACTTTTGTTTACCTACATCCTTTATTTAGCGCTTCACGTTTATTGTAAATAAATTTTTTTTTTTTTTGAGAAAAGGCATTTTGTGGCTGTTTGGGATCAGTGAAGGATGGCATTTCATGTTGCATTCGAGCAAACCCTAGCCTAGTTGAAACAATTTATTAAACATATTAAAGAACCTTATAAGACGAATAACAAAAAAATAATCCTCGCAAATGTCTTTAAAGATTCAGAATCATTAACTAGTCCTAACTTGTACATAGGAGTTTATTAGCATTAAGCATGTCTGAGAAAACCTAATGGCCAATGGATGAAAAAGGAGCAGCAGGTTGATAAGGGATCAAAAGTCCATTGATGTGAGTCCTCTGCTTATTAAAGATGTAATTATCAACTTAAATTCCATTACTCAATTAAAAATACTTGCCTTGCTGATTGTCCAAAAATATATTCCTATTAAAAATACACTTTCTAATATATGATACACAAAACAACCAACTACGATTAATCAATAACAAAAATAACTGTTTGTTGCAGGCCTAATTCATATTGAAATACATGGAGCCTTTGCCTTTCTTGTACCCACAAGATCAAAAAGATGTGAAATCATGTGATTTGAACGATGAGGCCCATCGTTTTCTACCCACTGTTCATAATGAGTCTTGTTTTTTCAGTAAATTCCATCTCACAATGTGCTTTAAAATGCAGTTATGACGCCTCATGGAGACCACCCGTCTGCCACATCACAAACCCAGCTCTGTTACTTTGGAATAAACTTAGCATCACATGTAGACCCCCCGCCCAAAAAAAAAACCCAAAAACATCCATCGATTGAAAACCATCCTGTTCTGCCATTTACGCGACGCCACGTCTTTGATCTTGGTGCAATTTCCCCGCGGTCTAAAACTTTCAGGTCCTTTCATCTGAGCAGAGGCTGAACGAGGAACGCTGTTTGGAAACAGGTGTTCCGGTTGTTTGATGTTAGCCTGCGGTGGTCCGGCCGGTTTCGAAACATGAAGCAATCGTGACCCCATTCTGGAGACCCACAACACAGTCACCCCCTCCTCCTCCTCCTCCTCCTCCCTTTCTGATGAAGCTGCCAGGTGCCAAAAATACACACAGCTGTGTTGAATAAAACATCTGACACACTGACTCCCTGACTGCTGGTGGGACAGAAGGAGTTACTCCAGGGACGGATGAGTCGGGGACATACTGCACCTACACGCTCAACTCATTACACAAGTTAATGAGAAAGTTTGTGTGGAGTGGAGCTGTGACTGGAGCTGTCCTGCAGGATGTGGTGCTGAATCTGGCTGCTGCATCAGACACTGAGACGCTTCTCAATAACACGGTGGCTGACGCTAGGTGAGCTGGTAAGTGTGTTGTTTGCTAAAGGGCACAAGAAGAAATACAGCTGCTCTGACACAGTGTAGAACAGGAGTGTCAAACTCATTTTAGTTCAGGGGCCAAATTCAGTTCAATTTGAGTTTAAGTGGGCCAGACCAGTAAAATCACAGCATATTACCCCAAAAAACCTCCAAATTTTTCCTTTGTTTTCATTCAAAAAAGTATGTTCTTCAAATGTTCGCATTAAATGAACAAAACATCATGGACAACCTGACGTTTTTTCAGAAAAATAAATTCAGTTTCAGTAATACTATGCCTCAGTTTGTCATTTACACACTACAACTTACAGATCACAGAGTGTCTACAAAGGAACAAAATATTTAGTCATGATCAAAGCAACAATAGTCGGACAAGACAAAAAACCCAAGACAAAATATTACAAACACGAGACACACAATGACAACAACGAGAACAAAACGACAAAAAATTACACAAATGACACAAAACAAAACAGAAAAGAAACTAAAAATTTAGGCAAAAAAGTTACAAAGTGCCAAAAAATGGAGAAATGACAAAAACAAGACAAAAGTTACACAAACGAGACCCAAAAAACCCACAAAACAAAACACAAAACAATGAATAAAGTGAAACAAAATGAGAAAAGTAAGACAAAAAATGCAAGCGTGACAAACAGGAAACAAAAAGACAAAACTCAGACAAAAAACAACAAAAACAAGACAAAATATTACAAAAATGAGAGGTAAAGCGACAAAAGAACAACGAGCAATATAATATTTTACTATATGATCTAAACAACTTGTCCAGAAAATGTTTCAAATTTAGAGTTTTACAGATCGAAAATCTGCAGTTAATGTCTTCTCTGTCATTTTTACACTTTACAAAGTCGTTCCACGGGCCGCATTGGACCCTCTGGTGGGCCAGTTTTGGCCCGAAGGACACATGTTTGACAACCATGGTGTAGAAGGCTCACAGGGTTTGTTTAAATGCATTCAAGGGAATACTGGGGGTCCTCAACTTACGTTGGAGTTCGTTCCTAGAGTGCTTTTCTTAAGTATGAAACTCGTTTTGTGCCCGTGGAACAACAGTTTCCCTGTCTGAGCCATGCAGTACAAACAGGCTGTGAAGGTTTCAATTAGCACAAATTCAATAAAGCTTCATTACAACATTAGTCTCATTATTCAATAGGCACACCTCGTAAATCCCAAATTGCAGCCTTTATGATGTGCTAATTGCTTAGTTTGAAATTGTGGTTTTAATTTGAAATCAATTAATTTTTCATCTCTAGTTTTCACCTGGTGTAGCGCTTCGAGTTCTGCCTAAAAAGTTCAGTTTTGGAAATGGAAAGGAGAGATTATTGATACAGATACAGGTTACTGGGTGAAGCTTGATTGGAAAAATGTAGCAATTTTTACCAAATTAAACTTAAATCTACAACACAGAGATCTGAAAAAGTGAGGTGGTCTGAGTACGAAGTAATTCAGCAGAGGTATTATGATGACGTATGATAGAAAAATGGAAAAAAAATGGGATGACAATGGATTTAGAGTCACTCTAAGTGAGTGTTTTACAGTCTTTTTGGACTACAACCCTGTTAAAACAAGAAAGGTTCACTTGTGATCCACAGGTCATTTTTGTGTCAATTTTAAATTATTAGATTAAATCGTTTTTCTGCATAAATTTAATTGACTGAAAGTAATAAATGAACTAAAAACAGCAATATTAACTGTCTTAAAGAACTGTAACCACTAGAAAAACTCTGCCGTTTGCCAAAATGTATCAGCTTTCTGTTGACAGGGATAAAAAGTCAAGAGTATTCATATGTTTCTCTCTTATATTCAGGATTTTTCCTCATTTGTGACCCATCTGAGTGCACATAAGATGTTATAGAAGCTTCATATCATCACCTTCTCTGAGTCCTGCAGTCACTCACAGATAATAAATGTTTACTGGGGCGAGTTAATTGTTGTAATTTTCAAGTGAAACTGTGTATCCTCATTAACATCATCTCAGCGTGCCATTAACAAATAACGAGCCACATACTTGTACACTTCCTCTTAGTGACAGACAGCCTCTGTGGGCCTGCAGAGGTCAGCTTCGTAGGAGGTGAGAAAATAGCGCTCTTCCTATAAGGCTAAAATGGAACAAAACGCAGCTACACACAGATGAACTGAGCATCGAGTTACTTTTAGGAGTCGTTTTGATTCACAGGGTGGCACAGCACCAAAGACCCGGCATATTTAGCAAGATATCGATTCAACATTTAAAAGACTAGTCCGCTGGCTGCATCAGATTACAGGAGCCGCTGCCCCTTTAAGCCTCTGAACACCATCAAATCCTGTTTTAAATAACGCTGCAAGAGACACGTCAAGGATGTGAAAGAAGAATTAGGAAGGCATTATCTTAATTCACCGAGTCTCGTGTTGATCCGAATGCTGTTAAAGAATCTGGGTCGCATTCAGTAAATACCACATCTGCTATTAACGCAGGTCTGGCCTGTGGTGCAGCCACTGAAGGAGTCTGAAGTGATGCCAGTGAGGCACAACGCTCAACAACAATATCAACTGAACATCAGAGCGTGATTGGTGAAGCAGGTCAGAGCAGAAAACAATAGTCTAGCTTGTGTAGGGCAATTTTAAAAGACATTAATGGAGTATTCTTTCACTCCTCTTTCTTTTCAAACTATAAAACAAGGAAAGCACACAGAGAGTGCAGTATTTCACCAAGGCTGCTCAGTCGTATCATTTCTGAGGGCTGAAATCTTGGAAAAAATATGTTGCAGAAATCATGGCACCATAGAACGTGGCCATTTAATATTTAATATAGAAATACTCACAAACTAAATGACCTTTCGCTGAGCACAGGTGTGTGTTATGCATGTGTATATTATGTACGGATACTGAAATGCGAGACCTAAATATGTAGCAGGCGGCGGGAATTGATGGAACTCAGAAACACCTCCACAATCTAATCACTTATTTGTTGTATCATTTCCGGTGGATAAGTCCTGATAAGTCCGAAGTGGTGGATTTGTAGTAGTATCACAGTCATGTGATCTTCAGCAGGCAGCTGACATAGCGTTCACTCGTTGTCATAGTTACAGTGTATCATTGCCACTATCTCGCAATGATACAGAAATCTTTAACAAATCTGTGATCCAGATTCTAAGCCGCATCACTACAAAAGGCACAGCTAGAAAGGAAACTGCCGGCTGCAGTAGGTGTTGTAATTAAGTGTGAGAGCCCCTAAAGCAGAGGTCCTTATGTGTTTTTTAATATCAAGTTGTTGGGATGCAAATTTTAAAGTTTCCCTAACTGAATATTGAATAACTGTGGAATTTTACACTTTATGTTTCCCATAAAATCAGTTATTTATTAAGAATTTGAATAACAGATAAAGTAGAAACCAAGTTACTTCAATTATAAATTAAGAGGCAAGAAATTATCATTTTGTTTGAAATTGCTCTTGAACAGCTGACCAAACAACATTCTAGGTGTTGAACAAGCAAGCAAGTTGCAGTCTTCCAGGGTAAATTACCTGTAATGATGGTGATCTCTAATTTTATATCAAAACAAGAAAAGCACTCAGAGAGCAGTATTCCACCAAGGCTGCTCATTCAAATAATTTCCGACAGATAAGTCCTGATAAGTCCGCAGCGCTCTGCAGTAGAATCACAATCATGTGGTGACCAACAGGCAGCTGATGTTCACTTGTTGTCATGTCATGATTACAGTGATGCCGTGCCGCTATCTCACAATGATACGGAAATCTAACATTCTGTGCATCTGTGGTCTATAAGCCGCACCAACCTCTAATCTCTTGGTCCTTGTCATTTCTGACAATCCCCGAAAATGTCATCCAAATCCGTTCATCCGTTTTTGACTAAGGACAAACAGATAAACCAACGCTGATCGTTACATAACTCTGCCAAGGCTCCACCTCCTCCCAACAGTGACTGTGCACCTCGTGGTTTTACAGAGAATATATTTGAAACTTGTTGCTGTTTTTCTGTAAAAACGGATCAGACTTGGTGGGTGAATACCCTTTCAGACTTTAATGTTCAAACGGTGTTCTCAGCAAGTTCCTTATGAGTGTTAAGCTAAGATTTTGACATACAGTTGGCTTGTTTTATGTCAGTAATAATCCCACTGTGGGTTTACAAGTCTTACAATTCCTAAATCTGGCACATTTAGCTTCATCTGCATTCCTTAATACGTGTGATGTAAAGTAGTTTGACTCAAATACGAATGAGCTTTTGGCATTTGTAACACAGTATATTTTTTTCAAGACCAGTAAAGTCCGTAATAATTTCATCTATATCAGCAAACTCTATATTTCTTAATCTCAGACCTCCACATTGATGCAGGTTTACTGGAGTATTAAATATTAATGAGGCCCATCTTGCAAATTCAACAAACCACACACCGCCCCACAGCTCTGTTTTCCACTAACCTTCATATATGCATCCAGAGAGAGGTTGATGGACAGAGCAAAGGAAGGAAGAGATAACAGAGAAGACAGGAGGTAAACAGAGAGCTGGTTAGTGTGGAGTGACCCCAAAGCTTGAGATAGAGTCATGAGTCACCGACTGTTTACTGTACACAAAGAGAGACAGCGAGACAGCACAGAGGGACAACATCATTTACTGGCACTCTGATATTGGGTTAATCGGCAACTGGTGATTTGCAGTGAGTATAAAGCCGATATATTTTCCCGGGAGCGGAGCAAACAGCTTCTCATAATCACACGAACTGCAAATATGAGCTGTGAACTCATAAGAGGAGAGAATGGTGTACAATTAAAGCAAACAGTAAGTTAACAGCTGCCAGCTTGACAGGACTCATGTCTGGGATTTTAAGCTTCCCCCAAATAAGATTCCTATTATTTCTAATTAATTTTTCACTGCTTGGCTGGTCAGGAGTGAATTGCTGATCAAAGTACAATATCTTGATTTTTTTCCGCCTTTTTCAAATTATAACGCTATTTGTGTTAGCAAAATTGAAATCCGTGTGCACCACTGTGGAACTGAGGCCAATTAAGAGATGTTAACAGGTTTTCAGAAATGAACGTGTCAACAGTTTCCCACAAGTTATTCAGAAACAAAACTCGAGATGTTTAATTAATACTGATAACACACACAACTTCTTCTTCCTTTCTAAACAGAATAAGATGTTAAAAACGAGACGGGACCAAAGTGTTTGTGAGGTTTGTTTTCACGTGCATGTTCCCTCTTGCTTGTTTGTCTGATTTTTGGGTGTTTACAGATGGACAGATGAAAGTGTTGTTGCAGTGTCTGTTATGCAACGCTCCCTTGGCTCTCGACGGACATCAAAAATCATCCTCCGGAGGGACGGCCAGATTTCAGGTTGCAGCAATATCTAGTGGCTGTGACGCCTCACTGCACTGGCTGCTCCCAAATCTGCAAGAAAAACGCTTCCTGGTTGGTCCCGATGACCACAGCAGCTCCAGGCGGATGAGTTTATAGTCTCATGAAACTAAACTTTCCGTCAAATAAAAAGGAGCACGCATGGAAATAACCGATCCGTAGCCAGTGCAGAGACAATGTGGAAGAGCTCGTCTGGTGCTCAGAGTCCACAGGGGCTCTTAGTGGAGCTCGCCAGCCAGAGTGGAGGATGGGCTTGATAGGCTTCGGAGTTATTGATTGAAGCTTCTCATAATCTGTGAGCAGGTCTAGAGGTGCTGCAGGGCTGAGCTCCAGAACCATGTTTGTGTGCACTAGACTGATGCTATTGAAGCTGCCCTTCCTGCTGCCTCTGAATATGTGTTGTAGGAGTATCTGCGATTCATTTTAGGGCCATAAAGTCCTACAAAATCCTAACAATAGACCCTAATTCTGACTGACGTAAGACAAGAAAACACATTTAACATCTCTTTGAAGAAAAATTGAGAAAAATCTGCACAAAACTAAGTGCTTCATTAATTTTCAGAGCAATCTTGCAAACCGAACAAGTCTAATTGTTAGTAAAACACACAATAATTGTCTGTGGATCCTCTGTTCCTGTTCTAGCTCACTCTTTGTTGCCGTCTTAGCGCTTACATGTTGTCAGCTTCCCGAGCTTGTTAGATGATCATTAGACCTCCATGACTGATCACATGGCTTCGAAATCCTCTTTTTCCCTCAGCTGCCTTTGTCGCTGCTCCCTCTCATTACTGTAGCTTTGTTTTTGGTTTTACTTGGGTCACAGTTAACACTTTAATCTTCCTGCAGCCCCACTGGCATTGAGGATACAGTCCAGACCATAACATTTTATCCACATGCAAGTTGTAACGTGAGCAGCATGTTAGCAGAGTTCCACTATCCATCGAGATCTATGCAGGAAACACTGAGGCCCAATATTAAGCTGCATTATAGAAGCACTAAGAGTCTAAAAAGAATGACAACAAAAATACACTTTGCCTCACGTTTACTAGGCACACAGTATACGTAAAATCATAGTCATTACACTGCCAGTGCAGACAGCTGGACGGGCATGCCAAAGCCGTAAGACAAGGGTGTCCAAACTTTTTGCAAAGAGAGACAGATTTGATAAAGTGAAGATGCCCGGGGGCCAGTAGTTCCTTCTGATGTTTTTTAAGCACAAAAGTTACATGCAAATGTACATCATTTAAAAAAATTTTCATTGTCGCAATTCTCTTTATTTTTCAAATGGCAGTGTAACCAAATATAAGCCACTCAAGCAGACGTGAACAACTCTAAAAACACAAGTCTGCCTTTAATTCATATCTGGAGAGTCAGATAACATTGACCTGTATGGAATACCTTAAATTTCAATGAATTTGATAAATATCTTTGCCTCATGAACATTTTAAACAGGAGTTATATGTAATGCAAAGTTGTCTGTTATCATTAAAGTTTAAAACAAGTGAATTTTGCTCTTGTCTTTTAGCAAGATCTTTCAGAGAGTAATAGTTTGTGTCACATCTACAGGTACACAACATCTACAGTTACAACCAAATCTTATTCAAGATGTGTAATAAAATAAAATAAAAAGTGCCATAAGTCCAAGTGCATAAGTATGCTTTTGCTTTTCACTGTTAATAGTGACAGATGTTACTGTTCAAAGCGTTCAATGTCAGATTGATCAATAAACCAATAACTTGTACTGATATTTGGATTTCAGTAAAGAGGCCAGGTCTGGTTTGCGGGAAGTGGTTGAGATGCGTAAAATGTCCCGTAAGTGGGAGTCACTTAATCTTGACCTCAGTCTGTTCTTGTTTAAGTTCATGACAATGTCTGCTCACACAAATATGTGGAGCCGAATAAGCTCAGCATTTTCTTGCGAAATGTTCGCATTTCTGGAAACCTGCCTTTATCCAGCTGCCCATAAAAGTCAACAAGAGAAAGCTGCTGGTGTTTACCGTGCCGCTCATCATCACACTGCAGTTCAATGAGCTACAGCTGTGGAGGAGCATCATCAGGGTCCACGGAGAAGGGAGAAGAGAAAAGCAACATGCCCTTTTCAATAACTGCAAAATCCCGAAAGCGTTTGTTATATTCCATAGAAAGAGATGCGATAGATGTTGCATAACTCATCATTTGCACACCGATGTTGTCCTGTGGGAAACTGTCCATGACCTCTTTCAAAGTTGGGAAGTGCACGGAGCAGGGCTCCGTTTGGGACAAGTGTCTCTGGAAAAGATGCAGCTTGGTTCCGAAGGCCTTGATGTGAGTGTACAGCTGGCTCACCACTGCATCTTGTCCTTGCAGATTAACATTCAGCGCATTCAGATGCTTCGTTATGTCAACCTAAAAAGCCAAATTTGCCAGCCATACAGGATCGGACAGTTCTTCCATCGGTTGCCACTTTTCACCCAAAAAACTTCCAATTTCCTCTCTGAGAGAGAAAAATTGCTGCATTGCGGACCCCCGACTGAGCCACCTCACACCATTGTGTTATATTACGTCTCCATATTCAGCCTGAATGTCAAGCAAGAACTGCTGAAGCTGTCGGTGGTGTAGAGCTTTAGAGCGAACAGAATTAATTGCCTTCATCACTGGTTTCATAACATGATCAAATTCGAGATGTTTGGCACAGAGAGCCTGCTGGTGAATTATGCAGTGAAGTTTAATAGCGTTGCCTCCTTCTTCGCTGACTTTATTGCAGATCAGTGTGGACAATCCACTTGGCTCACCAGCCATGGCAGGTGCACCATCGGTAATGGTCCTAGAAACTTTACTCCATGGTAGTTTCAGATCATCAACAGCTTCACAGACAGAAATGAACAAATCCGTTCCTCTGGTTTGGCCTTTAAGACTTTGGAGGTCAAGCAGCTCCTCTGTTACGTTCATGTTGTCATCAACTCCTCTTAAAAAAATCAAGAGCTGTGCAGTGTCAGATGCATCTGTGCTTTCATCGCAGGCTAATGAGAAATAATCAAAAGCCACTCCCCTTTCCCCCAGTTGTCTCTGAATATCTGATGATATGTCCTCAACTCTCCGTGCCACAGTGTTACGTGCCAGGTCCCAGCTCTCTTGCTCAACACACACACACACTATTGCTGACTCTCAGCCAATCAGAGGTGAGCTAACTCAACATGGCACGTTCACCGACATTAGGTAAATCTGGAACCGAACAATAAATATTGAAATCTCAACATCAACAACAATATCAGTCCGTTACAATAGTCTGTTATCTTCTTGTAAAATGATTCATACATGCATGAAAGCTGGTGGTATTCATGACTTTTTCAAAGAACTGATAAATATCATGATGCACATAACAGTTTTGTTTACATTTTCACCATAGTTTCTACTTCAAATCGACTTACATCGATCCATAGGAACAGAACTCTGACATAAGTCAAAGACCCCTCTACAAAGTTTTTTTCCAGTATGAAAAATGACTGTCCGGTCATTAAAAAGAAATGTGCTCCTCCATCAGCTCACTTGTTTGCCATCAGTTTTTTTGAACAAATCTGTTTTTTTTTTTCAGAATGTAAATCACCGACAGTTCATAATTGCAAACCAAACGGCAACTCATGATTCTCAATCAACTCCTAATGCGAGCTCTTTTGTGCATGAATTAATGCCGAAATAACACACAGCTGCTCAAGAAAACTTTAGCAGCCAAGTGTCTAATTGCTTTTGATGGGTCTGCGTACATCAGCAACACAGTGCACTGGACCTTGAACTGAAATAATGCAAAGACATCACAAAGTGGCAGAGCCTGAGTCCTAGTGGAGAAAAAACAGAGCTACAGATGCTCGAAATGTTTAAGTAATCGAAACCAACCAATTGTCTGGGGCTGTTTTTAATCCAACAGAATGCAGGTGAATAAGATTGAATCCGTGTTGCTCAAAGTACTAAAAAATGAAATAAAAACACTTAATATTAGCAGGTTTTTCTACAAAGACAAGCCAGTTACTTGTATAATCAACTGATCCTGACATGAAGTCTTCATTTCATCCTTCTGTGGCTTGGCAGCATTAAGGCTGAGTATTATTAAGCCTGGGTACTTGTGCATCATCTATCCCACATCTGGTCAGAGAAAAATACCTCCACCGAGTCGGCTTTTAATTGGAATGCTTGTTGTTAATAGCGGCAGCCTTGCACGGTTTGTTTTGCAGTGCACAATGCATGCATAATCCACAGTTGTAAGTGGCTTGCCTCTTCATTAACAACGTTTAAGAAATGAATGTGAGGAAATCCATCATTATCGCAACTCGCAATCACCAAACCCTACAGCGGGTGCAAACTCATAATCTCGGGCAATTTGCATATGCAATTAGTGTAAGCTTCAAGGAAAGGATGTGATTGACAGCACTGAAATGTTTTGCCTAGTTGGTCTGATTGAACCCAATTTACAGAGTAACCATGGCCGACTTTAGAGGGACTGTTTAGTACGTCGTGTCTCTCGGGGCATTCTGAGATACTACAGCTGATAAAGGAAGACTGCTGTTTGATCCCCAGCAGTTTACTACAACTAAGGTGTTCCAGAGACAGAAAATGTGCACCACTTCCTAGACGTTCCATTGTATTCTCCAATTGCGTGGCAACAGGCTTGTTTTTTAGGATAGCTTTGAAGATTTCACCACCATGCTAAGAAACAAAAAAACACGCTGCCAATTGATAGAATTTCATCTCAGAGGAAACGCACACAAACAAAGGAGGCATTCTATTTTTGCCAAAGCTTCCCTTTTCTTTTCTTTCCCCATTTTTTTGCCGTCCTCCTCAAGGTTGTTCATCTGGCTATGAAGTCAAAATCAATGGCATGAACGGGGCTGAGAGTTGAAGGTGTGTGCCGAGTCTGGCGCTGTGCATATGGGACATGAGGGGACAGCCATGTTTCATTATAAATTCAAGGCCAATCTGTTCCCAGGGAGGGAAAGCAGGATGTCAAGGTAATGAGTTAATTTAGGAGATAAGGAACGGCAAATGTAATCTCTGAAATTTCACCAGCAGCAAAATGGCTCCTCAGGCCTCCAGCCCATCCTCTCAAAGGGGGAAAAAAAAACTTTACTCATTATCATGATTGTCTTAGTTCAGGGTTCTCTACAGAACCGTAAATAAGGATAATCACCCTCTCAAAATATGGTAAAGTTTACCCTGAGGATTCACTCTAAAGATCCCATTAAACTCTCTGGTGTGAATAATGGAGCGGGGTTGTTTCAAAATGCTACAGCTTAAGCAGCAAAGTGCAGGAGTCAAACAGCTTAAGACGGCACAATAATTCCTGCCACTATCACGGACCCCAGACTACCCAGTACGACAGCATTATATCAAATTTAAGAAGATGCCTAGCTATTATCCCCAAGTGGGCCGGATTGGCCTCATGGCGCTGTGTTAATGAATGTTTTTTCGTCTGACTGGGTGGACATGTTTTGGAAGAAAGGCCTCTGTCTGCCCTCCAAGAGACTTGGCTCTTAGAATGAACTCCACACATAACAGACCTCCAAATAAGCCTCCACATTTGCATCATCCTTCACGGGAGTCCCGAACATGTTTGACTGCTCCATTTGTCAGGGACGAGGGGGGTTGGTGGACGGCAGGGTAAACAAGAGGGTTAGAAATAGAGACCACTTGCTGATATATCTCTGTCTTTTGAGCTGGGCTTTTGCCGGTGGTGCTATTATTCCAGCGATTGACCCTCACTGTGCCGGTTGGCAGCACTGTCAAGTGAGAACATTCCTGTAGTTCAGGGTGTAATTTATTGCAATATGTGTGTTTTTGAACAGCTGTTAAAAAGGGGACCACATCATGAGGCGGCGGCGCCACAACAGCCGCTTATGAAGATAATCAGACGAATCACGGAGAGCGATGTATGTTGCCTGCGCGTGTCGACTACAGTACAGCACTAATGGGAGAGGAAGAGCATGGGGGAGGCGGCTGGCATGACAACCTACAGCAGGCGGGAGACTTGGTTGCCATGGCGACAAACAAGGATGTTTGCATCAGAGGCAAATCTCGGCAGTCCGCCTGCGATGCAGGGCACATATGCCATTGGACTGACAGTAACGGAGAATCGTCAGGGCCAAAGACACGAGGAGGTCGGGCGAAAGGGTGGTATGCCTTTTCCTTATCGCTCGGTGTTCCCTCGCAATTTCTTTTTCACAGCAGGGATGAGCCGCGCTGTAGGAGGGGGGTTCCTCTCTAACAGGGAAACAGGGAGTCACCGGTTCAACAGCTAATGACATCTCTTCCCTTGTTGTATTAGAGAGAAGGATGAAATCATCTTCACAGTAGGGTCACTTGACAATATTAAGGCCATGCTGCTGATTGTGTGCCTGTGCATTTTTTTCCAGTTTAATCCATCCACTGTGAATTTAATGAGTATACAATGACCTTGATTGGTAGCGAAACAATATAACGACATGACTCAGTTCAGCAGGCTGCTGCTCTCTGTGGTCAAAAACACACAGTTTACAGAGAAACAGAAAAGGAAAGAGGCAGTAAGATGTAGAACACGGATAAGTAGTCATGCTTCTCCACACATGACAGAATTATTGCGACATGTTTTTAAAACCGCCAAGGTCATTTGTGTTATCGACTGGGTGGTGCACGTTTTAATTGCCTGCTTGCTTTACCCCACCGTGCTGCTGTATTTTGCACACACTGCTGGGTGTCATGTTGCTTTATGACTAATGCATCCTGCCAGGGCGCCAGAAGCAGCGAGTTGACTGTAGCGGAGCCAAGAGGCAACTTACTTGAATATAGTTTGATCTGCTTCCCCTCCTCAAGACGACACATTCTGGGGACACAGTAAGAGGCTGGAGGATTGCAAGCTTGTTCGAGCTGTAAAAACCCAATTAGCCTTTTCCGCCTCAGACTCGGCTTGTGTCGGTGCCTGGTTTGTAAATGTGTTGTTTTCCTCAAATTGATGCATTCACCTTTGTGATACTAAGCCGAGATTACTTAATTGCCCCTCATCACCCTTAAAAATTGCAGCTATTTAAATCGTGGATTGGGCTCGAGAATGGGTGCTGGTGATTTGAGTACGGGGCTCATCTCTGTGCTGACAGGTACACTCATGATACAGAGTGGATAAATTGACAGGGGAGCAAAGTGGAACGTGTCTAATCTAATAATTTCAGACACAAAAAACTGAACAATGTGAGTAAAAAAAGATAATTACACAAAGACCAAGCGGTCGGTTCGGTTATTACTGACATAACCCTGGAGGCAAGGTGGCACCTTCTCTTCTGTTTCCTCATTCGCCGTTAACGTCTTGATATCGGCATGTTCAACAGCGGCATCATGGGATGTCCCCCTTGTGTTTTCGGGGCAGGAGCATTTCAGGTAAGATTTTAAAGTGCCTCATTACATTCATGAAACATTGACAATGTGCTTCAGGGACTCTTTTTTTAAAGCTGCGTGCCCTTCAGTAATAATTAATCTACTCTTTCATTGAGCAAAGGGGATGTTTCGCACGTTATGTACAGGCCGGTATGGAGGCCCAGGAGGACAGACGTGGAGCGTACAGGGCAAGGCTTGCGTCCCTCACACCCCAATGGTATTAATCTCTAATAACTTCTCCACACAGCACCTTCGGGCAGCGGCAGGAGAAATGCTACGGGTAGATGATGCGTTTTACCAGCGCTAAGTATGAATCAGGATATTAAAAAAGTTGTAGGAGGGCAAAAGCAATTTCCTCCTAAAGGGGATTTTAAAATTACGGCGCTCAGACTGGAGGTAAGTCTAACCATAAAATAATTTTCTCGTTCTTCCCCGTCACAATAAAACACCTCCCTTCCACCGCCGTCGCTATAGATAAAGTGTGAATGTAAATCTCGCTGTCAGACTGCCATGACAAAGCCACGAAATATAACCTTCTAAAATGCACTTTGTACAGACTATTGTGGATTTGCAGGCAGGACTGGCAGTGATGGATACACGTGAAGCAAAGGATTGTCAAAATGAATTAGATCCTGCAGTATTATTCTGGTAAAGCCTCTCCGTGGCATGATAAACCTGAATTAAGTCATTGCAACATTAGTTCACTTCAACTACTCCGAAGCCATTCACTTTGTGTATTTAATTAAGCATACTGTTGTTGAATCTGCAAGCTGAGGCAGACGTATCAACACGCGCTTGTTTTTTTTGCTGGCTTCATTAGACATTGTTCAGGCTCCGGCGTTGATCCTTTCCGACTTACTGCAATTCAGTGCCAATTGTTTTGTCTGTGTTGCAGCTGATAATCATAAATCAAACGCAGTCGTACGCAGCTGGAAGATTGAGCTTTTCTTATAAATTGAGCATCGGGTTGGTTCTTCTACAAGCTTTAGTGAGGAAAGGCCTCATTCATGCATAGCAGCTGTTAAATAAGCAGCAAGATGAAGTTAGCTGAGACCTGAAGTGGTCATTTGAGAGATGCTTCTTTATAGTTTGTGATATCTTTGATGCTAAGTGTTGCTGTGTTTGTGTACTGCACACTGAGTACTTGAGGATTCTTGTTTAGTCTTGGTTTCTATCCGCACTGATACTAATGACCCCCATTTTTGGAAAACGCATGCTTATTTATATAAAACTTTCTCTAATTTGTGGCTCGTTCCACCGTATCAAAGTCCTGTCTGTCGGTAGAATGTCCCTAAGCGTGCGTGTTGTTTGCCAGAACATGATTGATCATGTAATCCGAGTCTAATCTTGGTGGGTCTACGGAGATCAAGCAGTCCTGAGTTCTACACACCTTGTTAAACACTGAGCTTTAAATCAGGACTCAGACAAAGCTAATTAGCCTAGCAGTGTCAGGATTACAAGACGATGCCGATACCAGTTAGCCGAGAAACTGAAAACATGACGACGACCTTTAGCGTGGACAGGCAGTGACGACACGAGAGTGACTCCTTCACGAAAAACAGACCCACCATTTTTTTTAAATAAACTGGCAACAGCGTATCTTACTTTGAATCTGACAAAAAGCCATCGACCCAGCAGCAGGTATACCATCACCTTGATATCCTCCATTCTTGTGTTGCGTTTGTGTCGCACACGAATGACTTCCGGGCTGCCGTACTATGACGACTCCACCCATACTCAATTGTAATGGAAAACATCCTAAACCGAGTCGAATAGAGCTGAGTAGGCGCTAGTTGAAAAGCACCTATAGTTATTTACAGCCATGACTGCTTTAAGACGAGTGTCAATTTCCATTTCTGTTTACTCATCAGGGAAATGAGTTGCTAAAAACATCCCTATGAAAAGTTCTGGTTATATGCATAAACTGATGGATAATTTGCAAAACAGCATTGTGAAAACTAATTTTGGTAGCAGACGGTGCTCAATATTTCACTTGTATGAATAAAAATAATCAAACTTTGCGAGCAGTCGTGTGTATTTGACAGAACGAAAACACTATGTTCAGCTGGAAATCATACGTAATTACAGCGGTACATTTGAGACGTGATGTACTTCAACTTTGAATCTACCACTTTTTATTTCAGCAAAAAGTCACACCCGTCTCCTTTAGCTGAACAAGTGGAGTTTGACATCTTAATGGTGGATCAATCTATAGTCGACTGTAGTGGTTTTCTCATTTCAAGGTCAGATGGACTGCATACTACATTAGCTTAATACTGTAAATGAGAGCCAGTGTAATCAACAGTTTTCAATCAGTGCGTCTGACCGACTCTGGCAGTGACACAGTGATCGTGACTGGACCAAAGGGCATAATTATTTCATACAGCGACTGAGCGGTATTAAAGTGGCACTCCTGTAATCCAGTACTACAGTATTATCCATTGACTTTTCTGACGATGATGATTTTAATGAGACGATGAAGTCGTAGCAGGAAGAGTGGGACAGCTCATCGTGAGGCATCCACCAGTGTGCCTCGCTCTCTGTGATGACAGCGCTACTGATCTGTGCACATCCCTGCTCACAGGCACCCACTACCAAATGGCCACACAAGGTCAACTCATAAGACAAATTCTATTTACCACCTCCATTTTGTGTTGCTCTCTGGAGCACAACACAAATACAGACTTATTTGCCCTGACAAATCTCCTTCCTTTTCCTCTCCATCCCTCCGTCTCCTAATAAACTTATCATAAGTGAGAGTCTTCAGCTCGATGCAAAGCAATTCTGGCAGGTGCCCTTTTATCCTGACGGCCTTTGGCTTTCTGAAAAGTTCACTCAAGATAACTCAGCCGAGACAAAAGGTTAGCGCTGCTCGGACATCAGGCTCGGGACTTTGGGCCTGTACTTCTCATTAATAGCTCTTTAACAAGCCTGATAAAACATGACGACACCTCGGGCGACAGCTGAGTGGCCACTTGATTAGACTGGGAGTCAACATCCGCCCCCACCTTCTCATGCTTGATGTAAATATGATCAGAAGATGAGTTGAGCTTTTGCAGCCTAAAGAAGAAATGAAGCCAGGGTCAATTGTGACCCAAACTTATATTTTAGCGTCTCACAGAAGTTCTGGGTCATGATTACATCTCAGTCTGGATTATTTGAAACTGAAGGACATGAAAAACACCCTCAAGGTGTTTCAAAAAGCTATTCCTAGCCAACAGTTCACGCTGCAACCATCAGTGCACAGCCACAGCCTGTCTGATTCAGTTAGTGCTTATGAAATGGAGCATCTGCAGAAGCTCCCAGAGAGTATGTAAACATAAGCTCTGCCCTGGGAAATGAGCTGAGGGGTCATTTAGATTTGGGTGGGGGGAAGCACGGAGCGCCGCTCTCGCTCTCTCCGTCACCTGGTAACAGTTCGACACACACGGGAGCTTCCTGGGTAATGCATTCAAAGCACCAGGCTAAACAGCAACACCTGAGCAACCCTCTCCCATCCCTCCCTGTCCTTTCGCTTCCAGTGCATCGGCTCATCCCGCCTCCTGAGATATTAGGTAATCCAAGAGCGGGCGCGGGGTGATAGGGCAGCTGTTTCTTAATGACTTGTCGGCAAAAGAAGCGCCGCAATCACCATGGATATGCCTGACATGTTTGCCAAGAGCTGGGAGCCATCCATTCCATGTGTGCAGCAGCCAATCAGCACGCTATCAGTAAACCTGTGGGAGGTGATAAGGCTTCTATACAGTGAGGGGGATCCCACCAGTCACAACAAAGACGAAGATATTGGGTAAAATATGGAACTCAAGTGGCTTTTCAATCGTATCTGCTCACCACATGGACTTACAAGCTGAAAAGATTGCGACTTTGAGCGATAATTCATTGTTTGCGTAATAGATTATCAGCAGAAGATTTAGTCAGAAACAAAATCACACTGGAGAAAAGTCACAGACAGACAGTCTTGCTTCCTTTTCAAATGGTATTACAGCTCATTTCCGAATCAATAGCTTGCCGCTTTTCTCCCTGCCCGAGATAAACCCATCACAACTGAAGGATGGAGAAGAGTGGAGGGGAAAAAAAAGAAAAAGACAGCAACAGAGCCACAGACTGCCCATTTTATCTGATGGAGCGAGGTGAGCAAACGCAAGGATTAGCTTCCATGGGATGAAGGCAGCTGTTCGTCCTCCGTCTCCATTCCCCTCCCCTCCTTGTCTCTCCATCCGCCCACACATCCACACCGTGGTCTCCCCTCGCAACTAGAGACATGTTCTATATGTTGCTGCCTCGCCGTTGCCAGCTCTGCTCCACCCTGTACCTACGGCAGTGAGCAGGATGAGCCTTTCGGTGCACATGGCGATGAAAGGCGCGGCAACAAATGGGCGCCAAAAAACGGTGCTACGAGAAAGGGTTAGCAGGAGTTGAAGCAAAGTCTACTTCCTCTGTGACACCCAGCCTTCCTGATTATGTCACCCAGACAGAGATACAGCGCACACATCCACATCACACGCAAACACACACTCATATCAACAACCTGTTTCTTTGTAACTTCTGGGGCAGCCTGCATAAGAAATGAGCTCCCTTACCTGGCAACAGCAGCACACCTTCAGCTCCAAATCTGCCTGCACTGATGAGGAGACGCGCTCATCTGGAGTAGGAGTGGGAGTCTTGGAGAGAGTGTGTGTTATGTGTGTGTGTGTGTGTGTGATGCTGGGAGAGAGAGAGAGAGAGAGAGAGAGAGAGAGAGAAAGGGAGGGAAATTGAGAGGTGGAGCCTAGTGGAGAGAGAAAGAGGGCTGGATGATGACTGTCTGTCGCCTATATAGCCAGTCTTGTAGGAGCAGTGTGGATGGCGCTCGATTATCTTCTATTCAAACACTCACTGCTGATGCAAGGCTTGGAGAAAAAAAAAAACCTAGGGGGCACAGAACGGGAAGAGGAAGAGGAAGAGGAAGAGGAGGAGGAGGTGTGGTGAGACAGACAGGAGAGACTCTGGGCTGTTTAAGCCGGCATCGTCACGCGGCAGTTCCTAGGAATCCCTCCAGTAAGAGGGGCACTGCATCACTGAGTCCTTGGCCGTGATTGGCTGGGTAGTGGGGAGACGCCAAGTATGGTGGGCAATGCTGTGTAACCTAAGATGACCCTTTCAACACATATTAGCATGCCCTGTCTTTGTTTCTCACCCTTCTGGGTGCATGTCACCTTCAAGGACATTTAAAAAAAAAATCCTCCCCCAGGATCTTGGTATCCATGGTTGAACGTCTGTGTGCGACTGTGTGTATATATGTGTGTGTTTGTTAGTTCCCAGTAAGTCATGGCCTGTCCTATGAGCAAATAAGAAACGGTAGCACACATGCATGCACACACAACATCCAGCGAGAAGTTGAAGGGAGGCTGATTTCCCCAGAGGAAGGATGAGCCTGTCGCTGGAAAAGCCACGCAAACACCTGCAAGGACCGTCTTTCATTAGAGTGATTGAATACGTTGTCATGCTGACCTCAAAACCAACAGAGAGGTTACACAGTGAGTAGAGATCATTTTAAAGTCACAAGTGACAATACACCAATCAGCCGCAACTTCAAAGCCATTGACAGGTGAAGTGAGCAAAACTCAACATCTTGTTTGCTGGGAAACCTTTGGATCTTGGTATTTATGTAGACACAACTTTAACGTGTACCTCACACCCAGAAACTGTTGCAAAACAAACTCACTTCCACGTGGCGACGGCACTCTCCAGGAACAGCTCGAGGAACACGACCAAGAGCCCAGGGAGCTGAAGTAACCTCCAAACTGCCAAATCCGATCCATTGTGCAGCTCTGGAAGTAAAACAATTCATTACAAAAAGCACAGATTCACCTTAATTATGTTGATTTCTGCCTTTTGTAACAGCTAGTAATGTATAAAGTAGTTCATATTACAGCAGGGAGATATGGCTAAAAAAATGCAATTTCATTCGATATCAATAATTATTGATCATTTTGGATGATTTTAAAACAAATATGTTCAAGAGTCTGCTTAAATATTTACTCTTTAGGGTATGTACCACATTACTGAAGCTCCAAAGTCTGATTCCTAAAATTCTAAATTTGGGTGTTGTGAATGTGCATTGGTGGAACAAAATTAAATCAGTGAAAAGCAGAAAAAGCAGAACAAAAAATAGTTGTTGAAACAGATAATAGTGATGGTAAAAATATACATTTTCACCTCTTTTCACATTTAGTTCAAAAGTAAAAAATAACAGTCTGCCACTGAACAGAACATTTTGTTCATGAGCTAAAATCAATGTCAACATAAAAGGCTTGGTCTTTTGTGCTATGCCATTGTTTTTGATGGTCTACCACAACAAAAACCCAGAAAAGGCAGTATGACTGTTTCCACTGGTGAATCACATATCCCAGCACCCTGTGGTGATCACACTTTACGCAGCACTGAAAGGTCACCCTCCTATCCAGCACAGCAAGGGTTTTTATTTCAGGAATCCAATAATCAATAGATGATTCATAGAAACAAAAATGAAACATTTTCATTCACGAAAATGTGAGCATATTCTGACATCATTTAGTAGATCCTGTAAAAAAAAAATGCAGATCTTTGCTGTTCGCAAGCTCTGATATGTGAGGATTTCATGTTTTCCTTTGGCATACACTGAACAAAACTGAGTATCTTTAGACTCTGGACAATTGGCCAGACAAAATAAGGTATCTGAAGATACCCTTGAGAAATCGTAACATTTTAAAGAAATAAAGAGATACAGTAATCAGTCACTCCGGGAACAATTAACATAAATTCAACCAATCTCATCCATAGGCCACCATCTGAATTTACCTGAAATACAGCAAACAGACGAAAGTTTGAGAGATATGGTGATGGAGGTACATCAACAGATGGATACTTTATTTATCCTGAGGGAAATTCCTTCACCATAGCAGCACCACAACTCAAGACGAAAGACTGATAAAAACCACAATATGCACTGAACAATCGCCTAGGTTAAAGAAGTTTCTGGTAGTTTTCTTACACAACTGGAATTCAGATTAAGTTAATACTGACACAACGCCTTAAAGTTCACTGAGGGAAATGCTAAATTTATTACGTACAAGTCAGTAACAAGTGGACCCACTATATGCCGATGACAATCATATGATAAAAATGCAAGGTTCAGTATCAAATGAATCTTGTTTCTGCTGTTTCTAAATGAATCTGGAACTTCAGCTGACTAATAATGTCTTATAAAGACTTTACAGATTCATATTTTTCGGTGCCAAGCTGTATTTGTGGTCATTTTAGGAGATTTTTAGACACTAAATTCCAACAAATAGCAAGATGTATTGATGTGTTAATAATTTCCTCTTTTCAGGTGGAAAACCTTTGTAAATAGAATTTAAACCATTATCACACATTTCAGATGCTACCAGTCCATTACACAGCCATCGCAGTGCCATATTCCCTAACATATGATCTAGCGGGGTCTTCCAATCCATTCTAGTAGACTCAAGAGGCCATTATCACCCTGTTTAATGACAGTGGAGCTGTGATTTTGCATCTACAAGGGCAAACAAATGTCCAGAGATGGCGGCTGGACAAGATGATTGTGGTGTGATGTTTTACACGAGTTTAAAAAGGAGAGGTTTTTATTTCATTCTTGGGTTTTAATAGGGTTTTACTAGTACGAGAGGTGATTGTTTGACCCTGAATCAAAGTATCCCATTTTGAATTTCAATTTATTGTATCAGGAATCAGCTCAAAAGATATTTATACGCATAATCAGAAAAATGTTGAATGTCAGCTCTGATAATTCTAAATTATTCTAGCTAGATTTTTGGACTTATGTCTTCTTTTTAATTTTGTTTAGTTATTTTTAGGATGCAAGATTATTTTGTTAAGTATAAGGATCAATCTGATTAAATTTGGGTTAAAATATACAACGTAGTAAGCACTGATACAGCGCTTTTCTACCTCAATGGTACTCAAAGTGCTTTACGATGTGCTTCTCTTTCACACACACCGTCACAACTGCCAACCTTGCGATTAGCGGACAACCTGCTCCTCCACCTGAGCCACAGATGCTCTATTTTGTACATTTCCAGGTTGACGACTCCACCTAAGACTTTACAGGCAATTTTCACACAAACACAAGAGGTTGCCTACATTATGGGGGTTAATTATTGTTCATCAATAATCAGAATGGATGACAACGTGCTCTCTGGCCTACTCGAATAAGGGTGCAATTATAGACAATTAAGTATTTTTGGTGATGTAGCCATCAGGTTGCTTGGTTTTAACTGAACTGAAGGGTAAGTCATATTGCACTGAAGGAGAATTTTTACCTAGAGATAGATAGTGAGCCCTTCGGTGAAAACTAACGCCCCTCTTGTCCTTGTGTGTCCCCAGCCAAGGCACGGCCATGAGTTGTGCAGTGATTACTGGCTGTTATAGTGGTTGGTGTTGTTCTGAAAGAGCTCGTTGGTTCTGGAGGGGTTCCACTGGCATACTGACTCTGTCAAACACAGGAACACCAGCTGCATCCTCCCTGGTCCTGTTCAGAAATAGCTTGGCCCCAGTGGTAGCCCTGGCCCCGTCCCAGCCAGCAGCCCCCACTATAGGCGGCAGGCCTGACTCCAACAGTCTGGCTCAAAGTCTTCTCATTGTGGAGGACAGAGGTGTCTGTGAGGCCCGGAAATGATAGGGCAGCAAACGTTAGCGACCCCTTGCCGTACAAGCAGTGTCCTCTGTCACAGAGTCTTTCATCTAATGGACTCAGAGCAAAATCAAAGTGACAATATTAATCATGTGATGTGGAAAATAATTAGAGGCGCAATAAAGGACTGAGTGAGTCCCATCCCCCCCATCTTCCAATATACAGCAGATAGCTGATTGCTGCTTGGCTCAGTGTGTGATGAAAGGGTAGCAGGGTGGGTTTGAACGTGGCCATCAGCAGCTAATTACTTCACAGAAGCCTGATATTTAGCAACCGTTACGGCACAGGTGCATCAATAAAATATAGAGGCTGCCCGTAAAGTCTCTTTACAATTTTAATAATTGATTACAAAGGCAGTTGGTCAGATATCTTAACCACATTTGTTATATTGTAATCAGGGCAATCAATCTCATTTAATACACCTCTCTATGGCACCATTAGTTGCACGATGCACATCAAGACGGTACTCGATTTCTTGTCATGTTCGCGATAGCATAGCCTCATCAGTGGTGGCAATGGCATCAGAAATCTTTTGCTTCAAGCCAGTAGTGTCCCATATCTTTGTGCAATACATAATATCTTTAACATAACCCCAACAGAAAGAAGTCCAAGGGAGTGATATCTAGATACACATTGTGCCTCCACTTGAGGAGCCATTTTTTAGGGTTTCATTTAACGGTACCTCTTTCACCAACAGGATACCTGAAACACACAATTTCAATGTGATTACAAACTTTAATAAACTGATTACAATAAAACTGATTACAATAAAACAAATCTGGTTAAGATATCTTTTCATCTGCCTTTGTAATAAATTCTTAAAATTGTAAAGAGACACCCTGTATGTTGCTACTGTCATTTCCATCACAATATTAGCTCCTTGGAGAAACGATTTTCCATCAAAAAGCTCCATGATGAGCATTTTTCAGTGCCAAAGGTAATAAGTAAAGCACTTAAAAACATCCAGGGATAGCTAATAAAACTAGTTAGTCGAACAAAGCAATCAGACTGCTCTTTTTAAGGCGGCAAAGCAGGAGAACTCCTGTTGTCAGTTTTTCCAAGTCAACGTTATTCCCTCGTTAGAAAATGTGGCGAGGCCATTGATTGTTTTCATGCCCCCGACACAGCCGGTTGATTATGAGAGGCATTCTTCAGAGGCGTTTGTCATCCACACCTGGCCGTGTGGATCAAAACCGCTGCTTTGGTCGAATTGTCTCCCTAGCAGTGTGTGATTCATAGAGGAGACGCATGGTGCCCCAGGAAGCCTGCTGCTTCTCTCTCTTGTTTACAGATCGACAGCATCTCTGGGAGAAGCTGTGCAACGGCCTGTGACAGACTGATGGATGATGTGACACTCATGCACCACTGTGTCATCCTCGCGTCCACCTCCCCCGTTCTCTCCTCACCCACTCGCCGCTTGAGGGGAAGGATGGAGGAGTGCATGTAGATCACGCTTAAAGTTTCACCTTTCTCCCGAGACATGCATGTGTGCGTAGAGAAGAGCCCTGATGGGTGGATGGTGGGCGGCTGTCAGCTCGCCTGATTGTTAACGGCCACATGACAAAACTAGATTCGCCACAGATGACGCTGCTCAGGAGTGGGGAAGAGGAGACGAAAATGGGTGACAAGTGGAGGTGACAGGACACAAGGGCACCAAATGAATCTGCATAGTAATGAGCCAGCTCCCCCAGAAATTACACATCTCAAGATGTCATTTCAAAGAAAAGACGGAGTCACCCATCAGGGCTGGGGAAAACTACCAGTAAATGGACACTGTCTGCCTGATAGAAAGGGAAAATGTCAATTGCTGCTGAATAATAAGCAACATCAACAGCAGGATGACTCACAGGGTAAATGCTCCTTAACCTAAAAAATTTGAATTGGAAAAGTGAGAGCAGGCAAATAAAGAGACCCCAAAAACATCTCTTAGCAATGTTAGTCGATATTTAATTAGAACTTGGCTTCTCCAGTTGAGTGACATGGCTGAAACAGGGCATAATCAGTGTACTTTTTGACAAGGCAGGCCTGCTAAAATTCAAATTAAGAGCTTAACCTCTCTCAAACATGTCTTCCAATTTCCCAGATCTGTAAAGCGGGTAAACAGCTCTAAGTGACGCTTCGTATGCTGTTGGACGGACTAATCTTTTTATGTTGATTTTACCTGCCCCTGTCCTCATTTAACGCCCTCTGATAACACAATAACAGGAAATATGGCAATTAGAGGACCACTCAGCTCACATTCAATACTGAATGACAGGAATGTTTTATGTTTTCAATCACACCTTCTGTGATTCTCAATCATAACAGCAAGCGGGATCAATAGTGTTTCTCCACGACACTCCATTACGTCTAACCTGCCACTCTGAAGTTAATATTATCATTTCAGTTTTGGGTGACGCCAATCTATTTGTTGCATGCTGAAGATTGGCTTCGCAAAGCTGTTATTTGGCGTGATTATTTGAGGCAAACAGAAAATTGACAAACGTGCTCCTGATTGTCTTCCCAACTATTCACATCTTCTCGCGTGAATGATAATTGTCAGAGGTCATCGGCTGTAGTTTTCCCAGTAAATTAGGTTGTGCTTTCAAAGGCAGCCGGATGTTGCTTGGCAGTCACCCCCAGTCGAATTGCTGCTCTTTTCTCTGCCTCCACAGTCAAACAGATATCTGCTATGTTAATAGGTCAATAATGCTTCAAGGCACCGTTGACTTGCTAATCCACCTCCTCACAAGTCTCTCCGATCCTTTTCTCCTCACCTCATCTCCATTTATAATGTATTGTTTGTATCCACACTTAGAAGATACATGATTTTGTCTCCCTTTTCCCAATAATTCATCTAATTATATCACAAACCTCCTACATTTAGGTTAAGATACAAATTTCTGAAGTTATATAATGTTTTGAAACTGACCACGGCAGCATTTTTTTAGAGCTAAACTAATCCAAAAAAACCTGAGGGGAAAATATCCTGTAATATTTTCTCACTGCTGAACCTGCTAATGGTTTCTATTGTTATGGTAAAATTGAGTTCAGGCGATTAGCTTAAAGCCGAGGCATGGTGAGGTAATTCCCCAAATATACTGAGTGCATCGCTGACTAAATGGAAGCAGTGATGATATCTAGTCTGTCACGGAGCAGCAAATGTCCTCACAGGAGACTGTATTCCATCAAGATATTCTCATTTATCTTTTAAAGGTAAATGTACTCAACTGCAACTCATCAAAACCTACAATGTGTTATCAACTAAAAATACACCAACGTGCTTGACGTAAACAGCTATGGAGAAATGTCCTTTACGTCACCCTTCGCTGCAGCAACCCTGATCTTCTCAGGGGTCATCCAAGTAGAAGGTGAACCACTTGCTCTTATCATCGCTTCCAGACCTCCAACCGGCCTCATCATCCAACTTGCCCTGAAGATGTTTGGGTCGGCCATGCACCGATGCCTCCACACCAACACACGATAACACCAGTGATGGCATGATCATACATCGACCGGTCTGTCATGCCCTGTCATTTCCAGGGGCTTGATAAATAGGGCCAACATATCTGCCTTAGAGTACGTAGTCTTCTTGTAGTAGCCAAAAATGGCCGCCTGCTTGCCTTCCAGTGACAGAGCAGCCAATTACTCATAAATGCCTTCAAGGTCACATCTAACCAGCCTTTTGGAAACACTGATATGCAATGTTGCTCAGTCCTGTGCACCATGACTGTTGGTGCAGCCAAGAGGGACAATTCATGTTCATACATGAAATAAATCAATGTACAGCATGTAGATATCATATGAGATCTTTAAGAAGAAAGAAAGGTGGTCATATGTTGAGCAAGGTTTTCTCAAACAGCTACAGGAAATCAGTGCTATCTTCACAACCAGGTCTAGTCCTATATTCCCTCGACATTTTACGCTTCACTTGGTGATGATATTGAATATTTTGATGGAGCCACTACTTAGCTGATCTGCTTTAATGCATGTTGTACATTTAAGATTTATAAAATTAACATTACCTTTTACATTTACAAATATCAAAGGTAGAGATGTACTGTAGTTTTTTTTTGTTTTTAAAAAAGTCCAATCTAATAACGTTCAAAAAAAAGCTCATTTTACAGTCACACATTGGAAAAGAACAAATTACTAAGTTTAAAAGCATCATTGTTTTATGTGGACATTATGTACACTTTTGGCCATTTTTTTTTGTTAATCTGCAATTGGAACACCAGCGTCGCCACCTCGGTTCATCTATTGAGTATTTTTACCAGGGTTGTCAAACATACGGCCCGCAGGCCAAAACTGACCCACCAGATGGTCATTTCGATCCATGGGAAGACTTTACAAAGAGTAAAAACTACAGTTTTTAATTTTTCTTTTTTTTTTCATTTCCAGATAGCTGTGACTAAATGTTTCGTGTCTTTGTAGATCAATTATGACCTGTCAGTTGCAAAGTGCATGTGTACATGATCAACTGAGACATAATATTGTTGAAATTGAACTTATTTTTCTTAAGAAATTTCAGGATGCTGATAATGGTTTGTAAAAAGTGCAGTAAATTAAATATGATCACTTTCAGAATGTACTTTTTTGAACTAAAACAAAGGAAAAACTTGTTATTTATATGTTTTTTATGCTGTCATTTTACTGGTTTGGCCCACTTGAGATCAAATTGGGCAGAACGCGAACCTGACAGAAAAAGTTTGAGAACCCCTGACTTAAAGGACTGTCACAAGAGCAACTTAGCAAGACTACTGACAGGAAAACTAGCTGGTTAACAGCAACTGATATTGCAAAAGAAGTAAACTTTCACGAATAACTTCAGGGCAAAAACAGGATGCAGAGTGAATTGCTTGGTATCCAGGCAACTATATGCACAACTGATCATAGGTGTTCGGCTAAATTTGTAGGGGGATCATTTTTCAGATCAGATCAAGGAGTGACATACGTCACGAAAGATCATCATTTGATAGTTTTGCCAGATCAACCATCACTGGTTACATGATCTAAGCAGCCTAAGGGGAAAAAGAAAATATTCTAGGCCAAGGGGTGGTAGAATAAGTAATCCCATTCAGATGTGACTGTTCTGATGTCGATTTACTCAACCATGAAAAGGCATATTAGACCCTTGTTTCTTCTACCATGGAACATGCAAGTGGCCGATTCTTAACCCTCTTCATTCTTTTAAATCAGTGCCCACCCACACTCCTGTGATGAATCCGAGGCTGCAAAGACACAAACAGGTCTTAAACTCCAAGTTAAAGGTCCAGCTGTTCATATCCAGCAGTTAAACACCTTCTTTTAAAAAGCCAGCCAAGGTTACACCTAGATTCATTTGCCATCAGACCTCTAATATCAATTAGCAGAGAAGGTAGTGAACACAGCACCGTGCATAGCTGACAGGCACCAAGCAGTGGCTATACCGAGCAAATTACTCTGTCACAAGCTTCACTGATATTATATTGTTTCAAGGCCAAATTATTAAATCCTCCTCTGTTGGTCTGCAGCCGTTGCTTCACTGATGATTTACTATCACGTCTCTTCTCTCCAGTGGGCCTATTCTTAGTCCGGGTATCATCCTTGTCGTGTGGTGGAGAGAGAGAGTTATTTTTAGTCGGGCAGTCACGTGATGTCAGTGCAAGTGGAGTCTCGCAGCTGTAGGATGCTGGTACAACATGCTACAGATCCACAGCTCCCAGACTGGAAGAAAATGCCGAGCAGCCTGTGGACCTCAGGACGTCTAGAGCAACGTCACCTCAAAGATGTTCTGAAGAAGAAAATATAAAGACGGCACCCGAGGTTTTCAGTTGCACAAATAGTCATGGCATACCTCTACAGCTTTTAGAGGAAAATTTCTATTTTCTAGATTTTCTAGTTACATTATTATCCCAGTCTTGAACCACTACAGTGAACAGATTTTAATCTCTACTGTAATTTTAATGTGGGAACAACCGACAAGCTTGATTGAGAGTCAACGATTAAGACACAATGACAGAGAAAGAAAGGCTCAAGTAATTACTGATTCCCTAAGGATAAATTCCATTATGAGGATAAGATCTATTACTATAACTTGAAGATGTTTGAATTAACATTAATTTATGCTGCCATGTAAATACCAAATGTCAGCAAAAAACATAGGGAAGCATGTGAAGGGGTGTACTGAAGCAGAATACTTCATTTTTTTTATTCGCACTAGGACTGCTGAATTGTAATTTTTTACTTTGAGAAAGTTAAGGATCAACTGGCATCAAAAAATGCCATTTGCTACACAGTACATCCAAAGGAGGCGGTATAATTATAAAGTATCAAACTACAATTCATGTTTTAATTAGCGGCTGCTTTCAAAAAAAAAATTGGAACAGAAAATGAATTCTCGTCAAGATTAAAGAGCTCTGTTGCAGCGCAGATCCATCCACACCTGTAGGGGTCAGAGCTGATCTCAGGGCCAGAACAATTAATCACAGGATGGTTAAGTAGAGATGACAGGAGCGACTGACACCCTGTAATTTTCCAGCATAGCATTATCTATAATTTATCTCATTACATAACACAAAGAGACTTCTGTCATCACTGAAATGTATTCATTTAGCTACTTTTTTTGTCACTTTCTGGAGAAGGAATGGTTTTGTCGTGCCATCGCACCTGATCCAGTCGGTGGTTCTGCACTGTAATTTTCATCTCCGATCGTCCACGTTTATCAGTCATGGTCAACAGGTTCGCTCATCCCAACTCCCACGTCTCTGGTTCAATGGTTTCAGGCAGCGCAGGAGAATCAAAGGAGGTGGACCTGCTGACACGAGTTAGACTTATCTAAAGAGCCATTACTCTGCTGAAAGGCTGTAATCAAAAACTTTCTTTTCAAAAAGTTGTGTCAGGGTTTTCGAGCAACAGAATATGCCTCAAAAGTGTCCATGAGGAGCCAGAGAGTCTGACAGCAGATATATCTAAAGTTCAAATGTACAGTTTGCTTTTCCTCACTAACTCACAGCAGAATCCATACACAACCTACAAAAAGCTATTTAACATCAACTAACTTGGCACACAGCTGTTAGTAGCAAATACAGGGGGTCCTGGACTTATGTCGGAGTTCTGTTCCTACGGTGTGACGTTTTCGCCCTAAGTCGGAACACTGATGAAAATGTAAACAAAGCCGTTTCGTGCATCACGATATCGATCAGTTTTTATATTTGTATAACTACAGTAATGAAAAGAGTCCTTAGCTCACACTGAGACCCAACTCGGTAAAAAAAAGACCGGCGATAATGTAAACTGTAAGTCTGACTTGCGCTTTGGAGCCGCAATGAAGTAAGTGACCATAGCATAATCCAATGTGGTGGCAAATGTAAACAAAGCTGTCTTATAGCGCCGCGTGACTACTGTACATACAGTATTCATCCGCTCCACTGGCCAACTAGCTCCACTGAACCAGTTCCAACGTAACAACGAAATGCCGCACATTAAACCAAGGACCGGCCTCTATCGGTTTTGACATAAAGGCCAAACGTAAGTTGAGGATGTTGTAAAGCCAAGGCAAGTTTGTTTATATAGCACGCTTCATGTCTAAGTCAATTCAAAGTGCTTTACATAAAACAATAAGAGCATTACAATAAGGTGCAGATAAAACATTAAAAAATACATAAGACATTGCAAGAATCATCATAAAATCATGTACAGTAACTAAACTGAATGGTTGATGCTAGAGGTACGGACCCGTACCCGTAGCATCTGTACTAGAGATACGGACGTGTTAAGCTCACTGAAGAGCTGGCGCCGGTTAACTACTATTTGCTGCACATTACAGGCAGTTTATATGAATGACTTTGACGGCGAACATTGTATAATTTAACTAAAAATACACCGTCTCCTCTCACACTTTACGTAGACAAAGTAGTTTTTACGCTTTTAGACGCCGTGTATAAATTGTTTGAAGTCCAGTTCCTATTAATTAGTTTACCGCGTTCAGTGGTGGAAGCGGCTGACGAACTCCATTGCAAATGTTCCCATTTAATTTCGGACGCTAATTTACAAGATAAAATTAAGGATGTCGAATATGAAACAAACATTCGTGAATGGTGAGGAGCAGCTCTTTAATTCGGCATGAATTAAAAAAAACCACAAACTCGATTTACTGTGATATTGTGAGATTTGTTTGTGGTGATGTAACTTAGCCATTCAACAGAGTCCGCTAACATTAAAGTGACTGACGTGCAGTGTCTGTGTTGACAGACGTAGAAAATACGTCAGGGTTTTGTTTAGGTTGTTAATATGTAATAGTCTGTCGCTACTTTTGAAGGTAAAAAAAATACTTGTAGTTTGCTGGCTGTTAGTTCTGCCATTCATTCCGCAGATTCACCTCGAATCACGGAAGCGCCTTCATCAGCGTCGCCGGCTCATTAATATTTATGTCCGTCGGATTACCAGCCAATCACGAAGCGCGTTCATCAGCCGGCTCATTAATATTTATGTATGGTTCATTAATATTTATGTTAAGGGAAAGTGCCGTATCCGTAGGCCACAGGCTACGGGTACGGGTCCGTATCTGTAGACACTACCAAACGGAATAAAGATGATTAAAAGCAAGCAACAGTTTAGATAACTTAAAAGATACGGTGCAGATTTCATGCATTAAACCGACAACCTCTTGTAGAGTTGAATTTCACTTATATAGCATAGCAATGCAACCATGAAGCAATTAGTTGTCAACTATTTATGATGTTTGTGACATGTTTTATGGCTTGTTTTATGATGTTCCTCTATTTTAGCGTTTGCTGATTTTACATGTATAATCAGTGTCTTTGAGTGTTTTGAAAAGCATTATATACATAAAATGTGTTATTTAACTATTAGCATCATGGTCAGCTGTTTCAATACTCAGTTTGAGTAATTCAGAGAAAAAACATCCTAATTTTCTGATTTCAGCTGCTTAAATGTTAATGTTTTCTGGTTTCTGTTATGACAGTAAGCTCAAGACCTTTAATCAACATAATAACAAATGCTAAAAATAATCATTACTTGCAGCCCTACTGTAATATGATAACAAACCCACAATGTGCTAGCAAAGCCCTGTCACACTTTAAATAGATGGAAAATTTAATTTTCGTACTAACTGGCTACTACATATATTAGACAATGAAAGAAATGGGGAGTCATTATTCTTTCCACGGTGTGACCAAAATTATCAATAAGATGTTCAGCAAGAGATGTGTTTTGCCTGAGATAAGGTGGGAGATGCAACCAAATGAGAACGTTGGTCACACTGATGGTACCAGTGAAAAGTTAGTGTGGAGTCTAATGCTATTAAACATTGGCGAAAATTAAACAATATAAAGACATTTCAAGCTTTGCAAGAGCATTGTTGTTCCTATACATATCCTGAATGCCACATGAACTGTCAAGAGGTGCCTGATGATTACATTAGAACCAAGCGTTTCTTTCGATTAATTAGCAATATTCTATAAGCAAATTATACTATGAATAAAGCTCTCAGAGGCACATTGCACAACTATTATTCCAGAAATTTACCAGTATTTTCTTAAATATCTGTTGCTGATATCACTGAAAACAGGTGGTGCAACAATAACCAAAAGGTAGTGGAGGTGGACGAGCATGCTTGTTTATGTGGATTGAGGCACATCTATGCTTTCCTAAATCTGTTTTTAAATAATAACATATAGTAGGAGCGCCACTGGAGAGGTTTTAAATGCCAAGCACTTTGTGACAAAGAAATACGTAATAATCGAGTAGGTGGCCTTGTGGATGTTCTGAGTACGGCGTAGGTTCAGTGTGCTCTTGTTGTAGGAAGGAAGCGACTGTCTGATGCTTGTGCCTGAACAGTAATGTTACCATAGCTGCAGCCACAGAGACGTCCACGCCGACAGATTTGATCAAGTTACCGTAATCAAACATAAAATGTCTAGATGGCCTCTCTTCATCACTCATGGTCTGGACAGGAAAGGCTGGTCAACAGCTAGAGGAAAAACACTGAACAAAACCAGACATCTTCCTGCCACGGTTAGGAGATGACACTAGACTCCTTACGAGCACGCTAGAAACTCAACTTTAGAGTCTCTCACATTGACAGCATCACGTATACAACATAGAGTCAATTACCAGAGCTCAGATGATTCTATGAGTTTTGGGCAAATATGTGCAAAGCTCTTCATGATACTAACCATTTGTGAACTGTGGAATGATCATATTCCGAGACTTCAGCCAGCTGTCGTCTCTGGAGGATAAAACCAACAAAAATCCCTTCTGAATCTGACTACAGGTAGAAAAGAGCTGTGATTCTTTATCTCTGTCCCCTGAGGTTTTACTGAATCAGCGACATTATTTCAGCCCTGAAAGCCTGATTGCCTCTGATATTTCAGCAGAAATTAAGGGCTTGATGACAGGAGACGGTAATGCAACTTTTGACTGGTCGGTTCAGCCACAGGTTTGGAGTCTTAGAAGTTAGCCTGAGACAAGTTGGTCTGGTATTTTTATTCTAATAGTCTAGTGTTCACTCTCCTCAGGAAAACATCCTCAATATGTATTCATCAACTTTGGCTGCACACTCCTGCAGATTTGTATCGGACAGGTCAACAGGCAAATGAGAGAATGTCAGTAGACATTATCCATGAATCTCTGTGCTGCATACGGTATCATTTAACTAACCAAATATTGGAGTCCATATATAATTGAGGGACTTTTGAAGTCTATGGGATATATCTTGTAGACATTTTTATAAATAGTAAACAAAAACTGTTTTTATGTTCATTATGATGTCTTTACTAATTCCATAGTTATTTATTATGGAATCAATCACTTATTCATAAACAATGACTCGTTATCACTAAAAAGTCAGCTAAACAACATCCAAATTTAATAATAACCACCTTCTAATAAGCTAAACAATAATAAAAATGAGCTGTTTTGATTGTGTTCTGTCAAATTAGTTGTTAGCTACAGCCTTAATATATTGGTTATTTTGTCTCCTGTCTACATGTAGACTATCATTAAGTGTAATGTGTTCCAATCAGAAATCCATTTAGAAATCTCATGACACACAAACACACACTCCCTATAAAGAGCATTAAACTACATTTTCTGTGAGCTATAAAAAAACTGTACTTATGTTTTGGATTAGATGGGACATTACCAGAGCATTTTTGTTGAGAGCACAGCCTCTTTGCTGGTCATTTACTACTGAAATAAACCCCGTGTTTCATTTTGGCCCATTTTCAATTGATAGGCCTCTCAACTATTATTTTAAAAAATTACAGTGACACAAAAAGGAAATGAGATTGTAGTAAAGCCACAAAGTGAACAGAAATGTGCCATGAAATGAACTCTGCAGCTCCGAGGTTATGAAAGCTCTGTGCCCATGGAAGCAGGAGTGTGTTATTTAGACAACTATTTATTTTAGTGGAAAATGCTGCCACGTGAACATGCTTAGATGCATATTGTGGGCATCAAAAAATATTGTTTCCTTGTCCGAAAAAAATCCAGCAAAAAAAAATCCCCAAATTTCTGAAAATTTGCAAAACCTTCAGGAAGAAAATTCCAATAATTCCTTAAGAGTTTCCCTGAAATTTTTATTTTTAAAAAATCCCCCAAATTTGGCAAGTAAATTCTTGAAACTATTTTAAAAAAAATTAGTAAAAATCTTCTAAAAAAAAAAAAAGGCATAAAAATATCTAAAGTGATGACACATATATCAGTAAAACTGAACCGATTTTATTATGCAGTGTTTTAATAAAGAAATAGAAAACTCCAGCCAGGTCAAAGTACTCTACTCACAATCAACTTTTATTTCCTGTCTTTCAAATATTTAATGTGGCCACCACCTGTAGCACGGGCAACATCAACGCCATAAGAGAATTCCTCCCAGATACCAGCATATCACCATCCACCGAGTTGATCGCTGTTGTTATTCCAGGTCATTCGATGACCTTAAACATCAAATAGAAGTTGACTGTGAATAGAATACTTGTGACTTCGCTGGAGTTTTCTATGGCTTTTCCTTATTAAAATATTGTGTAATTAAATCAGTCCATTTTTTTAATAACCCTGTATATTACTGAGCTGCTAAACCTTCAACCCTTTAAAGGGCACTCTTTAAAATTCAAAATTTTAGCCCTAGAGTGTTATTGGAGGACATCGGACTTTTTTTTACTTTTGTGACATTTTTCCAAATTTTTAATTTACATGTTGAAATTCAGCACCAACAAAGTTACCATATATGGTTCCATGCTAGTTAGTGGCGTAAAAAAGATTTCAACAAATGCATACATCATCACTTAGCACAACTACTCAACTGTTAAGAGCAACTGTCCAATAAACTGTTCACTTTTAATCTTCTAAACACATTAGCATGCACAGTTTTTAACACAATCCAGCGTTTCAAACTAACATGAAAACCTACAGTCTCATATTTAGTGCCGAGCAGCTCGGTCTGACTTATTCCTCCAAGATAAGTCACCAATCACTGCCACAGCATGGGCCAGTCAGAGCAGGAAGGCTGATTGCGGCTCATCAGCCTGTCAGCTGGAAGTGCATACTGAATGGAGTCCACGGTCGAGTGGCTTTCCCTGCTGCCACATTTTCCTCACTTGACTGCAAATCAAACGGCTGTTGTTTTAGCCCTAAGATCAGTTAAGTTGTGGAAAAGATGAGAGGACGCGGATTATTCGACACGACTCGGCCTGTTTATATCCTTCACTCAGATGTAGGGAGAGCGTCTGAGAGAGGCTTATCATTTAAAAAGCAGATGAGGACCCGCTGAGGCGAACGCGATCCGTGTGGACCCACTGTGGCGCGTCACATGATGCTCACATGGCGCTCTCTCTATCCTGAGCCTGCAGCTAGGTGTTAATGTACAAAGCCATCATACCTGTGTCCCCATTCATTCCACGCTGAGCTTATCCTACAGATTTCACTCCTCTACAGCCTTTGAGCTCCTATAGATGCATTTGTCAATGTGTGCCGCAATCTCGAGGCTGCTTAACACCACAAAAAGTCATGGAGGTTCTCAAGCGAATCAGCACAGAGAAGCACTCCATCTCTTTGTCCAGCCCAGTGTTTTAGCTGTGAGTTAAATGAACTTCCTGCTGGTGACTGATGCAGGCTATACCAGCTGGAAAAGATGGAGCACATTCAGTAAACTGCCAAACATCCATTAGTGACACGAAACAGCTCAGGAAGAAGAAAATAAAACGCTTTTTGAGCACAAAGCATATTTTAAAGGTGGTAAGAGCAGCTGCGTCTATAGGTCAGGGGTGGTTTTCTAATTTCACTAATATTCCTTTTAGTATTAGCTGTTCTACATTCAACTGGCAAACATGTGCTTTTTTATTTTTGGAGCTCCCAAGGCAGTTCACTCAGGGCGAGAATATCATTTTCACACATCAATTACTCCAGTTGCAAATAAAGCAGCGTATTAGCAGCAAATATCACATTATGCCACTCAATTACAGACGTTTTAATTAAGGGACAGTAAATGTGTTTTGAGATGGCACAGATGCGCATCAATTCCAATTTTTTTTCATACTTTCATCTGCCTGTCTTATTGGTTACAGAAATAGCAGCTCAAGCAGACATCCTACCACACAAGTCTGTGTCATTTTAAATGCACTTTTGAAGCAGTGATTTTGAAAATGACAATGTGGTGAGAAGCAGTTTCGGTGAGATGTACTTTAAGGGAGAATAATACTGATATCTGCACTGAGAAAGAAAACTGAAGAAAAGAAAGTTGAAATATGCAGAGGAGATAAGGTCATCTCTGCTTGTGCACATTATTTGAAAAAAGCATTTGTGCCGCAAGAAAGAAAGAAAACCAGCGTGTCAAATCAACAGATTGCTGTCGCTTGTCTCGCTTATCTAACCGCGGCACGTAATCAGCGCAGAAGGTTTTAGATTAGCAAACTTACTGCTCAGTCGGCCGACTCACGAGAAGCAGATTATTTTAAGCAAATGTAAAATATGTAGAGTTGATTTATGGCGTCAAGCTCTGATTTCATCACTCCCAAGAAGCAAACACCAAGCATGTATGAGTGTGACTACAGACATCAGATTCAGACATTTAACACATTATCTGACAAAAATCTGAAAATAAGAAGTGTGAACTCTGTAGTGTTGAACTGTGGGGTCAGATGCTGGTCGATGTCACACTACAGCTGTACGCCCCCAGTTCCATAATAGGGATGTTAATGACTAATTGTTGATTGAATAGCTGTCATTGTACACAAGTTAATAAATTAAAAATACACTCTGGAACCGTAAGGATTGCATAAAAAGGTCAATTAACTCTGCAGCATAAAGTCGTGAAATATGTGTCTTTTGTCTATCTGAAGCTGATGCTAACGCTAAACCAAGATTTTCAAATGCTAACACGAGCTGGAAGCTGAGTGACTGACAGCAGAGGCACTGATCACCTTCATTAGCAGCTGATTTTAACAACATTCACTCTAAAGCAATGAAATGTATCCGCAGTGCTCTGCTCTGAGTGTAAACACATTAAAGCGGTGGTGGCAAATACTGACAGATTTTACTGGACTGATAAAGCTGTTGCACATTTGGACATGTGCTCCAGATGAGCAGCTGTTTCCAGCAGCTGGACTAACATCAACTACAGTGAAGTAGTTACTCCAGCATGCACACCAGGATTATTATTCCACCAAGGAACACGTCAGAGTTATGAGACGATTGGAGTACATTTGTGTGTGTCTGTTAGCAGCATTACTCAAAAACGTAATAAAAGATTTGGATTAAATTTTCGGCGAAGGTCAGAAATGACACAAGGATCGAGTGATTAGATTTCGGCAGTGATGCGGCCTACAGTCTGAATCCATGGATCTGTTAAAGATTTTGCGAGATAGCAGCACAGCATCACTGTAACTATGACAACAAGTGAGCACTACATCAGCTGCCTGCTGACGATCACATGACTACAATCCTACTACAAAATCGACCGCTGTGGACTTATCGGGACTTATCCATCGGAAATGATACAAAGAACAACTGATTAAATTGTGGGAGCGTTTCTGAGTCCCATTAATTCCGGCTGCCCGCTTTCTGAGTTATTTAATATAAAGTAGTGAGTCAGGTGTGGATTTATGGCATGTCAACAGGTTTACCACAGTATCTTTATAAATACCTTTCAATTTCACTCAATTGTACGCATAATATTTAGAAGAATGGTTCTGCAAAAATGTCATGTGGTTGGTTAAAGGCGGCCATGTTGATTTTAGGCCTGAAACCAGTAAAAATGTCAACTATGGAACAAAAAGTCTTGCAATTATATATTAACCCTCCAAATAAACAACTGATTTTGTGGGAAACATTAAGTGTAAGATTCCACAGTTATTCAATATTCAGTTAGGGAAACTGTTTCAGATCTGCATCCCAAGAACATAATATTAAAAAAAGACAAACACCTATGCTTTAGAGGGGCTAAAGCTTAACTATAACGCCTACTGCAGCCTTTTAAAAGCAATTTTTCTCTGCATGTCAGCGTTTTCCAGCCAGCTCAACATTCTTATTTAAATTTCCTAAGATGAGATGAAGAATAGGTGGACTGGTTGATGGAGAGCTGAGCATCAGCAGCACCAGCTTCTACAGTGACCATTTTATACCAGCTAGTTTAACGACATTTATCATAATCCTGTTACTGCTGCATGAAGCTATTTCCTTCCTTAGCGTTGATCCTCCCCTCATTTTGTTGTAGTAGGTAATGGGTAGAATTCAAATTTAACCAGTTTAGTTGAGTCGCTATGAGCTCAGTTCACTTTCTGCATTTCAGAGCAAATAATACTGCATATTTTTAAATAATTTTGCTCAGGTTTTAATCACAGAATTCAGCTTTGTGTTTAATTACCAATTTCCTGAGGTGTGACAAACTCACGACTTTTTTTTTCAGCTTTACACCGACTTTAGGCAAATGCAGAACGTGTAGATTTGATATTTAGCGTCAGGCTGGGATTTTATCACTTCAAACGAGCAAACACCGAGCTCGGCACAGCACTGATGTGGGAGTGTGATAATACACGTCAACCCAGGAGAGTTCAGAGCCCACGTGTGGAGACAGGTGGGGTAGAGATGGGACTATATGAACAGCAAAAATCTGTGAGACATGGTGAGTGTTTTATAGCAGGGTCACGAGGACAAAGCTGCAAATGAGAAGCACAGCAGGAGGAAGAGTGAACAACACCGGCTTTAACGTCGGTGATGTGGCAGGTAAATATCTGGCACCCGAAATGTGCAGCAGTTCTCAGGAAGTGTTATATGGATTAAAGAGGAGGTCTGTAAATGCACACGAGTGACGTTTGCAATCAGTGCAGCAGCAGAATCAAGAGTACTACAGGACAAAAGCTCAGGTAACATTTTCAGGAAGTCCACTACTTCAAACTACACACGGTGTGAGGATTATAGTAATCATGCAAATGTAAAAACATACTATAGACGTTCCACTAGATATCTGGAAACAGTAAGCCAAGAGAAAACCCATAAAATAAAAAAAGGGACAATAGACGCAATGTTCAACTATGAAAATAACCATCAGTTGTTACAAATGTATCCAATTTAAATATGAACATAAGTATTCTAAAGTATTACAAGTTTTCTACATATGTGGTTATCATGTAACTGCAGACATGTAAAAATCACAGTTTGTGTAATTATAATTATTTTCATGCATTCTAAGATAAAAAAAAATCTGTAAAATAAAAAGAAAAATCCTGTAAATTACACAGTTTGAAATGTTATTCCTCTGACAGGCTGTTGTTTTTCAGTTCTCGGATGAAAGCCTTAATTAAGCTTTTGTTAAATCTGCTTCTATAATTGGATATTCAGTCAATTTCAATGAGTCTCAAACTCAAAAAAGTTTTCCACTATGTACAATGCATAGAGGCAAATTTATGGAGTAGTGACAGTGTCAAATTACAAAAAATAAATCTGTAAAAGAATAGGCAAATGAAAGTGAAAATACAAAGATGAATGAATAAAATAAACATATCTCCATATATGTTGCTATATAAGAAATATTAATTAAAAAAAATGGATCCATGAAAAAAGGCCAATAAAATTTAAAATATAAAGACAAATAAATATTTTTTTAAAAAAAATAAGAAATGTGCTCATGAATAAAAAATAAATAAATAATTTGGCAATATCAATGAAAAAAATGAATCCATAAAAAGAAAGGCTATAATGAAGAAATATAAAGACAAATAAATGAAATAATAAAAAAATAAAAGGACACTTGCTTATCGATAAAATTTTAAAAGATAATAATGTGGCAATATGAAACAATATCAATCAAAAAATGAATCCATAAAAGGAAAGGCTAATAAAAGTAGAAATATAACAACAAATACAAAAAATATTTTTCTTATAAAATAATTAGAAATATGCTTATAAATAAAAATGTAAAAATAATGTGGCAATACAAAACAATGTTAATCAAAAAATAATTCAAAAATGAAAAGGCTAATAAAAGCAGTAATATAAAGACAAATATATAAAATAGTCAAAAAATAACAAGAAGAAACGCGCCTTTATTAAGCAAAATTAATTTAACATTGTGATGAGTAAATTGCCATTGCTTTTAAGATGCACTTTATAAAGCAATGGCAATTTACTCATCACAATGTTACATTATTTCTTTTTAGATCTATTTATAGGCACATTTCTTGTTTTTTATATATTATTTTATTGGTTTTGTCTTTATACTATTTGTACTTTTATTAGCCTTTCTTCATACAGCAACAATCTTTTTATGTATTCGTCTTTATACTTCCACTTTTATTTGCTTATTCTTTTACAGATTTATTTTTGTAATGTGGCACTCTCACTACTCCATACAATCAGCATGAGCACAAAGACATGAGCGGGTAAATTACAGGCTCATGTCTTTGTGTGGTAATAGTATATATTACCGCTGTTAATATATAATATTACCGGCGGTAATATTATATACAATACAAATATACCTGAGGAATTTCAATATTCAGGTCAATACCCCACAATATTATATATTTTACAACGTTTGTCAGTAAATTGACACATACAATGAAGCAAATGAACATGAACAAACCACAAGAAAGTACTTCGCAGTAATAATTCATCATGTTTAGATTGATAGTAGCTGCTTGTGGAGCACAGCAGAGATGAGAAACAACACAGCCTTAAGCTAAATAGCCTCACAGTATGCTAATAAAAACCAAGCCTGCTATGGCACACTCTTATTATCTTTCTCTATGCAGGGTGACAGGGTTAAAGGGAGCAGCAAATTCTTACCTCGGTGGTGTGAAGCAGTTGGCAGCTCCATAAATCCTTCAGGGAAGAAAAGCTCCGAAACAACTTAGCAAACAAATAGCTAACCAGCTAGCGTGTTAGCTAATTAGCAGGTGCGGCTGACTAGCGTAGCGGTGGCGCTAATTAGCAATTGTGGCTAACTGGTATAGCATTAGAGCTAGCCATTAGCAGCAGAAACAGCACGATTACTTTTAGCAGAGTGACATTTAGAAAGCAAATTTGCTTGTTGCTCACAGTATATTCTGTGAGCAACAACTCTATGCAAAGTGCTTCTTTTGTAATTAACAGGAAACTGTCCAGAAATATGGGGAAGCTATCAGCCGCAGGTGTTAGAGATTAGTAATTAGTCATTTATGTACATCTACAGCTGCTTTTATAAGGCTCAAAACATAAAGACAAAATCTGTTTTGGCACGACCCTGTTATTTTACTAGCTCTGCATCCTATAATACCCCCAACCCAGTTCTTTTTACAAGTTAAATTAGCTTTAAAGGACCAATTGAACTCATATGAAAAGTTACTGCAGCTCCAACTTTATAAAGAAAATCTTATTGCAGGGTTGCCAGCTCTCACGCTTTGGCCGTGAGACACACGCAACTCAGTCCCTTCACATGCTCCCCCCAAACATCACACGGGCAAAAAATAAATAAACAAAAAAGTTCCACTTTGCTGTTATGGGGATATGTAGCCTTTGGGGAAGTCCAGTTCACCTTTGTACTCCAGAGAACGCCAGGTTTGTGAAAATCCGGTCCGCATTGTCTGTCCTACTCGCTTCCCATTCATTCTGCAGTTGTCAGGCTGGCTGTCTCTGGATTTGAAGAAGCTTTGAAGACGTTTCCTGATGCCGGAGAAGACGAGCAGCTTTGTACCTTTGCGGTAAGAAAACTGTGGCCGTTTCTCAGTACGTAACTGTCCATACCTGGTTCTCGCATACTCATGTAACGTCATCATTGAGACTGCACCAGATCAGACTAGTGTGCATAGATATGAATCAGTAAATAGATATCTATGGCTGCAGCTGGCAGTGAACAGAAGGTTTTTTTTATTAGAGGAAGTCAGACACAGTCACATAGAGAAACATTGGAGCTACATCTCTGTGTCTTGTCAAAGATTTATTTTAAAAGCTACATGTGTGACGGTAATCATCCATGCCAGAGCAGACCTCATTAGCACTTCCGCTAGGTTGGCTAACACTTCCGTTCACTCCATGGACGATGGGCTTGACAACTTCTTTTGGATCCTTGTGGAGAGTTTAGTCTTAGACTTTGTAAAGCTGTTGAGTTTTTAGAGTCACATGGATTGTTTTGACATTTAATAGAGAGTTTAGTGTCTGATTGTAATTCTGTTCAGTGAATGGATAATTTAAGTTATGAAGATATGTTTTGTTTTTGCTTCAGCACTTTTTAGTTTGTATTGTTTAGTTGCTGATGTGGTCAACTTGAAGCTGTTGAGTGCATTAAAATCCTCCAAGACAAATGTTACAAAGTGGTTGCTGGAGTTATTTCAATTATGCATATATTAATGGAAAATACTGAAATGTGTTGTGCTCATCCAGCCACAGAACTTTCATCGATATTTTACAAGAAGAACCATTTTCAATACTGCCTGCCCTTGCTCTGTTTTTTTTTCAGATTTTTTTAAGCTCAATGTTTTGTTTTTTTAAATTATCCCTTCATGTTATCTCTATAATAAGACTTTAACAGACAAAATGCTCTTAAATTACACCAGAATGCAGGAAATAGCATCAATAATTTTCTAAATATTCTGAGGGAGGGCCCCCCCCAAATCTCACTCTAAGGTCTGGTCACAAGTTGGCAGCCCTGTTATTGTCATATAATTTTAATCATATGAGTAATATTGCAAAGGCTGTAACTCACAGGATCATTGCAAAAGAGATTTTTAAAATAGAATTGATCAATTAATCATATTAATTAGGGATGTTAAGACATGCCAAACTTATAGAAAAAGGACATTTCAGGCCTATTTATGCCACAAACTACCAACATTCATGGAAAACAGTAAAGTTTCACAAGGGTTCACCTTTGTTGTCACTGTAGACATATTGTGCGTATTGTGACTATCTGATCGATATAAAAACAGCTGTAGATGTATATAAACTGGACAATATACATACATGAAAAGCAGGTAATTTTTGGCAAATGATGGCTGATTATTACAACAGGGGCCAGTGTGCATTAACAAGTGTTACCAGACTGAGCTAAGCTGCTTTTTATTTTAATGGGCAGGCAGAATGTGTTTGGGATGCTTGATCTTATCGTTTCCACACAGAAAATGGGCTCATATTCTCCACATGGTTATATTCCAGCAGCTGTGCGCCAAAAACACACCGGAAAATAATCATCTCATGAAAACACAGCACTGCAAGTAGTTAAAACACATTTCTGTGTCTTAATGTGAGAGCATGTGTATCTTTTATTGTTTTATTTTTGGATCTTAATGTTCAGCCCGATCTCACGAGGATTCGTGAAACTGTCACGTAAGTTTTAGTTTCGGTTTCGTGCGCACCAACACGATTTCGTCATGTTTTTCGTGCCGCTCACCACGAAATGCGCACCAATGTATTTTAAACGGCGGACTTTTCGTGCCACTCAGAACGTATTTCAAAAGAATGTGTATATTATATTTTTAATGTAAAACCGTGGCGAATCCAACGCTATATTTTGCATGACATCGTTCCTAAACATAACCCTAACCATAACCATAACCTAACCATAAGCCGGTGGTACACTTACCAATTTGCATAGGAATTTCAAGAATGTCCGGCGGCCGGCGGCCGCAAACGCGATCACACAAGCAGTATACGCCGATGGACAGCTTAGATCGTCATGAATCCGCCGGTATAAACCACTTTCAGATGCGATTACCACAGCGAAAAACATTTCGTGGTGAGCGGCACGAAAAACATGACGAAATCGTGTTGGTGCGCACGAAACCGAAACTAAAACTTACGTGACAGTTTCACGAATCCCCGTGAGACCGGGTTGTAATGTTTAAAGGAGGGTATTGTCATGTGTAAAAAAAAAAAAAGCTAAATCTGAGAATGTATTTTAAGTCTTTTTATGTCAACTTTTAAAAGATTTTTGCATGTTTTTTTATTAAAATATGTATCCTTTTTTAAAAAAAATAATTACAATATTATGTTATATTTCTTTAAAAATATGAGGGTGAAATGTGTAAAGTAAAAAGGAAAAATTCTGTAAAATTACAGTTTTTTACAGTGTGACTCAGGCTATTCTTGCTGACTGAATTCGCATTTACCTTTATTCCAGGTAGGATGAAACCTTGTTCATTTGTAGCTCCATCATGAAAGCCTTGTTAAGTCTGCTGTTTCAGTTCAAGGTTTTTGAAATTTCATGTCATTTAAGAGCTGGCCGTGAAGATTGGCTGATGAAATAAAAGATCAGAAACACAGAACTCACTGGATGTAGGTTTTATTTGAACTCTGGGGTGGACACTTAACGCTTCACTTTCTGCATTCTAGTCAATTTTCATGCATCAATTTGTGACTTTCAGCATCAGTTTTAGTGGAAATGTCTTTATTGATGTGAGAAAAACATGAACATTCTGTCTTTTTTTTTCCAACATTTATTCTCCTGTACATTAACTTTTCTCATTTAATATTGTACCGGATCACAAGTCACAAAATTACAAAAACGAGACACAAAATGACAAAACTGAGGCATAAAATGACAAAAACGAAACGTATGGAAGATACATCCCATGTCTCTCATTATATAATCACCCACACATTGTTGCATGTATGAGTAAACGTTTTAGTGTTTTGTCAAAAGATGCATTAGTTGCATCCCCTCTTATAATCTACGCCCGCGTAAAACTCACACTCAGAGCCATTTTATGATGATTGGGTGTGTTTGATAGCCTCGCTGCGCTAGACAACCCACGGCAACGAATTTAATTCTCTGCCAGGGTGGGTCTAGTTACCCTCCATAAGGCTCGAGGCTGAATTCTCCTAAAACTGGCCGGACCAATCACCATGAAGTGTAGAGTCAGAAGGCGGGCGTAACGAAGTGACGACAGAGGCGCGACGATTCTGACAGAAACAACCGGCGCACAATAAACAGTTATCTTTCGACTCGGCTTTGGCCACAGCCCTTAAAGATTTGAAGCTAAAATTCAACTTGAAAGATAAACAAAGGACGGCACTTAAGTGTTTCATTGAGAAGAAAGACGTATTTGGACTTATGCCGACGGGATATGGCAAATCCTTAATATACCAGTTGGCTCCGCGGCGCTGGTTGGGAAGCTAATGGGACTTAGCCACAATCCGCCGGTGCTCTCGGAACTACGTCAGCCTATTCGTTGCGTTGATTGGTTGTATACCTACCCAATTGCTGCAGAGGGATTTGATAGACAACCTTTTAGCCCGTCTTCCTCCCTGTCGAGCTTCCCTAGACCCTTGTGCCGTCAGAAACATGGGTGTAGCATGGCTAGGCTATGTGTTTGAGGCTCCGATTAGCAATTTGTTGCTCTGGAAGTGTCTGAACTCAGGCCCCACTCTCTTTCAGCACTTCTTACTCACCATCATATTTCTTAACAATAACCGGTAATCAAAGCAGACAGGTGCAGTTGCAGGTGGTGGAGTGGCCATACGGCGCCGGTAACGGTAAAATAATGCCCACAACAAAGACCTTATGGGGCTCTCGCTGTCTTTCATCTAGCTGAGGCGAGAGATAAAGAGGGAGAACATGCTGGAGAGCATCATTACAAGTCCATCTCCACTCTTTATCTAATCACTAATGGCTTTGGAGAGGAGTTTCAAAACCATCAACACTGCTGTTTCTCGGTGTTTCCCGCAACATCCCCCCCGTCCTGCCAGCCAGCCATTATGTAAATGGAAACACAAAATATTCCGTTCCCGTCTATTGTTGCTCCGTCTTTTGCTCCATATGCCACAGTCAAGATGACCTTTTTTCCTGTGATGGATGCCAAAGTTACGGCGATCTCTCGTGGACTGGCGGTAATTTTAACATCTGATGTGACAGCCAGATTTCCAGGTTATTCAGAGCGCATCAAGACGCTGTCAAGGTGACCTCCCTATCTGAGGAAAACAATCTTCCTGTGCAGACTGTCATACAATAAGAAAGACAATAGAGGGATATTAACGTTTGGCGACTGCCTTTTTTTCTTTTTGAGATAAAGGTCAGCGTTTCATATGTCCTCCTGAAGGCTGCTTCATACCAGCCGGTTTCCCCTGGATCTATACCATAATGCTAACCCAGTGGATCTTTCCTGTTAGTGTAGAATCATGGGTAGCACCACGTGGAGAGTGACCTTTTCAGCCATGTGTCACCTGCCCGCGATGCTCTGGGTGGCCCTCTCAGCATAGCGTGTCTGAATGTCAGTGTTGTAATGCTCCAGTGAAGCAGCCAGAGCTCAGAAAATAGGAAAAATGAAAGGAGGGCGACAGTGACACCGAGTCAAAGACACACTGAGAGTAGAAGTTGCCAAGTGTTTAGCTGAAAAGCAGGCATCGGAAGTTGGCAGCATCGAAAGGCAGCAGGAGTTGAGATGAGATTCATGACTCGTTAAACAAGACTACAAATTTCATTCAAGTCGAAATCAAACAAATTCACTTCATACTTCTCAAAACTTTGGTGTTTTTTTATCGTTTGTTCTCTGGGATTGGTCAGCACTGACACTAACTGGAGCAAAACGGAAGAAATAAGAAATACAAAACGACAAAAACGAGACGCAAGACGACAACACTGAGAGAGTAAATAACAAAACCGGGACACAAAATGACAAAAACGAGTCACAAAATGGCATAAACAAGACAGAAAATGACAAAACTGAGACACAAAATGACCAAGACTAAAATTGTCATTATTGTTATCATTATCATTATTATTAGGTGATAACAGACGTCGAGCACACCACAGGATTTCTGGAGAGTTTAGAACTTCCCACTTTGTTTGGATCACATCAATGGAAACAATGTACAAGGACACTCATTGAAATAGTCAATAAAAGTATGCATAACTATATGCACAAAATAAAGTTATGCATAACTTTAAATCTTAATACAATTTAAAAGATTGAAGTACATAAAAATTTACTCCCATTGCAGTTGGCATAAACAGGAAAACTAGCTAAAGAAGTCCAATATTTTTTTGTTCTAGCCTGTAAACCGGTTTATTTCTGCTGTAAAGTTGGACTTTTTAACTTGGGAGTCTATGAGGATTGACTTGTTTTTGAAGCCAGCATCATGAGGACATTTGAGGAACTGCAGTTGTGGCACTTTAATGTTGGATACGCAAACAAACCCCTTGTGTTTAGGATGGTGAGCGTGATCTAGATTGACCTATGACAGCTTTTTTTTTTTTGGGTGAAGATTTTCATCAATGCATAGTTTCACACATTCATCCTGCAAAATAAAAAAAATAAGAAGAAATTGAATGAAGCAATAAAGAAATGATTAATTATAAGCGCTGTGATCTTTTGTTCATATTCACTTTTTCTTTTACAATTAGTCTGTTGTTTTGAAACACTTTAGCAATTTTACCTTTTTAGTTTTAGTAATTGTAAGTTTTGATCTGAGAGCAACCTCTATCAAAACAGGTGACGCAAACTGAGGCAAAAATCGTGACAACCTCAAGAAAGAAAGTCTTTGCATGTGAAATTTAATAGCAGAAGGAAGAAAATCTTCCAGTAAAGTTGGGAATGATGTGCGAGAACAGCCACAACCACCCATGTGCCCCTTTAAAATGAGCATTAATCTTTGAGCAACGGGTCGTGGTGGGAGCTTCCCAGTCATCTGAGGACTGAGCCCTCCAGGACAGTGCACCTTTTGCTGCAGTCAAGTGAAACCTAACAGGGATAATTGCCTTGTTAGAGCTTCCTGTGAAGTCAGCTCCCCAGTGTGCTGCCATGGGCACGGTCATGCATATATGGATGAACCCTGCACTCCTCCCACTCAGCTAGAAACCACCTGTGAGCCGCCTGTCACTCCATGGATGGGTCCGAAGATTAGCCGTGATGGCTGACGGACCAATGAATGGAGGGACAAAGAGGAGGGAGATGGCTGCATTTTTAGTGGTTCGGAGTAAAGTGTAGATGACAGATGGGTGATTAGTGTATGTGTCTGTCTATTCCATCTGCACAGAGTCAACTCACACTCTGTTTGCATATTGCGGGATGGCACAGAGGTGAAGCTCCGGCCACTTTGGCTTCCACACGCTACCAGCTTCACTGGAAAGACTTCTTTTTTGATGATGCTTGTGTGTGTGTGTGTTTCCTAGGGGATGGTACTGCTCAGGGCTGAACATGCACCTCTGCCTCTCCCCTGCTGACTCGTCGGTGCTGCTGCCGCTGATGAGGAGGACCCATATGTTTGCGTGTGCACGTATGCGGCGTTGTTGTTTTTGTCGCGCGCATCCCAAGGCGGGCCCCCGTCTTAAAACAACACATAACACGACGGCAACAACTTCTCAGAGGGAGGCCGGCGCTGTCATGGTAACAGCGTAGAGTGACCTTCAGAGGCTGTTGATGCTCCCCAGAGCCGCCTCCTATTCTGCTTGGCATGGACTTTGTGAGTCATCAACAACATTCACATTCACATGCTCCCTCTCTGGAGGTTTGGGCTTATTAAAATGGATGAGCAAATAGGGGGAAAATGAAGGATATAGTAACAACTGAACTTGACTAACAGCGTTTTTCAACCTGATTAGCATAGTCAACAATAAATTATCACTGACAAGATTTGTCTTAAATGAGATTGAGGCCCATTCAGGATCAAAGGGCATCATGCTCCTCCATTAATCATCAGTATTTACACGCAGTGTCTTGAGGATGCAGGCTGTTATGCAAGAGTATGACTAAGAAGACAAAAAAACACAGGTGCAAAAAGAAATTACACCTCCCATCACAAGGATTTGGAGATGGATTCCCACACTAACCTCTGTCTGGCTAATACATTTCCAGGGAGTTCCACCAGGAGAGCCAGTCACCGAGGATCACTGAGCACATAAACCTGTAAAAAAACACATCAGAGCCATGATCACAGTGATGGGGCTGCAGGCTGGGGACACTGCCACCCACTGGTAGAGAACCAGTAGTGGTGCATGATGGGATAATCTCTCCATCTTCTTCAGGATGACTTCTGACTGATTCACCTTCCAAACAGTTGTTTCTCATCGCGCTGTTGAAATGAGTGACAGCTCAAAAGATAAAGCGTCGATCATATTTCCAGAGTCTGTGGGTGGCAAATGTGGAGCAGCACTTTGTCATCACATTTAGAGTAAGTCTTAGTCAATACACTGGCATCACGCACTCGATGTGATGGGTTTCTGTGAGGTCGTTAGTGGGTGGGGAAGCGTTCAAGACGAGCAGGTGTGTGTGTGTGTGTGTGTGTGTGAGCACAAGAGAGATCTTCACTGACAGTTTCTCTGAAGATGGATGTGACTCGACAATCTTGCACAATTTTTTGAGAAGCATTGATTGGGATACACTTGTCGTGTCCCGTCGTCATGGCAACCTCCCCATCTCCAGAGAAGATGACTTCATTCCCAAAGGAGAAAAGAAGAAGTCTGTCATTCTCAGCCTGCGATGCACGGGGGGCTTGCCACTGTACATATGCTGCGTGCGCCGTTGCATTTAGGCTGAAATGTGAAGTCGATGCTAATCAGCTGGGGGTCTGAGCATATGGGTGTTTGTTGTTTGCTTTTAAATGAATGCATTTATGCAGCTCTCAGTACCCTCACAACATGTAGATTGAAGATCAGGGGCAGGGAGTAAAAATTGACCGACATCCAGACACCAGTGCTAATGCCAATATTTTTTTTTAAAAATTACATCACCTTACTTCCAAATGCCAAATACAACAGTATACGAGCTCATTACTCCCTTAGGATGCTGCCTGTGCTCATCTGAGGTGATGAAAAAATCCCCACTGAAACCCAGGATAAAGGCAAGGCATTGTGGGATTTCATGTTAGACACCAACCAGCACATAAAAGCTGCTAAAGCACTGACTTTTTAGTAGTGGGCGAAACACAAAAGAAATTTTCTTGCACATCTGTTTCATGAGACAGGTGCGTAGGACAGGGACATGCATTTCCAAAAGTTTCAACAAGACTCCCGCACACACTAACTCACAAAAACTACTTTTATTTTCGACTTTCATCAGGCTGGCATTTACCTGGTGAAGGTCTGGCACTGACACGTCATGAAAATGGACGTGTTTTTGCAAGTGAGACTGTAGAGGGGTGTATTTGAATCTTTTAGTAGTTGGCTTACTTCAAACCACCTACAGATGACTGATGTACTAACTGTAATGTCACCTATGGGTTTGTGGACTCCTGTTTTCAAGCCTTAACGTAGGATTTTGCCATCTGTTTTTTATATGATAGCGACTTATCAATCACAAGGTAGTTTTGACATAAATCAAACCCTGTTTTTGCTGATATTTTACTCTAAATGAGACCATAATTTAGAAAATTAGGCATCACGTGGTACTGAAGGACACTTTAACTAGTGTTTGAGACCATATACTCATTAGGAGAATGTTTACTGAGGTAACAAATCAAGTTAGAAATAGAAATAAGAAGCATTTCTCGTAGGTTTCTATACAATCTGACTCATTCGTGTAATAACTAGAGGAGCCGCCCCCTGCTGGCTGCTAGAGAGAATGCAGGTACAAGACACTTGCGCATTGGTTTGATTTCTCAGAACTGGAGGCTGCCTCTATCTTTTACATACTGTGCTTGAAACCAACCAACCTACTGATGGTACGTCAACTGAAGTCGAGTATCACCAAAGTTATTCGGGCTAATTTACTGTAGACCATGAAAATCTATGCAAAAATGTAACTGCTAATCATTTAGTTTGATCGACTTTTTATCAAACAAATACTGTTGTTTGAGTAATGAATTGTACATCTGATTATGTTAACCTTTTATATTCAGTTTATTATTCAAATAGAGCACACTGTAAAAGGTTATTACTCATTATTTGGCATGACTAGCTAGAGAAAACGTGCATTAATTAGCACCATTCACTAGCTCATGACTGCAATGCACTGTATGTTCTGACACCTATCAGAGCCATCATTAAAGTCTTCAGAAATGTGAGCAGCACTAGCTCGTCTCTTGGATTACCTTCACTCCCCATGTGTACCAGTGAGTCTTGACCACCCATGGCCCTGTTGCCAGTTCACCACTGTTCATTCCTTGGACCAATTTCAATAGGTACTGACCACTGCAGAACAGGAACACAACCACAAGAGCTGCACTTTGGAAGATGCTCTGACCCGGTCATCTTGTCAAACTCACTGAAATCCTTACACTTTCCCCTTTTTTTTCTGCTTCCAACACATCAACTTTGAGGACAAAATGTTCACTTACTTCCTAATATAGCCAACCCGCTAGCAGGTGCCATGATGAAGAGATAATCAGTGTTATCACTTCACCTGTCAGTGGTCATAATCTCATTCCTGATCGGTGTAAATTTGGTATATTTAATAGGCATCCACAACAGAGGCTTGTCTCAGCACCCCATAACAAAGTAAATCCAGTCATTATTACTGTGGCTGTGATCTGGAAGAAAGTCCACATCCTGCCAATGGATGACTCGCACCAGTAATATCAGGCAGTTGATAAAAAGTGAATACTTTCCCAAGACAGAAGCAATGAGAGACATTTGGGCAAATTAGAGGAGAAAATGTTTGTCTTGTTTTCATTCCACATGCACAGAAAAGCCAAGGCCCCCTGCATAGTCAGTCAGCTGGAAGGGATTTGCATTTAGTCTCCAGCCTGCACAGCTTCCTCATGAATACTGAAATCCAAATCAAAGTCTGTTTCTGGCTAATTACATTGGGAATCTTTCAACTGCAGCAGATTACTGTAATATATATGAACGATTTCAGTGGACTACCAATAAATACATTATTCCGGGCAGCTGGACAGAGCTGCTCTGGAGAAAGTCCAAAGCTTGAGGACAGAAGATGAAACAAAGTCAATCTAACTGAAGCAGAAGCCAACAGATCAAAGGACAGAGCAGAATGTGGCTTTCTAGTGCCCTCTCCAATAGATGCCTTTTTTTAGGATAATGGCTTGTGAGGGGTAGAGGGGTAGACAGAAGTCATTTTGGCAAGAGAGTGATTTAGGTGGCAGCTGCAGTGATAAAATGAGTCAGATGGATTCAGTAGAAAGTGTTTGGATATGTTTTATAGCAGCTGATAATGTAATCGCTGCCAGATAAAGTCATAATCACATGTCACAATGGAACAAAATGTGTTGAATATGGAATATAACCTTTTATTCATTGATTTGAGGTAACAGTATGTAACATTTCTTTCATTTTACACTAATAGCAGAATAATTGGGTACATTTTGATTAGACTAATTGCATGACATTATTCAACAGCTTTACTGGTTAAATTAATCTAATATGGTGACTGCTTAACAGCAGAAAAATCTAATTTATCCTCTTCTAGGACAACATTTCCTCAGACAATTAAAGCATAAACTAAAACATCTAAAGCGATGTAATGTTTCTGGGGGCCTGATGAGCTAAATTATGCCATTTGGTAAATGTCACGCTTTTAGGACTGCCATTACTTGATTCGTTTCCATTTGTGAACCGTGTTAGTATCCCATTGACTTTTCCGGGGCATTTCAACAAAGGGCAAATCCACACGCGGTCCAGGTATTGAAGGAAGAGCATACATGGCGTCTGAAGTTTTGTTATTTCAGGTTTCCAGCCCCAATATGCTGCTATTTGTCTGCACAGAACATCTGGCCGTTCAGCATGACTTCAAAAAAGCACTTTCATGGTGGCACGACGAAGGGAATCGCACCGACTTGAAAGGGACAGTGAGAGATTTGGGCTTCAGCTGGAAGTACTGAGTGGCATTAGATTAGGATAGAAGGGCTGAACGCAGTAATTTCACCAAAGACGCCTCAATTGGAATGCTGGCTTTAAAGTGTCACCTCAGATATCACTTAGTTTGGAGATAATGAGGTATAAAAGGTGCATGGGTAGACACAAATCATTCTCGGGCTGGTGGCTGAGAAAATGGGCTCCTGTGATGAAGTAGACCAGAAGGAATGGGCAGAGGAAATTGCAAAAAATATGTCCAGTATCATCCCATCCATCCGTTTTCACTCTTTCTGGCGTCCTGACCCCTGCTATCCTCTGTGCGGATGAGTGCCTCCTTGCTCCAGGGACCCTGGAGATTGAGGAGATTGGTCGAAGAACCAAGAGCATGAAACCAACTGATAATGAAATATGGCCGAGTGTCTTCAAGAACAAGATAAGGCCTGCTTCTCATCTCCGTCCCAACTATCAGTCTCTCAGGATCTAATGCACTTTGTGGAAGAGGGCATGTCTATTCACAGCGCAAATACACAGCAAACAACACAATGATCATTATTACAAGCTGGCATCAATAGATTGATTTGAAATACAACAAAAAATGTGATGTTAGATACACATTGTAAGCAACCATAATAGAAGACGTAGTTTGATGCAACTGAGAGGTAGAGCGCGTTAATCTTAGTTGTTTTCATAACAGTTGTCAATGAAAATCAGTCTGACATGACACAGGCAGAGATCAGGCTCACAGATAAGGTACATTTATGTCGTTTCCTTCTAATGACTTCGCCGCAAGTAAAATTAGCTAACGAAATGTTAGCTTAAAAACCCACAAGTAGCTACTGTAGCTAACACTATGTGGTAAATTCAGTAGTGTCATTGTTACTAGGGTCAATATATACTTGCAGGACTTTTGTAACATAGCTGGCAGGTATCATAGTTGACATTTTTGCCGTTTTCAGGCCTAAAGTCAACATGGCCGCCTTTAACCAAACACCAGATGGCATTTTTACAGAAAGATTCTTCTAAATATTACATATACAACTGAGTAAAATAGAAATTGAAAGTTATTTTCAAAGACATTGTAGTAAACCTGTTGGCATGCCATAAATCCACACTTGACTCACACACTACTTTATATTAAATAACTCAGAAAGCCTTGGAGTCTGGCCAGTCTTTTCTTCAGGAGGAAATGACATCATGTGGAGCAGGTCATGTGATCTGGAATTAACACACTTCCTGGAGAGGTGTTTTTGTAATGGATAACTTAGTTGAAAGTGATACAATTTGTTATTTTCCATATAGAATTTGATTTTTTGCCAAAAAAATATCCGTCATGATTACCTCAACTTAAAGAAGGAACACAGTCAAAACTTTTTCTGAATGAGCTCATTTTATTATTGTTTAGCTAATCAAAAGGTGGTTATTAAATCTAGATGGTTATTTAGTTGACATTTTAGTGATATCCAGTCATTTTTTATTAATAAGTGAGTGCTTCCATAATAATTCTCAAATTTGTAAACAAGGATTATCATGAACATAACATTTTTTTTCCACTTTTAATACCATCACATCACATGATTACAATCCTACTAAAAGTCCACCACTGCAGACTCATCGGGACTTATCAGTCAGAAACCCTACAAGGAACAGCTGATTAAATTGTGGGGGTGTTTCCAAGTCCCATCAATTCCTGCCGCCAGCTACATATTTAGGTCACGTGATTCGGTATCCGTATTTAACGTACACATGCATAACACACGCCTATACGCAGCACAAAGCAGCATCTTTTCAAATGTAGACACCAGGCGATTAGGCCTCCCAATGAACCTGAGGTTTTTTACACAGAGGTGTTTTTCTATCTTGTCCCCGACAGACACAGCAGGGCAGTCTTGTTCTCCTGTTTCAGTTGCTCTTTATCAAATATTTCTTTTGTGGGACGTGATACGACTGAGCAGCCTTGGATTACTGCGCTCTCTGAGTGATTCACCTGTTGTTAGATGTTATAATGCAAAACTGTTATACAGTCTACCTTTGAGCCTTTGCAGCTCTCATGCAGGTTCATTACAGTATATAAACCTGAAAAATCATCAGAACAAACACATTATGAATTAACTCAAGCAGCAGGAGTTGGGATAAGATTCATGACTTGTAGAACAAGGCTTTAGATTTCGTTTTTTTCAAGTTGGAATCAAACAAATTCACTTCATACTTTTCAGAGCTTCAGTGTTTGTGGAGATTATGGCCTGGGAACGCCTCGGGATCCCCTAGGAACAGCTGGAAAGCGTCAACCGGGGAAAGGACATCTGGGATGACCTGCCTGGATGGATGGATGACAAATGGAGTCTTCTCGGTCACCTTTCAATTCTCTCTGTCACTGTTGAAACAGAACTTTCCCAATGTTAAGGTTAAAGGCATGTAAATATAACCATGAAACATTTTTTCTGTTTTTCTCTGATATGTCACATAGATGTTAAATGATTACATTTGTTGTTTTTTTGCTCTGTAAACATAGAACTGTATTTCCACCAGATTTCTGCAGACACAGGTTTGTCATTGATGAAATGCTGCAGGCATTTCTTACTAACTTTCCAGCAATGTATTTCACAAACTAATTTGAAAATTAACATGAAGATAAAGCTTGCAACATCTGCTAAGTTTGTGCTCTGCTACATGTGCTGCAGTACAATAAACCAATGAGTTTACTGGACAAACTATGACGATGCAATTCCCCCAAACATCTTTTTCTGTATGAACAACATATACGCTGCTACTGATACATCAGCAGCCAATAATATCTGCCACACCATATATCGGCTGGGTCACAAAACTCGCTATCATTCAATCGTTTTTTCCACTATACAAGACAACACAGATCGTGTCCAAATGTTTGCAGAGCTTTAAAACAAAACCCCCAGATCCTCTCTACACAAAGATTTGCTGTGTTAACACGTAGCGAAATTTGCAATTTACCGAGCGCTGATAAGACAGAAAGGACTGTGTTTCCATCTGAACTTTAGTGCAGGTCTGATGGTGCCGCTGAGAGCCGACTCGCAGCCTATTGTGACAAACCAAAAGGCAGATATGAATTGTCTGTGCCCTCTGTGACTATTCCAAATGACAAACCCTACAACTTTCCATAAAAATGCTAATAGGGATTACGGAGAGAGCCTCCAGCACTTTCCATCATCCAAAAGAGGCCATTATGTGGAAATTTAGATGACATTAGTCCTGATATGGTCCCTATATGGATTGTTCCCTCCTCATTCTGTCACTGGGTGAGGGAATTAATGCGTTTCAGTAGCATAATAAGTCCTCGAGGTGTTATGTCCCAGCAGCAGTCAGGTTGGTGATTGGCATGTTGAATCATCGTCAGCTGCGAGTGTACGTGTGCACCGGTAGCTAAGCAGAGGAACCGAACCCCCCGCCACCGTCACATTGCATTACCGACTCAGTGGCATGGCATCATCACATCAAATTAGTCTTAATGAACACAAGCGAGTCGACTGAGGAGAGAGATAATCAAACTTTTATTAAATGACTTAATCTTCTGTACATGCATAATGTAATGGAAAGAGAGATGGATCTGTGATGTCTGTCTGCAAGGGGACGATCTTTACCCCCTCAAAATGTGTACGTGGAAGCAGGTTGACCGACTAAAGATTATTTGCCGCAGCTCCTCGCTGGGATAAAATACAGAAAGAGAAAAGCTACCACCAGCCAAGCCTTGTTCCCTTGAGTAAACAAAAGAGATGCATTCCAAATAGTATGTTCCTTCGGTTCATTTGGTTATCATACAACAGAAAAATGCACTCCACGCATTTTAGAGGCTAGAAACAGAGTTGCTAAACATCTATGAAATATTGCAAAGACCGCAACTTGTAAACGAGAGCAAAATGCATTTTATAAAAGATTCCACATATATACTAGACTGAAACATTTCCTCGCTGACAGGTATAATACTCAAGATGTTAACATTGAAATGCGTAAAGCATACAAGTGATATAGTCTTGCTTCAACTTCATTGTTTTCAATTGGATATATTTAAAATGCAACTTTATTTATTCAGAATTGCAGACACCCGAGTGGGATTAAAATGTACCAAGACGTTGCTGGAAGAAAGTAAATCTGGCACAGTTGTTCATTAATAAAGCTCCAGGCTTTAACCAGTTAAAAAACACAAATGACTAAAGAAAATCTCACATGCATTGCGAGGCACTGTGCCCACTTTGGCTGCTGATACTGTAGCAGTAATTGTGTTGAATTTGGTCCAAGTGCTCCGAGACGTCAGACTCAATTCAGACATTGCAACACTGGAGATCTTTTTAAGTTTATGTGGATGGCTGCTGTGTGCACAAAATGGAATTATCTCTAAACAAGACTTTGTGCTTGTTTTTGCAGCACATACATTCATTGTATTTTTTTTAAACCTCATCAGAAATCAAAACATGAACAATCTAAATGGCCTATATACAAACATTTACATTAAATATGTATAGAATGACAGATAATCCTCCACCACTCAGCTCGGCTTTCACAACAGAAGGAATAAATCCACCCCAGAGGGATGTGTTTTCAGGTGGGGGAGCCTCTGGACGACTAATTTACAGTCTCACCTCTAACAGACGAACCGAACACAAAGAGAGGTCATGCAGCTGGACTTGACCGAGGGCAGGAGAGAGAATAGAGACGCTCCGTTCGTCACGGCGAGGCTGGTTGTTGTGTCGGGTCTGAGCCGTGCAGAACACTTCTACCTCGTCAGCTGACCTACCACTTTCAGCAGAGTCTTGTTCTCCTGTTTCAGTTGCTCGTTCTCGTCTTCAATGTCATCCAGGTCCTGTTCAGAGGGCACAACACACACACAGCTCTGGGTTTAGTACCTGTTGGTCACATTTGAGCTCATGAATATTCATCGCCCTGCCTCTGTACCTTTGAGGAGCCTGATCGGGTTGTGGAGTGCTAGTCTGAGACTTAAAATGAGCCTTAACTCGCTGCCAGGTTTCCCCTTGTAGTCGTGCTGGCTTGATAGCGACAAATTAGACATTAACAGCTTCAATTAGTTGCAAATGAGAGAGGCTGCAAGTTGCCGTGGCGCCGTCTCATCAAAGTGACACTCCTCATTCTGGGTTTGCTCCATCATCGGTCACGAGACTTTAGGGAACGAGATGAACGACATTTACAGGAACTTGAAGAGTCAAACCCAGGAGGCTGTGAATTTATGCACAACAGTGATGGAAAGTTGCATGAGATACAGATACTAGAGACGCTACTCCCCATTTTGGTGGTATCAGTACTTCAGGAACTACAGGGATTTAACAGAAGCCTTTAAGTGTGCATTTTCAGTACTTTGCTTCTATTCTCTGCAGGTATACTGGGTGTTCCAAAACTTTTTTTCCTCTCTCTTAAGCTACGAACATATAGCATTATTTTGCTCTGAGCCAACAGTTAGGGCACAACAAAGACCATCTGTAAAAGATGTTTTTCCCCACACAGACCAAGAGAGCCAGCACATTCAGCTTAGCAAAGCAGCCGACGTGTTCAAAGGATTCAAAGGGGTTGTGAATGTGACTGACAGCATGATCATATGCCCTCAATTAAAACGCAAACTGTGTGCTTTATTTTGCGACAAGTGGACTTTTTTCACCACTGCAGTTTGACGAGGCAACTGAAGGCAGTGATTAGTTTAGCTTTATCTTTCTAGCAAACATCTCTAAGTGCAAACACGAGACTTCGCACCAGTAACACCAACTCAAGCTACTAAAAATCAACTGAATACCTACAGAAACAATGAACTTGAGTGATTAAAATGTGCACTGCTGGGTCAATATATAATTGTGGGTCTTTTTGTATCATAGTTGACATTTGTGCTGTCTTCAGGCCTAAAATCAACATGGCCGCCTATAACCAAACACCACATGACATTTTTACAGAAAGATTCTTCTAAATATTATATATACAACTGAGTGAAATTGAAAGTTATCCATAAAGATATTGTAGTAAAGCTGTTGACATGCCATAAATCCACACTTGACTCACACACTACTTTATATGAAATAACTCAAAGCCTTGGAGTCTTGCCAGTCTTTTCTTCAGGAAGAAATGACATCATGTGGAGCAGGTCATGTGATCTGGAATTAACACACTTCCTTGAGAGGAGTTTTTGTAACGGGGAACTTAGCTGAAAGGGATACAATTTGTTACTTTCCATATAAAATTTGAAACATTGTCTAAGAACAAATATCTGTCATGATTATCTCAATTAAATTAAAAAAAAACACAATCAAAGCTATTTTTGAATAAACTCACTTTATTAAAGTTTAGCTAATTAGAAGGTGGTTGGCATTAAATTCGGACGGTTATTTAGTTGACATTTTAGTGATATCCAGTCATTTTTTATTAATAAGTGATTGTTTACATTATAAATAATTATGGAATTTGTAAAGAAATGATCCTAAAAAAATCAGCTTTCATACTTTTAATAAAACATATGCAAGATATATCCCATGAACTTCAAAAGGCCCTCAGGTACATATTGACCCAGCTTAGTTTCATCTTTTTAGTACATTTTTAATATAACAAACATCTCTAAGTGCAAACGTGTCCCTCAAACCAGTAATGTTAACTCACGATACTGCAAGATACTAAAAACTGAACCAAAAAAAAACAAAACAAAAACTGAATACCTACAGAAACGATGAACTTGAGTGATTAAAATGTGCACTAATAATAACTTAATGATGAGGTCCTCAAGTTCTGGTTGGATATGAAACTGATTGCAGTATTTCACTACTGCCATTTCATTGTTTTTTCAATTATCTTTAAGTAATAAAAAAAAACACAGTAAATGCTCAGTTTCATATTCTGGCATATGTTTTTATGCTACATTCCCTGATGTAGGTTTTTGCTGTGGTGTTGAAAAGACTACTTTTAAATCAAATCTTGGATTCCTCGTGTTAATTCAGACTGGCTGCAGTCAATATTTTTAAAAACACCAACGTGAAAACAATGTGAAAATGGAGACTTATCTCAACAATCTGCAGCTTTCCTGGACTTTATGAAGCTTTATAGCGAGTTTTATTGCCAGTTGTTTAGCTGTTCAACCCACAACTTTACAGTTCTGGCTCCTTATCGCTGCTCACGGTGTCGTAAAACACAGTTTACACCAACCAGCAGACAGACAATGTAGTGGATATTTTATTGTCTTTAAAGAGACGCGTTTCCCCTCAGGAGATAATAAAAAAAAAAACAGAGAAAGGGAATGTGACTATTGAATGCTGATGTTGCTCTGCATCTCCTGCATATGCAAATAACAACTCAACTTAACTCGCCCAAAAAACAGTTATTGCAGGTTTGACGTTTAAAAATACAAACTCTCTCCAACTTTATAATTAGACGGATGATCTCATCAGCGTCTATGCCACGACTGTGTGAGCTTTGAGGGATCTGAACTCTTTGCAAGATAGGATTTCTCTCTTCAAAGCATATCAAGGGACAGATACACATCCAGCATCGGTGCTTTATCTCTTCTTTCTCTCCCAAATAAACTTCTACAGTGACTGAGGGGTTCAATCTTCCCGCAGAGACTGGATCAGCTGTTATCTCCAGCTTTAACATCAAGGCCTGCAGGAGCCTCTCTCAGGGACATGTCTGATGGCTCTCACTGCGCTGTCCTTCTCTTATGACCATGTGATGTTATCAGTATGAGGTCTCCTGCAATATTGCACCCTTTGTGTTTGCAGATGGGCTGTATGTCATAATAAAAAAAGTGTCCAGATAATAACCAACCAACATGTATTGGACTTGGGTTGAAAAAAATCTACACACCACCGACTGCTTCATTCATTGGCAGAGTTGAATGCCTTGTTTAGATCTGATCAGCTCCACTGGGGAGAGCTAAGATCTATTTTCTCTGAATATTTAAGAAGTGAAAGTCTTTGAGATCCGTCCCGTCCTGCAGCGTTTGCCTTCAGAGATGCAAAAAAAAGAGACAGAAACAGAGATTTTCCCCACCAGAAAACACAGACAAAGGCTGCAAGTAGAGGAGGGATTGTTGACAAGTGTGGGGTGAAAGGGAGACGAGGGTTCAGAGGGTTGAGGGAAGTTTCACTCGAGCCGCTGAATATAAAGAGACATCAGCTAACATGTGGACACCCTGACCTCTCAACCCTGACCGCTGTGTGAGGAGGAAACAGGACCTTGATCTACGAAGCCAAACATAAAAACACACATAACCCTGCTGGTGGGTTCACTTTAGAGTGAATTATCAAACTTACATGGTCTGAAAATGTGTCAAAAGCTCTTTTCATGATAAATTTAGCCATTTGTCATGACTTGTCAGGGCATTCCTGTGTCTTTAAAATCTAAAAACACTCAGTATTATCACTTATTAACCTTTTTTTCCTCAATCCATCTGAGCTATGTCAGTTTGAACGTGTCCAAATGTTTTAACACTGCTGTAGAAAGATGACTCCACACAGTGAGAGAAAAGAATGTGTCCTTGTCGTAGTCCTTTTGAAGCAGCACTTGGTTTGTAAAGGTTAGAGGCTGTCGTGTTTTTTATTCATCCTCGCTTTCTGCACAAGTATGCGGGGAGGCAAAACTGCAGCGCTTTGACGGACAATGTACATCTGTTCAGGGAGTAGCCCTGTTATTTAGCAACCAGACTAAAAACCTCTGTTTTCAGAAGAGTAGGAGCAGAAAATATCACACGTGACAGCTGTGTTGTGGTAGGTTTTCATACCTGCGTCACATCCTTGGATTAGGATGATTCATCTTTAACCCTCAGGAGACGTTTTGAGGTGATTTTTCCTCACAGTGCTACTGACATTGCTACAGCCCATTTAAATGAGGTGTTATTCACAGTACTCTGTACATCAAGTCTATAACAATATTTCACCACGTATAAAGTGCCCTCCAACAACTTTCTTCTCGGTATGCTGTTTATAAAACATGGTGCATTTATTCTATTGATCATGTGTGTTTAAATTTCCAGTCCATCCAGGAATTTTTTTTTCCCTCCAGCAACAATCAATGCAAATTCAACCAATCTCCTTGCAATTTTGTCCAATCACTGCAACTTATCCGCAATTATGGCCCGCCTCCCGTGAGCTCCACCAATCAAAGCAGTCCCCATCAGTAATGCATCACCGAGTTCACTTCCTGGTTTATGGTTTGAAGATGCAGGCATGCCCCATTCTAATGTCTCTCATTAACCAACAAAAATTACTGCTGAAGACCGTGCAAAACAATTCCCTGACGTTCTTCACAAAAACGGAGGTAAACTGTTTTGCAATATTGCGGTGGAAGACAAACGGAAATCACTGATCGACAAACACTTTTCTAGAAGAACAGCTAAAACGAGTGGACCACAGACCAGACATAAATGTCACAATTTTAAGGTTAGAGGTTTTGCTAATTATCCTGTCGGAACATTTGAGGAGGTGGGAATTTTGAGAATCTGACAATTTTTCTTGCTTTTACAGTGTCTGACTTTGATGAATGGAATAATTTTAGCTTCTTTTTGTTTTTTTAAATCCACTTGAGGTTTAGAGGGTTAAAACACGATTTGGCAGTCATTTCAAGAAAATCTTTCAGGTATTCTGGTGAGTAAAAAAATCTCAATTACAAAAAAGTCAGAGAGACAGCAAACGTGACCTTTACCAATAGTACTCCACTGGTAATTAAGGTAGAACCCCATCATTGTACACACATCAATTATGGCCTAATAATCTGTCATAATTGTACAACTAACATGTGAAAAGGTGCAAACACTGGAGAATGACCTTTGGAGTACAACAACCAAACATATCAGTCCAACAATGAACAACAAATGTGCCGGACTATGGATTCATTCAATAACAAAGATCAAATTGTAATCAACAAAGTCACTCCTGTGGTTTAAAGAGAACCTGTAAAACGTTTCTTTGAGAGGAAGACCAACTGTGAATTAAAGTCACTCTTCTAAATGGCGGCTGATTGTGATCTTTTCTTTCCAACAAAGGTACACTGACAATACCACACTGATTGGGTGAAGCTGGCTCAGTTGTAATTCAGTGATTATTCAGTTTGGCCTGTCGCTCTGCTTTACTTAATATGAAAGCCAGGGTGAGATTAAAATCACTTTGAAAGTTTTAATTGGAGAGCCTTTGAACTTTAAAGGCTGGTGACTTTTCGTCTATACCGGCAGACAGAACATCAAAACAAGATGAAGCGAAGATGAAAAGAATGGAAATAGGTGGTTAAAGTTAAACACTGTGGTACTGTCTGCTGCCGACGCGCAATTTCTTTCTTATCGATTGCTTTCTCAACAAAAACCGTCTGTCCAAGCCCTGTGAAAGCAGCCACTGGAGGACTGTTCGTCCTTAAGTGTTCGTCCAAAATGGATGAAAATAGGCTCAAATTTAAGCGGACAAAAAAATCCAGTCTCTCTCAATTTTCTTGACAGATACAATCATGTTTGATAAATCAGTGAAACATAAATATTATCTGCCACGCTGACTTCTGCGGCTCAAATATCATCAAAGTACTTGTGAGTGTTCGTATAGTGCATAATCTCCAATGTAACAATTATACAGATCCAAAAATAAAGCCTTGTGGACATCCAAATCCTAATGGACGAAAAGAAAAACACATAGCTATTATACAGAACTCCAGGAAAATGCCAGATGATGATTTACAACCCCCACAAGCCGCCCACGCACGCAAACACAAAGGAACGCTCAAAAACATCAGACATCAGAGCAGAAAACAACGGAGGCTGGACTCACTCTGTTCAGCAAGTCGATTTCCTCCTTCAGCTTCCCGATGAGATCGTCTTTGTCCTGGTGGGCCTTCAGCAGCCTGGCGTTCTCCTGACGCTCTCTGGCCAACTCCTGAAAACACAGAAATTACAAACATGATTAAATGAAGGCAAAGCAAAGAGAAACTGTGCATTAATGTGTATTTATCTTCACATATATAGAAATAAGGACTCTGTGTTAAGTTTAACTGTATAAAAAATAGGATTTCTCACATTTGCATGGGAGCATTGCTGCCTGAAATCTGTTTATATCAGAATAAATACAGCCAGGATTATCATAATTGGTTGTTTGCTTGCTGTGAAAAAAAAGAAATAGAAAGAAACAAACAAATCTTTGGCAAACTACAAGAAAAACAGGCATTCATTGCGTCTTAAAGTTTCTAAAAAGTCAAAGCTTATCAAGTGAGTGTATAAAGTTTTTTTTTTTTAATAAAACTGGGGTTATTTTCCCCAGAATTTAGCCATTTATCATCGACCGTCTCTAATGTGACGCTTTAAATTTTGCAGAAAAATGCATGACAAAAACACAGCTAGTGTTCTCTGTCTTCTCATACAACCCCAAACTGGCACCATGACACTGATATCGGGGCTTTGTGGAGACCTTTAGATGCAGGACACATTTTGGCAGCACGGTTGGGGGTTCTGTCATTCTGTAGAATAACTTTGGGAGCAATCCAATGCCTCCTTAATGGATGATGGTCGACACCATTAAAGTACTTTACATAGTGTTTTATATGCTGCCGGGAGGAATCGCGCATGGTGAAAGGATTATACAGTATATTCCATCTGGCTTGGGATAGGATTGTCATGGAGGAGCTGAGGGATGGAGCTTTGGAGAAAGTGGCCTGAGCCACATCGCTTGGTTTGCTACCAGCAGGACCCATAGAAATGATCGAAATGGACAGAAGATAGATGGATTGACAAATGTTGGTTTTGATGAAGAAAATGGCACACCTTTAGCTAGAGATACCTTCTAATATGATGTGTCACTCTTTCACTACATTTCCCACAGTTATCCACAATTCTTTTCTTTGTTTCTGTCTATCAGACCTAGGGCTGGGCGATGTGGCCAAAAAATAAAATCTGGATTTTTTTTTTTAGTCGTCTTGGACGATTACGATTTTAATCGATTTTTGTTGTTTCTTTGCGGTCTGTTTGCTATGGCTAGTGCTAGCCATGCCAGCACTCTTCCCATTCTTTAGGATGCCTCTGCCGGAGGTGCTGAAAGAGGTTAGTTGTGCTGCTACTCTTCGTTTTCACAGTACTTTTGCAAACCTTGCACATGACTGTAGTTTGCTCTGTGTCAGTCTTGTCAAAGCCGAACCACTTCCACATAATCGATGTAACATCAGGCCCTTTTCTGGCGACCAACTCTTCGTCTGCTGTTCTGTCCGCCATGACGGGGGTGAGAGTGTTTTGGTGGAAGGAGATGAGAGGCGAAAGCAAACGCCAGTGCACAAGTCGTGAAAGGCAGAAGAAGAATCTGTATTGTTATATATTTAAGCTCGCCTCGATTTTACGATTTGGCAAATTTTCAAATCGTCAGGTTTTAAAAAGGCGAATTAATCGAATTAATTCAATTTATCGCCCAGCCCTAATCAGACCTCCTCTCACTTTTTGTTGCTGCACCTTTATATTTGCCAGACTTCTAGATTCCGTTACTCTTTGTTCTTTTTGTCTTACCCTCCATTACTGATTAACAAACATACGCAAATGAACCATTATTGACCCTTGTATTTCCACTTTGACCATCCCTATAAATTGTGGACTCTGCAAACGTTCTGGGTCGGCTTACTTTCACAGACTCATGCTCTGTGTTGGCAAGCCCACTGTATGCCGGAATACCAATAAACACCAAACTACAGCAAACTTCAAAGGACTAAAAGTGAAATTCCTTCAACAGTTTGTACACAAACAGGACATCTGTCACAGAGAGGTGTATTTTATAGAAAACCTCTACATTGAACAGGTTCACTCAGAAACTGACTTCAGTGTGAATTTATCTAAACTACTGTCCAGCTTCAGGCAGCTTTGGACCATAAATCTGAACCTGCAAACAGCCGTATCAAACACTTGAATATTAATGGCCCTAATATTAATCTCGTGCAAGAGCTACTTTATTAAAAACACATTTTATCTGTAAAAACACTGGCTTTGAAAAGGCACCACGATGTTTTGACTTTTTGTGAAATGACAGTTTTAACAATTCCACACACTCTTCAAATAATCCACAACAATGATTGCCAGGGAACAATGCATTTAAAGTTCCTTTTGTGTACTTTTGTGTTTCTTTCAAACTGTACTTTAAAAGCCAGTGTGTTTGTCTCCACCTCCTCTGTCAGTGAAATATTGTTGTTGATGGTGTTCCTTACTGAGCGAGACGGGAAGAAACACTCACGTATTCAAACCGCTGTGTTTTTGTAATGGAAATACAGATCAGAACTGAATCTCCACTTTCTCGTTTCACTTTTTTGCTTTTGCAGAGGAGTATGAAATTGTTTCCATAGAAACCAATCGGGCAGGTACAGTAGAAGAGGTGATGTAATGAATCTGACGTGAATGTGCTCGCCAAAGAAACTCTATTCATGCTTGCTTTTAGAGGTACTACGGATAACTGCAGCTTTGAATTCTTACAGAATGCCCTCTCAGAGACACCCGAACAAACATCTTTTTAAGACCAACACAGTCACGTAGGCGGAATCTCCATTAGCAGTTTCACTCTGAATGAGTCGAAATGTGTCATCTGACCCTTCTCCATGACCCCTCCATAACCAGAGTTCACTCTACAGGAGTTTTAAAGTCCTGACTGATTTTGAAATCGAGTTGTATCACGCACATAAGGAGTGCTGTTTTTTTTTCACAACCCAAAGCTAGACAGTTTACTTCTGTAGAGGAAGGAAGAAACCAGAAAATATCCAAATGTAAAACAGTAGAATCGAATAATTGGGACATTTTTTCTTGAAAAAGTTACTTAAACCTTTATGCAATTGTCTAAATAGTTGGCAATTGATCAATTAATTGTTGCAACTAAAAGTAACAAAAAACTAAAGCAGGGGGCTAAATGAGTCTGAACGAAATTGTTGAGAAAATGGGAGTTTACATTTTTTGTCTTTTCTTCAGCAAGAAATGGAGGGGACATTTTAAAAATCAGTTTTAATACCTGGAGTTAACATTAGCCTTCGGGCTTAGCATTGCTTACTGCTATGAACGCTAGCATGATAAACATAATGATCAAGATTTTACCTGCTAAATATATCAAATATTTTGGGCTAAACATCAGTCCAGACTAGACATCTCTTGCAATTGAAAGTAGGGTTGAAATGAAGTGCGTCTGCTTTGGAGAAAAGGCAATTCCAAAGATATAGAATTACGAGATTCTACAATATTTCTGTACCTTTGGGAGTTTTCAGCAATGTCTAAGGATAAATCAGCAGCCTGGAGTCTCTGAGTTTTGGCTGACAGTCATCTCTTATGAATAAACCTGTCATACCCACATAACCTTATATGAGAAGGAAAGAAACAGCATGCACAAATATAAGTGTCTGAAATCTGACTTCAAAAGTGCTTTCTGGTCATTTGACCCGGAGAAATACCTCCCACTGTGGTCATTGAGGTCACAGCAGTACGGACATTAAAAGCCTTTTTTTGAACGCCGCACAAGTGACATTTGATTCAGAGTAGAGTTTCTGCAGTGGGAGCAGTGAAGGGTTGAGAGTCTGATAGCAGCAGAATAGAAGGTGAAGACATCTGGACTGTAGAAGGTCATCTTCTCAACCATACCAAGGAGAATTTCTACCAGCGCCACCGTTTCTACCTGAAAATCAGAACTTGGGCAGCCATGTAAAAGACTTAAAGTGGAAATTTAGCTCAACAAAGTTTACCGATAAAAGTTTTTAGGTGCTCAAAGGACTAACATTGAAACATGGATAGGATCTGATGGAGACAGCAGATAAATCATAAAACTCAAATTTTAGAAATCCATGGTGCTCCTGCAGGTCAGTTCAGCTTTGGAAAGTACAGAAAGGAAAATCTGTGAAACTCAGCACAGGATGTTCCCTCTTTCACTGATTGCTTAGAAGATTATGTGTCCTATTTTGATGGTGTGATTTGTGGTTTGACGGTCTAACAGTGGGTGCTCTGGAAGTACAGAACATTTTTTTCAAGGTTTTCCAGACATTCACAAATTCAAGATTTGTCAGGATGCATTTTTCTAATTTTAAAAACTGGACCGAGCATTAGTCCTTGGAGGCAATAAATAAATCTGACTCCCAGGGCTTTCTTCTTTTTCTATCAGAGGCTACATAACAGAGCTGCACTGAGCACATCCACAATTAACAAGGCGTGGGCGAATTAAAAGACGAGGCCTGAGACGAAGGAGTGTACATGATTGTTCTCCCATGTCAGACAGTATCACACAGCTAAAACATCACACAAACTGTTGTATTCTAGGAAAAAGCAACGGTTTTCTTACTGAAATGTCATCTGTTTGTAATCAGGGTGATTTCTGGTCATGCCGTAAACATATGCTGGAAATGCAGGTTTGTTTTTAGCAGCTTAGGGGAAGTGTTGGGAACCTGATCCACTCATGGTGCAATAAGTTCCTTATCTTTTGCAAATAAGTAGGAAAACATGGCTGCTTTGTTTGGAGTGGTGATTGCACATAAGTTAATGTGTGGAAAATAGACTCAAGTGTGTTTGCAAATACATTACATCTGGGAAGATTTTAAAATCAAGATAGAGTACTAACTTTTTTCCAGACTGAGGACAAATGTGTTGTTTCCTTAAGTAAAGCACCTTGATGTGAACATTCATTTCTGTTGTTCTCTTATCTTATACACGTCACTTTCAAAATAACTGCATTGTATTTAATTTAAATATGACTTGATGTCTGTGACTATATGTTTAAAAGAAACTTAAGAGACATTTTAAGTTATTTTCTGAGGCGAGAGTGGCGCTGGATGAATTTGGTGTCACATCTTCAGCATCTTTCAAATATTTTCTTTCCCTTTCTGACAAACATAACTGTTGCAATGTTTGGTATCTGGAATAGGAATTAAATCCACAGAACAAACCAGAAAAATTCAAAGATTGAAAAGAATTTGCGAAATCGAAGAGGCAGTAGTTGAGTGAGAAACTGAACAGACTTTTTAAAAAAACACATTCAATTCTTTTTTCATAGAGGTTAAGCACCTCCTTTACAAAAGCAGCACATAAAAGTTTCACTCGGGAAGGTGATAGAAATCGCCGAAAAGACTTGGAGAACTCTCAAGAACAACAGCCGCTGACCTTCTCACAGCAGGGAGGCAGTAAAACCTGCCAACATGTGTATTCTGACTCATGTGGACCCTGAACGAGTCCAGTGTTAGAGCAGATGCTTCCATTTACTCACCTTTTTTGCCCAGAAAAAAACAAAATCCAATGTTTTCAGACTGATGCTAACCATTATGAAGTAAACTAGACAGCAGAGGGAGGTGCAGCGCTCATTTAACACATAATATGCTTGACTTGTGTTTACACGGAGGAGGTTCAACTAGTTAAATGCCATCCATGTACCTTCTCCAGCTCCTCCATCCTTTTCTCCAGACTTCCTGCTGCTGCAGCTCCTCCATCTCTGCCGTGACGGTTGTGTCGTTGTCTGTTTCCACCCACCTCCTCCTCAGACCCCTGTCCTGCAGAGCTGTTACAAACACAAACAAACAAACATGCTACTAGTACACATAGTACAACTTTGAACGCTCAAGTGACTTAATGTCAGATTATTCACAAGAAGAAGAAAGTTGGAAAAAGGATGACATTTGTGTTTTGCTTCCACGATTCAAAGTGTCCGGTAGTGTATTCACACCAAAGCTGTTTGAAGGCATGAATCATCCCCGCATTATTAAACTTCAATGGGGTGACACATCCATCATCAAAAGAACAGGTGGGAATATCTTCTGCGCATTTGCCATTTCAATTAGGCATGCATTATTAACAACCCCTCTTCCTTTTATTCCTTTAATGGACAAAAGGCCGTCAAGGATTTGCAACTTGGGTGCAAAAAGGATTCTGATTAAGAAACAATTTACATATTATAACTTCAAATAGACTCAGGAATGGCAGTGGAAACTTGAGCGTCACAAAAGGTTTTAAAGGTTTTTGCACGCAGTTTGAGCAGAACATTAACCTTATCTCCTTTTCACCTCCTCGCTGCTTAGAGACGGAGTCTGAGGCAGCTGGGAATAAAAAGAATATTCATGTGCAGCTTATTTTCTTATTGACCTTATTCCAATAAGTATTGATGTGGAAACTGGGAATGAATTTCTGGCTCCAAACTGAGGACTACAACAACTCCCAGTCCCCGTTAGGAACAGACTGATAGGTTTAGGAACCAAATTATTTGGAAATTGCTAGGATTCACTGAGCAGTCTGAAGGGGGCTGTGGGCATATTTCTGAAGCTGAAACAGACAGGAGAGATGCTTGCAAGACGAGGAACAAAGATAACTCCTTTGTACCATCTGCACTCTTTTCAAGGTTTGCCAGACATGAGGTCTCTGGTATTAGATGACTTCGCAAAGCATTTTTAACTCTGGGATTTTAGAAGCGGTCGTGGGAATTGTGGAAATATCATAACATATTGATTTATTTATTTTTGTAACTGAATAACAAAGTGTAGAGACAAACAGGACATATGGCAAGAAAAAAGGTTGTGAACAGCCTGTCTTTCTTCTTTTTTGGCTAATTTTGTCAGTTTAACCTGAAAAAATAATGCGTTTAAAATTCAAATTTTCAGGTAAGAATTTGGCATGTAATGCTTGCAATAACAAGAACAAGTACCAATGTCTCATTTGTCATAGGTTTTGTATTCAGCATTCAAAAGCACCAGCAACTAACATCAATACAAACAAGTATGTCGGCAACACCTCAACCCCCGCTTCATTTTCCCCTACAACCAGAAAGACTGTGTCACAAAAACTAGTCCAGCCACAAACATTAGCCTGCACTACAACTAAAGTACACTGAATGGGTTTAGCCAGTAGGGCTGGACCCGCATATCCGAATATTCGGTCGTTGTGGTGGTATCCGAATATTAATTTTGAGATCCGAATACTCGGCTCCCCCACCCCCACACTTTGGATTGGCCAGTTGGCTGGCTGTATCACACAGACCTACCAACTCTGACACCACGCTTCCCTTCGACCACGTTTGTAAACGGAAGACAAAATGACAAAGACTGAGATATCCATGCTAATGCTAATGCTAATGCTGTCAGACTCCAATGATGAAAACCCTGTGGAGCAAGATCAAAGTGCCAAGCGAGACATGGAGCAGTATTTGGTGAACTCTACCGGAAACCAGTCGGGTTCACTTGGATGGTGGAAACAAAACTGTGACCGCTATCCGAAACTGGCATTAGCAACCTGTGCGTTCTGGCTACTTTCACCCCATCAAAGGGCATTTTCCCCCCTGGACGAGCCGAATATTTGGATATTAGTCATTATTTGGGCCCGAATATCCGGAGCCCAGAAAATGCTAGTCGGACCAGCCCTAGTAGCCAGCTGTTCTCCACTCCAGTCAAGCAATCTCATTTCAACTCTCTGTCCAAGTTTTTTCTGTTGTGTGTGTCTGGTGTCACAGTCAGTCAGACTGGAGCGACTCGTGTGGAAACAGAGAAACACAGACTGGAGCAGATCAGACACAAGCTGAGGAGAAGCAGAGGACAGCAGCAACATGGCAGTAGAGCTGAGACATGGAATGAAACATGCACACAAACCACATTTTATCTATTTTTTAAGGGCAATGGCCAAACTGTGGACTTTCGCTTGGCCCATGCAAAAGTCATTCTCTGTTTATGAACATGGGGAAGTTTCAAATGGAGGGACCTGTATGCACTAACATCAACTTACACCTGGACTGTCAATCAAAACATAAAACGAAGGAACTCAAATTAAAACAGAGTAAGTGTGATTTCATGCTATGATAAGGGTATCTTTACTATCCTGCTATATTTATGTTCATATCTTGCATAATGCACATTCAAGGGTCCTGAAAAGGCGAATATTCGGATACCAAAATTAATATCCGGATACCGCCGTAGCGAACGAATATTCGGATATTTGGGTTCAGCCCTAGATTTCACAACATCTGAATTTGAGTCTGACAACAGTTCATGTGCTGTTTCACCAATGCCAATTAAAATGAAGAAAAGCCCACTTACACAGTCCTGATGAAGCTGATTAGCTGAGCTTTAGAGTTACAGACTTGTTCAAACGTGACTGCTTTCACTGTTGTCTCTGTAGTCTTAAAATGTTCGTGTTTTAGAGAAGTACTTAAGGTCTGAAAGCCCTTTCTGGGGCCTTAAAGATAAACACAAACAAAAATATGTTCAATGGACTGAACAATTTGTTCTTAAGGGTAAAAACATTTCTAGAAATATCTAATTAGAAATGCTGTATCATCTATGTTCAGTAATTCCCCCATGTTAGCACATTGTGGATTATCTGGAACTGCCACCGCCTCATGATTCATCTTGGGTGAAAGTGTTACAGCTGAGAGATCTGGGAAAGCAATTTGCACACGGGAGACGGCTGAACTTCATTGCAGAATGTATTTGAAACACATCAGAATGTGCATTTTCATATCTCCCAAGTCTAAGCAGCACGACTTCTATCTCTATAAGGACTCGAAGTGACAACGGTGACAAACGACAGAAACAAGCCTTATATTGTAAAATGTTTTTTCTCTCTCTCTGAGGTTTATATCTGTTTTTGTCAAATCAGTCATTCTTCTTTTCTCTATTGAAGCTGCCGAACCACGTCCTGACATCTGCAGAGGCGGTAGTTTTTTTGTAACTTGACATTTACAGAGCCAACGGCTTATTTTCGCTCATTCTTACAGAGAGCGACACATTACAGTGACCATCGCTTCTGATCAAGAGGGAGTCCTTGAAACGCTCTTCTTGGTGCTCGCCTACACCAAGATAAAGTGAATTTCATTTGTCTCTCTCACTGTGGCTCTTGAAAGCTGCTCTTTGTTTATCAGCGCGACCACACACACAAGCACACATGCATATACATTACAAAGTGCGACAATGAATACATCAGCGTGCCATGATGCCCTAAAAAAAGCCAACCGCAAAACAATAACATGCCTTGTGTGTCTTCATTCATGCCTGCCATCTTGTTTCGAGAGATACGTCCCTGGTCGCACCCACAATCAACACACATACACGGGTACTCGAGGATGCACAGCGGGGGCCGAAGCCAAGCCTAAACATCCATGGCCTCGATACTAAATATCACACCGGGGCCCATTAGTGCCCCGCCGGGTGAGGTCTGGGAGAGAGGGAGGCTGAGCCAATCAGACACTCCTGGGTGCCTCAGCAGGTGGGAGGCAGAAAGTACAGACAGGAAAGCAAATAACAACAGCAGCCACAAGTATAACAACGTCTCTCCACAAACGCAATCGTTGATGTGGAAAAGTCAAAGCCATGCTGGAAACCACAACACACAGTATTCAAGCATCTGATTAATGCCCTGTCTAGCCTTGATGCGTGCCGTTCCTTCAAAGAGCGAGAAAACGCCAAACAAGTTTCCATTCAGAGCTGATAGTTGCAGTCACTCCCCTGTTACCTTAATGGATGTTGGGATTTCAGACTTTTCAAACGAGCAGAACAGGCTGTGCTCTGGTTTTGAATGCTTCAGTCTCTCAGGGCGACGGACTCTTTAAGATGAGCTCCGTTTGAAGTTTTATTTTTTTCTTTTGAAAAGGTAGAAGCTTTAGACGCAGAAAATTTTTCAATATCACAGTATTGCCGATGGTCACATCCAGCCCTAACCGCAGCTACAATTTTCAAGACGTTTGTCAATTAACGGATGACATACACAAGTGAGCCTTTTATTAGGAGGCATGGCAAGTTCCTGCTAGCTGAAAAGCATGGTGTTTTTCATCCGACTCATTTTGTTCTTTGCATAGGTGTGGCTAATTCCCAGTGAAAATATTAGTTAGTGGTAGATAAACTAATCGTTGTTACAATTACGGCTGTAGTCTAGATATGATCTCAAACAGTTTTTGGTTGAACCAGCCAACCTACAGCCTATAAGAATTAATTCATTCCTTTTGGCAGTGGGAGGAGCAGACTACTTGTAAAGAAACTCTGAACTGGCCCAACATAATGGACACTGATAAATGTAACTTATTTAACATTTACTCCATTGGTGTGGCTGCATTTTGTTCAAATGTACGGCCAAAAAGTTGAATGTAACTCTGCTGTTTGTCAAAGCTCAACAGCCAACATGGAACATCATCTAATATTGGTCGTCTAACTTGTTGGCATCATGTTCGTCAAGAGTTCTTGTGCTGATATCACCAGTTAATTAAGCTCAATATTAAGAAATCATAGAAATCTCAGCAAGTGCTCTTAACTGATGTGCTCCACGTCTGCTGTTACAATGTTGGTATACAATAATCAGGTTGAAATTATTAGATATGTTGTAAATAGACTGCAAGATGTTATTAAAGAGCAGTATTTTTCTGGTGGCATCAACAGATCATGTTTGTGCTGTCTGTATCAGTGGAGCCCAACCAGTGTCTGAACAGTAATTAACTTCTGTCAGGCATGTTCAAATGTTTGAATGAGATTTGGTGTGAAATCCCTTCATAAGATGGAACCAAAGGGTTTTATGAAGCGCAGGGACTAACTGTACTGGAGAATAGTTTGAAAAGGAAGTGAATCAGAGGCAGACATGTACTTCTAAAGTTGCTCTTTCAGCCATCTTGCGCTGCCCAGCCCACCTGGCGGGTTACCCGTTGCAGAACCGCAGAGCGTCCAAGTGTAGCCGGGCCAGCTGATGAGAGCAACAGCCATAATTACATGGCCAGATTGAATGTCAGCTGGTGAACCTGGCTGCTGGGGTTGGCCACAATTTCTCAATTTGGTTGCAAATAAGGCAAAATAAATACACGCTAGACTCAAGCAACGACTCCTAAAGGACTTCATTTAACGATGAGGGAAACAATTTTCTGTAATTCACAAACATATGAAATCATTTTTATCATCTTCATCATTTGAACCCCAATACTGTGTCCATAAACTTCTACAGTAAAATGTGAGAAGGACAAAATATCAGCACAGCATGGCGTCTTGGTTCAAACATTCTTTTTTTAGTATGTAAAAAGAAAAGAAAAGAAAAAGTGTGAAAGTCCCTTATCCAATGCCAAAGCAAACTTGACCGAGTGACTCATTTTAGACCCAAAAGCTTTCAAAGCAAATCATTTACTTTCGACACTCCCTTCCAGCCACAGCAGGGGAGTGATGGCCTGACCAAACTGTCCGAGGTCCAGATGGTCTCCTGTCAGCTACTGTTCAAAACAGCCATCAACCATCATCCTTCTTGAACCAAAATAGCAAGAAATAAGCAGCATGGCAGGGAAAAAAACAACAACAGTGAGACATCAGGAAAAAAGGCCCTCAGACAATTTCAGAGGAAATCTGCTATTAATGACTCAAACTGCTGTTTTCTCATACCAGCCTGTGTTCCTTCTTTTGACACATTGCTACTGATGCTGAGACAGATAAACTCCACTCTTAGTCAGGATTAAATAAATGAGTCTCACCTCTTGTGGCGGCCACTTCCAGATCTGGGGGTCTCCTGGAGAAAAAAACAAAACATGAAAAATAAATGCCTTTAGTCCAGGATTAAGAGCTCAAACACGTAAAATGTATTATTAGTGCTTCAAGAAATGCAACATTTTAAGTGAAGCTGTTAATTTCAAATAGGTATCACCACCATATTGCGTTCACCTGCCTTGGGTTGTGTTAGTTCACCAGAGAAGAAAAAATAAATGTATCAGGGGCAGCATTCACAGAGAGCCTTTAGGTTGTGTATGAACGTTTGTGAATTGCAGCCGCTGAGCTGATACATATGAGCTTTGTTGCATTTAATAGCTCAGCAGCAGCCCGATAGCCCCGAGTTGTGGAGGGCAATCTTGTTTTGCAACGTTGAGGTTCATGTTCATCTTATTTTTCCCATTTCTGTATGATCTAAAGGTTGTTTAGATCCATACAACAGTGACACTTCAGTAAAAGCGCCTTCGGTGAAATAGCGTTTCCGTCAAAAAATGAAGTGTGTGTCACAGATACTGTGAGATGAATACGTATCTTCTCTTTCCTGAGGTCTTGTGCAGTGAAGGGTCCCAAGTTTGATTGAGGAGCTGAGGCTCTGCTCTAATCTATCAGTCAGAGCTTGGCTTTTGCCTGATTCTCAGCATATTCCATCCTCTCCGTCTCACTGACACATCATCCATCACATGTGGATGAAATCCCGACCCTCATCTCTTCTTTGACTCTTCTCTGGATGAATAGATTCACAAAGATGAAGGACAGTTAAGAGGGCACTATGTGGCAACGGTAAGTCTACAGAAGATCACATCTAAGCATCAGGGTTAGTTCAAGCAGCACCTGCAGTTCGGAGCAATTTGTTGAATAGTGTCTGTCAAACTGACATTTTTTGGTACATTTCTTTCAGCTGCTATTTGCTGAAGCGGTTGTGTTGCTCTGTCATTCTCTTCAAAACACTCTAAAGGCTTTGTGTAGTTTTCACTTTTTCTTCTTTAGAAGCTCTTGTTTGATTTTGGCATTCTGTTTAGGATTGGTATGCTGGAATGTTCCTTTTCAGTCAAGCTTCTGCAGACGGTGAACCTTCTCGTCAGCCAGTATGTTGGCATGTCCACAGACATTCACGGTGTTGCTACTCCGCCAAGGAGGCGCAGCAGAGTTATGCGATGATTCGCCTGCGTTTGTCAGTGAATCTGTTTGTCTTTCAGTGTGCAACATTACTCAAAAACAGACTAATGGATCTGGATGAAATTTTCAGGGAAGGTCAGAAATGACTCAAGGACTGCCTCATTAGATTTTGGCAGTGATGTGGCTTATAGTCTGGATCCACGGATTTGGTAAAGATTTCCCATTGCAAAGTAAGCATCCGATGGGATGGCATCACTGTAACTATGACAACAAGTGAACGCTACATCAGCTGCCTGCTGACGATCACAATTGCGATCCTACTACTGGCATATCAGGATTTATCAGTTGGAAAGGATACAAGGCACAATTTATTAAATTGTGGGGGTGTTCCCAAGTCCCAGTTGTCATCTTAGGACGGCCACTGCGGCTCTATTTAATGGTTCTATGGTTCATTTAATACCTCCTAAGTACGGCTGCAACTGAATTTTACTTGTTTATTATTGTGCATAATGCAATTATTGAGAGGTGATGCAATTTTAAATTATTTAACATTTAAGTGAATTTGCACAGAAGCTTACTCAGTTCTGTTTTATACTTCAGTTTTACTACAAACTATATTTGAGACTACATTTGACTCTGCAGTGCTGGCACAGCGCTAAAACAAAGTCTAGAGACAGGTCTGGCTATGTGAGAGCAGCATTATGTTTTTCCTTTCTTTTGTCCCTGCATTTTCCTGGAAAGTTGGTGCCCAGTGCGATACACAGAAATCAGTCCACAGGATGCTCTAGGTAAGCAAGGATTTTTTAAGTCACATTGCAATCCTTTAGCAAATAGGCAATACAAAAGAGACTAAAGCATCTAAAGTGCATCTCATTTTTACACATGGTACTTTTACTGTCAGAGAATTATACAGAATGAGAATATGACTGGTACTGCAACAAAACCACTTTGTTTATTGTGTAATATGTCAGTTATTTTCTGGACTAAGATTGTTTAGATTAAAAATTCTGAGCTTTTGTCATCGTTTGATTTGAGAAGCTGCAATCACAATTAAAAACCGTGAATTTTTCAGTCAAACAGGTCGACGTATACAAATAAAAAATGCTGTCTAAATGGAAATGTGGGTCTACACTCTGCCTCTCATCTCAAAAAACTTGAATAAACCAGCAGGATTCTTTGAATACACTGAATAAATTGACCTGGAAGCCTGCTGGTGTCCCAACTTTGTAGGAAATAATTATTTGCTTTCATATTTCCCTGGAAAATTCAACACATCTATTTTGTAGGACATTACACGAGCCAAGGTTTCATATACCGAGTCCATCGGCTGACAGATAAGGATCAATGAACTGCACCGATTATTTTCTGAGGGTGAAATATGAGTCAAAACAACAGTATGAAGGAAGGTCACAGCAGTCAGATGCTGGTGGCACTGTGCCAATCCTCATTTGCACATTGTAACACGCACACTCAAAACAAAAAACGGCAAGAGTAATGTGATACAAGTACAGCCTCTCCAGCTATGGCACAATAGTTTATACTGTAAATAAGCATGTCAAAGTAAGCATTTATGAACCTTTTGACTGGAAAATAATATGCAAAATAAAACTCAGTTTTTGTCAGAATCTGTGAATATCCCCATGCAGCCTGCTAGCTGCTAAAAATGAAACATTACAAAAAATAATTCTAAGCAACTAAAATCCAAAGTATTTGACAGCAAATGAGCTGCAGTCTTCCACAGTAAATAACCTGGAATATTACTGATCTATTCACAGCAGTTTGATATTAATAAAATCCTCATAGCTCATCTCCATGATGAGGCTCATGAACGCTAGCAGTGTTAGCAACCTCGGCTGCTCCAAACCTGCCTTAGCATTTGAGAATCCCAGCTTACCATTAGCATGTGCCACAAGTAACTAGCTAAACCAAACCACAACATGTTGGTAGAGATTTCTTTAGCAGGATTGTTAGAGTTAGCAGTCAGATATCGAGGAGGTGCGCTCGTTTTGTAGACCTTTGTGGGCGGTTAGCAAGCAAACACACCTGTAACTCCAGGCTCCATCCGCTGGCTTAACCGGGTGGGAACAACATAAATAATTATTAGTTTCTTTCATCAGTTTCCAATCACACTGTCAGAATCTTGTGCTAAGTCGTTATCTCACACCATCCACCCTAATTCTCTTCATGCATCAAACAAGGCTTTGCTTACATTAATTTCACAAATACTTCTTGCAAAAAGCAATAGAAAAAAAAGTCCATTTCCACTTTTTACATCATCTAAATGTCACAATTATTTGTATAAAATACTATAATATCAATCACTGTAGCAGAAGGAAATCCTTTATACTATAATAAGTTTCTGATTTGTTGTAAAGGTCTATTTTTAAACCTGTTAAAGAAGGCTAAATTGTGCAGTACCAAGCATTTTTAAGGAAATACAGTAGGTTGCAGGCTGTCTCTCCTTTCACAAAGGAAAACCACAGAGACTCAAAGCATAAACTGATTAACCCCTGATTTGTAGCCAGAAACTTTACAGAAAACAGACTTAATTTGCCACATTACTGCAGCACCTTCAAGCAGCGTTTCAATGTGCAAAACCTGTCTGAGATATGAATCTCTAAGGCAAGGTCAATGGAATTCATGTACAACTACTTCACTGCACACAATAGCAGCCGGTGCAACTTTATTATCATGCTTGAGGGGCGCTGACAGCTCCCATAAGCTGCACTGCACAGCTCAGAGTTACTAAGAAAATACAGAGAGACAAATATCTGCAGTAAAACAATCGCTGAACTCAAGCACATTTCTCCTTCATGTACATTTCTGTGGGTGTATAACTGCTCCTTTTCACAACACACCATATCACTTTGTGATAAAAACCCATTCAAATGTCTCGCTTGAACACGTTTGGCCTGGTGTGATCTATAATTTATGACTTGACAGCTCATTAAATTTAAAAATCCCTGAAGGACCGCCGTCCTCGCCCATGAAAAGTTTTTGAATTCCATCCAGTCACCAAACAGCCTTGCACTCAGACTGTATTTCTGTACAAAGCTGATAAAGATCACAATTTCACTGGAGGCATTCAATAAAGTCTGAGAAAGACCTTCAAATAAGACCCATGACTTGCGTTTTAAAGAAGTACACAACCCAACGACATCAAGCAGCAAATCGTGGCACCAGATAATCCCTGAACCCTGGGAGAACGGCAGCTACTGCTGTGTTTGTTCAAAGAAAACAGATACACGTGTTTGCAACTGTGCATTTATGATGTCTGTGTGCTTGTCATGATAATTATAGGCCAGCGTTGCACCTATTGTGCCTCAGTGCTCTGTTGCTACAGATGAGATGTTCTGCAGTTATCTCACACGTTGTATTAAAATGCTAACCACACTTTGCTCTCAGAGTCTTTGATGCCAGCTGATGAAATCAACGTGAAAACCTGAAATGAGATTTACCTATAAAAGCACTGTAAACAACTACAAAAAGCCATGCTAACCACATGACCTTTTTAAAACCATTGCATGTGTGTTAGTCAAACATATTCCTTCCCCCAAAACTTTTACAAGAGCCTTCCTTTTATACAAGCAATGCCTGTATTAGAAAAAATCAAGGTTATTTTACTTGTAATTGCACCCTAGCTTTTATATTTTTATGTGTTCATATTTTAAGTTGTAAGTTAAGCTAAGCTATTGAGGCCCTCCTGTCAAAGACAAATATTGGTGTGGTTTAGTTGGTTCATACATCTAGAATCCTGAAAATCTTAAAATCAACACGTTTGAAGGTGGTAAAATATTGTTTCAAGGAACAAAATGAAAAGCAGTTTGCTGTCAGCACACGCTCTGCTGCTCCTGTTGGAAATGCCATGTGATGCTCAGTGAACATTTCCCTGCTGTTCAGGCAAGATGCTCTGCATCAGCACCATTATTGGAATGAAAGGTGATAATTAAAAATGCAAATGAAGCTTGTTAAAAAGTGCTGGATGGAGACTGCCACCAGTATGTCCTCTCCAGGTGACAGAAAGACGGAAAGACCGTTCTGCTGTGAACCTGGCGCCTCATTGAAAGCAGATGATCCCGAGGAATGCTCCATATGGTTCTGTCTGCTGGATCACAGGAACAGGTTTCCTTGTAGGACCTGCATACCAGAGGGAAGTAAGGCCAGATAACCAGGACCACATGCCTACAGAGGGCCTCTCCGACTATCACAGAGCCCACACATATCAGACACATGTGTTCTGCCACATGGAGAAGAACTGTTTGTGCCCACAGTCCAGAACACGCACAAAGAACACATGTCAAACTCATTTAAATGCATCTTGGGCGCTTTAGAAGGAGGTGGAAAAAAGACGTCATCGCAGAATTTGAAACATCTGATGAAATATTTCATACTCTATGATTCTTGTTGCACTTTCCATTATGTCTTCAGCAGCGAACACAGAAGAGCCACGGCTTGTTTTGGTTGGAAAATGCTCTGAGACAATTAACAGCCACTTGGCTCTGAACAGTAGTTGAGCGGAGTTTCTTTTACAAACTTCTTGCCCAGATATCTTGATATCAGCTAAGAGGCCTGGCTCGATGCTGTATATCATAATGGGCCTGACACGGCAATTGCTTGTCTCCAGTTGATAAATGGGGCCCGAGAGGATCGGCACATTTTTGAGATGCTCTGTCTTTACAGATGTCTTACTGACAGCTCTGCAGTAAATCCACTGACCGAATTGTATCTCTGCTGCTTTTTATTTCTCCCCGTCTGCCTCTTCATGAGCAAGCTGGCACAGGACCCCCAGCAGAATAGAAATATCAGTTTTATATGAGTGACAGTGAGACATCTAATGGTTACTCTCTGCATAGCCACATCTGCTCTGCATTAGAGCAAACAAAGGTGGGAAAATTAGATTCAGTGGGCATGATTGGACATATTCTGTTTCAGATGATGGACTGAGGGTCTCCTAAAAGAACCAGATGTGTGGCAAAGCATCAGAAAGCCAATTCTACTGAACAGCTTTCTGTCTGTTTACATGCAGACTACTTTATGTAAATAGTTGAATCCTTTGCTTTTTTCCCCTTTATTTTATTGAGGCTGGGTCTCAGCAGGTGCTGTCACAATCTTCCTGTTATTGTGGCATTTGTGTACATATTTCAAACACAAGGCTTTGCTTCGCGTAAACAGCCTCAGACAGCCCAAAACAAAATAAGCCTGCTGATGCATAACAGCCTATCCGTGTGGAACACAATTCCAAGCTACATCCACAAGAGTTGTCACACAGCAGCAGTGCCATTTGATATTGGTTTATTTCTTTTAAATGGCAATTTTCATGTCAGTCAGACGATTTTTCTACAGAAACACAAAAACAGACAGGACGTTTCAGCCACTGTTATCCAGCAGGGGGCTTTTCATGTCCTCTCTGCGCAGAATTTGATATTAAAAAAAATCACTCTGTGAGCGTTTGAAGCGAGTTTTGAAATTACACACTCTGCACGGAATATAAACTACTGTTCCTGTCAAAACTAAAACACCCCATTTACTAGCATGTCCTTTCTATTTGTGTTTCACTTCTATTAATTCATCTCTGTCCTCGTTTTATGGAGCACCGCCTTGACTTATTGAGAAGAAGAGCAGACTGTTTCTGCAAGGGTTCATTTCGATGGAATAAACGCAATATTGCCTGCCAAGATAAAAAGATTCATTCTGTAAACATCAACAGTGTCAGATTCACCCTCGTAAAAATCAGACACCTTAAACACAAAACAGATGTGAACACTAAATCCAAATGAAGTTTGATTCATGTGGCTCTCGACTCCACACAGCTCTACCCTAAGCGATGGACTGCAGCTAATCGTGACAAAATAGATTTTGCTGAGTTCAGCCTAAAATAGTGGCAAATACTCCTCATAAGTGCCCTGAGCCCTCGGTGACACCCATAAATTTCTTCTCCAACCACAAACCCAGTGATGCATCATTTATTAAAGTGAGTAGCAACACTTCTGTTTTGGAAATATCTCAGTGTCTCAAAGAAAAAAAGAAAAAAAACACCAAAGGCTAAAAGTTCCAGACTTGTAAGACCTCTGTCTCCAAGTAGCTTTAACAGCAATTTAGGGTGTTTCTTTTTGCTTTTAACCTGATTTCTCAGTGATGATGAAATACCGAGACACCGTTTGGTTTTGCATCACTCCGGCTTTTCACAGTACTGAGCTCCTGAGCTCTGCTGGCGTCTCCCTGAGCAACAGTGCCTCTGTTTGGCAGCACCGATGTAACAATGTAGACAGCACGCATAACAACATCATGTGCCGATTCAATAAATGGCTTTCTTCTTCTTCTTCTTCTTCTTCGTGTCATGCTGCTTCTTACCAGTAAGGAGCCGGTGGCAGGGTCAGCTGTCATGGCCTCATTCTGGAAAGTGTTGGCCTGGACCAGCTCCTCCTCCTCCCTCCTGTCCTTCTCCCCCGTGTCATCATCATCCAGCTCATCCAGGCTCTGAGAGGAGACATTAAGAGATGAAATCAGACAGCTCACACACACTCGGCCCATTTTAGCAAACTTACAACATTCAGCGCTGGCTTCCAACTAAAAATAAATTCTTGTACGTAATTACGATGCATTTCACTCTTCAGAAGAAATGTTGTACACGTAAAAGGCCTGGAGGACTTGCAAATTTGTCGGGAATTACTTGCGCAGCCACGATTAAGTGTGCTCAAAACAGGCCCCAGGTTACTGTTAAACCCATCAGTGAGCTAACTTCTTCACTAGCAAAGCCATATTTTTAGCCTACGACTGTTAATTCTGAGCCCATTTTAAGATATTTAATATAACTTTTTACCCGAGCATCTGGACAGACTAGACCCTTTGGTGAATACATAGGCTTCCCTAGCCAGGAAAAAGTATCTAACCCTGCTATTTTAGTTTTAGTGTCAGATACGTTTCTGACCTTTAATCATTTTCGATAGCTCTAGCTGCTCAGTTAGCCTTTAAACTTTGCCAGGAAATCAGTTTTCCCAATAGAAATCTCGGGTTTAGAATCAGGTTTCATGCATTTTTTTCCTGTGATGTAAAGTTTTTCGCTTACAAAACCAGCTCCTGCAGAAAGCCAACAGTAACTTTGTCACTTCAGATGGCACAGTGACAGACAAGGTCATTCCCACAATGACAGTGATATTGACCTCTGCCTCAACACAACCAGAGTCTCCTCTTAATCCTCTTAAGACATGATCACATTCACTTCCAGGAATCCCTGAGGAGCAGCAGCTAAAACGCTACCCCAGCACCAGATGGACTGCAGTAAGGCAACAGGAAAGCAGCCTGCATAAGGGCCTTTCACCTCCTGGGGACAGTCCGGGGGAATTTTTGAACAGTGGAATGTCCCTTGAAAACACAATAAAAGACAAGTATAAACATACTGGGAGCTCTGACAAAGAAGAAGGGAGTTAGCTTTCATTATTTAGGCAGAGACCATGCACATTGGCTGGGAAAACCTCCAACTTCACTCCTCTTAATCTGGATTCTTTGCTTTATCTTGAAATATGTGCACAGCCTCGGCTTCCTATTTGCATTACTTTACAATGAACAGTGCCACAGAGTTAGCGGGTTCATCTGTCGGGAGTGGAGAAGACGCACGGCATAAACAGAGCCTGACATTAGGATGGACGCTCGGATCGTGACGAGAGACAGAGGCTGGGGTCAAACTCCCAGAGGGGCACAATGCAAACCGGTCTTTCCTGTTTCATGCTGCACGGCGAACAAAAGATGCCTGCTCAACAGTCCCTTCAGTGGCAAAAATAGCCTTACAAGGTTAACTTGGAATGCAGTCATTTGCAAGGCCTTTCCTGCCAAACGGTTTATCAGCTGTCCTTGGGGAAAATGCCAGCTCCTGTTCTCTTTGACTCTCACTCAGGGCTTAACAGCGCTCTCCATCGCCTCCTGATGCAACTCCCTGCATCTCTCCCATGCACGTACAGCAGCGAACAAGCCCGGCCAATAAAAATTCTCTTATTAAAAGTCATAGGTTTTGACTTTCAGAGCGTGCCGTTCTCGCATTGGACACAATTTCGTACTTGAAGTGTATCCGTCATTGTGCACACAATGCAAATAAAATGTTTTTCTACAGCAACTTACAGTTCCCAACTTGATATGGCATCATTTTGGGATTAGGAACTAACAATAAGTGGGAAATGAGACATTTCGGGGCTTAGAAAAACGACATTAAACAGGAGTCTGTCTGTGTCAACAACACACAGTGAGTTGTGCAGTGACTAACCACACTGCTATGCGCAAACTTGCCCGAAAAGTGGGATTGGGAATCTCAAAGTTTATTTTGGATAGAGATGCAGCCCGTTTTGCACCCTAGTATTGCAAATTGCTCTGCATTTTCTTCTGCTCCAAATAAAGGGAAAAGGGGATCTGTGTGCAACCATATAAGGGATGTTTTTGCCCCTGACATCATCAAAATGTGTGTATTTTTCTGGCCGGCTGAAATAAGCGCTGAAGGTGCTGAAGGATGACCAGTTCTTTGACATTGAATGTTTTGAGCAAAGTGTTCACCTTTCAGCATTACAAGGGGTCCAAAGCTACGAGTTACTCAGAACAGGACAATTTGTTAAGCCCAAATAGAGTAAAAGGCACAAAACAACATTCTTTAGTAAGACAGTTGGCCTAAAGTTTTCAAATGTAAGTACAGCTCATTGTATATAAAAGCCCTATGTATTTAGATATCTTGAATGGCTGCAAATAATGTTATCTTGTGGTAATACTTTGCAGGATTAAAGACTCTAGATCATGTTTTTAACTGAGAAACTATTCAGAAGATAAGCGTTAACACATGTAACCTTTTCCCCAAAATGTTAATTTTAAAGTCTCCTAAATCTGAATCGGTTTTGGAAAGTTGCTTTCATGCTGCCCAGATGCGACTGATAGCATGTGACAGAAACAATTTTATTCAATACTACAACATTAGGTAAAATCCTACCCATTTCCCACTGAGCCAAAATTTTGATACTGCAGCAAAATGCAGCCAAAAGTCCACGCACATAACTACACAAACAACATTTCCGGTGAGGATGACACAAGCCACTCCAAAGACATTAAAAACTTGAGTGGCCAGATCTCCAGAATCGTTTTTGCTTCCTGTTTACAACAGGACAGAGTGTCAGGGCCTCACAAGAGTGTTTATGTAAGTAAAGCACGTATCCTGGTCTGCTCCAGCATCAACAGCCATGTCCGTCACTCTGCACATGAAGAATGAGAGAAACTACATCTGGAGCTGTGCTTCATGGTCTATTAGAATGTCTGTTGTGGTTGGAAAGTCTCTCCTTGGGGAGGAAAATGATCAGTCATCTATTCTGAAGCTCCATCTCTGGCTGCAAGAATGTGAACGCATCTCTGCGTTTGTCTGCAGCACAGCAGGCCGTGTGCTTTACCCTTCTATGTTGATATTTGCCTTTTAAATGACTGTCAAAGCGACGCTGTTTGATGGCAAAACAGGTACGAGACGACAAGCTGCCAGACTGAGAGTCTACTTTGAAACTGTTGATATGAAACTATAACTTCACTACAGTATTATATGGTAATAATATTAGAAGTAGTAGTATGAAATCAGCATTCACAAGGCAAATAAAGTAAATGAAATTATTTGTGAAGTGGTAACATTGATGCTCCTCTAGAAGTTTTACCCCCTGCATGCTTTTTTCAAATCCATTGTTTAAAATGAGCACATGAATAAAAACTCAAACTCAACGTGAAGCGTGCTGTGCCGATTACTGGCTGCATGTTTAATGACAATGGTTTAACACGCAAACAGGTTTCAAAGGGACTTCAAGTCTCTGCAGAAAACTGCACAGCAGCAGTGACACAATAGAGGTAGTTAAAGCTCTGGTGGCATCCATGGCAACCAGTGCCGCACCAATACAAACATATACAGTAAAATTAACACTGAGCTTCACACCAGCAATAAGCAACAACATTACAGGACTATATAGTAAGTCATATATATTTCTTGATTAATGTCAACAAAATGCTCTTCTTTACTCTGCTCATATGAATGATGTTCAGACAAATGTACCATTGAATCTCAATATTGATACATATTGTACAATGTATGTAAATACAGTCACATAAAATAATCAGTATTATATTAATATTCTACTGCTGCACATTATGTAGCCCATCGTAAAACTTTTTCACACATATTTGAAAATAAAATAAACCCATAAAGATGTTTTTGTTTTAACTAGTTTGCTTGAAATCCCACATTTGGATATCGGACATTGGTAAAATGACTTCACTTAATGACTGAAAGGCTTTGAACAATAACCCTGGCATGCAGCACACACTCCTCCACTACACTACGGTTTAGTGGTTGAATGTTTAGCTGATCTAACAACCTACCTGCTGTTCCCGGAGCGCCCAACATGAACATACATGCTGTTTTGTCACCCTGCCAGTGCCCCGTCCACTTAGTGCTCGGATTTATCTCTAAACTAGCAAAGGGCACCTCCACCAGAGGCACGCTCTTCTGCAGCAGAATTAATGACTTGTGTGTATTAATCACCTGCCACTGGCCACAGCACAGTGACTTCATTACAGTGATCTATTGGAGGAGAGGCGCGCTGCTACACTGACGCCCACTGTCTTTTAATCAAGGATGCCAGTCAGCTCAGGTAACAGACAGACGCAGCGCTGGGCTCAGGTATGGCAGAGATCAAAGTGAGGACATCCACCCCGGAGCTGCTGGCTGATTAATGCGACACCACCGACTGCCAAGGTCAGCGTTTGGTCCAGCCGAGGTATGCCAGTTCTGAGCAGGAGTGAGACATCGTTTGACAGCCTCAAAAAGATGTGACTGGGTCATCCATGATCTGTGGTGAAATGAGTAATGACAGCATGTTTTCTGTCACCTGCCGTGACCTCTAACCAAAGACATGCTTTAATCAAAAAATCATAAAGAATTAAATCATTAAGAGTTACAAGTGTGGCGTGTGGAGGGTGCTCAATACCTTCTCTCATTTAAGTTTAGCATGTAGAAATGGTCTGTATGTTTTTCTCAACAAACCTTTGCTTGACAGAATCAAAATCTCATTTCATGTTCAGACCCAAATGGCAGTATAATGATGTGACTCAGATCAGCCAACATTCACAGACGAGAGGAACAAAAGGAAGAAAGCATAAAAGGCATTAAAGCACTTTTAACAGCGGCCCTTCTCTGAAAAAAAATAGAGCTCTACATTTTAAAGATTTACCATTCATCTCTAATTGCAAACCCTGTCCAGTTATAATTAGAGCTGGGCGATTTTGCCTAAAAAAAAAATCTTCGATTTTTTACAAAAAAACTCGATTCACGATTCACGATTCGATTTTTTTTTTCGATCACAGAAAAACAAGTGCTGACAGCAAAAATATGAAAAATACATAAATTTATTGTTTTTGTTAAAGTGCAACAACAAACCTTGAACAAGACCAAGGAAAGGTCATCATTTGAAAACAGCAGCTAAACAAAGTGACACTGAATAGTATCTTGTTTGTGCATCCTCGCAACTGAGGGAAAATAAGTGAAACATTTTAGTAAGTAACTAAAAATGATCTGGACTGATTATCAGCAAATAAAGCAAAATCATTTCCTGAGATACCACTGTTCAAAATGTGAACAACATCATTAAACATGAAAAGTTCCATTAAACATTCTTTGCTAAAAAAATTAGCCGATCAACAACAGCAGGCTTAAGGCAAGCTCGGTGACAGGTGACAATACCCCCACCTACACTAAAGACTCTCTCCGACGGGGCACTGGTTGCAGGAATGGCCAAGTACTTTCTTGCAAGACGACTGAGTCTTGTGAAGTTGGGTTGGTGCTGCCTCCACCACTCTAGTGGGTCAGTGTCTGGATCCACCACAGGACTCAAAAGATAGGAGTTGAGCTCTGCTTCAATTTTGTCACTTTCTGTCTGGTGGGGTAGTGAGGTTGGTACTGCTTTTTTGAAGAAGGCAGCTAAAGTTTTCTTCTTTGGTGGAGAGTCTGAGCGTTGATTTTCACACACTGATGTTTCAGAACTATTCTGTGAGTAGAGAGCAGAGAGTTCAGTCACAGCTCTTTTTTTAATGAGGTCTAGTTTGCTAGGGTCAATGTAGGTGCTGCGAAAACGTGGATCCATAAGCGACGCCATGTCTAATAACTCATCATTTTCAGGGTCACTGTATTTTTTGTCAAGATAGCTCATGATGTTTCTTTTTATTGTAGCAGTAAGAGCTACATCTTCTTCTTGTGGCTGCAGGAGGCTAGTTCTAAATAAATGGAGGACAGGTTTAATATAGCTAACACTAACGTAAGCCTCCCCACTCAGTGCATCTGTGAAGTCTTGAAGGGGCTTGACCGCCTTATTTGTTGCTTCCAGCACTTCAAGATCTTGCCACGTTGGTACAAGATGCCTGCTTTTCTTATCTGCACCAAGAACCCGGACGATCGCCTTTTCTTGTTCCAGGAAACGGTCAATCATTTTTTGGCGTGATCCCCATCTTGTTAAGGATTCTGTAACCAGCTGATGAGGAGGAAGACCGAGCTCTGCCTGAACTTCAGCCATGTCCCTTCTTTTCTTCCAGCTGTAGGAAAAGGCTGAAACTGCCTTTTTGCACACTCCTATCGCCCGGTCTATGCGTTCATCTTTCACACCATTAACTGTAAAAGATGAAACAAAACAAAAAAACATAATTGTATTTGCATTTTACAGCTTAGGTTAACTGAACTGAAAAAAAGTTACCCCTTAAATTTACAACTACATATATCCATAAATATGCTCTCTAAATTTAGATGGTGACAACTAAACCCCCATTTTTTAACAAATACATCTAGTTTTAAATCTAATTGTGTTACAAAACAAACACTACAACACAATAACTCATAAAACCCTGTTTTACCAGAATCATATTATTAATAAAAGTGAAGTCTACTATAAATTTAATACTTGCAACACCTCATAATGATCATACTACAGTACATACATGTTTGTTTATCTTCTCAAAAACGTACCTATGGCATTGTGTAGTCGATGCCCAAAGCACTTGAGGTTTGGCCAGTTATTGTCCTTCATAGCCTTGATTACATTGGTGCCACTGTCAGTTGTCATACATGTTAGACGCTCTTCTGAAAGGCCCCACGAGTTGAGAGCATCCTTTAGCTCTTGACCAATCGTATCGCCAGTGTGGTCCTCGGGGAAATATGACGTTTGGAGACACACGCTTCGTAGATTCCAACTTTCATTGATATAATGAACAGTAAGGCACATGTACGGTTGCATGGTTCGACTTGACCAAAGATCAGTGGTTGCTGCATAAAAGTCAATGTCCTTCAACTCACGGTTTATCTTCTGCCGAGTCGTATTGTAGAGTTGTGGAAGTGCAACATCAGAAAAGTACTTGCGACTGGGTACAGTATATCGAGCGTCCAAAACACTAAGCATGTGGTTAAACCCTCTCTTCTCCACACTGTACACTGGGAGCATGTCCGTGGCTATATAAAAAGTTATTGCCTCCGTAATTGCTTTCCACCTGGCTCCGCTCTTCTCGTATGGGACACCGCGTGAAAAACTTTGCTCAAGAGTCCTTTGCTTTACAGCCTGGGTGCTGTCTGTGCTGCTCGTGCTTGACTGATTCTCACGTCGAAGAAGACGACACTTCTCCCACTCCGGAGCATGTTTTCTCTTCAGATGCTGAAATAAATTCGTGGTGCTGCTGCAGGCCACAACAACAGCTTTCTGGCATATTTTACAGCGAGGCGTTGTTTGGCCCTCATCTGAAGCCGTAAATCCAAACCAATTCCAGATTATCGACGTCGTTGTACCCTTTTTGGGGAGAAGCTGCTCTTTTGCACCGGGTTGTTCTGCCATTTTGTTTGTTGTCATTACAAGTGCTGCGCGCGCAGGGGGAGGGGGCCGCTCAAGATTCCCGCTCCGCAAAACTACGGAAAGCCAGTTGGCGATTGCAAAATGTGTGGGGTGGGGGGAAAAAACTTGAAAAACTCGATTTTGTGAAAATATGAATCGATTCGGCCTCCAAACTCGATTTTAAAACAAAACCGATTTTTTTCCCAGCCCTAGTTATAATCATCCTCTCCAAAACTTGATGCCTTTTCGTTTGAGTCGAGTCCCAAAATTGCACAACAGGGTTTCTTGTGACAGGGTTGTTTGGGGACAGAGCCGAGTCAAACAGCGTTCAAGATATTCTCAAGGATCAAAGCTTGTACTGGCCTCAACGCCCCGGGATGCTTTCTTTTAAACGGCCTGTTTATCAAGTAAAATCCTTTCACTTTTCTTGCTTTGAACTTGAAGTCTGTTTGACCCTCATTTTCACTCCAACTGAGTCTATAATATTTTAATCAGCACTTAGCAAGACCTCAAAATGAGCTCCCTGTACATAGGGGGTACAGCAAAAGAAAAGAAGAACAACAAAAAAAAGCTTTTGGCAAACAAGCAAATGGAGTATGGCTGTGATTGTTGACCCAGAGAGCAGCATCAGCATTCCTCTGAATGTGTCAGACTGAGCTAAAAGCCTGAGGGCAGGCCAGCTGGGTTCAGCAGAGCCGGGCAGAGATCGTTGACTGTCTGTAAGAGCTTTAATACGTCTGTGGGAAACGGCTCCCTGCGCACTTTTAAGTTTGCCAAACTTGTTCTCTTGTCTATAACCTCCACAGTAGGTTGGAACGGAGCAGCGGTTTCAGCCAGGCTTGTAAAGAATCCGGCTGTGGGTGTGTTTATGTGTGTGTCTGCAGGGCTGAGAGGACAGAGGGATATTTGCAGCTTCAGGGGGGTCAGTCTGTTTGGGAACACCGCAGACCAAGGCATAAAACCACAGGGACCCCACTCTGCCCTCTGCTCAGTGATGTGGGACACGGCAAGAAGTCTGAAACTTGATCTGGTCCAAAACAGGCAGTACTGGACTTCTGCAGAGAAATCTGTGTCTGCATGTCTGCTAGCAGATACGCAGAAAGAAAATGTTTAATTGGCAACATTTGCTAGTTTATTTACCTTGTTGCAGAATCTGGTTTATTTTTTATTATCCTAAGTACTGAAACTATTATTGGCATGAAAAACCTGGTTGATCCCACAACAGATGCCTGTAATTAGTCCCCACCTATGATGTCGCCAGCACAACACTAAAGTCAACGGGTGAATTACAAATTGAACTGTATTGTACTTTAATTACATTCCTCAAAGCAAATTGTATTTACATTGTAATGTACAGCTATGGTGGCCTTTAAATTTTGTAACATTTAGGGCTCCAGACTATCTTTTCTACTGGTAGTACCAACTTTCTTGATAGGTAGTACTAACGCAATGGTCACCAAAAGTAAAAGTATAATTAAAAAGTACTATTTTCTACCACATTGGCTACTGCATTAGCTGCTGATACTGGCTGGAAGGGCACTAAAGCAGCCCAATAATCATCATGCACTGGCACCAATGTCGGTACGTGAAAATTTAACTGGAAAGCTCTCAAAAAATAATCTATATTACAGTCTGGAGCCCTGACTATATAACTGGAGATCCATGTAGGCAACTTCAAATCCCCCTCTGTGTGAAGAGAAGGTCACAGTTATGTAAACACTGTGTTAATGTTGTGTTATTCACCATGACGGGGGGAGTGTGGCAAGCAGAAGGTTACTTTCCTTTGCATTACTAAAAAAGAGAAAACTGCTTTCCTCAAGTCCCTTCAGTACCTATGCTCTCCAAAGGCAGGAGAAATTTGCACAGAAAGAAAAGAAAAGCAGCCAAAACCGAGCAAAAAGCAGCCAGAACTGACCAATCAAAGTTCTTGCGGTCTCCATGTTGTCTCTGAAGCCAGCCCTGTCTCCCACAAATGATGCTTTTATACAACTAAACTGCATTCTCACTTATAATTTGAGGAAAACAAATTTTCCACCAGAGTACGTTTGTTTGGAATATATCAAAAATACGTTTGCAAATAAAAATATGTGTCTCTTATTTTATGGCCTTAGTGTTCTCCAACCAAATGTATATTAGATCGGGAGGCAACCAAGAAAATAGAGGAGAGGTTTAAATTATTTTGTGAAAGGGTTGGATTTCAACCCATTTTACAAAATATTAAAAATAATTGTGGCGCCTAAACTTTACCCAGATGTCGTTTTCTTTGTGAAAGTGTCAGCCACAGTGTTGCACTTCTCCAAATCTACTCATGTAGTTTTGTTGCCTAAACTGCAAGTCAAAACTGAAAGCAAACACTGAGTGAAAACAGAATTTCAGTCTAGTCATAATGGTCAAAGACAGGATGTGAAGGTCAAAGTCCTGTTGCTGACGTACGCCTGCATCCTCCCCTTGTACCTCCTTGTGTGGATTTTGTAGCTTCTTTAAACTAGATGCCTTTAGTGGTACTATTTTTAGAGAAGATACATTTCTTTTTAAAATGTAAAAAAATTATAATATCAATTATTCTTACAATGCTTTCAAGAAGCTATATGAATAATAAGACAGCTATGAAACATGGATTACAGAAAAGAAGTGTACGAGAAGTCAGTACAAGACCTCAAATAGCTCTCTTTCCTGCTTTAGACAGGATTACCGCAGTCCCACGCTGTAACTCTGACCCCTCGGCAGACCATAATAGTCCAGCAAGTGGGACCCCTCTGCATGCACAAACCAGCAGGCTTTAAAATTAGCGGTAGTCTACCAAGCTTGGCACTGCAGGAGCTCTACCCAGCTGAGTGTCAATCCAAAGAGTAACCGTATCAGTCTAAAAAACAGACGCATTTTGCCTGTCAACCTGTGGTGCAAAACAATGATTATCAAATCAAACCAGAATCCAGCTGTGGATGAGTTCAAAAATGCTTATTAAAAGTGTTCAAATCAAAAGGCAGGTGAAATGAAGAGTTGCAGGTAAGTGACACCTAATGAGTCAAACAGAAAAACAGAAGGGATAAAAAAACGTACATGAAAAGCAGAGTGAAACTATAAAACACAGCTAATGGAAGACATTAACTGATTATGTTAATGCCATGAAATTATTCAAGATCACGGAAAACTGTGTAATTACATAGTTTTCCCTTGATCCCCGGTAAATATTTTGCTAGCAGTTGAATTAACCAATTAATTTTATGCAACTGCGGGGAAAATGCCAAATCATCACCTCCACTACTGCCTGAATTAGAGATTTCAAAACATGTGTGTACCTTAAGCTCCATTATGCATCCATGGTACCCAACTGAGGCAAAAACAGAGAAAACAAAGCTCTCAATAAGGTCCATTTACTAGTGTGGGAGTGTGTGCAAGTCAAACACATTTTCCTTTTGTTTCATAAACCCCAACCAATATCTGTTTTTTTGTGCCTTGGACAATGTTTCCTGCAGGTATGAACACCGTCATCCCAGAACAGAGAGCAGACTTGCCCTGCTGCGTAGGAAGTTTTTATCTTTTTGTGTATTTTCTCCAGCCTCTGCCTCACTGACAGTGCTGACCTGCACCTGAATGGAAGATAGGCACCTTGTAGTTACAGCTAACGTCTGTCAAAAACATCATTTATTTGGATATGTATATGCCATGTCTCCCATCGTTATTAACTTAATGATCCACATCATATGTTTGAAATACGACGGCGGAATTTGGGATTTTTTTTGGCCATTATTCAGAGAATATAAATGAGAAGAACTTTTTTTTTCCATTCATGATTAGATGAAGCCATTTATTGTCGAGCAACTGTGCTTACTCTTTTTAAAATATAACGACAACAAACTACCCAAATAACCCTGATCAAAAGTTTACATACCCTGCTGATTTTGGCCTTAAAACACGCACACAAGTTGACACAAACAGGTTTGAATGGCTCCTAAAAGTAACCAAGCCTCAAAACTTCTGGAACAAAGTCATTTGGAGCAATGAGAACAAATTTTTTTTTTTTTTTTTGCCACAACCATAAACGTTATTTTGAGAAGACTCAACAAGGCCTATGACTCAACAAGGCCTAGGGATGTGAGAGCTACAAAGGCACAGGAACTTGGTCAAAACTGATGGCAAGATGAATGCAGCATGTCATCAGAAAATACTGGAGGAAAATTTGCACTCATCAGCCTGGAAGCTGCACATGGGACGTACCTGAACGCTCCAACATGACAGCGATCCAAACCACAGGGCCAAGTCAACCCGTCACTGGCTGCAGCAGAATAAAGAGAAGGTTCTGGGGTGGTCATCTCAGTCTCCTCACCTCAATATCACTGAACCACTCTGGGAGATCTCAAATTTGCAGTTCATGCATGACAGCCCAAGAATTTACAGGAGTTGGAGGCTTTTTGCCAAGCAGAATGGGCAGCTTTACCATCTGAGAAAATAAAGAGCATCATCCACAACTACCACGAAAGACTTCAAGCAGTCATTGATGCTAAAGGGGGCAATACACGGTACTAAGAACTGGGGTCTTTTGATCAGAGTCATTTGGGTAGTTTCTGTTGTCATTATGATTTACAAAGAGTGAACACAGATGTTTGACAATAAATGTCTTTACCCAAACATTAACCACAAGTGAAAGAAAAGTCTTTATCATTCATATTCTCTCACAAATGGCCAAGAAGTGATACTGTACATTCTACTAGCGTATGTAAACTTATGAGCCCAACTGTACATGTTTAGCACATTATCTATACATACATTTTACCAAACAGATCTGCATTGCTAAGCTGCATTTTAGAAAATTGGACAAGTTAAACGAGCGCTTTCAGTATTCCACTGAGTTCTATTTTATGCAGCATTAAAATTATTAGCTGACAACTGAGTTGTGTAATCCATCAAATTAAATAAATGACAGCTTACATTAGCATCATTAGGTAACCCACTGCTGTCTTTTTAAAATTATAAGCACATAAATTACATTACGAAGACACTTCAAGCAAGTTTTAAGAGTCAGAAATTTTGAGTGTTTTCAAGTGTTGAAAATTCGTCCAAGAAAAAAAACCTGAATGATATCATTTAAGACAAAACTCGCAAAAAAAAGTGTTCTTAAATCAATATCACTACTTAAAAAATAAGAGGACACTTCAGAGGAAGATCAGCAGCTTAAGAGGCTGGAATACATAGAATGGTTAGGGAACATAAAACTATATGAAGGAGAAAAGTGATGAATATGGTAGTTATCTGCAGGGTAACAAATGTTCAGCCATCCTGACAGGCCCATACAGACACTCATCCTCCTCTTACATGACATTGAGTAATAACTGCTGTCTCTTTCTTGAGATAGTTCTAACATCTGTACGTCCCGACCACAGACCAGGATGGCAGTAACTCAAGGCAGAGGGAGCCGGCCAGCGGTGGCGGCTGCTAGAGCGTTTATCCCGGCAGCTTCCCAGTAATGAATCCTGCTCCTGCAAGCCAGCGCTAATAACGGGGTGCCTTCTGTGTGCCGTCCTGAGGCTGCAGGGGGAAGTGGTGCTTGTGTTTTGTCTAAACCCTAATCTTGTTTTCACTCCAGTGCTGGCATGCGCACTTCTTCCTTCCTGCCCTGATGGTTTTTGCACAGCACGGCACGGAGCATAAACCCGCACGATGGTAGCGTTCCCGAACTTTTAATGTACATATGTTTTCAACAAAACAAACCCGCTGAGCTCTCCTGATGTTTTCTATCTTGCCCAAATAAAAGCAGGATTTAGGAACCCACAGAAGGTGCTAAAATTCATACAAAGGAAGACTGAAGAAGGCAGAAAACAAAAGGACACCAAGATAGAAATCATCATCTTACCTAACATCCTACATTATGCTCATCTGCAACCTGTCAATTTGGAATTTTATGATAGAAAAACACAAAAATATGTGTTAGCGTGCTAGCCACAAGCTAAAAATATTGCTTAAATATATCTTTTCAGGCATAATATGACAAAAATAAAAACATCTGTGTATGTACTTCACTTCTTTCTTCACTTGACATTACCAATTTGTGCAGATGGGATGATCGTTCTGTTATGAAGTGTGATGTTATATAGAAATAACAACCACTTATTCGCTTCTTCTACAGATTTAAATTGCATCTCACGGTGAGCAGATGGAGTTGGTTCGGTTAGCACAGTTTGCTGAGAAAACTCCAACAGCTGCTGGGCATTTTTTTCCTGTCAAAATAGTGCGGTATTCAAGTGGAACATAAAGTCAGTACGATAGCCCAATTAAACTCCAATTCTCCTTTGAAAAAAAACGCACGGCTGATAACGTGAGCTTTTGTCATTATTTTAACTTCTCAGCTACAGAGAGCATATACCATATATCTGACAGCATACATGTTTGCCTTCTGACGGGGAGAGATAAGAAGGATATATTGTTCTCAGCTTACAGTTAATAACGGCCTATCTCCTGAGCATTTTATCATAAGACTACAATGTGACCTGTGACCCTGAGCTGTGGCTGACAACCTCCACTTCACCACAAACTTCTTTCAAGGAATGTCTGGCATCTCCTCTCAAAGTACGACTGATCACTGCCCTGGCCTGCAGCATGATGCCAAATGGGTTGTTGAACATCTGGTATCCTGGGCCATTCTTCTATTTTACCTACAAAGCCTCCTGAGTGTGTGTTGGCCCCGGTCTACCTCGCAATCTGGCATGGACTGAGCTCGTCCTCTTGGCAGAAGAGAAGCGAGCACAGCTTTCAGACAGAGAGGTATTGTGTCAGCAGACCCTTCTCACGATGGACACCTCACAGAGACGTCCTGGGCCGACGTGGAGCTTCGACACTTGAGGAGCAGAAATCCTGCCCTGCCTCTCTATTGACTGGGTTTATCTAATGAGAGCGAAGCGATCGGGGAGCCAACGGCCATTCAGTCCTCGCTGCCTTTCTGCTGGGCCAACGTGTTTCTTGGCGGCTGGCGCTGGGTTTTCTTGGCCCAGGGCTCGAGCTCATTCAGAGCTCTAACAACTCTGGGACTATTCAGGTTTCATAGACCTATCAAAAGAGCCACAGACACGCTGGGCAGGAGTTAAGCCAGGTCCACTGCATCCAGGAAGCTACAAAAGTGGCAGCAGAAACCGCAGGGGCAACTGGTCTTCACACACTGTCAGCCTGCTTGATGATACTTCTGCAAAGCGTCCTCTAAGTTGCAGAATGTACAAGCCTCACAATGTAATCCACAGCCATGTTCACACTTCAACAGTGCACATACATTAGAACTGGTCTCTAAGTAACCTGCACAACATGAGTGTTTGCTTTGAAACCTGTAATAGTATTTGTCTTGTGTAATTACGCCCCATAGTCAAATATTGGAAGCATTTTTACCAACAATGGCCGAGCACACGCCATCATGCAAGTGGAGACAGTCCAAGTGTTTGTTCTCTCCCCGTCGAACAGGTTTGTATAAAATAGATTTCACAAAATCAACAGTGTTAGACCAAACCCAGACAGTTAAATTCAGAGTGCACCTCTGCATGTTTACGTCTCAATGGGGTCGGTTACAAGAGGCAGAAGAAACACTCTTCTTTGACAAGTTTCTATAATAGTTCCCTACCTTTCTGTAAGTTTATACAGTGCAGCTAAAACAGACGCAATGATTTCACTGAAAAGAATCTGAGTGGATTTATGACCTTCTTGGTGGGAGCACTTGACAAATGAACATTTTATGCAGGGTGGCAGACCTGACCGCACATATATTTCCCTTACAGTTTGCCCAAAGATGATGAAAATCAGAACGAGAGCTGATCAAATCTAATAACCCCAGATATGTGACCGGCCTAAATGAAGTCTCTTCTGCACAGCACATAAGATTGCCACTGAGATGGCCTGCACCCGCTGAGTGACTAATTCTGAAGATTATGAGGAAACAAGAAGCAGTGAGGAAGCCTGGCCTTCAGTTTGTGCGTGTCTGTGTGTGTGACTTTGTTGAGCTGGGCGGCTGGACAGCAGTAGCAGCCTGAGGGCACCTGATGGCAGTGCTTAACCATCCTGTTTCACGAGCGACACCTGAGAAACACACCTGGTAATAAAAGGTTTTGTGGTCGTGTCACATCTCCTGGCAAACACAGCTGCTGCCATCGAGGAGTCTCACAGGAGAAAGATCTAAAGCTGTCCTGAAAAACACCTTTGTGGCTGAAAGGTCAGTTTGTGTCGGAGAGGAGTATCATTTTATCGCAGATTATCTTTGCGATATGTTTGTTGGTCTGTAAAGTACATTTTCGGTTTTATAGTTGCCTTTCATAAATGATAAAATCCTGTAAAATGTAACTTTCTTTGGTTAGCAGGAAATAAAAATAAACAGCCCTTTAGCCCATGTGAGGGTTTGTTCATAATAAGTTTAAGAGAAACCTGCTAAGTTTGATATTTGCTAGCTATTGTACAATTCATGAGTGGAAAGCACAGAATTTAACAATCTGTGTGCAGTTCTTCTCCAATAAAGCCCCTTTCAGAAATGCTCTTTTTTCCCGTTATTCTGACATATTCTGACACTTTCATTACACAGACTTAAACAAATTTTCTGGTAAAAACATTCCTATAGAAATACATACTTCAGCCAAAGAGGAATGCCGTATCTTTTGAAACAGAGCCGGGGTAAATTTAGCATTCATAAAAATACCACACAAAAACACTGTGGTCCACTCAAGATGCCAGGACGCTTGAGTATTGTCGTTTGCTCAGAGCCTTGATCTAGTCATTAGTGAAGAATGGCTTGGAAAGCAAAGATTTCCTCCAGAGCTTGTTCGCCTTTTGTCATGTTAAAGGGCCTGGCCCGTTGGAGAGGAATTTCTGAGCCTAAATCACAGCCTAATTAAGGAGATAATGTCTTGTCGAAACCAAACAAGTACCTCTGGCAACCAGCATGCCCGGCATCTGCAGAGCAGGTCACAATTCAATTATTTTAGACGAGGCGTCTTGCTAGGCAAATGCCGTCTCTTAAAAATCAAATTTAGCAGTGGGATTAGGCTGCTTTACAGAAAATAAATTGCCTTCTTTGTCTTGTTAGCTCTGGATCATTTTGCATTTTCCACCTGATGTGCTTCCTTTTTTTTTTTTAAGTCAGAAGAAAAGCTCATGTTTTGCCTTGTAGTCAAAGAAAGGACTAATAATTCCAAACAAAATCCAAACACGTAAAGGTGTCTTTCATCGATTTGTCCAGATTTCACACAAGAGAGGACATTCAGTAAAAAGTACTCGATGAATCTGCATGCTCTTATATTTAATGCCATCTGGTAAACAACCCTAAGACCCTTTGTGAGCGCCTTACAAATACACAACAGCATCCATCTGTTCCTATTTATTTTGCACATTTGATTTTGTTTCATAATAGACCTTCAATTGTGGGAGAAAATTCTAACAGGAAAAAACGTAATTATTCACAAGACAAGGCATTTCTATGGATCACTGGGAGTTGCTGCTGTTATGACCGTACATTTGGAGTAAACGCATCCACTACAGGCGGTCCTCGACTTACATCAGAGTTCTGTTCCTACAGATTGATGCAGGTCCATTTCCAATGGAAGTCAGAACTCTGGAGAAAATGTAGATAAAGCCGTTACGTGCATCACGATATTGATCAGTTCTTCATAAAAGTCACGAATACCACGACTTTCATGCATGTATGAGTCATTTTACAAGAAGATAACAGAATACATCTCACTGTTTTTACAACTTGATCTAATAATGCCGATATTTGTTGGAGTTTTAAATCTAATTTCACTTCCATGGTGTGTTGCCCTGAAGACAGAATAATTAATGAAGGATTTATTTACATGTATTTATGTTGTCTTAGTCTGTTTTTGCTGCAGTTTTCACTCTGTAATGTGTACCAAGAGCCACAGTAAAGAAGCAAGTTTGCTACGACTCACATATTTTGAAAGCACGAGTTTAACTAACCGGATGGAGGTGGCTTTTCTTCCCTCGAAGCTCTGCAATCAGAAGAGTCCGACTTACACTTGGGAGCCATAATGAAGGGCAAAAAGTTAGCAAATGTAGCACAATTCTAGGTATACAACTGGAGAATGTAAACAAAATGACGCCGCATGATGACGTGTTCGTCCGCTCCACTGCCAGCTGGTTCCGACGTAAAAACGAAACGCCGTAGGTCGAGGACGCTGTAAACTGAGGACCCCCCGTACTAACAATTTAAAGCAACATGTTTATCTTTTGTCCTGACAATCGTAAGAATATTCACAGAATTATACCGTTCACACTGCAAAGAATTCTGTGTCCTTACACATATTTTATTTATGAAGCTACACTCAGGCTGATGTTGACACCGGATTAAAGAGCAAATTTTACGCACATTTATAGAGTCATACTTGTGTTTAGGGCTTCACTACGGGGTCCACCACAGCTCTGGCTAGGAAATAATGGTGGAATTTGTGGAAGCTGCTCATTCTGTTTAGGGGTGTGCCCAATCAGCTGTCAGACAGGCCTTATGTAAATACATTACACAGTGATGTAGATGAGGAATAGAAGAGAAGGCTGCACTTCAAATGAGACGTGTCAGGCAGCTAAGCAGCAATGTTTCTGTGGGAGGGAAAAATTCCTCACAGGGAAAACCCAAAAAGCATAAAATAAGCTCTTTAACTTCAACTAATAAACCTAATAAGTGTATTAAAACACATGCCAAATGCAAAATCTGCTTAATATTAAAGAGCATGAAAATCATTCACTTAAAAAAAAAAAGCATGCTAAATTTTAAGTGCTTCATAATATCAGTTAGTTGTGCTTCATGTTGCACAGCAACCTGTGCGGTTAAACCCAGATGTGCCCAGTTTTAGGCCATAAGAGCAGCTCCTCCAAACAAACAGCGGACCGAGCACCATCGACCTACCGCACAGCGCAGCAGGAGGGAGGCCTCTGGGACTACTGTAGCTATGATTGACGCAGCTTAGAAAGAAAAACAATGAGTAGAACACACAGAGAACACTTCTATTTAAAGCCCACGTCTGACAACCTATTCTCTGTGCGGCACCGTTCCCCCTTTTCATTTCTATTCACGATGGCTCCTGTTGAGAGAGGGACCATTCCAGATGAAAGAGAGGGAAGCTGGATGGCAGATACACCAAAAGTGATATGTAATCAAAATAAAAGAGGGGTGACGCCCTCGAGTTCCTTATTCATGAAAGGCATGAGTGTTGAAAAAAGAGTTGCGCTTCTGTCAGTGATCATAATTAAATCGCTTTGTGCTGCGTTGCAAGCCTACAAGACAGGCAGTAAGGTCACTTCAACAACAAATTCCCAAACCATTTGGTACCATTTAAGATCTAAAGTATGCATCGTTTACGCTTGTGCATGCCTTTTTTCCCTTTATAAACCTTGACAATTACAGACTACTCACAAAGACTTGACTAATTTACCCTGCTTGTAAAAGTGGGGCGTTGACGTGAGCAACAGGCAGGTGCTGTGTGAAATGGAACAACAACTAGACGCTGTTCAACAGATGTGATGGACACCATGCACATGTTTAACTGTCTGGGAATTTTTGTTTGTTCACAATCAAAAAAAACTGAATGTTATCATATGAAAAGGACTGTTTAATCCATATGCCAACAGTATGCAAACTATGTGGTCACCTGGCTCTGCAGCAACTGAATAATCCCAATACAAATATGAAATAAACCATTTGTCTAGCAGCTTCTATACCGAGGTTTTATAGGCTGTTTATGTTTAAGATACTCTTCTGCTTTATTTATTTGGATTGAAATATGTTCCTTGCATTGTAATACAGGGTTCCTCCTGCTTCAAAAGGGCCCTATGGGGAGAGATCTCACACAACAGAAAGCATAAGCATCATTCTGTGTAAAGAAAAGGTGTCTGTTATTTCAAACCAAGTGATTAAAAATTTATGAATTACGCTTGAGTAAATTAATCTCCAATTCGAAAAAAAACAACATATGATTTTTTTGTATTCTCAGTCCCTCCCATTTTGGCCCCCTTGGGACTTGCTAAAACCTCGTGGGAGCTAGGGCTGCAACTAACAACGCGTCGACTAGTCGTCTGAGCACGATACGTCATCAAAAGCGGAAGTGAGCGCGCAATGCAACAGAAATCAGCGTCCGACCGGAGCGCGGAACATGGACGGACTTAGGCGCTGATGTCCGCGTTTAGATACAGCTGTGTAGTAAACGCTGACATCAGTGTTTACGATAGATCGCGGATGTCTGCGCTGCATCGTGCTGCATAATATATGCACGATGCAGCGCCGATGTCCGTCCGTGTTCCACACTCCAGTCGGAAGGTGATTTCTGTTGCATTGCGCGCTCACTTCCGCTTTTGATGACGTATCGTGCTCAGACGATTAGTCGACGCGTCGTTAGTTGCAGCCCTAATGGGGGCATCAAAAAACAAAAGCAAAACCCCTACAATGTATTTCTACCATGGGGATATTTTCCCTCAGTTTTGAAAAGTAATCATGTTACTTCAAAAAATAAACATTTTCATGTGTTTTTCTGGCGTCCTAGGATTCACAGCTTCTGGAAGATGATCAGAGGCAGCATGGAGAAGGTTTTAAGAATCAAGATTGCTTTTTGTTTTCAGGTCTTGTACTGGGGTAAGATGTCAAAACAACTCACTGGTTCCCCTAAGATATACTTGTATAGAATTCTGCTGTTTACCAAAAAGCCATTACCAAAAAATGGCTGTCAGGACTCACCGTCAATAGAAGGCTAGTTCAATGTGGTGCATGATATTTATGTAAAGGAGAAATTAACATTCTCAGACATATATGTTTGAGAAATGTTGAAGTGGTTGGATTGAGTTCATCATCCCATATAGATCAGACTTTAAATGACATAATATAAATTGTACTACAACACCCCTGTTGTCTGATACAGTTTTTTTGGTTTGTTTTATTTTTGTTTGGTTTGTTTTTTCTTTTCTTGGTGTATATGTATGAGTTCTATTTTTTTATTATTTCATATGTTTGCTCTGTATGTCTGTTCATCTACAAAACTGAAAGACAGGTTGCAACATATGTTTGTAAGAAATTGTTCATCTGCTGACTTCTTTATGGAATAAAAAAGAGAATCTCAAAAACAACCTGTAGCAAACACTTATTGTCATGACTGACTAATTATTTCATATTCAACTGTTAAAAAGGGACGTTTTCTCACTATGACAACTTTTGTTCGAGCACGACTTTTCCTTGATTTATTGTTTAGATGCAGAACCTTGGATACCGCTTTCTCTGTGCTCTCTTGCTGTCATGTTTATAAGTGCAAGTTACAAACCCAGTAATGCATCTACAAGGCCAAAAACAACCTTATAATGTCCAGCATTTTCTTCTTACCTGCTAAAGAAATGGTGTTTTTCACATTTACATCAGAAAGCTTAGTGCGGACAAAAGCCAGGTTACTTGGGTTCACGTCTTAATGAAGCAGCTGAACAAGCTCTGACAGTTCAATAACCAGCGCTAACAACCACAGGACTGTGACAGCATTTATGTGAGTAGGGAGTGATTATTTGCAGAACAAAATGATAATATAATAAGAAATGAGAACAGCGGAAATTGTTTTTTTCAATATGAATCAATATGAAAATTAAGCATCGCAGTAGCAGTGGCATATGAGAATGGAAGCTTCTAGTTCTGGAGGAAAAGGTAATCAGTCTGAAGAAAGACCTAGCAGTGTGCGGTGAGCCAGGTTTCAATATCAGAGGAATTTCAATGAACTGCGAGTTGATCCCCAGAGCCACGGCAGTGGGACACTTATCAAGTTTCTGTGGGTTTGCTTTGGCAGCTTACACCACATTCTCTCCAGAGTCAGCTCTTCTCGCCAGCAAAGATGAGTAGCAGACACTCAGGAAAATAACCGTTTTTTTCCCCTGTGCAGCTGCCGAACATGAAAATTGCATCTGGGGGAATGATTAAACCTGTGTGGCCACTGACCACTTAAGCCAAACCACACTTGCTATCCCACTGCAGATGTACGTGTAAGTAGAGTAAAATAGAAAGTCCTGCTTCCAGGCCGGGATATAAATTCAGACCTCGGAGATAGTGTTGACTTTGCACTGAGAGGAACGCACGGTGTGTGAGATTAATATGACAAGACGGGCTACCGGTCCCTGAACAGAATCAGCGTTCAATAAGTGAGCTGATATTATCCGAGGCCTCACAATAAACAGACTTAGACACCAGTCTCATTTCTCTGGCAGGTACAGTCTTATCTGACTTCAGCAGGCACATATCAAAACACAAGACAACACAGATACAGCTGGGAAGATGAAAGCGAGTTACTCGTCTTGTACACTGGTGGGCTTGCTGCGCTTGGTATACCCTCAGGCGGAGGACAAAGGATGTTTTGCCGAGACTGGCATTTAACCAGCTTCAGATATGAGCACAAAGCAAACATGTCACTTTGCTTTTCTTCTCTTGCTGCCTGCTCGCTGTGTTTTGATGCTTTCTTCTTAGTTAGGGATGATAAAGGGGCCAACAATGTGGTCCCCAGCAGTGCAGAGTTTCATTTAACATCAAGTAAATGATAAGAAAATGTAGCTCAGTTCCTTACTGCATGCCACTAAATCAGTCTTATCTTTGGCGTACACGGTTTCAGAATTAGTTTCCATAAAGTGTTGTTCTGTTGATTGTTTTTGTGTTGTCTGCTGTCACCTCCTTCATCCACTTGTAGCATCTCTTGCCTCCTCTCCTTCTGTGGGCGTGCATCTATTTGTTCTCTCCAAGTATCTGCGATTGTGTTGGTCCAGGTTCTATGAAGACTTGGAAGTTGCTGGATGTATTTTCTGATCTAAATTCTTCTTATAGGGTTTAACCTATGCATCACCTCATTTTCAGGAGGGTCGTAAGTTATTTGTCTACTTTTACATTCCCAAACTCTCTTTTTGTTTTCTGTTAAAGTTTGTTTTTGCGAGTGTGTGGGAATTATCTGTGTCTAAAAAAGATGTCAAGATCTTAAAAACATCAGGCTAACTTGTCTGTCGTATATTCCCTGCTATATTGGTTTAATTCCCAGATATCATAGGAATATGGGAAGTTGCACACCAATAAGCTCATTTCAGTAGAAAGTAATGAGGTTAAAATGATCAAGTATGGTGAAAATATTAGTTTTTGGTGTTTATTTATGATTCATTTAGGCTAACATTTTCAAATAAGATGCTATTTTTTCCCTTCAAGATATAATTAGATTTTTTTCTTTCCATCACTATCTTCTTCCTTGCTATTAACAAAAAACAACGTACAAAACTGATCAGCAGATATAAAGTGACATTCAACAAATTCGAGTTTGACATTTTAAATATTAGGTTATGTCTATTTTGCTAACTTAGAATTAATTCAATTAAATACATTCATTAGAGGACTTTGATTTCAATTGATTGATGCCAACGTAGAACTGCAGTAAAAAAAAAAAAAAAAAATGCCATTTTTGTATATTATGCTCCTGTACTAACAGGTAAAATGCAACAGAGGCCAATTAAAGGTGACTTTGAGACGCTAATGCTAATTAAATGTAAAAAGGACAAGGCTAACATGCTTTGTGTGTGCTCTTTTAGACGTGCCTGCAGCAGTCTCACTACTACCCACAATTGGTTTTGATTTTGTCCTCTCATAGCAAAAAGATTTTGTTACTTTAGTGGGCGCACTGACGTCTTTAAATTTAATTTTGTCGACTCAAAACCTGCTTAGAATTTAGACGTAGTCTGGAAATAGAACACAGCGAAAGCTTCGTGCCCAAAATAAACATGTGGCAGAGCATTACTGGGGGGATTTGATAAAGGCAAGAGAGGAAGAATTATGTCTGTCTCTGTGTGTGTGTGTGTGTGTGTGTGTGTGTGTGTGTGTGTGTGTGTGTGTGTGTGTGTGTGTGTGTGTGTGTGTGTGTGTGTGTGTGTGGCTACAGCAGCCTGTGATTATGTTATGTAATTTCCACTGGAGGTAACAATGGTTTCCCTCTCACTGCTGCATGCCAGCAGCCCACTCTCTCTCTCTCTCTCTCCACACCGATTACCTCCTTCCCGGCATTAACGGGGTCAAAACGGGCTCTTATCTTTTTGGGGCAGGGGTCTGTTTTTCCATGCGGGCTGACTTTGCATATGTCCTCCTTCCTCATCCCTCAAAGTGCACGAGCAAACAGAGGGAACTAAAAGCTCCCATCTGCTCTCCTTAAGGCAAACTCTCTGGAGCAATCAACACTGCAATTTCAACCAGAAAACAGCGGTTAAACGGATTTCCCTGCGGACAAACTGGAATTTGGAGTGGAGAACTGAAACAAGCATTAAGCTGACTACACATCCCAGCATGCTCAGTACAAAAAAAAGCAAACCAATCAGTAATAACTTGGCAACACTCGTGCAAATTACGATAAATTCAAATGAATTACTTTCTAATGAGGACTCAACTAAACTGGTTCCACAAGTTCCAAACAAACTGATCTGATGGGCGTTCACAAGCAGCAAAGCACGTAATCAAAGCAAACACGACTTTCCCACACTCACACTAACGTCACTTACTGCACTGCATGAACATGTGTAGAAACACGTAGCTGGTTATTATATTTACGAGCTTTTATGATGAGCGTTCACTTATTCTAGGTCTCTGCTGTCACAAATCTTTCCCAGCTCGCTTTAACCAGTCGCTCAGAATACATTCTGGCACAGAAACGCTCAGGATGAATAAATGAATAACTTTGTGTGCTATGAGACTATAATAGTAACTATAAAACTACTAACACAATACGCCAAACTCAGCAGGGAGATCCCCCCTTGAACTTGGGTTGCCCAAAGTTTTTACGAATTTTCGTCAGTTGTGGTCATCAGTGGAGTCTTTCTTGTGTGCACTGAGGGTTTAAAAGCATTGGCGCTAGAAAAGCTATGCAGGTTTTGTTTCCCCAACATGCTATTTTGCATATTGGACTTTGCCCGTCTGCATTTTATGTGGCCGTGCTCTGTATTACATAATTACACATTTTGATTGGCTTTGTGTATTTATGGAGGCTGTAAAAAAACGGCTTAAACTGGCCCTGGAACAGGCAGTGATGACAGCTCTGCAGGGAAGAGGAAAGACAAACAGTCATAGTAACATGTGAGTGTTAGAGAACTCCTCTTAGATAACCTCTAACCCTCCCCTGTCTAACTCTGCTGTAAACCATCTGCCTGTTCCTCCAGCAACAATTCTGTCAAACTAATCCTTAAATAACAAACAAACTGAACACTATTGGAAAGAGTTGAACAAATGTGCAGTACATGTCTGTAAAAGTTTATCATGCTCAACTAGGGCTGGGCGATAAATCGAATTAATTCGATTAATTCGCCTTTTTAAACCTGACGATTTGAAAATTTGCCAAATCGTAAAATCGAGGAGAACTTAAATATATAACAATACAGATTCTTCTTCTGTCTTTCACAACTTGTGCACTGGCGTTTGCTTCCGCCTCTCATCTCCTTCCGCCAAAACACCCACACCCCCGTCATGGCGGACAGAACAGCAGACGAAGAGTTGGTCGCGAGAAAAGGGCCTCATGTTACATCGATTATATGGAAGTGGTTCGACTTTGACAAGACTGACACAGAGCAAACTACAGTCATGTGCAAGGTTTGCAAAAGTACTGTGAAAACGAAGAGTAGCAGCACAACTAACCTCTTTCAGCACCTCCGGCAGAGGCATCCTAAAGAATGGGAAGAGTGCTGGCAGCTACGGGAGTGCGGCATGGCTAGCACTAGCCATAGCAAACAGACCGCAAAGAAACAACAAAAATAGATTAAAATCGTAATAGTCCAAGATGACTAAAAAAAAATCTAGATTTTATTTTTTTGCCATATCGCCCAGCCCTACTTTGTGGTATGTAGCGATGCATCCAGTTCTGGCTTTACTTTCTCAGATTTTAAGATAAGATAATCCTTTATTACTCCCCGTTTCCAGGGCAATTTCCCATGTTACAGCAGCATACATCATACAACAATAGGAACAATAAACAATATCTACTCCTCTGCCTGCTTCTGATTTTCCGATTATCTACGTACTGCTTGTCGTGCTCCAGCAGTGCCAACCACTTAACTCACATTAACCTAAAATTAAAATAACTGCATTTATTTAAAGTCTGAAATGAAGGTGCTTTTTAAATCCATTGATAGGTCATTTCAAAGTGAAGGTGCATCTTGAATCTTGTATGATCAGTACAACAAAGAATACTTAAATTCATGTCATTATAATCAGAACACTATTAATTTTAGACACAATAGATAATACTAGTGCAGCGTTCATTACCAGCTGCAGCATTAGTCAAAAGCTGGGTTCCACTGGAGTTCATGTTCAGATGTTTGAGAGACTCACAATCTTTGATTCAGAGGTTTTTTAAACCGAGAAGCTTGACCTGATTTTCACGACACAAAGGGTTATTGTTTAGTCTGCTGCAAAAGACACACAAACCGACACACAAACCGACAAAACAAATGCAAAAGGGAAATGCTGCATACAAACCCCGAAACAACTGCAAGAGAGAGACACTATAAATTCACGGAAGGTCGCCAGGCCACTAGGGGGAGCTGTTCTGATCGGCGTCCCTAGCAACGGTCTGCTAGACAGACGCACGCTAATATTTGCTACGTAAATTTGCTGCTGTTGGATAATACTGTAAGAGACTAGGGCCGAGTGTTTAAAAAACACATAAGGGAAAACATACCTTTTTATTCTCCTCTCCAAGTGTTTGCAAACTTTCTTATCCCGCTGTCTTCTTTGCAACTTCCTCCTGGGTATTTCCTGTCGGTATAAAAGATCAGTCCCTTCCGTATGGTCAGCTCCCCCTAGTGGCCTGGCGACCTTCCGTGAATTTGCAGCGTCTCTCTCTCGCAGTTGTTTCGGGGTTTGTATGCAGCATTTCCCTTTTGCGTTTGTTTTGTCGGTTTGTGTGTTTTTGCTTTCGCAGCGTTTCTGTGAATGCATCGTTTTTTTGTTGCAGCATTTCTCTGTTGCATTTGTTTTATGTGTTTTTGGGTTTGCATCATTGCTGTGTTTGCAGCGTTTTGGCTGTTTGTATTGCGTTTTTTTGTTTGCAGCGCGTATGCCCTTGTCGGCCACCGTAGTATTGTGACTCACATGAAAACACAACTCGCTGCACCTGCTTTAAACTATTGTTGTTATACAGTCAAAAGTGTCATGCTAGCTCCATATCAACCACAGAACCTTTAATCACCTCAATCAGGATCCGGGTAAAAGTGAATTCTCAGTAACCCGACACCGTCTGAGCTGTGACCTAAAACACCTTGGTAACAATCTGTTGAAAGCAGAACAGCAAACTGGACGCGGTGCAGCATGTGACGGACGGCGCATCGATCATCATGTGAGCGGCTCAGAAGCTGTCAGTTTGCTTTGACATTTAGAACAATCCCAGGGCTTTCGTGTTTTGACTGCTGGCGTTTCCAGCCCTGACATCTCCTTATCCACTCGACACACTTACAGAGACGCGGGCTGGCTGATGCTGTAAAGGAGGCAAGCCAAAAGAGAGGAGGGAGGATTGTAGCAGCCTTTGATAACACTGATAATTGGTTGTTTTGTCAATGAGAGTATGTCTGTTTGCTTATTCTGGCTGCAGTTATCTGCTGCTTTACAGGTCAGTCATTTATTGAGTTGAATTCTAAAGTAATGATGGACACTTGTCACAGCAACAGCATCAGCAGTAGCTCCTTACTATATGGTAAAACAATAATTTTCTCATATTTTCTCTCGTCTATAGCTGCATGTACTTGTTGAATCACCGTGTTGCCCACTTTTTACTGTAAGAGTTAAACGAACAAAACAATCCAAAGTTTTCAGTCATTTTTAATTAATTAAAAACATGTAAGTGGGAGTTGAGTGTTGAGGGTTAATGAGTGTAGCAGCCGTTTAACCCGTCAACCGTGCCACATTGACAAGAGCAGCAGCAGGCAACGGGCTGATCAATCACGTTGCACATTCGCTTTAATAAGAGCAACTAATGAGAACAGCGTGTCACGATGTCTGCGGGAGAAGAAAGAAAACCTTCCGAGTTATTACAAGTCGAGAAAAGTAGAGACAAACAGCCCAATCAGTCGTAATCAGGTGCCGATGAGTGAGACAACAACTCGGATTCTAAATTGGAAACGTTTATGTTCTTGCGCTATCACACAATGCTGGTGGCAGGAAGCCTGCGACTTGAATGAATTTGCAATTTAGTCGTCACCTATTGTTCGTCTGAGGATTAATTGCAACACTATTATCGGCAGTCAGTCAATCTGAGAGTGACAGCAGTACCAAAATATTCAAACTTCTAGACACTTTCACAAAAACGAAACTCAGAGGAAGACAGACAAATCTATGTTTTCTAACAGTAATTCTGTCAGTGATTAGAACAAGTAAATTTCATGAAAAAATATGCAAATCAAAGCAAATATGTAGGGCTGGGGCGAATAGTGGTTTCTGGCCTCCGAATATTCAGGCCCTATTAAAGACGAATATCCAAATATTCGTTCCGCCCCGTAACGTAATATTGGGATCCGTTCGTCTGGTCTCCCGGGTCCAAATTTTTCCTATTTGTCTTCAGTTAAACTAAAGAATTCCCAAACAGCAGAGGTCTTCAGCATCTTGTCTTGTGTTTATGCAACGAAGTGAAGCGTGACTTCAGAGTCGGCAGCCACCCGGCTATTCGGGTGGTGGTAAGAAACACGAATGGAGGAGCTGAGATGAGCCGAACACGACGGGATGAGCCGAAGTGGGCCGAAGGCGAAGGGAAGAGAACAGCTCCGAATATTTTCGTCTGGACAGAGGAAGGGGTGATCGCATCGACATATTTGTATATGTTTATGTGATCACACGACGAGATGAGCCGATGTGGGCCGAAGGCAGAGGGAAGACAGTAACACCGCATATTCTTTCCGCCCGGTAACGTCGAATATTCAGATACCAAAATGAATATCTGGATACTCCCGTAGCGAACGAATATTCGGATATTCGGGTCCAGCCCAACAAATATGATTAACTTGGTGCAAAAAAAAAAACAGTAACTGGATTTGATGACTATGCCTTCAGCAAGAAATCCAGAAACTTCACGGTGTCTCAAAACTCAGCCATCAGAAGAATACACCAGAGGGAAATAAGGTAGGCCTAATGATAAAAATGTACTGTGCTTCACTGTGCTGCAGGCCAAACCATCAAATCATGTGGAGCCTGACATTTATTTCTATAAAATGGGACTGGTTTCAACGTTACACTTAAAGACCAGACCTGCACTACAGTTTTACTGCAGGAGAGGAGAGCACAGCATGTTCTAGGAAACAATAAGTTTTATGCTTCAGCTCAGAATAAATCTCTTTGCTATGTAAAGCATGCAGCTCCTGTGCCGACAGTTCTTTGACTGCTTAACTGTGGAGTTTATTGTCTCGTAAATATTTTTTTAAGCAAACACCAAGGGCTTACAAAACATACTGCAACAAAAGCCATCTATCATAACTAAGTAACTAAGCGCAAACGGTACTGATAACAGATAACAAAACTTAGGTCCGGAGATGAGCTTTGAAGTACTGTGAACATGACTTATTCGTTCTCTTAGGGGCAGTTCAGCTCTAGTTTCTGTGTCACAAAATTCCTGTCATAGCAAGACAACAGGACAAGATTGGGAAGTCGGGGGGGCTTTAGGTCTTCCTGGAAGCCCAAGACAATCAACATTTCCCACTCTTCCAGCCTTTTTTTTTTATCTGCATGTCACTGTGTGTCACATAGAAAATGAGAAATGGTTGAAACCTGCGTCGTTTTTTGTTTTGGTTTCCAACTGCAGACAAAAGGTAGGGCAGCTGGTAAGGGCGGGGCAGCACAGTTGCGTGATTAGTGCATTCCTCACCACTCCACCCCACCAGTCAGTGGATGAGCTCAAAGCAACACATTAAATTTCCCTTCTCCATTCCATTCTAGCTCCCTCAAAAGAGCCGATTCCACGCATCGCTGCATTCCCGTATTTACATATAAATAAGAGAGAGGATGTGGATGGTTATCACTGCCCCCCCTCCCCCCCTCTCTGGGTCCCTGCATGTCTGGGTGTTTGCCAGTTTTGCCCTTTTCCTCTAAAAGCTGTAGGGATGTCAGATTAGGGAAGCCACTCGATTTGCCGTGGGCTATTCGAGCTGTGGAGCTTCCTGAACCTGGATAAGACAACACAAAGAGGATGTGAATGACAAATACGACCGAGGACTTGAGATATCAGCCAGCGACACTGCACTGAAACACACAGGACACGTGGAGGATGGCAGCTTTTAGATAAAGTTTTGTGCATGCTGCATCGGCTTGTCAACTTCCTCTGGTGAGAAGCATGTCAGAACTTAACCATACTGCCCTTTTTGCAAAAACACTGCATCTCCATTGTTGCTCTGTTGAAGGATGTAGATTTATTGCTCATGTTTCTCCTTCTGCTCAAGCCCACAGAGAGATCACCCTAGAAATTTGCAATAAAATCTGTGGGGCTTTCAGAAGCAGCCTGAAGGTCTAAGGTGAGGGAGCAGAGAGGAACAGAGCCAGTGTGAACTCCCTCCCCTGAGCAAAAAGCTCTGTTTGTTATTCATGAGAATGCTGGCTCTGCTCGTGAGACTCTGGGAAAACTATACTGCGGGGGCTGGGCAAATGAACTGCTTCTCTCCAGCGCTGGACAGAAATGGCTGCCGTCAGTCCACAGTTCTTCCATGACCCCGCGCCCCGCTGCAGCTTATCTTGCTGAGCAGAGAAAAAGAAGAGGGTTGGATTTGTCGAGTATGTGAGAGGAGGATGAGGGGCGAGGAGACTGAGTGGGGGAATTAGTTCAGTATTTCGATAATGGATATGCTTGGAAGAAGCCCAACTGCTCATCAGGGCATGAGGAGGGGGAATATGCCGGGAGGACAAGAAAGGGATGAAGACAAAGAGTGCAAAGCAAATGAATGCGCACTCAGGCATGTCCTGAAGCTAAACCCAAGCTCACTAATTGCAAAAACAGATTTGAAATAAACATATTTCTACTTTAGTTATAATGCTAAAAAGGTACAGCAGCATTTTGTCTTCAACACAAAATGACCCGCTGTAGAAAGTGAGCAGCAGTGCCTCTTCAATGACGCAAGAGAGGTATTCGTTTACGACTCCTGCCACATAATATATAACCACAGACAGCTGATTGGAGGCTCTAAATATTTCAAGACTAAAGCTCTTTATCTGTTCTTTGAAGTGTCACTGGAGGAGAGAAGGGCAGTTCTAACGCAAAAAGAGAGAGAGAGCGGCGGGGCTTTGCATGCAAATGAGGAAGCCAGCTGGAAAACACGGCCAGATTAATAGAGAGCACCTCAGTCCAGACAGCACACAGCAGGTCCTGGACTAACACTCGGGCATCAACACATGCCCGTCAGTGTTTGGGATCCCTGCTGGAAATAATGATCCACACATAAAACTGGACAGCTCGTAACTCGCAAATTAGTCGTGTCCATGAAATCCCAAATCGTCTGGTGGATGTAAGAGCGGCGGAGGTGTATCGGACCGGCTCCTGTGCAGGGATTCGGTTGCATAACAGCACATGCAATGCAACATTATGTAACTGATCTCCAGAGAAAATCGATCGCCACAATAAATCGTTCTTCGCTAAGAGCAGTCGAGATTAACCAGGATTTTTACGGTAGGCGTTCAGAGGCGGCCACACAACCTCCCTCACAGTTTCATCCCTCTGCCTCCTGCACGCAACGACACGCCGGGTGTCTACTTAAACAACTGTTTGGGAGGGAGGAGAAGCATCAAAGTGGAGGGTGGACACGTGCTCAGCAGTGGCAGGCCTCCTATTAACCCTGAACGAGTAGGAGGAGAGTAAACTACCTACAAAGACGGCTGGGAGTCAGACTGAAATGTGACAGCAGAGTTATTACTTCTTGTGTTGCTCCTGTGGATCTCAGCAGCAACATTTCTGTAAAGCAACATCAAGCAGTACCCTCTTTCCCCCAGTGGAAGAAAAGTCTGGTGCACACAAGGATAACTGGCAGTCAGCATGTGATTGGCTGTTTCTTGAGGCTGTGCTGCTTCAATAATCCCACTGATGTTCATGAATGTGCCACAGGTCCCAGTGGAGCTCGACTTCAGAAGCGCTTTTCTCTCATGTTAACACATCCTGTTTAAACTTTTCCTTTCCACTCAAAACGAATACAAGTCGATATTTTACAGTAATGCAATGGGTTTCTCATTGTAACAAGCAAACAGAGAGACTTCACTTGCAATTTTAAATATAAACAAGCAATTAAGATGTTCTTTATTTAACCATAAAGGTTGGTAATGGAGGGATTTTGGTCCAGCAATCGTCTGTTAGAGCAGTCACACCAAAAATACAGACACAAATTCAGTCTCCTGCTAAAGGAGGATAAACACCAAGGCTGGTTATGGCAATTAAATGTGTTTGAAAGCTGGGGGTATGTTGTCGAGTGCACCTTGCCTGCTTGCCGAGTAACACAATACTCAGATACACGGTATCGGAAACCGTTAAAGCATGTTTTGCATTCCAGCAGGAGGGAGGCAGGACTATTGTGTACAGAGGCCATTGTGTCCACTGGCAGACACTGAACCAGACTATGAGTCATGCTAAGTACAGACTGAACTCCTCACCAGCGGCAGCAGCAGAGAGGTTAATGTCTGCTCACCACACGCGCTTTGAATCAGCTTAAAATTCAAGCATGGCTCACCTTTATACCCGACTATCATGACTGGGAGGATATCACACAAGAACATGAGCTTGGAAATGAAAGATGAGTTCACAGTCCAAAAGAATGCACCGTGTAAGTAGTGTTCCTGGCAAAATCATGCTGCTGTGACAAAACAAGGAGCACTGCAAATAAGAAATTCAATTCTGCATGTCACACTAGCTACAGCAGATGGATGCTCTCTACCAGTCAACAGAAAAGATTGAATTTCGAGGTTGTTTAGCTCTAACTATATCACCACTTTCTGCTCTTTTGCAGTCATGAATACGGATCTAGGAGTTAGTCACATCAACAGGGCAATGTTTAATACTGTACTGCCATATTTAGACAGCAAAGTCTTTTAATGGAAGACAACAACAGCTACTTTAGTGAATATAGACGACCAGCACACACCCAAGCTTTACTTGGTCTTCCATTGCCAGAATAATTCAACCAGCGCTAGCAATGCCAGGTATAATGGCTCAATATTCCCAAAATTCAACAGGCAGTTCAGTCAAAAGTGCCCCCCAAATCACTCCCCACGTTGACCGAGCCGCTCTAATTCAGTGGTACTCTAAGCGAGGGTAAGGACTGCCCCAAGGATTGCAAACACCGAGGAAATTCAAATTAAATCCAAAAACAATTATGGATAGTATACTTAGCTGCAGTTGCTACGAACAATAAAAATATGAATTCCATTCAAAATAAAATACTCAGTCTTGTTATTGTCTTTTTCCCATATGATCCCTGAAGCGATTATTTTAGCAGGTTAGTATAAGGACATGTCTGAACTAAAAGCTGAGGATGATCTCCAAGAGTTGAATGGACTTGTTGTGCTCCAGGCACCCATTAGGTCAGTTTAATATTGAAAATGAAAGAAATGAGGAAAAATTCCCATTGTAACTTTGTACAATACAGCAACAGGATGGGAGTCTCCTGGTAATTACAGACACTAGTGCAGCATTAGAATTTAAACATGGAGATTACTTTGATGAATTCTGATACAAGTCTAAACTAAATTGCTACAAAATCTAATTATAGTTGTTGGGCTGTTTAGCATCGTCATTATGACAGCGTTTAGATAAGGCTGGAGTGTGTGTGAATGGATCTGCAGTGTTCGTACGCTTTAATCACCTCCAGGGAAAGTGCAGGTCTCTTGTACTGTTATTTTGGGGGTTGAACGGTTTGGGAACCACTGCTATAAATAACATTTTAAAATGCAACCATTTCTATTCCTACACCTCAAACTAAAAGGTTAACTCATGGAGCGTCACAGGAGGCGCTTGTGTTTCATTGCAGCCTCAATACAGGTAAAAAAAAAAAAAAAAAAAAGAGGTTACAAAACTGTGCTCAACTTCATTTTCAGTCACAATAGCCACAAAAATATCCCAGGAGGACCAATCTGCAGCCCCCTAACTACGATTCTCCCTACTGTGGCTCCACTTTGCGATCAGGCAGAAGTACTTGGATGTAAACATCAAGTCTAGTGTGGCTTGAAAGCTGAATAGAACGGTTATGCTTTGTGTATTGCAGAAGCAGCCAGTTTACGTTCAGTAACATCTCAAAAGATTTCCCAGGGGGGGATGCAACTCTCTCTCTCTCTCTCTTTCCTCTTGATAATGTTGAGCCGACGACTGTTTGCACTTGATTGTGTGACCTTTCAGGCTGACACGAGGAAGATAAATCCAGCCCCATGGACAGAAGGCGCTGGTGACACCGGCCCATTCACCGTGCCCTGGACAGCTCCACATTTGGCTACTGGACCAGCGGTGAAAAGGACGGGAGAGAGGGAAAATACAGACGAGGAGAAAGAGAGTTCACACGGGCCACACACACACAGCTATACCTCATGTTTACTTATGAGCTTGAAGTCTCAAGTCTTTAGACGCAAACGCATGACTATGGATGCATTCAGGCTCAAGGACTGATTTACTAATGAGCTGTTTGAGGAGATGGCTGAGAGTTTTTAATAGAATTGGAGAAGAAGAGTACAAATGAGAAAAGGAAAATAAACGGTCTACATGCCAAATACCAGAAGAAATATGAAATACAGAAAGAAAGGGACCAGACAAAAACACAAACAAGGAGCTGGAGGTGGAAACACACACAGTAGAAAGCAAAGTATAGTCAACCAGGGCGGCGTGTGATGAAAATCCAATCTGTCACAGTGAACACAGAAGTTTCTTTGGCTATGAATCTTTTAGAAGGCCGTCAGCGCCACAGGCAAAGGTTAATATCCACAGAGGAGAGAGGGCTACGAGACACCGCTCTGCTAAAAATTAACGCTCCGCTTTTCCTGCACACGGAGACATGACGGAAACCTCTTAGCAACTGTAATCAATCTTGACTCGGGTTTTGACACAGTGATACAGGTAGCAGCCACTTAGCTACAGCATCAATTATGCATCGCAGCTTCTATCAAAAGAGAGTTAAAAAAAAATGAGAAAAGAAAATGGCACAGACAGAACAAACATGTGCGTAACACTCCAAAATTTCACCCTGGAGTCTGGAATATTCCACTGCCGTGATCAGCTCAGTTTACAGCACAGAGCGTGGATGATGCAAAATTAAAGGGGTGAGGGAACAGACCCCCGAGGAAACAAACATGGAGGAAATTACATGCTCTGTCTGCACTTCACTGAACATCCTGTTACAAGTCGCTCTCTGACGATGCATCGCAAGTCGTGTTTGTGTCACCTCTCGTCAGTTACTGTGAACGTACCGGAAAGTCAAAGCAGATTGGTTGGTGCTTTCTAGGGTTGGCTTAAATGGTAGGCAAGAGGCTTTTTCTCTCGTTTTTCGACTATTTTAATATTCATGAGTGTTCAAATCATCATGACCACCTGTCAGCATGTTCAGAGCCAAAAAGGGCTGATGACTGGGCTAATGTGGGCAGGTCAGAGATCAGAGGAAACACAAATCAAAGTGTCAAGTTCCCGCTCTGTGCTGTGACCTTTTTTTCTGTTCATGGCAGGCATTTTAAATGAATTTACTGCAGTGAGAAGCTTGTAAAACACAGTGAAATATAACAACAACAGGTGTTCTTAACTGCAATAAAAGGAGAAGAGAAAAGTGAAGCAACTGGGATTAACGGAACAAAAATCACCAACACAACTTCAGGCTTAATGGAAGTTTTTGCAAATTCTTTTCTACTAAAACAAAAATAAAAATAAAAATGATGGAGTGAACAAGTATGTTGTCTTACATACGGAGAGCAAAATTTGTAGGCTGGGGGCATCTCTGTAGCAGCACAACTCATTTATAATGGTGTGTTGTGAGGGATTTTGATTATTTAAAAATAAAAATGCAGCTCCTGCAACTTGGATACTTGGTACTTGTCGATGTACTTCTATTTTGAAAAACCCTTTATTGTGAAGTTGTTGACAGTTGTCACTTCCTATCATGACGTTTAGCTTTACACATGTACATGCTTTTCTGGATGCACGGCTCTCTACTTTGTAAACGGCAAGGGGAAATGTCATACATAATTAGCTTAATTTTTGGACTTACTGCTTAAATTAAAATGATTTATTTACATGTATGTGCGTTTGTAATGTAAAGAAGTCAAGTTTGCTACGACTCATGATTCACTTTGCAAGCACAAATTTAACTAGTCAGACAGGAAATGCCTTAAGTTTTTTTAAAAGCTCTGCCATCAGAACAGTCTGACTTACACTTGTGAGCTAGCCTAGCCGCGCTAGACAACCCACGGCAACGAATTTAATTCTCTGCCAGGGTGGGTCTAGTTACCCTCCATAAGGCTCGAGGTTGGATGCTCCTAAAACTGGCCGGACCAATCACCATGAAGTGTAGAGTCAGAAGGCGGGTGTAACTAAGTGACGACAGAGGTGCGACAATTCTGACAGAAACAACCAGAAACAACTACCCTAGCCGTGCTAGACAACCCACGGCAACGAATTTAATTCTCTGTCATGGTCGCCAACAAAAACGACAACAGTCGTTGAGCTCCATTAGCACCGACTCTGAATAATCTTTCTGTTAACATGTCTGTAATATACTTGAGCTTCACCCATTGACTGTATAAATAAGGCTTCACCGAACTACCGCATCCTCCGATTTCCGGCGCTCTAGGAGCCTATTCGTTGCGCTGATTGGTTGTATACCTACCCAATTGCTGCAGAGTGATTTGATAGACAACCTTTTAGCCCGCCTCCCTCCCTGTCGAGCGTGCCTAGACCCTTGTGCCTTCAGAGCATGGGTCTAGCACAGCTGGGCTACTTGTGAGCCATAATGAAGGGCAAATAGTTAGCGAATGTAGCACAATCCAAGGTGGTGTACAACCGGAGAATGTAAACAAAGCCATCTTATAGCGGCTCGTAACAACGTATTCATCCGCTCCGTTCGCCAACTAGTTCCACGTAACCAGTTCTGACTTAACGATTAAACGCCATAGGTCGAGGACATCATAAACCGAGGACTCCCTGTATATTCATTCATTGTTCAGGCCTAAGAGAAAAATACATTTATTATCAAGCTCTCTGTCTGCTGTCCCCAGGTTTGCTTGAAAATAGATTACTAAACAACATCGAAGACAATCTGGGTCAATATCCGCTGATGACCTGGTGATCAGGATGACGTTAACACCCAGAGATCAGGGAAGATTTTGCAACAACAACATCTGAAGCCAAATGAAAAGAAAACACAGCAAAGGTAAACATGAGTCAGACAAGAAACGTTCACAAACACAGTGAACCTCTGATGATCCACACAGGTGTCATCATCTCAAGAAGTGACGCAGATCTTGTTGTTTTGTTGTTTGAAATGTCTGACACTTGACAGACAGCATGCCGTCTTAGTAAATTCATCAGAGTACAAGACTTCAAACGCACAAAAGGATAAAGTTAAAAACACATCAAGAACCATGAGTCACTGAAAGGTGTCTGATGCAGCAAGGCAAAATAAGATCCTCAGTATGGGGTGTTTTGTGTTGGTCTCAGCTACAGCAGAGCCACATTTTAATGTCAATGATTTTGACATTAACATGCTGAAATTCAACAGTATTTATGGCTGTAAATCCACATAATTCAAACGGAGGCAAGTGAAGAGCTTCAAATTCAAGAAAAAAGATAAAAAGAATTTCAATAAAGTCAAAGTCAATATGTGGCTGAAGTATCAGACATTCCATCAAAGTTCTGCCACTGAACTATTGCAGTAATGTTCTCTTGCTTGTTAGATTAGGGTTTTTTTTTGCAATGCTTAAAACAAACACACATCGTGACTTAGCTCCCATGACTCATGCAGAAGGTCAAGAACATTCTCGGTTGACCTAAAAAGCTACAAACATTCTTAAAGCTATCAGGGTGTGGCATGGATGAGTGTAATATTTGTCTGCATTGTTGTGAAAGAACTGTGTTTACTTTTAACTTTCATATCACAACTCGACTCGGTCACCGTACACCAGCCTCACGGCATCGTAATGAAACAGCAGCTTTATCGAGGTTCATTCATGACAAGTTTGTCAAATTCTAACTTTATTCAATCAGTCACTGCGCACATATTATTCATTTTTAAGCATTTTTCCTTTTGTATCTTGTGCTTCAGGACAGCGGTTCCATCATTAACCCGTGGAGCTTGTGCAAAACTAACGGCATTAATGGCAATTTTACACAACTAATCAAAGGCTATTGTTTTAAGACTACAATGATATTCCTTCACAGGTTTTCTCTTCTGCTAGAGAAGGTGCATGTTAATTAAATAATTGCACATTCACCATCCCTTTAACTGTCTGTTTAAACCTCCAACAGCATTACTGTTCATACTGTTTTAAAGATATAGACCGATCAGCCACAACATTAAAAGGGTCAGTATAATTGAGGGACTTTTGAAGTCCAGGGGATACATCTTGCATACATTTTTATTAAAAGTAAAAATGCTTTTTATGTTCATTATGATCATGTCTTTACAATTTCCAGATTTATTTATTATGGAAACAATCACTAATTAATAAAAAATGACTGGTCTGGATATCACTAAAATGTGGACTAAATAACCATCCAAGTTTAGTAACAACCACCTTCTAATGAGCTAAACAATAATAAAATGAGCTGATTCAGAAATATATTTTTATTAAGTTGAACGAATGAATGAATGTATATGTACCACACAGAGCCTCAAACACACGGTGAGAAGTAATTTTTTCCAAATCAGCAGGAGAGCTAGAATGAGAAACCAGAGTATTTAGTGGGTGGCGCAGCATACGATCGCTCCCTGTTGAGTGTGCTGTGCGTCAAAGTGGCACACTGCCTTGGTAAACACGACTGAATACACAGACATACAAACAGTACATGCACAAACACAAAGGCACTCGAGTTTCCAGGCAGGAGCAGGCTAGCTGGTAGGCCGTTCTCTCGACTGAAGCAGGCTCCTTTGTTGGGAAGGAAGGCTTAAAGATCAAGGCTTTGTGCGTTTGGCAGTTCAGAGCCACATATTTATTCAATTTCAAGGGTTCAACTGCATTCCTCAACTGAGCTGTGTTTTCAGTACTGTGTCCTTTTGAAGTGCGACTTTCTGTGGCTTATATGCATTTTTTTTTTTTTCAAACAGCTATTAGGAGAAAATCCTCTGTGTCTGTGTAATACTCAGAGTTTAAAGTAGAAAATTAAATCAATCCACTGCTGTTGAAAATATTCTCACTTCTGCCTCAATTACCACATAAATCCTTATATGTCTTGTTCTAATAAATCCTATTTGTTTTCATTCAAGGAAACGAATGTGCCAAGAGCACCACTGAACTTCAATATTAAAATGTGAGGTTTCTGGAGTTCTGTTTATGTTTGTGAAAACGAGGTTTGTCCTCTCCATGGTAAGAAATGAGAAATAAATTGGCCAAACAAAACACTGGACGGCCTCAAAAACATCATCCCATTCAGCCAACATTCCTCAGTCTTTCACTTTCCCTCCTAACTGGAACAGGAGGAAATTATGTTTGTTCATCATTGCTCAAGTGCAGGTTAGGTAGCACGTGTAAAACCGGCTCATCTGATAACGACGATGCTTATCACGAGAGAACAGTTTCAGTGAGCGCCATGGTGACATAACAGAGGCAGTGCATGAAACCTGTTGGACAAAATCAGTTTGTTGGTGTGCATTCACTCATAAACATAACTGAGGCTTATTGTCTCTCATGCAATAAAACGGCAGAGTGAGCAGGACGGGAATGTGGCTCCATCGAATGTGGAATCTCAGGTTGAATTTCAAACAGAACTGGTTTCATTTTGATCAAACTATGCTTTAGGTTTGAAATGTGAAGAAGCATTTGAGGCTCAGCTGGTCAGATTTTCTGGCACGATGCCGAATGGTTTTGGTTACTTTTGAGAACATGCCTGATGCTACTGTTTTTTTTTTAAACATTTCTGACTTCAAAAGGTCACTACGAAGGTTAAAAATCCATCTGGTTCTCCACTTAAACCCAAATAAATCCAGATAATGTGGGAATCTTGGGGAAGTTTGCGTTCATTTAGATTCTTTGATCATTTGTCGCTTCAAACGTGGACACTTCATAGTAAAGCTGACAACAGTTGGGTTTTTAATGCTAAAGAACTCATTTGTTGTCATCACAGAGCTTTTCTACCAGAGCTGCCATTGTCTGCAGCACATGTAGCAGAGTACAGATCACAGCCGAGCAGATGGTGGTGCAGGATCTAGTCGAGTCTTCATTGTAAATCGGTGTGACGTAATTCGATTGTCGCCGTAAGTCGGAACTTGAGTGAAAACGTAAACAAAGCCGTTACGTGCATCACGATATCGATCAGTTCACATATTTGTACGACTACAGTAATGAAAACAGTCATTATCTCACAGTGAAACACAACTCGGGAGGAAAACATCGCTGAAAATGTAAACTGTAAGTCTAATCTACGCTTGGGAGCCATAATGAAGTTAGCAAATGTAGCATAATCCAAAAATAAAGCCATCTTATAGTGCCACGTGACGACTGCACAAACAGTGTTCATCCACTCCGTTCGCTGCATGACGACGCATTGAGGTGTATGAGGAGCTCCTTGTCTATGGGTTAACCCTAACCCTAACCCATATACACTAACAGTCAAAAGTTTGTACACACCTACTCATTCAGTGGCTTTTATTTAATTGTTTATACATTGTAAATAAACACTGAAGACATCAAAACTATAAAAGAATACATATGGAATTATGTTGTAAACAAAAAAGTGTTCATCTTCAGTATTGATCTACAATGTACAAAATATTACAAATGAATAAAAAGCATTGAATGAGAAGCTGTGTCCAAACTTTTTTTATATACACTGGTAGTGCATATAAATAATTTCAGCCGATGTGTCAACATTAAAATTTTTCACTCCTTTAAAATCAGTGTTGGCATCAGCCCCAAAAATCCAGTATTAGCGAGGCCCGAATCTCGATTCAAACAAACTTTTCTCAAAATCCATCAATGAGGATGCTGCGCTTGTGGGAAATGTGTTGATGTATGACGAACATTTGGCGATATATGCGTTTCTTTGTTTTTGTTGGGTGTCTGTGGTTCCTGTAGTTGTTTTAAAATAATCTGCACACCTAAACTCCCAGCCCCACTGACACCTGGTGAATTCTCCCACATTCTGATCAGAGACAACAGCTTTGAGAGGACTGAGAAACAGGCCTACTCTAAAATAGAACACAGTGGGAAAAGGGAAACTACTCTCCAAGTAAATACTTTAATGAATACAAACAGACAAGCTCCCAAATGCCTAATCATGCAGAGTGGCCTGATTAGGGCTGACTCACAAATTCCCCAAAGTTGTCAGCAAACACACAGGAATGTCCGACAAATAGGTTACACGTTGCAGTAGCACAAAATCACAACAGCCATTCGTCTAATCCACGACTCCATTACTTAACAAGCCCTGCTGTGTGAGTGTCGTGTGCGTCTCCGTGTTGTCAAAACACCAAGATGCCCGACAGCAAAGTACAGAATGATCCTCAACGACTACACAACAGGGAGAGTCTTACTTCCAAAAAGCCAAAGCATGAAACTGATTATCGCTTATCTCTGCATGCCTCTGTGAACTATTAGGATTAAAATCCCAAGCAGGGCATTTCTATAAACCACATGTCAGTTACCACAACACACACGGGATTGTGTTTATGTTCTCAGAGTAAATGCTGGTAATGAAGGAAATAAAGAGAGAGGAAATTATGACAGAGACTCTGAAAAATGTGTACACAAACTTAAAGACAGAAAGTGTAATATTACACAGTGAAGACAGGCTGAGTTGAACTTTCAGGGCAAAACAATTGCCTCAACTAAGGGTCAGATTAGGACATGGCTATTCACCCTGACATTGTTTTGTGTCTGCAAAGAAAACAGTCGGAGAGCCTTCGGTCAGACATTTACGAGGGTTGTGCTGAACACTCTGTTTAACCCTTTTTTTTTAACAAAGTCTTTAGAATGTTTGACAAATGCAAACATCACAGGATCAATCATTTTCTGCTCTATTTAGCACCCTATTTATAATTTCAGGCCGACGCCAATACAAGAGTAGCTCAGTGAAACCAAGCCTCTCGGTCCTGGAGAGGCTGTTAAAGATTAGCCAGAAACACGGCATTTGTGTCACTCAAGCAGTAGCAGGGAGGCGAGTCATGTCACAAGCAAAATCCACATGCTTCCGCGTCAGAAAACCAACCTTACCAACAGCCTAGCGTCAGAGGTTGGCCATGTTCCCCTCAGCTGACCAGAGCTCTGTGGTAGAGTTCACTGAGCTTTTAACTTTTAAGTGAGGGGAGTGGAAAGACAGCCTGCAGGCGAACACGAAGTCTCACTTATTCATGAAATGTGTGCATGAGACGTCAGTATTCAGGGGCAGGACAGTTGACGGTGCATTCCTGTGCTCGCTGTGTGGGGGGCATGTTGTTCTTCGGTAATAATCTACAGTCTGCTCCACAAAGGTCCTGAACAGACATAACTAAAGAGCAGTGACCTAGATGAAAGACACTTTGAACCTGAGGTGCAAACAATAGCAAAAGTCTGACAGTAAAGGTCAAACCAAGAGATCAGCCTTTGGATATCTAAACATAAAATGTTCCGAAGATAACAAGACAGGCAAAGATCATCAATGTATGCGATTCTTTTTGTCACTGTTTTAACACAAGACTGCACTTCTCTCTCCTCTAATAACATCACTATGTGAAAGCAATTCTGATGCGAATTAGTAGAAGCATTTAAGAAACTAGAAAAGCACTCAGAGAGCACAGACCTCCGCCAAGGACAGAGAGGAAAACAGGAAACCCATGCAGTAAAGGATCATGAGCTGGAATCGAACCTGCATCTCTGACACAGTTCTGTTTACGAATCACCTTCTTAACCAGTTGAGCTATCTGGACACTCCATTTTGTTGGACGACATACTAACCTATGATGTTTTTGTCATATTTTGGACCACATACTACAACACACTAAAAAATTCAAAGCAATCCAGAATCCAGGATCCTTTCCGGATTGCCACCAAAATTAAATCAGTTCTTCCTCTTACCATAGTCTACATCCCCTCAAAATTTCATCTGAATCTGCCCAGGCGTTTTTGAGTTATCTTGCTAACAGACAGACAGACACACAAACATCGGGTGTCACATAACCTCCTTGGCAGAGGTAACAAAATACATGCTTTAATCCTAGTATGACTTTTGACACAGCCATATTTGCTCATGTCTTTGTCAGCTGTATCAGAAAAGAAAAAAAATGTTTTAGTGTGTTAAACTACCCATAAATGGAGTGGAACAAGCAGCTGGAAATGACGATTTTTGCTGAGCTAATTATGTTAATGAAGAAATCTCAGAAATGCTCATGAGCAGGTGGTGCTGATCAGACTCAAACAGGCAATTTACAACAAGTTTGTGTATTTAAGAGTTTGGTAAATCTCACTTGCAACACTTGTAAAAGAAGTTTGGGGTGAAAATACAAACATATTCATGCATCACGCTCTGTGACTCAACACATGGAAAGATAATAAAGGGACAGTTACCCTAGAAACAGCATTTCTGTCTCCTTAACAGCCCACAAATGCATGTAGTCTGATGCTGCATTACATTACCCTACTTGGAGGAACGCTGTGTTTCAATTCACAAAAGAAACCAAACTCTCCAAACATTACATTTTATCCGACCATAATGGCACTTCTACAGAACTCTGCCCAAATAAAAATGTGTTGGCACCAACTACTAAACAACATCAGTTTCTCGAGGCTACACTCGGATTTTTCCCTCTCACAGCCTCTCTAGCTCTGATCTGGTGATCAGATGCCATCTGACAGCATGGTGGGTGCTCACCTGGTCAGGGGCCACTCTAATGGGAACAAGCGTTTATGTAACAGTCGTCCAAACTGAACTAAACCACATGCCACAGCCCATTACCAGAGCGTCGTGTGTTTTATGAGGTGCTGAGAGACCCCCAGGTGCCTGTATGGATAGGAGCTGAGCTGGGAAAGACTTCATCGCAGAAGCAGACAAGCAGCACTTCCTCTTTCTTTCCTTTCCCCCTCCTCCTCCTTTGGAATTCCCTTAAAATTTCACACAGCTGCTCTACTGGGACGCTTTTTTTTTTTTTTTAAATCAGTCACTCCTTTGAAAGATTTCCAGTGACAGTGGCCCTCATAAACAATCCAGAGTTCATTCCAGTAAGTCAACCAAACAAAATGTTCTTAGTGGGAACTGGTGCTTCTGGCTTGGGAAACTTCACTTTGAGAAACACGTGTTTTAATTAAAGAGTTTAGCATTCCTGTTGTTCAACCAACAAGTGAAAAGTAGGAAACAAAACACCCAGCCTAAATAGCTCCTTGCTTACCTAAGCCTATGATAAAACCCCTGAGGTATTTACTGTGATGATGTGACCTTGTTTGGAGAAGGATTTAACGGCGAGCAGAATACGCTTCACCCCATGCAAATGTACATTCTTGCATTCTTTTGTACAGCTGTGAACGGAGTTTCTAATAATCAACCTACTGAAGGCTGTAATTTCTACTGTCAGTTTATTGCAGCTTCAAACTATGTCCAACTTTTAGTGTTGAACAAAAGCTTGAAAAGAAAAGCTATTAAAACTGTGAAAGTGCCATTGATTCTCATAAATATCCAGGAGGCCCGAGGAGGCAGAAAGGTGAATATGGTGAGTAAATTTACAGCCACAGTCAATAAAGCAGCAGCAGGGGTGAAGTAACATGAACTTAACCATTCACAAGTAGACTACACTTTAGTAAAGCAAGATATTTAATAGCCTTAGGAAGATGTGATTGCTTTTTCTCAGTTAAACACAGAAAAATAACAAGCAGATGAATTAATTATCACCACAATCATCGCTGGACTGAAGCAAAAAACACGTGCATCTTCATCCATTTTATTACACCAGCCTCCAAATATGCATTCTCTGCAACTGCACTGGCATGAAACTGGATTTAAAGGAACTAAACTCTGCTCTCAGCACAGCGATCATCCAAATATACAACTTCACCCTTCACTGAACTTCACAATGGAATAAAACGGAGCAGAAACGAATTGGCAAACAAACGAGGCAGGGTTGTTTGCATTTAAGGCATTTGCTGATTAATGCCAGCACAGTCCATTTTAAAGAGAAAATGCTGATGAGAAATGAGGCAAAAAAAATGATGTGATGACATGAGACACATTGCTCTGAACTCACATTTATATAAAGTGGAAGAAAGCAACGAATAGATCAAATTTAAAAATTTAAATTTAGCATAGTTTTTGAAAATGTATAGCGACAAATAAAATCAAACTGCTGCTTCACATGAAATGTAAGTGGAATGTCGATTCTTAGAACACATTCTGCATCTGCTTGTTTCAGCTTTCAACTCAATTGCAATTATTTTTGACCCCAAAGACGAATTTTGCAGAGAAGGTCCTAATCTATGGTGCTAACAACATTTACAATGTCCCAATTTGAAGGGATTTTTGCAGCCATTAAAAACACAAGTCTTAAGTTTTATTATTTCACAATTTTAAAAATTGATGTGGGACTTTTTGGATCATAGTTGACATTTCTGCTGTTTTCAGGCCTAAAATCAACATGGCTGCCTATAAACAAACACCACATGGCATTTTTACAGCAAGATTCTTCTAAATATTATATATACAACTGAGTAAAACTGAAGTTGAAAGAAATTTATAAAGATATTGTAGTAAACCTGTTGACATGCCATAAATCCACACTTGACTCACACACTACTTTATATTAAATAACTCAGAAAGCCTTGGAGTCTTCCAGTCTTTTCTTCAGGAGGAAATGACATCATGTGGAGCAGGTCATGTGATCTGGAATTAACACACTTCCTTTAGAGTTGTTTTTGTAACTTAGTTGAAAGTGATACAATTTGTTATTTTCCATATAAAATTTGATATATTACCAGAAAAGAAATATCTGTGATTATTATCCCAATTTAATTAAACAGAACACAATCAAAACAATGTTTGAATGAGCTCATTTTATGTTTGTTTAGCTAATTAGAAGGTGGTTGTTATTAAATCCGGACGGCATTTAGTTGATATTTTAGTGATATTCAGTCATTTTCTATTAATCAGTGATTGTCTCCATAATAAATAATGATGGAATTTGTAAAGACACGATCATAATGAACACAAAAGACTTTTTTTTATTTTAATAAAAATGTATGTAAGACATATCCCATGGACTTCAAAAGTCCCTTAATTCCATACTGAGCCTTTTGCTGAAGCTTTGGGGGGGTCTTCTGGAACGTAAACTAAAGCTCAGAGATTTCTCCATTGTTTGCATGATCATACTGACATCTATTTGACTATCCTGCTGATAAAATGACACCATTCCAGTGCCTCAACAACAATTATGCAAATTAAACAGTGTTAAAATGTTGTGTTTCTTCTAAATAAATGCTGCATTTCTTCTGTTTTATTGGCTGTATGCACCAAAACCAAAGTTGTTACCCCATGTTTTTGTACTACTCAAACAAAGCGCAAGACAGCAGAGTTCAAGAAGTTAAGATATGTTTCTATGAAGCATAAAGCATATGAACAACCCTCAAGTTCCACCAAAGATCAGTTTAAACAAAGCCCCCTCTTGTCTTCCATAGCCTCCTATCATCAGGGTGTTAACTCCCTGAGCACTCAGCGCGGTATTGCACGTTGAACCTGTTGACCTTTCGAGTGAAGCTGCAGACAAATAGCTGCGAGCTGCTGGCGAACTCCACACTCCCCAACAGCAGCAACCTCTGCAGGATAGATTCAGCCAAGAAACGAAGTTCACACTCCTCGTCTGGAGCGTCTGACCACAGCCTCATAACTCAGACTTTATAAAAGGCAGCAGCACAATGAGCGACATGAATCACCGTGAAACCGCATGCGGCGTGACCGAGCGGGAAACACGCTTACATCACAACCCAAAACACTTTCATGTGAGCGAATTCACTGAACACACACACTCCCTCGTTCTCCACATTCCTGTGTTGCATAAGCGTGAGCAGGTCAGAGGTCATCAACAATGCCCTCCGGTCCGAGCTAGCGGGCGGGGTGAGAGAAAGGAGACACCTTGCTGGATTGCAGGAGGTGGTTTTGATTGATGCCGTGCAGAAGTGTCTTTTCTCCTGCAAACCGGGAAGCCTTTATCGGGTCATTATAGCCTCAACGTGCAGAAGATTGGGTTCCCTAGATGCTCTGAAATCCCGCTCAACAGCTATTATGCTGCACAGAACGAGTGGGGAGATAATCCCAGGCATCTCTATTCACACCTGTCCACCCATATTCACATCACAAAGGGAGCTTGTGTGAGCGAGTCTTCATTTGCATAGTTTGGTCCTTCATGCATGCAACAGGGGGAGAAAGGAAAAACATTTAACAAAAGGAATATATACTTGCTGCATGACCAGTTCTTGTGTTTTGTGTCTGATTTTAGAGGCTTGCAGGATCTGAGACGATGTGATGAAACTTCCTTTGTTAAAGGCAGACTACAAAACTGGAGCTGCAATGTAGTGTTAGTGGCTACAGTCGACTAAACAGCTCAAAATGGAAACTGATGTATTGCCAAAACAATAAAGAATCTCAACACATCATCAGTTAGAGATCAGATGTGTCAGGAACAGGAGGTAGGATAAAAATCACATTAGCTCACTAAACATTTTCTCTTTGGGTAAAATGTGTAGAAATTATTGCTTGAGTTATTAATAAAGTGTTCAATTAGCAGCAGAGTGCAGCAATTTTTGCTAATCCATTTATCATTTTGTAGTCAATAATGGTGAATATTTATTGGTTTGAGCTCTTTAACAGTGAGTGTTTTCTATTTTAAAGGGTCTCTATCATTGCTAAAGGTCTTAAGTTATTTTTAAGGGGAAAAGCCAGAGCCACCATGTGATGATGTGACTAATAAACTGTCTTGTTAAAGTTCCTTAACTTTGAAGATTTCACAATGACTCCATCTAGACACCTTTAAGACAGTAGGGTTTAACTATAGGAGGGGCTTTTAACACATTTCATGCCCATGGGCCCCGTTACCTCTGAGCTGCTTCATGGTTTTGAGGTTTTGGAATGCTGGTCAGAAGAAAAAAAAACAGCAATTTGAAGACATCACCTTGCGGCTGTGAGCAGCTGTGATGGGATTATCCACCAGCTTTTTGCTTAATTAGTACTGATCAATTGTGAAAATAATTATTAGCTGCAGACTGTAAAGCTGCTCGTCTCAAGTTTTAGTTACGGAGCAAAAGAAAAAAGTACTATATAAACTATGTTACATAACTACACACAGCAACCAAAAAAAAACTGTAAAGGGGATGTAAAATACCATACATTCCTCTGACATACTTCTCAGTACTATAGATGTGAACAATTATGTCCATTTGGGGTTTGGCATGACTGATGCAGCTGCCAAATGAAACCACAGAGGATCATATACGGTCTCTGGGATGAACTACAAAGTCACACCACAGACTGGTAGCCTGGCTCTGTGAGGAGACAACAAGGAGGAAGTGTAAAAACATGTTGTGGTTTTTAATAGCGTTCATGTCCTCGTTGGCTTCTTCTCTGAAAACTTCCTGAAGTCTTGGCTAGTTTGCTGGCAACCTCACAGTGAAAACAATACTCTATTGAAGAGGAAAAAAAATAAAGAACTATTTTGATGGTCTGGTGTAATTTAGTCTGATTCTAGACAGCGAGTCATTCATCATCCAGATCTGCAGTTTATCCAGCAGTTCAAACAGGTCCAATGCTGTGCCAACCGTGGTCTATTTCTGGAGAAAGCTGAGTGTTTTTGACAAGAGTAACTATGAAGATGTCTTCTTCCTATACAACTATCTACCTGGCTATTATGAGATATGCACAAAACATGGAGCATTTGTGAAGTAGATCAATGTAGCAGTCCAACGTAACAGATATCTGCATATACCGCAGAGAAAAATCAGGTATCTAGAGTTATCTACCCATCTGCCTAGGGTTCTGAAACCTCGGGAAAGGTTTCAAAATATGTACAGGAAAAAACGCACAACAAGGACATCAATAGCAATGAGCAATGTAGAGATTGGGGACAAATAAAAGAAAAAACTAACATACGTGGTGTCTCGGTAAGGTGTTGGTCCACACATGCGACTAGAAGAGCTTCAGTGCTCTCCACAAGAAGAATGAAAAACACTCTTCCAAAAGATATTCCTTTATTTTGGAAACATCAATCCAAAATCTCTCAAAGATGTTAATTTGTGTTGAGATCAGGTAAGGCCATAGTTAGTGACCCCTGGTTCTCTTAGGACGGGGACATCGTCATCCTGGAAGACACCGCTCCAGTTAGGATGGAAGTGCTTCACCATAGGAGAGCAGAAGTCACTCAGATCAGCTTTGTATTCATTTGTCGTGACCCCTCTGTCTAAAGGCTGGGTTATGCTTTCCGCACAAACATGATACGTGGAAATAAGACGCTTGGTAATCCACTCGAGAGAACATGTGTGGTTTTATATTCCATGCGGCATCTGCTCCCAAGCTGCAGGGGGCAGTGTATCACAAACGCATGTCTAAAACAGCGCTACACTACAGCAGAAGAAGTTTGCCATCGTTTACACCACTTACAACACAGCGTTTTTACGAATAGTTGCATTTCAATAGTTAGTTTTAATTTTATGCCATGAATTGTTCATAACCCGGTTATCGCAGTGATCTCTGCTGCTAGCAGCTCCTGTTCTTCCACCAGGTTTTCGGTGCGTCTCCATCCACGTTGTTAGAAAATTTGGATGTGCACGATGAGGAAATTTTCCACTTGAGAAGGGCCGTGTGAGGGGGCGAGGCTGCTAAAATGATGCAACTCATCCGCACGGACTTCACAGACGCGTCAAGCATAAAACAAGCTTAAGGTGACAGGTGGAGCCAAATGGAAATGACCTCCACAGCATCACAGAGGCACCCGATCCCCTCAGTATAGGATCAAAGGTTCAGGTTTTTCCTTTAATTTGTCACCAGCCTGTGTTTACTATATCACACAGACAAGGTGCTGACTAGGTTTACTTCTACAACCTGTACTCAGACCTCAGTTAGGATCAGAGACTTGCGGTTCTTTCTTTTCTGCTCCACTCACACAGATCAGCTCACCACCTCATTAGATTACCTCCCACCTCTCCCCATCATAGTCTGCTCACCCACTTTACTCCATAATCAGTTGCCTATGGGCTCGATCACATACCTGGCACAGACCAGGGTGCTGAAGCCCAGCATTACCGCCTGGCTTGTGACCAGTTTTCAAACGGCTTTGCTCGGCACTGCTGAGCGCCTAATAACAGGATGTGGAGCGCCAACCGACGGACTGGTCAAACTCCAAGTTGTGCTGCCTTGAGGGCACAAAGTTCTGGGTGGTTATCAAATAAGGGAGAGAAGGGGATACAGGAAACAGGGTGGTTATGGAACACTTCTAAAGGCATCACATCACCATCACCTTAGTGAAAAAAGAAACATGTACTCCCACCATTCTGATATAAATTAAAAGCTTTGAAAGCGCGTGTGTGAGTGTATATAATCCCACACGGCGCTGGCTCACAGTGTGGCCTGGCACAGCTTCATATCAGAGTTCCTGCATGTGTCTGAACCGCAGGAATCAGGCTGGAGTGTGACATGATTTAAGTTCAATAACAATGAACATACAACGCCGCCTTCCAGCCCACACCTCCACCAGCCCACGACTCCCTCTCCCTCCCTCCCATCATCCGAGAGCTGCTTTCATTTCTTTTCGCTGCGGAGGGGCCGATTAAACAAGACACATGTATGGGAGGAATTTGGAGGCTTGTGGAAAACAAGTGCCGTTCTTTTGAGGTAAATTATTCATGGAATTACAACAAACACCGAAGCCCAGCAGTAATATGTTTCGGGGAGAACATTTTTCAACACCATGTTGAAAAGCTGTGAGACAAACAAGAGCATAAACTAACCCTTTTAGTTTACATCAATCCATTTCTACATTTACCACAAAAATACAACAAAAACAATCTTAATTTGTCCCCTATCAGTGGTATCCCTTGTCTGTATTTTTAGTTTATACTTTATCTTTGAAGCTTTTGTATTTTTTTTGACTCTGCCCATTTGAAACATGCTCTACAAATAAACTAGCCTTGACTTGCCTCTGTGAAACCTCAATGCATTTGGAAAACTTGATTTTTAATAGCAGGCTGGATGGCTGTTTGGAAACAGGATAAAAGAAGGGGGCTTTTGCTACTTTATTTACTTAACTTGGCATGAGTGCACATTAGCCAGGGGGGTGCTATGGCCATGACTGATTGTTATTTTGACAAAAGGCGTTTTCGGACGACTGGTCAGACAAAACAAGCACTCAAACATGTCTCACTGTCGATAAACTCGACAACCGATTGACAAATGTTGACCCAAAAACAATATTTATGGTCTGTGTTGTGTTAAAAGAACACAAACAGCTGCTAATACATTTGATTTTCTTTAACTTCGAAACATCAGGATCAACTTCAACCTCCAAAAATCAGTATAACTTGTTCTGAATTGACAAAAAAAAAAAAGGTTTTTAAAGTTATGACAACCTCCTCCATCCCATCATGGGACTCCATATTCTCCTACTTTGTGTCAGCAAGGATGACCCAACCCCTGATCGGCATAAACAACCCTGTGACCTCTGCCCTCCCTGTGGACATGTCACCCTGCAGAAAAACTATGCTTTACCTGCAGGGGAACCACCAGAATTGTCTCAACGTGACACTGAAGCTGAGCAGGACTGACTCACCTCATTGGACGGTATGCTGACAACACCTGTTGACCTCCTCTTCTCCCTCAGCTTCCTCTTCTCGATCTGCCCTTTGCCCTTCCTGGCGCTGGGGCCGCTGCTCTTCTTCTCCTTGCCCTTGCCGGGTGATGGGCTCTCCTTGTCGCTGTCGTTGCAGGCCATGGGGCTGGAGTCCGGCGACTGAGCCTTCTCCGTCTGAGGCGGGGCCTTCTTCAGGTTGCCCCCCGGGGTGGCTACGGGCGTCGCGGGGTGGTGCGTTTCCTCCTCGGGTCTCTTCAGAGCCGAGCCGGAGGAGGACCGAGCCACCGCGTAGGAAGAGGGGTGGCAGTTCCCGGCGGGGGCGGCTCTCTCCTGGTTGCCGTTGTTGGTGAACTCGGTGCCCGGAGGAGCGGCGTGGCGGCTGCTGCTGCTGTTTGTGTTTGTGGCACCCAAGGGAGCACCAGTGGCTGCGGCAATGTCCCCCAGCATTTTAGCTCTCATTTTCTCCCGCTTTGCCTTCCACTCCTCCAAAAAGTCCGTCGTGGCGTTTGATTTAAATCCACCCGTTGCCATGATCCCTTCTTCTCGCTCGTTGAAATTAACTTAAAAGTTGCAGCTACTGTGAATTTTCAGCTCTCGGCTACCGACCTAATGGCACCACATTCCTCAAGTGATTAACCCGGGAGCTGCTGACAGGTAGAAAGAAAAATAAATCAGCTTCACGGTAAACTTTTAGGGCTCATTTTCAAACCTAAAAGCATTTTTTCTTACGTCGGGCGACTTTTTAAAAGTTACTTTGTTGCGAGCTTAAACGCTTGAACTGTCTGTTTATCTAAAAACAGAAGTTTTCCTCCGATAAAACAAACTCAAAAGTGGGGAAAAGTTGACGAGAGGGCAGTAAAGTTGTATATTCAGGTAGAAACTCACCTGTATGGAGCTGTGTCAGTCGCCGAACTGCTCTGATCGCTGCGACCAGGTGTGCCCGAGGTCCGCTCAGATGAATGGCTCTGCTCGGTGCTGCTCGCTCTGCCCTCTGGCACGCCGGGCGAGCCCGAATATGCACGAACGCTTCCGACTGGAGCCGAAGTTCAAACCGAGCCCTCCCCGAGCACAGAGCTGCCGTAATGGTCTTTTAATTTCCCCACAGGGGCTTTCAGCAGGTGGTTTACGGGGATGTAGAAGGGCGTAGGTTTCCTTTGAACATTAAGTGAGTTGTTCAACTCAAACACTTAATTTCCTGAATTTGTGGAATTTTTATAGAAGAATTTGTGGGTTTTCTGCATCAATTTAAAGTGGAAATGTCTATTTGTATGAACAAAACACAAAATTCTATATGGAATGTCGTGCAGTGAAGATCTGGGATTAATTGTCCTCATTTAATGCTGTCATTAATTATCCTTTTGGCATTTTTTTAGGTTTTCACTGAGGGAACAAATCTTCTAAATGTATATATCATATCTATAATACGGTATCTCGTGGTATTTTTGGAATATTCCCATGAAGATAATGATGAACATGTTGTTTCATGTTATGGCTCTTATGGCTTACTATGCTTTCATTCTCTCTGACTATGCCATTTATAAAGACATCATGTTATTTCTGTAATTTCATGGCTCACTAATGTACAAAATATTCCATATTATTATTATTATTATTAGTAGTAGTAGTAGTAGTAGTAGTATTGCACTTTTTCCCCAAGCAATAGAATAAAAAAGCCATGAAAACATCAAGTTTGAAAAAATTATGAATTTATTTATTCATAAATAAAATACATTTCAAATGTTTCTTTAAAATATTTGCTTTATTTATTATACATAAGATAATATATTTATTTTACTTACTTATAAATTTAAATAATATTGTTTAAAAATGACAAGAAATAAAAATGTAATATAATTCAAATAAAATAAAATATTTATTTTAAAATATTTACTCCATGTTTAAATAAAAATACTTATTTTATTTATTAATAAAATAATATTTTAAAATAACCAAAAATGGCAAAATGTAAAATAAATAAAATAAATTAAATATTTATTTGGGAATATTTATTTTTAGATATTTACTACATTTATTTATAAATAAAATAGCAGAAAATAATAAATACAAATAATATTAAAATAACCAAAAATAAAAAAATGGTAAAAAGAATAAAAATAAATACAAAAATTAAAGTCAGTTCAAAAGCAATGAACACTCAAATTCAAAGTTCAAAATCAAAGGTGCATATTAGAGGTGCATAATGTTATCTCATATTCAGTTTGTTCTATAATTTTTTCATTTTAAAACTTGTGTTGTGTGAAGCATTTTTTACAGTTATGCAAAAATGAAATAAAACTGTTAACAATATTTGCAGCATAATTATATTATGAATGTGGGATGAAAGCCTTTTTGGTCCATGACTGTAATATGTGATTTTTCTTGACATTTTAAATAACTGGGTAATAAAAACTGAAGTACAGAATAGCTGCAGCCTCGCACGGGTGTGTGATGAATGTGGCGTCCTTGTAAAACGTGCAGCATGACGTCCACCTCCTTTATAAAGGAATGTCATGTCGACATGTCATATTAATTCAGACTAAACCCTTTAGAAGTGTTCTGAATAACGCAGGAATTGGCTTGTTTCCACCTTTCGAATGACGCTTTTCTTTTGCTTTAAGAGTGTAGCAGAAGTTGGAGAGCTGAAGGCCTTGAAAGGCATGGAATTTATCCCATCAGCCAGACGCATGTGTTTATAAAAGTCACCGTGCACCTTCAAGGTCCCGACGTACATCAACAGCACAATGTCACTCATTCCTAGCTTCAATAGCCCTTTGATAATTGCACAGTTGGAGTGCAGCATTGGAGCGTTTGTCAGCGATTGAGTCTCCCACACAGATCCCACAGACTCCCTCAGGCGCCGGATGACTCACCGACCAGCTCTGATCAGGGCAGCACTTCCTTGTTCGAGTCCACGAGGCAGCATACTGATGTACGGTACGAGCTGAAGGGCAGGTTGAGGGTAATATAAGAAGACTGACGAGTTTATTTCTTTCACGTTATGATGCTGCGTTTCACGAGAAATGTGATTAGTGAGTGTTGACATCTCCGCCTGTCCACAGGAGCGTCCCTCCAGTGAACATGATGTCTCTTCAGGTTTGGCAAAACATTCACTTAGATTCAAATATGAACTTGCAGGTCAAAGGTCATCTTGTAAATCATGTCTTTTGTCCATAACTCAAGAACCCATGCTCTAACTATGACCAAATTTCACACTAATGTCCAACAGAATAATACAAAAATTATTACTAACAAGCAGACCGAAAGAAATCATGGAATCCTAAAAGCTGTTTTTGGCAGAACAATGCCATAGCTATTGATGGAAGAACTTCAGTGATTTTGGCTATTATCAAGAAAACCATGGAACATGTCGAGATATCAACTCTTACATCAAACTCTTATGAGCCACTTTTGTTGTTGTCATGATATTTGTCCAAACAGACGGACCTTTAGTTGTACCAGGCACTAAAATAAAGAAGAAAACAAGAGTGGTCTAATCATTTATTTTTCCATGACTGTAGGTGACACACACCCACATCAATCATTTTACCTTTAAAATTCTGAAGAACACACGACCAAGAGAGTGATAACCGGCTTCATGCGTGTTCAGGGGTGTGTTTTCACAGGAATAAATGTAATCACACCATCTCAAAGAGGAGTGATACGCTAATTTGTTGATGCTAATATGATGGTATTCCTTGAAAAGCAAGCTATGTTTAAACACCAATCTGAACTTTAGTATTTCTTAAGATTTGTCTGTGTTATTTTGCTTACTTATAAAGAACACGGGAACTCTGAAAATGCTCTATGTTCACTCATACCATATCTTCAACCTTTGTGAATATAATCCCTGAAACTGGTTAGCTACATCTCGACACCTTCACTTTTGTGTCACACCTCGACTTCTGTCACGTCCCGACATGCACTGGTTTGTGAGGACTCGTTCAACGGTTTAATTTGTCTCATTTTTGTTGTTTTTTGCCTTTTTTTTTGTCTGACTTTCATCGTCGTGTTTCACGCTTTTGTCATTTTTCGCCATACTTGAATCATTTGTCCATTTTTTTTGTCGCTTTACAACTTTTATGTCTATTTTTTTGTTGTTTGTCTCAGTTTTGTCACTTTGTTTCTCTTTTTTGTTGCTTTGTGTCTCATTTTTGTAATATTTTGTTTTGATTTGTTGGGTTTTTTTTTGCTTTTTTAAAGTAAAATCCTATATCATTCAGTTTCAGATACCTGTGACTAAATATTGTGTTCCTTTGTAGACACTCTGTGATCTGGAAGTTGTAACGTGTAAAAGATAAACTGAGGCATAATGTTGCTGAAAATGAACAAAAACGAGTTTGACATCCCTGATCTACAGTGTAGATTGTGAATTTTCTTTCGTGGGTCAGTAAAATTTGACTTAATCTATAATATTAATCCATTTTTTGAATATATTTTATACTATTAAACCAAATCTACAAAATACCAAACAAACATAGTGAAGTAAAAAATTAACTGTAGTGTAGGAGAAGTAAAAGTGGCAGAAAATGGAAATAATCAAGTGAAATACAAGTAGCTCAAAGTGCACTGAAGTGCAGTGCATGTACTTATAATCATGACACTTTCCATCACTGTAAGTAACAGCCTTAAGACGTTTGACATGATAATAATGATAATAAATAGAAAATATTGTGTTTGTTTCGCATTAAGGAGCTTCTGTGTGAAGGTCTAGTCGGCTTCAGTCATTTTACCACTTTTGAAAAACGCTCCACAAACACATTTCAGCTCTAATAACATTAAATTAAGGATAATCAGAGGAGTTTTCTCTGAGGACGTGAGGTACATTTGTAGTTTTACGAGGGAGTCACAAATGACACATTTTTAAGCTCAAGGACAAACTTTCCGTCTCCACAATGAGCTCATCTGATCAGACAAGAAGCTGATTAAAACACGGCAAATTAGGTTTTCATCTCAGCCTGATAGTTTAACAGACCACAGCCATTTCAGACTCCTTCTGGAGCTTCTCTCGTACGATTAATTTAGAAATCTGCAGTCGTGGCTGCGTGCTGATGCAAAGCTCCACTGTCATAAGTCTACACGGCGTTCCAGGGATGTTCAGTCGGAGCGTTTTCTCCCCACGCTGTGATTTAAACCTGCTATAGGAGCTTACTGTCACAAAGCTAATTTCATGCCACGATAACAGCGCCATAACTTCACCGTGCTGAAGGGTGCGAGCCTCGTGCTGTTAGATTTGTGTGCATCTGGCCGGCTCCCAAGGGTGCTCTGACTTCCAGGGCAGTTTATCACTGACATTTAGACGTATTTAAGAAGAATCCGTCCACATGCTAACAGACCAAAGGGGCCGTAAAGATCTAAAAGTGTCACACCCGTCCACATCCCACCGGTGAGTGGGAGGTCAGGCATCCAGCCATTATCTCTCCATGTGCCAACGCTGTTCCAGATAATGAGAAAACCTGGGTGGAGTAAAGGGAGTGAGGCGCCTTTTTCCTCAAAATAAACCCCTGATCTATGAACTCAGGTCACACTGCTGCATATTTTGCATATTTCTGTCTGCTTCTGAGGAGGATAAAAAAAGGAACAAGGGTGCACAAAGGTTGTCGCTGAGCGTTTCCTTCCATGCCAACACAAACGCTGCTGTGCTGCTTTGAGCTAAATTCTATTTAACATTCCAGTAATGCATTTCTAAAATAACTCAAACTGCAAAGATTCTTTTCTTTTTTAACCCTCCTGTTGTCCTGCAGCTCAAAATTGACCCGTTTTAAAGTTTGAAAATGCGGGGGGAAAAAAAATCTATATTTTCACAGTGAAACTTTTGATGCCCACATTTTCAACACTTCTGGTGGGAAAAGAAGAAATGTTAAAAATGTTTCTTGAGATCATTCACAAAAAAAATCAACCTTGCCTGATTTTTTGTGTGAATGATCTTAAAGAAAATATTAGAATTTTTTTGATATATATGTCGTCATTTTAGATATTTTTAGGATTTTTTGGAAGGTTTTTACTCATTTTTTTGAAAACATTTACAAGAATTTTCTTGCCAAATTTGGGGATTTTTTAAATAAAAATTTTTAAGGAAATTTTTAAGCAATTATTAGAATTTTTTACTGAAGGTTTTGCAAATTTTCAGATATTTGTTGGATTATTTTTCAGACAAGGAAACAATATTTTTTTGGTGTTCGTAAATGAGGACAGCAGGAGGGTTAATGAATGGCCATATCATGTTTCTAAATGGGAGACTAGTCAGACTGTAAAACGTAACTAACCTGAATCTTAGATTAAGTGTGACACTGTGTAATGGCTGCTCTTGCCTTCACACATTTTCATTTATTTGACAGTAGTGTTTCAGTCAGAAGCTATTAGGTGGGTAATTCTGCCTGCGCTGAGCTCACTCCCCCGTGAAATTGTTTATCCAGTAAGTAAGTTCAAGAGATGATTCTTCCAAGCTTCCCAGATGTTGCGCACAGATGTTTAGCGGGGCAGGAGTGATCCGGTTAGCCGCCGCCACACATCAGTCCTGCACACGAGGGAGAGTCGAGGGAATCACGGTTTTAACGGTGTCAGTTGATGCTCATGAAATTAACTCAACATCTATACCGCTGTGATAAAGTCACTTTTACTTCATTCATTTTTAAAGAAATAGTTAGCTTTCCTGTGTCTAAATTTATGATGGTGAGCCAAGAAAACTGATTCCAGGTGTGTTTTTGCTTTTTTTTTTTGTCAGATATAGCAAATAAAGTGGACATGATACATAAATGAGCTTTTGAGGTGCCAGTTTTGGTAATTTTGGAGAGAAGTAGGTCGGCTTGGCTCCCGGTCATTATGCTCAGCTAAGCTAAGCTAAGCTAAGCTAAGCTAAGCTAAGCTAAGCTAAGCTAAGCTAAGCTAAGATAGATGCATTGGGTTGGGGACTATAGCCACTTTCTAACATTTATTTCATTGTTTTTTAAGGTTTGTTTTTGCCTTTATGATTGGGTTATGCTTAACTCCTGGGCAAAAATCAAACCTCAACCACTACAGTAAAGCCTCAGCCTTTGTCCATGGTGTGGATTATTTCATAAAAGAATGGATGCTGTGTGTTGTGGAAATCAAAAACCTCTTTTCTCATCACAGTGAGCAGCAGCCTGTTGTTTTCTCAGGTTCTGTTTTTTACATTGAAGGTGAGCCACTGCAGATGAATAAGTTCATTTTTTAACAAACAGAGATGAATCATTAACCATGAAACACGATTTCATTTATTTAATGCCTAAATATTCAAATGAAGCATTTTATATATGAAATACTGTCATAATTTGTTTTCTAGAACAGAAATCTAAACACTGGATATTTTCTTGGATGCCTCTCTGTAAATCAGAAAATACTGTGAGCAGCCAGATAAAAATAATCCAAAAAAAAATCAATTTTCACCATGGTTTAAGGAATGAAATGTTTTACATAGCAGGCTGCTACTGATAAATAAATAAAACCTTCAGCAAAAACCTTCAGAATATGAAGAGGACTTGATTGTATCTCAGTCGTAAAATGCAAAGTGTAGCTTGTGAGTGTGTGTTTTGGATATCTTCCCTCCAGTATTCTGAATAGCCTTTTTTAAGTTGAGGCTTTATCTTTCTTCCGAAGCTCTAATTAATTTATACCACTCTCTATTTGAGCCACACCTAAATTATTGTAATGTCATCTGGTGCAATACGCACCCTAGTTATTTGCGGAAACTAATAGTTCTTCAGAAGAAAGTAATTTGTGCTATATCTTGGTCTGAATATTGTGCTCCTTCAAATCCTCTGTTTCACTGACTCAAGCTCCTGAAACTTATTGAATGTAATTATTTACATAACGCTTGTATCATGTATAGTGTTGTACATAAATTAAATCCAAGATTGAGTCAACTCATTCCAATCACTAAAGCCTCCCATGAACATGATACCAGAAAGAAACACCTCTTGAGAGGAAAAAATCGCACATTAGAGTGTACCAGACTTATTGTAGCGTATAAGGGTCCTCAGATCTGGAATGAACTTGACGACAATATCAAAAAATCTAAAAGTCTGGATTTATATAAAAAGAAATTAAAACGCATTCTACTGCAACGATATGCCTGTTGCAGGAACAGTAGTAGACAGTCATTGTAATCCTTTGCTGCATCCTAGAAATTTGTTAGTAAAATCCCTAACACAAATCTAATAATAAATTAAAAAGTTAAATAAATAAATTTTGATGGATTGTAATAAATTCTCTTCTGATGTGCCGTAAGTAGATGGACAATAGTGCTTTTATTGTATTATGTAGTGTTGTAAATGTATTATGTATATAAATGTATTCTTTTGTTTTTGCTTCTTTTTGTTTTTTGTTTTTCTGACTGTTGAATTTAAATTATTGTGGACTTATGGTGGGAGGGAGTGGACATTGATAAGTTCTCTGAACTTTTTCTGCTCCTTTTTTGGGCACAAACTGAATTGAACTCGCCCTATTAACTCAACAAATGTCTGCTCAAAATAAACAAATAAAATAAATAAATAAATAGTGTCTCACCTTCAGTGAAAAGTCATTACCTCTCACTGATAATGACCAAAATTAAAGCAGCAGCATCCAACTGTGAAAGCTCGTGTGATCATCGTAATTAACTTTTAGAATGTTTTAGGTTAAGGAACTAAACAAAGGAGGGAATATGCTAAAATATGGCCATTAGCTATGAGAGAAAGAATAAGAAAATGTGAACAAATATCAGATTGAGTGCTTTGCTTGAGGAGCATTTAGTGAAGGCTGGAGGGTTTAGTTTTGGTTCACTTTGCCCACCTCGTTTGCTGTGGATTTGCAGTGCTCAGCTGCTCTCCTGCTGTGGTTTAATCCTCCTCCATGTTCAGGACTGTGAGTCAGCAGAGCTCTGCACTCAGCTGCAGACAGGAAGGACGTTCGACAAAGGAGCAACAAACTTTTAGGTGACACACTTCCTCCACAATACGACAGAAATGCAACAGGACTCCACGTTCCCATGCAGTACGTGAATCTTCAGTTTGAGTTACTCTGGAACCAGGATTGAAAACGAGTTAACACATTATTATGGCTGCATAATGAAGCTGTTAAACAGTCTTTATGTTCCCTCTTTTGTTCCACAGATCCTGCCCTCTGTCCAGCTCACAGGTTTGTCCGTTATCCCGTCTGTGGCCTCCCAGTACCGTCGCAGTCCCATCTGTTGATGATGATTGTGGGTGACTAGACAGGTCACCGTGGCAACCTCCTTACATCAGGCTCCCTGTTACTAATTAATAGTGCAAACTGATAAGAGTTTGCTCTATTAATACTAGATTCCCAATAAAAACTAGGAAATGATAAATTAGTCGCATTTGCGTAAGTCAGCTAAGTTGAGAAGTCCCCTCAAAAAAACAGGTGTTGTTGTTCACAGTTTTACCCTGTTAATACTGTCCAATTCTTCAGTTTTCTTTGGCAGAAGTATCTGAGATTCTCAACTGAAAGAATGAGCTACACAAAACATAGAGTAGTTGGTTCTGGGGTAATCAGTCCCATATTGATGTGCTTTCATCCTCTGCTTCTGTTTCCGTTTCCTCATCCGATTTTTCAAAACTTTTTTGGCTTTTAAACTCATAAGAAAAGGTCAGTTTCTCTCAGTTGGTGTTGCAGCTACAAGTCCAATTCTCAAACAGGAGGATAATTATTGCATATTACAGTAATTGTTTAGTTCATATGAAGTCAAAACATCCCCAAGTTGCTCATTTTGAGTGAATCATTGTTAATATACTTTACATTCACAATGAATAGTAGCTGCATCCATCCATCCATCCATCCATCCATCCATCTCCACTTAAACAGGGTTGGGTTGTGATGGCAGCAAATTAATCAAGGTATTCCAGATGTCCTTCTATCCAGTAACATTTCCCAGCTCCTTCTGAGGAATTTCAAAGTGTCCCAAGGCCAGATGAGATACGTAATCCCTACAGTGGGTTCTGTGTCAACCCCAAGTCCTCATCCTATTTGAATGATCCTGGAAAAACTCTAAAAGACAGTTCCTCTGAGGCCCAACCCCATCAGATATGAAGACATGAAGGAGCAATGACTCTACTCTGAACTCTGTGCCCAACCACACAGAAGAAAGTTATTTTGGCTGCTTGTACTTGCGATCTCATTCTTTCAGTCACTACCCTGAATTCTTGACCTTTAGTGAAGGTTGAAATGTAGACTGACTGACAACTCGAGAGCTTTGCCCTCCAACGTCTTCATTACTGCTGATGCTGCACGAGTCCATCGCTTCATTTCACGCTCCATTTTTCCATCACTTACGAATAAGATCTCAAGATAGTTAAACCCCTTCGCTGAGGGCAGGAACTCACCCCAGAGGGAGTGATCCACCAGCTTCCAACCATGACCTCAGACTTGGAGGTGCTGACTCTCATCCCGGCTGCTTCACACTTGGTTGCAAACCATCCTGGAGATGCTGGAGGTCATGGCTTGATGAAATACGCCATTTACAAAAAAAATCAGAGACTGAGTACCACAAACTGGACACCCTCCTTAACTTAGCTGTGTCGTAAAATCCTGTTTGTGGCAGTTACAGACAGGATCGGAGACCAACATTTACTGGAAATGTATTTGAATCTGTGCCAAGGATAAGACATCTGGCTGCTAGTTTTATCTCATTAAACGGATTCAACAAGTGAAATAGCTCATTAACTTTCTATCATTTGACTAACCACACTCTACTCTCCCTGTCTAATCTCGTTAATGTTCCCAATATGGAGCAGGATATTTAGTTTAATGTAGATGCAGCTTCCTGACACCACATCAGAGAGTCAAAGACGTCTTTATATCCTCTTTTCTAGCTGCTTCCACGGCAATCCGTCGCTGCCTCCAATCCCATTTTTCTATCTGAGTGTGTTCGTCTTTGTTTCACTGACAGACTCGAGCTGTCACTTCATCCAGACCTCTCGATTTGTCATTGTTTGTCATCGGAGAGAAACCCCGCTGCTGTTTGTCCTCGGAGCAGAGGGGTTTTTGCTCAGCCAGTGTGTCTAAGTCTAGTGAGTGTTGGTTGAGTTCAAAAATTGAACTGGGGGAGGAGGTCTGTTTGGATTGCTGCACTCTACAGTAGGGAAGAGAGAGGGAGATTAGGCGGCTGTGGCAATAAAACGAGTAGAGAGGATGAGTGCGAGTGACTGTGTGTGACAGCAGATCCCATTCTGTCTTTATGGGACGATTTCCAACCAAGAAAAGCGCATTTCGTCATCTATGGTGGAGCTACAGGAAGGAATCAAAGAGAGCAGCCAGCAATCAGGAGAATTTCTCCAGGTCTCTGCTGTGGTTTATTACTCATCATGTTTCTAGTGACCATGATGCGTACAAGGGCACGCCAATGTTTTATTCCATTTATTTCAAATTATGTACCTTTTTTCTGACAACTTCTAAAAGAATACTGCCCTGTTGCTGATGTTTGAAGTGGCCAAAAACTAAAAAAGATGTCATTCTTAAATGACTATCCATGGGTGTTAAATGCTTTTGGCTTTCTGGTTTTATCCATCACACAGCGATACAATGGATGTGACTCATTCATCGAAGGTTTTCACCACAGGTTTCACAAGTTAATTGACGGGAAAGAAATGGAAATGGAAGAAAATCAGGCGTAAAAAGGTAAAAATACAGGATATGGAAAACAAAAATGTGAAATACGCATAATTACTGTTATGCTTGTATTGATAGCAGAGGTTTTGACTGAAATATCACAATAACTATCGGTTGCTTGACCATTAACCCTTTGATGGGCCATTTTCCATTGGATTCGGGTCACTTTTGATCCATGTTGTGCATCAAAGGGTTAAATCAAGCATTCGTGGTCCAGAAATAATGAATCCTTTCCATCCTCTAGAACTCAAGCGCTACCATGGTTGACATATTTTAGGATTTTCATGAGCTCAAGTTCTTTATAGTCAAGTTACATCCCATGGAAACCTTCTTGATAAGTTAGCATCAGCGGTTATGTCAGGACCAGGCTCCTATATCAACAAATAGAACAAAGAGCCATTATTGTAAATTTAATGGTAACCGATGCAAAAAAAACCTCATGTATAGTCTCACCAGTCAAATCTGATTTTAAAAAAGCCTAAAAGTTTGTCGTCTTTGTATTAAAATGGCATTTAAAAAACACTAAAAGAGTTGCTATGCATGGTACAACAACACGATTGGCTAGATTTTTCTTGGTTTGGCAACTACCAATCGAACAGTTGGCTAAACTGATGAATTCATGAACTCAATGACCAATTTTTAAGACTTTTTCAATACAACATGAGGTTCATTTTGTAAATTATGGTCCCATTTAGAGTGAAATAAATGACAATAAACACTTTGGGGCGGGTCTAGCTTGTGACTGACATATTGGGGTTTGTAGTGTTCTTCAGCTCTCAGTGTGATTAAAGAAAAACAAAAATATCAGCGGCTAAATTTCAAACCTGAGGCCCTAAAACAGCAGTCCACAAACCTGGTGGCTACATCCTTTTTAAAAAATAAACAGTCTATGCTAAAATAAAATGTCTCCCATAGAAAGCGTGAGAAAAATCTGTTTTAACACGTTCTAGTAGATCTCAAAAATAGAATGACAAACCTGTGAATGTGCAGAATGTGGGCTGTTTCAGTTCAGTTATGACTATTTAAACATGTTTTTAAAACATATATATATTTTGTGTATGGGACATTTTGAGCATATTTGAATTTTAGTGAAGGTTGTGTCCCCCCTCAGTATCTAATTAGAGCCTAAAGTCATTCCCATTAGTCACACCTCTACATACACAAATCCCAGAACTTGAATGCAGGTCAAAGATCACCAAACACACACTGACGCTGCTGTAATTACAGACGCTAAAAGCCTCACGCTGTCCCTTTAAGCCCTTTCAGTCTTTGAGGGATTCAAACGTGGTGGAAAGGCAGCATTAATTCAAACCATTTGTTGCTATAATTACATGGGGTCAGTCTTAAGGCCAAGAATCCGTCTTTTTTCTCCCAATTATCTCCTGCCAAAGTCCTCGTGGAGACATTTTGCTTGCTTGAGGAAGCGTGTCCGTGGCACAGAGATTTGTTAACCGCACGCTGAGGCAATGGAAAAACAAAAAAAAAAGCACGACACTTTTGCGTGACTTTGCGCAATTAAGGCAGCTTATCCCCCAAAAGCTTTCTCTAAAGATTGGAGATCCTCATCACAGACAGTGAGATCAGGCCACACCCAGACACAACAAGCAGAAACAAGGGCTGACAGGGAAAGTAGCTCATCAATTAAATCATACAAATCAGTGGTGGGAAGAAGCAGCAAAAGTCTACTACAAGTCATCAGGATTGTGTGTACTGGGCTGAACTTTAGCTGCTTTGAAACCACACAGTGAGGCATTTGAGGGTTGATGTAGAACTTTAAAAGACAGACAAGATGGGAGCTTTGTGTTTCAGTTCTTCAAAGTACAGCCTTAAATACCGACATGTCTCTGATCAGAGCTGCATCCATGGACCAAACCTCCTCCTAACTGCAGTGAATGATGTGAGCTGCACCTGACTGATGCTCTGTAAAGCTGTGCACCATCTGCTGGTAAGATGGAGAGTAGCAGCAGCAACAGCTCAGTCTGAAAGGAGTGTGAAAGACTTCAAAAGTGTTGACTTCATATATTGACACACACAACCGGTTATAGGCACAATGTCAGGAGTTGATTTGTTGGTAAGTAGTCAGTGCATAGTGTGTAATAATTCATTAAAATCTGATCGGCCAGCTTTGAAGAAGTTCTATCTTCGCTGTGGCATCATTTCGATCATCTTCTGCAATCTCATAGCATCTATTTCTGTCCAGAGTTGGATTCATTCTCTACCAAGATCTTATATTAATGAAGTTAGAGTCAGACAAAGTCTTCTCCAGAACATCCCAAAGATTCTCAGTGGGGCTGAGTTCTGGACTCTGTGGAGGTCAATCCATCTCCTGCTCCCTGATCCACTCATTCTCAATGTGAGCCCCATGAATCCTGGCATCATCATCTTTCAACATGTCCATACCATCAAAGAAGACCATTTATGGAAAGACCTGATCATTCAGTATATTCAGGTATCAGCTGACCTCTTTCTTTGGGAACATAACATTGGTGAACCTGACCAACCCCAGATCATAACTCTAACCCCCACAGGCTGGTAGACACTAGCCATGATAAGGGCATCACTTCATCTGCCTCTCTTCTTACTCTGATGCCCCCATCACTTTGGAACAGGGTAAATATGGACTCGTCAGACCACATGACCTCCTTTCTTTGCTCCAGAGTCCAATCTTTATGCTATCTAGCGAACTGAAGCCGTTTTTTCCCCGATTAGCCTCACTGATCAGTGGTTCTCGTAGAGCTACAGCTGTTTAGTCCCAATCCTTTGAGTTCCCTTCACATTGTGCGTGTGGAAAAGCTCTTACTTCACTATTGAACACAGCCGTTGATTTCCTATGATCACGTAAGAGTTTGTTCTGACCACATTTGTTCCTAGAAGATGATGGTTCACCACTATCCTTCAGGTTTTAATAATGCGTTGGACAAAAAGAACCTTATTTGTTTTCCTTGCTTGATGCAGGCCAATGATTTGATCCTTCTGAGACAGATCAACATCTTTTCCATGACCACAGGATGTCTTCCAACATGGATGTTTTAGAAATGAGAAGCTCCTCACTGCACCAGCTCGGGTTAAATAAGTTGTTGCAGCTGAAACATATTCATCACTGGAGTAATTATCCAATGGAAGACTCTTATTTATTTGCCGAGTTAAATCTAAGTGGTGACTTTTTTTTTTTCTTTTTTGGACAGGCAGTGTATAACTGGAAGTAAAATTAATGCAATCAATGGTTTCCAATAGTTTTTTTTTTTAATTATTATTGCAAATGAATCAAAAATAATGCCTGTGCCACACAAAGATTCCTGGTATCTGACAGATTTCCTCAGTTTGTTAAATTACAGATATTTAGTGAAATCATAGAGAAAAGTAATAGTTTACATGGCAACTCTGACAAAAGAAAAAAAAAAGGGTAAAATGTGCACAATGTCCACATCAAAAATGAATGTGTTCACAAGAGATAACTTGTTCATTTTTGTTCCATTTTACTGCATTTAAATAAACAAAAAAAATTGTCTTTTCAATATATTTTTTCATTCAGCCTTCCAGCCAGATTTTCACTGCTTTTGTTCTAGTGTGGACATTTTTGTTCTGGATGGATTTCGTTCAACTTTTCGGGACAATAAATGTCCGTCTCATCAGTCGGCTGAAAAAAAAAAAAAAAACATTCTCTTCTACCTCTGGGAATGATTGAATCTCAGGGTCGTCCTGTGAAGTCTCCTGTCAGACAAGCTTCACTCGCTTCTAAATTCAGAAACAGCCTTTTTGCTGTCGACCTGTGCGCTTCATATAAAAGGTTTTTCTATTATGTCTTGTAGACAGGCTCCTTTGGCTTTTTGCCTTCCTGCTGATTTGTGGTCCTCTAGAGGGTCAGTCTCCCTTTAATATTTTTCTATTTTCTGCCTGAACCTTTTGATTGAAGTGAGCCCTCTTGGGAAAACCACTGTTTACATTTTTACTATTGTAGGTAGACATATGCTCACATCTCTTGGGTGGATTTAACTGTTCCGAAAGTGTGAGCGTCTTTGTAAGTTTTGTATAAAGCTGAAGTCCAACCACTTTAACGGCCGTTTAACCCTCCTGTTGTCTTCATTAAAAAAAATATTGTTTCCTTGTCTGAAAAAATCCAAAAAAATCAGCAAAAATATTCCCCAAATTTCAGAAAATTTGCAAAACCTTCAGGAAGGAAACTCCAATAATTCCTTAGGAGTTTCGATTAAAAGTTTTATTTTTCCAAAAAAATCTCCCAAGTTTGACAAAAAATTCTTGTAAATATTTTCAAAAAAAAAAAAAAAGTAAAAATCTTCCGAAAAAAATCCTAAAAACATCTAAAGTGATTACATTACTGATATATATCAGTAATTTTCTTTAAGAACATTCACATAATATTTGTTGATTTTGTTGCAAATGTTCTTAAACATTTTTAACTTTTTTTTTTCCACCAAAAAATGTTCAAATATTTCCCAATAATGTTAAAAATGTGGACATCAGAAGTTTCACTGTGAAAATTTTTTTTTTTTTCCACATTTTCAAACTTTAAAACGGGTCAACTTGACGACACGAGGGTTAAACCAAAAAGGTGAGAAATGAAGAGACGTGGGAGCTTTACAATGTACAACTTTATTTTTAATGAACTCTTCAGTGGTTGGTAGTCACAGCACAGCTTGCATGTATTAAGCCACACACCTATTTTACAAGATGACGGGAAAAAAAAATAAAGAAAAAAAAAACACAAAAAACCAGAGTAGATGGTCGTCAGTCCATCTGCAGTGACTTTTCTTCTTTACTAAAATATCCTTAAAAGGCCACTGAAATGCATAAAATGGTGTTTTTTTTCTCCGATGAATGGAATATTTGACGGTGGCGATGTTGCTTTAACCTGACATCAAGACTCCTCACATGGCGCTGACAGTGCATGTAGACATTTGTAGAAAGGACTGGGTTAGCAATACCTAAGATATTCTCTTTTTTTTTCTTCTTCTTTTAGTGACAACACCTCGGCTATAATACTACAGCTTTAAAAAAAAATGGAAACAAAATTAACAGCACTCTTCCAAGATACTGAATACAATGAAAGTGAAATGTAGTGAAGCGATTATTCTTTTCTTCTTTTTTTTTTTTTAAATCTCACAATTATGTGGGGGAAAAAAAAAAAAAAGCACTGAACACTGCCGGCCGTCCCGTGCATGAGAGAGGCTCTACTGTACTGTATCCAATGTCTATGAAGAGAAAAAAATAATTAAAACACACCTTTTTGTCCTCTGGAATTTAATAGTAACAGACGGGAACCATAAACGCATGCCATGTGCTGGTCTCAAACAAATACATACAGGTATATACAGCGTCACTCAGTACCTGCTAAAACAAAGTGAGAAATACAGAGTATAAACTGACTACACTACAAACTTAAAAAAAAAAAAAAAAAAAAAGGAAGAGGGGTGAGCGGTTGAAGCGGTGGAAGAGTGAAAAATCCTACTTGTGATGGACTCGTCATTAAAGCATTAAAAAAAAAAAAAAGAAGAAATGCATATTGCACATACAGTGAAAGCTTAAATTCCACCAGGTCCGCGAGAATTTTTCCACACAGAGGTACAAAAAAAAATTATTTTTAAAAATTCGACAGAGGATGGGCGAGCGTGCGTGTGCGTCGGTGATTTGTGTCGGAGCTTTTAAAGGGTCGAAACTGGGGGGGGGAGTGAAGGAGGAAACCGCACGGCACACGACGAGAAGAGGAAACGGGAAAAAAAAAAAGAAAAATTACGTCAAATAAGAGAAGATTGTGGCACAAATAAAATCAGGTGTTGGATAATATCTGTTCTCCAGTGATAGCCGAGAGAAGAGAAGAGATCGAGTGTTTTTTTTTCCTTTTTTCTCTTTATGTACAACTAAGGCTTATTGGTTAAATAGTATTTCAGGCTTCCCCGCCCACTTTTACATGCTCATCACGCGACCCTTTTTTTTCCTGCTCTGTAAACTCGGTGGTTTCTAACGGGAGGATGCGTAGATGGCGGGGTGCTGCAGTTGTGGAGGAGCAAAAAAAAAAAAGGGGGGAGATTAAGAGTTGAGGAAGGAAAAAAGAAGAAAGAAAGGAGTCTCGTCTCTGATGTCTGTTGCAATTAATATCTAAATGTGCAATTCCATTAGTCACTGCTAGGGGGTGCAGGAGACGGGGAGGGGGCGGGGCTTGGCGATGGGGGGTTCTGGTCTACTTGGAAAGCTTGCTAATGACTCGAATGAGCGCTCCGTTCTCGTCCTTTAGTCTCTGGTTGTCTGCTTTCAAGTCTGGGAGCATCTGGAAGGAGAGAAAAAAGGAAAGAGGGAAAGGGGGAAGAGAGAGAGGGCAGGTTTAGATGAGTCTGGACATGTCATTCAACCAGTCAGGCCTGTTTTGTTCTTTTTTTTGCAAACTGTTAATTGCAGCCTGGGTAAGAGATCTTGGGAGTCACACGGCATCTCATGTTTTACGGTCTCGCTCTCTCGGTTTTGTTTTTGCAGGAATTAAATCACATCTTTGCTCCCAGTTTGAGAGGAAGCGGGCACACAACAGGCCAAAGATCCTGAGAAAAGCCATGCAGAATCTGATCGACTGCTCCACCGGCAGCCGGGAAATAAAAAATACACACAGCAGAGATTAAAAAGAAAAGCCACACTTTTGTTTCTCTTCAATGGTGTTTTGAAAATAATGGATGTCCAAGTTAAAATGCTGTCAAATTTGAAGGTTTGAGGTTCATTTCCTTCATGACATCTGCTGGATTACAGAAAGAAATATCTTCATATTAGGGTCAATATATAATTGTGGGATTTTTGGTATCATAGTTGACATTTTTGCTGTTTTCAGGCCTAAAAACCAACATGGCCGCCTTTAACCAAACACCACATGGCATTTTTACAGAAAGATTCTTCTAAATATTATATATACAACTGAGTAAACTTGAAATTGAAAGTTATCTATAAAGATATTGCAGTAAACCTGCTGACATGCCATAAATCCACACTTGACTCACACACTGCTTTATATTAAATAACTCAGAAAGCCTTGGAGTCTGGCCAGTTTTTTCTTCAGGAGGAAATGACATCATGTGGAGCAGGTCATGTGATCTGGAATTAACTCACTTCCTGGAGAGGTGTTTTTGTAACGGGTGACTTAGTTGAAAGCGATAAAATTTGTTATTTTCCATATAAAATTTGAGATGTTGCCAAAAAAGAAATATCTGTCACCATTTATCTAATTAGAAGGTGGTTGTTATTACATTTGGACGGTTATTTAGTTAACATTTTAGTGATATCCAGTCATTTTTTATTAATAAGTGATTGTTTCCATGATAAATAATTCTGGAATTTGATCATAATGAACATTTAAAAAAATATTTTTAATAAAAATGTATGAAAGATATATCCCATGGACTTCAAAAGTCCCTCAGTTATAGATTGACCCATTAGATCAGGGGTGTCAAACATGCGGCCCGTGGGCCAAAACCGGTCCTCCAGAGGCTCCAATCCGGCCCTCAAAGTGTAAAAATTACAGAGAAGACATTAACTGCAGATTGTAAATTAGTAAAACTATAAATTTAAAATAATTTCTAGACCTTGACAAGTTGTTTTCATCATAAAGTAAAATAAGGGATTGTTAATGTTATGCCTCATTTTTGTAATCTTTTGTCTTGTTTTTGCTGTTTTTTGCCTTTTCTTGTCTGACTTTTGTCATATTGTTTATAAAGTAAAATTCTATATAATTCAGTTCTAGATAACTGAATGTTTTGTGTCTGACTGATCTGGAAGGTGTAATGTGTAAATGAGAAACAGGCACAATATTGTTGAAATTGAACTTCGTTTTCTTAAGAAATCTCAGGTTGTTCATGACATTTTGTATAAAGATAATCTCTTAAAGGTGAACACTTTCAGAATGTACTTTTTGCACTAAAACAAAGGAAACATTTGGAGTTGTGATTATTTATAGGTTAATATGCTGTGATTTTACTGGTCAGTCCCACTTCAGATCAAACTGGGTTGAATGTTTCCCCTGAACTAAGATGAGTTTGACACCCCTGCATTAGATGATTCCAGATATTACTTTGAGACTAAAACAGTTTGTCTCATAACACACATCACTGACAACCTCCAAGAGATTTCAGTCCACTTCAACACAAACTTTCTTCCATTGATCACAGATGACAATCAACTGCTGCTACACCTCAGAACAGGGTTAAACATGTTCTTTATACTGATCAGGCAACAGGGCAAACCCAGGATCCAAATGAACCCGTCCATGCATGCAGTCGTCTTAAGTATCTGTTGATGTCATCTGTTTAAATCAAAATTTGGGAAGTACAGAGGGAGGGGCGGGAGGGTTCAGTCTTGAAAGATTTGGGCCAAAAAAGGTTGATGCCACAGGGAAGCCACTTCATGCAAAGATGCCAGAACAAGCCAAACGGAACAACTGAACTCTCCCTCTGATGGAAGCATCACAACTCGGAGTTACAAAGAGGACACTTTCCTTTACAGTACTTTGTTTTCTTAATACAGGGGGTCCTCGCTTTACGACCTTATCGACCTACGGTGTTTGGTCGATACGTCGGAACGCGCTGGCGAGCGGAGCGGAGCGGACGAATACTTCGTCATGGCTTTGTTTTCATTCTCTGGTTGTACACCACCTTGGACTGTGCTACATTCACTAACTTCTTGCCTTCATTACGGCTCCCAGGCGTAAGTCAGACTCTTCTGATGCTTCGAAGAAAAGCAAACCCATCTCCATGGAAGTGAAATTAGATATAATAAAATTCTGAGAACAGGGCAAAACACAGTCAAGCTGTAAAAACAGGTTCCCTCTGTGATGAATCAGTGAGACTTTATCTGGTTCTCTGGTGGTTTATTGAACCTTCACACAGGCTACTGTGGGCCGTAACCAACGCCAAAATAACTACAAAAACCTGATAACTTGGCTCCAGAATTAGCCGCCGTTTCCATCTCACACAGACACTACTGCTGACTCTCAGCCAATCAAAAGTGATCTAACAAAACATGGCACGTTCACTGACATTAGGTCAATCTGGAACTGAACAATAAACACTGAAACATCAACAACAACGTCAGTCCATTACAATATCCTGTTATCTTCCAGTAAAATGACTCATATACGCATGAAAGTCGTTTCAGAAGAACTGATCGATATCGTGACGTACGTAATGGCTTTGTTTACATTTTCGCTGGAGTTCCGATGTACGGCTAAAACTGACTTACATCAATCCGATAGAACGGAACTCCTACGTAATTCGAGGACCCCCTGTAATTCATATTTGGAATAATGGTAGAAATGTGTCACCCTTAAACACTTACCTGAATCATTTATCTTAGTTTCTTGAAAATAAATTTAGGATTGAGTTTGTATTGGTTGCAAGGTGTGGAAAGCACCTGAGAGCTGCGTACTGTAAAAGGAGTGTCCTGTTGTAAGAAAAATAAAAAAATAAAAGACACCCTCCCCAATCTGAAAACCAAAAGCTCTGGGGAGGCAGAGAGGGGAGTTCACAAAACCAAAGGGATGTCTGGTCGGCTGGACACCTGCCTGTCTATGGGTGCGGGGCAGAGCGCGAATGGAGCATGAGAAGAATGGGGTTGGAAAGGAGGGGGGATAGTGAGGAAGAAGAGGAAGAGGAGGAGGAGGAGATGGTGGTGGACAGACGGACGTGGCTTAGAGGTCGACGCTTGGCAGCTGGCTGCAGGCCGACTGCGAGAGCTTTGCCACCACTCGGGCCAGGGCCCGGTTCTCAGCCTGCAGCCGCTCCTTGACCTGCCGCAGGGCCTGAACCTGCTTTACCTGGGGGAGGTTCTGCAGGGGGAGGGAGGGGGGAGGGAGGGGAGAAAACAACCACAACAGAGGAAGAACAAAGAGAAACAAAGAGAGGATGGAGGAGAGAGTGGCAGAACAGAAAACGTGTGCTCGAAGAGACAAATCAGGGGAGAGAAAAGGATTAATGAAAGACAGGACGATAGAAATTAATCAGAAAGGAAGGGGAGGCCGAGAGAAGGAGAGAGGGAAAACAGAAAAGGAAGACTGTTAGAAAATGGGGACAGACTTTGGAAACCGAAGGAATGATTACGAGCTTTCTGGTTCGGCATGATGCTTGTAGACAGAATGGAAACGTGATAAAGATCGGCCTAAAAATAAACACACTTTGTTATCACAGTGAAGGAAGAACATGTGCCGACTAGACTTTAATGGATTTTTGTTGCTCCCTTCTCCCCAAATTAATTTTCCAGAATAACGAACACGTAATTGTCCATCTCAAAACCAGAACTGAGACATTAACGGTCAACTTAAGACTATAACATCTGACCTGAACAGCAGAAGGAATGCAGAAGTGGACATTAGCGGGTATGAGGACAGTAAAATACTGGCACAAATACAGAAAAATAGCTTTTCTGGAAACTAAAATAACATCATTATCATCTCACAGCTACGAGCTAAACATTTAGACACAACATCACACATTTTTGTTGAAGACACACTATAGCCTGAGCAACAGCAGATTTCTGGGGATGACGATATTATATTGATAAATCAGCTGATATTCTTTATTTATATACATATATTTGCTTGCATGTTTTTTACAGTATGAACTAGTTAGCGTGTTACTATGAAGCCACCGCTGTGATACTTACTCTGCTACATGTGCTGCAGGCAGACCTCAGGGTATTCTACAGAACGGAGTTGGAGTCGCTCTGCTGGACAAACTGTGTGTAATATCTAAATTATCCTAAGCGTTGTTTTCTGGCTAATATTAGCCAACCCAGGTGTAGAGCAACTTTAATTAATTTAGAGCAACTTCAGCTAATATAGAGCAATTTTAGCTAATCTAGAGCAACTTTAACTGATATAGAGCAACTTTAATATAGAGAAATTTTAACTCATGTACACTAATGTTCAAAAGCTTAGGGCCACTTAGAAATGTCTTTTTTTTTTAAAGAAAAGCAGTTTTCGTCAATGAGGATTACATTAAATGAATGATAAATACAGCTTCCCAAAGAGAGCTCGCCTCTGGATTTGGCAAAAAAATGCATCCGAGATGAATTTGAAACAGAGATGGTGAGATAAAACGAGTGAGATAATTTATGCAGCAAGAACAAATGGGAAATCTATTTTCCTAAAATCTCCAGTACTGATAGGAGGACTGATCAGATCAGAGCTTACTGATCCTCTGGTCTTCAATCATTTTGCCCCATAGCCTGTTGATAGACCACATTTTGGAAAACAGACTGATGAGATTTATGTCTGTTTTGTTTTGATGTAACTAAATAATGTTTTGCTTTTACCAAAGAAAATGGCTTTTTTTGTTTTTCCTTTGTTAGCGGTTGCTTAGAAACATGCGGTATTTCAAGGCAAGTTTTTGCAGCGTTAGCCCATCACTGCTTTCACAGATCAGAGTCGGCAGCTAAAAGACAGAGGAAGCCTTCAGACAAGCTGCTGAGAACAGGCTGTTGATTTGTTTACGAGCTCTCTGCTTGTCTCACTGCTCCTGACTGACTTTGTTGCGGTCATGTCACCATGTTTCTAGATCACACAAATTAACTGAGGACAAGCTTAAAACCCAAGCTGTTCCAAACTCATAACGTAAATTAAGCATCATGGTATTTGAGCTGACTCCTATGAAACAAAACAAAAAAGTGACATTTATGTAGAAATTGACACCTACAGCTTGAGTTTAAATATCTCATATATAATAATACGCTGTCTATGTGTGTGACGTTACCTTAAGTTCCTCCTCCATCTCAGAAATCTTCCTTTCTAGAGCTCTTCTTTCCTGTTGGGTCAAAGAAAGCAGATTAACTACAGACTCGCACGTCGTAGACACAAGCAGCAGAAAACAGGCTTCAGTGCAGGCTCTACACACAGCAATAAACAGGAGGTGTGAAGGACGTGAGGGTGTAGCGACAGCACACAACTCAACACACGCATGTTTTGTGAGGCGTCTGCAAGCAGCAGCCAGATCAGACCTACATATTCAGCGAGCTACATGTAATTTACATCCAAAAAGGCAAGAATGAGTCAAGAAATGGGGGATGTAGATGTTTAGAAGCTGTGCTGGATGGTAAGTTAATGAAATGACTCATGGACAGGGAGGTCAGAATGTCTTTTTTGAAACAAAAAAAATGACATTCTTGGATTATAATCAGCCCCTCCAGGAATTTGCGATGTCGTGATCGCACCAATTCACCCTAATTCAACCAGTCTCCGTGAATTTTGTCCAGTCATCGCAACTTTTTGCGATTTCGCAATTTTGGCCATGAGCCTCCCAGGAGTTCCACCAATCACAGCAGTCCCCAGCACAAGTGTAACACACGGCCGTCACCGAATTCACTTCCTTGTTTATGGTTTAAAAATGCAGACATGTCCCATTCTAATGTCTCTCATTTACCAACAAAAACTACTGCTAAAGACCGTGAAAAACAATTCCCTGATGTTCCTCATGAAAGTGGAGGTAAACGGTTTTGCACCCGTGCAATACTGTGGTGGAATACAAATGAAAATTATCGAATGACGAACACTTTTCTACCACTAAACATATTAGTGAAATGGCTGAAACGAGCGGACCACGGACCAGACTAATCACCGTGATGGAAGCTGTTGCATCCAGATCTGTTGCGAGTACTGAAAAGTGAAGAGAAGTCAGACTAATTTCTCCGGCAAGAAAAACGTCCTCTGTTCGCAGCATCACTCAAAAACAGACGGATTTGGATGAAGTTTTCAGGGAAGGTCAGAAATGACACAAGGACCAAGTGATTAGATTTGGCAGTGATGCGGCTTATAGTCTGGATCCACGGCTTCGTTAAGGATTTCCCATTGAGATAGCGGCACGGTAACCATGACAACAAGGGGACGTTGCCTCAGCTGCCTGCTGATGATCACCTGATTGTGATCCTACTACAAATCCACCACTACGGACGTATCGGAAATGATAAAAGGAACAACTGATTAAACTGTGGGGATGTTTCTCAGTCCCATCAATTCCTGCTGCCCACTACATACTTAGGTCACGCGATTTAGTATCCATGCATAACGTACACACGTCTAATATTCTCAAATAAAATGTTGAAACATGTTCTAAAAGCCGAAAAAAAAGTAACTTTTTAGCAACTGTCACCGTCTCCCGCAATTTCATCGCAACAAATACACAATTTTTTAGAAAAGCTGCTGTGAATTCATGCATATTGGGCCACAACAACGCCCACAAAATCCTGGAGGGACCGTTTACAAGGCTGGAAGGACAAATGAAAAACGAATGGTGATCTCATATGTTGCTTAAAAGTAGTGGATGAAGTTCACAAATCCTCAGGTTATGATATGATGTCATGGCTACACAGCTGCAGCTGAAGACGCCAGCGTTGTTACTAAATGCAGCACGAAAACACACATGCACAGTTCTTAAAAAAAAAATAAAACAGCAGTTCAACAACCTACGATCTTCCTGAACTAATGGAGATAAGACACACTTTCACACACTCGAAAATAAGAAATTAAGCAGTCTGGAGAAAAGTGGTGACCACACGCTGGCTCTGAGGTTCAAAAACAAGTGAAAGAGAGGGTGGCAGTGGAGGGAGGGCGTCCCTTTAATCCCAGCTACATGTGTGACACGACAGCCAGCAGCAGAGAGGAGACTGATAACAAAAGCTTAGGGTAAGATCATACCACCACCCAGATGATATTGGGGCCTGCTTGTTACCTTCAGACATAAACCCATTGGCAGTGTTACTGTGACGTTTATTTAATCAAAAAATAATCGACAAATACTTCTCATTCCATATTTATCCTGACAGTTGAGAGAGAAAGATATATTTTCAGTAAAGTTCATAGTGTTAATAAAGAAAACAGTGGCTTCAAAAAAAAAAAAAAAAAAAACTCATTCAGTCATTACCCTTTTCTCCATCTCAAGCTGTGATCGGTCAGCATAGCGTTCCTGCCTCTGGAATGAAAAAACAGAGAGTAGTGGAACAGATCAGAAAACTTTGATTGGGATTTCTACAGATCATCTGAAGTGGGAAGAGCTCGGCGTACCTGTGTGGCCTTCTCTAGTTGTAGCTTCAAGTCTGCCAGCTCCAGGTCCGTGTCACGTAACTGGGCCTTCAACTTCTCATTCTCAGCTAAGATCTGCTCGTAGAGCTGGAGGGAGAACCAGACGCATCCAACGCTCAAAAACAATCAAATTAATAATCATCAATTAGCTTCAGTTTAAACCCTCTTGTGTTCTGTGTATAATCATCAAAAGAAAGGCTATGATTTGTCGTTTCGGTCCATGTGTATTACCGAATTCCCCTTATAACCTTTGCTTTGAAACAAAACCTATAATTATGCATGTAAACAGATTATTCCAAGTGACATGATGGGATTTCTCTTAAAGTGAGCAGAGGCCTGAATATGGATTTATTTCATGGCAATCTTTTACAGAAATGAATCTTATTATTGTGACATTTTACACATTCATGCATCAGCTGCAACACTGAAGCCCTTAGTTTATCGGCATTAAGACTTATGATTGATGATAATTACAACAGTCATCACAGTGAGCTCTATAAGGCTGGGTGACTCTGACACTGGGTTATATTTATTTATTAGGCTCTTGCTGCATTTTTACCCCCTTACAATACTGCATTGCTGTCTTTCAACTCTTCGTCTGACTTTTTCTTCCTGTAAGTTTAAGGTTCATGGTGAAATTGCAAATGTGGACTGTAAATGGGTCAATAAGTAACTGTGGGACTTTCTGTAGCATAGCCGATAGGTATCATTGTTGACATTTTTGCTGCTTTCAGGCCTAAAATCAACATGGCCGCCTATAACCAAACACCACATGGCATTTTTACACAAAGATTCTTCTAAATATTATGTATACACCATGGAGTAAAATTGAAAGTTATTTATAAAGATACTGTGGTAAACCTGTTGACATGCCATAAATCCACACTTGACTCACATACTACTTTATATTAAATAAGTCAGAAAGCCTTGGAGTCTGGCCAGCCTTTTCTTCAGGAGGAAATGACATCATGTGGAGCAGGTCATGTGATCTTCCTTGAGGTGTTTTTGTAATGGGCAACTTAGTTTAAAGTGATACAATTTGTTATTTTCCATTAAAAAAATTTTGATCAATCAAAACTATTTTGAATAAGCTCATTTTATTATTGTTTAGCTAATTAGAATGTGGTTGTTATTAAATTTGGACAGTTATTTAGGTGACATTTTAGTGATATCCAGTCATTTTTATTAAAATTGTTTCCATAAATAATTCTGGGATTTGTAAAGACACGATCATAATGAAAATAAAAAACATTAGTTTTTTTTTTTTTAAAACTTTAATTAAAATGTATGCAAGACATATCCTAAGACATATTCAAAAGTCCCCAAGTGGTCTAAACTGGGCCTCTGGAGATCTACAGAAGCATAAAAAAACACTGAATCCATACCTTCTTATAGTCAGTGGTGTCGTCTCTGTCCAGTCGGCTTGAATATGGCCTTCGACTCTCACCATAGCTACGGCTAAAAAGAGCGTCATTGCGATCTAAAGATGAGGTGCTCTCATTCCTGCAACAGTAATGACAGACGCTTGTTTAGAACCAAAAGTTTCAGTCGCAGAGACGCATAACGTGAATGACAACGAGGAACATAACATACCTGGACAATCTGTCACTCTGTAAGGAAACAAAAAACAAGGCTAATGTTAATGAGATAGAAAAGTACTATATGACTCCTAATATGTTCACAGAATCAATAGGACAAGTTCTGTACACAGAAACCAAACTGACGAGCGGGACGAAATCAATTATTCACTTGAGACAACAGCCTCCTCAGTACGTCTCAGCACTTGAACTTCACTCCCATGCAGTCAGCCTCCTACAAACTGCTCTTCATGCAAATACACACACAGTAATCCCTAAACAGCTGACAGACAGCTAGTGCTCTGGAGGCCCGCTGCCTCTCTGTGCTTGTGCAGTGCCACAGCAGCAGCAGCCCTCAGAACGGAGCCAGACATCAGATAGACGGGTCAGGTTGGAGGGGTTGGGTCTTCCAGCTATTTTAAAATGGCGGGCTCCTTCCTGAGGCGGTGACAACGACGCTACAGCCTGAGAGGAGAAGTCCTGAGAGTGCTTCCAGGGGAAAAACATGGTTAGATATACAGCTTGGAGGTACGACTGGAGAGAAGATGGAAGAAATGTAGCCATATTCTGTGAATAACAAAGCAATAACCTTTTGATTCGTTCAGATTTATGTCTTTAATGTCTCCTGCACCAATCAAGAAACAATCTCAACTTTTCAAGAGTCTGTTCGACCAAGTTTTACGTTTCACATTTTGATATTTCTATTGGAAATAGTTGAGCTGGAAAGAGGCTGACTCCAGAGGTTTTCCTGTGTGCTTCTGTATCTCCACGCAGAGATAATATCTTGTTTCCTCTTTAGTCCTCTGCTGCAGCTCCACCCTTTTTACTGTCCTAATGTAAGTGACGGCCAGCAGCTACTTCATCACATCCTCGTCTCCCCTGATGACTGCACACAAACAACAACCGTCTGCTCTCTTCTGCTATGCTGCAAACGACACTCCCCTCTAAACAAGAATTTCACAGAGCCGGCTGTATTTTCACAATGCTGCCCTCTCTGCCCTTTGCTTGAAAGGATGAATGCATTTAATTAGATTCCAAAGCTTATTTATGGCTTGATCATTAATTCCTTGCATGTTATTTCTCGCGTTCCGAGCACAGAATGCAAACACTGAAGGTTCAAAAGTGCTTTCATTCCTCTTCGAATCTCATATCCAAATTTTAAATAGGAAAAAGCTCTCTGCTATCTCATTCATGTGTGTGTGCTTTGACCGCAAAGACCCAGACTTCCTTTCCTTTGTGGACATGTGTGTTTTCAAAACCTATTGATCTATGGCGGAGAATGTCGGACAATCACCGGAAGATGGAAACGGGGGAGCAGCAAAAAATTCAAAGGCAGCAGACAGTGAGAAGAAAAGTTCAGTGGGAGGGGAGGAAATCATAGTGGTGCAGGACATAGTGGGAACATCAAAGACTAGCGGACCTCCTTGGCCTCGACTAAATGAGAAGAGACACGAGGAAGGACCAGAATAGAGAATAAAAGCAGGAGGGCAAAAATCAAACGGAAGTACAAGAAAAGCAACGGGACCGGTTTGATTCGGTTCACGGACCAGAGGGCTCTCGCTGAAGTCAGTTTCATCTACTTTCAGGGTGTGTCGGTTTCAGATAAGTTACCTGTGGCTCTCCCTTGGTGCTGCCCTCCTCTGAGTCCGACTGCTGATCAGGGTCGTTTTCATCACCCTGGAATTAAAGGAAAAAAAAAAACAGGAGGGTCCAAAGGATCAAAGAGGAGCACTTAGGGTTGTGGTCTGAACTGCTGCAGCTCACAAAGACTGCAATGAATATTTAAGTTGAAACATGTCTTACATCTTGAGTCCAGAAGGAAACCCCAGTGGAGCGTCTCTTCTCGCGGGGCCGCCTGCGATCCCGTATGGAGCGGGGCTGAGACTTGTCCTCTCCCTCCTTCTCCTCCTCCTTTTTGTCCGATTCTGTCCGTCGAGAAAAATATCAGATGAAGAAAACAGCGATTGAATTACACCTGGAGCGGATGATGTTCATGTAATCGGTTCTTAAATTAGCCAACAGGTGGTGGTCGGGCAGCATAAAATATCATTTCAGCATTGAACTCAAACCCGACATGCTGCAGTTCTTTTGCTGCTTGATAGAAAAAGGAAACTTCCCCTTTCCTGTGACTAATCCACAAGACAAATCTGTCAAAAAGAACAGAATTTACTCTGATTTAAGCCTTATTAAATATGCTACTTTGCTTTTCCCTTTAGCTTTATTGACAAGACACAAAGTTTATTGACAGTCAGGCTGAGAAAAGTGGCGAGAACAAATGCAATGTCAGTTACAAAAAAAAACAAAAAACATTCACAGTGTTTGCAGTGGAATTGTTGCAGAACTGCTTAGTTTGACCATTTAAATTAGCACAACAAAGTTCTGTATATCGAGTGCTAAGGCAAATCTGAAAGTCATCCAAAGCACAGACGTATTTTGGATGCTTCTGCCTTTGCTCCACCATAAGATCCAGGTTAAAATGACTTTTTTCAGCTCTGAAAGAAAAAAAAACTAAACATTTTCCCCAATGCAGATGCACTCCCTTATAAATGCACACAAATTATTATTTTTCCAAACACTCTTTTTCAGGTTGTGCGATGGAAACGGTGGCATTTTTTCATGTTGTTATACAGAAAAACAGAACATCACAATGTCTGTGTTATCAGATATCACGCTGACTGAGTAAACAGTAAATTTAACATAGTAAATACAAACATAGTGCATAGTAAATATAGTGCACAGCATAGTATAGTACAGAATAATATAGGTCTCAACAGTTGTAGCTAGTCTCCCATCTTGTGAAATGTTTGCCAAAGTCACAGTCAGCATGTGGAAAGTATAGAAATGACATCATGATGAAAGGGAAAACATAGCATCTGCTTTTCTATATCATCTTTTTAGGTTTACATCAACAGTGTGCAAACTAATCCCACAAAGAAAACAGCTTCAGGTCAAACGGAGAACGGTTCGACTGCACAAGGCACACTCATGACAAAATGACTTGGCCCCTGGTCAGAGAGGGAAAAAAAAAAAAATCTTTGGTCACAGAACAATGCGGTCACTGTTTCCTTCAGTTGAACAGACTAAAGCTGCTTTCTTCTTTTCCCAGGGATGCTTCATGGATTTATTTGTTAATAGAAGAGGCACTTTATTTAAAAGGAAACCCAATGCCTTTCTGTCTCAATGCTCCTAATCGGCATGTGGCAGTTTGCCCGTGTGAATGCAGACCTGTGCAGAGAGAAACAGTATCAGGTGGAATCCAACAGTCTGCATGTTGTGCCTGTACGGCTTTGTATCGGAATTATTTCACTGCTGGTGTAATGACAGTTAAGACGGCCAAAGAAGGCTCGTTAGCAGCGTTAGCACAGGATTTTGACAGACCGTCCCACATCAAGGCATCTTTTATCAACTGCAAACGGCTTGCATTGGATAAGCACATTTAACACAAAAATTAAAGCACTTCTCTTTGCATTTTTAATATTAAACACCCACTGACCTTTTTCTGTATCTCTGGAGGAACGGCTATAGGAGGAGGTGATTCCCGTCAGACTGTTAGGTCTGTTGAGGGAGCTGGAACTGGAGGACAATGCGGTGCTGGAGTAGGAGGGGGTAGAGGCCGTGGTAAGTGTGGATATGGCGGAGGTGGAGGAGGAAGATGAAGGCCGGTAACGCTGGGAGTGAGAGAGGAACAAACATTCAAGGTGTAAATTACTGTGAGGTTCCAATGATCCGTATTAATAGAAGCAAATACAAAAAGGAGAATGTACCTCTTCGAAGCTGCGGTACTTCGATCGGTAGTCATCTTCCTTCGTCTCCACCTCCTTCTTCTCCTCTTGTTTCTCCTTGTCCTGCTTCTCTTTCTCCTCCTTCTCCTCCTCTCGGGTCTTTGTGGGACGACTCCTGCCGATTGTTTTCTCAGCCTCTTGCAGGTCGGTCAGAGTCACGCCCTGGAACAGGAGGGGAAATTTCTCTTACAGTGATCTCTAATTCAATTCCAATCGTATTATTATTAGTTGCTCAAGACCTGCGGGAGAATCTGAGGTCTGTAATGGTTAATTTCTGGTATCCTAGAGTCTGAAAACCAGCGGTACAGTTCAAGTAGATCATACTAGACAAAGCTTGAAGTCTGTCGGCTTGTTAAATGATCGTTTTTTTTGTTCAGAAATGCAAAGAAGCTAAGTCTAGAGCAATACGTACAACAATTTCACCTTAACACTATAGCAGTTAAACTACAATGCAAAGCTGGGACACCTACAGGTCTCCATTTGTTAGTTATTAGTTTGAATTTGGTGACTATTTGTCAACACATGGAAGGTGATCTAAGTTCTAGCTCACCTGAGTGGACCTCCTCGACTGTCGAGCCTGTCTGGAGCGAGCTTTCCTCTGAGACTCCGACTCTTCGTCTCGCACTGGCGTCAGGTATGACCTGAAAACACACAGAGGTGAACAAACACTTAACATTAAATAGAAAAACATTCTTATGCTTATCACGTCAACAGGTTTACAATAGTAACTTTATAAATAACTTTCAATTTTACTAATTGTCTTTCTCTAAAATGCCATGTGGTGTTTGGTTAAAGGCGGCCATGTTGATTTTAGGCCTGAAAAAAGCAAAAATGTCAACTACGGTACAAAAAGTCACACAACCATATATTGATGCCGTTAATGATTTCCAGCCAGTGTATCTATGGAGAACCCAGATTTACCAGGACAGCATTCCTATAACTAAGTGGCTAAAGACGACGAGCAGATTTTGCTACAGCACAAAAGCAATAACAATTAGCTGAATATTTACTGATAAAGTGGGCAGCAGTGGGCTTATGAAACAGAACTTGCATCCCTACCAGTGGTGTTCATGATTACAGGTTAATTGATTGCCGTTGTTAATGTAACGAATTAAAAACATTGGTTGATACCAGTGAGAAGATGAAGGGCATGCATGTCAGGAAATGGACATCAGCTGTAGTTGGCTACTGAAACAACCAAACGAGGCGGTGACTCGGTCAACAGGCAGAGTCACGTCGACGGGCGTAATATCGTCGGTGATTAGTTATCCCTATAAGCTGCAGCCAATTCCAGCCATTTTCAGCGCAAAAAAAAAAAACAAATCGCTAATATTTTATTTGTAAATAAAAACATGACGAGAAATACAGGGAATATTGGACGCACATCGTGAGGTGCATTTCCTTGAAAACGACCGATTCGTGGATTCTATGCCGACTTCAAGGCATGTTTTGGACAAAATATTTTACTGGCTTGTTTCGTCTGGATGTCCAAGGTTGGATTGTGGCCGTTTTTTGTGGAATATTTTCATCTGTGTGTAATAATGAACCCGGAAATGTGAGTCGCGCTGTGTACGTTGAAGCCGTGTATAGAGAACGGATGGATGAATATTCGTTGTTTGTTGGACAAATGTGTTTTTCTCACCCGCTGTAGTAATCACATCTGAAAGTGGTTTATACCGGCGGATTCATGAGAATCTAAGCTTTCCATCGGCGTATAGTGTTTGTATAATCGCGTTTGCAGTTTCAGACATTTAGCAAATTGCTTATGCAGATCTCAAAGTGTACCGCGGGCAGAACACTGAAGCGCAACAGGTTAACAAAAGGCCACCACAGCAGAGATTTCTATTGCGATCAATGGATTGCGGCCAGCGCTCACATTTGCAAGACAACCCTTGCTTTATTAGGACAACGTTCCGAGTGCCAGGTGGCAGGTGTAACCAATCCAATGGGAAAAATCACGTGTCCACAGTTGAAAAATACTGTACCAAGAAGAGAGTCTGCTGCAGTTGATTCAAGTTAATGATTAATCAGTTATTGACTGATAATGCGGCTGAAATTTTCCTGAAATGAACACGTCAGAGGCAAAATATTCCTGGAAAAGAAAAGCATATGGGACTGTTTTGCCTCCAAGACAAAGCTTTCAAAAGCATTCACATCTCCGTTTTAGGCTCAACAAGCAGCACATTGTGAGAAATGAAGAAGTGAGCTGCTCTGTCAGCCTGGAGCACACCTCTGTTGGCCACACAGGCGTATGAACTCATTCAGCGCAGAATGGAGCCTTGGCCTTTGAGGAAAATGTGCTGCTTCTGCCCACCTTCCTTATAAGGAGAAGTCGCTGGAGCAGTCTGGGCTCTTAAACAGCACTTCCCCACTCCCACTGTGACAGGTGGCTTATTTCAGCACCGCCAGAGGAAGACATGCACTCGACCCCACTCAAACACACACGTGCAAACACATACTTTCCACGAAAAAACTCTCACATGCTTCCTCTTTCACAGACAGGCAAACTCTCACTCGCTTCCCACAGTGACTGTGCAGGACGAAGATCACTAACTAGGAAGGAAATGCATCCGGATTATTGTTGAACTGAAGGAGGCTTTTAAGGGTTAACGGTAATAATTATCTGGACTGCTTACAGTAAATATTCTGAAGCGATATTAAACCCATTTCAGCTGAGAAATGGATTAGAAATGGGTAGGAAATATGTACAGTAAGTAAAAAAAGATAAGATGAAATCACAACTTGGAAAAGGCTCGTCTAAATCCGAAACAGCAATAAACAAAACTGCAAACAATATGGAATCAAACTGTATATATCATATCTAAGAGAGTAATAATAACCTGAAAATGTCCCATTCATTAAGAGGCCAGCATCAGCAAACAAAAACACAAATTCAAACTTTTTTTTTAGAGACCAAACACTTTATATTTCAGCACTATGCATGTTTGCAAATGTTTAAGAGCAAAACTAAGCTACGACACAAGAAGTATACAACAAACTGACACTATCAGTCATGAAAGGACATTCCTTTCTATGTTGCGTGGTTAAACAGACGTGTGTTTGCGTTACCTGCGTCTTTCAGAGCCAGTGACGGTGCCAGTGGTAGTGGTGGTAGTGGTAGATATGGCGCTGGTCGTAGTGGTGGATGTCGTGGTCGTGGTAGAGCCAGTGTTTATAGTGGGGATGACCGCAGCAGACTCTTTCTCCTTCTCCTTTTCCCTCTCTGCACTTTCCTCTGACCAGTACCTGTTTATACGCCAACGTTTCACAGAGAAACTTAGCTGGACAGATTCCATTTCGACTCCTTTTATACCGCTGAACTATATATACGATATGGCAGTCATACTGGATTTATTCCTACATCCAAATATACATTGATGCACTTCTAGGGCAAATTCCTCTCCATTTTATTTCCTGCAAGATGATCACGTTTAGATTTTGTTACAGAATTAATAATCTGTTAGCTAAATATACAATTGTTTTACGCAGATTACACAGCAGAGTGCTTCACTATGGGCTGCACAATATATTTGTTTTACTTTAAAACTTTACTTCAGAAAATAAATTTTAAAAAATGAGGCTTGTTTTCAATAACTGTTGAGTAAATAAACTAGACTGTGTAGTGTTGATCAGTTATGTGAATATTCTCTGCATTAGAATACTTTTTTACAATCCTATCGCCTTTGAAATTCTCTCTAATTCTTTTCATAAAAGCTTAAAACCACCTTTAGCGAGGATGAAAACATTTTTGGTTGAACTGGGGGCATTTTCAAAATTCTATTCTCGGTTTACATGAACTTTTTTCTGTCCAATGTGATACTTTAAAAACACGTTATGCAGACACAGCTATGGGCCTGTCGGCATGCATCACTGGATCTGGTTGAACAAAGTAAACGTAGCTTAAAGGACAGATTCAATAAACACACACTACTGAAAATGAGACTAATTTTTCTGTCCCAGGTGTGAATCCTGTACCTGCTGGTGAGACTGGTGGAGCCAGTGCGAGTGGAGGAGGAGCCCAGGCTGGAGAGCAGGCCGCGATGGCCTGTGGGCGAGGTAACAGATGAGGAGGTGGTGGTGGTCATGGAGGAGGAGGTGGTCGAGGAGCTCAAGTCCTCGTGTCTTCTGCCAAAAGAGCCGCTGTAGAATAAAGGAGCCACTATTAAAAGAGAGCTACATGCAAGCAGGGCTGAGTGACTGCAGCTAATGGCAATTATTTTGTTCGATACTGTGGCAGAAATCTTGAACCGTCTTAATTAGGATTGATGAATCTAATTCCGGTGAAATATTTTTGCTGTCTTTTTACATTAAGACAGTTTATTATATCACACAGTTTTAGTGCATTAACTGTGCTAGAATGCACTGGAAGCTGATATAATTGAGGGAGAACACACAAAACTAATAAATCATCCCACAAAGTCCGAGGTTACTACAGAAACAGAAGTTACGTTAGTTTTAATAGCTTTGATTAATTAAATGGGGAAATCCCATTATCGATTCTTTTAAAACTAAACTGAACACACTTTTACATACAATTAAAGTATTACAAGAGGACATTATTTGTGTCGTAGGCTCATGAATAGGGCTGCAACTGAAGATTGTTTTCTCAATTGATCAATTATTTGCTTGGTATTAAATGTTAAAAAGGGCAGGAAAATAGCGGTATGCGTTGATCAAACCCCATCATCACGTCCACTAATGTTCAGTTTTCACTACATCTCAGAAGTTTGGTATCAGGGAATTTTTTTGTCATTTTTTCTTAGAAAAATAACTTAAATCCTCAATTAACCCTCTTGTCATCCTGCAGGTCAAAATTTACCCATTTTAAAGTTTGAAAATTTAGAAAAAAAAATACATTTTCACAGTGAAACTTCTGATGTCCACATTTTACATTTTTGGGAGATTTTTCAACATTTTTTGGTGGAAAAAAAAATGTTAAAAGTGTTTCTTAAGAACATTCACACACACACACACACACACACAAAAAAAATCAACCAAAATCCAGTGAAATTCGCTGGATTTTGGTTGATTTTTTTGTGAATGTTCTTAAGAGAATATTAGAAGTTTTATTGATAATAAATATCTAAACATTTTAGATATTTTTAGGATTTTTTTTTTGGAAGATTTTTACTAATTTTCTGAAAGTATTTACAAGAACTTTCTTGTCAAATTTGGGGGATTTTTTAGTGCCCGTAAATGAGGAACACGGGAGGATTAAGCGATCATCAAAATACTTGGCAATCAATCTAATAGCTGAAAACTCTTTAATTATTTGATAGTGCACTACTTCTTCTGTTCAAAATCAGTGAAACAGCATGACAAGTTGTTCTATTTTCCTGCTAAAATTAATTTAAACTTTGTCAAGAGCAATTGGAGAAACCGCTAAGCCAAATCTTAACCACGTCATCCAGCAGAATGAACTCATTTGGACATTACACATAACCGATGAGTACATGGTGGCCACTCCAGCAGAGCAGAGATGCAGTCAGAAAGGACAGGTGGGTGTGGAGACGACGGTGCCCCGGTGAGGCTGGTGTACCTGCGGTAAATGCTGTAAGACTGGTAGTGGGAGGCGGGTGGCTGCCAGGGTTTAGTATTACAGGTGTTAGGGTCCAAGCTGGAGGTTGACGAAGACTTGGCTGGCACGTCCCGCGTGCTGCCGCTCCGCCCTATTGCTAGCGTATGGGACGTGCTAGCGTGTTGGCAGGCAGGTGGGCGAGAGAGGCATGTTAGCGGTGGAGGCGCACACACACATATATAAAGTACAGGAAACATACATATTCAAGACTATTAAGCTTTGACACACTAATGGTGCATTCATGTCGTACGGGAGCAGCTAGACAACCGAAAGCAGAACTCGTGGGAAGCTCAGGAGTTCAGTAATGTTTAACTGATTTCATTGTGAGAAGGAGTAAAATTTCCTCACTAGATTCAAGGATTGTTGAAATCAAAAGTCAGAAACCTGGAAAATTACAAGAAATGACAAGTTCCCAAGTAGCTTTTACAAGCTGAAAACTGGGGTGATTTCATCAGCTGGATCATAGCCAAGTTCTCTCCCATACGATATGAATGCAGCATAAGTCCATGTCTAGGTTCTGTGCCATCAACAACCCTGGGAATGTGATTTATCTCAGCGTCTCGGCTCGTTAAAACATCCGAGTAATGCGATGCAAATTCAGGGGCACAGCAACCTGACAGGACAGGTACAGTCATGCAACAGACTCCGTGGCAGTGATAGAAAGAGGCGTTGGGCTGATTTGCATGGCTTTCTCAGTAGCTGCTGCAAATGAAAGCATGTACGTACACATCTCTGATGACATCGTTACAAGCAAAATGCAGATGACTGATACAACAACTATCAATCATGACTACATAATAGTTTAGCTCCAAAGCTATGCAAGTCAACCAGGTAATGGATCAACACATCAGATCAGATGGAGCAGAGATCTGATGACGAGATGAGGGATGGAGGTTTGGTAGAGGTCTGTATTGCCGTGGAGGCTAACCTGCGCTGGTAGCTGGGGGTTCGGTTGGTGGAGGCGCTTCCTTCACTGTTCTTCAGGTCGTCATCCCAGCGTCGCCGGGTGTAGGAGCCACTACGTATCAGAGCGGTAGAGTCCCTGGGGAACCACAAGCTAGAATAGCACCCTATGCTTCCAGTAACAAATACTGACATGTAATACTAAAGCTACTGTATGTGCTCCCCTTCATTTTCATGAATTCTATTAAACTGTCAAGATCTATCATAACATTATTGCACAACATTACAACTATCAAAGGCAGCTGCTCAGGGCCACACACACCATGCAGTGCATTTGGGCTTTTTGCCTGCAACACAGCAGCGGGCAACAGGAGCCACTCGTGCCAATACATGTTTGCACAGAGCCGCTCGGCTCCGGGGCTTCACCTGTTTTCCTTCTCGTCGATGTCTGATGTGCTGGCCAATCTCCTGGGGATGGTCGGGGCCACATAGGCAAGTCGGGTTCCTTTGTCTTTTTCCTGTAGGCAGCAAAACAAGCAGGCCCATGTTAGTGAGCATTTGTGAAGAGCTGTCAAGCACTGCTACAGGAGTTTTTAACTAGAAGTGCTGTTAAAAATGAATGATGGCCCTTTAGTCTTAATGGATTGCTTATAAAAACACTGCAGTTCATAGAAGCAATGACTTCTTACTTTTCAAGCAAATACAGTCATGGGAAACAGCATTAGATGACCCTTATCACCAAAAAACAATGGTTATGTAATCAAGTACTAGCTCATGTGTGTATTACGTGACTACAACAGACAGAAAAGAAAACATGGAATATCTAAAAGCACTGTTTTTTAAAATGTGGGGAAAAAAAGGCGAAATTCGCTGGATTTTGGTCGATCGTTTCGTGAATGTTCTTAAAGGAAATATTATAAGTTCTACTGATACATATGTAATCACTTTAGATATTTTTAGGATTTTTTGGGAAGATTTTTACTCATTTTTTCAAAATATTTACAAGAATTTTCTTGCCAAATTTGGGGGATTTTTTTATACAAAACTTCTCAGGGAAACTTTGAAAGAATTATTGGAATTTTCTTCCTGAAGGTTTTGCAAATTTTCAGAAATTTGGGGAACTTTTTGTTGAACTTATGGATTTTTTTTAAACAAGGAAACAATATTTTTTTGTGCCTTCAAATAAAGACAGCAGGAGGGTTAAGTGATTTTGGCTATTATCAAGAAAACCATGGAGAATGTCTCAATATCAGCTCTTAAATAAAACTCTGATGAGTTATTTTTTGTTGTTATCATTACAATTGTCCAAACAAATGGACCTTTAGTTGGACCAGGCATTAAAATGTACAACAAAACAAGGCTGGTCTGAACATTTCTTCTGTGACTGTATATATTGTAGCAAGGTAATCAATGAGATCCATAAAAGGAGCTCATTACATGGATAAAAGAAGCACAGACTCAAATACACTATCCATTCATACTTTTGTATATGTATACTACAAGGCCTTTCTCTAATATCTGCAAAAGGAAACAGGAAGAAAGGATTAGATAACTTGCTGGTTATGTGACCATCTTGGGACCTCCTGGTGGCACTGCCGTGTTCGATAGACATAAAACATAACTGAAATATATCAAGAAAAGAAAATATGGCTGACCTTCTCCTTGTCTTTGTTGTCCAGGGACGAGGAGAGACGAGGACTGGAGGCTGAGCGCATCACCCCAGTAGTGTCCTTCTCCCTCTGAGCCTCCTTGGTGGCTGTAATCTCCGCTAGCGCTCCATAGCTGCCCGTCTTCCTCAAACCGAGACGCCACGACGACGGAGACTCGTCCTTCCTCTCCTCCTCCACTTTGGCCGAAACCTTTCCTGCTGGCTGAGTGACCTGAACAGGCGGAAATCGCGGCAGCTTAGTTAACGACGAATCAACCGTTTCTAAGCACGGAGATATTAAATGAGATTTTTAGTCGTTCTGGTAAGTAACACAAACATCAATCGGGTCAAAACGGTTTGGATTAATCCACAGGGGCTGAAGTTTTTAGTTTTTAGGAAAAAACCCTAAAAAAGGCCATTTTAAAAGGGACGACATGCCAGCTGAGAGATGCAGGATCAGACTAAATTCAGAGGCAAAAAAATATACACTTGTTTCTGATTCCACTACTGAACAACGCGTCACTCAACCTGTGACACATTAAGGGCTTATTTTATAGTTTTCACAAAAAGCTGTGGCCACATATGCATTTGAAACAACGATCAGAAGATGACAAGCAACTAAACAAAACACAGAAGCCACACGGACACGAAGTGAAAGGAGGATTAGGGCAGTGCGCTTGTGGATTACAAGTGAGAGCGACACCATGTAAGGTCGGTGAGTGGAAGTCGGCCACGGAGAGGTTCAATCACGACTTGGGTTTTTCCACTGTGGGTGGTTCTTCACGCCGCACCACGCCAGGAACACTACATACGATCTGACAATTTCTTCACAATAAAGATTAACAAGCTTTTAGTGTGAAGCACCAACAGCAAGAAATGTTTGGTTTACATCAGCAGTGACTTAACACACGTCTGAGATTCCTGAAAACGACGAATAAACAGTAAATTAAGGCGAATACCTGAATGTGAAAGCAACAGCTTCACAGCACAGAGATTCAGATAGAAACTTCTTAAACAGGGGTGTCAAACGCGGCCAAAACCGGCCCTCAAAGTGTAAAAATTAAAGAGAAGACATTAACTGCAGATTGTAAATCAGCAAAACTATAAATTGAAAATAATTTTTATACCATGACAAGCTGTTTTAATCATACAGTAAAATATTATATTGCTCATTCTTCTTTTGTCATTTTGTGCCTCATTTTTGTAATATTTTGTCCTGTTTTTTGTTTGTTGTCTTTTTTTGTCTGACTTTTGTCGTTTGTGTAATGTTTTTGTCATTTTGCGTTTTACTTTATTCATAGTTTTGTGTGTTGCTATGGCGTTCCCTTTTTGTCTCGCTTGTGTTTTTTGTCTATTTTTGTCGTTCTGTTCTTTTTTGCCACATGTTTGTCTCGTTTGTGTCCATTTTTTGTCGCTTTGTAACTTCTTTGGTCTAATTTTTTGTCTTTTTTTGTTTTGTGTCGTTTGTCTCTTTTTGCTGCTTTGTTTCTCGTTTTTGCAACATTTTGTCTTGTTTTTGTAGTTTTATGTTTGACTTGTCGTTTGTCTCATGTTTGTCGTTTTGTGTTTCCTTGTCTCGTTTGTGTTGTTTAATCAATTTTTTTTGCCATTTTATGTTTTGCTTTATCCGTAGCTTTGTGTGTTGTTTTGTCGTTGTGTGTTTTCTTTTTGTCTCGCTTGTGTTTCTTGTCTATTTTTGTCCTCCTGTTCTTTTTTGTCTCATTTGGGTCCATTTTTTGTCGCTTTGCGTCTCATTTTTTTTAGAACATTTTGTTTTGTTTTTGTTGCTTTTGTCTTTTTGTTGTTTTTATCATAAAGCAAAATACTACATCGTTAAGTTCCAGATAGCTGTGACCAAATGTGTTCCTTTGTAGTCACTGATCTGAAAGTTGTAATATGTAAATGATAAACTGAGGCATCATGTTTTTGAAATTGAACTTTTCTTTAGAAATTTCAGGTTGTTCATGATGTTTTGTAGAAAGATAATTCCTTTCAAATGTGAACATTTTCAGGATGCACCTTTTGGCACTAAAACAAAGGAAACATTCAGAGTTGTGGTTATTTACAGGTTATTACGCTGTGTGTGATTTTACTGGTTCAGCTCACTTGAGATCAAATTCAACCACATGTGGCTCCTGGATTCAAATGAGTTTGACAGCCCTGTTTTAAAACATCAAAAGCTTAACTACTTTATTACTTGTTTCTTTCTCGTCTCCAGCACAGTTTAGGTGTTGCAGACATGAGAAGAGACCGGTACAGGCTGGTCGCGGTTGATAGTGAGATAAAGTGGGCCGACCAACGCCAGTGGAAAAACCCTACATCACCTCGATCAGGCCAGGGTGGTTAGGGGAGTGTTTAGTACTTTCTCAGTGCACAGGTGCATGTGGGATGAGAGAACAACTCTGGTGCACACCAATGCCTCACCATAGGTTTTTTGGGCACTAGAGAAATGCCAGTTTTGCGCAAACCTTGACGCCACAATGCAGGACAGCCTGGCTCCGGCACAGGCATGAGAGGAGTAATACAATCAAACTAAAGCCAACCAAGACAAGAGCCCAGGATGAGAAGGATGCAGAGGAGGGAGGGAGGAAGGGAGGATAACAGAGAGGTTGAGACAGAGAAAAAGCCAGAATAAGACAGAAGCAGCAGCAGTAGCGGCAAAAGAAACACACTTTATGGGCAAGGACAGGTATTTAAAAGCCCAGTCACACCACATAGTGCTCACTGCCGAACTGAGGGGGCTGCAGCTCGCATGTTTTCAGTTAGAACAAGTGATAGATCCAAACGTTTGGATCTGGACGTCGTTAATGATTTGCTCACTTATTAGACAGAAGACATTGTGGTGTGTGATCACTAGGCTTCAAATAAGGTTTGGAACAAGAAGTTTATTGCAAGAAAAGAAGCAAAAAAAAAAAAACAACATTTAGAAAGCCTTGGATAGGTGGCCACTGGGTGCAGACAGTCGACTGCAGGGTAGAATTTAACCTAAAAAGGAGGACGCATTCAGAGGAGACTAACAAGTGAAGTCTGCAGGTGGTGACTTACATAACGAAATGAGTCAGGGCTTTTAATATTAAAATGTATCCGTCTACTTGCCAGCATGTCGGCAATTAAAACATTTGAAATTTGTTTCAATTAGTCACATACAAGGTCACATATGAGATAATATTGAGTAAGATATGTCCTCGGAGACATTCATCTGATTCTCTCTGGTTAAACGTTTGGCCATATTTTGCCAGCAGAGGGCAGCAGAATCAAAAGTGGGACATTGCTGCCATACAAGCCTTGGTTTTCTCCCAAACCACAACCTCAGTCTACTGCACAAGACACTCTGGCCTACTAGTAACCAGACAGCCTCATAGTAAACTGTTAACATCATCCACCAATCATCCTCACTGTGCAGCCTGTTGCCATTGTTGTTACAGACTATTAGTTGGAAGTAGTAAATCTCATGACGTCTGTTAGCTGCACCATGAAGAGCAAATCACAAACACGGTTGGCCTGGTGGCCTGGAATATGTACTTGAGACTAATTTATGTAACTCTGTGTATTTAGGTTTGTGTTCGAGGGGGGAAAGCTGGCAAAGAGGTTGTAAATTCTAGTGATTTGCGCACATAATGTGACACAAACAGGGCAACAAAAAAGCTTCATGTAACAGAGGAGTGGTAGCTCCTACTTAAAGACGTTTGATTACATCATGACTGCACTGTAGCATTTAACTTCCTCAAAAGCCTTTCAAAAACAAACTATTGAGTGAATTGGTCTGTTTTTTAAATGCAGCTTATGCCTGAGGAGCAGGTCGACAGGAGCCGTTCACCAGGCCATACCTTTTTAACTGGTGAAGTGGGGGACGTCACCTGGTTAGTGGGGCCAGTTGGAGAGGACACGGCGATGCTGGTCGGGCCGGACGTTGTGCTGTTGCTAACCGCCGCCGAAGGCTTGGTCTTGTCTGGAGGGGTTCAAATAAAAAGCTGCGTGTCATCAATAAAGCTTACAAGATCATGATGGCAAATTATATTAAGCATTTCACAGTAGCTCATAAAACTGTTTATTGAAAAGCATGCAGAAATCCTGTAATTATACATTACGTGGTAAAGTCGGACAGAAATGTATGGAATTCCAAAGAGCTTACTGAATAAGTGAGTTTAAGTGTCAAACAGAAAATGCTTTGGCTTTAGAAATGATTCGGCGATCCCACACAGTGAAGTCTAAAATAGGACGCACACAGTACCTGCTTCTGTCTCCGACTCTGAATCTTCTTCCTCCTCTTCTTCACTGGAGCAGCTTGATTCGTCCTTCTTCCCCTCCTCTTCTTCGTCCACCTTCTCCGGTTCTAAGGTCTCAATGCGAGGAGCGCTCTTCTCTGGCTCCAGAAGCAGTGTTTCTTTACTGCAACACGAAAATATTGATTCCATTAGTGGAGAACTACTGCATTGGTAGCCCTGTTTCCATTTTACTGGCACTTTCACAGAACATTGAAAAAAGGAAAACAAATTAAAAACCAAAAACTTTGGTCAGCTACGAGAGGAAAATTTCTGTCAAGCAAACAATAATCTGATTTGGCATTGGCCATGTTTCTTGTGGTCTGGAGTACGGGTGGGGGAAGATTTCCGATTCTTCGATGCGTCGCAATTCGGACGTGGACGAATCTGAATCGATTGAAAAACGTCCAAATTTCCATTATTTAACTCAGAAGGTTCTAAATAATGTGGAACTAAGAAGCGTGGTACACGTCATCTCTGAGACACTTTGGGATGGCCTCTCATTAACTTTTCTTAATGTGACACCTCAAAATGTACAAAAAAATCTAAATGAAACAAAAAGACACCTAATTAGTGATAACTTTGCCATAGAGGTGGTTAATAAAACCCTAAAACTAACTCAATATACCACTGATTATTTTTCATTGTCAACCATTTACCTCTTGATTGGTTTCAGTGATTGGTTGTTGTCCCCTGTGGTTGTTGTTTCAATCAAAGGAGATTTCTTAACGTCTTTCTTCTCGCTCATTAGCTGGAATGAAGGAAAGACACTTAGAATCCTGGCCAAGCAATGAAATCAGACAATAAAAATAAGCTTTACTTTAAGTGCAATACTTTATTCAATCAGCAGTCACACCGACTCACCAGATTTTGTTTCTTTTGTAGTTCTTCTAAGTATCCCAGAACATCTTCGTCTGCTACATCAAACGGGGTCTGGCCCTGAAGGAGACAAATAAATGTTAAAGACTGCACAGTACCTAATGACAGGATACCTCACTGTTCTGGTTAACTTACCATTTTATTAATGAGGTCCATGTCACATAGATTCTCCACCAGTATCCTACAGGCCTCCTCTTTGCCCCAGTGTGCTGCTGCATGTAGAGGAGTCCAGCCGTCATAGTCCTTAATATTTACATCATACCCTGCTTGGATTAAAAGCCTGCACAATAAAGCATGGAGGGAGGGGGAAACAAAAATAGTTTTCATTTGAAATGTTCTTCTCGGATTTGATTCTGTAAATTAATCTGTCAAGGTGCTGCCGGGGACAAGGTTTTTATAAGCGCGTCAGCATTGTAACCCTGGGTCAGATTTATGAGAGGCGGAGTCCACCCTGTAAAAATACACAGACTTAATCTGAAAATCTTAGTCATCCCATCGCAAAGCTGGACGAAGTTGGCATATTTCAAAGCCTTTCAACCTATTTCAGCCAATAAATCTGCCATTACAGGGAAAACATTTAGATCCCTGTCTTATGTATGGTAGTCGCGCTAAACATCTGAGATCTCAGAGCTATCTATGGCAGCAGCGTGTCCTGGCTGGTTTCCCAGACCAGATGGACAGGCGGTTGCAGTTCCTATCCTCAAGCAGTGTAACTGTATTAACAACCCACAGAGACAATGTCAGAACGGAAGACGACAAGATGCAGTGATGGAGATATGTCTGGTATTAGCAAAGAAAAACAGCGCTAGGCATCCCCACTGTCTTTACTATACACAGTATTTGTATAATATAGCATACAATAGAGCATTGATGTAACAACAAACCATAAATATGTTGGTCCTAAACTATTTTACACCAGGGCTTACTTTAAAACCTCCACGTATCCTTTAGCAGCAGCTACATGGAGCGCCGTTCCTCCTGATTTTGCATGTCGGATATCTTGGATCTGGCCGCTGTTGAGCCACTGCCGGGCATCCCTCAGCATGATCCGCTCCTCCTCTTTCCGGGCCGCCTCGATGTCCACTCCTGTTGAGACGGAGGAGAGCGATACTGTAAAAACTGACATCCAGGGATTACCCGCTATTTAGGAACAAGCTGCCAACTGTAACAGTGAACCCACAGAGGGAACAAGGCACAGTTACATCGAGACATTTACGAGTTCTACTTGCTTTACATCCCCAAGTAAGGTGTGTGAATGTTCGTAGAGAGAACAGAAAACATCTCAGTGCAAAGCGATGAGATAAATTATTGCATAATTTAAATACTGCCATGATAATGTTGTTAAACTGAAAGCCGTTACACAAGCTCAAACCCACACACCCCAGTAGTTAAGCCACACTTTAATGCTATACAATGCTTTTAAGCTTCTGTAAAGAAAAAAATAACATTCCTCTGACACCATCTCTAAATGCTAGGGTGCTGTCAGGCAGTTGTTCCGCTTTAGGGAACAGTTTTGTGCCAATATTCTGTCAATTCAGCAACGAAACAGTGGCTGCACACAAAAACACACACATCAGCGGGTTAAGTAGGTCAATATGTCTAAGCTATATGCTGCATGCAGGGCAGCAGTGAAAACAGGCGTGTATTGTCTTGTTGACACCTGGCTGGAACACAACACGGTCTGAAACACACTGCTGCATGAATCGTTGACTCTTCAGCTGAGCGTCAACTGTGTTGAACTGTATAAATAATGATCCGAGAAGTGCTCTGGGGCAGGAGCCAAAACCTCAGCTGATCTTATAGGTTTTTGTTAGACTCCCAAGGACACGTCACTCATTTCCCGGCAAACCCCAGAAAGCTTTAAGACCTCAGGTTTTTAACTCAATGAAAGGGCATCTGTTTAGAAAGTCTACCTTTTTTCTCAGGTTTATCGCCACACAGCAGGAGAGGAGCACAAGGAGAACACTTGATTTGCAAACAAAGTTAGTGATATGATTTCTACTCCTCCAGATACCCGATACTGTGTCTTTGAGTTTTTCAAAATATAGTAGCGTAAAGCAACTCACACCCAATGCAAGCTTACAGCAGGAACACTTGTTTAAGACTGGACATGTTGCTCGTTAAGAGGATTAGTGAGCTAAAGTCTAGGAAAGTGAAAGCAAATGGGAAGGAGGTGACATAGTGTCTGACTCTGAGTGGATTTCAAGTTTCATCTCAGCCAGAGCAGCTTTGTGACAAGGACTAAGGCTCTGTCTCACTATGCCTGTCTGGTCAGAAAAGCAGTAGTAATTCCTTCTTTATATGGGTACAAACAACCAATTTTTATTTCAGTCAAATTAGAACTGAGAAATGAATCAAAATGTTATCTGGGATTTGGTGTCACAGTAGCCACCTAAGTACAACTCTAACAAACAGCTAATATGTATTTATTCAAGTGAAGACTTCTACAAAAATGCCATAAATCAAGCTAAATTCTTCTGGACTTCATATGCCAGGGAATGTGAATTAGAGATACAGTAGGTTATAGTGAAATGGGTGCCAGCCAGGTAGGGCAACATCCTGTGATCTCTTGGGAAGCAGCCTACACTGCGTCTATAAAAAGCAGGGAGCCTAATGGCCTCTAAGTAGGACTACAGAACAAGACCCGAGTGGAAGAACTGGCAGCAGTTCAAAGATGAGTTTTACAAGAGAACAGCACATCTTCTACCTGAGCGTTAAGATAAAGATAAAATCCAACTAGACCAAAAAAGGACCTGTCTCCCATGTCGCCTTGCTAACACTATAACTACAGTACGCTTGGCAAAGACAGAGAAAAAAAATATTCACAGAAATCTACCCTGAAGCTAACACTCTGAACCTCAGATGTACGTGAAAGGTTTGATCTAAATCATCTGTCCTCTCTGTAGCACCCAGGCTAACAAGGACAGAGAGTGAGTTGGAAGCATTTACGAGGGCGTCCGCCTTAACAGGGACAGGCAGCAGCAGCTTTCACACAGCAGCTGATGGAGAAGAGAAGGCAGGCGAAGCAACACGGCTCCCTGGTCACTTGACCCAATCAGGGTCAAGAAGAGGACCTAGAGGTTGGCCCCACAGAGGGGCAACTATGGCCACACCATAACAAGTTTAACCCCATGACTGGTATCTCTTTGAGAGGAGACAATCACATTAGAAACATACAGACGTGTTACACAACAGCCAGTTGCATAATGCTGCCTGCTACCTCCAGCATAAAGAACTGAGCTATGGATTGTCTGCTGCTGCCCTCCAGCCAGGATCACCACAAACTCACTCTGCAGTCGAGTTTATCATGAAAACAGCTTCATGCAAGTGTGAATAAATACAAAAATATAAAGATAAGGATCCAACTTGAACATTCAATATCCATGTGATGAAAAAGTAAAGTCTATGATTATGGCAAATGAAGATTCACGTTTGTTTTTGTGCATTAGCCAGTGATGGACATGAGGAGGCAACGGCAAATCAAAGCCGACAGCAGCCACTGTATGAGGAGCTCGAGGTTTGGGTGGGTGCAGATCTCACTACTGTTACATAATATGGCCAAGGAGCGTAACATACAAGCAGCACTCCGGGTGTGATTATCACTGGATGCCATAGGTTTTCAAACACTTGGACCTTGAAATGAGAGTCAAGGGATCGACAGCTTAGAGGTGACCTTTTTTCCCCCTCGAGATTGTTGAAAGTGTAAGACAGCTTAAGACTACACATGCACTTAAAATCAGTGTATAGTGCGAGTATGGCTATAGTCAGCCAAATAAAATTACGGAATTTGTACCTACTTTTCATATAATGGATTGGTTACAAGGGGAAAAAAATCTGCACATTGCCTCTAGATTAATTAAAAATCAGCCACAACAAGCTGATTGCACTCAATCTGTTAAACTTACTGGAATGAATTAAAATAAACTTAAAAAGTGATTTATTATACATTGAAATGACGACAGACTCGAAGCAGAACGGTGCACACCTGCCCATACTTATACAATTCCTGATCACCGCAATAGAACTATTTTGAAATGCAAAGCAGACAAGTTAGTCCACTGTTTTGAGGTGTGAAAACTGCTGTTCGCAAAGTTCACACTGGACTCTTTATCCAGCTGCTTTAATAAAATTGTAGCCACATCAACAACTTCTTTGTCATTTGTTTGCAGCTGAATCTGAGTAAACATTCAGTAGATGTTAAATAAGTGGTTGAGTGACTTTAAAATTGAGAAAATAAGGAGGTGCTCACAGGTCGTTTGTTCCTCCTGCTGCAAAATTAGGAGCTTTTTCCCTTTCACACCATGGACTGTTCATTGGATGAGAGCCCATCAACCAACCGACTGATCACTCGATACACTCGACTATAGTCCTAATAGGGACGCTCAATCTTCTGACCTTGTGGGCAAAATTTCATATAAATCTCTAATGAGGATGGTGCATCCATATCAAGACACATACGACTGACAAACTGTGCAAGATTTGCATCTCAAACTTACTGCAAACCATTAATAACCACGATAAAATGTCACTCTTCTTGCTGTATGCAAATAACATTGTGTAAAAGATTAAGATGCACAGTTTGGTAAAGGAAGTGAAAAACATGCCACAGAGAAGGGCAAGCCAGCCAAACTTTATTTGTGAATATGAGCTGAGGATCACCCCTCTGGCCTGGAGCCAGTTAACACATCTGTGCATGGCCTCTCACCATAGAGGAGGGCCTTTCATCAAGAATGCCCAGGACAAAAATAGAAAGACCAAACGTTTCAGTTTGGATTCATCACATGAGAGCTCACAACACAGCTGGATCAGTTTTCCATGTTATGTAAGTTTTCATGAAGCGAGCAAGTGAAAAACAGCAGGTGACTGACACCCAGTGAGAATTCAGGTACTATTTGAAAACATACTCATACATGCATGAAACGCACACGGGGCCCCTACCAGGTATGTTACCTTCAGCATGGCCCCAGGGATCATGACGTAAGGATTGTTTCAAGACATCATACGAAGTAAAGATTACACAACATTGCTGAAAGCATCTTAACCATTGTACATACTCTAAACTGAAGCTTCCAAATACCGGCATCAGCCACACCACCAGTACTCACCTGCCTCCACTACCTTCTTACATACTGCCTATATTATCAGTCATTACATGAATTTGATGCTGACATACTGCAGAGCATTTTTAAACCAGCAGCAGTAAGGCAAGTGTGGTAAATAGAGAGAGGTAGTCCAGTGTGGAACAAACAGCAGAATTCAAGGTGTTTGTAATGCTGTACCTTGCCGGTTGATCTCATTTTGCAGGAGCTCCTCCATTGCCTCCTCTTCAGCGATGTCCAGAGGTGTCTCACCCTCACTGTTGACAACTCCTACACTAGCACCCTGGCTAATGAGATACCTGCAAAAATAAAATGCAAAACACACAAAACAATTACACCTGTGGCAGAGGGTATTTTTGAAAACCAGTTGGAGGTCTAACTTTACACTTCGACGGGGTGAAAAGGAAAGAAAGGACTTTTTTAACACATGAGGAAACAGTAGAAGGGCAGCAGATGTGTAATGTTTCTTTTGATTTAATGCCAACATTGGTTGACACTACGTCGTAGTCTGAATCTTCTGGTTACTTCTAGATCAAATTATATTCATTTATTAATTGCACAGATTCTAGTGATTACAATGCCTACAGTTCATTATTATTTATTCTAATTTAAAAATCACTGTCCCATGCTGGTATCACCTCCCCATAAGATGGTAATATGGAAACTCTTTCACATAAACAAGCATCCAAATGAGAAAAGAGAACTTCCAATCTCTTAAAGAACATTTTTTAAATTGTGCAAAGATTTAACCTGAAGGCACAGGTTCAAAAAGGTAAGAAGCTGATGTGCACGTGCTAATAATTTAAAGCACATGGTAAAAAAAACAAAGACATTTTTTTTCCACTAAGTTCAGAGACCTTTTATATAGGGAGGCTCAATGTCAGTATTTACATTTTGATGAGGAGCATAGGAGTTGTAGGTATTTTGTAAAGAAAACAGAGCTGCACATATATGGACAAAATGATAACCGTGACTATTTTGTTCAATGCTGAGAGATCATGACTATTTATCACGATTATTCATTGATTTTGTGAAGCTATCACCCTGCTAATGAACATGTCTTTTCATCAAAGTAAGACTTAAAATCTTCATCTGAACTCAGTGAACCCAAGCTGAAATCAATTAACATGGGATGCTTTCTATGAATGGAACACGCTTTTGTAAACATCAATACTGCAATCCTGTTTATTTAATTTAATTGTGATTAATTTACAATTTATTGTGCAGCTCTAATATAAAAGAAGCATTCTGTGCATAGTTATGGTATTTATGGCCGCTTTAATATAGATAACATAAGTTATTTTTCATTTTTCCTTTAGAAGATAGAATTTCTCAGAATTTGTCACATTAAGAATTTGATCCAAACATTTTGTTAGTGGAGCTCTTGCTTTTCATAAATAATTTATTGGAATGAATGAACAGCTTTTGTCTGCGTAACCCCAAAGGCTCATCATCTGAAAGCATGAAAAATGCATTAAAAAAAAACCTCCATGGATGAAATCAGACAACCAAAATAAAGCTGAACACTGTATTTGTGGCTAGATAGCGATTTAACCCTTTACAAGCTCACCTCCCCCCCAGCAGTGATTCAACACATTTTAATCATTCACCATGTTGAGTTCAGCTGTTTCTAATTAAAGCTGTGGCGAGACTCGGGCCCTTCTCATTAGACCGACACACCACTTGAAACGCATTCAGCGCTTATGACTTCCCCCCAAATGGCAACTGACTGACTAGAGTTACATTTCAAAGTTTTATATCTTTTTGATTGGACTTTCTATTCTGCCTATTTTAGGTTGACTTTACTAGGTTTGATGGCTTTGCGGTCTGGAGTCCCCACTGTGGGCCCCTTAACCAGCCCTACAATTACATGGCTGTGGTGCCACCAGGGGCTCACAGATACAGGCCTGCTTTGCAAGTTCCTGTTACTGTGAATGAGGATGCTGGGATTAAAACGGGCCTTCTGAGAGCTTCACCGCCCACGTCAGGTTGCCGGGTTTCTCTCTGTGACATCATGTCTCCCATTAGTCACACATATCAGGAAAGCCACTTGACCTTTTCATTCAAAATCTCAACAAAAAAACTTTTTGTTTTCTGTAATGCCAGCCCTTTACTGATGCTGTGTTCATAAGGCCTTCTGACACAGGGTCAGAGGGGGATCAAGCCCTTTTCTGATCTGAAAAGTTAACAAACATGTTAATATGAAACTGTCTGTGTATTATAGCTAAAAAACGCTATTAAACTCCAGTTAAATTCTATGCAGCATTTTGCCTGGCAGCTAATATTTACCAAAGTAGCGTGCTTATTTTTCTACAGCCAGTTGCATTTTATTGGAAAAACAAACATCAACGGGGGGATAAATCTCGAGCCAGGTTCCTGTAATGTAACACAGAAGTAAAGCAGGTCACAGCACACTCCCAATAAGCTGAACAATGAGTACAACTGAGCTCCTTCAGCCCCCTTCAGCCTGTTTAAATATCCTCTGATAACATCTGTGTTGTGCTCTATGCCCTAGGAGCTGTCTTCTTACCTGAAAAACACAAGGGGCAAGAAAATACTGAAGTGCAACTCTGGAGCTCTATTCCAGCTAGAGCGGGTGACCCTGATCTCTCCATATTTGATTACATCACTATAACTATGTTTGTCCGATTTATCAGATGGGCTGACGAGAGCTGTGTGGTGCTGACAACGTTGGCCCATGAAATTTTGATTCTGGCACACCAGTGGGCATTTTCTCAAGTAAGCATGCCCCAATTGGCAGCTGCTGAGGCTGACGTAGTCAAGTCAATTTTATTTACATGGCATAATCACAATATTTCCACAAGGGCCTTGTGATATTTACAGCACACAAAACCCTCTTGTACAGACGGGGAAAACTCTGTATCACATTAAAGGATTCCATTCAAAAATGTAAAAGTCATCATAGCAAAGGGTGATAGTAGTGGAGTGCAACTACTGTGATGTGCTCACAGTGACCAAAGTCTCACTGTACTGAGGTAGAACATGATCAGAGGACTGCATTAGGCCTTACTAAGCAGCAATAATCCCAGCAGCAACATAAAGACAAAGGTCACTAATGAGGGGCCCAGAGGGAACAGGGTGGTTCAGGCCTCAGCTGGAGGCCAGCCATGTCAGTCCTCATGTCACTTTTGTGCATGACAGTCCAAATGAAAGCCTCAGTGAGTAGTGCAGCAGTTCACAAAAAAAAAAAACACAGTCTTCAAATAAGCAACTGTCGACACAAAACAGGATGCGAGGATGAGTTGGCAGAAACCAGACCCGATGAAACAGATACGACTGCTTCTCAGTACTTACTCTGCTATGTCAAGGTATCCACAGGAAGCTGCGGCGTGGAGGGGGATCCAGCCCTCATTGTCTGGCTGGTTAATGCCGGCTCCGTGCTCCACCAGGAAAGTCACCATGTCAACGTTGTCATCTATACATGCCTGAGAGAGAAAGGAGAAGGACAGTAAGAGCCTTGTTTTCATGTATTAGTCCATTTGCATACATACACAAGCTTATGTCAGTGGGACGGTCTGTGCTATAGTTACAAACATGTAGCATGGAGAGAGTTTTACATTGTGCGTCTGCTCGCTTGTCATGCGCGTCAAGAACTGTTGGATAATTTTGGCAGCCGGAGCGTTCCCAAAATGCCGGCACATAGCAGGGGTGCTTGAAATACCACATAGCGTAGTACTGGTGATGGAGGCTTTGAGGTGCCGTGCAGATATGCTGATAATTTATGCAGAAGTGACACAAACACCTTCAAAGGCTGTTTTTAGTTTAAATAAAAATCTGTTTTGCACATCAGCTGGATATTTTCACTCGTGATAAATCAGACTACTGACACCCGTACATTCTCCTCGTCTACTGATTGGTTGAAAAATTACTCGATACAATACTGAATACAAAAACAAAATTCCACGTGAAAAGAACTTAGTGTGCACCAACCTATGGAATAAGGCTCATTTGAACTGATTTGTTGACCAAACTTTCACTGGCATCATTCAAAAGTAAGCAACAATACTGTGAAATGACATCCCACTAAAATATGAAGCATGTCTGAGAATGAACACCACATCCTTCAGTCGCACAAAGACCCCACTGCATCTTTATATGGGATTGGTGCAGTAGAGGGTGCTTGTTATAGACCAGTATAATTTTCTTTACACTGGCAGTAATGCTGTTCAACCATTTTTTACCCTCCTCGCTGTAAATCAAACCAGATATGACTGTTGACACAACGAAAACAAAAGTGCTACCCACAGAAATGAAGAGCAGCTGCAAGTGGGAGGAATCTAATTTAAGATCTTCTGACTCATGGAGTGGGAGATGTTGTGGGTTTACCTACATTAAAGCTGAATTTGCACCAAGGTGGGCATTTACATTTAATTTATACCAGCTTCCGTCAAGCGTTTGCAAAATGTATTACAGAAATTTACATTTTTGCAAAATGAATTGAATAGATTTAGTGTTTTTCACATGTTTTCAGGCAATCCGTATTCTACCCATTTTCTTTTTGTTTTAAAATCCTTAAATGTTTGCACTGCGGCCATTATAAAGCAACTAATGTCTGGCCAAGATGTTTCAGACAATGTCCATGTAACTGGAGCATTCCCGTTGTTAAAGTCCAGCCCTGGACATTTGTTGCATGTTATCACCAATCTCTCGCTCCTTTTCTGTCTCTTCTCCCTTGTCTCCGGTCTATTGAACAAGACAATGCCATCAAAAGTAATTCTTTGTAAATAAAGAAGTCTGTTTCAGCCATGCTCTGCCAAGGACTTGCACCACTGTGAAATGTCTCGTGATGACAAGCCTCCGAAAGTAAACCATGAAGCCACCTTTTTCAGCAAGGAAAAGCAGCAGTAGAGACACTTCTGTGCACTTTTTATTCATGCCACACAAAGACCATGATGTTAAGTTAAACCACATTAAACATACAACAAGGCTACCTGCAAATCAGTAATCATAAATAAAATCCGAAAGCAAAACCTAATTTTCTAGTATATTTGCAATGATCCTGAACACAATGCTCAACAGCTAAAAACGGATATGCGTCCACTGACACTCATTGTAGTAAATAATCGAGACAAACACTCGAAATCCAAAATAACTGCCACTTAGCAATATTAAAAACAAACTTTGCTCAGACCCATAACTGAGCACTGTGCCTGGACTGTCTCGCTCTCTCCTGGGGTTGCTATGACAACAAAAGCGTCGACAGGGAAAACAGATACACATGAACACACGGCGGCCTCACGTTCAGGGCACACGACTATCTGGCTGGAATCCTTGTCCAAATTTGGGCCGTTTACAGCGCCGGAGCCGAAGAGAGCCTGCAAAAGGCCTCGCTGAGCTTATCTGACAGGGCATGCATGTTTGTGTATGATGGGTTTTTGGGCGCATTTATGTTCTGGAGCCTCTAAATTTTGCTACAGGGCAGATGAAAAAATGTGCAGCTCTCAATAGTTTAACATCACCCTAATGGGCTTGTTATTTTGATGCCATCATTACATAAAAATATTGTGGCTCTCTATAAAGGTAGAAGTAGTTCATAGCCTTAAAATATTCCCTATATTTATTCAAATGTATGAGACAGCAGTTCTATATAATCGCATCTATAATAGCCATCACATAGCAAGAAATCACATTACATAATGACGAGCGCTGGGTTTTTACCCTATGAGGAGTGCAGGTTCTTATTTGCCACAACCAATCCCCGTCTCTGACTGTGTTCATGTGTGGCCATTTTGCTGTGCATTTCCCTCCAGAGATTCATTAAAGTGCAGTCTGCAGCCTTGTGGGAATCAAAATAAAGACAAGTGGCCCTTAGGGACAGCTTCGCCGAGCGTGTTCAGTTGGAAACCAAGACAGTAAGTGAAAGTGAGCCGTCTGACTGGCAGTTGTTCAGCCTCGTGAATCACTGATTTCACCCTTGAGCACGGTCTCTTAATTTTTTGCATCTGTTTTCTTCTTCCACAAACAAAAAGACGGCAGATGATCACACAAATTCAAAGCAGACAAAACTGTTACAGTTAAGAGTTTTTTTTTGTTTTGTTTTTTTAACAACAACAAAAAAGAGCAAAGATTCCCACTAGAAGAAAAACTGGCAATGTAGGCTACTGTCTTTCTGCAAACTAATAGTGCATCTTTCAGGGGGTTTTGTTGAACAGAAAAACACAAATAGAATGCTTTACTTCCTCTCATGCATCTGCAAAATCACATATGTATATTGGAAGTAAGCAGTGGTATTGAGTTTTGAGTATAATCTTTCACAGAAGATGTGAGGGGGTGGTAGGCAAAACATAGCTTAATCTTTTTTTGGACATTGTTGACTTAGGGATGCACACTGACTTTTTTTTTTTTTTTTAATTTGCACCTGTTTTAAAATAGGAAAAAAAAAACTATTGTTACAGCTTCCGCCTCGAAAAACTGTCGTCCATACCCTGATCTAAATCCTGTCCCTCAGTCACTCGCCACGCTTATCTCTTCAAAGTCGTCTCCTTGTCTAAGAATGGAAACAAGCCCCTTAAGGTGAGCACAGTGATGCCGGTGACCTCCCTCTTCAGTGCATCACCGGCCTCCCTTCGTTGACTCCTCCTAGCGGCTATTGGAGCCCAACAAAAGTAATCCCTTAATGGCTGTAAATGAGTCATTCCATGTCAATTCAACAAATGCTTGTTGCACCACTTTCTCAGATCCTCCCAAAATTTTTTTGGGCTTTATTTGGGTAATTTTATGAACAAATGCAAAGTATTATGGTTATAAACATACAGTATAAGCAGTAATGATCTAATCTAATACCCATAGTCAGTCCAAACTTAATCCTCGCCTATGATTGTAGGGTTTTAAACTACTAAAAAAAGCAATTTATACTCCTTTTACATGGTCAGAATTTTTCCCCTTCCAAAACTTTTACCCTTCTGGTGAGAAAAGTATAGAAATGAATGAAAATAAAAAAATACTGGACTGTGGAATTTCCCAAAATATCCTTATTATTTCATGGGCGACTTTATTTTGGGTTTTTCATGCCTCTATTTTAGGACTTATTCTTGTGAAAAGACATTGAAAGAATGAATTTTCTTCTTTACTAATGAAAGTTGCATAAGGTAAAAGTTTTAAAACATTAAAATAAAGCTTATTTATTGATTTATAGGCTGTTGAACTCAGGTGTAGACCCAAAATAGCCTAACTTTAGGCATTAAAAAGTGCATGTGGGATACATGGTACGCGGTTCAAATTTTTTTTGGAGGAACTAGTATGTGTGAAGTATGTGTGAACTTACTTTCATATTTGTTTCTTGTGCCAAAGATGAGCAACTGCTGAATCAATTTACTATATATTTTGATCCTCGTTTTTGTTTTTAGGAACCATTTACATGACCAACTAAAGATGAAAGATGAATCTGAAGCATCAGCATCGTAGTATAAGTTACAAAGGGCATATCTGAAGTTAATTATTATATAGACATTGTTTTTTCTTTCATACAGTAACTGAATAAGAAGAAATGGCATCACTCCCAGACTGCATTCTCAGGACAGCCTCGGTATCGTATTTGACTTATCAGCTGAATTTGAAGATTTGCAAGTGAAATTCATGCACCCAAAAGGTCCCAGCAAGAAGTTCACATGGCCTAGAAAGGATGACGTAGTGTGGGTGCCTACAGCCCACATCCTCTGTCCAATCACTGCTCCTTCAACACGCCGTGGTGGACAGTACCACATATCTGGTGCAGATGATGGCCTGATTTCAGAGAAATTCAAGCAGTTCAAAGGACAGAAATAGTGGTGTGATAAGTTGGGGACAAATTACATGTTTTACATGGGACCTAAGGCAATATAACTCATTTTAACTGCAATATATTAGTTAGAATTCCTAAAAAAACGCCTATAAAACATAGTGCATTTCTTGGTTAAATTGGCCATGAAGGATTCAAGAAACAATGTTGATACTTCAGATATCAATTATTCGGATGTTTATTGTTATACAGACAAAGTTTCATGTTTCTACTCCATGTCCCACATTGGTTTCTGTGCCAATATATGTATGGTGTTTTTCAGTCTGTTTCATAAATAGGCATCGTTTTGAGGTCTAAGGAGACTAGCTAGCTCTTGGATATTTTTAGGTTAGAGAGAACTTTTAAGGTACTTTGAGATTTTTATAACATATGAACCTTGTTACTTATTAAAATTTGTGAAAAAAATGCCTAAATTCTTGAAAAATGCCATTTTCGCCAAATTTATAAATTGCCCTGTACCACAGAGAAATGGGTATATTCATTCCAAATTTTTTTTTCCTGCTCTATTGTTAAGGTGTTTGAACCCTTCAGATCACTTGTAAGTCTATATCATCAGTCAGTTCCCAGTATTATCTTCCTAAATCAAGCCTTTCTACCTAAAATATCAATTTCCGAGTGGAAAAATAGGGATTTAAATATTTTATAACTTAGCAAATAGCAATCATATGATGTTAAAACTTTGCAAGTAATCTATTCTTATGTTGGGATAGTTAAAAAAAAGTTTGGAGATGATCAGAGGAGGTCATGCAACAAAATTTCCTCAGATTTGTTGAAATGAGATGGAATGACTCAAATGACTGTGGTTGACAGGTGCCCAAGTTACTGCCCGCATCGAGAGTATGCTTATTCTAGCAACCTGAGGGACGGGAGAAAGAAGCACCATGGCATCCTTAATCATCATTTCTACAGCATCACAGCATCTAAAAGCCTGCGATGCTTCCAGCTGGGGATGGCACACTCCTAAACCAACAAGAATATACAGAGAAGAGCAGCAACATAAGGTGGCAGCACAGACTTGTGACGCTCCATATTGCATGTACCCTCCGTAAATATACAAAGACAAAATGTTTCATAACTACAGCAGGCAGAGTGAATGAGTCTGTCAGAGCAGAAAGAGGGAATCAGAATATTAATTGGAGTTATATTAGGAAACACTGTGGGATTAATCCTGTCTCACACATCACAATCAGCCCCCGTGTGACATATAGAACCTGTACTGCGCTCACTGAAACATTCAGACGTGTAGTGACTCACTCTCAAACAGACACGTAGGCCATTGAAACCTGTTTGGCCAGTGTGCCTCAGAGGAGAAGAGAGGAGGCCTTGTCGAGCATAAAAGGTAATAAGATGGATGGCAGTGAAAGAAGGACGACTAAGATATGAAATGCACCAAGACAAAGGTTAAAATGTGATTCCTATCAGAATTAATTCATAAATGTATACAAAAATAGATTATAAAGTCATACACATACCACAAAAGCTTGACTAAAGGACCACGACAAAATATACAACAGCTTTTGAGAGCAACTTAGGTTGGATTTAATTCATTTGCATTCATCCTTAGATTAACAAAGACACACATCATAGATTCAAGAAAGCTCTACAAGCAGCCACAGGATATTAGATATCACCTGGATGTTTGCTGTCAGTTTGTCAGACAAGACATTGGGATGAGTCCTCGCTGCTCTTTCTGATAAAATGGAAACTGATGCTTCTGGGAAGCTGATGTAACAGCACAAATTAAATCAGGCTATAAACTAATCAATCGACACAGGATGCTCCATTTGACGGGTCGATAAGAGTTTAATGTACATTGTGTGCGCGGCTTCTGAAAAGGGCTGCGTTAATCCATTAGGCTTTGTGGGGATGTGGTTAGCAGATGAAGACAATACAATGAAAAATCACTAATCGCTACATAGAAATTAATTCAACTAAATCAGACAGGTCGTGAGTGGGAGTCAAAGGTCCAATAGGACATAAATTTAAACTGTAGAGAATGTTGGTAGAGGTACAGGAAAAATGTTGGCCTCTTCCACCAGTAGGGTCTGATGAGAAGGAAACCCATTGATTTTACATAAGGCCAATCATGTTGCATAGAGACATGATACCACAAAAGGTCTAATGTTGGTGTTGTAAAAATTAGCTGTCAAACAGTTATTGGTTTGGTTGATTGCGTGCTCCAATTTTCAACTTTTTTTCAGCTGCATTTATCTTTCTTTCTAGCATTTCTTGACAACATTGATGAATTCAAACAAATCTGTAGTCAATCCATTGATGAAAGATTTAAACACATTTAAAATATAAAACATAAGTTGACTGCTAGTAGAAAGGCAAAGTGCTGCAGTGTACAGTATATTGTAACACCTTGGCAAAGTCTCTTATATTCTGTAGGCAGTGACACACCACTTGGCATGTAATTTTTACAGCTGTTTCTACCATGCTTCTTCTCCAGCTCCCCAAAACATGTTCTCTGAATCACAAAGTGTGTCTTCTGCATTTATGAGGTCATGTATGCTAATAGGAGCATTTTAAAATAAGCCCTTATTTGTCAAGAAAGAACTGGCCTCAAGCTGCACTCCGTGAAAGACCAGGAAACCCGTCAACATATTCAGCCAGAGTTAATATTGAGTACAGCAAGCAAACATGACACAAAACTGGCTTTGCAATTGGAAAACATTTTACTGGCATAGCCTAGCTTTGCTAGATAAATAGTCGTTGTGAATCCTGGATACCTGCAAATTACTTGGCAGCGCTGTTAATGTTGACTTGCTCATATTAACACAAGGTTATATAAAGTACAGCTGCCAAAAAGGCAATTTAAGAACGACTATACACATATCTCACACTTCACCCTCTCATCAATTAATTGCACCGCGTTGGGCTGATTAAAAGCAGAGTCATGAGCTTAACTTTAAAACAACAATCCCAAGCCGGCAGGGATAAATATGGAGAAGATCAGGACAGCGACAACAATATAGCGAGCATCATATGCAGTGGTCTAATCCTAAAATAATATGGAGGAATTCAAGCACCGCTCTCTTCTAGCGCCGCAAACAAGATAGGCTAAGCCATTCTCGGAGTGGGCCCAAAAATGCACCCATGACGTGCACCTAAGAAAGGAGGCCGGCCTGTTGCCACGACAACAAAGCCAAAAAGAGAACACGGGTTCAGTCCTTGTCGGGCTTTTGTAAGAAACATAAATAAATAGAGAAAAGACTTCATTTTAAAGCACATGGGGGGGGGGTTCCTTGGATAGCCCCTGAAGGCAGCGCTTTAAGCAAACCGCTGTGAGAAAACATCAAAAACTAACAATGAAAGGAGCATCTCGAGGTGCCATCTTTTTTTTTTTTTTTTTTTTAAATCTCTCACAGGCACAACTTTAAACTGTTATTGAAGCGATTCTCATGACCTTTTATGGCCAAAAAGGAGAAGGCTCGCGCTGCGATTATGTGGGAGCCGCCGCTACTAATTATGGTCTCTAATTTATAATGTCATTAACAGCACAGTAGACTGAACATAAATGAATACGAGACACAGTGTGGAGATATTTAATCAGTCACCTGAAACTATGACTAAAGCGTTTTGAATCCATAACAGTTCAATCCTTTTGTTCCCTCATTCCTGCAGATGCAGTAGCTATCATGACATTAGACTTAAGGTGACCGCAGGATATAATCCATGAATCCCTAACCTCACTGAGCTGGGCAACAAAGTTTCAGCCTAATGCAGGGGTGTCAAACATGCAGAGGGTCCGATCTGGCCCGTGTCAGGACTTTGTGAAGTGTAAAAATTACAGAGGAGACATATTAAATGCAACTTGTAAAACTATAAATGCAAAATAACTTCTAGACCATGACAAGTTGTTGTGTTAAGTAAAATACTAGACTGTTCATTATTCTGTTGTCATTTTGTGTCTCATTTTAATAATATTTTGTCTTGCTTTTTTGGCTTTTTTTGTCTGACTTTTATTGTTTGTGTCTTGTTTGTCGTTTTGTGTGTCCTTTGTCGCTTGTGTATTTGGTCATTTTGTGTTTTGCTTTACTTAATTGTGTATTGTTTGGCATTTTGTTTCACAGTTTTGCCATTTTTTGTCTCGTTTGTCCATTTTTTTTGCCGTTTTGTAACTTTTTTTTCTCTAATTTGTGGTCACTTTTTGGTTTTGTTTCATGCCGTTTGTCTCTTTGTCACTTCGTTCCTTGCTTGTGTGTGTCATTTATGTAATATTTTGTTTTGGTTTTGTTGTTTTTTGTCTTTTTCAAAGTAAAATACTACATTGTTCATTTCCAGACACCTGTGACTAAATGTTTTGTGCCTTTGTCGATACTCTGATCTGTAAGTGGTAATGTGTAAATGATAAACTGAGGAATAAGGTTGTTAAAATTGAATTTATTTTTCTTAAGAAATTTCAGGTTGTTCATAATGTTTTGTAGAAAGATTATTCCTTAAATGTGAACATTTTCAGAATGAACTTTTTCGCACTAAAACAAAGTAAAAATTTGGAGCTGTCGCTCTTTATCAGTTATGTTGTGATTTCACTGCTCTGGTCTTCTACCATTGGCAGGGAGTCACGTTTACATCTCTTCAATGCTCACTAAATGTCAAAGGTATTATCTGTAAAACATGCAGATAGATTGAAGCCTGAATGGTAAAATCACATCAGATTACCTGCAACATTTATACAAACTTCTGTTGTACTAACAGAGGCCTTCTTCTGCTCAGATAGATACATCTGACACCCCAGACAAAACACTTTACAAGGCGCTGTCTTCCTCCAGCTATAGTAGAAGGCTATAGCTACTGTGTGTGTATAAAAAGAGTAGGTTTATTATCTAGTGGGACATCATGCAGAGGGCTCCAAGCTTAATTTAGCAGCACTCCACATCAAGGAGACACTTGAAGACCCCTCCCCTCCTTGACTTCCTTTAGTAGCACCCTCAGATGGCCGACTCAATCACCCTGCAGAAAGCTGCTGCTGTTGTAGCCTCTGTGCTTTTTACTGCTCAGAGTGGCATGGGGTATATAGTCTATAGTCAATGACCGGGTTAATGTTGCACATCCATGGTAACAGCCACGACTGACAGCGCTGTGACTGGTGTTTAGAGATATAAAGAAAACTGAACCAACCAAACTGAATTGCAGATGTTAATGAAAACCTTTGTTGGTAAGAATGTCATGAGCTAATGCAGTGTTTTAAAAGCATTTTAAAAATCTCAAGAATAGGTAGATGTTTGTAATAACAGTGGACACATTTCTTTAGTATTACTTCTGATGCCTTTGTTAGTTTTTAGCACTGTATCAGTTATGCTACTCTTTATATTATTTTTCTACATCTTTATGCAAAATGTTCCTTATCTTTGTCTGACATATGGACACATTCATTTGATAAACAAGTGTCTGGCGCTATAAAATCTTAGCACACATGCCACTTGGCACTATTGTATATAACTGCAAATCTCTGTTTAGTTGCTTGTTACAGCTGCATTATATATATATATACATAAGAACAGTACGGGGACACAAAGTAAGTCTTGAACAACCAGATCTATACATCAGATTAACATTTGAAATGCTCACGTGTTGTAGTGAGCATCATTTTATGATAAGATGTATACTTTTAATCCATGAAATCAGCTCACCTTAGTAAGACACACATACGAAAACACCTCTCTTTTCCAAAGTGGTGTCTAGTTTTGCACATAATTGTGATTTAGACTTCAGAACATAACAATACAGAGACATTTCTTTTCAGGAATAATGTCCAGATTGCTCATGACAACAGGCCTCACAGTCAACAGCTTTCACTGGGACGACTTTCTCCTGAATAAAACGACTAATAAAAACACTCCACATGAATGTCTATATATTATGCCATATTCAATAAATGTAAAACTACAACAGCAACAAACCCAAAGATAATTACAGCGATGGGAGAACTGTGTAACCACTAAACCACAGAAGGCTTGAGTCACTCTCACTACCATTGTGATCAGGATTTGGAGTTGGGATCAAAGCACCTAAACAACCACAAGACACTCAAACACCCTTTAAAAACATGGCATGTGGAGCAGAGGGGTGATACCACTACAATTCACTACAGGGAAACAAACAGACTCATAAGCACACAACTCCATTTGCTAATTTTTGCCGTCCTTCGCAATCAACCCATGCTTTCAGTAAGGCCTTCTTTATTCTTAGTGTGATGTGGGAGGAAGGAAAGTCAGTGGTGAGATAGATGGGTGAAGCTCTCTTGTTATCTGTGTACATTATCTATTTCTCAAACATTGCATGCACAAAAACCAAGAAGGAAGAAGGCTTCGAGGCTTTCAGAATTTGTGTTCAGGGCATTCACAATGAAGCTTAATAAGCAGGAGTCTTTTGTTTTGGCTGGCAGGAAAAGAGCAGCTTTCTCCCATATAAAGCAACAGTATGGACAACAAAGTAGCTTCTCCTGGAGCTCACAACTGGCCTCTCTTACTTTATTCCTCTCCCTCCCCCTCCAGTAGTACGACTTCTCTCTACAGCCACCTAGCCAGTAAGCAGCAAGGCCCTGGACTAGCATACCAGTGGAGAAATTCCCAGATAAGTAATACTCCTAGCCTTGGGGCTTCAGGCATCAGCGCTCTGGCCACTCCTTGCGGGCTACGTCATTGGCTCAGAGGCGCACAGCCACTTCCACAAAAGGAATTCCTTCTAACTGCCTGCATGTAAGTATGAGTGCCTTATGTGTCTGCATTTGCATGTGTGTTAGACAGGTCAACTCAGGCGCAGAGTCGGGACGAACATTAAAAATGAAATTAAAAATGCATGACACCAGACACGCAAACAGGGGATCGGTACAACTGTGTTTGTGACAAAGACTGGAGCATGATGATTCATTTGGTGTGGCAGTGTACATCTGTAAGCGTGCATGAGTGTGTGTGTGTGTGTGTGTGTGTGTGTGTGTGTGTGTGTATTTACGCCTGAGACAAAGAGCTTGCAGCTCCTGTGCTATTGGCAGGGTTCAGGAGGCCAGAGGGTACGAGGGGGAGGGTTGAAGCGCTGCAGGGCGACCAGCTGGGTCCCTCCACTAGATGAGCTCTGTTGGGAGCTGTAACCAGACTGCAAACACGCACACATATACACACAGCCTTCGCCTTCAGTGCTCCAACTACTGCTGCTGCTACTGAGGACGACCATATATGGCCCTGGGATTCCCATGGAAAAAGAAGACCAGGATTGTGGAAGAGCGGGGAAAAATGCCGGCATCATTCGTACTGTATGTTTCACTTGGGCTTACGCTCGGCGGCCAAAACAATAGCCCCACTTGAGAGCCAAGTTTGTTTCCATGTGAGGGGTCCAAAGGCGAGAGGGGGCACCGAGGGGAGAGGCAGAGAGGTCAGATAGTCGTGGAGAGATACAACCTCTGTTGATATTTCCATATAATAGAACCCTTATGTGGAGGCTTCTATACAGAGGACAGCGGATAGCTCAGTCAGCAGTCACTGACAGTCCACTAAAGAGGCATTGAGCATGAGCCACAGCCCTCCCTCACAGCTCTTCCCCAACATACTGGCACTGTGTCACCCCTCACGCCAACAAGCTCCAAACCCAAGAGGTTAAATGGGTAGCGTGGATGCCAGTGTGGATGCCAGCGCCTTGCCCTGTAAGCATTTTAATAATGTATGGGCAATGCCAGCGCAAATATGGATCATCATCAAAGGAACAGAATGCATGCAAAATGGCTGCTACACTGTCATGCAAAGAAAAAGAGCGATCCCGCAATTCATGGCCCAAAACAAGCTCAATGCAGTGTAATCTAAAGAAAATAACCTATGTGCATGCAAACAAACATAATACATTTGTACATTGATTTAGAAAACTTCAGGTGTCAGTATGGTGACTTTTGCTTCTTTTTTATTTTTCATGCAGTACTACAAAAGACAAAACTAGACTTTTAGCTCTTCAGTAGTCTGAAATAGTAAACTGATTATGTATGGATACAGTGTCAACGCAAATCATCTCTAGACGGCAAACCAGGAAAAGAATGAAATTGATTATTTTTAAATATCAATGTAATCACTCAAGCCACATAAAACATATCTGCTTTACTAGATGATAAAGCATGCTCGTTCTCCTTGTTTTAGCAGAATCACTGTGCAAAGCGGCGTCGACAGTTGTACGAATACGTGTGTAGATGTGTCTATGTTGGTGTCAGTGATAAAAGCAGAGGGAGTGGAAGGAGCAGGCTCACTAGTGGAGCCTCAAAGAGGAAATGAGAAAAATAAACAGCCTCTTCCTGTTCCTCTCCAGCCTGAAATCTCCAACACCCAGATCCCTCCCACCATCATCACCTCAGTGTGGACAGATGAGCATTAGCTCTGCTCAATTATTACAAAAAAAACAGTCAAGATTATTTTGATCAATATTGACAATTTCTCACTGACATCAGAAACATTATGCATGTTTTTAACTTAAAATAAAACATGTTTTAAATAGTATGTTAAATAATTTGTACTCAACTGAAAAATGAATTCAGAAAGAAAAGTAAAGAAGAAAATGACAAATCAGATCAGCTGCAAGTGATTTAGGACAAGGTTCTCTACAAATATGCGATGCAAGAAAGGAGAGGGGTGAAAATCGTCCAGTCACACTCCAGTACCTTCACGAAGGCCAAAGACGACTATCTGAGAACAGCCGAGGTTCTAAAGTACCACTATAGCATCCCATCCAGGCAGATTCAGACTCAGAGGTTCTCAGAGGGTTCCTTGACAAATGGTTTTGCGCCATGTCCTTCCCAGTCCTTATTCCAGAGCATACATAAAGCACCGACCAGCATAACTCCTGCAACAACACATCATCAATGCCGTAAAACTAACCTGTGTCCTGACAGGCTAACTCCAGCTCATGTTCCTTATTAGTGAGAGAACAATCCAGTGGCTGGTCAACGTGGGAAAACGGGTGCAATTGATTTATAACACAAGACAAAACAGAACCAGAGCATTGTTGTGAAAGAGAACGCGGCACAATGACCATTTTATCTCGATTATCTTGTTTTAACCGCTCGAAAACAGAATCAGAATTGAAAACAAATTCAATCGATTGTCCTGCCCTAACGAGCAACAATGTCCACTTCTGGGAAAACACAGCACAAGGGCATCCAGTTTCACTGCCCTTCAAACAGACGGAGTAAAAAACAAGAGTATGGATGCAGATTAAAACTGATATTTAGTTAATTAATGATTAACAACTGGCATTAGCATCTTAAAACATGCACCGCCTGCAGCTGATCCCTCAGAGTAAACAAATAATGTGCACCACCTTTGTCTATTGTCTGTTGAAGTAGAAAACATTTATTTACCAAACTGTGACAGTTATCAGACAATGATCATACAGTAGTCTTGGACGTCTAAATATAATAAACATAAGTTAACTTTTTTCTCAAAATGATGTATAAAACACCCAGGGCCTACGTATGGAGGATTGTACCTTGGTTGGGTTTAAGAGCCACAATGTAATGAACTCTTCATTCACTATACAGCAGCCTGACTGGCTTTGGTTCATTAATTTAACAGTCTATTAACATCTCGGCTTGATTGGACTCAGTGACCTCACATGTATGCGCTATAAAACACAGATATAAAATTCAGTGTGAGGACACCGTACTGTAATTTCATCAGGCTTTATTTTGCAATCAGTGCATGCTTTTTGCCATCTCTCCCTGAACAACGGCATCATTATGGCTTCTTTAGGTACAATAAAATAGAATTCGTTCATGCAAGGCGGATTCCTTTAATTGAAATTGTCACACTACAAAGAACTGATAGTAATAAATATCTGTTGACAATATTTACAATGGCATCAGCAAGAAATGTTGACATCACTAAAGGCCTATGTGTTCTTCATATTTGTCCACTGCTGCATATTTGGCATGAACCAAGGTTTAAACATTTTGAAAACAAAACAGCATCAGCTCCCGGCACACACAGAGGCCATACTTATGTAAGTGCATTTGAATCACAAGTCAAAGTACTTAGATTGTCCAGGTCCTGGCCCATTTACTGACACTGCCATTTATCTGCAGGAAGAACATCACCCACATGTGCTTACTCACAAGAACACTAATGGGGCAGCATCACCGCAAACAGCAGCTTCATTCAATCTCATGGCTACCGGTGGATCAGCACTAACAAAAATCAATGCCAGTCAAGTATATGTGTTACAATTAGAGAATATATTCCTCAGAGTTTAATGTAATTTACTGCAAAATTAGCAACATAATAAGTGCATCGTGATGAATTTTTAAAAACACCAGCAGGCTCGAATGAAACACGAAAATCCAAGGTTAAAGAGGTTATACAAAGTTCTGTGACAAGTGAAAGCAACACGGAACAATAACTTTGAGTCCGCTGGTTTGACAATACCACAAAGACAGGTTATGTGTGATGAGCCAATCATCGTTTCCACTTGTGCTCCTCATTTTGTCAGCTGAAGATGCAGCCATTTTGAGAATAAATGGAAAGAATGTAACCTCACCCTTCCACAGACAACAAATGGACATGCGCTCTCTGCCTTAATTGTACTCGCTGCTCTGTAAGACAATGAGGAATTCACCGTCTCTGGGTCCAGGTGTTTTCAGTTCAAAAACATCTCATAAAAAACACTCAGCGTGAGGCATGCGACTGCTGCCAAGCAAACAACAGCGGGATGGCTTCAAGAAGACCTGGCTTCAGTAGAAGGCAAGCACTGTGTGCCACAGGGTGGGAAAAAAAACAAGCTGAAGTCATCCCACAAACATTTCACAGCAGCTCAATACTATGCACAGCCTGAATAAGTGGGGGCAAACAGAAAAGCAAGCGCTGGTCATTAATCTGTTCAGTCACCTGACAAGAGCCTGCACCAGTCCGTCTTACATAAACATCTCAACAGGTTCAATGAGCTTGTATTCATCATCAGCCCCTCAAACAATAACCTTCAAAGCAGCACACACTGACATCATCAAAACATATTCAGTAGAGAGGGGCCGGTAAAAATAGCAGCCTTTGGTTTGAGACCAGCTTCTCATTTTGCAAAATTCATATAGAGCAGCACTGCCAGGTCTGAGCAATGCAATAATTACATGTGGCTAAAAACTGAAGTGTGACATAAGAACATTCCGTGCGACATAAAACGCACTGCTGGGTAAGGTCATGTCCGTGTCCGTTGCCCTGCCGTCTAGTCAGCAGCGCTCATATACGTGGCAGCAGCCTTACTCTACTGAGGAATTCTCGTTACGACCCCAGGTGAACCAGTTCCAACCTGCAGCAATGCTCATCTGAAATACTTCACAGAAACCCTCATCATTCCAGATCCTCCAGTGAGGATGTCTCTATGCATCATCACAGCAGGGTCAGAAACAGGGTTTGGATGCATCATGTATGTTTTTGGTTTCAGATGGAATCTATACTGCACATCTAAGAAAATAAACAATACTCTATGAATATACATGTACCAGTTTAGCCTGACATGATATATTCTGCACTAATTATGGAAATTACCCTTTTGATTTCTACTACAGAGAAGTTTCTGACTGTTTTTGTTAACAGACAAACCTTCAGCCCTTTTCAACACACACAGTGCGTTTCAATTTTAAAAGTCATACATGTTATCTTGACACAGTGTGCACAGAAACAACATCGACGTGTCACAATCAGCAGATGACCTGGCGTGTTAAGAAGCACTGGCGCGCAAACAACACAAGGACTTCCTGCTGTTGATTATGGGGTTGGTAGCGAGGCTGAATGAAACAGTGAGTGAAGCCAGCTTGACAAGGAGAGACCTGCCAATTATACACAGGTAAAATACACATGTTGTAGGGGCTCCCATTCTAAATTAACGCTCTCAGTCATCAAGCAGGCTGAGGTTACAATAGTGCTACAGTGATTCACTCCAGACTAGAATGCACTGCATTTGATGACCTGGACTTCTATGTAATAACTTAAATTGAGGGTTATATCTAGTATTAGCATATCTATGGTGCAACTGTGCCAATTAATAACACCAAAGTTCAACACACCCTTCAGTAGTGGTCAGCCACTGCACACAAACCATCTGTAATGTTCTTAATGTTGCTACTGCCATCTGTTTGATTTAATAGATAGGTCACAGTTTACTTCTGCAAGACCTGTTTTGCTTCATGTGGTTAATAATATTTCCACTAGTAAACTGATCATTCATCAAAATGATGCATATTGGCAACAAGAGACAAAATAAGAATATGTTGAAACAAAACCTAAACTACCTCAGTCAACAGTGGGTTTTATTTCAGCATCCTTTTAGATCAGGTTGTGAAATATTAAACAAATTTGTGGCATTAGCAATTACATGTAATCATAACTCATGCAGTGAACAGTAATTAGGTCTAAATATTAGCCAAAACAAATCACCAAAACATTAAAAAAAAAACTGTTAACATTTGAGGACTGGTAGTTGGGTGTTCGAGCTAGACAAAGAACAATAAAATCTAGACTGTCTAGATTCCAGACCATGAATTATTAAGTTACACCTTAATGTATTCAGCAATATGTTAGAGATGCATGAGTGACTCGCTAGCTGTTCCTGTAAGATGGTCTGTAATCATAACAAAGAACCCAAAAGTCTTGTACAATATTTTGCAAGAAAGGCGGCCTGAAAGCAGACTTCTTCGGAAGTGGGGCAAATGTGTGACAATTATTTGGCACAGAGACTCTGTTACAGTCTAAATACTGGAGAATGTCACCATAAAAAGCATACAAAACACTTACATTTCATTAAAGTCAACATTTTAAAATGCATTTCCCTTTATTCAAGCTACTTTAAAACACCATCATATTGCCAAGAAGTCTTTTTTTTTTTTAAATTCATTCATTTCAGGCAATTTCAATAACAATGCAAAAAACAAACATTCCAATATAGTAACATATGCATAGAATGCCTGAAAAGGGAGTAGGAGGAAGAAAACTTATTAAATCCTACCCCAAGCTCATCTACGGAAACACTATGAGCTGTGACTCATCATAACAAGGTTATGTTACAATGACAATTACAATAGTCTTCAGTTTGAAACTAGTTTTGTACATGAATTCAACAAATGAAACAGGAAAGTTAGCCACAGTCATAACTTATAGTGCACAACTACTACAATGAATAAAACATCAAATGAGGTCTTCACATTCATCCATCCATCCATTCTCTATACATCGCTTTATCCTCACTAGGGTCGCGGGGGTGCTGGAGTCTATCTCAGCTGACTCAGGCGAAGGGAGGGGACACCCTGGACAGGTCGCCAGTCTGTCGCAGGGCTACATATACAGACAAACAATCACACTCACATTCATACCTATGGACAATTTAGAGTCATCAGTTAACCTCAGCATATTTTTGGACTGTGGGAGGAAGCCGGAGTACCCGGAGAAACCCACGCATGCACAGGGAGAACATGCAAACTCCATGCAGAAAGATCCCAGGCCCACCCCGGGTTTTGAACCGGGGATTTTCTTGCTGCAAGGCGAAAGTGCTAACCACTACACAACTGTGCAGCCCGTCTTCACATTCATGTTCAAGAATAATTTATTTTGAAATACTCAACCAGGCTTTCCTTTAAGGTTATCCATCTTTCTCCTCAGGCTACCTGAGAGCAAAACATTCAAAAACAACCCACCAGCATGCTGATTTTACGACCATGCACATCATAAGGCAGTGAATTTAAAATGCTTCACCTGCTTCCAAATTAAATGTACATGTAAAGAAGCTGTTATTCATCATCTGGGCTCATTTTCTAAGGCTATACCTCTCTACAAACCCTACAAGCTGCTGAAAAACTAAAATCAGCACAGTGTGTTACATCTCATCCTCAAAATATGTCATCTAAGGTAGTCTTTATCTAACAGTCTCCAGAAATGGGAGTTATTATGCAGGCAGCCTATTGAGCTGGACCGCGCACAGATTTTTTGTGGATTAAGCCTTTCTTGGTAAGTCTGCGTTTCTTTTGTGTGGGCAGGCGGAACAGGTGAGAGCAACAGGGAAGATCTATAATGCAATGTGATGCACACGTTTCGCCTGTCTCCGCCGAAAGGCCTCTCCACATGACATGGCGGGATTTTCACCCTCAGGCAGAAAGAAGGGAGGACTTGGGGTCTGTAAGAGGATGCCATGCTGCCTTTATCAGGACAGGGACATGTCAAAGGCATTTTTTTCACTCTTCTCGCTGGCCAACTGCAAGCCTCTGGCACAGCTGAGAATCCCAGCTCTGCGGCTGTAGTGAGATTCACGGCAATTATGTAATGTGTTAATATGACTGATGCTGGTCTGGATGAAAAGAAACGCAGCCACCTCATCGTCTTCCACCACATGCTCTGTAATTGTTCCATTACAGATTCATGAGGTTGATTCTCATTTTGAATTGTTCAGCACTGCCAAAGACTCTCTGTTCAGTCTGTTATGCAACTCCCACTCTGTCCATGCAAATCCACCAACACAAGTGACTAGCAACCTTCCGAGTCGTTGTCATGGAGACAGCGCAAGATAATGTTCATAGACTTCAGGGCCGTAATGAGGGTGTGTAATGTCAACAGAGCGCAGGCATTGTAATGCCCAGCTCTGACATGTTAAGCTGAGCTGAGTCCTGTCACCTTGGTCCTGGGGATCAGTGACGGCCGTGAACGCTAAAGAAAAGAGTTCAGGTGTAGGTCAGCGTGGAGATTTTCGTGTGTGAAGCGACAAGGCCCGGATACCTCCACTCTAATTGCCTCGATGGAGCTCAGTGGGCAACAGTCAGCTGGGCCTTGGCATCGTATAGGGAAAGGCAAGCCAGAGAGAGAATGACTTGAGGGGAGGGGTTAAGGTGACAGCTGAGGAATGTCTTCTCTGCTCTCTCTTTGCTATGGTTTCCAGCGACCGTCATGTGAGGAATGCACAGGCTAGGACGACAGGACTTGGAATGCTACCCTCTGAGACGAGTTTAGCCGACGGGATCTGGAATCTCCACTTGTCTAGCGGACCCCTTCATTCACTTGTACAACCTCTCTGTATCCACCTGCATCGTGCCAGCTGTGTTTGGGTAAACCAATCTGGCTCGGTGACTCACAAAAAATGTAAACGTTACTTTGAGACTACAAAAGCTATATCGTGTCTGACCTGTCACTCTAGTTTTCTTGTGTGTTGATCTACTACATTATGGATTCGCTCACTACATCCTTACATGCAAGAGGTCTTCCATCACATTATTGATAAAAGAAATGAACATGTATACGGGTCCTTCAGCAAAGTCATTTTTTTAAGTGGCAGAAGGTATGTGACTCACATTGACACCCAAACTCTTGCTTAAGTGTGAGATTATACCAGGGCTGCACTACAAAGCAGAGCTACAGACTCTGAGTCATACCCAAACTTAGTATCATCTCCTGAAACCCAGTTAGGAGAACTTGTGGCAGAGGTATTTTTAACCCTGCATCGGTCACCAGCAACGGGAGTGATACTGCTGCACCCAGCGAAGAGTGAGCCCTCATGTCACAACATGGCACACTTCACAACAAAGGCAGAGGTCAGTCACTCGCCAAAATAGTTATCCTCTGAAGTTTTAGTCTAAAATCGAAAAGAAAAAGCAGAACAAAGACATCAAGAAAGACAACAGGTGACTCTGACCGTGCTGACTCCATTCCATCTAAGAAAACAAACATCAGCTCGACCTGGGATTAAAACACAAATCCTCGTATCACCTTTCTTCAGCTTCCTTTGTAAGACCCCAAAACCCAGGGATCACATGCCGGCCTACAACACACACAAACACACCAACAGCAGCTTCACGTCTCCAGAGATGGTTAGGTCTGGAGCGCGGCACTGCAAATTCTTTCCTCACTCTGGCTCATCCCTGGACATCGGCCCAAAAAAAGGCAACGTTTCCACCCAATGAGTTTGCACAGGGGGCCATGCTAATTCCAGATTCAATTAGAGCAGACTCTGAGCTCAAAGAAAGGTTGATTTACCAACACCGTTAATACACACAAAGATAAAATACAGAAATGAAATCACCTAAAGATAATACCCTACCCCAAGAGAACCACTTTAAAAACATCTGATCTGTGTATTGGAGTAAGTCTTGGGCAACAAAAACACCATGTAGCCAGGTGGTACTCACTCTTACTGAGACTAGACATGTGGACGTGAGTAATGAGGTGACATCACTGGAGATCTATGCAAGCATAAAACATTTAATGTGAATTCTTCTGTTAATCCTTACATCATTCAAACACTTGCTATCCAAGCAAGTAGAATGAGAAACAATCATTGCTGATATAATGATTGAAAATGCAAAAGGGTATTTTGACCACACAGAAATAAGTGTAACTTTAATTTCTTCAGAATTATATTGCTAACTATAATGCCCTGGGCACAAACAGCCAGGGATATATGTAAAAATGTCACTGCACATTTCTGCAAGTATAAAAAAAATGGAAAGAATTATGTGATGAACAGCAGCTGATAGAAACTGCAAACATAGTATAATCTTCTCCCACTTCTAATAAACATCAATACAAAAACAACATAATAATCAAAATGCTACATCTTCTATGTTTATCAGTCAATGGTACAGATCAGAGTGCAGAATGAATGACAAGTGAATCTATTAACTACGCAGATCTATTCTTCAATTACAGTTAACATTTCCAAAGCCGACAATTTGAATTTCTGACGCAAATCTAACGTTTGTACACACCATGACATCCAACCTGGCTACAACTTTCTGTAAAGTAACCGCATCAACAAGCTACCCATACTAATCCATACCAACACTAAAGTCGTGGCGTTGTTTACAGGTGGCAAATAAGACGTTTTGCCCCGTTTGGTTTGAAATAACCTCACACAGAAGGTGGTACCTGACGCTACTGACTAACGACTGCCAAAATGAGGTGCCATTTTCAGTATTTGGCTGTGGAAGCACAGAGGCTAGTCAGCGTAGCTATCGTGGTTAGCGGGCAAAAAGTTAGCTTGGCACTGCTGATATTCCGGCAAAATAGCAAAGTAATACCACACATACGTTTATGGTCAAACCCACACACAATAAGGTCACTAATCGTCAGATTTGGACTACATCAATTGGCATTGACGTCGTTCCTCGAGTCAGCTAATGAATGAATTAACCTAAGCTAAACCCCAAAACAGCTAGCGACAGTTAGCATGCTAACGTAGCGTTAGCATACCTTTCGCTTGGCGATATATTGCACTTCAGTCATGTACTGCTTTATCATAATTTAACTGCTATATCGGTAGCTGATGTCAGTGTTGATATTACATTAAACGGCACACAGTTAATGTCGTGCAATGGTATCGTTAGCTTGTAACCGAACGATGATGTAACTAACTACAGCTAGCTAGCTTTTGCTTCCTCTCCAGAGAGTAGCCACAGTCACGGTGGAGGGTTTATCAACAAAACGACTTTTACTGCTAGCCAGGTAGTAGCCATCCACTGCTTGAACTCATTCTGCTACTGCTGGAGTATCAGTCAATGACAACATTTACATAAAACTCCTAACATGACTCGAGTACAGCATCAGGAATGACTTTTGTTCAACAACATCACTGGACTGTTCATACACTGCTTGGAAATAATTTACAAGACAAAATGACCAAACGCATCTATCTGAAATGCAGGAGCACAGCAATTAGACTGCACCCACAGACTGGATATATGGACTCAGTCTAGTTTATCGAGGCAAAAGTGTCATTAGCCCTGAAAGCGAAGCGTTTAACTTTGCTCCTTAGAGTACTGTGCAGGCTGTAAGTAGGGTTAGCGGTGTTTACTACAGAATTAAGCTGAGGCAGAAGCCAGCGGGTTCATCCCTACTCTGCGTCGAAAAGGACGAGTGTGGCTAGGTAGGTAAACAACGGGATGAGAATGGCTTCCATTTGACAGGTGTTCCAGGGCGAGCAGTAAGCTCGCAGCAGACCGATATTTGTGTCTTGTGGTGACATGGACAGCTACAGCGGGCTAACACAAACCTGGTGGAGGGCGGTGAGACCGTCTACATTGGCGTAGTTGATGTCAGCGCCCCGGTCAAGCATTCGGAGCACCTCCTCGGTATCGCCGCTTGAGCAGGCGGCCAGAAACACGGCGCCATCATCGAACTTCACCTTCGTCTTCTTCTTTTTCAGAATAGGAGGCTCCAGGTCCGTCTCCGAGCCCAGCCATCGCTTTAACTGCTCATTCCTCTTCTGCTTGGCGTCCGCCATCTTCATCCCCCTCCTGTCTCGGGCTTCTTATCTTTCTCCGAGAGAGGATATACTTATAGTGGCACTATCCCACAGCGCACTGGGGCGTGGGAAGGGAGGGCTGGGGAGGAGGGGGGGAGCCGAGAGCGAGAGAGAGGGCGTCTAGATTGTTTTCCATAATCTCGCGAGAACTGGAGCCCAGGAGCTGCAGTATAACGTCACCGTGAGCAGATTATGAGGGGAGAGTGAGCAGGGTAATCCCTTATAGGCTGTGTACACCAAATAAGACAAGAGTACTTGAAAATATTATATAACACTCTGCCGGCTCGCAGGCATTTTCACAGAGAGCCACTGTTACTTACAGTAGCTGCTATTTTTACCACCTGTTTTATATTGTATAGGCTGCTGTTTACTGCGTTGCTGTTGGGTACAAAGAAGCCATAGTCCACTTCTAACTAGGGGCCAACACACAGTTATTAGAAATCAAAGACACTAATCGCCGATATTTAGAACTGATATGCAGTAGTTTTGCAATAAACATAAAAATAAATGAATCATAATACAAAATAACACATAATTTATCCTTTGGTGCTGATAGGCCAATCAGACAGTGGCACATGTGGAACATTGCTCAAGATTATAGATTACAGATGATTGATAATCATAAAGAAAAAAATCCAGATTATCAGATCCAGTAAGCAAGCAGGCCCTACTAATGTATTACTACTTCTAAGGGCTAATGTATGTGTCATTTCTAAACCTTTTCATCACATCTCCTGTCTTTTCTCTTGATAAATAGCTTCAATTTAATTCTAATTTACCAGAGCTATGTTCTTAAATGTTGCTGATGCTTTGGTTTTTTATTCATTTAATGCTTTCATTTGATGACAACAAGAAGATCAGTAATTGAAATCAAACATTTACTAGTCTCTAACAATCATTAGTTCTTAATAAAAAGCACATAAAGAAAACATTTTCCAGCCGATAATTCAGTTTATCTTCAAGATCTTATAACTATGCAGTGTCTAGTGCAGTACTGTGGACAATATGTGGCTTGTTGTGTTCATGAAATTGGAAAACTATACTAAAGACATGAAAGAAAGAACAATCATGTACATTTGATAATTCTAACAATTCAAAAAGTCAGATTGCTATTCCTACATTACACTGTTGTGCTGCATGTGTAACTGTAATTCTGTGCTAACCTGGAAGTCTGCTACCTGTGGGACTCTGAAGTTTTCCTGAGCTCCATCCAGCTCTGTTCAGGCTGCTGCACTTCATTTTTATGGACTGAATAACAACATATTCATTCTTCATATATATATATATATATATATATATATATATATATATATATTCCACTGGTGGATCATAAAAAACTAACCTTATGAATATGTCTATTCACAAATGAAATACCTCATCCTCACATTAAAAACCACTTGAGGAGGGAGTTTTTGTGCCACACTGTGTTTTTCTGATCATTCTGTTTTTGTCATTTTGTACACTGTGAAACAGCATAAAGAAACAAAGTCAAATCAGCTTATCTTTTCTGATGTAAACATGAGTTTTACCCCTTTCTCATAAGTTGAGCATTTAACAATTTAATTGAATTATCCATCCATTCTCTATACACCGCTTTATCCTCACTAGGGTCGCGGGGGGTGCTGGAGTCTATATCAGCTGACTCAGGTGAAGGCAGGAGACACCCTGGACAGGTCTCCAGTCTGTCACAGGGCTACATATGCAGACAAACAATCACACTCACATTCACACCTACGGACAATTTAGAGTTATCAATTAACCTCAGCATATTTTTGGTCTGTGGGAGGAAACCGGAGTACCCGGAGAAAACCCACGCATGCTCAGGGAGAACATGCAAACTCCATGCAGAAAGATGTTCAGCCCTTAATTTAATTAGATAAATTAATTAATTAATTTAAATTAATATTAAATATGAATATTTCATTAATTTTAAATGTAACTTAAATTATTTACATTTAAAAGTAATTTATTAATTTAAATTCCTTAATTAATAAATAATAATTAGAAATGTGCAAATTAATCATTTATTCATTCAAATTTAAGTTAAATAAAATTAATGAATTTTCTCATCAATTGAACATTTAACAATTTAATTTAATATGTTTTGATGTAATTTAATTTCATTTTTTATTTTATCTAAATTTAACAATTAAAAAGGTCTTTTTTTATTTTTTTTATCTTACATCCATTTCAGAGCTTAACCCATAAGAACCCAGACCCATTTTTCCATAAAGGAAAATTATGTGGACCACATAGACTGGGGCACTCAAAGTGCTTGTTACACTGGTGTAACTGTGGGTTCTTATGGGTTAAAAGCAGAAGTTTTTACAACTTCAGATTTTGTTTTAAATCATGAATTGAGTGAATGAAAAGCAGAGAGTTCACTCAAGTCAATAAATTAGGTTTATGATAGAGCAAAGTAGCATGTAAGCCAGCTTGCCAGAATGCATTTGTTAGAGCGTAAAATTCCAGAGAAACTCTTGGTTTCTGTCATGGTGAAAACTTGATGTGTGTCTCTGATACATCTTAATTAAATGACGGTTGTTTCTGTTCATAATAATCAAAAATCATCACTAACCATGACACAAACATGAATTCAGTCCCTGAACTCAAAGACTTGCAATATATTTTATTGTAACTGAGAGCAGCCTCACAGATTGACTTTCAACTATTTCAGCTGTAAGTTCTCAGTGTTAAATGAGAATGAACTCTTTAAATTCAAAAATGTAAAAGAAAATCAAGCCAGTCTGTAACCTGATTATGTGACTTGTTGATTCAACCTAATATCTTAAGTTTCTTGAATTTGTTTTTGAAATCTCTAGTTTTTAACTTCCACAGCTTAAAAAAAGACTCTAATGATGACCTAATTAAGCAGCTGAAATGGAGTTACCTCACATTTTAAAGGTTGTAGGGAGCTTACGGTTTGTAAGCTGATCTTGAAATACAGTAATTTCCAGTGTGCAGAGGTGACTTTTCTGTTTTTCTTTTCATTTCAGGAAGTGGCATTTTGACCTGCTAACCAAATAAACATTGATTTTAGAGGTATTTCCCCATTTCTTCCACACATGAATGCATTCATGAAATGGCAGTTCCACTTATGTTGCATGTGTAGTTTCCATCTAATAAAAACACATTGCTCACTGAGGGAACATAAAAGCTTTCTTACCACAGAATACCTGCAATGATTTGATGAAGTTCTAGGAATGTCTAGCGGACTCGAGCACAGGGGTGGTCCAGTTCAACCTGGAGTAAAAGCAAGGCGGTCAGGCATAAAGTGTTGCTTTTATTTTGGCACCACCATGTGTTATTGTTGGCAGACACCCATGTGTACTCAGCGGGGGGTGTGGTATTGCCTTCTCATGTGCCAGTTGTGGGTATGAAGCATGCAGGCGCTTTTGTTTTATTAGACTGAGGTGTCATTACACATAATCACAATGGTATTTTTTTCAGTTTGAAGACAGGATTCAACATCAGATGAGGCACAAAATGACAAAAATGAGACACATAATGACAAAAGTGAGAAACGAAATGACAAAAAATTAGACAAACGGCACGAAACAAAACAAAGAAGAGAAAAAATTCACAAAAATGGGGGTAAACAAAACGGACAACTGACACAAACAAGACAAAAAATTGCACAAATGAAACAAAAAATGACAAAAGCATAAAACAAAACGACAAAAACATGAAACAAACGACAAAAGTCAGACAAAAAAGACAAAAAAATCTGACAAAAACAAGACAAAATACAAAAATGAGACACAAAACGACAAAAATGACAAAAACATGAGACAAACGACACAAACCAAAACAAAAAAAGACAAAAAATCTGGCAAAAGCAAGACAAAATGCAAAAATGAGACACAAAACGGCAAAAGCAAGAAACAAAATGACAAAAACATGAGACAAACAGCACAAAGCAAAACAAAGAAGAGACAAAAATTAGAAATAAAAAATACAAATGACAAAACTCAAACAAAGAGAGTCAAAAAAATTAACAAAAACAACAAAATACAAAAATGAGACATAAAACAACAAAAGCAAGAAACAAAATGACAAAAAAAATGAGACAAACGGCACAAAGCAAAATAAAAAGAGACAAAAAATTAGAAAGAAAAACTTGCAAATGACAAAAATCAGACAAAAAAGATCAAAAACTGACAAAACAAGACAAAATACAAAAATAAGAGACAAAATGACAAAAATGAGGCACAAAGCACCAAAAAAACGGTGGTATTTTTTCATTTTAAAGGCATTTTAAAGATGAAAATGATGCTGCATGTGCTCGATCAGATACCACCCACCCACTGACATCCTGTATAACAAGCTGTTCACGCGAAATCATGTTCCAAAACATTTATACAACTCTAACCATGAGCCATTATGCAAAGTCACGCCACCCTCATTTTCTCATTTTGGGACCATTTCTCTTGTCGCTGACACTAAACGCAGACACATTTAAATAATTTACTGTCTGCAAACGCAGCAAATGAGGCCTGGAGGTTAGGCAGCAAGGGGGACCGGCGGCTCAGCTGATACTGAGAGGGAAATTTCTGTGGTTCTACTGAGTCATGGGGATGTGGAACACCAACGGCGTCAGTGTCAGGAAGCTGCTGGCCAGAGGCTTTACCGGGATGATAGCTGGAGGGTTGGAGGGAAACTGAAGAGCAGTTTGGAAGAGACTCTCAGTTACCGAGCAGAGTGAGTCATGTGGCAACATCCAGCTCTGATACTGTGTAGGTGTTTGTGTATCTGTGCGATACACAGAGTCAGACAGTGTTAGTTAACGGTCACAGCACCAACAGCAAAAACACGTGCTTAAACTCAAGGTTTTGGTTCAGTGATTTCAAAAGTGGATTAAGTGATTTTTACATTCTCCATAAACACATGAATACCAGCTTCTGAATATGTGAGAGCACCAAAATTCAATTAGAAGTACACAATACCTTTAGATTCCACGTGCTGTTGATTTCATTTTAATTATTTAAAACCTCAAAAAACCACACAGGGAGAGAATTAGACCTTTCAGCGATAGCAGATATAGACAAACTTGAAATTAACTCTCCTGTTGTCATCATTTACAGGCGCCAAGAAATATTGTTTCCTTGTCTGAAAAAAATCTAAAAATTCTGCAAAAATATTCCCCAAATTTCTGAAAATTTGCAAAACCTTCAGGAAGAAAATTTCCTTCAAAGTTTCCCGTAAAAATTTGATTTAAAAAAATTCCCCAAATTTTGCAAGAAATTCTTTCAAATATTTTTTAAAAAAAGAGTAAAAAAAATCCTAAAAATATCTAAAGTGATTACATATACATCAGTAAAACTTCTAATATTTTCTTTAAGAACATTCACATAAAAATGTGTTTTTTTGTGAATGTTTTAAGAAACATTTTTTAGCATTTCTTTTTTCTACCAAAAATGTTCAAAGATTTCCCAAAAATGTTGAAAATGTGGACACCAGACGTTTTATTGTGAAAATATAGATTTTTTTCTCCACTTTTTTAAATTTTAAAATGGAATAAATAAATTGCAATAAAAGAAAAATACATGGTGATTTCAGTTAAATTAACAATGGTTAAAAGTAGGAATTAATGAGATAAATAAATAAAATCTTAAGTACAATTAGAGTAAAAACGGTTGAAAAAAATTAAAGCAATGACAGTTTCAGATTCAAAGGCAAATTCATATTCATATCTATCTATCTATCTATCTATCTATCTATCTATCTATCTATCTATCTATCTATCTATCTATCTATCTATCTATCTATCTATCTATCTATCTATCTATCTATCTGAATGCTCTACATTTGCCTTCTCCAGTCTGCTTAAAATCAGCTACATGCTTATGTAAGAGGGGCCTCTTGTTGCACTGAAGGTCTGGAAACTTTTAATGTATATCCGCGCACTGCACTTAACACTGTTCAGATATCTGGGATGCATCCTGTTTGTGTGTCCTGCTGTACCCCCTCTGCAGCTGTATTTACCTCAGTGGTGTGCAGCAGTATGGCTTGTTTGAGTGAAGGTATCTGTGGTTAGAGAGCTCACTGACTAAACACGTGTTGATCATGAAGCTGTCACGACTTTTACTGGGAATAATTGTGTGTATCAATGTGACACCAGATTAATTTCAGTATCAGAGGATTCAACATCAGATAGTAGAAATCATTTGACAGCATTATCCATCATTTCTTGTCCTAAATGCACGAGGGAAATTCCTGTCTTTCATCACCCTTCACTGTGACCTGTCACTGTTGTTGAGAACGATATAGCATTTTACTTTCAAAAAGACAAAAAGCAACAAAAACAAGACAAAATATTACAAATATGAGACACAAAATGCCAAAAATGAGACACAAAATGAACAAAAGCAAGAATCAAAATGACAAAAAAGAGACAAATGATATGAAACAAAACAAAAAAGAGACAAAAAATTTGACAAAAAAGTCACAAAGGGACAAAAAAATGGACAAATGACACAAACAAGACAAAAAATTACTCAAATGACAGAAACGAGACAAAAAATGAGAAAAACGAGACACAAAATGACAAAACCGAGACACAAAATGACAAAAATGAGACACAAAATGACAAAAATGGGACACAAAATGACAAAACCGAGACACAAAATGACAAAAACGAGACACAAAATGCTGATCTCAACTTTACAAAAAGAACACAATCAAAACAATTTCTGAATAAGCTCATTTTATTATTGTTTATTAGAAGGTGGTTGTTGTTAAATTCTGACGGTTATTTAGTTGACATTTTATTGAAATCCAGTAATTTTTTATTAATATATACGAGATATATCCCATGGACTTTAAAGCCCCTCAATCATTTGTATATCTACCCAGCAGCACTCACAGAGCAGTGGCTGGTGAAGTGTGGACAACTCAGTCCCATCTGAGAGAAGCCAGACTCCGTTCTCTCATGTCACCCGAAGCCTGTTGTTGGCGCCTGTGGCACCGACACACTCATCTCCTTCCCCAAGTCGCCGCTTTATCCAGCAGATAGAAATAGTCGTGCTTTGATGTTATCGGAAGGCTTCTAAAAAGTGATGTCGGGAATCACTCTGACAGTGCTTGCTCAGCCCTCCACACCCTTCCAATTAGCCTGTCCCGGCCTGTGCTATCAGGTGAGAGGTTGCAGCTCAGCAGACAATGAGCAGCGCGACTCCATTGGAGCACAGAAATATGCTTCTTGGAAGATTCATTAGAAAGAACCTGAAGGTGACATCGGCTGCTGGACTCAGCCCAGCATCGCCGTCCATCACTCATGATGGGCCACTTTACTGCATGTTAACTATGTGCAGAACGCCACCAGAGGCTTCAACTGTCAGAGTATTTAGGGGCAGAGTGGAACGCCGACTCCATCCAAGACCAGTCATGTGTTAGGCAGCGAACTGGACGAACAGAAACCGAATGGAAACGAAAGGAGAGGCAGTTGAGAGGATGGCAGGTGGCCGCAGATTGGTTCAGACCATTCTCATCAAGACTAAATAATAGCAACCCGATCCATCCTGCAGTCACACGCTGCGGCCTTCTTCTCAGCTGTGGAAGCCGCTTTGCATACTTGTGTCTGGGTTTGTCTTTGTGTGTTTGTGCTGGGTAAATCCACTCTAGGTCCGTATAATCATTTGGAGCAGACACTGAGTGACTGAAACACCATTTGGGATTGAAACGCAAACTTGCAGGAGGCTATCTAGAAAGCCCTGGAAGATACCAGTTTGATCAAATAATGTGCTCTGTCTGTACATATTACACAACATATTCTGAACTCTTATACATTATATTTTGTCTATATGTGGGGTAACACATATAAAACGACATTATGTCCATTAAAAATTTTACTTTTAAGTGTATAAATTTTTCGTCTGTTAGTTTGTGAAGTAAACTTATGGATCAGTCAAGATCAGGAGTGTTGAATTCATTTTAGTTCAGGGGCCACATACATTCCAATTTGAGCTCAAGTGAAAAACCAGAGCATAATAACGTATAAAAAACCGACAAATTTTTCCTTTGTTTGGAAAAAATTTGGAAAATAGTCACATTTAATGCACTCTTTTTACGAAACATTATGAACAACCTGAAATTTGCTAAGAACAATAAATTCAATTTCAACAACATTCAGCCTCAGTTTATCATTTACACATTACAACTTCCACATGACAAAGTGTCCACAAAGACACAAAACATTTCATCGCAAGTGTCTGCAACTGAAAAATATAGTATTTTACTTTGAAAAAGACAAAAATAAACAAAAACAAGACAAAATATTACAAAAATGAGACACAAAATGACACAACCGAGAGAAGAAATGACAAAAGCGTAAAACAAAATGACAAAAAAAACAACAAAAACATGACAAAATGTTACAAAACTGAGACACAAAACGACAAAGAGAGAAATAAAATTTAAAAAATGAGACAAGCAACACGAAACAAAACAAAAAACAGACAAAAAATGTGACCAAAAAGTTACAAAGTGACAAAAAATTGGACAAACGACACAAATAAGACAAGTTACACAAATGACACGAATGAGACACAAAATGACAAAAATGACACACAACGACAAAAGCGAGAAACAAAATGACAAAAAAATTAGACAAAAAACTGGACAAATGTCACAAACGAGACAAAAAATGACAACAGTGGCAAACAAAACAACAAAAATGATACACAAAACGATGAACAAAGCAAAACACAAAATGACAAAAACAAGACAAAAAACACAAGTGAGACAAAAAGGCAACACAAAATGACAAAAACAAGAAACATAACGACAAAATCACGAGACAAACGACAAAAGTCAGACTAAAACAACAAATCAAGACAGATTATTATAAAAATAAGACACAAAACGACAAAAGAACAAAGCGCGATCCAGTATTTTGCTTTATGACTTTACCAAGCTGTCCCACGAGCCGGATTGGACCGTCTGGAGGGCCCGCAGGCAGCATGTTTGACACCCCTGATCTAGATGATAAGCTCAAAATGAGCCCAACTGTAAAAACAACAGTATGGAGATATACATGGAAAATTAGCGGGTAGAAGTTAAACGTTATTATACTCATTTTCAGACATTATTTTAGATTCTCTTTCTCATTTTGTTTGTTTTATTTTCTCTTTCGGTGTGAGATATCTCAGCGAAACCACCCCGCATCCTAAACTGGGGTGCTTTTAGTCCAGGGCTGTTGAGTGTTCATGAGGTGATCGCCTCGCAGACGACAGCTGAGCGCTAACCCTGGACAGAAATAGGGCAGTCGCTTTCACTTAACAGAGTCTGTACAGCCGGAGCATCACTTCATTCTGCTCTTTCAATCCCAGACCATTACGCCGGAACGACAACAATGGATGTTTGATTGCGAGATCAAATCTGTGGTGACTGCATTATGTCAGGTGTGTGCAAAAAGAGCAGCCGCCACGCATGTCATTCTGTGACGCGTGTTTCTTTAAGGCCGAATGAGTCGTGACAGCCTAATAAGACAAGGCTATTTGAGTGACCTTGTTTCCTACCGAAAAGAGGCTAATAATAGGCCAAAATCTGGAGCTGTGGTGAAGCCTGTAATGGGTTAGTGCTAAAAGCTACGATGAATCATTCCAGCCAAGCAAACCATGGAAAAAGAGACCATCAATTTCTGCTGTCAGGAGTGAACATCATGGTCCAGCTAGAACATGATGATGATGCTGTTTCATATCTTTATCTCCAGTGGACAGCGGAGGAGGCTGTGAGGAAACAGATTACGAGATTACAAATGAGCAAACAGCAGATGTATTGAAGGATGGCTTCACATTTATTTGGGTCTATTTTAGCTGACCTCACAGGCCCTCATTAGTCACTGTGATTGTTGCTCGTGTCCAGACTAATCATGAAGATTTGTTTCCAAAGAAAGAGACCTGGTCAAAATCTCCAGTCTTCTAACCCCATATGAGACATCAGAAGTTGAAGTCAGTCGTGTGAAGTAACTAATTATTAGCGCTCTGAACACATTCTTGACCGTATGTCAGCCTGAGAATGTCATCAGGCCTGGCAGGCTGGAGCATGTACACGTCATTACGAAACATTTCCTGTGTCATAGCAAAATGTTGAAATTCTGGGGACCGGCATTTCCACGCCCTCAGACTTTATGAAGCATTTTGATAACTTTTGATCGCCCATGCCTGGTGTACATCCTGGTCAAATCTCAGCTTTGTCTGGGTTACCTTCAAATTTTAAATCATTCTGACAAAAATATATAACAATTAGGTCAGAGGTATTTGCAAATATGACTTGATTTTCTGATGCGACTTCATAATTTCACCCAGCAGGTTATTTAGTTGTACGTGATGACAATAGCCTATGGCATTTTATGGTTTTTGAGGATGAAAATAGTATTTGATTGAGTTTAGAAACTGTGAGGGAGTCAAATGACTGGGCACTGAGCTTGTTGGCAGTGTTGGCGTGTGAAGAGACAGATTTAATTGAGTGACTACGATGCGGCGTTAGAGGTTCCTCGAAACGGCTTCCACAAAAGTTGAAAAGGATACGACCACTTCCACCAGCAACACTCGTCTCCTGTATCATTTCTGGGCTTCGGTTATCTGGTTTTAGAGTTCTTGATTAAGCTATTCCAACCCTCTGCGCTCATTATTTCCATTCACCTTGACGAAAAGGAAAAACAGAGCTGTGTTCAGTCTTTTAAAGCCTCTGCCCTATCGGGTTTAAATACCACTAACACGCTGTGAACTAAACTCAACCCCTGTGGACAGTCGGGGTCTGTACGCCTGGTGAGCGCATTCTGTGAGGTCTAAGGTCGCTGACCATGTCGTTTTCACGGACAGTACTTCAAGGGATGTCGCTACACATGTGGAAAGGTTCATCTTTTAATTAACAGGTGACATATATCATGTTTCCGAACTGTGCCGATTTTCCCACGACCTGGGTAGCGTCCAATAAGCTACAAAAGATATCCGTAGGCTCCAGCAACAATTACACTCAGTTTGTCTCTATAAATACATGATTCACATTTGTAAATGGCACTAAAAACAGACAAAGTACTTCAAATCAAGAAAATGAAGTCAATGTCAGGCTTTAATGGTGAATAAAGATAGTGTCCAGCCTCAAAATGCAGCTTTTAACTCTCCACCATTACACAGAAATGGTGTTCAGTTGAGCTCCATCCACACACTTCACAAAGGAAGCCCTCAAGCTGCAGCTTAAAATAGATAAGTGTTACTTGTGCTACTCAGCTGCAGTGAAGCCACCCACATATGATTATTACCCTTTATGCCGCCATCTGACAGTATTATCAGCACTAACTTCTGCAGCATACTGTGCGAGCCAGCATAAAGGTTGCTGGAAAGAAAAAAAGATAAGAATAAGAAAGATAAGAATTTCTGACCACTTCTCACAAACTGGGGCAGTCAATCACTGTTTAAAAGAGGCGATGAGAGGTGAAGAGGTTTATAGCAGTGCTGTTGGTCTGGACGGATTTCACTTCTGGATAATGAAACGTCCATGTGACGTGTGATTTTACGAGCTGACAATGGGTGTGAAACAACAGGTAGCGGAGATGGAAAAATACCCCACGAGACTGGATGTCGTCTCAGCTAGAGCACACTTTCAGGTTGTTCTTCATAACTTACCATGCAAATATAGTGTTGTTTTTTGTGACCGATTTGGAGGCCTGATTAGTGAACCGCTCTCTGTGATGTAGTTTAAATTTAGAGTGCGCTACAAACTGGGTCAAGGCAGTTTTAGTGCCAATATTCACAATCCTCGTCTCCCATGTCCAGAGGAATGCAAGTTAAGTGCGCTTTGAATGCTGTGGACAAAGTCTCGGACAAACTGAAGGCGGGTTCGAGGACACATTTCGATTGCGGTGACCTGCTGTGGCGCTAGATTCAGCCGTGTTATCTGTCAGACATGGGCCGCACTGCAAGGTGTGGTTGTGTTGCTGCAGACAAGGTGACAACTGACATTGTTCATCACATGTGGTGCCTTTCAGCGGCCCCAGTCTGCTCGTATACCTGCCCTAGAGAGGAGGATGAAATAGGGGGTGGGGGTGATGGGAGTCTCCTTTACCCCTTTAAAACACCTCAAGGGTAACTTGCAGTAATCAAGACCTTTCAAATGCGACCTGAAGGCAGGCCAATGCCCAAAGGCCTATGACTGTCCTGTTTCACACCGAAAACAACCGTTACCCCTAAAAGACCCCATATGATGAATGTTTGTTCCTTGTTAACATGTCCATATGGTGTTTTTTTACGTGCTGGAAGATAGATCATGTGCAAAATAAGTAGTGAACACCATAACTGAGCATATCTACATTGAGATACCATTGCTATATTTACAGATGTTTATAGATGTTAGCTTATCCTAGCATAAAGACATCGTTAATGTGGTAAATGACTATTCTAGCTGGAAATAGCTGATTTTTAATGGAATATCTCCATAGGGGTACAGAGGAACATTTCCAGCAACCATCACTCCTGTGTTCTAATGCTACATTGTGTGTTAGCTGATAGTGTTGAAAGGCTCATTGATGATTAGAAAACCCTTGTGCAGTTATGTTAGCACATGGATAAAAGTGTGAGTTTTCATAGAAAACATGAAATTGTCTGAATGACTCAAAACTTTGTAATGATAGTGTACATTAGGATCGTTTAATGCACAGACATGACGGTGGTATCAATCATCTCATCTACCTCTCAGCAACAGTATTTCCCAAAATGTTGAAATGTTCCTTTAAATACCATTACTTCGGAGGCTTAGATTGTTTTTATGTAGAAGGTAGAATTAGCATTAACAAGTAGAAACCTGCAAAATGCAGCTAAGGAAGTAAATTTGGCAAAAAGCAACACAGAAATCCATCCATCCATCCATTCTCTATACACTGCTTTATCCTCACTAGGGTCGCGGGGGGGGGGGGGGTGGGGGGGGCTGGAGCCTATCCCAGCTGACTTGGACGAAGGCAGGGGACACCCTTGACAGGTCACTAGTCTGTCACAGGGCTACATATACAGACACACAATCACACTCACATTCACACCTACGGGCAATTTAGAGTCATCAATTAACCTCAGCATGTTTTTGAAATGTGGGAGGAAGCCAGAGTACCCGGAGAAAACCCACGCATGCACAGGGAAAACATGCAAACTCCATGCAGAAAGATCCCAGGCCCACCCCAGGATTTGAACCGGGATCTTCTTGCTGCAAGGCGAAAGTGCTAACCACTACATCACTGTGCAGCCCCCCACAGAAATCCAGCTTGACAGTAAACAAACACAATATGAAAAGTGGGTATGAAGGGTAATCAAAGACAAACAATCCGATTTATTTCGAAGGCCCATGTGACATCATCGTAACTGCCACCAGTGGCGGACTGGAGCTAAAAATAGTGAAGACGTCAAAGGGCTGGTACATATATGTCCATGAAGTGTGCGAAGAACATTCCCCAGATAACGGCAGATGGCTCATAGATTAGAGCCTCGTGAGGAGCTCGCCCACACACGCCTGACGCATCTCACTCCAGGCGCTGCGGCTCACCTGGGAAAAGCCAACGCAAAGCCTCTGAAATGATGGTGTGTGAGGTTAAAGGGGGCAGAGGGATCTGTTTGGGCCTCTGTGTACATGAAGTGGATCTTGACCTCTATTGCACGGGTTACGATGGAAAAAATGAGTGTGGCGTGCTGAAACATGGAGGGCAGCAGCTGTGTGAGAAGACATCCGCTATTTAATGCATCCTGATTGGTAGCTGATGGATGCAAAACGTGTCTAAATGAGACGGTTAGCCAAGCGCGACTTACACAAGGCTACTTCTGCATGTCTCGTTGCTATTGTGACACTGCATTTCCTCCTTATTTCTGCTTTTGCTTTGCAATAAAGGGAACTTTGCAGCAGTTCCATAATTTAAAAAAAAAAACATAATTTAAAAACACTCAGAAAGTCAAAGCAGACTGACTGACTGAGCACAGGAGGGTAGAATAACTCCCAATCTAGGAAATCCTGGCTTTCATAACAAGCCTTTCCAGGCTACTGATGGATGGAAGCCCTATTTCAGCTCAATGAAGTCATCAGTGTCGTGTGTTTCTCTCATGTGCATGATGAGTTTGGCCAAAGCTCGGCTCTGCTGCCGGGCTTCAACGCTGCTGTCGGAGGGAAGAAAGAAAAAAAACCTAAGAGGGGGGAAAAGGAAAGAGTCCACGACATCATCTCTCCAGGCCTTTTAAGGAGCTCTCCAGTGGAGGGCTGAGAGTGCTGGCCCACTTTCCCATCAGAGCTTCCCAGCCTCATCTCCTCTCCCCCTGGGAGCCAGGAACATAGAGTGACTGAGCACAGACTCAGAGACACACTAGGAAATGAAATATGGGTATAATATACTTTAAAAACACACAGTAACACGCTGAAGACAAGAAAACACAAAATGCATGCATCATATGTCATGTGTGAGAGAAAGGAGCTACAAGTTGCAGCATGTATTCAGCATGTTTTCAAGGTGACACTTATCATTTCTGGATGTTTTAATGCCCAAAGAGGGAAAATGGCTGTATTTGTGAAAGCTTTCATGAAAGCTTTCATTCACGTTTTCAAGCTCAATCTTCACCCTCGTGTCGTCCTGCGTGTCAAATTTACCCGTTTTAAAGTTTGAAAATGTGAAAAAAAAAATGTTTTCACAGTGAAACTTGTGACATCAACATTTGCAAGATTTTTGGGAGTTTTTTGAACATTTTTTGGTGGGGAAAAAAATGCTAAAAAAATGCTTCTTAAGAACATTCACAAAAAATCAACCAAAATCCAGCGAAATTTGGTTGATTTTTTGTGAATGTTCTTAAAGAAAATAATAGAAATTTTACTGATATATATAATCATTTTAGATATTTTTAGCATTTTTTGGAAGATTTTACTAACTTCTAAAAAAAAATACAAGAATTTTCTTGCCAAATTTGGGGGATTTTTTTAAGGGAAACTTTTAAGGATTTACTGGAATTTTCTTCTGATAGATTTTGCAAATTTTCTGAAATTTTGAGAATTTTTGTTGCTGAATTTTTGGATTTTTTTTTAAACAACATTTTTTGGTGCCTGTAAAAGAAGACAACAGGACGGTTACTGATAGAAACGCTGAAAAGAGGACGAGCTTCTTCGGGTGTCAGCTGGACCCCACATGGTCCGGCTCTCACCCCACGGCCACCGCCTCGCGAATGAACCCTGACCGGACACGACCCACGCACTCACTCACACAGAACGAGCGAGGAAAACAAGCAGAGGACGGGTAGGGAGGGAGAGAGATGGAACAGGAGGAGCAGGAGGGTGATGGAGCAGATTGTGTAGGCGAGAGGGAGAGATTGATGGAGGGGAAGTACCGGTACGTGTGTGACAGCGCAGACAAACGGCGAATGAAAGGCTGTTGTGTTGGCAAGTTTGGCCCTGCTCCGCTGCCAGATCAGCTCCATGAATTCAACTTTTCAAGTGGAGCTCGGAGCTCCGCAACCTGCCTCCGTAGACAATAAGCCTCGCTGAAATACATAATGAGGCTGTTTGAGTCAGCCCGATGGACTGATTTTGTTTTCTCGAAGTGAAACTGACGGCATATTACAACCCTGTCGGTCCAAGAAAAGCCACAGAATTTGAAGAGCTGCCTTTTCGAAATTTCGAATACTGGTTCACAGAGACTCACAGTACTAAAAACAACGCCCATCTAGCCAAGCCAATATGTTTTGTATTGAGTTTAAAACTGAAAAATCTGTCCGTGAGGTGAGATTATTGGGTTTGTATACAGAGCAAATGAATTTAAATCCAAATATTATGTTTAATGTCATTTAATACAGCATTATTTACTCTTCAAATCTGCACTTCTTTTTAAAGCAAGGTTTCAAGATTCACAGTAGCATTTGTGAAATGTCAAACATGCATATATAATTCTCTGAAATTTATGCACTGATTACAGTTGACCTTTTGCAAACTATAGTTAACGCAATTAAGCTTGTTCAGGTTGCATTCCCACTTCAAAACAAGCCATGATTTCAACAAATATCTGTGGTGTTTGAATGTAAGTTGTACTTAACAGGTTAAACATGACGAAATTCAAATGCAAGGCTTTTTGCCTACGTTTCCCCCCAGGTCAAGCAAAAAAAGTACTTTCAGGAAGTAATGTCAAGCAGATATTTCGTAGGTAGTTACGGATCACAAACATACAGACAGAAAGTATATCCAGTATATATTTTATCAAGCAACTAGTCAGAGGCAAAGGAAAATATGTGTAAATTCTGTGTAAATGTATTTGTTGATAAGGGGCTTAAAAGTGAAGAGCAACAAACTGCAGTTCCTTAAATGGCCACTTGAAGGTGTCTCCAGAAGTCAGTCTGTCCTCATTGACCCCCATGTTAATATGACCAATCTTAAAGCAGAAATAAACTGGTACAAAAAATGGTTTTGGTCCTGATAATTTCTCTTTTCATAACAATTCTACAGGAGGTGAATTTTTATATCACCCACTGGGCAGATTGGACGATGAAAATGCAGCTGGATCACAGCCTACGATGTACGTGAGTCGATGTGAACGCGCAAGAATAAAACGTCATAAATGTGCGTCATCCATCCATCGCTGCAAATCATCTATTTGGGTTTAACCCCAGTACGTCATTTCATACCACATTTCTATTGGTTAGTCAGTTATCGTAGGTCGTAGCAGCAATCACACTGTGAGATGATCACCACAAATTTATGGCACTGTCAGAATTTTATCGCAGCTTGTCTTTGGTTGCAGGACCATGACAACAGCCTTTTCTAGGACAGACATTTTTACATAGTCCCCAGAGTAAATATTACACTACTCTCAGATATTACAAGTCACTAGGCTCTTTATTTTGCACTAGGCTCTTTATTTATTTATCTACTAAATATTGCACTAACTGATGGTTCATTGCACAGATATTTAAGTTGTAGATTTGTATATATTAGTAGTGTCTCTTTATACTTATATTGTCATTTATGAAAGTGTTTTTATATTGTCTTATGGCTGAAACCAGGACCAGGGTCTAATTTCGTATTGTTTCATGTGCAAATGTGGAATGATATGACAATAAAGAACCTTTGACCTTTGACCTTCAATAACTGTGTATGAAACTCTCTAAAAGGCATATTTCAGACATTCCACACCTTCTTATTCCTTCCCTGTCTTGATCAGATTACAACATATGGATCCATTCTTTTAAAATAGGTACACAGTTTCCTCAATACTATGTCTAGGTAAAGCAGTGCATTCTGGGAGGAGAGACTACAGCTCCCTTCTGCATTATCCTGTGGCCCCAGCTCCAAGGCCAGATGGAAGTTGACAGCGCATGGGACAGCTGCAAGGCCCATTGCTATGCGGTAAACGCGTGCTGAAATAGCCAAATTAATGGAAGGGGCTCAAGTCCAAACCAGGGTTCAATACCAGGCTACATTTTAGTGCTATGAGCTGTCATCCAGTCAGGCAGACATCAATATTTACCGCTGCCATGGCACAACGACAGGCGAAAAAAGGGGCAGCAGAAGCCATTTTGGTGCCTCTCACATTCAGGGGTGACTTTAAACTGGTTTCAGGAGATCCCCCTTTTTGGTGACACATTGGTGCACCAACTTTGGATTGTAGCTTCTTAGTGATGCGACAGAAATACTGTAAGAGTTGTTGTGTAAGTATTGTACAAGAACATCTGATGTAAGCGAAACTCACCGTAAAAGACCATAAACCAAACAACTAATTCTGCAGTATAATGTGAATCAGCATCCTCGGTTTTAATTGGATTATTTGAGCTCAAATGGTACGATTGCGTCGCGAGATTGAAAGTCCTGGTACATTTGAAGATTTCACAGCAAAAATGGTGATAGCGAGCCCGAGCTATTTATGGGTCTTCGCGCAAGGATATAAAAGGTAAGACCTGTTGCCTTGAATCATATTTCTCTTGACTTGCAGATTCACGGGCCTCACAGCTGTTTCTCAGGGAAGACACTTTTCTGCCTCATGAGCCCAAAAGAGTTTTCCCCTGGGTTACCACGGCGACCAAACTTCTGTATACCTCACAAAACCTTTCTGCGCCCCTTCAGGCCTCTCCGCCCACTGGGCTTTAGCAGATCTTCTCCTTCTGCTCAGGGAAACTTCAATTACCGGCAACACTTTTTCAACCAGCGCAAGGCCTATTATGGTCAAATGAGACACTATGGCCGGCCAGGAACAGCATCTCCTCCCCTGTAAATCTAAGAGCGTTGTCTCATGCTCGGGGTGCTGTGACAAGACAAGGTTGAGGGGTCGCGCCTCCAGGTGATGTGTTTCCATGCGGCCGAGGAGAGGAAATGCACATATATGGTGCGGTCTTTATTTATTGCCAGCTCTTTTACTGGGATCACTGCAGACTCTCCTCCTTCTGCAAGCTCTGCAGCTCTTCTGTAGCGCCGAGGCTGGTTGTCTGCGTGGGGATTTCAGCCTTGGATCTTCTTCCAGAATGCTACGATTTTTATCTACTGTGTATTTACAGTATAAGTGACTGTATATGATTTTCAGTTAAATAACAAGGCCCCAAGCTGTAATCCGAGAGCGTAAATGGTCGAGGGGTCTGGACTTTGTAAGTTGAACTTGACAATCAGTAACACAAAAGGACTGTGTGTTTTAGCGGGCTGCCGAACACAGAAGGAAATCGGGGACGACTCAGCAGCCTGTCCATGTTTCCTATGCAGACAGCGATGGGGAGGCCCTTGTGACCCATTATACAAACACAGCTTTATCTAAAAGCTTATCATCCAGCCCGGGGTCCTCATTCAGTGCTTCCTCTGTCTGCCTGACTCATGTGTAGATATTGGCACTCCCAGTCTATACCTACATCCCTCGCATTTATCTCTTGGCTAATAAACTCTTCAGGCTTGTCACGCAGTATCTGAAAAGGAATGCACAAGGAAAAACGAAAGTGATGTTTCTGGATTAGGTTCTTCAGGTTCCATTAGTCACCAGAAGAGCTCGAGGAAAAAGGTCCAAACACCTACTGTATGCCTTCATTAATTTCTCCCAGATATTTCCTCTTTATTCTGCTTCAAAGAGAAAGCAGCCCTGTGAATTTAGACACTGGCTTCAAGCAAGGTTTTATATTTACAATGAATCAAATGACATCTTGTAAGGGGTTGCAAAAGAGTTTGGTCACAGCAGCCAACAGATTCTTATTTCCTGACTCTGCAGTGTCTAGCATCATTTAATTCAAAGCAGCAAGCTCTAGGACTGAAAAATAACGCAAATCCTGTCTCCGTATGGTCAGTCTGAGTTTGTTTCTGTATATTTTGGGATCCAAAGTTAAGTTCTGGAAAATATTTTTGGCTCAATTTTGAGAATTTCATGTGTTCTCACACTTGGAAATGTTGGCAGTTTCGCTACCAGAAAAAATCCTCGGAAGGCATTTTTCTGGGTCAGTATCTTCGAATGTACAACTCAGCTGTGAAATTTGATGAGCCAAAACGATAAACCAATAGATCCAACTGATTAGATGGCATCAGTAGAGGCCAAATTTTCAGTTATTGGCACTTGAAAATGTAGTGCAGATGAAGAAAACGATAATCGTATTGGGGCAACGGAAAGTTGTTGAAAAGTTTGGGGTCATCCCATGGACTGTAGTCATCCAAGCAGTTTCATATTTTCAATGGAAACGTTCACTTTTATTCATGTGCGAACTAAAATTGCACAAGGGTTTTCTAATCACCAGTTAGCCTTTCAACACCATTAGCTAACACAATGTAGCATTAGAACACAGGAGTGATGTTTGCTGGAAATGTTCCTCTGTACCCCTATGGAGATATTCCATTAAAAATCAGCCGTTTCCAGCAAGGATAGTCATTTACCACATTTAAAATGTCTACACTGTATTTCTGATTCATTTAATGTTATCTTCATTGATATATCTTGCTTACATTTTTATTAAAAGTTAAAAAAAACTAATGCTTTATATGTTCATTTTGATCGTGTCTTTACAAATTCCATAACTATTTATAATGTAAACAATCACTTATTAAGTTTTTGGTTTTAGGCGGCCATGTTGGTTTTAGGCCTGAAAACAGCAAAAATGTCAACTATGATACCTGTCAGCTGTGTTACAAAAAGACCCGCAATTATACATTGACCCTGAGATGAGCTCGTGAAAATAGTGGAACATCTTGATGTTAAATGTTAAAGCAAAAATCTGAGCAACAAGAAGAGTGACTCATCAGATGACTCCAAATGAATACTTTTAAATGTAATGAAAACATTATTAAAAAGTGGTGGTATGTCAGTGTTCTATCATCTGCTTGTTCTGTTGCTCCCAAGCTGCAAGAAACTAATTAATGCTGCTTTAAAAATACAGGTTTATTTCCACAATGTTCACAGAAAGCAGGTAAAATCAAGAGAAAACATGCATGAATGGTATAGGAAACTAACATCTAAAACGCCTCTAAAACAAACGGAGCTCCGTGCACAGCACAATGGTTTGCACCAAGTCGAGACTGAAAGCAACGAAATTCATTATCCATCTTGAACAGCTCATCAGCAGGCAGCCCCAAGGGGAGTACACGTTCCCTCTGACAATAAAAGAAGCCAGGTGCCTGCTCACCCGTGGCTGACACTATAAACACCACTCTCCCTGCAGTAAATGTCAGGCATAGGTAGGCACTACACACTGTGCACATGACTCACACCACTGTATACAGATTCCCAAGATGCTATCTATCTTCAACTGTTCTCTGACCCAGGAATGGCCCGACTGCTTCCCTCCTTTCAGGGTAAGACTGCGGCGTGATGCTGACACCTTTCTTTCTCCTCCACACTGCAGGATGTGTGGGCCTGAGCGTCTTTATCGAGGCTCCCAATGCAAATTTTTCACCCTTACGAGTCGAACCCCCCTCACAAGGAGACATTTGTTTTTATCACATCATGAGAAAGTGAGTGGAGAGGGGACTGTTTCCGCCCACAGTCTAGTTTGGTCATGTCAACATTGTCCAAGATTGTGGTTAGATCAAAGGCTGCCTCTTGAGTAGGACGGCTACAGTTTGATATTTAGCATCCTTTTTCCCATGTCGGGCTGCATTCCCATACCCTGACCCTCAGCTACACAGCCGCGAGCAAAGCGGAACCACATGATCTCTGTGGCGAGCTTAAAAATTAGATTTAACTAAACCAAACTGCATTTGCTTTGTGCAGTTTGATGCAACCTGTGAGGCTTTGATGTTGGGAGCATTGATGTTCTTCATGCATCTTGCCCCCGGTGAACAGCTCGTCAATGCCGGTGATGTTAGCACTTCAACTTCAACTTAGAAACAGGGCCGAAGTGGGACTCATTTTCAGCCCTGGACTTTCATGCCTCAGACCGGCCCACTTTAAATCACGACCTATTACTGTTAAAATCATGTAATTCTAGCGTTGTCTTGTAATTCAGTGTGTTTTTCTAAAATATTTCCAATTCAGTACAAGTAAGGGTTGCTTCACAATGAGGATTTATTCCAACATGAGCGCACATGCGCTTTTCAAATAACTGTTCAAGGACATCCAAACCTTAAAAAGGAAATAAAAGAAGAAGTAAAAAAATTAAATTTAAAAAATAAAATAAAAGGTGCTGCACTTTCTAATAAAACTATCATCTCTTTTTCCTCTGCAAGGAAACAGTTCCATCACAATTTAAATTTCACAAATATGAGAACATCAGTTAAAGGGCTAATCTCCAACACTATTCTTTACAACATCACATTGTCTTTTTTTGCAGTATCAAACATCAAGAAAATTAGTGTTCACAGATATCTGATCCTCATGAATAAAGAATAATTATTGCACTGTTGTCTGCAAGTTTATTATTCACAGTATAACATAACTTTCTAATGATTTTTTTTAAAAAAATGCTTTGATTTTCATTTTATATTTACAATGGCAAGAAAATAAAATCAGTAAGAGACAGAAATGAAAAATGGTCCATTTTTTAATTTTCTGAGACCGGAAGTGGTCGTCAGCAAGTGTGGAGCCAAACAGAGTACAGTGCATAGACTTTATATAATTTTTCCGTTAGTTTTCATGGTCAAAATGAGAGATATGAGAGCCTATCTTAAAATAAATCAATATCGATTTTTTTTTATAGAGCGTTAAAGTTTTGCGAAGCCAGTGGGCGGGGCTATTTGATTGACAGTCCTTGTGTCCTATGGAGGAGACAGCCCAGACTGTTCTCCTCGTTTGGATTAATTCTGATCAATAACTGTTGGTTTATTTATCGGTGGAACAGCACAACCTCTTCCACAGGCAGTTTTTCTGCCTGTTGGCTTGTTTTAACCAGTTTTCTACCTTCGGCTGATTCTACCAGCAGACACTGAAAGGACTCTGATTGGTCAGTAAGTGTTTATTTTGCCTTTTAAGGCACTTTATATGCGCTGTAGTGTCAGATATAATGTGTACCATGCACTCCAAATGTTGGTGGAGTTTATTTCAGTGTGTGTTGACCAGAGAAGAGAGTTAGCATCTGGTAAATATTAGCTTAATGTTAGCGATGCTAACCGAGCTAGCTACTCAGTGGTAGCCTTATTAAAGCTAACGTAGCATTAAGCTAATGATGTTTCTGTTGAGTTTCATGGAAACAGCTGAAGGGTGTTGTGTTTGTGCAACTGTCAGTGGAGGCACTGGTTCACACTAATGTAATATTTAGAAAACCTAAATGTGATTAAAACTGTAAGGTTAAGGCTCTGTGTTATCAGTAGTCCTGAATATCTGCTGAGTCTCTGAAGTTAAACTGGAGAAAGCAGTAAATCTACTCTCTAGTCGTTAGCATTGTTTAATGACTGATTCACATGTTGTAGTACGTATTCCTGCAGTGTAGATTGGAAAAAATAACCTTCCAGAATATGTTCAAAGTAATGATGAACACTACAGTTATTGCATGTAAATTGCAGCACAGATAAGATGGATAATAAAATCCTCTCTCCTAAAGCGAAAGTGACTACAAGCCTTTCTGTCTTTCAGTGCTTAAAAAATACATATGACAGAGGAAATCTTTCCAGGGATACTTTAAAATGAACCTCTGCTGTTGATGCTGATACTGTGACGTCTGTCTTCATCTCAGGGGTTTCATGTTCACTGTGAGGATCTTCTGAGTGAAGCCAACAAAGCCTTCGCCCCCACCCTCACCGGGGACATCTCACTTGCTCGCACCCTGGCCGGCGGGGGGCCACGGTCGGCCGGCTAGCGGGGTGGTCGCCGCCACCACCACCACGCCACTGCCGTGCGGGCGGGACCAGCCACAGGTGCCCCGGCTGCCCGCAATCAGCCGGCTGACACGTCATGGGCTGCCAGGGAGACGCTTCTGAGGAAGGCGACGGTGCTTGCTGAAACTGTCAAGCAAGGTAATCAACATTTATCTAATCGGGGCGCCCGCATAGGTGAATGGTTTACGCAAGAGCCAACCATGGACAGGTCCTCGTTACAGCGGCCCGGTTCGTTTCCCACTCGGAGTCCTTTGCTGGATGTCTCTCTCCACTTGTTTCCTGTCTGCCAATCTAATCTTTGTTAACAAAATAACTCAAACCGAGTGTATTATTATGGACAGTTTTAAAATGCATTTCACTGCAGATGGCAGAATGGACTTTAATTTGCAACATATTCTGTTAAAATAATCAAAGCATGCCACGTATTTTGAACATTTTGGATTACAGTATAAATGCATGCAGAGTGAATGGATTTGGCATTCACACAATACTTCTACTGACGGTAAAATGAACTCACTCTAAACACTCTTAACATATTAACTGCAAAAGAGATGCAAGTTGTAATTCTGTGGAAAGACAAAAGCAAAGTGATAGTTTGTCTGGCAACAACAGTAAACAACAGTTTTTTTCCTTCAATTGTCACAGCATTTAAAGTTATGTTTCAAACTTTCCACTGGTTTGTTGGTTAGCCCTCCTTTGCAAGCAAGTTACAGTGCTGCTAACACTAACAGGCTGATCTGCAGTCAGCTGGCAGTTTGGCTTAGTAGGTAGCTCGCCACTAGATCTGTAAGTATTTTCCTTTAGACACACAAAAACAAAACGTACCTCAAGGTGTTTCTTCATGTTAAAAGTAGAGTCATTGGATGCGTAAACCAGTAGAGGTTCAACTGGACAACAAAGTTCTCTATTTGTTAGCTCTCTGTGATCCTTAAATTTCCAGAAATGCAAACATTTTTTTCATTTTATTTACTTGTATCTTTGTAGCTAAGCTTAATTGTGGAAGAGTTACCTAAGGGTTCAACAGGTTTGAGGCCAATCAGAGACGATATGTTCACCCTAAAAGGTTTTTGTCTTTGGAAAGATGGACTCAGCATTCCTTAGATGGTGTAGGGCACCCGGGTCGGACGTGATGTTTGTAATACTGACCAACAGCTCAGATTAACTGTCTGTAGTTCTGTTTTGATGGATGTTAAATTTTCACTCAAAGCCACCAGGAGCTGAGTCTTTAAAATAACCGCCGTCTCGTTACAGAGTGAAAGTAGCAGTTCCTCCTAAAGGTCAGAGATTGCAGCATCTGAGGGCCTCTTCAAAAGAAGATGTAGTTGATAAAGATGTTCTGGAGCAGGACCAGAAAGACCACGACCAAGCAGCCTGGAGATCTTAGGCAGAGTCTCCCTCAGGTGGGTGTCAGCGGTGTTCACGGGCAGGTCTGTGGTAATCCTGTCAAAAAACAAAACAGAAATAAACCTAGATTATAAATCAACATGTAACCGAAGCACTCTGTGTGTAATGCCATAGTATAGGATGTAGTTCAGAAAATGTCAAAGTATAGTTTACTTTTCAAGAATAACATAGTATGGCCTGGAGTTCATAGTATTGCATGTCGGCCAAAAAAAACCCCAAACCCCATAGATTATGTGGTTCAAAAAGCGCAAAATGATTGGATGGTGCCTAAAATTGTCATGTATGATATGCGGTTCAAAAAATGTCATAGTGCAGTATATTGTCAAAATAGTGTGTTATTCAAGAAAACATCAGAGTATAATGTGTGGTCTGAAAAATGCCATAGAATAATAGTTCATTGCACAAGTAAAAGTATAGTCATTTTTAAAACTGTTCAAATTCTTCTATGTTGCTAAAAAAAAACAACAAAAAAAACAAAAAAAAAGTCATAGTAATATGTCAATTAAAAAAGCCTATAGCATGTAGCTCTAAAAACATCATAGTTTAGCCTTTGGTCCTCAAAACGTTGTTCTGTACCGGCTGTCTGAAGTAGGTGAAGAGCGACACAAAAACAGTCCAAACACTGGTTTCCAGAGGGTTAGGCAGCTATTTATTTGAAAGAGTAAGTTTACAACAACACAACATGTGAGCAGAAAAAAAATCACAAAGTCTGTCTTTAGTTCAGCTGAAAATATTAGTTTTTGTCTTTTTTTTTATTTTTTTTTACCAAACTTTTCAGGAAGTAGATGAAGAATAACTAAAGCTCTCATGTAGAAGTCCAACTTATTTTAGATCCTTGTGGAGAGTTTAGTCTTCATGTTTCATAGCAACATTTAATGAACCTAAAGCTTCCCTGTTGGCTCATCGGTGGAGTTTGTTCCTGAGCATCTGAACCTTAAATCCAGTCAGAGGGCCATCTTCAGTCAGAGAACTTCAAGACTTTCCATCGGCTGGACCAGATGTGGCATCAGCTCCCTCTGAACATCTGGATGTCAGGAGAAAAGACAGAAATCAAACACAGATCACAGAAAAACAATTTATTCACTTTCATCATTTTATAAAAATAGCATGAACTTTATTAAAACTGGACAACATCAGTAATGAAAGTAAATGTTTTTATCTCATCCTGTTCCCTTTCAATTGTGGGCTTTGTGTATTTACTGTCTTTTAATGATAAAAAATAAAATGGGTCACTACTATGGTTTGGGCATAGAAAGTATTGGAACTAATGCTTGCTTGTTCACTCTGTTCCAACAGCTCACCTGTTCCTTCATACTGACAGCAGTAATCCCCTCATCACTACTGGCTCTGCCTCTGACACTAAATCACATTTTTAAAATGGTCAAAATTCTCAGCTCAAATCTCCCCTTTTTACAAAGCCATCAGGTCAGTTTCATGAATGTAGAGCTGAATCATCTTCTCACATAGAGCAGCTGTACACCAGACTCTTCATTATATTAATTCTAATAATATTCACTCAATGAACAATCCTACCTCCCACTCTGGACTTGTGGCTCTTGGCTGCTGCTTGGTTCTGGATCTTTCTTCTGACTCTGAGGGCTACAGGACAAAGTTTCCCAGTTATGTGGTCGCATCATACTATTACTTAAATTATATAAAATTATGTTTTACGCCACAATGACACACAATTAATTGTTTTGATAATTAACTTGAACGGTGGTTTGCAAAGTTCAACAAAGTCTGCATCCGCATTCTCGGCCTCATATGTTGTTTCAAACCGTGAGCTTTAGTGAAAAAGTTTCCAATTTCTGTTACGTCGCGGTGCGTCTGCAAAAAAACAAAGAGCTGCCAGTGGAGGCGGCCCAGGAACAGCGGTAGCAGCAGAATGATCAACCCAGAGCCATGACTGAACACCAACCCCGGCGGCCCAAACATCGGACCGGCCCACCAGGAATTGTCCCGGTCCTCCCGATTAGCCACCCTGGGCCTGCTTGGAAAGTTCACAACAGGGCTCTCAGATCAGGTTCAATCTGCTGCACCTGTGAGGTTGATCTCGGCTATGTGCTGTTGCCAATCAGCTGGGCGGGGATGTAAGGAGGGATCTCCCAGCTGCTCAGTTGTTTGGGGGTAGGTGAAGGTTTGACACCATCAGTTGGCCTTCTTATAGAAACCTAATTGTCTTTGTGTTGTGTCAGTGCACAGAACCCAGCACTTCCTTGCTTTTGTTTTGGGGAATGTTTTTCTTTTTGGAGGTTTTTGTTTTTGTTTGGTCACCTTTGGTAGATTTAGTGGGGGTGTGTGGTATTTAACCACACACTATCCTCTTTTAGACCACAAAACCCTGTTTTCCATTTGTTTGGGCAGTTTTTGTTCAGTTTCACCCGTTAACAACTGAAGTTCATTTAGTTTCGTCTGAGAAAAGGGGGGGGGGGGGGGTGAAATTTAACAACTGTGTTCCAGCGACACCAGAGGGTGCTGTTGTGTGAGGAGGAGACCTGCTTCAACTCAAAGTGCATTAACAAACCATTATCAGCACCGTTTATAAGCTGGGCACAGCTCATCCCTATTTTTAGAAACATCTATCAGAAGAAACTAACATTACTGGTTTTTCTGATACTGTGCTCTGACACTTCCCCTTTAACTGGCAGCAGAACAGTGCTGCTGCTTCTTCTGGTTTTTGTTGTTTAGACAGCCACTTTCCTTCTCTGAACGTACACTCAATCTTTCCGAAAAACGCAGAGAAAATATGTTCTGTATAATCACATCTTTCTAGGTTTTAACCATTTTACAACATTTAAAAGAAAATAATAGCCTCAATGTTTACAGCTGGTAGCATCATAGTACAAGATAATCTCTTTTATGTGCCACTTTTCTATTCTGGGCGACATTATGTATTGAGGTTTTGTTTTGTCAATGTCACTTTTATTGCTGTCATAATAAAAGGGTGTTGAATGAAGTTACAACTGCAAGAGCAAAACACTCTTAAAAACACTGATGTGCAAAATTATGATGGATTACATTTAATACCTGAGTTTGACTTAAAAACTTTAAGATGAGGGGCAGATTTTGACTTGTTACAGAAAGAAAACACAGCTGTAGCATACAAAAAACCAATCAGCTGTAGCTTAAGTTTACATTTTGCCTGACAGCCAATCACCACTAAGTACTAGAAATGCAATGATTAATGGATTAGTTGCTAACTGTTACATTCATTGACAGCTATTTTGACAATTTAGCCATCAGTTCAAGCACTTTTTAAAGAGAAAATGTCCAAATTCTCTAATTCCAGCCACTTAAATTTGAATATTTTCTCATTTCTTTCCCTCTCTGACAGTAACTAGAACATATTTGGCTTGAGAACATAACGACACATTTGAGTATGTGATCTTGGGCTTTGGGAAACACCGATCAACATTTTTCACCATTTTCTGACAGCTTATAGACCAAATAACTACTTGAGAAAATTTGTGACAGATTAACGAACAATGAAGTTAGTTGCAGCCTTAGTAAAGATTACATTTGCAACAGCAGCAAGGTTCATCCTGAATACACACAAAAGTGGGCATGATCAGTCTGCGTACATTAACGCAAAAAGGCTAAGTTACCTAGCCTAGCCGCGCTAGACAACCCACGGCAATGAATTTAATTCTCTGCCAGGGTGGGTCTAGTTACCCTCTATAAGCCTCGAGGCTGGATGCTCCTAAAACTGGCCGACGAATCACCATGAAGTGTAGAGTCAGAAGGCGGGCGTAACTAAGTGACGACAGAGGCGCGACGATTCTGACAGAAACAACCGGAAACAACTAGCCTAGCCATGCTAGACAACCCACGGCAACGAATTTAATTCTCTGTCAGGGTCTACAACAGTCTCTGAGCTCCATTAGTGCCGACTCTGAATAATCTTTCTGTTAACATGTCTGTAATATGCTTGAGCTTCACCCATTGACTGTATAAATAAGGCTTCACCGAACTACCGCATCCTCTGATTTCTGGCACTCTAGGAACTACGTCAGCTTATTCGTTGCGCTGATTGGTTGTATACCTCCCCAATTGCTGCAGAGTGATTTGAAAGACAACCTTTTAGCCCACCTCCCTCCCTGTCGAGAGTTCCTAGACTCTTGCATCTTCAGACCTGGGTCTAGCGCGGCTAGGCTACAAGTTACCATGTTTGACAGAAGTCTTTGCATTTTACTTTCATTTCTGACCATTTGATCAAATGGTAAATGATGATATTTAGATGTGCATTTGCAGCCAGTAGAGGGCAGAGCTGAACCTTAGGATTCCATCATGTCAGAGAAATATTATTATTTTAACCCTGGTGTCTTTAAAAGGAATATTTTTTCTTTTCTTTATTCTTTCCACTTTTAACTTGGTTGGAAGAGATAGTTTATTTTCCTCATAAAATTTACTATTTTGTCAAAAAAATATCTGTCATTATTTCAACTTCATACGAAGAACACAATCAAAACAATTCATGAATAAACTCATTTTATTGCTGTTTAGCTACTTAGAAGGTGGTTGTTATTAAATTCGGACAGTTATTTAGTCGACATTTTAATGATATCCAGTCATTTTTTTTATTAAGTGATTGTTTCCATAAGAAATAATTATGGAATTTGTAAAGGCATGATCATAATGAAGATAAAACACACACACACATATATATATATTTACTTTTAATAAAAATGTATGCAAGATATATCCCATGGAATTCAAAAGTCCTTCAATCATATATCGATCCACTGTGTCTTGATTCCTTAGTCCCTGATGAAGACATGGACTGAAAACATACTTACATACTGATTAATCTTTCAAAAAAGTGTTTGTCAAGATTTCTCAAAAAAATTTAAGAAAATCTAAAAGAAATCCCAACTTTTTGCTGTTAGTTATTTTTAATATTATATTTTACCCCGTTTTTCTTTCTATAGTTTCTTTTTTCTTTAATTATTCTCTGTCCATATTCCTAGGGTGACACCAACAGCAGAAACCAAATTCCTTGTATGTTGTGTGCGTATTTGGCCATTAAAGCTGATTCTGATTCATGAAAATGCTTCACTTCTTTCAGAATATAAAATGGAGGTAGAGCAAGAGCAACTGTCGCAATCTCTGCCCCAAAGCAGCTTGAATTGTCGTACCGGAGCCCCTGATGCTCGGACTGAGAAACCCCATCGGTCTCTTCGTACGGCACCCAGTCTGAAGACGGTATGGTCTTCATTCTTATCCTCCAAAATACTGAAAAATAAGCTTAATAACGGCTTTGTAACGCGAGTTTTGTCTTTTGTGTGTTTCAGAAACATGCCAGCTAAAGGTCCTTTGCAGTCTGTCCAGGTGTTTGGACGTAAAGTGAGTAAATATGTACAATTTATTCCACATGTGGTAACGCGGCTAACTTGTCTTGCTAGCGGACAGTGGCTAAACTGGCTAACGTGAAGCGGCGAGCCGTCATTTTACAACGAAACACCCCAGTAATTATACAGTTCGGTACGCGGTCATAACGCCCAGAGGTGCTGAAATTTTACACGAAGCTGAATTTTAGTCACACCGGTTTGCTGTGTTCGTGTGAGGCTGTTTCTGTGTTAGCCACCGGTCGGCGTTACTGTGTGTTAGCTTACCCAGCTAGCCCGGTTGCTAACAGGCGTTTACAGGATGACAACCACATTTTTAACACATATGTCAAATAGTTTACTGTCAAGATTTTTAACTTCATTGTTAAGATGGCTTGCTTAAATATGTGTCACTGAGCAAATAATGACGAGTTATCAGCATCGCTGTTGTGAATTAATGAGATGCCAAAGGTTTCATTGATAAAGATAGCTGAATTTGAATGAGAATCAGATTTTTTGCTAAATAGGTATTCTCATTTGAAAGATGCAACACTGTACACAAAAGCAATTATAGCACATTGAAGCCATCATAAATTGATAATTGACTGTATAAATGTTATCTCTTACTGGTTCACTAAGGGTGTCTGATGCTCTGTTATAGAAAACCGCCACAGCAGTCGCCCACTGCAAGAGGGGAAATGGTCTGATCAAGGTGAACGGCAGACCCCTGGAGATGGTGGAGCCCGCCACCCTCCAGTACAAGGTGAGGAAGAAGGATGAATATGGAAGGAGAGAGATTAGCGGATGCCTTTAACATCTGCAATTGAGGCAGTGCCACGAAGTGAAGTGGAAAGTAGAGATGTCTGATATTGTCCAACTCTCAATTTATGATTCCGATACCAAACGATAACGATATATGTGGGCTGTTTGCTAATTTTAGGTAGCATCACATATCTCATGTCATGGAATTAACACATCATGCTTAATTTTATTGTGGCACCCCATTGGGAACATTCTCAAATGCAACAAGGCTTTCCAAATGTAAACATTGTAGAAAATAAGAAACTACTTTAACTTAAGTTATGGAAAGAAGGCGTTTTTGGTCTCATACAACAGTTTACACTCTCCCTCCCTCCCTCTGAGTCTGTTACATTGTGGCAACTGTACGGTTTTGAAAACTGCACATTTCTTTGAGCTACAAACTCTGCTTTAGGCTTGAGGTGAAGTGCAAAAAGAAACATTTTAAAGTACACAAATATAAGCAGGCTGTGTCCTTAGCCCATTGTTTGGGTTGATACAATCATTAAAATTAAGAAGTGGTAAAAATAAATGCCGGCAAAATCCAGGCATTATAAATCGATTTTTATGATGGGCAAAAAAAAATGATAATGTTGACCAATCTTACGTTTTTATGCCAATATCTGGCCAACAGTGTTGATATTTCTGCACCTGGCAGTTAATGTTTAGACTGCATTATGTGAATAAAAGTTTAGTTTTTTTTATTTTACATTTTCTTCATTATATCAAGGCACAAGGCTAGCTAGAGACAGTTCCCATGGTGTTTGCAAGGTTTTTGGGTGTGGATTTTTACTGTTTTTGCACAGCAAACCCTTGTCTATATTTTTTCAAGAGTATTATTGCATTAAAGTAATTTGAACCTCTGAAATCCAAAACATACCAGCGGGTTTAAAAGGCTAGTTTTTAAAAAAAAACATTTTTTACAAACTGCTACAATTGCCGCACAGCGGGCAAGAAACTTGAGTAATGACGAGAATCATAAGATTTCCAACTTTCAGGAGATCCTTGAGTGAATGATCTGTAACTTCAAAAACAATCTAGTAGAAATTCTGTCAGAAGGATTTTCAAAAGCATCTTTTGGGCTGAACTGCAGGTAGTGTTTATGCAGAGACGATAGGAGACTAACAAATTTAAAAAATGTATCTAAAATGTAAATATAGAGTATGTAGAGCCATCATATTTTACCACTGCTGCTAACACAAGTTGGAGCATGAACAAATGTTAACATTATTTATGGCATTCTAACTTTTTCTGTACCACTCAAAAAATATTTCTTTCAACTTCTCACGGTTGTTCTGTTTTCATGGAGGTGCAGGGCTTCATATTGCTGTGAAAAATGAGCCCACAGTGACTGAACATGCAGCAGAAGCAAAAAAAAGAAGCACAAAAGCTGTTTGGATTCTGAAAGTTAAAACTTGGCAATATTCTGTTCAGTATTAGTTTTTTTTTTTAATCAACCATGAAGTACAAGTTTTTTTTTTTCTCTGTGTTTAGTTAAATAGAACTTGAATTTTCACTTAAGAAGAATGAATAATGTTATAATGTGTTTTTCTAGCTTTTGGAGCCGGTGCTGTTGCTGGGAAAGGAGCGCTTTGCTGGAGTTGACATCAGAGTCAGAGTGAAGGGTGGTGGACACGTCGCACAGATCTACGGTGAGCATAAACATTATTTACCTGGGATTTGGGTATTGTGATGTTTGATGATTGCATTGCTTTACCAAGGTGCTCCGATGTAATCCTCTTAATTATTTTTGTCTTTCAGCTATCCGTCAGGCCATCTCCAAAGCTCTGGTTGCATACTACCAGAAGTGTAAGTATTCAGATGTTGTGCTGTTGAAGGGGATCGGTTACAGTAGCTTAGGATAGGTGGAAAGTATTTTAGATATCCTTGTTGGATTTCATAGCAATAAGTGTGAATAGTGGATAGAACTGGACATAAATTATTGTTCCTGAGAAATCTTGTTGGCTGAAAGTCCACCTGCATGTGCTGAACCGACATTCTTGGCTGAACGCTGCATTAAGGATTGCAGCTGTGTGCTGAGCTCCACCATCGAATTTGCTGTGCAAGGAAAGGTGGTACTGTGTCACCAAAATGTTTTGTACACGGATTACTCTGCATTCAGGAAGAGGTCGTCTAATGTCAGGGTTTTCCTACTAAAAGGTTTAAACCAGTCTCAGTAAGCATCATTGAAATGCTAAAACATAGTATATATCATTTAGATGAATTAAAAAAGATGTTATATTTCTGAAAGTGGGTTTTACAGCGTTAAATGGGGTTTTGATTACTTAATAATAGACGTGTGCTTATCAAATAGTAATTACCTGTAAAATGCTTTGATTTCAGTTTAATAAGGTAGAACAGACTCATGGCCTTCACGGTACACAGACCAAATGTGCTTATTTTGTAGTTGATCAGAAAAAATGTTAAAAGTATGGAGAGGTAATATTGAGTGCATAAATTCTGTCTAATTTTTGAAGTGCACACATTGACATGGTATTTTGTCACATTTAAGACCAATTTGATTGTTATAACAGCTCCTTAATATTGAATACCTTGTAGTTCATCCAGAAGCTGAGACTAATTAGGAAGATTGAAGATAATTCCCTGCAACTTTGAAAGGTTCGTGGTAGATTTTTAGCAAAGATTGCGATGAGAACGAAACCAAGCTCTTATGAGAAAGTCTGAATACACGTAGTAGAGGGCTCGCGGCTTTGTATGTTGTGTGTTTTGTGTAGGTGTATACGCAATGCAGAGGCACAACAAAGCCATTGAATTGTGAAGGACACGCAGCAAGAGAGCTGAATTAACCCGAAGCGTTGTCGTCTTCCTGCAGATGTGGACGAGGCCTCCAAGAAGGAGATCAAAGACATCCTGATCCAGTACGACAGGACCCTGCTGGTCGCTGATCCACGTCGCTGCGAGTCCAAGAAGTTCGGTGGACCTGGAGCCCGCGCCCGCTACCAGAAGTCCTACCGTTAATCGCCATGTACATTTTCATAATAAATCGGGTGAAACAAAGAACTAAACTCTCGGGTTTTTTATTTATTAACCTGCCGTATTCCACGAGGAAATCAGACACGATTCCTCTCGGCCTCGACTGCTCAGACACACAGTTCATAGTAAACTACTTGTTTAGGTTGCTAGGCACCCATCAGCCAGTTTGGATTCTCAGCAGCTCAAGTATGTTTAATGAGTGGAAAACGATGCGTTAAGTAAGCAGACTGTCAGCGACACGGAGAAAGAACATGAGCAGCAACATCCTCTGCTGCTGAAATGAGTCCAAGGTAGCTGTAATGTAGCTGAGCTTGACCCTGACCTCTGCATGACGACACACTGGAGGGTTTTGAATGAACAACCTGTAGTGACTTCAAACATGATCATACAGTGCAAAAATGGCCATAAGTGTTGTGCATGTTACTGAGCAAATGTAGAAGTCTGCAGTTTTTATTTGAGTGGTTTTCAAAGATCAGAAGAGATGCTCAGATCTCAGCGACGCGGTAGGATCTGCTCACAGCACACATTTTGGTTTTTAAATTAAGTACAAGTGTTCCTAATTTCAGCTCTGTGCTAATTAAGTGTCCCAGTGAGCCCCTAAGTAAAACATGACGGCGAACCAGCATCAAAAACACAAGGATCCTGAAATTAAAGATGGTAAACTGAACGCTTTTCTGTCAAAATATCCTCTGTGCAAAATCCCTATTTACTGTGTGATCAGTGAGGAGCTCCATGTGACTAATAACTAAACTGGAGAAGCACTCGGAGAGGGCAGACCTCTGCCATGCCATCTGTCTGTCTGTGTTTGTTTGTCTGTTAACAGCATAACTCAAAAAGTCATGGATGGATTTTCACCAAATTTTTACAGGATGTCCGGAAGAGCAAAAGTAACAATTGATTAGATTTTGGAGGTGATCCGGATCACCGTGTGGATCCAGGATTTTTTTTGAAGGTCTCTGTACAATTGAGAGATGGCCTGGCGGCCATCTCTCAATTGTGAGAGTTGTCCTAAGAGCAAATCTCGTTCCGAAATCGCATGAACCATCGTGAGATTTCGAGCCAAAACACCGGGTTTGGCACGAGCTATCGCATGATTTCGGAACGAGATTTGATTTCTAGCGTCCTGAGATTTGGATACAGACCACAACAAATAGCGATCGCCAGGTAATGTGGAGCTTTTCGTTCACTTCTCATCTCTAGTATGTTGTGGGACACTCATTGAGACTATCTGAGCCGGTCAGTGTGGGGAAAAAGCACATTAGGGCGGACTTTGACGCGGGGGGGCAAGTTGCTCCATACTTTTCGCTAGCTGAGCTGCTAAGCTGCCTGCCTGTTTAAATACTGGAGCTATGTCGAAAATTAATTTCTCCATCACTCACATGTATGAAATGACATATGAAAACAGGCCCCAGGTTGAAAAAACCGAAGTTCCCCTTTAAATTAAACTCTTATGAGCTATTTTTGTTGTCATCATTCTATTTATCGAAGCAAATGTACCTTTAGTTGTACCAGGCATTAAAATGAACTAGAAATTGAAGAAAACAAGGGTGGTCTAATCATTTTTCCATGACTTTCAGACTGTATTTATCTCTTTACATGCAACGTATGAACGCACCTTTTATGAATTTTCCTTCTTGTTTTTTGCCTTTATGATTACAACCATCCACCAGCAGAGGGCGCTACAAGACAATGTGAAACAATAATATCCATTTTCTCCTCTGCAGCCATTAGGAAAGGTGTTCAACTGGCCTGCTGCCATTTCAGAAAAAAGCTCTTAAACCTTCGGATCAGCAGATATATTATCGCTGAATATGCATGACAGTCGGCATCCTGAAGGCACAGAAATCTACCTGCGGGGATAAGTGACTGATTTGCAAAGTGTTCCCAACCTGAATTTGCTTTAAAATCTCCATGAACAGCATCCTGCACAGAGAAATGCGACAACAGATGTTGACTATTGTATGTTAAAAATGAGCTATTGTGTCCAGACAGCGTGTCCCACTGCTCTACTGATAGATGCTGCATAATGAGTCTCTGCCAAAATGTCACATTTCATTATTCTGGTTGGTGCTTTTATTGTATTGTTCTCCTGTGATAAGAATACCCTGCACAGTTCGTTTACAGTTATTTATCTTCCACACACACAAAAGCCCATTTCCTGCTCCCTCTTGATTATGTCCAGGGTGACATTTTTTATTTTTTTAGCATAAAATTGCAGCACTCTTTCGTCAGTTTTTTCACTCCGGCACAACAACAGGAGTGTGATGAGGTGAGCTGAGGCCCAGATGTTGTTGGCCTCTCTGTGGGCAGCCAGCAGCAGCCGTTCCCGCTCGGCGAGCTCCCGGGGGGGATCAGGCCTGTTTACAGCCCTCCAATAATCAACACAGCAGGGAAGCCCGCTCCCCACTGCTACTGTTGTTTACTACTGTTTATTTTCTGGCCCTGCCTGCCGCTTCACCCTTAAAGGCCATAATACTACATCGGGGACATTCTGCACCTGTGGAAATGGTTGTGTTTTCTGCAGCATTAAGAGGACAGAGAGGAAACTAATGTGGATAAAGCTGAGAGCTGTGGAGGGAGCAAAGAGCTGCGACGAAATCAATGTTTGTTGCTGGCTTCTCTCAGCGATGAGCTCCATATCTGGTTCTGCACAGTAATTTGTGTGCTGGGTTAACACATAATTGAGGGACTTTTGAAGTCCATGGGATATATCTTGCATATATTTTTATTAAAAGTAAAAAGAAAATAATCTTTATGATCATGTCTTTACAAATTCCATTATTATTTATTATGTTAACAATCACTCATTTATACAAAAAATGTCTGGATATCACTAAAATGTCAACTAAATAACCGAATAATTACACTTTAAAATGCAAGAAAACAACCATCTCAAAAAATACAGTAATTTTTCATGAATGAAATACATTCGGTCATCTCAATTTTCCCTGAGATGAAGTGCATCACATACAATATATGATTGTAATAATTGATAGGTCAATGATATATGAATATATAGGGACAAATTATTTACTGATATTGTACACTACCAAAAACGCATTAATTCAAAGATTTGTCATGAAAACTTTGTAATTATATATCTCTCCTTTAACAAACAAATCTATGTAGTTACAGAAACAATACTGTTTTATTGTAAATGCCTCACATTTTATCTAATTTGCAAATATATTGACAGCAGTAATTTGAATCCAACAGTTACATTTTTGTGTATTTGAAAAATACAAAAAGAATCTTAAAAATAAAATATAATATTTTATTTCACAGTGTATATAAATCCTATAGCAATAAAAGTCTTGTAATCTGTATTTCAGAATAAAAGCATAAATAACATATAGCATTATTGGAGGGTTTATTAATCACTTACCTCTGCTTTATAGATTACACAAAAGCCATTATTAAAAACATCTGTCAGGTCGACAACTCCGTATGACCTCTGACTGTTTACGAAAGCATTTTTAGTATTAATTAACAGTATAAACTCCAAGCTTATTTGATCAAAAACCCTTTAATATTGACTTTTACCTGTAACTGATTCGCTTATATTTACTTTTACTTTACCTCATCACCCCATATTAATGACTTACCATGTGAACCTCCATAATTTATTAATAACAACGCCTTAATGTGGCTATTTAACATTTTAATATCAATAACCATTAACAGTACAAGTTACTCTTATTAACTGAAAGTGGCCCACAAAGGAGAAGAATGGAAATTTCAGCTCTTTATGTGGTTGAATATCATTTTTCGTCTCACATGTGCAACATCTTGGCAGCTGTGTCGGTTTATTTTTCTTCCTCTTAAAGTGCTTTGATTCAGTTCCATTTCATTTCAAGCAAGTTTTAAAAAACGACGAGCCGCGATGGCAAATTAAGTGAATTTGATCTGGAACACAAAAAGGTGTCGGAATTATTTTTGCACAACAAGTGGCGGAGTGCTCTTGGTGTTAAAACTGTGTAATTGGGTGTACGGGATTTACTCCTTTATGGCTGAGCAAACACACACACACACACACACACACACACACACACACACACACACACACACACACACACACACACACACACACACACACACACTCAGCAAACCTAACACCTGCCTTTCCTCTGTTAACACCTCTGCCTCTCTAGGTCTCCAAATCACACAAACATGGAGGTGCGAGGCCAGGATGCATTTTGTCATCACTTGCACTTCATCCCCACCTCTCCTCCTGATGCCTTATGAACACACACTGTGCAATTAACACACGAAAGCACACGAATACACCCACAAAATCAGCTTCATTTTCAATTTCAACCTCTTTTCTGCAGTCGAAGAAAGAACAAAAAGACACAAGGATGTTCATTAACATATATCGACCGGCGCTCTCCTTTCCCTGCCTGCAGCGGTCGACTCCTCGTCGAGCCTCATTGCCCAGAATGAGTAAACAACAATTGGTCGACGGGGGCCAGCGGCTCAGGATCAGGGTGCTGCAGCAGCAAATGTTGGCTTCGTTTCAGAGGAAATGCAGGTGACGCGCTGCTGTTTGGGCTGAGAGCGATAATGAGGGGCCTGGTGATTATCTGTTGCATTGTCCTTGAGAGGAGCTCGTGCGTGTGTGTGTGTGTGTGTGTGTGTGTGTGTGTGTGTGTGTGTGTGTGTGTGTGTGTGTGTGTGTGTGTGTGTGTGAAGGAGAAGGAATGTTTCCTCTGAGACTACAGCTGAGCCCTGTGTGTGCCACGTGTTTTTCTGTCAATCCCTTTTCTTAACAATGTCAAACGGCCTAATTTATCAGGCTTTGTAGTGCTAAATCATCTGGCTTTAGCCGAGGCAACCTTCTTTTGCTCCCAATTTTCCTTTTGTTTTCGGATTATTGGTTACCAGTGATGTTTGGAACCTTTATCAGCTAAAAAAAATCAAATAAATAAAGATAAAAGTAGAAAAACAGATGATTAAAATCGTATTTGCTGCTGTGGTCTAAGCATTTTTTTGGAAATTAGTTTGGTTGGAGAGAGTTAGAACAGAAAGTGAGCACCCCTCTCATGTCAGTGCAGGAAATAAGTTGCTCACTCAGGCCATGTCCACATGTATCCGGATATTTTTAAAACCGAATATCCGCCCCCCTCCGTTTTCTACAAAAATCTCCGTCTACACGTATCCGGAGCGGCGGCGGCGGCGGCTCTCATGTCGAACATGCCGAGGACGTGGAATGGTTGTCTGGTGCAAAATAGCGGAAGCCACAGCAGTCCTCCTTCTCCGATGCTCTTCGAGGTGAAGCAGTAAATGAGCTTGTAAGATCAAACAAGCAAAAAGCGCCTGTAGTATTGTTGAAACCAGTACATTTTGAACGCGTCCATTCTGCTCCGATTGTGTACAAAGGTCGCATGTCTGACGTCACAGCAGTTTTGTCGCAGGCAGTGTCGTCTGCGCTCCTAAAACTCCGGTTATGTCTGTCCACACGTAAACGCATGCCCGGGGTTTTTCCCAAATCTCCACTTTGGTCGGAGTTTTCAAAACCTCCGTTTTCAGAACCAAAAACCTCCGGTTACGTGTGGATGACAGGCCGAATCGGAGAAAAATATATGCGTTTTCAGACTTATCCGGATACGTGTGGACAGGGTCTCAGAGAGCGCAGTACTCCACCAAGGCTGCTCAGCGGTGGTCCTGATAAGTCCACAGTGGTAGATTTCTGGTAGGATCGCAATCATGGGATCATCAGCAGAGAGCTGATGTAGTGTTCACTTCTCATAGTTACTGTGACGCTATCTCGCAATGATAATGAAATCTTTAACAAATCCCCGGATCCAGACTATAAGCCGCATCACTGCCAAAATCTAATCAGGTGGTCCTTGTGTCATTTCTGACCTTTGCTGAAAATTTCATCCAAATCAGTTTGTCGGTTTTTGAGTAGACAGACAAACAGGGCAATGCCGATCGTCACATAAAAAACACCAACTTGATTTTCACCAGATGGGATTGTTAATTTGTGAGCTATAGATGCTCGTAGCTGGATTTTGCTAAGTTTGAACATACCTTGGTTAGCTGTTTCATAGTGTTTCCAGTCTTAATGCTAAGCTAAGCTAACAACCTGCTGGATCTAGCTACCTAGAAGAGTCAAAAATCAACACTTAACAATTAAGACAATCCTGCCATGATGTTAAAATATTCTTACAAAAGAAACAAGAGTTAATAACAAAACAGCAAAGCACACACAAAGGGCACCATATCTGAAATAACAAGCCCTGATAAATTGTGCAATAGGCTCAGACTAAAGTGAAGTGACTGCTGGTTTTCTGAAGTCTGTCGCTTGCGGCTCCGTGCAGAGAACGCGGCAATAATCAACTCTTCATTCATCTGGAGCCAGACTTTGCAGACGACGGTTAACAACCCTCCTGCGTGTTCAGTGTAAGTGTGTTTGTGTGTCTGTATGCATAAGGCTTGCTACAGGCAGCAGCTTTGAACGCTGTTTTCTTTGGTCTTCGGCGTAGCAGACAAAGCAGTCTGCAGTTTCGTTATCATGTCAGATCACGGCTGGGATCGTTGGCTGACTAGTTTACTGTTTCTATGCACAATCTTTATTGCAGAGGAACAGTAAGTACATATTCGGCTCTTAATTTTCTCAGTTTTATCACTTTTTTTCCCCCACATTAGTGAAAATGACTGCTTTGAGCATATTTTTTCACTTTCCGTTACACATTTTTATTGTTGCCTCTGAACTGCTGTTGAAAAGGACAATTATCACAAATGAGCAGCCACCTGAGTGTTCTGACATGAATGCAGATGACTGTATTAAAGTCAGGTTTTCTTGTGTTTATTCAACAATCCCACGCTCCACTTAGTCCCCCCTCACCACCACCCACCGCCACCACCCCCAGCCTGTTCCCTTAAAGCACCCTTCGTTACCGTCAAGGATTGAGAGAACATGGAGCTGATGATGGATTCATCTCATCTGTTTCACTCCCGCACAAAGAGGCCTCGCTGGCTCTCCTCTCAGCCTGTTTTTGGTCAGAAAGCAGCCAGAAAAAGGGCTCCCTGTTACTGACCCGCTCTGTTAGTCACACTCTCTGCGGCCAGCATTGACTCATTCCCAACGCATTTAACCTAGACTTGAACTAAAGCAGAATTAGTCCCAGTAGGCTCATGCGGCCGAACCTTTGTCTCCCATTAAAATCCGCCTCTACCCTTGCCTCTGCATGTCTTTTTCTTCCTTCATGTTTGCGCCGGTGGCACCGTGCCACTGGACTCGGCCTGAGCCGGGTCATGCTGGGGTTTTTTCCCCCTGAGAGCTTGGCTGTTACGCCCGAGCCGAATCAAGGGGTCAGAGGCTGCCTCGCACACCCTTCAACCTTTAGCCCTGAGCTTTGGCTGCGGTGCTCTGATGCCCTGCGACACCCTGCAGAGGACCTGTGCTGATCCCCCTCCTCAGGGGTCAGCCTGGATCTATTTTAGTGAAAACACAGAGAAAACCTCACCTCCTGTGCAGACTGGGCGAGGAGATTATTAGAGATGAGATTCCAGACGGCTTTGAAGTATAGAGGTTCTCGTTCATTTTCGTTACACTTGTTGTTTCTTTTAACGTCATCATTAAAGGAATATGTGAAGATTGGTGTTCTGTTTGAGATCAATGACTCTTCATTAAACATTTTTTGGTAGTAGTAATAAATCATTAGTTATTTCAGCTTTATGTGGCTACTAATCCTAATTTCAAATGGACACATACACCGATCAGCATTTAAAATTAAAACCACTGACAGGTGAAGTGTTTAACATTGATCATCTCATTAAAGTGCAACATCCTGATGGGAAACCTTGGGTTCTGGTATTCTTACTCACATACTACTGAAACACTGTTCCAGACCAAGCATGCCAACAACGAATTCTGCAGCAGGACACTACAACAGTTCAGTTAATGACTTGAGGAACGTGACCAAGAGCCCAAGATGTTGACCCAGGCCAGAACTTTCCTGATCCTAATCCAATCAAGCATCCTCAGAATGCAGCGAAAGCCCCACACGTACCACACAAGATGCAAAGCCTTTCCTGTCAACATCTCAGTGCCAGACACCACAGGACACCACCAGAGGTCAGAGCTCTGTACAATATTAGGAAGTTGGTTTAATGTTGGGGATGATTGGTGTAAAATTTCAGGCGCAGAGTTGCTTAGCGGATCAGCATATCCAAGTTCGAGATCATGGTTCCCTGCTGGAAACCGGTGGATTGCTCCATCCGGGTTGAGGAGGAGTTGCTTCTCCAAGCGAAGGAATACAAGTATCTTGGGATCTTGTTCAGGAGTGATGGGAAAATGGAGCGAGAGATGAACAGGTTGGGTGTTGTACCGAACCATCGTGGTGAGGAGGGAGCTGAGTCGCAAAGCAAAAGCTCTCGATTTACCAGATGGCTACATTCCAACCCTCACCTATGGTCATGAGCTCTGGGTAGTGACCAAAAGAACAATATTGCGGGTACAAGCGGCCAAAACGAGGTTCCTCCACAACCCGACCTCAGATAAGTGGAAGAAAATGGATGGATGGATGCATGGATGGATGGATGGATGGATGGAAAGACTTGACTTAAACAACAACACCGATTTTCACCAATATCGTATCATTTTCCAACAAACATAAACACATGCCATCAGATTACTTTGAATGATGCTATTAGAACATACTGACTTAAAGACAAACCACAACGGATCACTTTATCTGCTTCAACAGTGGTTAAAGAAGCACGAGATGTTGTTATTAGGTAAAAGTAAAAATGGCTAATAATTCTGCATTTGATGTTTAACTTAAATAAAAGTACAAAGCATTTGCATGAATATTTACTTTAAATACTACGAGTACTCAGTGAGCAGAATGGCATATTTCAGAACAATATATATTAAATCGTATCATATCATTATTAGTGCATTAATGTGTTCATCACTTTGATGCTGCAGCTGGTAAAGGGGAAGCAGATATTTATTATTTACTGTTGTTTACCCCCTGAGGATCAATGAAGATCTAATAATGAGGCATCACAGTGGGGCTTTTAACAACAGTCAGCTACATGATTATTTGTTTGTTGATTATATTTTGTATTATTAATCTGAATATGGAATGGAACTAGTAAATAAAGGTATTTAATAAATGCAGTAAGTCAAAAGTACATTTGTTTTTTTGCTGGAAGTAGCAGAAAATTGAAAAGTAGAGTTTCCACAAAGTAAAACTGTACTTTATTACAAGCAAATGTACTTCACACCACTGTGTTCATGGACATAAAAGCTGCCTAACAACAAGATGTTGTTTCAAGCTAAAACGCTTCCCACCAGTTGAATCTGTATTAACTGTCTGAAATACTTCCAAAAACTAAGCTGAGTTTAAAAAAAATCATATTCATGAAACACCAACAGCTGTTTTTTTGTGTGAAAAAAAAGCATTCTCTCTTATTTTACAACTCTCCCAACCTGTGCTGTTGAGTCATCTTTTATCACAAGCGCCTGCTAAACACCGGGATTAGGAGGCAGGTGAATTTTATTGCCGATGCTCTCATCACTTAATGGCCTGTGTTGGCAAACCTCCCAAAAACCTGTTGCTCTCCTGTGAGGGATTTGACCTCCTAGTGGGCTTCGCTAAACGCTGCCGAGTACATGAGCCGCTTGACTCAGACCTGTCAGGAAGAGCTGTGAAGAATGTAACCGAGGGAGAACACTGCGAATTGATTGCCCCCCGACTGCTGCCAAAACGCGCTCGGTGTGCCATCCTGTGTCGAGTACGTGTGTGTTTCGGCCTGTCATGCCCCCTATATGTGGAGATAAGGGGGACATGGCTAATTAAATGGACTTAAAGCTGTTGAAAGGGGCTGGACACTGCCAGCACGAGAGGACTTGACACCCATGTGTTCTTGTTTCGAGGGAGCGAGGGGCTAAGCGTGACGGAAGCAGGAGGCCCACATTGCAGTACCCCCGCCTGGCTGCCAGAGCTCAGTCATGGGGCAGCGACCTGTGGGGAGGAGGAAGAAGAGGCCGTAATGGAGGAGGCTGGTGTTAATATTAACTGCAATTCCAGACCTTTTCTTTTCTGCATTTCCACCCGAGCCAAGCAGAGCGCTCTGAACCCCGACACCCCTCCTAACTGCTGCACACACACACACACGCACACACACACACCAGCGTATACACACATTCCAACAGAAAGAGATGGGAGCGTGACAATCGGGAAACAACGGCTGTTAGTTACAGAAAATGCATTACGGCATGAGCCCGGGCAGCACAGCGAAGAGGAGGAAGTGGTGGGATTACGGACGGGCTTGTACGAGGAGAGCACGGGGCTATTTACTCCCCCTCTCTGTAGTAAACTGTCCAGATTTACAAGGCCCCCAGGGATATGGATATCCCATCCTCGTCCCATCAAACCTCGACAGCTCCTGATTTAAAAATAATCCTAAATCAGCGCATGACAGTTGTCAGTGGGGCATAAGGAGGTCAGAGGAGAAAAAGCAAATCGCACAAGGCAACTGGATGTGTTGGGTAAGAGAGAAAACTTGTGTTTACTGTGTATTGTAGGATCTTTGGATAGTTGGAACAAAGTGCACTCTTACTCACTTTAACAGTGTAATTCTGGATGTAAATGACACTTTTCCGACACTAACATTTGAATCTAATACTTTGTATGTGAGCAGTAAAGTTGATGTATTTTAGGCTTGTAAAATACATCAACGCGATGCAGTCGGGACTCTAGGGTAAATAAACGTAAACAAAGCAAATATGTGCCTCACAATATCGATCGCTGCCATCAGAAGAGTCTGACTTATGCTTGGGAGCCATAATGAAGGGAAAAAAGTTAGTGGATGTAGCACAATCCAAGGTTGCGTACAACCGGAGAATGTAAACAAAGTCGTCTTATAGCGCTGTGTGACGTCGCATTCGTCCGCTCCGCTCACCAACCAGTTCCAACGTAACGACAAAACACTGTACGTCGTAAACTGAGGATCCCCAGCACTGACATAACGACTCAGTGCCATCGGTCAAGGACGTCGTAAACTGAGGACCTCCTGTATATTACATACGCACACTTGGCTGGACCCGAATATTGGAATATTTGGTTGTTGCGTTGGTATCTGAATATTAACTTTGAGATCGAAATATTCGGATCTCGTCCCCGCTGCCCTTATCTCGCAGACCTACCAACCCTGATGTCATGCTTTACTTCACCTGTGTTAGTAAATAGAAGATAAAGGCAGAAGATGGAGATATCCATGCTATTGCTGTTGGATTCCGAAGCTACATCTAACTTCTCGAAAATGCGCTTCACCCCGCCCCCCTGCTCGACGGCCGATGCACAGGGGGTGGGGCATTTTTGAGACGAGCCGAATATTCAGTCAACTGGGCCCAAATATCTGGAGCTCAGAAATTGCTATTCTGACCAGCCCTAATGCACATACATACAGAGACAGAGCAAATTTTGTGGTGTTTAATGACATAAAAAAAGTCTTAATTTCCTGATTTTCAACTTTCACATGATGTAATTTGTATTTTCAGCCACTTATCGCCTCTTCCTTGACTTCTCAAACCCATGGATGAGGACTCCTGAGGTGTGCCACGACAAATCCCATTGGCCACAAGAATATTAAAGAGATAAGACAGGGAGAAAACCATTATTGCTACTCAAAATTGTGTCAGTTTTCATATTATTTCTCTCCAAACACAGCTTCCTCTTTTGAAATCTCAGCTAATGTGACATCTTTTGAAATTTATTCCAAAGGAAATCTGTCATGGCTCTGGCAATGCTATTTTCCTTCATGCTTTTCCCTCTGTTTCCTCTTTTTGTCTGTTCAACCTGTCAACATGAACTACTTAAGACCCTTCTATTTTGTGGTGGTGATGCTCGGCCCTCTCGGTCATTTGCTCAGCTGTGTCTCATTGTGTATTTGCTTTCAAGTCACCAGGTTTCTCCGGTGCTTCAGGCTCATTTCTCCTCCAGCCTGCCTGAATGCTGCCCAGTTTCAAGCTGCTTTGCTTCAGCAGCCTGGCCAACCCTCCCTGCCAGCCCATTCTCTGTCATACATCCAGCCATGTTTCCTCCTCTGCCCACATTCTCTTCCAACTGCTCAGCCTTCAGCATCACCTCTCAGCAACTCTGTCTCCATTATTCTGCTATTATCCTTGTTAAACTTTCCAACAACTGACACACATACACATACACTCTAAGGGATTGCAAACAGATTCATGTTTGTTTCAAAGGCTAATCCAGTTTATTGCAGCTTATTAGAGTTGTAAACTGCAAAATTATCATGCAAGCAGTCAGCAGTATCAGTTCACACCTCAACTCCCTGGTTCAGCTTTGACTTGTCGCACTTGCTGCAGGTATGCTGGTAATTTATTAATATTAATGGCATATTTTGGACTTTCTGTCTTTTGCTCTGTCCATCCACTTTCTTCTAGTCATTCCAGATGTCCCCCTCAACCCAGCCACATTTCCAAGTTCCTCCGAGGGGATCCCTTTCAATGCGGATGAGATGCAGTATGTAATCCTCCCAGTGAGTTTTGAGTCTAGCACCTAGTCTCCTCACAGTTCAGTGTACCTGGAAACTTTCAAAAAAGAAGGTTCCCAGGAGTCATCCTAATGAGATGCCCAAACCTCCCCAGATGGCTCCTTCCTGACATGAAGAAACACCAACTCTACTCTGAGCTCCCTCCAGATGTGCAAGCTCCTTACCCTATTCTCTCAGGATGACCTCAGGAACTTTTTGGAGGAAAGTTCTTTTGGCGGCTTGCTTCTGCAGTCCCATTCTTCCAGTCACTACCCACAGCTCAAGACCACAGGTGAGGATTGGAACATAAATTAACTGGTTAACTCCTGGCTCAGCTAATGCCTGCATTGCTGCTGAAGCTGCACCAATCGGCTGGCCCATCTCGTGCTCCATTTTTCTGATACTTGTGAACAATAAACCCAGATGACTCCTTCAATTGGAGCTCAGTCCCAACCCAACGAGAACAATCCAACAGTTTCCAGCAGAGAACCTTTGACTTGGAGGTTTGGCTGCAAATCGCCCAATTGGTGGTGAAGCCAACGGAACCACATCATCGGCAAAAAGCAAAGACTTGACTCTTAAGTTACTAAACTGGACACCTTTCTTCCCATGACTGCAACTTGAGTTTCTTTCCATGAACAGGAGTGAAGACAAGGGGCATCCCTGGTGGAGTTGGTTTCAAACCAAAATACAGAGGTTGAGAAATCAGGCTAAACTGTTGACTTCTGACAACTTGTGTTTCTTGCCTTATTGGACTTTGTTTTAGGGATAGTACAGCATTATGACAGCTTCAAAAAAAATCCAAATAATGGCCAAAAAGTAGCTAAATTGTAATACAATATAACGGTTTTTATCAAGTTAAAACAAAATTAGCATCAACTGCTCTGAGGAACTCCATCAAACATCATCAAGCCTGCAGTCTAACACTATCTCTCCTCTTCTACATCCTTCCAGTCTGAGTGAACATATTTCTCCCTGTAGCCTTCCTAGCAGTAAATAATAGCATCTCCCTTCTCTTCTGTTCCAGCTACTGCTCCGTTGATGTATGCTTTTTACTGTGGCGGCATCACCTCAAACCGGATACACCGCCAGCCTCTCCTGTGATCACCGTGTGCCTCGGAAGACCCCTTCAACAGAAACAGGAAGCAGTTCATGGCGTGGGTCATGACCCCTCTCATTCAGCCCCATGAGTCAGGCAGGGCCCACCCCGGCGAAACACGGGAAAGTTCCGGTCCCATCAACAAGGTGTGGAAGGATGTTCATGGGGAAGGAGGAGGGGTGGAAGACTTCTCCCTCGCACTCCCAATGCACGTCTGTATGCATGAAAGGGAGAGGTGCACATCTGTCAAGCAGTTGCCGTGTAACATTATTACACACAAGGCCTGGAGAAACACACCTAAACTCAGCTCCAGCTGCCTCCAATACAATCCTGCATCCTCAGGAGGGAACTACTGTATGAGCTTCTATTGAACAAATATTGAACAGTCATGGGTCCCTTTTGACTCCTCCTGTGAGGCTCTGGCCCATAACACAGTCTATAACTGGACATGCATGCATGCCTCTAGTAAAACAGCCTTTCCCCTAAGGTTCCCAGCAGCATCACTTTTTGCAGTATTTCATTTCACAGTAACTGATTGTTTCTCTTCGTATTTTAACCGTTTTCCTGTGTTTTCTTCTCATGTTTTATGCTGCCCCGAGGAGCAGTTCAGGCATCATGTGCTGCACGAATTTGTGTAAACCGACTTCACGTAAGATAACTTGACATCATGAGATATGATGCAATGTGCCGTGAAATTATATAGCTTATTTTGATGGCTGTGTTTGAAAGCAGAATAGAGAGTAGTTTATTCTGTAGTGGGCAGTAAAAGGAGATTTCAGATTTTACTGTAGATTGTATATAAAGATGGATGAACACCCTTTGTAATGTCGCCCGCAGGGTTTCCTGAGGAGCAGTTTTGGACCTGTTTGAAATGAGCAAAGAGGTGGAGCATGAGTGGAGCTGAGGCCATGAACTGTCTGACAGCACCCATCTGTAACTCAAAGCATGACTGCATTGAGCTAGTTAAGCATAACTTCCAGGCTTTGCACAACTTAATAGGGTGAGGTATATAAAAATTCACTTCTTGTACAGTTGTCATGAAGGTGGAAATTAGTCTTAGAGACCAAAACCGGGCTTTAAACATGTTTATCTCTGCTATAAAGTTGGACATTTTAATGTGTGGTTTATGGGGTTGACTTTCTTTTGGAACCAGTCTGGAGGAGTTGCAGTCAAATGTTCAGACCCTTCTACAGCATAGAATGGTCTGAATTAGCATTCATTAGCATTCTACTATAGGGGAAAACACACTCTGAGACATAATCTTGATTGAATTGAACTTACTTTTCTTAAGAAATTTCAGGTTGTTTATGATGTTTTATAAAAAGATAATTCCTTGAATGTGAACACTTTCAGAATGTACTTTTTTGTACGAAAGCAAAGGAAAAATTTGGAGTTGTTGTTATTTAAAGGTGACTGTGCTGTGATTTTACTGGTCACTGGAGATCAGATTGGGCTGAATGTGGAACTGAACTAGGATGAGTCTGACACCCCTGACTTCCACTAACATAAGTTGACTTAATGCATCGTCACTTGCGATGTTACTTTTGTGAAGTAAAGTAACATAACTCAGTGCAAGTCCATTGAGGTAATGTGACTGGACTGGACTTGCCCTGACATGTCTGCAGATTGAGAAAAGAAACACCATGGTTTACACAGTAGACAATGGTTTCAGGACTATGCAGTAACTATACTCTCACTGTAAGCCTTAAAAACATAAAACACTTGCTCAGTGGATGTTTTGTGGCAAAGATTCAGCCTTTTTGGCCAAAACAAAGCTGATGTCATGGGAGCTGCGGTAATGCGAGGCCACATCTGATATTTCACTTTAATGGAGGGTTGTTAATAGTGAGAAGCGGAAGGGAAATAGTATGAGAGAGAGAGAGAGAGAGAGAGAGAAGAGAGATCATTGGCTTAACAAAGCAAAACTATAGTCTTTCCAAGTGAATCCCATATAGGTTTCTACCGTGTGACTCCAGCATTATCTCTGGACTCCCCTGATTTCAACTTCTCAGATAATCTATACTTAATAGCTTCCTCTCTGAGCCTGAATAATTCAGTCTTCCCAGACATGTCTAACTGCTGGCAGTGTTATTAGCGCCCCAGATAAATTTGTGAAATCAGTACTTAGCAGGAAGTCCATTTCACATCCTATAAGAATAAGTTTATTAGCACACGTTGGCTCAATATAACACTGTTACCAGTTACAGCGGCACTAAGCAATATTTTTTATATTAATAATGAATCAAATGACCATGTGGAATACCAGAGGGGCATCTTTAGAGAATTATCATACAGTTATGTCATTTCTTTCAGCTTCCCATTCATTTTCTGCTAACACACATGACCAGAGTGTTTTTAGCATTGAATCATATGAATTCCCAAACAATGACATCTTGTTTTGTTTTCTTAAATGTGAGAAAGAAATGTTTTGAATTTGCTTGAACTCTAATTTGCCCATCTAATTGCAAACTTATCTGTTATTTGTCTGCTTTACCCTCGCCCTAACTGATTGAGGCAGATATACCCTCCCGGAGACTGCCGGGAGGGCCGGTTGTGCCGCTTCTTCCTGTTCAAATGGAGTTCTTTCTTCCCACTTTCACCAAAGGCTTCCTTAAAGGGAACTGTTGAGTTTCACTCTATAATAAAATATTTAAAAATCTTGATTTCACCATGTGAAATGCTCTTAAACTACCTAATTTGTGAATTGACGCCATGTAAATAAAAAGGAACTGAACTGAATTTAAACTGACAAAAATCCTATAATTTTCAGAAAGTGCAAATAATACAACATATTTAAAGCCCACTGCAAGTCTATATACTTTACAAGACTCTTGTGGCTCCATGTCGAGGGAGACTGAAGAAATAGTTATAAGAAAAATTTTAAACTGGAATTTTCAGTGTCAATAAAACGTTTTGAAACCTCTTTCAAGACCCCTTCTATTACGATGAAGTTTTTTGTGGCCAACTGGTAGGAAGTTGTGATTGGGAAATGCAGGTATATTTAGGAGGAAAGCTTGTTGTTCCCCAAATAGTGTGCACTAATCTGAGGTCAGACGTTGTTTTATGATCAGTGAAGGAAAAGACACTGTATTTTATTGAATAAACAGTCCCATGGGAAAGTTCAGTGAAGGCAGCTTACGAGAGGAAGAAGGCTAAATATGCAGACTTAAAGACAGAAGCTGAGCAGAGGGGATGGAAAACCAGAGTTTTCCCATTTGAAGTGGGGGGGCTTTGTTGCAGGGTCAACTGTTTCACTTTTGAGGGGGCTGGGAGTACAGCGGCAGAATCTGCGGAAGACGGTGATGGACATGGCAGATGAGGCTGCTAGAGCTAGTCAGTGGATATGGATTAGGAGAAACAATAATAATTGGGAGGTGAAATAGGGGCGATGAGGGAGTAGAGGGAGGCAGAGGACAAGCCCTCTCCTTCACTTTGCTTTCCCCGCCTTCTTTTCAGTCTCCCAATGGGCAGAGATCCAGGAAGAGGAAGTTTAGATAAGGTGGGGGAGTGGCCTGTTAGAATCTTTCTGGGATCATGTGGCCATCTCAGGTGAGTTTGTGTTGTAAAGTAGTGGCTGTGTCTTTGTCTTTTTTTGTTTGTTTTTTCTTGTTATGTAGCATTAGCAATTTGCAGTTAGCAATTGGTACTTGCATCTTCGATGAAGTCTGCTTGCATAGTCTCTGTCTGTGGTGAGCTTGGCTGATATAGTTAAGTATTTTAGCAATTAGCATTAGTATGTGGCACTAGCAAGTTTGGTGAGCTGGCTTGTATAGTTTCTTTGTCAGTGATAAGTTTGCTTTGGACATGGTAGTGGTCTTGCAGCTACCATTAGCATTTTGAAAGGGTTCTTTGTCACTTTTTAGCAGTTGGCACTAGGTATTCAGCATCTTGCACTAGCTAACTAGTAACATCAGCACTGGTCACTACCTGGAGCATCTCCTAAACGGGCCTGGGTCAGTTGAACATGGCAGTGCTGTTTGGATTGTGTAGGAGTAGTGTGAACTGGCACTAGAGGGGTTGAATCTGGGATGCCAGAGTTCACCGCCTAGCCTCCTGGAGGTGTTGTGGGACTAAACGGGTGAAACACCATTGAAGAGAGGTTTTCACCTGATGACCCCCAGAGATGTGTTAGGAATCACTGGTGTGTAGAGTGATATGTCAGGGATCCTAGGTCCTTCATTGAGTGTGCATTCTTTTTGTTTGGAGCATGAGTGTCTTGTGTTTAAACTAACATAATTTTACCTTGGTAGCATGTCCACACGGTGTTTTTTATATTATAGAAGACATGTCATGAGTGAAATAAACCATGGTAGAGCATTTCAACCTGAAAACTGCAGTGTACCAACGAAAATCTCAAATACATGGATGTAAGCTGGTGTGTTTGAACTGTAGTGAATGGTGGACAAGTGAGTAGAGATCTCCAAATTCTAAAGGACGTAATGGTGTAAGGTTAAATCTGAGCCATTTCAAAGCATGAAGAGGTTATTTTCATGGACAAAACTTTTAGAAATATGACTTTGAATACAAGACAATGAGTTTTCACAGGTTTAATCACTAGAGAGGAAATTTAACCTTGTTATTCTGGTTTTCTGATGGACAATCTTTGATCTTACCTTTTTTTTTGCACAACAAGGAGTGGTACTTTTAGTCAAAAAATCAGCGGGCAACGGCAGACAAACAAATGTGTATTTTTTCAGGAGAGTAAAAGCAGAGTATGTATTGAATTTATGTTCATCACGTAGACAGAAACAGATGATTTTTTACAGTTATTTCTTCATACTTTTTGTCTTTATTGGATGGGGACAGCTAAAAAGAGAGAGCATTGGAGAGATGAAGGGTGACATAACCTTTGCTACAGATGCACAAATAGGCAACTGTGTGCCTGTTTGAGCTTGTCTATAAAAGTATGATAATATGTGTGATGTGCCTTGATGTCATGTCAGATGAAAACTTCCTTTTTGTAAAAGAAGGTACAGAATGGTTTTTTAAGTATTTTATCGTCACAAAGCGCCTATTTAAGTAACTCCATCCTGTATCTGTTTTACTGCGGTAAGAATCATCTTTTTAACAAATGAGTTGGCTTTTCTTTGGTTGAATTTATGCCTTGCCAGTTCTGGTATTTGTCCTTTTGCCAGCTGTTTTCTTTCCTGAGGTAAATCTCTATAAATCAATGGGAGTTAATCTGCTGAGAAGATTGTGTGCTCGCCCTGGCTATGGGGGCACTCCATCTCCATTGGTTACAGAGCATCCATCAAGTGCTCAATGAAGGCTCAGCGGAGCAGTGACACCCCGATCCTTCCTAACCCCATCACCCCGACCCACCCCCGAACCCCTCCCCGGCACTTCTTCATATTGTTCTCAGGATAATTAGGCTGTAAAGATGGATTTATTCCGAGGAGATAAAGCACGATCACTTGAAGAAATGCATTGTATCCGTCGTTATCTGCTCCACATTCTGTATCTACTCCGTCTTTATCTGGATGTCCTCTTGGCCTCACTGTGAAACATTTCTTCCTCCGGCGCTGTCTCAAGGGCGGCTGTGTCTTGCTGCATTGGAAAGTTGATCTGATTGCCCCATCATTCATCATGTAACTTTAACTCCAGGGGCGCAGGGAAGTGAAGTGAAGACTTCTTTGCAGTGATATAAAGCCAGGTCTGCATGGGTGCAAATCATCTTTGCACTCAATGCAGGGAGGAGATGGGTTTTTGAAATTCCAACACGGGAGCGTCCCAGCGGATGGATCTCGCCTGGCACGATGGTTTCAATGACAAACGCACGTACAAACATATCATATGCAGATACGCCCATCATTCGTCAACTCTGCAGAGTACTGTATGGCTGGAATAGGAAAGTGTCATTGCATATGCGGGGAAAAGACAGAAACCAGGGAAAATAAAAGGAAACTCTGGAGGGGAACAAAGGGATTTCAGAGGTGTCTGACAAATAGACAGAGAATAACAGAGAGAGCAGAAAGACAGAAGAAAAGAGAGACCTTACCTTTGACTAACTGGGTTTGAACCCAGAATGACCCTGTTGTTTACTCAGATTGCCCCAGAGCTCCTCCTGCTTTAACCACCATCCCAGACCTGCATCCACTCAATCTAGTAGCCTTTTCCCATGTCAGGACATTTGCTGACAAGCAAAATAATCACAAAAGTCAATGACATGTCTAATGGATACATTAAGGCTCTTACAGTATGGGCAGAAACTCTTTAGTGGTGTGAATGCCACAGAAATGGTCCCATCCAGGTCCCAGGTAGCTAATTAGCTGCTATGCTATATACTGTGGCATGCTGAATGATAGCAGGGGAGTAGAATTATATTAAATATGAAAGGATCATAATGTCATTAAGCACTTCTTGAACTAAATGGGCACTCATCTGAAGTGTATGAAGAAAATGTCTCAAAAACAGGCTGATTTTTGAATAGAGTTTTGATATAAAATTAGCTAAGTCATGGGTTTATTTATATTAGAAAGCACTGAAGAAACCTAAGAAAGGCTTCAATACCTGGTTAAGATAGCTACTGATGGCATTTCAATAAAAATCCACTAAAGCTTTTTTATGTTACAAATGTCTCAGATTGCTGAACTTGACATTTCAAGTGCGTGACTATTATTCAACATAATGTAAGCTTGGTTAGTTTGAAGCACATGAGACAAACTGGAGGGGTGCAAACGATGTTGGTATACAGATATAGCATTATCAGTTAAAAATAATACTATATACTAGAACATATGCTACCCAGGTGTTTTCTACTTACATAACATCTGTGCAATATCAATACTTATGCCAATATTTCCATTCATGAAAGAATCTGTGCAATACCATCAGTATGTGCAATAATATTATTTTTCTATAATTAATACTCATGTATATCTTGATTTATTTTGTTAATTTTTATCATTTTGTGCTACATTTCCTAAATGTTTGCACTGTCTTTGCTGTTGGAGCAATGCAAATTTCCCAACTGTAGGGTTTAAAAAACTTATCGTAACTTATCGTAACTTATCCCAGTGAGATAAAAGCTACAGAGCTGTTAGATAAAATCAGCAATTCTGATTTCATGCATGGATACGACACAGCAAATAAACACATTTGTGTAGATAATAAGGCATGATTAAATTGTTTTCCTTGCATGTACAGATTTATTTTTGTGATTGCTTCCTGGCAGCACTAGTTAGATGTTGGGCGTGAGCGTCACTACAAGGACAAATTTATGTCACTAGTGGATCATTTTATGTCACTAGTGGATGATTTTATGCCATCAGTGGATGATTTTATGTCACTCGTGGATCATTTTATGTCACTAGTTAATTATTTTATGTCACTAGTGGATGATTTTATGTCACTAGTGGATCATTTTATGTCACTAGTGGATAATTTTATGCCATCAGTGGATGATTTTATGCCATCAGTGGATGATTTTATGTCACTCGTGGATCATTTTATGTCACTAGTTAATTATTTTATGTCACTAGTGGATGATTTTATGTCACTCATGCTGAATGGGTCTCTGCATCTTTAAATGTAGCTGAGCTGCTGCTGTCCACGCCCCCTTCAGGAAGAAGGCCCTCTCTTTCTGTGACATGAATAAGTATGTGACTTTCTGTTGCTTCTAACTTTCTCACTGAGCAATCAGATTACATCGAAATATTGCTAAATTTACAGCACAGCCCTTGTTTTAAACTCATGCATTTTAGCGGTGCAGAACAGCTGCTTGGAAGCTGAAGTGACTTTTGGTTCACATGTCATCTTAATGGCCTGTGTTTCAGACACCATTTCATGTTTGCTATGTCGTTTGACAACAGAAAGAGGAAAAATATGTAAATGAGAGCGGCTTTATTTTACTTGGTTGTATTAAAATGCAATAACAGATGTAAACAGTGGCTGAGAAGCACCACAGGTGACATGAAAACACAGCGGGGTCTAAAACGGAGGCAATTAAGCTTTTTGAACGCTATTTTTCAGTGGGAAACAGGTGCTAACTACCTGCTGAAATATATTCAAAGAAATGCTGTTAAACAAAGATTATTGTCTTTTCGTTTAGGCTTCCTCTGCTGGATGTCGAAACATTTTTCAACCTGCGAATCACCAAATCAGTACAGTCATAATATCATTACTGCAGTTAGATTCCTTCATGTTTGTGTGTGATGTTTCAATGTAAATTTGCCTCCCTTAGTCTCAGAAAACACTTTATCTTGTGGCTTTGGTGGGGTTGTGTGTATGTAGTGATGTGAGGCCTAAATTGTTCCTTCTTCATGTTGCGGTGCTCCTGGGGAGATCAGCATTCAGACTCCATGTTGAGCTCCTTCTTTCTAGCCGTCACTTCTCCCCAGGCTCAAAGGCTGTTTTTGAAAGCAAGCCAGTAGGGACCACACGGAGAGAGAGAATCAAGGAAAACATGTCCGACAAACACAACCAACAACCCCTGACGTCGCCTTTCATCTGCCTCGATCCAGTGCAGAAAGCGTGGGCGGGGCATCACTGATGAATAAACTTATCGAAATTATGACTACAGTGATGATCTCAGGGTGGTAATAGCCTCCCTTTGTTGGTGTGCATTCCTCTGTGAAGCACTAGCAATGGGTCAGGCAGGTCAGTTCTGGACATTAGTGTGTCCAAGTGCCAAAGAAAAGCAGAGGGGAAAAAAAAGGGGGAATTACTGGTCCAAGATGACTCCATTCGCTCCTATTGTTCATCATCCTGATCATCTTCTTTCCATTCGAGAGGCGTGAAGAAATGACTCAAAACTCAAACACTGGCCCCAGAGGAGCTCCTCACTCACAAAGAATGTCCAAATGAGCGCGAGGCTCTCAAACATCAGCGCCGCTCTCTTAAAACAATGTCTAAAATTCTCCGGCGTACAGGCGGAGCTGGCTTGACTTTCAGCCGGCAGCGGAACTGGACTGGTGGGAAACTGGAATAGCGTCTAATAGCAGTTTAAAGTTACAGTTTGTGTTTTGATAATTTGACTGGGAGCCAGAGGGTGGTTTTAGTTCTAATGGGCTGGAGCCATGCTCTGTGATCGGCTCGGGTATGGTGATTAGCTGGGAGGCTTACGGATGAACCCCGGGCAGCACAGGGTTTCAGCTCCCCACTGGCAAGGAAACTGTGGGTGGCAAGGAGATAAAACACGAGGCAGACTCAGCATTGTTTATGCTGCCTGTTTGTGGTCTGCATCCACGCAGGGGTGTGTGTGTGTGTGTGCAGCCCTTATGTCTCTGCAATGTAGCACGGGGATGCTAAAAGCTCCTACACAAAGATAGAGGTGTCAGCCAACACTTGAAAGTTGAGAAATCCAATTTCCAGTAAGTGTTTAAAGAGTGTTGTAGGCTCATAAGAAGCAAACATGTATCAAACAAATCACTTCCTGATATAAAAACCCACCAAATGAATCTGAAGTTGTGTATCTACCTCAGCAGACAGGAGTAGTTGTTCTCTACTGGAGGTCCCTGGTTAAGTATGGGGGGTCCAGCTCCACCTGTCCCCCTGCCCCATGCACCCAGGGTCACCCACCAGAGAGGTGGTCCCACTTGGCTCCGTCCACACCGAGCCCGCCCTATCAACGCCGAACGGTGTGAAACAACACATTAACTAGCGGCCTGTCCAAATGTCAGCCAGGACAAGTGCTCTCTTTAAAAACGACCAACCACACATCCAGTTATCTAGCTGTGTGGTCTCCACATGAAGATATGTTGCTAGATTTTGTTGTTGTAAACCCGCATGAAGACCTCAGCTGAACAACGTCTGAATCACCGAGTGGGTGAAAAGGAAGTTTTGGAAAGCTGTGATTCTCATACAGGAATTTGTGGCAGTGATGTACGACCTGCATGAGTGAAGGAATTTACGGAGTTTGAGGATGTGTTGACGTCTTGGTGTAGTTATTTGGAGGCATATTCCTCCTTAGTACATTTTATTGTAGCACAAAGCAAACACTGTACAATCAGTACAGTGTTTGCTTCTTATGTGGAAGTAACAGTAGATATTTACGAGTGGCATCTTTAGAAGTAGACGTCATTGGTGCATTAGGAGACAAGGAACACTATTAAAAAATCTGATTTTGATTTTTGATTTAGCCATACTAATACAATGGATAGCTCAGCTGGCTGGGCAGGCGACCCATGAACACGGGCTATAGTCCCTGATGTGGTGGTCATGAGTTCGAATCCAGCACAATTTTCTGCATGTCATTCCCCCCCTCTTCTACCCATGTTTCCTGTCTCTCTCTCTCACTGTCCTATCTAATAAAGACAAAAAATGCCCCAAAAATAATAACTTTAGACATACTGACACAATGCAACCCTGCAAAGGCCTTGTAATCTAGTTATTTTAGTCTGCTTTGATTCTCTAAAGTCACTTTTTCCTCAACAATTGACATTCAGGCAAAGTTAAATGAATATTCAATTTGCCAGTATGTTGTCAAAATGTTAAGTTGATCTGACATTGGACTCCTGTCGCCCAGTACAGTCAGAGATTTGATGAAATACTGTGAATCACAACAATCCCAACCTGTTTGTGGTATAGTATAAATTATACAAAATATGTTGCATTGCTATTGGCTAAACCACCCAGTAGTAAAAAAATACACTTAAAATGAGCTCTATTCACGAACTCGTAATGGGAAAATGCTACTTGCATGGGCAGAGTGTATTGCTTGGCTTGGACATCGCTTTCCTTGCAATGCAGTCTGCACTTTTGCAACTTTTACAGAAGTAAAAGATACTTCCTCCACCTCTGCAAACCACAGACGAACAATAGAAGTTTGGTGCATTATTGTTTTCTTTATCACCTAAAGGCCATTTGGGGCACATTGCTAATTAAAGCGCAGGGATGTAATTAACCGCACTTTCCTTGCATAGCTGCATCCATCCGACGACAGAGCAGTGTGAATCCATTGAAAGCCGATATGCGTTTTTTAATTAAAATGTTCAAAATTGGCCCTGAAAGGGTACAAGTGAGGCATCCTCGGCATTGCAACACTGCGCGCTGGGATTAATATCGCCACACTTTGGTGGTATCGTGCAACTTAAACCCTCACTACTGTTCCACACATAAATCTCACAGAGCGTGACTAACACCGGTGGTAAGAGGAGCCGCGACTGGCTTTCCCCACGGACCCCGTCCTGCATGTCAGTGTTTCAGCCCACTCCGGTGTAAGGAGCGGCCCCCAGAACCTCCCCGGGCCCCCGGAGACCCTGTGAAACCAAACAGTGAGGTCAGCTCTGGGCTCCCATCTCACAGTGAGGATTACAACAAGGCCACATACACACTCGCGGAGCTGAAACCGCTGAGACTGAACTTGGATTAAGTCATTAAGGGTTACCATTCCCTAAAATCTCAAGCCAGGGACTTTCTCTGGGGAAGAAAAAAACACACAAAAAATCGCCTCTTCTCACAGCAATTGATGTTCTGTCTGTGAGCCGAGAAGCCGAGGCCCGTTCTGACCTTTATTTTAGCTGGACAATTAATTTCTGCAGTGGATTACTACTCATTATATTCTTCATTAACCTTTCTTCCCTGTGAAAACAGCGTCTCAGTAAATGCCTTTCCTGATTATATAAGACAATGAAATGGAACAGCTGTAAAGCGCATACTGATGCTTCCCTATCAATAATACTGCACCCGCCTGACCATTTCCCTGCATGCACCTGCACTGGCGTTACACACACGCAATGAAATCCAATCTCCAATAACTTCCACAACAGTAATGCTAGATGTTTTATTGTATCAAACAGGTGGCGATGACCTTCATGGTGAGTGAAATCCACAGCACCAGGCATGCTGGAGGACCAGATCCTCCGTTTCGCGACACATTTTGTCGCCTTTTTCCTGCAAAACACACCTGCAGCACTTAACACCAGAGGTATGGCACACACAAACGCACGCTTTACTACCGCAGATGCACAACCATCAGCGTCCCTCTGCCGTGTTTAGACAGTAATGCTAGTCTGAGGGGTTTTGGGTGTGGAGAGCAACCTGTTGAGAATAATTCATGCCAGTGTCAAAAGTGAGAATCTCAGGATTGTCTTACGTTTTCGCGGCCACACACATAGGGATGGAGCCAGTCTTCAGCCCCATTTGTCAACATTATAGGGATCAATTGTAAATCACGTTTCATTTATTGCTTTCAGCCAAGTCAGACTATCATAAATACTGGAGTCAAGGGGGGCAACTGGTTATTTGGGTTAGTTTACATGCAGTGTGCAAAAATATTCAAGACCATTCCTGGTGGAAGCCGTTGGGATTTGCATTCAGATAGATGGAGGTCAGTATCGGCTGCACTGTTCGTTATTCCTGTCTTATTTCTGGCTGACATACATTAATATTTATTCACTTACACTGATTTTATGAGACAGTTAGGGAACAGAAGATGAAAATGTCTCATCATATTTATGGAAAATGACTGTGGTGTCGTCTGAAGAAGGCTTTATTTAATATCCAACATGGAACGCAATAAAATGATGATTACAGAAGTCTGACTTTCCAAATTAAAGGAGCTGAAATGGATTCAAAGTCTCGTGCATCCTGCTGAATATCTGCTATACGCACTGCGTCTGTGTGAACACTTTTCTAATGATCCATTTTAATTATTTCCCGAAGAAATGCCCCCAAGAATGAGTGCTGAAAGAATTTCTGTCATCATTGATTAATACATTTTATTCCATAAAATGTCAGCGAACAAGTGAGTTACATGTTCCAGCTTCTGAGATGATTTAAAAAAAATTAAAATAAAGCAGAAGCAACTCTTGCAAAGCCAAAGCATCATAAAACTATACTTTTATATTTGAAAGTAGCTGCAGCTTACATGTTATATTGAATGTACTAATCATACAAAACCACTTTACTCGACATTGAAATGTTGATTTAGTTCAAAACAAGGGAGACATCTAGTCATTTTTCTCATATTTTCTCCTTCCACTGTGTTTACTGTCAATACTTTTGAACATTTGCTCCTATTTCATCTCTTTGTTTACTTAAAAAACTGTCAAAAAATAGAGAAATTGTATTCAGATACCCAAATTACAGTGGTATTTCTGAACATTTGGGAAGCTAGTATTAAAAAATATATATATATACACACGTGGACAAAATTGTTGGTACCCCTCAGTTAAAGAAGGAAAAACCCACAACTCTCACTGAAATCACTTGAAACTCACAAAAGTAACAATAAATAAAAATTTATTGAAAATTAAATAATCAAAATCAGCCATCACTTTTGAATTGTTGATTAACATAATTATTTAAAAAAACAAACTAATGAAATAGGGCTGGACAAAAATGATGGTACCCATAACTTAATATTTTGTTGCACAACCTTTTGAGGCAATCACTGCAATTAAACGATTTCTGTATTTGTCAATGAGCGTTCTGCAGCTGTCAACAGGTATTTTGGCCCACTCCTCATGAGCAAACAGCTCCAGTTGTCTCAGGTTTGATGGGTGTCTTCTCCAAATGGCATGTTTCAGCTCCTTCCACATATGTTCAATGGGATTCAGATCTGGGCTCATAGAAGGCCACTTTAGAATAGTCCAACGCTTTTCTCTCAGCCATTCTTGGGTGTTTTTGGCTGTGTGTTTTGGATCGTTGTCCTGTTGAAAGACCCATGACCTGCGACTGAGACCAAGCTTTCTGACACATGGCAGCACATTTCTCTCCAGAATGCCTTGATAGTCTTCAGATTTCATCGTACCTTGCACACTTTCAAGACACCCTGTGCCAGATGCAGCAAAGCAGCCCCAAAACATTACTGAGCCTCCTCCATGTTTCACCGTAGGGACAGTGTTCTTTTCTTCGTATGCTTGGTTTTTGAGTCTATGAACATAGAGTTGATGTGCCTTACCAAAAAGCTCCAGTTTGGTCTCATCTGTCCAAAGGACATTCTCCCAGAAGCTTTGTGGCTTGTCAATATGCATTTTTGCAAATTCCAGTCTCGCTTTTTTATGAGTTTTTTTCAGCAATGGTGTCCTCCTTGGTCGTCTCCCATGAAGTCCACTTTGGCTCAAACAACGACGAATGGTGCGATCTGACACTGATGTACCTTGGCCTTGGAGTTCACCTTTAATTTCTTTGGAGGTTGCTCTGGGCTCTTTGGATACAATTCCAACGATCCGTCTCTTCAATTTGTCATCAATTTTCCTCTTGCGGCCACGTCCAGGGAGGTTGGCTACTGTCCCGTGGGTCTTGAACTTCTGAATAATATGAGCCACTGTTGTCACAGGAACTTCAAGCTGTTTAGAGATGGTCTTATAGCCTTTACCTTTAAGATGTTTGTCTATAATTTTTTTTCGGATGTCCTGGGACAATTCTCTCCTTCGCTTTCTGTTGTCCATGTTCAGTGTGGTACACACCTTTTCACCAAACAGCAGGGTGACTACTTGTCTCCCTTTAAATAGGCAGACTGACTGATTATGAGTTTGGAAACACCTGTGATGTCAATTAAATGACACACCTGAGTTAATCATGTCACTCTGGTCAAATAGTTTTCAATCTTTTATAGAGGTACCATCATTTTTGTCCAGGCCTGTTTCATTAGTTTGTTTTTTTAAATAATTATGTTAATCAACAATTCAAAAGTAATGGCTGTTTTTGATTATTTAATTTTCAATAAATTTTTATTTATTGTTACTTTTGTGAGTTTCAAGTGATTTCAGTGAGAATTGTGGGTTTTTCCTTCTTTAACTGAGGGGTACCAACAATTTTGTCCACGTGTGTATATATATATTTTCTTGACAAATGATGAAAAGAATACTGGTTGCATATGACGTTCGGAGAAACTGTGAATGTCTCACAAAGCTCACATCAAATAATGTTGACTTTGGATGATTCGGCTTTAGAAGAATGTCCACATTAAGCAAACTTTTGAATCAACATCGGTTTTGAATAACAAAGGCTCTTTACAACAGCTGAGCCGGACATGGATTGTGCTCTTTACCCACTGTGGCTTTACGGCTATCATGTTATTACCTGCCAAAGCTTCAGTGCCTTTGCGATCTGTTGTTTTAATGATAGACCCCATATTACCAATTATGCAGCGCAGCAGTGCCCCTCTTCTCGCTCGTCAACGCTGACATTCATCAATATCCTATTAGTTTCTCTTGGAGCCGGGCACTTTATCCCCCCCACCACCACTGCTTTTAAAAAAGTCTGCTGTTGTTGTTATTCAAGAGTCTGATTTTCATTGTAACAAAACACGCTTTGTTCTGGGCTCAGGCACTTCAGAAAAAAACTAATATTGGTGGATCATTGTCAACCGAGTTGCCATGGCTACAGTCACACTCGCTGATGATTGGATTCATTCTGTGTTATCGCTGGCTACATCCCCGACTCCCAGAGGCGGTGTGATATTCATGATAGTGATGTTCCACCATATCGTTTACTGGCGGCAACATCAAAGCAGAACCGACAAAAAAAAAAAAAAGAGAGAGAAAAAAGTCAGATACTCTTCTTTTGATTTGGATTCAATTTCTGCATTCTTTGTGCGAGGAGACGCCGCTCACAATGCACAACCTGCGACGCACTTGTCATAAAGTGCACGAATAAGAGGGGAACACATGTACGGACCCAGACGGACAGAGGCCAACGGGGTCAACGTCTCACCTCGCTGGCCAGACTAGAGGTCTCCTATCGTCTGCTGCTGGGTCAAGGCCAGAGCCCCCTCTAAGTCCCCATCATTGGCTCAGTCTGGCAGCCAGACAGCGATACAACACTAAACACGCACTGACCGAACGGCAAAAGGCTGATCCATCACTCTCCCGAATGAGGACAGAATCAATCAGGAGGGGCCTTCAGATCACTGCGACCTAAATCACCAGTGGATGTCGGGTGATAAGCTGCAGAGGGTCAGACTCAGTGTTTATTACAGTGGAGGTCTGTGTTGAAACAATGGCGGCGCAGGGATGCGAACAGCTGCATGCCTTTCGTGCCGTTTCTTCCTTCTTTTCCTCTCGATATACTTATTATTCTTCGCATCCATTTGCAGGAACAACCCTTTAAGCCAGTCCGTCAATACCAGTCCATTTGCAAGAGGCCTATCGACGTTGCCTGACCAGCGTGCAACACTCTCATAATGCAGTCCTCTGAGGTCATAGAGAGTTGGCCGGCGAACGGGCAAGTTAGCGAGCTCATTCCCCCCTCGCTAATTGATGCACTTCAGCCGGTGGGCCTTTGAACTGAATCCCCGCATCGTCCACCAGAGAGAGGGGCAGATGCCATCAGTGTTCCCTCCCCCTTTTTCGCCTTTGAAACCCAAGCTTCCCCGTCTAACCCACGGCTCAGGGCACGAGTGAGAGGACCCGTCTGTTAGCTTAGCTTCAGAGACTGGTTACTCTTCTGCTTTGTTTGACCACCGTTGAGTCGAGGCTGGGAGTTCGAGGGAGCCAGGCCAGAAAGATTAGGGCGATGCTATCATACTGTCTGCTGCTGACTGTCTCAGAGTTTCTGTTGACCCAAGGAGAGGAGCCGTTGTTTGTTCAAGATTTTAGACACTCTTCCAGGCTGTGCAGAAAGGCTCTGAAGAATCCTCAGCCTATGTATTCATGCGTGTGAATTTGTTCGCTCATATTATGGAAATGGCACCGCAGTGGCTCAGCTTCTCCAAAACTTCTAGATTTGTTGTAAAAATAGTTGCAAAAATGGAGTGGGACCTCCTGGAATTTAGCGATATCCTTAAAAAAAATTTTCAAACGCTCTCTGCAAGGCACTATGTCAAGCTTCCCATTTCCCATCTCCTGCAAAGTGGTTTTTGAAGCGCCAAGGAAGTTTTCATTTTCAGTCAAAATCCAAAATGTGTGCCTTAAACCCCTATGCTGCTTTATAAACTGATAACCCCCCCTCCCCGTGAGGTAATGGAAATGGCATGTCCAGTTCATGTTAATACCACATAATCCATTTTCTGCCTCATAATCTGAAGCAGCAGTTGGTAAAAGAAAATTAGGCAGTTGGCCTGAGTGGCAATATGGAAGACGGCCTGAAGTAGAAGATAGCTACTGATTGCAAGGTAATTTACTTTAAGATTACACCTCAGTGCCTATAATTTCATGTACTGGTTTAACGTGAAATCATTTCTGGTTGGTAATGAAAACAAGCTGATAAGCAGAGCGGCTCATTGCTCCTATTGATTGATTGTAACCCCCTGATTCTTGTCTGAGCCCTTACTTTTTCCGTTGTCTGCATTTATTGGCTCCATTATATATGGTTGACAGTTTTTTGGACAGCAGTTTAAGTCTTCAGTTAGGGAAGTTTTGCTCAGGAGAGAGCTTTCACTTAAAACAAAATTCACGTGAAGGTAATGTTATGGCACTGACAACATAATAGTAACTGTGCCATTAGTGTAATGCAGTGCAAGCTAATGGTAAATGTATGGCAGGGCAACAATAACATAACAGTAACTATTCTGTCACTGTAAAACAGTTTAGGTGTCACAAGCTAATGGTGACTGTAACTTTATTAAAAGGCAATGCAGCAATGACGAGCTAGCAGTAGCTGTAATGCAGTAAAATAGAAACAAGCTGGTAGTAACTGTACCATTATTGTAAATCAGTGTCACAATCACAAGCTAGTGGTAACTGTAAGATAATAAGCTAAGCTGTAAGCTAACTGCAACTGTAAGGTAGTCCTGCACTAACAAGCTAACGGTAACTGTAAAGTATTCCTACGCTAACAAGCTAATAATATATGTAAGGAAGTGAAGCAGTAATGAGGTAATAGTAACGGCACAATAACTGTAAAACTTAACATTCTCATATAGTTTTACCCCATTATCCATGTATTGTCTGTCATTTCCAGCTTGGTAGTTTTTCAGTTATTTCTTGGCAAATAACTCTAACCCTGTGTACACATTGATTTTTGAATTTCGATACGCATCTTTTTTTTAATATATCAAACGATGTACAGTAAGCTAGAACTTAATAACAAAGCAACAATGACCAAATTTGCCAGAATTCAAAACTTTAGCAAGTTATTTACCTTGAAGAGGAAAACATTTTTGATAGTCACTAATCTAATATTTTCTAGGGAAAAACCAAAGAAAGCTAAACACAGAAAACATTTATTAAATAAATGTTTAAGAGACAGTTGTTACTTCTTATAGCTCTTTAAATTTGCTATTAAAAATCGAATTCTTGTGAATTTTTTTTACTCCTGAAACAGAGAACAAAAAACAAAAAGGAAGAAACAGCAATATATGTACAATAAAAGATTTATTTTGAATCTGATGACATACTTATCATTAGTGTCCCGGCATCTTTCCCCAAAAACCATAACTTTATTGAGATATGAGCCGTCTTTTCCATTCATGTCTCTTTGCTGCCTGAGCCAGTGGACCGGTGACCCTGAGGTTCAGGAGGTCTTGATCCCAGGTGAGGCATTGTCATCGGGCCCATGACCAGAGTACTTAACCCCTGATTGGCTAATTCATATCCCAGGTGTGGAGCCGGGTTATATGCGCTGTGTCCGTCACGGTGCTCAGAGTTTCCTCTCAAACAGCCCAATGAGTGAGCAGCCGGTCTAAGGGGAGGATTGGGGGGTCGGGAGGCGTGTGAGGGGGAGGAGATCTGCAAGGAAGAGGTCCTGCAGTTCATGTTCATTATCAGGTCTGTTTGTGACCCCCATGTCAGCGCTAGTCCTAACTGGATCCGACTTCTAACACCCGCCAGAAGGAGAAAAATCACACGGACATGACCTGTGTGTACAAACCCCGACATGAACTGTAAGAGAACATGATAGGCGTGGCGGTTTTAGTCTTTAGACTGTGTCAAAAGAAGCGGTAAAGAAAGAGAGAAAAATAAAGTCAAAGAAAGCTGTAAAAGAAAGCGCATAATTCGAGCTTTCAGTAGCATCTAACCAGCACATGATTAATTCTGTGGGTAAGTGACCACGGACAGACATGAGATTATTAATGTTATCTGGTCAGTTTGATAAATTATGTTGCATACCGCACCAGGTTGCAGGAATATGTGGTGAAAAGTCGTCTTGATTAATGAGTTTTGAGCTTTATCTCAAGCTATTCCGTTGTATTTACACATGGTAAGCTGACTCTATTTGTCAAATAATTAAATAAAAAGCACTGATGAACCTTTCAGTAACAAAATGTCACTTTCAGTTATTATTCATTTCAGTATTCCTGAGATACAGTAACAGCATTCTTACAAGTATCTAGTCTCAAAAAGAAAATAAATACTGAATGAATCTTGTCTGCTGATAAAAACAAAAAAACAAAACACACAAACGACATAGCTAGACTGTCTCTGTTGCATTTTGGTGTATGTCGTTATCTCTTTTCAACTTCTCCCCCCAGTGCTCGATCAATTATTCACCTAAGAAAAAAATGTTTGAATCTCAGAGTGCCAGTGGAAGAGAAACTGACTGTCCCTGCTGGGATCACGTCCTACTTTAATGTTCCGAATATTGAGGTGCATCCAAAGTGCAGAAGCTCCTTTTGATCCTCGTGAATTTAATGTGTCTAGAAGCAGGGAGGTGTAGGAGAATAAATCTGCCCTTATTTTGCTAAACTGTTCGGTTTACAGACTATGCTCTTTAAATGTACAATAGATATAGATATGAAAGGAAATGCATATCTAATGAACATATATAAAACATTAATTTCAGGATTAAAAAAAGTTATTTAAAAAAATAATTTGAGTGTTTGCTTTCTGGTCACCAGCAGCCACGTAGCTTAGCTTAACAAAGACTGGCAGAAGGAAATGGCTAGCCTGAAGCTACAATAAAGTTGAATTGATTTGTTTTTATAACCCTGGAATCGTCATGCCCCAGGTGTGTTTTAGGGGCATTAAACTACTACTGTGACCTGCTCTGTATAAACACAGCCTGCAGTTCAGCCAAATAGTAACTGAATTTCTGTCACGTGACTGTTGGTTGCAGTTGACTCACTAACGGCTTATAAACTGGCAGAAGAGCGCAGATTTTTTTTTTTTTTTTTTTTTTTTTGGCAGAATCTAATTAATAGGCATTGTATGCGTCTGGAAAATCTTCAGCTGAGACTTGCAGAGTAAAATCAGTTTGATGAGACAACAAATTTTTAAGTTTTGGATTTCTTTAGACTGTCAGAAAAGTCGGAAAGTTCAAATTCTGACAACTTTTTTTTCTTTGGATTTCTTGCTGCTACCTACCGACAGGCTTTGGGGCTCATAGTTTTAAAGTCTCAACTTTTGTTTGACAAAGTCCGACTATTTATCAGTTGCTCTTACTTTTTATGCTAAGATAAGCTAATATCTTGCTAGCTTTTGCTTCCTGTTCAGCAGTCGTACCTGCATATGACCAAACACTTCTTCAGTTTTTGTATGTGTCAAGTGAAATATGAATTGGAGAGCTTTAGACATGCTGATTGGTAAAGCTGGACAGAGCCACGCTAGCTGTGTCCCGCTGGTTTCACTCTTTGTGCTAAGCTAACCTAGTCATCTTCTGACTGTAGCGTTGTATTCAAATATCAAGCATGACAGAAGTCGCTGTGTCTGACTAATAAACTGTCCAGCACACAAGCCCCCATGAAACGAAAATTTGACGTCTTTACTTTTTGTTTTTTGTGTGTTTTATTTATTTTATTTTTATTTAACCTTTATTTTACCAGGAAGTCCCTTGAGATTAAAAATCTCTTCCGAAGGAGACCTGGCCAAATAACAAACAAGGTATAAAGTATTAGTAAGTGAATGGTAGCTGTATTTGGTTAATCTTTTTAACCTTGGATAGAGCCAGACTAGCGGTTTCCCCCAGTTTCCAGTCTAAGCTTACAGTTCCTGCCTGTAGCTTCATATTTACCAGTAATGTTTAAAGGAAGTCACTGTGCCTGGCTACTAAATTGTCTATCATGAAGCTAAAACACAACTTGTAGGTGGTGTTTTGTTCTTATTCTTAAGTCGTTACATTTGTTAATTGAAAAGCTTGCTGTTGCCCTTGATCAGAGCCAGGATAGCTGTAGGTTAACCTACTATCTTCTGCCTTCTGGATTCATTTTTAGATCTAAAAGTGGTATTAGTCATCAGATCTAACTCAAAGAGAAAATAAACGTCAACTTTTCCAATAAATAAGACAGATTTTGGCTTTTAATGCAGGCCGGTGCTGTAAAATGACCTTTTTTATTCACCGCTGTAAGACAATCTAAAGAAGCACTTCGTCATGCAGACATTTTAAATACAGTCGTTGTGTCAGCTTCATACAAGCAGACCTTTCCTGTGAGTTTTCAGACTGCGGAGCTGCCGACTTGGAGCCTCTTTGGATTCCAGACAGATTTACGCTTCCTGCAGTCCATCCTGACTCCTCCTCCTTCCCCGAGAGGCCAGATCCTCCAGTTTGAGTTTCTGCCCAGGCTATCCCATGATTCTCCCTGACAGCTGAAGCGTCAACCCCCTGACACTGACGGGAATTTATGGCCAGGTTCAGGATGCACAGTAGCCCCGCGGTGAGAATACACGATCAGGGCACAGCAGGGACACGGCTCCATTCATCTCGAAAATGTGCAGATTTCATTGTAGCCCGATGATCGAGGAACGGCGTGGTGTGAAGTCAGGCTGAATTTTAATACATGCTCTATTTATAAGCCGATCTATTTATCATCACTGTTCATTTATCATGTTTTCTTTGCTCTCTGGCAATTTGTTTGCATGAAAATGAGAAACCGGCAATAACAGGGAATGCTGTGCTTGTTTTGTTTAGTTTTTTCTTTCATGATAACTGTGGGATGCAAAATCTATCTTACTCAACAAAACACACACACAGACACCAAACACCTCCCACTCCAGAGAGCTTAATGCACCTCATTCACAGACACAGTCTCTTCTGTATCGTACACATCACTTCTGCTGCATGACAAGCAGACTAATAATAAAAGCTGTATTGTTTTCCACAAGTGACTGCCCCTGAGAATAACTCACTTCTGAATAGAAAAAAGAAAGAAATCTCATGCATTTGTAATATTTAAATATAAAAACACATACCTCATAGAGTGTTCTTTCTATCTGAACACATCAAACAAGAGAATTTGTGTAGTTGAAGGGAATGATTGGCAAAAATCTTACAGAAACTCAAAATGTACCCAATGCGACTTGTACAAGCCGAACTATCATTTGTGTCCCAGTAGGAAAAAACTATAAACAATGCAGCATTATTGATGATAATGTCTATGTGGTGTCACATTTTAAAGGTACTATGTAAGAATAATGATTACTTTATTTATATAGCACTCTTAAGAACAACATTCACACAGGGCTTTGACAGTTAAAACAATCAGACAAGATATAGGAGACAAGTCAGATCAATTAAAATAAGTAGTAAAAATGATAATGCATTAAATGAATAATTAGCTGGGTTAGCAATCATAAAAAAAACAAAGGAACCAGGAAGTTTTCAAAATTAAGGGTTAAAGTTAGAAATTAAAAATTAGAGAGACGGCATCAGGCCAAAGAACCATGCAGCAGAAAGTAAAATAAAACAAGATAGGGCACAAAACTAAATAGAACACTAAAGCTAAAAGTAAGCCTCACGTAGAAGCAAGTCTGTAAAAGTGGGTTCTCAGAAGTGATTTAGAAGAAATGACTGACTCTGCAAGCCTTATCTCCTCAGGCATGTCCTTCCAAAGTCGATGGAAAAAGCTCGGTCACCTTTAGATTTAAGCCTCGACTTTGGAACGACCAGAAGAATCCACCTGAGGATCTAAGGCTGCCAGCAGGCTCATAAGGAGTCAACGTGTAATTGTATGTAATGCAGTTTATCCATCCATCATCTATACACCGCTTAATCCTCATTAGGGTTACAGGAGTCTGTCTCAGCTGACTTGGTGTGAAGGCGGGTCTATCTGGACTATTAGGGGTATCAATAACCCTAACCCTAATGATAATTTTAGCAAAATGCAAAACTAAAACATGAACTTTTGTAAAGAAATACATTAAGAATGACTGATGTTCCGCAGCAATCCTCCCTTTGCTTCCAGTCATTCAAAAACCAAAAAGTAATCTTTAGGTCGACAGAGAGCAGGAGAGGTGTTTGTAAACGCCAACAAATGGAGTCCGCTAACAAATGCTATGCCTGTGTTGTAGTTGTATACTCTGCAGCTGCAAAACTGAAGCTTTATTAACAGTGTCCGTGTAGTTTTCTCATCGCTGACAGTCCTGTGGATGTCATGTCGCTGTTTTTGCTCCATGTCAGGGATGATTTTGCTTCTTGATGGTCGAAAGAGTGAAACTTTCAATTTAACAACTTGACTGTTGTCCTCCTGACTACATGGACACCAGGCTTAAATTATCTCTGCTAATCTTGTTACATATATTTAGTGGTTTGTGAACCAGATACAAATGGACTAATGTACACTGCTGTACATTATGCTGTAAAACATTTTTATTTTAATATTTTTTTTACAATTTACTGTTGTTGTATAGTTTTCCCCGTTATATTAAATTACAAATAACTCTAAAATGACAGAAAAATCTGTCCAAAACTGTACATAATTATCGATATTATCACAAAAAATGAAAAAAAAAGTTATTTAAAAAAAAACATTAATGCATTATTATTGAGTGGTTGATTGTAAAATTACAGTTTTGCTGTACTTAAAATTGCTAAAAAAACAAACAGCATTTTGCAGATATTTTCATTTTTTGACAGCTAAAATAATTAAAAAAAAATAGCTCTTATTTTGCAGATTCTCCCCATTTTGTTAATTTCTAGATGATATCTATTAAATAAAAAAAACAGTGTCAATTTGCACATTAAAAATGTGGATATTTATAAGTGGTGGATGTACTTTCAAGCATAAAGTCACACTGTTTTGCTAAGTTTAAATTTTCTAAAGATATTTTTACTGTATAGATATTTGCCATTATATTCATTTTTATTTTTTTTATTTTGTTTATATATTTATTTAACATGTTTTTATAGCATTTGAATGATATAGCATTCCAGTTTTTTTTTTTAAATTTTCTGACACAGGTGCTGCCAGATTTTGACAGTTTTTTCTCCTTTTTTTGACAGTGTACTACTGAAATGTGGTTCATACTGGCTTGTGGCTGTTAATACTGGGCTGTATTTGCAACCTTTTCCTCTGCTTTGCTGTTGAAATGAGTATTTTGGCATTTAGAGATATTGGGAACTTCAATGTTTAAGTAGCAATTTGCATGTCACGCCCCTGCATTTTGAGACTTTTTCGTGTCATTTCACGGCTTTAAAATGACACGTCAAATGTTGTGTTTGAGGTCAGGGGGAGGAGACGCTTCTTCGAGGGAACACGGTGTGCAATGACACGTGAAAAACAAAACGTGATGACACCATGTTATTCTATCTCATGATACAAGGATGGGAATTTCTCAGAGCTACAATACTTGCTTACCGCTGGAACTACAAAATAAAAGTTCATACTAATTTCTCTTGTCACTTTGCTCAGTGATCATAATTAATTGTATACGAGGTAAAGACCTGGAGGTGCTGTGTTGACCTGCAGTCCTATGATGAAAGAGCCAAAGCTCCACAACAACACGACTGGAAGTGATTGTGCAAACTCATGCTGAAGTACACACCACACACAAGCTGAGTGTCCGTCCCACTCAAGGTCCTTCTAAATGTGATTAATCCAGAATCGTGCTCTTCATATGTCTCTGAGTAAAGAAACTCTTATCAGGGCAGGTTAATCAATAAAAGTGCGTTCGCTTGTCTTTGTGCAAAGCTGCCGCCTGATGAGAACGTCTCGTTTCATTTCATAACACAAGGTCACACAGCCGTACAAAAATAGGAATCCCTCACATTCCCGCCTGTGAAGTTTCCAATCATAGCCCTTTCAGGTTGGAGCAAAAATGCCACAGGCAATATATCACCTCCTCACAGGCTTTTATCTCTTTTATGAATCTGAAATGAATGAGCCTCGTTTCTATTTATACCATCCGGTGCCTGCGTTTGTCAGAGCTGTTTTGACTCTGCACATTCCTGTCTATTTATGTTGGGCTTTTCTACAAGTTACAGTTGCCCGTACAGTTTCGGCTGGCTAAAAAAAGTCACAGCACATTTTCAGTGGGAAGAATCATATTTGAATGATATACTAACAAACCCTCAGTGATTCCGCCTTTTAATAAACTTGGCAACACGTTCAGCCTACTCATTGACCTGCATGTGTTACAGCCGTCCGTGCTGAAGGTTAAAATAATGTTTTCACTGGTACTTTTATATCAGTATAACCCAACAGTGAGGTCTGAGATCTATAAGTCATCCAAATCTTCTGGGATACTGATTCTTTCTGCAAGGTGTTGTTGTTTTAAGAGAGGAATAATTTTTAAAAAAATTGACACATAAAACTGAATTTATTTGTATCTGGCACCTTGTAGATAAATGCTTTGGTTCCTCTTTGTTACGCAGAATACTCACAGTAATTAGTTGTTTATCCAGCAGAGCTTATATATTATTAATAGTAATAGATAAACAAATAGTCAGTTAGTATAAGCAAAAGGAATACCACAGCATGAATAAGCCTTTAATAAGAGCAGCTTGTGGGTTGCCAGATTTTAAAAACCTGTTTGATGGTCTATCATCTGAGTTGGGGGGGGGAAACATTACAATCGCAAGAAAAGCATTCAGAGAGCGCAGTACTCCTCCAAGGCTGCTCACTTGTTGTATCATTTCTGATGAGAGACCTGAACGTTGTTTAATCTTAAGTGATTAAATAAGTGGGAAAGAGTTTATGTTACGTCATGAACGCAGCATCCCACATTAATCAGTCGCTATGGTCTAAAATATAACTGGGTAAAACAGTTCTTGGACAGACTTGCAAGTAAATTTCAGTCACCAAAAAGAAACAGAAAAACATGGATAAACAAGAAAAGCACTCACAGAGCTCAGGCTGCTCAGTCGTATCATTTCCGACGGCTGAAATCTTTAAAAAAATTCACTGCAGAAATAACGGCAACATAGAATGTGACCATTTAATGTTTAATATAGATGTACCCACAAACAAAATGACCTTATGCTGAGCACAGGCATGTGTTATGCATGTGAATGTTACGTATGGATACCAAATTGCGTGACCTATGCATGTAGCAGGTGTTGGGAAATGTTGGGACTCGGAAACACCCTCATAATTTAATCAACTATTTTTTTGTATCATTTCCGACAGAAAAGTCCTGATAAGTCCTCAGTGGTGGATTTATAGTAGGATCCCAATCATGTGATCATCTGCAGGCAGCTGATGTAGTGTTCACTTGTTGTCATGGTTACAGTGACGCCGTGACGCTATCCCACAATGATACAGGAATCTTTAACAAATCCGTGGATCCAGACTATAAGCAGCATCACTGCCAAAATCTAATCACCTGGTCTTTATGAGATTTCTGAACTTCCCTGAAAATTTCATCCAAATCCACTGGTCTGTTTTTGAGTAACATAGCACACAGACAGACAGACGGACAAACGTACGCTGATCATCACACAACTCCACCACCTTCCTTGCCGGAGTAAAAATGACATTACATTTGTTCGCAACGCAGTATTGTAATGCATTGCTGTTCCTAAATTCAAAAGTCACACTAGAATTACTATTTAAATGCAGTTACTCTTAATTTGAGGCAACGCTACCATGATTCTCCTTGAAGAACACTAAATTCTTGTTTGAAAAAGCATGTGAAGAACACGCTGGATCTGTGGCGATTGCTGGAACACATTTGGTACATTTTGCGGTGACGAATGACCCCTGACCTTAACCAGTGTGCGTGTTATTTTAATGCCATAAAATAATGCAAAAATATTTAGGCAGGACTTGAAATATCAAATATGACAGCAGTGGTGTTCTATTTAGATGCAGTCCCATGATATCAGGTTCTATGGGCAGCTTTTCACCAACTTTTCTGTTTGCTTTGAGGTAATCGTTTCAATCAAAGAGCATAAAGAAGATCCTGTGTATGTTCTTCTGTTTATTGGCAATGCAACAAGAAGATCAGGGAGTCTGTTTCTACAGGGAATGAATAAAGCAGAAATGATGTGTTACGTTTAAAAATGAACAGGCAGTGTGCAAAAGAAACCACTTTAAAGTAACGCTGTCTCTCATCCAGTAAAAATTGATGTGGATAATGCATGAACTCATCAGATTCCTCTCACACTGACCATCTACATTATGAAACAGAGCTCCAGGGCTCCTAAATAACCCAAAATATATTAAACAGCTTGTTGACATTGAAGCAGTAACTGCAGACTTGATGACTTTTTTAAAAAGAGAGAAAGTGAGAGGACTTTTTGAATGACTTGTTGGCACGTATGAAGCAAATTAAGGAACTTTTTTTCCCCATCAGGAAACCTTAACTAATGAACATAAGTTAGTGTGTCATATATTCACTACGGAGGCTAGTATTAGTAAATAAGAAAGTTTTTATTATTAATTACTAATTGAATAAATTACAAATTATATGAATTTACTTTGTATGCCATTAGTGGATGATTTTATGTCTCCAGTGGATGATTTTATGCCATTAGTAGATGATTTTATGTCTCCAGTGGATGATTTTATGCCATTAGTAGATGATTTTATGTCTCCAGTGGATGTTTTTATGTCATTACTGGATTGGCCATTTCAATTTAAAGAAGTATTCATGTATTCATAGAAAGAAATGTCACAATTGTAACCAACATAACCAGAAGCCAAAAGTATTTTTCACAGCCTGCCAACCCAAAAGCTGTATTTTCAAATATCCTGAGCTTGAAAGCAGCGATGAATAATGAATTTACCATCAATAAAGCCACGAGTTAAAACTTATAAACCGGGGTGAGAAAAAGCAGAACCTATAAACTCCATGTCGCAGTCATTTCTATCACGTTGTCAGAGGGAAATATCACCATGCAGCCCCTTTTTGAGATAATGCACCTGTCAGGGAAGTTAAGGTGACATTTCACCAGCTTCTGAAGGCTTTAATGTATATTTATTCCCTGCACAGAGTCAGTATGTTGTAAAGACCCATTGAAAAAAAAAAAGATGATGCTTGTTGCAGTGTGGCAGCCAAACTGTTGGATAGAGTTTCACATTCTAAATATAAGCCTGTTGACTTGTGTCCCTGCTGCTCTATTTAAATGCCAGAGTGCTGCTGTCAAAACAGAAGAGAGGGGCGCAACAATATGATGGACCTTTTTGAGACCAACACTTATCTTTTCAATGATTTGCGCTATTTAGAGGAAGGGGATCATGGACCACTGCAGCACCTGGACATGGCGGGGGTGTCCCCTCTGTACAACGACACCGACAGCCCGCTGTCCCCGGGCCAGGACAACGTGCCGTCGGAGACCGGGGGCGACAGCAGCGGGGAGGAGCACGTCCTTGCGCCCCCGGGGCTCCGTGCGCACTGCGAGGGCCAGTGCCTCATGTGGGCCTGCAAGATCTGCAAAAGAAAGTCGGCGCCCACGGACCGGCGCAAGGCCGCGACGCTCCGGGAGAGGAGGAGGCTGAAGAAGATCAACGAGGCCTTCGACGCGCTGAAGAGGAAGACGGTGGCCAACCCCAACCAGCGGCTACCCAAGGTGGAGATTTTACGCAGCGCCATCAGCTACATCGAGCGGCTGCAGGACCTGCTGCAGTCGCTGGACGAGCAGGAGAAGCACGGATCTGCTTTTAACACCAAGAACCACAACGTAAGCTCACGCAGAAAGTTCCAAAAAATGTTGTGAACCTGTCTCCCAGTGCGCCTCGGTGGGATTCGGATGACTTTGAAATGACATCATGATGACTGTTAGTGCCCCAGTAATCCCCCTGTAAGGACTCCTAATGTGTTTGTGGCTCCTATAATGACATCATGATGTGTTTACTGAATGTTTATCTCCATGTGTCATGAGGATATTTTCATTCCAGCTGGGACTAAGCAGTGGGATAATCACTGGAGATGTCATTCTTTTTCCTTGAAGTTTGCTTTTGGTTGCAGAATCTCATACATGTGTGGATAACTTGTGCAGGTGGCCGGTGATGAGTACCACTGGAAGAAGTCCTCTGAGACCTGGCCGACCTCTGCTGACCATTCCACTGCAGCATTGAACCAGAGAGATGGTACACAATTCACTTCCAGTCTACATGGAATGCATAAATAAACCTAAAAGTTGGTGTTGTAAGTCAGTTTTCTTTGCTTCTTCAGGAACTAGTGATTCTTCTGCGTCCTCCAGCCTCCTCCGTCTGTCCTCCATCGTGGACAGCATCACCACCGACGACAAGATCAACTTCTCCGAGGACGTCTCGGAAAACTGAAGCCACAGCGAAGAGCTTAGCAAGGAAGCCCTGCTGATATTTTCAAATTTCCATTGTTTCTCTCTAAATTATTTCCACTTTGTTCAACCATTCTGGCTTCTCTTTGTTCCAAAGTCCTCGTTTGTACAGGGAGAGCAGCCAATTTGTACATATTTTATAGCGACATGATGTATTTATTTTGTGTTCGAAAGCTAACAGCTTCTTTGAGAAAGCTGAGATTTTATTTAAATATTTGTACATAGCTGACCAGCAAAATAAACTACACTGTTATACTTTACCAGTTGTCTAAAATTTTCTTTGTTTGTTTTCAAGAGCATGTTTGGAGGACAGTTTGATCCTTTCCACCCGGTTTGTGTCAGACAAACGGAGAAAATACAATCTTCAGACCATGTAGAGTGTAGGATGTTTCTTCACATAAAAACCTAAAACCTTTGTTATTTTTAAAAGCTGAGTTTGTAGTTATCATGGCAATTAAAAAAAAGCTTTATAACTGTTCTTTTTATTACTACTTTTATTACTACTACTTTTGTGTGTGTATAGATATATAATTCATTACAATTTATTTTTGCTAATTTTTCTGCAAACTTTTTTCTATATTTGGGTTTATATATGACCTCAAATATAGAAAAAAATAGATTATATATTTATTTGTATATATAAACCTGAATATAGAAAAAATGTGCAAAAATAATATATATATATATATATATATATATATATATATATATATTCTATATTTGGGTCTTACAGGTTTCAAGATATTTGTCATTTCTAGAAACAAACTTATGCTTATGAAGGATTTACAATCCTTATATAATTTTAATAATATTTGTTGTTAATTTATGGATTTCCTTGCTTTGTTAATTTACTTAATATGATTGCAGAAAAAATGTTAATTTACATGTTTACAGTAAAATAAATGGCCAGAACTGTGAATAATAAGTACTTTTTGTAAGTAATACTTTATTTTACAATGTTTCAATAGTAAATTATAATATTTTCACTCTCAAATCAGAAAAAAATTGTTACTTTACAAATGTTATCAATTTTGGTGAATTACAAAGAATTTTTTGTGAAATCAGAAAAAAATTTTCATTTAAGTGTAAAAAAATTAGGCTAAATCAGTAAATAAAATCCACATCAACAAATGTGTGTTTTTACAACTAGTAGTTTGTCTTTTTACATTGTGTAACTGTAAAAAAAAACAATGACATTTTAACTGTATTAAAATCAGCTAAAAATACTGCCATTTTACAGAAGTTTGCTGTCATTTTCACACATTTTACAGTTTGTAGTTTTCCATGTAATTTATCTATCAGAATTGTTTTACAGTGTAGTACCCTTCACTCCAACCTCACATTCACCAAAAAGTTGCATGAAGAGAAAAAAAAAATCAGCATTAGTTCAAGATCCAGCCGTCCCCACCCTGGCATTCACGGCTATTAGAAGTCCATAAAAACTGTCTAAAGCGGCCTGGAATAGTTTGCTGCCGAGCTGCTTCTCTTTGTTCCAGCAGGCCTGATCCCACAACAGTAACTCGAGTCCCTTCCAAACACAGCGCGCCTCTGCTGCTCTCTCCTATCGTATGTTGGGGACGTGGAAACTTGGGCTGCGAGGCTCGAGTGCAAAGCCCAGCAGGGTGATGAAGCTATGCCGGCCATTAGGGCCTTAATTCGTCATCGCGGCGTTTACATGCGACGCTATTTAAACATGTGACACCACGCTAATGGCGCTGGAATCCATCGAGTGGTGTATTGACGTGAGAAGGGGGTGTTTGTTGATGGTGTCGGGGTGAGCTGGGCTCCTTTAGATCTCTGCAGACGACACAAAGCCCCGGTTGACCTCCAGGCCTCGGCGTCATCCGTCAAGGCTTGCAGACACATGTACATGCAAAGAGTTAGCTCAGGGGAGTCAAACTCATCTTAGTTCAGTTCCACATTCAGCCCAGTCTGATCCTAAGCGGGCCAGACCAGTAAAATCGCAGCATAACAACCTTTAAATACTCCCAATGTTTCCTTTATTTTAGTGTAAAAAAGTACATTCTGAAAATGTTCACATTCAAGGAGTTATCTTTTTACAAACCATCATGAATAACCTGACATTTCTTAAGAAAAGTAAGTTCAGATTCAACAATATTATGCCTCAGTTTATCATTTCCACATTACAACTTACAGATCACAGAGTGTCTACAAAGGAACACAACATTTAGTCACGTGTCTGGAACTGAATGATACAGCATTTTACTTTATGATCACAGTGACAAAAGTCAGATCAAAACAGACAAAAAAACAGTAAAAACAAGACAAAATATTACAAAAATGAGACACAAAATGACAAAAACGAGACAATCGACACAAAACAAAACAAAAAAACACAAAAAATTTGACAATGAAGTTCCGAAGCAACAAAAGCATGGACACTAACGAGACAAAAATGACAACAAAAGTCACAAAACGACAAAAACATAAAGAAATAACACAAGCGAGACCAAAAGGAAACACAAAACGACAAAAACACGAGGCAAAGGACAAGTCAGACAAAAATAGACAAAAACCCAACAAAAGCAAGACAAAATATTACAAAAATGAGACACAAAATGACAAAAACGAGACAATCAACGCGAAACAAAACAAAAAAAAACACAAAAAATTTGACAATGAAGTTCCAAAGCAACAAAAACATGGACACTAACGAGACAAAAATGATAACAAAAGTAACAAAACGACAAAAACATAGAGAAATAACACAAGCGAGACCAAAAGGAAACACAAAATGACAAAAACACGAGGCAAACGACAAAAGTCAGACAAAAATGGACAAAAACCCAACAAAAGCAAGACAAAATATTACAAAAATGAGACACAAAATGACAAAAACACGAGGTCAACGACAAAAGTCAGACAAAAATAGACAAAAACCCAACAAAAGCAAGACAAAATATTACAAAAATGAGACACAAAATAAACAATGAGCAATCAAGTATTTTACTTTATGTTAAAAACAACTTGTCATGGTCTAGAAATTATTTTAAATTTATAGTTTTGCAAATTTGAAATCTGCAGTTAATGTCTCGTCTGGAATTTTTACACTTTGAGGACCGGATTGGAGCCTCTGGAGGACCAGTTTTGGCCCGTGGGCCACATGTTTGACACCCCTGAGTTAGCTTGTCAGTTTTATCAGAAGTTAAGCGCCTTTGTCAGGCAAAGCCAAAAACAAAGATGTAAAGAGAGTGGGTGAATTCAGTTTGTTCTTTAGCACTTTGACTCAAGTAGTGAAACAAATTTGAGTTGTTTTGGTTCTTATTAGCTTTTTTTTATTTGCGTTCCAAACTCTTGATAATTCATTAGAACAACCAAAAAGACAGCTGAAACCATGTCTCTGTTTGAAGGTCATCTCCTTCTTATTATTTTTCTTACAAGACACATTGATTTTTTCTTTTGCAGCAAGCACAAATTGAATACCTCATGAAGTGCACAGGAGACAGAGAGAAAAGAGCAGGTGTGAAATGGAGGAAAAACAGAAACAAACAGCTCAAATTATTACACAAAACACCAGAGATTACAGTGATGTGCTAGAAGAATATTGAGGAAAGTCCCTGAGGCTGGATGGCAGAGACCCCACACTGCACAGAGCTCAGAGGCTTTTACTGGGGTTGTTTTTCAGTGTAGTGTACATGTAGGCCCACCAGTTCAACCCTTCACTGCTGCTTTCGCTGAAATCAAATACAAATCCAGTGCAATCTGTCTGCATTGGAGGCACAGTTTGACATTTTTTCAGTACATCTGACTTTGTGGTGCCACCAAAAACTTCAAGTGCCATTTTCCTCTCTTGTATTTAAGGATGAAAGAGTTAAGTCTGGAGTTGTGCCTGTTTGGTGCTTGAAGTGGTCTGAAAAGTGTGTTGAGTGACTCCTTAAAGATGCTCCATGAAGCGTTTTTGAAGGATTTCGCTTCACACAGCTGTGAAAGTTTTACATCTTCTTTCTCTGAATGTGCACCACTTACACAGCGGCTTTTAATTTCGGAACCGCTCCACTTTTTGAAATTAATTTCATCGGCAGATAAGCTAAGTAGTCAAAACAAGCTGTTTTTCAGTCAAAGTGAAGGTCTGGATCCTGTATCTCTTCTTCCACTGTCTCACGGTTGATTTTTAAAGCTTTGTCATCTGTTTCTGAGGTTTTAAATGGTTTTATCTAGCAGAGCTCTTGCACCAATTAGATGTCAACCAGTCAGATGGTCTTGGATGTTCTCAGACTGAATCTTCATGTTGCTTAAGAAGTCCCTCCTCGGGTTAATTTCACTTCTTATTGAGTTGTAAATTTGGATTTTTCTTATTTTATTGTCTTTTCTATTCAGATTTACCTCAAAGTCATTGGGTTTTATTGTGTTTTGATGACTTGATGCTTCAGTTCTAATGCACTTCAGTTCAGTTTTTGTTTGAATTTGTTCATAAATAAGCAATTTACCCTTAGATGCACCAATGATTGGACCCTACAAGATTCCATAAGTGGGTCAAAAATGACCTGTATTAGTATTAATATGTCAATTTTTATGCCATTTTTTTCCATTTTGGCTAAGAACATGAATTTATATTGTTGTTTGTACTATATTTTTGTCCACATAAGATTAGTGTCATGTTTGAAACTGGTTAATTTTTCACTTTATGACAGATTTTGGACATTTTGATGATTGAAAAAGAAGAATATTACACAGAGCAGCAACAGAAGAATGAAAATATCCGTTTTGTTGACATTTTCCACTCTTTTCCTCCAACTGTTGCTGCTCTTCATCCTTCCAATATGACAATTTCTTGAAAAGTATAAAAGGTAACTTAAAAATACATGGAATGATATCAAAAACATGGTTCATTTTTGACCCACTTATGCATCTAAGGGCTAAATAAGTTGAACTTGACTTGAATTACTTGTTTAATTTAGTGGCAACCGCAGTGTCTTCTCAGAATATCTGCCAGTTGTTATTTTCTGTCCCCCTCGTTTGTTACTGCAAACAGGAAACTGAACTAGCTTCCATTTGGGGGATTAACAAAGAAATCTAACCTTTTCTAAAAACTCCACTTTGCTACATTTATGGATTTCAGAGCTGTGAGTTAGTTTTCTGTTAGAATATTCACCCAAAGTGCACGATTAAAATGCTGCTCAAGCATCAACACAAGACTTCTAATCATAACAGTCCTAAAACATACACTAAATAGCAACACAACTGAAAATATGTTGAATTACTTTGCATTGTTCCAGACTTTTATTTGAATGAGGATATGAAAACTCCTGTGTCAAAGCTTGAATTAAAATGTAAAAAAAAAGAAAAAGCTGTGCACGCCACAGCTTAGTTCTGCCTCTTTTCAACAGAACTATACATAACTTCTCCCAAATATCCTGTTTTCAGCAGAAAGCAGACAGAAACCTGATAGCTCCGAACAGTAATGTGAATTTAATGGGCTCCTGCTCACTCACTCACTCTGATAGCAGTGTTACTCCATTTGCAGCTCCATTGTGTAACCGACAATGTAAAGTCTGCTATCAATGATCACACTTTGTCCTCGGAAACAAAAAAGGAACTGTTTGGTTCAAAGTGGGTGTAAAATTTGCTCTCTTTGTTGGCACACAAACCTGCGTTTTGGAGCTGTTAGCGGAGCTGCATTCGCTGTAGAAGTCCTAACATCCAGCTGTGCTCTGAACCTCATCCTCTTATTCTCCTGTTTGCATCATCAAGCGTGCAACAGAAACATCCCCCCTCTCTGAGCCCACGTTTTCCCTTGTCTGACTTTAGCGGGGATTTCGGTGTTACTGATGACACCATATAATTCTCATTTGGCTGTGAAGGCAGTGTTTTAAAAGTCAGAGCTGGTGAAAGGTGTTATGGGAGGAGGTGTGGGGGAGTTAAGCCTGGGGGTGCTGAATGCTCACATTTATCCAGACTTTCCTTGAAAACCCTGCAAGGAAAGGAAAGGGGAAAAAAACGGATTCAGTGCTGCGGGGCTGTGCTTCTTTCTGCTCAGTGCCAAACAAATGGTGTTGCCACTCAAAGTGGGTTTTGTTTTAGTAATTCTTGGGGGGAATGTAAAATGGATGTGGATTTTATGTGGGGGAAAATAGCCTTTGAGAGGAAAACACTGAGCTTTGAAAACAAGGGCTTTTCTTTTATTTGAACCTCTGAAATAAAATGCAATTTTCTAATTAAAAAAAAATCCAATTTCACCAGCTGCATTTTTGGCAGTTAAACAGATTCCGATGTGGGTTTTAATTCTGGCAAAAGAAGAGGAGAAGGATCCATTCAGGAGGCATGTTGGAGATGAATTGCCTCCCTGACCAAACGGCCAGCATATTAAGTCAAAGCGTGAGGCCGTTTAGAAGAAATAAGGTTTTCAGACGTGAGTGAGATGGACATAAAAGATCACCTCCTGCCCTTCACTTAACTCTGTCTTTGACCCTTGAGAACAACAAAACAAAAGCAGAGAGTTCCCCAGAGACCAGCAGAGCGCACTGATAACATCACCGGCCTGCGCGTAAAGGCTGCGCCAGTTTAAACTCCCTGCGTTGGCAATTAAGCCATGTGCTGCGCCAATCTGACCAATTAGCTCTCGGTGGATGGCAGGTTTTCTCATTGTCGACGCTGTTCTCAGCCAAAGAAGCCTTTGATCCTGTCAGCGGCTACAAGGCCAGGACGAGCCGATGCGTTCTTCAGCTGTGCCTAATCCAACCTCCCACCGCAGTGGAGAGGCAGCAGGTAGCGCTGTTTTCTTAGGTGCGCGCGGTTCCCAGAGAAGGAGGCTCACCAAACGCTTTGACACATTGTGAGAAATATCCGCATTGTATCCTTGTAAGCTGTCACCAGCACAATTACTGCCTCCCTCTGACTCCTGCTGTCTTTTCTTAGAAAGCAGTGGCACAAATAGCAGAACAAATTAAAGGACCACCATGCTTATTTTCTGTTAAGAGCTTGTGATAAAACGGACTATTTTTTATTAGTATGAAGAAAAATGCACTGTTTTGGCTTAAAAAAAAAAAAGCTGTTTCGCCTGCAATGAAAAATAGTGTTTGCCCTCAATAATAAAAAAAGAATGGACAGATTTTTCTGAGTTAGAACAATTTTGGATGAAATTATGTTCAGCCAACAAGCTAAAATGAGTCAGTGGAACTAGCTTTTCCTCAACAAGTGTTTTAATCACCAATCTGAATTTGTCTAGACATGTTAACATAGATGACCTGAAAAATGATGCTAACAAGCCAATTTTATGAAAACACCTCAGCTTTATTTAGTTTTATGTAAAATAATGCAGAAATTACAGTTTAAATTATTCAAAGTATTAAGTTGACACAATTAACAGCAGTATTGTGTCAACCCAACCCATCAGAAATATAAAGATTTATCTAAATTGGTCAATTTTTTTTTTTTTTACCTTACAGTCACGAAATAATCTTTTTGAAAACTTGCACTGACATTATATTCAGCCAGCAAACTAAAATGAGTTAGTGGAAGTGCTTTAATCACCAATCTGAATTTGTCTAGACATGTTAACACAGAAGAGAGGACTTGAAAATTGATTCTAACAAGCCCATTTTGAAAAGTTGTCTCAACTTTATTTAGTTTTAAATCAACTAATGCACAAAATTTTAGTTTAAATTACCCAAAGTATTAAGCTGACGCAATTAACAGCAGTATTGTGTCAACCCAACCCATCAAAAGTTTTAAAAATTGATCCTTTTTTTTAAAACCTTGCAGCCGTGAAATAATCTTTTTGAGAAATTCCAATGAAATTATGTTCAACCAACAAACTAAAATGAGTTCGTGGAACTAGTTTTTCATCAACAACAAGTATTTTTAATCACAAACCTGAATTAGTCCAGGGGAAATGACTTGAATTTCTGAACTGACAAAGAAATTCAATAATTCTATGATTACTGACAGTATTGCATCAGTCCAACCCATCACAATCATAGCAGAGTTTATCTACAGCAGCAAATTTAATTTTTCATCGTGCAGCATTGTGTTTAATAGATAGAATTGCTTTTTAGATCAACAAAGGAACAAATAAATGCTGAGATGTCGTCACTACAAACAACCTTGCATTCCTCACTGCCTAAAGCCTCTTAAAGCCTGACTCATCCACTTTTAGAAAAACTTCTGCACCGTCATGGCCATCTGTTGTGTGCCGAACTGAAGAGAGTCAATAACTTTTAATGGTTAAAATTTGGCCCCTCGTAGGCAAGACGGTGCTGTGGTGTCATTTGTGTAATTATGCTTTTAATGAGCTTTGGCAAACAGGGATGGGCTCATTCGCAGCACCTCCACTGATGAGCTCGGGTGTTTAGAGGAGGCTTACCGCTGTAATGTGAATTCACAGGGCTTGAAATGTTACACCTTCCTTTGCAGCTGGGCTGCATCTGCAACGCTGTTGTCTCCACCGTAACAATTGGCCTGCAGACTCCTGCAAATGGTCCCCCTCTTTTTCTGCACAGTTTGACTAAACAAAACAGCCTCTCTGGAATATTTATGTCTTCATAGCAGCGTGTCACTTTCATTGTGAGCTATGACTTGATTCCTGGAGGCCGGTTTTGGGTAAATCAAGCAGAATAATGCACTTGTATTAAAAATAAGGTTATGTCGTGGTTTAAAGCTGCAAACGTTCACTCACTCTACCGAAACATTCCCAAACATTGCGTTCATCGTGGCCTTGCAGGAGAAGGTTTGGGGAACGTGGTGATGAGTGGGAAAACACCAGTAAGTGCAGATGTGGGAAACTCTGCAGGGTACTGGGGGGTGAGAGGCAGCGGGCTGGGATGGGGCAGGGAGGGATCTCCAGCCTGCCTTCTGGCTGGGCCAATGGGCCATGGTAATTAGATCTGGCCAATGTGGGCCCTAGGCTTTGGCCTGGGGGCATAAAAGGGGGGCCTGGGGCAACAGACCACTCATATCACTCAGAGGGTTCCTCTCTTTCACCCAGCTCCTCTACCCTCCTTCCTTCCGCTGCATCCATCCATTTAGACGCCTTTCTTCAACAAGCCATGGATGTCTTCTCGCCATCCCAGGTCTACTACGACAGAGCTTGTGCTTCGTCCCCAGACAGCCTGGAGTTCGGCTCCGGCATGGAGCTCGCCGGCTCCGAGGAGGACGAACACGTCAGGGTTCCTGGAGCTCCTCACCAACCTGGACACTGCCTGCAGTGGGCCTGCAAGGCCTGCAAGCGCAAGTCCAGCTTTGTGGACCGCAGACGGGCCGCCACCATGCGTGAACGCCGGCGGCTGAAGAAGGTCAACCACGCTTTCGAGGCGTTGAGGCGCTGCACCTCGGCCAACCCCAGCCAGCGTCTGCCCAAGGTGGAGATCCTGCGCAACGCCATCCAGTACATCGAGAGCCTGCAGGAGCTGCTACGAGAGCAGGTGGAAAACTTTTACGGCCTGCCTGGAGAGAGCAGCTCTGAGCCCGGCAGCCCGCTGTCCAGCTGCTCTGAAGGCATGGTAAGACCTCAGATGCTTTGAGCAAACATCTGGTTGTACAAAGTCTTGCGTTCAGACACCTGAAAAAGCCTTTTATTGTTGGGTATCATCAGTGTAGAATTTAATCCAGAGCACTACTCCCACTTCTCATTAGCTCCTAGACTATTTCATGGCAAAATTGAACTTTGTCTTTCCAATTTAGAATCCTATTAATCAAATAAGCTTGTTTTGCCCCAAGACCTCAATTGCCATGCTTCTCCATGCGTGTCATATTCTCCCATAATTTCTTAATACGAACATCAAAACCGTGGTCTTACAAGAATCTCTGTCCTCTGTTTGTGATCCCCGTGGTTACAGGTGGAATTAGTTTGTGTGTTTGTGAAGGTGACAGTGTATCAGATAATACAAAAGAACTTCTAATGCTGGATGGACTAATGGCTTTCCCACCACCGGACACTTTATAGCCCTAATAAACCAAACTAAATCCACCTTACTGAAGTCTGGCAGGAAAAAGCGGGCGCTTTTCTGCATTCCATCCTGACTGCATGTTCTGCACCGCTGCCAGGATTTTCTGCAGATTTACTAGGAGAAAGTGTCATCTTGCACAAACTGGTGTTGCTTCCACTGATACAATCGATTCGCCACACTCAGAGCCAGGCAGGGGAGGGGAGCGCACACAGCCACTTCGGCTTTAAGGTGGATGTGAAATAAAGAAGCCAATAACTTTGGAATTCAGGATTTATTAGCCTGTCCAGAATATCTTGAAGGGCGTGAGGTTGTTTTTGTGCTTTTTTTTTTCTGCTTCTTCCTATCCGATATATGTTTAAACACCATGTCTGCCCGTTTCTTTCTGTATTTTAGTGGTTTTTTTTCAAGAATTCAAGAGTAAATTTGATTTCTCATTTCCTTCCAGGCTGACAGCAACAGTCCGGTGTGGCAACAGCTGAATGCAAACTACAGCAGCAGCTATTCATATGCAAAGAATGGTGAGACCTTTTGACAGCAACAGCGGTCTGATATGAATATAACAACTTTCTCGCCTGCGTAGGGCTTTAAAAACTAATAAGTGAATGGTGCATTATTTTAAATCTATATTTCATTTTGCCTCTGGGAGTCCCATGGCGAGAGGAATTCGATATAAAAAACCGAAAGAGATCAACAAATGTATAAAAATACATTTTGTTGCATATTTGAATAAACTCATGCATATTTTCTCTGGACATGGATGAGGGTTTTATCCATTCCACACAGATTTCTTGATTTTTAACCATTCAGATCGTATTTAAGGGTTTATATAAGAGCTGAAAATGATCTTAGTGTGCCGAATTTGACTGATCCGAGTCGTTTTCTTCCTCTTATCAGAGAGTTTGGACGACAAAGCAGCCGGAGCTTCGAGTCTTCAGTGCCTGTCCAGCATCGTGGACCGTCTGTCCTCGGTGGAGTCCAGCTGTGGACCGGCTGCTCTGAGAGACATGACCACCTTCTCCCCCGGCAGCTCCGACTCGCAGCCCTGCACACCGGAGAGCCCCGGGTCCAGGCCCGTGTACCACGTCCTGTGAAGAGAAGCTCGCTATGACGTGGATATACCGCCACAGGCACCAAACAACAAAGAAAACTAAAGATGAGAACTAGTTTCGTGCAAATCAGAGGAAGAATCTGAGGACATGTGGCAACCAGTGGTGGTTTTTTTTTATTTTATTTGACTGTACATGAGATTGTAAATATGTAATGTAAATGCCCATTTATTCTATACATGCTATTATACCCAATGAGACATATTTAATTATGGCAGTTAATGTGATGTTGCATTACTCAAAAATGGTATTTAAGCAACGTTGTATCTTGTTATGATTCATTGTGTTGTGATCATTAAATCTTTTATACAAAAGTGTTTGTTTCTTTGGACTTTTTTTGTCCATTTGCTCTCACAGCTGCAATGAGCTCAAACAGTGGCAATGGATTAATGAATGACATGAATCTTGACTAAAAAAATGCTAAACGGTGCTTTTTCAGCAAAACAAAATGTAAAAATTACACATCAAAATAACAAAATCAAGACAGAAAATGACAAGACCGAGACAAAACGACAAAACAAGACAGAAAATGATAAAACTGAGATACAAAGTGACAAAATCGAGACATAAAATGACAAAAACTAGATGTAAAATGACAAAAACAAGACAGAAAATGACAAAACCAAGACACAAAATGATAAAACTGAGATACAAAGTGACAAAATCGAGACATAAAATGACAAAAACTAGATGTAAAATGACAAAAACAAGACAGAAAATGACAAAACCAAGACACAAAATGACAAAAACAAGACAGAAAATGATAAAAATGAGACAGAAAATGACAAAAACGTGCTATACATGCTATTATACCCAATGAGACGTATTTAATGATGGCAGTTAATGTGATGTTGCATTACTCCAAAATGGTATTTAAGCAATGTTCATTGTGCTGTGATCATTTAATCTTTGATTGTTTTGTACAAAAGTATTTTTTTTCTTTGGACTTCTTTTGTGTGACCATATGCTCTCACATTAAGGCAGCAGCTGCAGTGAGCTCAAATAGTGGCAATGGATTCATAAATTGGACATTAAGGGTGTTTATGGTGGAGATGCCGCTAATATGAATCTCAACTAAACGAGGCTTTTTCAGCAAAGCAAAATTTAAGAACGGCACATCATTCGAACACTAATTAGTCTGCCTCCAAAACGTTTTCTCACAAAATATACACTTTTCTTGCAAAAACAGCTAAATGAATCATTTAAGATAGCAGATTCATTTGCATAATAATGAATCACACCCTTATAAAGGTTGCTAAAATAAAAGGGCAAGCTATTTATTATGTTCCTCACACACACACGGTCCTGGACAGTCTGGACCGTCTGCAGCTAACAAGGTGTGGGAGTCACATTAGACAGTGATGGAGGTCAGCTGATACCATTTATCATCTCACACCGCTCTAATCACTCATGTAGCCCCGTTGTGCAGGAGTCTAAATCACGGTCATTCTTTCAATGACTTGCACATTTTGCACGTCACGTTTTAGCGTCTGTGCATTTCGAGGGGAGGCGGCGCTACCTGTTTGTTCTTCCCTGCCAAATGAGAGTCATCATTAACACCCTTGATTAGGCCCGGCAACGCCAGAGCTGACAACAAATGGCCTCTGATTGGACTTATTGCGTGAGCGAGGAGGAAGGAGCTGCATGCCGTGTTGTCACAGTCTTTGATCAGGCTCCAAGCAAGATGTGTTTTTTTTTTTTGTCTTTTCTTTTTTAGACTGTTGAGAGGCAAAAGATAAAAGATGTTTTTCACTTCTTTATAGATGTGCTTTTTCACTCTGCTGCTTTCATCTGACAGCTTTGTTGGAGTTTGCTTTGGAAGTTAAGATATGAACACAATGCATTGTTAAAGTGTGCAATAATTCACCCAACAGTGTATAGATTAGACCAACTAACACATTAAAATGCTGTTTATGTGGAAGGACATTTAAATAAACCTTCTCTTTTACAACTTTCTGCTCCATATTCATCAATAATAGCTAAAAAAAAAAACTATCAAAGGCTTGATTGGCTCAGCTTACACATCAATGGTACCAGTTTTATTCCATGTTTTATTTCTTGTTTGCTAACCTAATCACCGTTACAGGGTTGCTAATCCATGGTAATAGTTGGAAGCTAGATGTTTAGCTAGCTGTTACTGTTGACCAAGAAGACAAACGTACTGATGAAAAATAGTAAATAAGTACAAATAATTTGCCTTATCCTAATAATATGAGGGAGAGTGAGATATTCAATCAAGGCTGACAATGTGATGAAAATTTAAAATAGAAGAGAGGAAAACTGTTTGATGATGTCAGCTGTCTTCTTCTACCAGCTAAAAGGCTATGCTAACAGGGCTGTTGTGGGACACGTGCTTGATAATTATTATTTAAAATGTTATGTTGATTTTAAAAAAGTTCCCACAATTACAAGAGACATCAATAAAAAAAAAAACATCAAAAAAGAGGAGGTTTAGGTTTTATTTTAGCTGTTGTAGTTGAGATTCAGTTTGGTTATCAGGGATAAAAATGGCATTTTACTCCAGACTTACTTGTTTTTTTTTTGTTTTTTTTTTATCATTCTTTTCTCCAATTTTTTATTTTTATTTTTGGTCTCAGGACAGGTGCATTTACACAACAACTGCATGTTTTACTATTTTGGATTATTTGAAACTTGATTGATGGGGCGCAGAATTTCCTCCAATTTCTGCTTTTGATTATGATAATTTGAATACTATTTAATCCTAGCTTTATGAAGGTTATGATGTTTTTGTTCCAGCAAACTGTTAAATTAACTTAAAAAAACTGGATACTGAGAGTATTTTTGCATAAAATCTGTAGTAGACTGTATTAACTGTTAGATCAATGTAAAAAGAAGTAAAGTGCATTATAGTAGCAAAATAAAATAGCATAAAATGGAAATACAAGTATGAGAAATGGAAGTGCAAGTACCTCTAGTGGCTGCTGAAGCACATAGACCATAATGTTGGACAGTAAGAATACTCAACTGCTTGAAAGAAGTACTCCTAATGGAACAAAAAGTAATCAGAGAGTGGCATACTAACATGTATTTTTGCTAGAAACTGAGCAGCTTTGCATTTTGCTGCTGTAGATGGTTGAGGTGGAGCTAGTTTTACCTTTGAAACAGTTATTTATAAGTGTGTTTAATATTTATCAGTGTATTTTTTTTGCAGTAATCTGTAAACTGAAGCTCTAACATTAATATATTGGAATGAGAAGTGTAAAATTTCCCTCTGGATGGTGGAATAAATATTGTTGTTGAGTTGAAAAGCCATTAGATCAGGTGACAGATTTCATTTATGTTCATATTTATCTGCATCCATCCAAGGAGTGTCTTCCTCTGCTGCTGTACAGATACTTTAAATACAACACTAGCGGTTGAACAGTATTCTATATCCGCCACGTTGCGATGAAACATTCCTGCAGCTTGTGTTTCATGAACCTCCACGGCTGCGTCTGACGCCCCCGAATGTCCCTGACGGTATTTTCCACGGTTACTTGTGATTCATGAATCGCACACAAATGCCTGCAGTGTCAACACCGAGCACGCTACAGGTTCACATCAAGGTTGTCGGGGTCGAGCATGGAAGGTTGGGAATTTGAGAGGGTTTTTTTTGTCTGTCTATTTATAAACGTGAATTTGAATCCCGACGGTGTGGACATAATAAATGGACTCCTCATTAATATCAGTGTAATTACATGCAGCCATTGCTGTAGTACCGAGAGTGACCACAAGAGGGAGGTGTTTCTTGTGCTTCCTGCACTGACACATGAGTAGTCATATTTAGCTTATGTGTTTGGATTTCACTGCTCAATATGTGGGTCAATATATAGTTGAGGGACTATTGAAGTTATTTAAAGCAAAAAACTCATGTGTTTTATGTTAATTATGATGTCTTTACAAATTCCATAATTATTTATTATGGAAACAATCACTTATTCATAAAAAAAATGACTGGATATCACTAAAAAGTCAACTAAATAACCGTCTGAATTTAAGAACAACCACCTTCTAATTAGCTAAGCTATAATAAAATGAGCTTATTCAAGAGTAATTTTGATTGTGTTCTTTTTATTAAGTTGAGATAATCATGGTAGATATTTCTTTTTTGGTAATGTATCAAATCTTTTATGGAAAATAATAAATTGTATCCCTTTTAACCAAGTTACCCATTACAAAAACACCTCTCAAAAGTGTGTTAATTCTAAATCACATGACCTGCTCCGTGTTTTGTGTTTCGGTTTTCGATTTTGTTGTTTTCTGTCTCGGTATTGTCATTTTGTGTCTCGGTTTTGTCGTTAGATGTCTCGCTTTTGTAATTTTCTGTCTCGTTTTGACTTTTTTCTGTCTCGTTTTTGTAACATTGTGTCTCGTTATTGTCATTTTGTGTCTTGGTCTTGTCAATTTCTGTCTTGTTTTTGTCATTTTGTGTCTTGATTTTGTTGTTTCCTGACTCGTTTTTGTCAATTTGTGTCTCAGTTTTGTCATTTCCTGTCTACTCCACATGATGTCATTTCCTCCTGAAGAAAAGACTGGCCAAACTCCAAGGCTTTCTGAGTTATTTAATATAAAGTAGTGTGTGAGTCAAATGTGGATTTATGGCATGTCAACAAGTTTAATATAAAATCTTTATGAATAATTTTAAATTTTAACTTTACTCAGTTGTTTATATGATATTTAGAAGAATCTTTGTGTAAAAATGCCATGTGGTGTTTGGTTAAAGGCGGCCATGTTGATTTTAGGCCTGAAAACAGCAAAAATGTCAACAACAATACAAAAAGTCTCTCAATTATATATCGACACATTTAAGGGCAAGTTGACACCCTAAGGTTGTAATAATGATCATCTTGCTAATGTGTACCGATCAAGGTACAGTATTTCACACGTTTTCTCATATTTAAAGGGCATCTTGATCTCATAAAGAATGCTTAAAATGGGGTCCTCGGAGATTTAAATCTGCCCTCTGGCAAACTGTGTGATGTTATTATCTAAGCAAGGAAAGACAGGAAAGAGGGGAGATGATGTAGGTTCACTTCTGAGCTGTTAGCGAGGCTGGAAGATGTTCGCTTTGTTTGGTCGATCAAACAGATGATGGTGTCAGCTTTTACAGCGCTGATACTGCAGATTAATTAGATTTACAGTCTGTGTTCTGTCTGCCGTCTGCATGCAGCCAGACAAGTCAGGGAGTAGTGAAAAGAGGTCAAATTGTCTTGTATAGATGAAATATTTAATATAAAATAAATGCATTTGACTTCCCACAGCTTATAAATGTGTGTTTATCTTCAAATGTGCATCAATTTGTCCTAAATGAAAACATGAAATGTGATTTTCACAATGCATTCATTTTGTTTTTGCACAAAAAGCCCAGTTTTTCTAAAATACTGCCCATTTCCTACCGATAAATATCTCAACATCAATGGTTAATTATGACCTCTTGCTATTGAAATTCTAATATTTGTACCTGCAGGATTTCATGTCAGATACATTCATGTGTTTCTATAATGTTTGTGCGTTTTAAGTGTCTAACAAAGCAGCACAACACTAATATGCCTCATTTTCCCGTTTGGCAAGTCTTACATTATGAGACATGCTTTAAATGTAGCGTGTGTCCTAAATTATGTCTTTAATTAACATTAATTCTCTCTCTTTTCATTTTATTATAATTCTGCATGCCTATAAGTGGTTTCAGTGACATGAATTAGCTCATTTTTGGTGCATTTAGAGCAATGTTTTATTAATGTGCATGCTCCCTGTTAAATATACCAACGAATAAATGAATACAAATAACTGTCACGGTCATTTTCTAGACCTTATCGACCATAATGGACACCATGGTGCTGTTTAACCCGCATTAGAGCTCCTCCAAGATCCACATCGATGCACAAATTCAGCCAAAAATAGTCCTAAAGCTTCTTAAGTGAACATGTCCTCCTACACACAAGCACACTGCATAGATCCTGTAGAATCAAGACAAATGGAATATGTGTGAAATGCACAATTTAGTCATGTGAAAAAATGAGGACGCTCTGTGAAAGCCTGTATGTTTTTTTCAACGTACATGAAGATATGGATGTTTATAATCAATTTCAACAATACTGAGAGATTCAAGTCATGTAACTGAACAATTAAATCTGAAGAAAATAAAGGAATAAATGAGGACACCCCCACATTTATTCCCACTTCAAAAGGCTAAAATCACACACAGTTGTATCACATCAGGTGCACATGATTAGAGCATCGTTAGTCAGCATTTGGAAGAAGGTTTGCCCCATTTAAGCCTCACACACATTTTAGTGTGAAGTGTTTTAATGAGAATGAACACCATGGCGAGATCGAAGGAGGCTGTCAGAAAGAAGATGGTAGCAGCTTATGAGTGTGGTAAGGGATTCAAAAAGACCTCAAAATAATTTGAAATCAGCCATTCCACTGTCTGTAAAATACACTACAAGTGGAGGACTTGGAGAAGAACTTCCAGCATGCATGTCTGAATGATGGTCGTACAGTATTTAGTAAGTCGATAAGTTGAAATTTGCAGATGATACAAATTTATTTTGTTCAGAACCAGACATTAAAGAATAGTTGACTACAGTAGAAAAGGAGTTGAACAGGTTAAAGGGATGACTTGATGTCAATAAACTGTCACTAGATGAAAAGAAAACTAAATGGATTATTGTGCTCGGGCAAATTGTGAACTTCAGTTCATCCTAAATGGAGTTGAAATTGAACGAGTATATGAAACCAAATTCTTGGGAGTAATTTTAGATCATAGAAGCCACATATAGCATGTATAAAACAGAAATGATCTAAAATTATTGGTATTATTTACAAAACAAGCATTTTTTTTAGAAGAAATAGCTGCGTATTCAGTATTTCTCACTTATAATGCCACATATGTCATATCGTGTTGAGGTTTTGGAAATGCATACAGAAAACTCTAGAAAATAGTTATGAGAATAATAAATGAAGCTTTCTATCATGAAACTACTAATAAACTGTTAATAGAGTCTTGCAAATTAATATTTTTAGATACTATATACATATTTTTAGATATTGTATACTTTAAGACATTAGAAATACTATTTCGAGTAAAGAAATAGTATTCAACAGTTTTTAAAATGAAGAGAAAAAATGCATAATTTAAGAGGGTTGGGTGTTTTGAAAGAGGTAATATGAGAACTAATGTTAAATACAGATGTGTTTCATAGTTTGGAGTTATATTATGGGATGGATTTGAAACTGTGTAGATCTCTGAGGTTTTTTTTTTAAAAAAATTGACAGTCAAAATAATTAAGGATTACAATGTAAAATGACTGACGTGAAATGATTAAGAAGAAGAATTTAGAGTAAATTTTATGTATTTTTTGTTTTATTTCTTGCATTGCTGATGTTCTGGGGTATTTTATTTTATGGATTGTACAGGATAGGCAAAAACAAGCCTTTTTGTCAGCTGAATGTATAAAATTAAATTATTGTACTGTAATATTGTAGCCAGAACAAACCACTCATTCATTCATTCATTCATTCATTCATTCATTCATTCATGCCCAGACCTGACTGTCCTGTTATTTCAGTCAAAGGGTGTCCTAACTTTTTTCTCAGAATATAATTTTTGTTGGTATCTTTTATTTAATGAGTAAAGCGAGGCTACTTTTTGTTGTTTACCTGCAATGAAATCACCACATTATTAGACATCGATGTGTTGAACGTTCCTTCATAAAGAACTGAGTATTTAATGGGGTGTCCTAATTTTTCACACTGTATTTTACACACATTTTAAGTGTTTCTACGTTTTATTTTTCCTCCATTTCGTTCCATTTCCTCTTTTCCCTCTGAGCTGTATTTTTCATTTCGGAGGAATCACATCAATATTGACACTGTGAAACATGTATGATTCATCTCTGTTTAACTAGAGACACCGTTTATTTAGCAAATAATTAATCAATTCCTCCCTCAAACTGGGCCTCTGCCTCTCTGCGAAAGCTTTTATTTATTTATATATCTATTAATATACCATAAATCTTTTCAGTCATACAGAAAAAAAACAAATAATATTATGGAAAAAATAATAAAAATATGCATCCGGCTTCCATCTGTCACTTCCAATCTGATCCAGTCGGTGTGGGTTCAGTCTGTCCAGCTAACGGCGCACGCTGCTGCATATCAAAACAACACAGTAACAGGGTGAAGCCACAGATATGACTGTGAAAAACCATGACGAATTAGGAGTGTTAACGCACTCAGTGGGGACGTATGGATAGAGGATTATAAGAGATGAGAAGCTGAAGTTCAAATTAATGAAAGTGACGATGGTATCTGTTTTCCTTCATCGTCTTTGAAGGAGTCGTCACTGAGCCTTTTGTATCCATGCAACCCTGAGAAGGTGCTACACGCCGGCTCTCTTTGCTCCTGATTAACACCCACTGCCATGAGTGAGGGATTTGTCACCTGCATTAATGTCACCTGCACGCTTGACTTTTATCACCTCGGGCTTTTGGTCTTCTGCTGCAGAACCGCTTGTTTCATGGAGAGCGGCGCTAACAGGGGTTTTATTGCACCAAACAGCATGTACGACATGTCGCTTCTGTGCTTTCTGCTGTCACTGTTTGACTTCTGTTTACAAGGCTCTCTTTATTAGTTTCACTGTCTGCTCTTTGTACCCCGCTAACAAAGGGCCAATGACTTTCTGTTCCAGGCCTGAAAACCTAGAAAGACAATTCAGCACAGGAGGTTTAATCATGGCACCTTTAGGAACTGCACTTGGATCAATCGGGCAATCAGGGACAAACTGTCAAAGAGGAATTCACTGGGCCTCTGATTGCCTTGGGCTGAGGCTATCATCAGGGACAATGAAGCCATGTCCTCAGCCAGGTCCAACAATTGAAAACTTGCACATGATGATGAAATTCAAGGGAAGATTGTGGCTTTTTCATTTTCAAAACAACACAGTAGACTTTGCAAGCAGGTGTACCAGGATCTAAGCTAACATTATAGACCTTTTCGCAGTGACGTCAGAGTCTGGGACACGTGAACATACCTTCCTTAGCAACGCACGCCGCCATTTTAAGAGGGGGCAACAAAGTCATTAGCAACCGTGATTTGACCGCCGAAACCACACGGTTTTGACCCGGAGAAAAATGTCTGGTGATTATTTCGGAAATCTTGAGCCAAAAGCCAAGCTACGGTATAAAGAAAAAATAGAACTGGTTGGTTTGCAGTCATGTCCGTACCAAATTGCACTGGGATCATGGGAAAACGACCCTACTACGTGTCCAGATCTTCATTGGCACTCCATTTACGAGTACCTTATCAACAGCCCAGGCATCCACACAATGGAGAAGATGAAGACTTATAAAAGCCTGGACTCATACATTTTCTTTGAGGTATGCTTATATTTATACGTTTTTGTGCATACAGGTCAATGTCAGAATGATAAATGCCATGTAAGATACGGCTACACCAGCTCCGCTATGCTAAGCTAATGTTAAGCTAACGGGGTGAGCCATTACACCTTTTGATTTCAAGTGGAAGTAGTGTATGTATATTAGTTAGATGTGCATTATCAAAACTAAGAGTCAGATACCTGTAAATGAGCTCTACCCACCCTAGGCCCAAGGATATGAGGTGCTAACAATAATGAGGACAATGCTGCTGATTACAGCATAGTAGTTAGCAGAACGAAAGGGAGGAGAGAAGGTTTAAAAATAGCAGTGTGAGTAGAAAGACCCCTGACTTTTTGTGGGAAGCACAGCTAGCACTAGCCTAAGCTAAGTAGCCAGCCCTCAACATTTCAGATATTTATAGACATCATAAGCTGCAGTCAATTCCAGCCACTTTCAGTACAAAAAAAATCGCTAATATTCTATTTGTAAATAAAAATATGACGAGAAATACAGGGAATATTGGACGCCCATCGCGAGGTGCATTTCCTTGAAAACGACCTATTCGTGGATTATATACCGACTTCAAGACATGTTTTGGACAAAATATGTTACTGGCTTGTTTCGTCTGGATGTCCAAGGTTGGATTATGGCCGTTTTTTGTGGAATATTTCATCTGTGTGTAATAATGAACCCGGAAATGTGAGTCGCGCTGTGTATGTTGAAGCCGGGTATAGAGAACGGATGGATGGATATTCGTTGTTTGTCAGACAAATGTGTTTATATTACCCGCTGTGGTAATCACATCTGAAAGTGGTTTATACCGGCGGATTCATGAGAATCTAAGCTTTCCATCGGCGTATAATGTTTGTATAATTGCGTTTGCAGTTTCAGGCAACTGGTTAAGCTTATTAATTAATAATTTCAGAAAATCAGTTAGGGGTAATAATTTCATGAAACACAACATACCATTGACGAAATGCTGACTGCAAACATAGGACCATTTTGACTGTGGGCTTCATGTGGTTCCATTATTGTTAATCCGCCTCAATGCTGTGAGCCATAAAGTCCTTTTCTGGCCCTTTTCAGTCGGAATCCTGTAAAAGGAAATGTTCTTGTTGCTCCATGACTGAGAACTACAGCCAAAAACAGCGCAGGTGTTGGGCATATCTGCTTTTGGTCGTTCAAATCGGGAGGGAAACGTGGGAAAGTAATGGTCGTCAAGGCAAAGCATACCCCTCTTAAAATGGCGGAATCGCGTTGCTAGGGCCGGTGACCGGCGGTGACGTTCGATGATGACGTTTTGGAAAAAGGTCTATTGCTGCAAAGGGACTAAACAGATCAAATACTTTCTGCACTTCTGATCAGACCATCTAAAGATGTAGGCTCATCTGAAAAACAAGTTGCACATTCTAATATTTCATTGGACTGCCTTTAGCTCTGAGAAGGATGCACATTCACTGTGGCATTGTCTGGAAAAGGTTCTGCAAAGTCAAAGCATTTATTTCAATCCAGAGATGCATCGATTTTCTACCCAGATCTTATACTGATGATGGGAGAGTCACACAAAGTCTTTTCCAGAACATCCCAAAGATTCTCAGTGAGGCTGAGGTCTGGATTCTGTGGAGGTCAATCCATCTCATGCTCCCTGATCCACTCATTCTCAATGTGAGCCCCATGAATCCTGGTATCATCAGGAACATGTCCATGCCATCAGGGAAGACCATTGATGTAAAGACCTGGTCATTCAGGTAATCAGCTGACCTCATTCTTTGGGAACATAACGTTGCTGAACCTGACCAACCCCAGATCATAACCCTAACCCCCACAGGCTTGTAGACACTAGCCATGATGAGTTCATCACTTCATCTGCCTCTCTTCTTACCCTGATGCCCCCATCACTCTGGAACAGGGTAAATCTGGACTCATCAGACCACATGACCTTCCATTGCTCCAGAGTCCAATCTTTTTGCCACCCAGCAAACTGAAGCCCTTTTTTCTGCTTAACCTCACTGATCAGTGGTTTTCTTAGAGCTACACAGCTTGAGTCCCAGTCCTTTTGAATTGTGGGTGTGGGAATGTTTTTACTTTCACTATTAAACATAGCTGTGAGTTCTACTGTTGATTTCCTACGATCATCTTAGAGTTTGTTCCGATCACATTTGTTCCTTGAAGATGATGGTTCTCCACTATCCTTCAGGTTTTAATAATGCATTGGATGGTTCTTACCCTGATTTTAGTAGTTTCATCTCCTTAGTTGCTTTCTTTGCTTGATGCAAGCCAATAATTTGATCTTTCAAAGACAGATTGACATCCTTTCCACGACCACAGGATGTGTCTTCTGACATGGTTGTTTAGGAAATGAGAAGCTCCTCACTGCATCAGCTAGAGTTAAATAAGCTGTTGTAGCTGAAACGTATTCATCACTGCAGTAATTATTCAATAGAAGCCTCTTACTTATTTGCTTAGTTAAATCCAAACGGCGATTTTTTTTTTTTTTGGACATGCAGTGTATATTTTTCTGTATTCTTTCCACAAATCAGTCACTAAACCACTAATTAAGTATTCAATCATACCAACAACATGCAACGCAGGATATCACAAAAGAGTCGACCAAGCAATCACTGTACACAAGCACATAGATTTATTTATACAAATATAGTATGTATAACAATTGCATATCAACAGTTTGTTGTCTTTTTTTTAATCTTTACGGTAAGTGCAGGACCATCAGCTTCAAAAATGCAAGTCAATTAAGAAAGAGTACCTGTGATTTAAAGATACAAAAAGGGTTCTGTCATATTGAGATGTACTGTTTGGAGAGTGAGCGAGAGACAAAAATGTCCGAATATTACATAAAATCTGAGCATTAAAGCCACTTAATGCAAAGTAGACCTTGACGCTGACAGGATTTGTTGGGAAATGGAGAAGACTTTTGCGCTTCTGGAGTTGAAATTGTGCAAGTAGATGTAGTGTAAACCAGATAAGGTTGGAATGAAATCATCGTTTACTATCAGTGAATCCAAAAAGCCATTCTGAAGACATTATCTGCACCGTTTCCAACAAAAATGCAACTTTTTTTTAACATCAGCAGCTCTTACACTAGGGTGTTACTAGCATACAGAGTGTACTTGGTCTCTCACGGGGGAGAAAAAAAACCCTCTGGTATTCATTTAAAGTTAATTGATGGGTTTTATGTTCTGGATAAACTGAAAAAGGAAAGTTTCAGTGGTGAAGCCTGTTTGGTTGCACGAACAAAAAGAAAAGAGCGCCACCTACAGAAAATGACCAAAAAAAAGAATATCAACAAGAAACACAAGAGAGGCAAAAGATAACAAATAAGTGAACTCTGGGAAATGCAGAGCAAAATAAGAAAAAGAAAAAACTAAAGACACAACAAGGAGCGCTTAGCACCAGAGATGGAGACAAAAGTAAATACAGTCCTGGCGGATTACCACTTTATCTCTTGGTTGGGAGAGAAAAACTGATTTCTCTTACAGATACAGAGGAAATAAAAACATCCCACTCAATCTCAACACTTCTCACAATGATTGTCCAAACAAAAATACAAGGAACAGATCCACATAACCTTATACGATAAAACATCTGAAATAATAATCTGAGGAACAATAAAACTTTAAGTTAAATCTCTTATCTCATAAACTATAAAATACACAGGTTCTAAAAAATAAAGATAATTCTAGCATCTGTTTTTAAAGTTTAACTCCCACTCTGTTGGAATGAAATGGATGACATTCTGTTAATCTGTCGGGAACAGGACACTGAACCTCTTTGTAACATACATTTTCTCGATAAATTTCAGTTGGGAGTAGCTTATAAAGTCTTCTATTAATCGCAGTTATTGCACAGGAATTGTACATGCCGCCCGTAAATCAATAATCTCTTCAAATGGCAGCGATCTGGACTGAGAAGCTGCCGTACAGTGCATAAGACCCAGTTTGCTTTCCAATGACTTCTGTGTTCGTACTGTGTGCATTGGATCATGAATTTAGTGGTTGAAAACTGAAGAATGTGTGTTATTGCTAAACCTACAAGATACAAAATCCTCTTCTTGCTACAATATAGAAGGTAAAAAAGAGTTCACGTTTATCCAAAACAGGACAAGTCTGACACGTAAAAGAAACCGATGGTCATTCATACGGAGACACAAGCACCAGTCGAAGAATCAATAGAAACACCACTGTACAAATGATATCTATGGTGAGAATGGCAAAAAGGTTCCACTGCGCAATGGATGTAAGCAATCAAAATGGAGGACTGTAAACGAAACGACAAACACAAGAAAGGGAGCGTCGGTAAAAGTCACAGGGGAGGAGAACTTAGAAAAGGGCATACAAAGTTAAACTGGACGACTTTCAGTGTTAGCCTCCCTCATACTTGTTTTTCGAAGCACCAATTTCAGGACAAACGCTCTCTTTGTTTTTGCTCAGTAATCGGCGGTACACTGGAAGGGAGAGAGAGTAAGTAAAAGAGTCTTGTACTTGTTGGTTTTCCTCCGTGACGGGGAGCTTCCTTTGGGATCCTCAACACAAACAGATCCGCCTTTTTTCGCTCTCCTTCACTTCTTCTTCTTTTGGAACAACCTGCGGGTCATTAAAACGAGAAAAACAAGCTGAGAGCAATGCCTTTGTGCTAGACCGCAGTTCAGTCCAACAAACAGGGCTGCACTGAAGGTAATTCTGTATTGATAGACGCTTTTACTAATCGATTAAAACCCTCAGAACCCCAAAATCCACTCCCGGGATTGAAAGACATGCTGTTGCATAAGAAAAATCATCAAAATCACCCCGTTTATCAGCAAGAAAGGGTAAAAACTGAAAAAATATTAGGATTTTAGTCTTTCTTATGGTCCCTGAACTGCTCATTACAGTATGTGTCTGTCTGTCCGTTACTCAAAAGAGCTAGAAACAGTAAAAATCATGTTTCTGAACTTTCCGACTTTGAACCGCTTATTACTCCACTAAGGAATGCGGTGGAGTTACGTGACAATCGGCGTACGTTTGTCTGTCTGTCTGTCTGGACTAACGGATTTGGATGATATTTTCAGGGAAGGTCAGAAATGACATAAAGGCCAACTGATTAGATTTTGACAGTGATGTGGCTTATAGTCTGGATCCACAGATTGTTAAAGATTTCGGTATTGTGAGACAGCGGTATGGCGTCCCTGTAACCATGACAACAAGCAAACACTACGTCAGTTGCCTGTTGACGATCACATGATTGCAATCCTCCTACAAATCCACCACTGCGGACAACGAATGTTTATTAAAATCTAACTGTGAATAATTCCTACTTTTTAAAGAAGTTCTTAATAGTTTGAAGACATTTTAAAATCATTTTGGACACATTTTTACTAACTTTTTTAACACTTCTCAGCCATCCTAGACATTTAACTCCTTTTGGACAGATTTTGAACAGCTAAGGAAGATTTCTTGAGCAAGTTCTAGACAAATTTGAGTAATTTCTAGTCCTTTTGAACATATTTCGGGTAATTTTTGACAAATTTTTAACAATATTTTGAGAACACACTTGTTTTCTGAGATCAAATTTGAGTTATTTTGGGCTTGTTTTTATTGTTTTTAGTCATTTTTAGAACCCTTCTAAGCCATCCTTGATGTTTAACTCCTTTTGGACAGATTGTGAGCAGGAAAAGAGGATCGTCTGAGCAAGTTCAGGACGAAATTTTGATTTGTAGTGTCACGACGTCACTGTAATTATGACAAGAAATGAACGCTACATCAGCTGCCTGCTGACGATCACATGATTGTGATCCTACCACAAATCGACCGTTGCAGATTTCTGCCATGAATTTTTTTTTCAAGATTTCATTGGAAATGATACGACTGAGCAGTCTTGGCGGAGTACTGCACTTTCTTGTTTGTGATGTGATGTTCTGCAGAGAACCCACAACACCATTTGCTTAAAGTCACAATAATGAATCCAAATCAAATTTTCTAGATGTAACAACTGTTTGTTCTAGCCTTATTCTAAAAAAAAACAAAAAACAAAACTAAAATTCTGTGTTTCTTGACACAACTGTGGAGCCTTTAGTGACTCAACACATTGCAGTAATTCTGGTTCTTTTGGCTGAACTGGGTTGAACTGCATTCAATGTTCACACCAAGCAAATGGAAGAACAGTATGAAAAGTATTTAAAAATGTAGGAAAGTAACAAGCATTAAACTTAACTTAACTCACAATATTTGAAATTCTACTGTATGTATGTCTGTGAGCATCAGTAGATGCAGCACAGAGTTCTGCACAGCATTTTATGATTGAGGAAACTCTCTTTGCCTGAAACACCTCCATTAAATTCAGAGTGTTTGTGGTGCCTTTAAATGGGGTCGTGTTTGCTGAGTCCACGCCAACGCCCCCCTCTTGTGGTAAGCACAACCTCGTAAGTGGAAGCTCCGAGTTCACCAGCTGTGAGGCGTTTGCTGACGTTTTCAGAAATGGTGGAGGCCGCAGAAGTTTAATTATCAGTGCACTGTAAGTTAAAACGTTGCGATTTTAGTCTTATAGATGTTTTCTTTTTAATTTGAGTCCTCGTCTTCTCATTTTGCCTCTGCGTTTCAAACACTGCTGCTTGTGTGGGAGAGCAGAACTGAGCACAACCATTTAAATCATATTTTGCATATGTTTAATATGAATGTGGAAATTTATATTCACAAATGCTAAAGGGTATTGATAATACATATCAGAAGATTGCAATGGGAAATGGACAAAAGCCAGAATTTTCACATGATCACAAACCAATCTGAGACATTTAAAAAAAAAATACGACTTGTAAAAGAAACTGGACACACACAAACATAGGATTGTATGATTGTAGGCAACCACACAGGGGCTGACAGGATAAGAGAGTCAGCTGCAGTAGCTTGCTTCTCTCACACTGATAAGGGAGATTCTGGGATGCACGATGGGCAGATTAGGAACTGTATTTGTGAAAACACAAGACTTCTACGCCTCCTTTGCCCTTGAGACCAGCTCTGCTTTTTGTGTTCTCTGAGTAAGCGTACAATAAACCTACAAGTGGACTGAAGTAGAGTGACTTTGGTAGTCAGAAAATACCCCACAGCTTGTTAAATAAATAAAATGAACCATTCCCTAGAAGCAGTGTACATGACTTCACATGTCGCAGTCATGAGTTGAAGAAACCATCTACACACTTATAATAAGGAAGGAAGGAGCAGAAGCAGTATTTCTTAGATGGGTCAATATATAATTGCGGGACTTTTTGTATCATAGTTGACATTTTTGCTGTTTTCAGGTCTAAAATCAACATGGCCGCCTACAACCAAACACCACTACATGGTATTTTTACAGAAAGATTCTTCTAAATATTATTTATAAAATTGAGTAAAATTAAAATTGAAAGTTATTTCTAAAGATATTGTCGTAAACCTGTTGACATGCCATAAACCTAAACTTGACTCACACACTACTTTATATTAAATAACTCAGAAAGCCTTGGAGACTTTCCAGTATTTTCTTCAGGAGGAAATGACATCACGTGAAGCAGACAGGAAACGACAAAATTGAGACACAAAACGACAAAAATGAGACACACCAGTGGAGCAGGTCATGTGATCTGGAATTGGCCTCCTTGAGAGGTGTTTTTGTAACGGGGAACTTAGTTGAAAGTGGTATAATTTGTCATTTTCATCTAAAATTTGATATATTTCCAAAACAGAAAGATCTGTCATGATTATGTCAACTTAATAAAAAGAGCACAATCAAAACTATTTTTGAATAATCTCATTTTATTTTTGTTTAGCGAATTAGAAGGTTGTTGTTATTAAATTTGGACGGTTATTTAGTTGACATTTTAATCCAATCCAATCCAGCTTTATTTTAGTGTTAGCCAGTCATATTTTAGTGATTTTTTTTTCAAGTGATTGTTTCCTTCATAAAAAATTATGGAATTTATAAAGACGTGATCATTGAACATATAAAACAGTAGTTTTTATTTAAACTGTTAATAAAAATGTATGCATATATCCCTGTTACAGCCACAGGTAATTGTGTGCCGTCTGGATTCCTGCTGGGTCTTTGGGGAGATGACATGTGCAGGCTCAGCTGTGGCCTGTTTCAGAGCTTCTCTGGAGCTCCAGCTGCCAGCTGTCTCCACTGATGACTCCAGAGTAGACGACCTGCACTCCAGCCTTGTTCTCCCCACCTCCTGACCTGTCTGATTGGGCCACCATCCGGTTCCCTTCCACCTCCAGCCAACCGGGCACAGCCATCCCCACACCTGCAGAGTATATAACTACTGGTGTTTGCGACCAGTCCACCTTGGTGCCTCTGTCTTGTCCTGTGTGGTCCTTCAGTCTGTACATACTTGTGGTTGGCGCTACAGACAAATTCGAGCTTCTGTTGGCGGCTGCTAATTTTGTGTGGAGTCCCAAGTCTCAGTAGAGACTGAAGCTCCAGTTAGCAGTCTGCCAACTGTGTGAAGAAGCTATTCAGTATTGAGTATTTGTGGGGGCACCAGTTTTGTTTTGTTCGTTTTTGTTGTGGTGGCTGTTGCTGTTCAGTTGTTTTATGTTAGCTAGATTTAGAAACTCTGTTAGCCTTCAATTTGTTATATTCTGCTGTTTGATTTAGCAACACCCACCAGTCTGAGTTCTTCGTATGATCACTTTTTTTGTTCAATTTGCCACTAAGCAACGCAATTCCTTTACCCCAACCATTAGCATTTTTGCTGTATCCAACCAACCCTAGAGATTAGATTGTAGCAAAAAAACCCACAAAGTCACCATAAAGAGACACAGAATTACCAAAGATGGTGCAAAATAATTAAAAATGGAGGCAAAGTCACCACAAAAGATGCAAAACTTTCCACAAAAACACACAAAATCACCATGAAGAGGCACAAAGTGACCTCAAAAAGGTGCAAAATGACCACAAGGAGATGGAAAAATATATACAAAACATGCACAAGACCCCAAAAAGATGCAAAATGGTCACAGAGGAGATGCTAAGTAACCCCTAAAAGGTACAATCCCATGGACTTCAAAAGTCCCTCAGTTATATAGTGACCCATATACGCTATTCAGATCATCATCTTCTAATTACTGACGAACAGATTAAAGCCACAGCTAGTGGGCTTTGTGTTTGTGTGTGGTGGACAGACAGAGGAAGACAGACACAGTGGGACAGACAGGGAGAGAGACCGGTGGATACCAGACCGACCAGTGGCTCATGTTGCACTCTCGTCTGCTTGTGCGTGTCACTTCAATCTCTTGGCCGCCAAAGCAAATCTCTGCGGTCGGCTTGCCGGCATTGATAAAACATGACCCCTGCTCAGTTGCCTGTCTGTAGCTCCACCACAACACACTGCTACAAGCTCCCAAATACCTTCCCAAGCTGCAGCGCGCCAAGTGCAAGACAAGAGATACGCCTGGGGGATTTACCATCAAACGGGCGATGCCACCGAGATCTTGGACGCGGACCCGCCTCCAATACATCACAGAGGCGCTTAAATAATTTGAGCGGAATTAGGCGTCGTATTGTGTGATTTAGGTTCATGGTCTGATTAGTGTCTGCGGTGTGACTGACAGTGCAGAGCTTTGTTCTAAATTTGGGTTGCATTAATATTGTCCATCCAGCTTTAACTTGCATTCAACAACAGTAAAGGCTTTACCTGCTTATCCACATACCTGCAGAGCACGAGCCACAGATGTAATCGGTTTTGAGCTTGAATAATTTACAACCCTTACAACAGAATCGCTGGCAGAACACAGAAGAAGCGGTAGTGTTTGCACAGAGCACACTGGCTGCTCAGTTTGCACAATACACCGCTGAGGTTTGAGGCTTTGTGCTGGGATGTAGCACCTGCACACGAGCCAATAAAAGTGCTTGCATGGCAAAAGAGAGTGTGGCGAACAAACCTCAAAAGCAGAGGTGAACTTGCTTCCACTTCACTTTTTCTTCATCCAAGTTCTTTTAATGTTTGTTTCATTGTGTTACTTTTTGCACTTTCTGCAGCTGAACACATGACAAACAACGTTCTGATCAAGACATACACGGTAAATGTGTTTTATAGTCAAAATAAGATGTCTGAAAATATGTGAAAGTTACTAATGATTCTGCCAGCGGGAATTTTTTTGACTGTAAAAGCCTAGTCACTTTGAAAGAGGAACAGCTGGGAGGGCTAAGCCTGAGGCTCTGCACGTGCTCACACAGAAAAAGATAAAAGTTAATACTATCTGTGGATATTTCCCTAGCCCTGTTTGGATTGTTTTTTTCATGCCAGTCCAAAAACAGCAGACACTTGTGATCTCAATCTGCACCACAGGGAAAAAAAAATCCATGTTGAAGCTGAAAGATAAACTGTGTTCATTGCAGTTTGACCTCAGACATATGAACAGCCAAAATAAAGCAAAAAGCCATTAGAGCAGAGCTTTACAGTGATTTTACACTATTCTAATTTTAGGTATTCTTTTAGGAGATACAGCTTGTAGAAGACCAACACATGCTGTATGAACTTTAATTGACAAATTCATGACAACGAGCTGACAATACTTTCAAGCCAGAAACTAAGTAAAGATGAAAAGATGGATACAAGCCTTCCTACATGTTTGCTAAATATGAAGCCGCATCTACACTGGCATTTTAAAAGCTCACAATGTCTGCCTGTTTTTGGATCACAATATGTTCTGTAATAATTTTGTGGCAAACAGCTTAAAGTTCCAAGAAGAGTTAGTTTAGAGCAGAAACGGCTGTTATTTTGCTAAGTGTCTCTTGCTTGTAGGAACATACTGTACAAACATTAGAGCGGTATCGATTTTCCTACAGATTGATGTAAGATTGACTTAAATCAGTCTGTAGGAACGGAACTACAACCTCAGTCAAGGACCCCCTGTACTTATTGGGTGGCGGGAAGAGGGTTTGGGAGGGAGAACAGGGAGGGAAAGTTTGCTTTGTTGCATGTAATAGCATTTTACTGTTTGATTTGCTAGAATTTGCAAACAAAAAATCTAATGAACCAGCCAGCAATCAATGGTGGATTGGTCTCACGGGTCACGATAATGTTAATCCCAGCTTGTGATGTTAGTAGTTCTCGGTCCTACAACAGCAAAAGGCTTTTAGTACAACTCTCGAACAACTTTTCCCCGCTGTGAGTTGGTTCTTTGGTTGTTGAAATGCCATGCTTCGAGGTGAGGCAAAGCCTCTCGCAAACTATCGTGGTGGGAAAAAGACTTCCTGGCTTCCACCTCCCCCGGCCCTCACCCTTAAAGCAATGAAGCGCCTCACCTACGACATGTGGTTCTGCTGAGAGGCCAGGTTTTGCTGTTGCTGTTGCTGCATGAGGAGCTGCTGCTGCTGACGCCGCCGGGCCGTGCGCAGCTTCTCGAAGCGAGCCTCCATCTCCTCCAGCACTTTGGGGGTGTAGCGGACCACCAGCTTCACGCTGTCCTTGGCCGCCTTCAGCAGCTCCACCGCCTTCTCGTGGTGCTCTCCCTCCACGCTCTGCAGGGGGTTTACAGAGACGGAGAAGGAGAGGAATTTTAAAGGGATCTGATTTTAATATATATTTAAAAATAGCAACCCCTCAAAGGAATAAAAGGATATTTCCTCCATTTTTAATTCCCTGTGATTGCTTGGAATGAGTCTGGTTTTTCTGTGGGTTTCTGCTCCTTACTCAAGACGTGTGCAACATTTTGACCTCCGCTGATTGTTGGCTAACATATCAAAGTATATGAAGGACACTTTGTGAGAGGCTGCCGCTGAGGATATATATATATACAGCATTTTGAAGGCAGGTTTAAATAATAAATAGGCACAGAGAAAGTCATCTACAGTCTCCCTCCACTTTATTTGTCCTCACTTCACATATGCTATATCAAAATGAAAGTCTGCTCAGACCTACCACGCCGTTGACAGACAAGAGCTGGTCTCCTCGCTTTAGGCCGCCGTGCCTCTCGGCCACGCCTCCGGGAATGATGCGGGAGATGTAAATGGGCGAGTTCTGCTCCTTGCCGCCCATCACGTTGAAACCCAGACCTTCCTCCGTCTTTGGAAGCTCCACCACACGTGGGTGAGAGTGACCTTCACTGGCTGCGAAGGCGGCGACTGTAGCCTGAAGGAAAAGAAGTAAAACACGGTCTGATGAGTTTGCACTGAAATTCTATACACATTCTTGTACATGCAATATTTGAGTTACACTAGTTCAACACAAGGTTCATCCTGAGGTGTATATTGATATTTTAGTGCATAAAGCATGAAGGGGAGAACACACTTGTAGATATACTTTGGCTATCCATTGCTTCCTGACAGTGGAGTGTTGGATTTTTCTTCATTGGTTCTCAGAAAAAATCTCTGCTTTTCAATGCAAAAACATATCTGAAGCGATGTCAAAAGCAAACCAAACAAGTGGAAATACAGCCTTGATCTTAGTCTGACTTACCAGATGTGGATTGTGGGTATAAGCCTGACATTAGCCGCACATTTTGTGTGAATTTTTTCGTCCCTTTCTGCTGCTACAAATCCGCTCAACAACAACCTCTGAGGAGCACCCTACCTCAAGGGACATTTCAAGTTGTGCCAATGGTTTGGATCGTGGAATAGGTCATCCCTGAAAGTTGTTTTTGGGTGAATTAACCATTTTAATGGCCATTTTAACCCATCACTATTTTGAGGGGACACCATTGCTGCATCCTTGGCTTAGCTCGGCACAATTACACTGTGACGGGTTGAAAGAAATACCAAGAAGCTAAAGCATCATTTTCACCCTATAGTAGAATGCGAATGAAGTGCAGTCAGACCATTCTGTGCTGCAGATTGGTCTGACTCTGGAAGAATAAGTGGACACTACATCAGGTTGAATTCCTGGTCTGTGATGGACTGATGACTTGTCAAAGGTGTACCCTGTCTTTGCCCGAAGTCAGCTGGAATAGACTCCAACACCCCAGTGACCCTATGGAGGATAAAGCAGTGTATCGGAAATGGATGGATAGCTCATTTTAAAGACAATGCTTGCTTCCCTGAATGCAAATGTTTCACCAAAACAGTTCTCCCATCGACATATTGAGGAGACACCATTGCTGCATCCTGGGCTGTTTCCCTCTGTAGTAGAATGATAATGATGCTTTGCCAGAACATTTTGTGTTGTACAATGGTTTGATGACATGAAGTACTGTCATCAGAAGGGTCAGACTTGCACTTGGGACTCATAATGAAGGGCAAAAAGTTAGCGAATGAAGCACAATCCAAGGTGGAGTACAACCAGAGATTGTAAACAAAGCTGTCTTACAGCGCCGCGTGATGACGTATTAGCCAGGTTCGCTTGTAAGCTGGTTTCACACAACCACTTCCGACGAAACAATGAAACGCTGTAGGTGGAGGACGTCATAAACCGAGGAATTCCTGTATTTTCCAAAAGGTTCCAAAACACCACCTCCCAGAGGAAAATTTTACTGCTCAAAGCTTGCTCTTCTACAGCTCAGGAGACAAATTTGAGATTCTCATGTCAGCCTCATTTTAGTTTCTATTTTGTCTCAAGGTTTCTCATACGTTTCTCCTAAAATTCACTCGGAGAAATAGGTGAGACAGGATAATTAGAGGGAGTCATACTTGAGACTTGTGGGAGATACCCTGCTAATCTCAATACAGTGTGTTTAATGGCTCCTTTATTTCTCCTCTGGAAAAGAAAATGAACAATAGTGGAACTTCTACAGAGCAATATGTGAGACTCACTCACACCTCCACAACAGACTTGGAATCAAAGCACAACCTTCTGGGTGTGAGACAGCCACTCTACCCACTGAGCTATGCCACCCTATGCGTATATTAATCTGCACACACACACCTTACAAATGCTGCAACAAATAAGAAGTTGCCAGGATACAGCCTAAACATCTTGAGGCACTTATAATAATATATGGTGACTTCAATCATGTCACCCTCTCCTCCCACTTGACTGGATTTATCATTCTAAACACCACGGATCATCCACTCATAATATCGTGATGGGCCTCTCTCTTGACCGCAGGACGGAAAGATATAGAAGATCTTTGTACCCACAGCGATCAGGCTTTATAATTCTATAGCAAATAGCAGATGAGCTGACAGACAAATGAATTTCCCTTTTGGGATGAATAAAGTAATCTGAATCTTTATTAATTAATTTAAAAAAAATATCATGTGGATTACAATAAAGTCAACATGCTAGATGATTAAAAACAACCAAAACGTTGATCTGAGTCTGAGAATTCAATGAGCGTTTGTGGAGATCTCTTCATTTATTCTGTCTGAGCTTAGTATGAGATGCATGAACTGAAGCTGGGATGAGAATAGATTGAGTTCTTAGAGAGAGCTCTCTGATTTCTCTGCCTGAGATCACAAAGAGACAGAAAAGTTGAGAAACTCTGAGAATTATATGAGAGCTTGTTGAGATCTCTTCTGAAACTTTAAAGGAGACTAAACTGAGATTTAGTGCATCTTATTGCTCAGGAGAAAAAAATGAGACACAGGAGAAATAAGCCTTAGTCTCAGTTTGATGTCACGCAGATCTCAGAGTTGTCTAGGAGAAGTAAATGAAACATTTTTGAGATCTCTTTTTGAATTTTCTTTACCTCTGGGCTTACAGTCAACCTAAATCTGCATTTATACGAAGACAAGAAGCCATAGAAAAAAATGCATTTAAAAAATACCTGTATATGTCTATAAAAGGCCATTGGGCAGCAACAAAACACTCCTTTATTTTTGCCACCTTGGAGATGAGCTTTTTCCAATAAGTGTCCAGCTGCCAGCAAAGGTGGGGAAGGAGGAAGACGCACATATTCAATTACTTCTTGCGTTTATTTAATTAAATGGTGCCTTCATTATCAGATTTGTAGCTTTTTGCAAAATCCGCATGTTGTTTAGGAAAAGCAGCAAAGTCCTGCAGCCTGCACTGGCTTTACTCAAAATGAGCACGAGGGAGGAACGCAATTTAGAAGTATTACAAAGTGAGTGTGAAGCTGAGTGTGAACCTCTGCTGCACCTTCTCATTTCAGCGAGGACAGGCATAACAAAGCGTCAGGATTTAGTCAGGGCTGGGGATTTAGACTGCACATGAGAAGTTCTCTGGCTTTCTAAGCACACGGATTAACACATCCAAGTTCACGCTGAAGGAGCAGCCAGGCAACTTTCACCCTCTGTATCTCTACCAGCTGGTTGAAGTCGCTCACTGGCTGTGGGGTTTTCTTTGAACCGCAAGCCAAGCTCCTTGCTCCTTGTACATTCAGAACAAAGCACCCAGGAGCTTGTTAGGCAGAGCCGGGGAAAGCTAATGGCAGACGAACAGAGAAAGAGACACCCTGTGCCCACTGATCCACAGATGCACTGCCACAGGTGCTTTCGCTGTCAAGTCAGCATCATTTATGATATGTGAGGAAAAGGGGAGGATAAAAAAAAAAGTAGAGGAGGGGGTGAGCGCTGTCTGAAGCTTTTTGCAGATGTGTATCAAAATTCCCAGCAGCACACGAGAAGCTTGGCACTTTGAGGTCTTTGACGCTCCCTCCTGTCGGCATCTCTGCTCCCTCCTCCATATTCATATGCATCTTCAGATCCACATTCATTCCTGCTCGAACTGCTTCGCTCATTTCTCCCTCTCGTCTCCTGCTGCCCGTTTTAATCTGGCCATTGTATTATGACAACTTCCCCCTTCCCCTTTCTCTTCCTCTCCCCGTCCTTTGCCTTTTCTTCCTCTCCCTCTCCCGTCCCACTGTGAAGCTAAAAGGCAGCTCCTCAGCATGCATACCGTCGCCTCCCAGGCCTCACAGCACATCGACCTTCACAACTTTATCTGGGTTTCTGCGAACAAAAAAACAATCTGGCAGATGGCCGGCGCCTCTCAAACACAGGAGGCATTCTAAATGAAAAGCTTGCTAGAGGATACTCGGCAGACGCACCACACTGTATGACTTAATGCATCCAAAGTCACTCCATCATCGACTCCTGATGTGTTTTTCTCTGCTCCTGCCTCCATTAGGATCAGCGATAAAAGCCTCGGGCCACGAATTAGAGGCTGAATTGATTAAATTAATGAAGTAATCAAAGAGAATCCAGTTGTTTGAGTGAAACCCAAAATCGTGACCGTTGGGAGATTTGCCATCTGACTGACAAAAACACTTGACAGGTGGATGAACACGAAGGTTGTGATGCATTTCACACATTTCATCACTGTTGCTCTGCCTTATAGACTTCCTGTGCTTCTCTTTTTTCCTATACGTTGATGCTGATCGAGTGCAACTGGCACCGAGGCCTTCGTGAATAGTGAGTCTTTAGAGGCGGTTAAGCACTTTTAAAAATATTCACTGTTCCCAGTTGAGAGAATCCCCAAAGCTAAGCCAGCTCACACCATTAGCTGCGTGTTTAATTGCCTGGTGAATATGCAATTTTAATACAGATTTAGGAGCAGTGACTTTTCAAAGATTGGGGCAAAGAAAGAAGAGTACTTTCAAAGCTTAAATCATGTCTTCGTGGGTACTTCTGAGAAAATAAAGCCACTTTATTTCCCTCCAGCTTAACTGTCACAGTTTCTTTGTAGAGTGAATTTACTTTATCCTAGTCATTAAAACAAATATTGTTTTTCAGATGAGACAATCGTGCCGACTTGGGAAATGACAGGATATTCCAAATGCAGGAGAAGATAATCAATAAGCTTATCTTTGCTGACAGCAAAGCCTTCTTCTGAAAGAATAACACCTATCCAGCGTCTTTTAGAAAATGTGTCATATTTTGTGCCTCTGATTTAAAGTCAGTTTGGGAAATGCATTTATACACTCTTGCCAAGAGTTAGATGAAAGGACTATTGAGTCAGATGACTAAAAATAGGATTTGCTTAGTTAGCCTGAATAGGAGAAGCAGAGGAAAAATGTTTGCAAGACTCTTTCTCAAGTTCAAAAATTCAACCATCATCACATTATATGTTATTTGAGGATCATTTTCTCTGTTATTATACACCACCGTTCAAAAGTTTGGGGTCACCCAGACAATTTCATGTTTTCCATGAAAACTCATGCTTTTATTCATGTGCTAACATAACAGCACAAGGGTTTTCTAATCATCAGTGAGCCTTTCAACAGCATTAGCTAACACAATGTAGCATTAGAACACAGGAGTGATGGTTGCTGGAAATGTTCCTCTGTACCCCTATGGAGATATTCCATTAAAAATCAGCCGTTTCCAGCTAGAATAGTCATTTACTTAACAATCTGAATCTGAATAACTTCAGAAAAAAATTATTTTCTTTCAAAAATAAGGACATTTCTAAGAGACCCCAAACTTTTGAACCAGCAAAAGAGTCCATATTTACCCCGTATTAGCTTCCCTTCATTGACTCCCTGTACAATAAAGAATACAATTTCAAACCCTTCTCCTCACATATGAAACCCATCGTATCTTTAAGATGTCAGAGTACCAAATAATCCCAACAGAGCACTTTGCTTTAGGAGTTTTGTGATCATCTTCATCTGTCAGACCCCTCTGCAGATAAATGAACTTCCAGTGTGGGTTTTGAGGACAGGCATCCTCTCTAGTTTAAGATTTAGCTTAAAACTTTGACTAAAGCCTATAGTTAGAGCTGCTCAGGTGATCCTGAACTGTCCCTTAGTTATGCTGCAGTAGGTCCAGACTGTTGAGACACTTCCCATTATGCAATGAACACCTCTCCTCTTAATCCATTCATATGCCTCCACTGCATGTCACCTCTCTCTGTACTTTGTATTTTTTCCTCTCGGACGGTATCTCTGGTTCTGCTTCTGCAGTAACTAACCTCACCAACCTCCCTAGTGTTTGCTGTTGTCTCCTGCATTGTTTATTTCTCTCTGCTATCCACTTCTCTCTCTCTTTTACCCTCACCCTAGTCGAGGCAGACGGCTGCCCTCCCTGAACAAGGTTCTGCCAGAGGTTTCTTCCTGTTAAGGTGGTTTTTCTGTTCAACTGTTGCTGAAATGCTGCCTTGAAGAGAATTGTTCAGATTTGTGGAGGTTTTCTGTCTAGCATAACCTTTGCTACATGAAGTTATCTGAGCTTACTAAAACGTGAATAGAATTTCTGTAAGTGCAGTTTTCAATGCAAGGCATAGTTATGAACTTTGAACAGAGACGGAGCTGTTTCCCACTGCACTCACTAGCTATTTAAGCTAGATGAACTACCCCCTGGGTTTATCCCACAAATTCGTTCTTACATTCAGTTTCAGTACAGACTAAACAGTGCAAACAGAGTGTCAGAGGGGCAGGAAGGTGTGTTTTTAAACTACATACAGGACAAGGCTACATGTTTCCCTCTGCTAATGCTCATTATGCTAATTTAAGCTAATTAACTCCCAGCTCTGGCTCCGTATTTAATGGTATGAGAGTGATATTGATTTTTTTCATTTAATTCCCAGCAAGAGAGCGAAAAGGCGTTATTCTCAAAACCATTACTCCAGTCAGGTGTTAAAATTGCATTTTTCCAAGCTGTGCAGGGCTGCACTCGAGGTGTTAAGAGTTAGCGGAGCCCAGCGAAAGAGAAAAGACTCTGGTCAGCGGCTCTCACCGTTTCAAGTCTCATACAATCGCTCTGTGTTCATACACAAAGATACGCTCCCCTTTGTTTCTGTTATCCTTTTCTGTTCACATCGTCAACCCACTCTGTGATGTGCAGGAGATGAGTGGACTCGGCCGGACACGGAGCCAATGAAGGACACACGAACGCTCTCATCTTTTCTCCTCCTCGCTTCTCATCCTCCTCATCCTCCTCTTCACGAGGAATCAGACAAACCCTCTCTCTTTGTTTTCTTTCATAAAAGCCTGCGGGCGAGGTGCTGATGAAAAGTCCTGCTTAGATCCAGCAGGTCAAGCTCATCTCTCTCTCATTCGACTCACGCGTCACCTTGAAATGTTTTCATCATGTCCTTCACCTGTCACGTGGATGTGACGTTTTCCAAACAACAAAAGGCTCTTCCCGAAATGAATTTATGAGCTGATATGATCCGTCATCAAACACATCTGTTAGAAGCAGTAAACTGCATTTAAACATCAAAGCGTACCATAATTGATATTCATCTTGATTTGAATATGAGTCTAAACAAATATGTGCGATATTGTTCCAGAAGATGATTTTTCATCCAGTTTATTAATAAAACAACATTTCTGTCTTATAGGGCTGCAGAATAAAAACTAAATAGAATATAGTGGGCTGCTAATGGGATGGTTCTGGCTGAACGTTATGTGGAATTGCAGAGAGATTTACAGCTCCGATCAAAGACATTAAATAACTGATGATTGTTGAAACAAGAATGATGCGCTGCAAAGGCTGCTGCAGCGTTGGACGCATTTAACATTGAGCTCATTCAGTGGTGTACGGCCAGTCTGTCTTCTGGGGAAATGCATTTCGATTAATGCATTAATTCCAACTTTACTCGACCTTATGGGTCTTGTTTTTTTGTCATAACACACTGAACTACCAAAAAAATAATAATTATGTTGGTCTAAAACATTCCTTAAGTGCATGTAGCTTTAATAAAATAATCAATTGAAGTTGGAGTTTATGACCTTAACTGTAAAAAGGAAGAAATAAAAAAGTCAAGTCAGAGTTTTTCTAATCAGTGCCAACATCTCTTGATGCTGAGCTCTGACCTGATGTCTAAGAAAATACGCTGATGTTTTTATTTTCACTTACAAGCAACATCAACTCTGTATTCAATTTGGAGCGAAAAATAATGAAAGTGCCAGCAAAGTACAGTGTTAAAGCTGATTAAATGCTAAAATGTAACAGATAAAACCGCTAAAATATACAACCAACAGCATTTTTTCAGCATTGCATGTCTAACTCTGCTGGAAGATATCTATTACTGAACACTATTACACTTTTGCAAATTGTTTGCTTTCTATCTGATATATCAGCTGGCCAATAATATCGGCCGATATTGGCCTGTCACAGATATATGCTGACTGATATGAAAGCTGTTTTTTACGGTGGCCGACAGGTGCAAACGCGCTGCAAACACAGAAATGATCCAAAAGCAAAGACTTACAAAATCACAAAACAGATGCAAACGAAAAATGCTGCAAATACATAAAAACATACACAAACCCCCACAACAACTGCAAGACAAAAACGCTTCTTCTTCTTGTTCTTCTTGTTCTTCTTTGTGTCTGGTGCACTTCCGTTGTGGATTGAATTTGCAGCGTTTTTCTCTTGCGGTTGTTCTGGGGGTTTGTGTGTGTTTTTACATATTTGCAGCATTTTTCGTTTGCATCTGTTTTGTGATTTTGTAAGTCTTTGCTTCTGCATCGTTTCTGTGATTGCAGCATGTCTCTCTTGCAGCATTTTTTTCTTGCATGTTTTTTATGTGTTTGAGTTTTTGGTTTTGGATCATTTCTGTGTTTGCAGTGCATTTGCACCTGTCAGCCACTGTAGTTTTTGGTACAGATCATAACACAGAAAAAGATGCTTGAGGCAATTCAGAAAATGCATCATTATGTAGATTGTTCAGCAGAGCAGCTCCGACCCTTTACAACACTGTCTGCACTGTCTGCAGCACATGTAGCAGAGAGTGGTGTGGAGTCAAATGGTGTCTTTATGGCAGACTAGCTTGTTTGTGAAATACGTTACTGGAAAGTTAAGGACTGCATCATTTTCACTTCTCAGTGTTACTCAAACACATATGCATGTATGTATGTATGTACACTACCAGTCAAAAGCTTGGACACACCTTCTCATTTAATGTTTGTCCTTTATTTTCACGACTATTTACATTGTAGATTCCCACGAAAGGCATCGGAACTATCAAACAGGAAATTAAGACCAAGAGAAAAGACAAGTAAAGTCACTCTGATGACACAAGTTTTTATGTGAAATGTGCATATTTACCCACAGTTGTCATGGAAAGGGGAAAACTGTTGGTTTTTTAAATGTGAAACATGTTTTATTGGATTCCTTGACCCCCAAAAATGTACCCTTTGACACCAAATTTGTCATTATACCTATAATAGAAGCAAAGATATGGCTCTAGAGTACTTTCAGCGCATTGGTGGCCATTTTTTTTAAAAAAAAGAAAGTGTCTATTTCTGATACAAAGTGTGATCCCACTTGTGTCTTAGGACAAATTTATTTGTATTTCTATAACCCAAAGATACTTCCATACCAAAGGGAACCGTTGCATCATGACTTGAAGTCAAAGGCCTATTTTTTGGGCTTAACCTCCCTACTAAGAAACACAAGGAATGGACATTAGACCAGCAGAAATCTGTGCTTTGGTCTGATGAATCTAAATTTGAGATCTTTGATTCCACCCGGCATGTCTTTGTGCAACACAGAAAAGGTGAACGGCTGGTCTCTACATGCATGGTTCCCACTGTGAAGCATGGAGGAGGAGGTGTGATGCTGTGGAAGTGCTTTGATGGTGACACTGTTGGAGATATATTCAAAATTGAAGACACTGTATTTATAACAAATACTGGCTGATACATTATGTCAGTATTGAAGTTGAAACTGGTTCTGACAAAATCCAGTCCTGGTTGGTCTCCTCCATGACGGATAATGTTTACGTGTGTTGTGTTGTTTTCTATGGGATCTAATGTAATAAGAGAGAAGCAGCAGCAAGTGAGGACTGAGATCTCTGCAGTCAGATAACGGGCCGTCTTTGTTAGCTTGCATTTAGAAAAGCATCAGATATAATTTACATAAAACTGAAGGTTATTTGGAGTTATTTGCGAGTGCGTCTCACATTATCAGTTAAGCAGAAACATCTGTGTGAACACAAACAGCTACAGCTAAAAGTCAAGTGCTATTCAGGCACTTATAATCTGAGCAGCCAAAACAAAACAGAGTGAAGGTGGTATACCGGCAAAAATACAGAGGAGAAAGTCCTTCAGCTGTTGGCAGTGAATCAAACTTTTAATGTGCAGCACCTTTGAAGTAGTTTAATGCAGTTTAAAGTGGTTGCTGACAGGTCAACGATAAAACAGAACCGAATGAAACACTACTAGATTGAAAAACTAGCTAAAACAGATCCGAAAAATGTGATAAAAAGCAACACAAATTTTTATTAAAACAGAAAATACATAGGAAAAAACCTTAAACAGAATCAAAAATAACAACATACAACCAATGAAATAAATGAATAAAAGAAAGTGAGCAATCTAAACCATAGTTTTCCCAATTTTTTGGGGATTTATTCCTCTGTAACTTGTGTTACTACTTATTTTACACACAAACACACACTCATAATGAGAACCATAGCATTAGCAAAGAGGATGCTTTGCTAATTTCATTCTTCTTTGCCCAGAAGAAATGATGAGAATGATATCATGGGATAATGTGATTAACGCCACTCATTTGTTACGCTGCCCATTAATGATATATGATGTTTTTGTTGCGAATAACAGATGTGAATCTAAGTCTCCAGTGCAGTTCTTACCTTGGCTGTGGCCCTCGCTTGATACTCTGGACAGCCATTCACTGTAATTGTTTCATGCATGTACTGATACACCTGAAAAGAGACGGAGAGAGACAGGTGTTGTAATTACACATGAAATCAGCACTCTGCATCTGAGCTCAAACGCTTCATTTCCATAGTCAAATAACGGTGTTCTTTCCTTCACAGCTGGCTGCGCACACTCCTACTGCATTATGCAAGGCTGACTGATGGGAAACACACGGCACACGGAAATCCTATCACTACATGTACCATCTAAAAGTGCAAATATGAAAATAACAAGGTTTTGTCTAATTCAATAACACCTTGCGGCATAAAATCCCATTAAAAGGACTTTCTCTGAACACATTGGGATTATCAGAGGCAGATCAAATAAGCGAGAATTGTTGCGTCTAGACACTTAGAGAGGACTATTTCAACTAATGCATTAAAGATATTTTAGGGTGCAAAGCTCCTGTTAAGCTCCTTTCTCTCTGCCGGCAAATAAAATTCCTCTCTGTGACATGTTTTTGATCCAGCATCCATCTTGTTGGAGACTGGGATACATTTCCTTTTTTAACACTTCTGTTTGGATGCAAAAATTTACACCGCAATATCAACTTAATCTCACTGTTCTACGTTTGTGCAGCACAATGACAAATAAGAAAAATAAATCTTAAAGAGCCCATATTGTCATTAGTTGAAGAGTTATAATTTTAATTTTGGGGTCTACCAGAATATAATTCAATGCTTTTATGTTCAAAAAATACATTCTCTGTCTCTTTCACGCCTCCCACCTGACAATCTAGCTCTGCTCTGATTGGTCAGCTGTCCTGACAAAGTGAGGAAATGTTAGTTAGGTGGCGCAAACCCCAGATTTCTCAGTATAAGGGTGTAGGTCTAGCAGAAGTTGCTATAGTTAAGAAAAAATGGTGAACTGCAAGAAAAGTGCTCAGTCTTTGTTTGAGTTTGTGTCAGACAAGCTGCTAGGCGCACATTATGCAAATGAGGTACATGGTGATGTCACTGCGTAACAGAAGAAAAGCCTGGACTTCAAACGAGACATTACAAGCAGATAAGAAGCTATAAATTATGGGTATTTGTAGGTTTTCCATACATTTTACATGCACAAAAACAGACAAAAAAGCACAATATGGGCTCTTTAACGAGCCATAACCTGGTCCTGAGGTAAGCCACAGCACAAAAAGTCTCCACAGAACAGGTCGTAATACATTACCGCCAGGACTAAATTAGTGCGAGACATGTCTTGCTGTACGTCGAGTCGGATGAATAAAAAGGTTTTCTACCTATTCGCTGAAGCAGACAGAATCAGCGCAGACAGCTGACCTTTCCAGTTAACATGTGGCTTTAAAGGACACCTTACAACTGAACTTGTTCAAAGAATAAAAGAGAGAAGGAGGCCGTGCTGAATGACGATGTGTGGTTAATGCACTGTAACACCAAACTACCTCTTTTCTGAAAGACTACTTTTAATGGAGCCATCCAAATGTACCTCCGCCAAGCTAGTGCACTGCAGCTTTGAGACTTTAAACACAGTCAGATGTGGCATATATTAGGCATATTTCACTAATGTATTCTGGGGAAGGTACTCAGATATCTGCTGCTCCCAAATAATGAACAGTATAATAGGAGGAGGGGGTTTGAGATGATTGAGGTGTATGGGGCGACGACAAGAAGTCAGAGGAAATGCTTTTTTTTTGCTGAGCTGCTGGATGAAAAATCATAAATCACAGCAAAAAAATCTGATGATTTTTGGCAAATCTCCAAGCGCATCTACTTGTTTTAATTGCGTAGCACTTGCAGTTAACTGAGCAAATGAGCAAACTCTAATGAGACAAAAGTTTCAGTGCCAAAACAAACACAACCATTATCTACGACGTCTTAGATAATGCGGCTCCGAAATGCATTTTTATCATGTGTTTCCGCTCACCAGATGACGTGTTTCATCAAAGCAAAGCAGCTTGTCGGAAGCTTCGACGTGCCACAGAACAACATTACAAAGGCCTCACTTCTCCGAATCATCAAAAAGGGTGTGTACACTTACAGGATACAAACCTTGAGATATTTGTATGTGGGGATCTCAGAGCGGGGGAGAAAAATATCCCTGAGCTTCTGTCGGCTCGTTTGCTCATGAATCTCAAAGACCAAATGAGCGGCTTTGGAGAGTGCGGCGCTACATCTCTGACACGTTTTTGTAGATTTATGGCGCTGATGCATTTTGAGAGGGGGAGGCTGGAGTCCACACAACTCCCAAATGATACCTTTTTCCCGAGTACTTCGTCCACCTCTGCACTTTTTGAGGCTGAGCACAGCTTTGTAAATGCCACAAAAGGTTTTCCTTGCCTCTGTCTCTCTGTAGAGCTGCCTCCTTTTCCCCTCTTTTTTTTTTCCCCCAATAAACTCGACTGCAACTGCTAATTACATCTATTTATTCACTCTGCAACCGTCTCTCCTTCTTAGCGCTTCGCAGACATGGAATGTGTAAACGCGGTGTCTTCATCTGCCTGTTAAAATAATGCCTTTTGCGCCTTCAAACATTGGTCTCCGTTATGTAAATGTTTAGTAATAGCTCTGCTCAAACATTACAAGTGTTACAGATAGAACTGCAATGCTTATGCAATATTTGGCACTTACTTGAGAAAAAGTGGCACAGCAGTGAGTTGAAATATAATGATACCAAAAAGAAATCTCTCAGGTCTCTCAGGATCCATCACTGAGGAAATTTTAAACTTATTTTGCAGCTGAATGTCTAACTAATTACAACTGTGGAGAACAAAAGCTTAAAAAGTTTTAAAAAAGGCCAACATGGGTCCGGCTGACTTTTACTGGTGCATGTTCAGTGGTGCAGACGTCAGCACAGACCTTCACCATAGCATCACTTTATTCTACTGTGATCACTGAGAAATGTCCTCATTTTTTGAAAGAAAAGCAGTTTTTTCAATCAAGATAACAATAAATGAATCAGAAATCCAGTCTAGACATTGCTAATGTGGTAAATGATTATTCTAGCTGGAAATTTTTAATGGAATGTCTCCATAGGGGTACAGAGGAACATTTCCAGCAACCATCACTCCTGTGTTCTAATGCTACATTGTGTTAGCTAATGGTGTTGAAAGGCTCATTGATGATTAGAAAACCCTTGGGCAATTACGTTAGCACATGAATCAGTCTTAAATCCAAAATTATGCCAAATTTTCGTCTTTTATTTTTTAAAAAATGGGTTTGCTTTGGCTGGATATGCCATTAAAAAAGTGAGAGAAGTTGGCAAAACATACATCTCAGTGATAGATTTCAAAATTTTCCCCATTTTTAAGCATTTTTTTCTCTCAAATTGGGACATGCAAAATAGTTCATGTGAATTAAAATTGTCACAAATATTTGAAGAAATGCAGATTTTATACCATTCTAGTTGATCCTGATGAGTTCCACCATGTTCCAAAGCATTCTAGGAAAGCATAAACTGACAGGAAAGCAGTTTCTTTTCAATGAAGGTACATTAAATTGTTAGCGCTGTGTTAGCTAATGGTTTTGAAAGGCTAAATGTAGAATCCAAGACAGAAAAGCAACACCAAGTTTCATTTGGGGTCATGTTTTTGGCCAAAGTAAGTTCAATATTCACTTTCTTTATAGTTCTGAGGGGAATATCAAGGTATTATTTCGCTAAATGGTCCATTGTGTTCACCAGGTAGTGCTGAGAGAGATTTCTGAGATTTATGCCGTGGGTTCATCCAAACTTTTCGATAAACACAACTGCCTGCTGCTGCTGAAAGCATCCATTAGCTACATCCCCTGTGGAGAGTTGTGGAAAGAGAAAGCGCAGAGAGGAAGGTTCCAGGTTTGCAACAGTGCAAACCACCGCACCACCTAGTTTATTAAACATATTTAATTTTCTTTGTGCATCGGAAATGAGATTCAAATTAGAATTTTATCGCAGAGCTCTAGAGACGGTGAAACAAGTCACATACTCGGTATCTCTGTGCGCATTTATCCTGAATGCGAGCCATAAAATGGAACAAATAGCTGTGTGCTTTTGAATGTCAGCCTCCTCTCTTGTGGTGGCTGCACTTTGCTCTAAAAAAGGCCAGCTGTCCTGAAGGCATCGTTTCAATTCCCCTTTTCTTTCGCCTAATGTCTTCACTGTCCCTTCTCTAAAACACCAACACAGTCCGTCCAGCTGCGTGTTTCCATCCTGTTTAGCTTACAGCAGAGATTCCTGGATGTAACAGTGAAACAACACGCTCTTTCTATTAGGACGCCAGCGCCGGTGTCACCTCCAAGGAGGACGCCACAAAGCCTGAGAATAGCGAGTGAGAGATGCCTACGGGGCAGGCTGACGTGATGCTGCTTGTAACCATGGCTTCCTGTTTTCTCTGCTGAGAGACGGAGAGCTGGGAGGGGGATGGGGAAAAGAGAGAGAGAGAGAGAGCGAGGTCGCAGCCTGGCTGATGGGGTTGGAAAGGGATGAAGACCGCTGCACGACTTAACAAAACCGAGCTACCCGTGACACCCGTGTCTGCCTCGGCACACCTTTCATCCTGTAGGTTAATGTGATGTGGGAGGTAGAGACGCCGTTATAGAATCAACACAAATCCTCCGCCCTCGTTTTTACACCGAAAAAGACAGTCAATTACACTGATTGAAAACCTCTGCCGGGGTAGAAAATCAACCGCAAATTTCGAAGCTCATGAAAGATGCGATCGCGCCGGCCTGCGTCGCCGCGCTTCCTGTGTTCGTCAAGTGGGACTCCTCTAACCCAATATACTGCGAATTCCACCCCCTCCATCATTTCCAGCTGGTTAGCTCTTCCAGTCATCTCGTCTTGTGTCCTTCCTTTCCCATTTGCAAGGCTGATTGACCCTGACAACTCATTCAGGGTGATGCAGTGAGACTAACACGGAAACACAAGATTCTACCCCCCCACCACCACCACCGCCATCGCCATTGATGAACGTAGCGAGAAAAGACAACCGGACTCTTTGTCATTTAGCCCTTCGCTGCTGAATTGGCTCTTTTCCCTGCCGTCCATTCTTCATTTTGACAGCTGGCTTGTCATCATTAACTAGGCTGCATCATGTTTTGTACATTCTATTGATGGAGACGTACAGTGGAGTTTGCAGGCTATAGACAAGATTAGTACGTCCGGCCCGTCAGCGTCCAAACCCACGTGGAATCATATCACTGGTTTGGACTCACAGTTTGACCTACATTTTATGGATCTGGCAACTTGAAAGCAGTTAACACTGATAGATGGCATACAGAAAAGAGAAGCAAGTGCAGTCATGTTGAATTAGAATGTGATTGCATAGAAATGAATAGCAATGATTAAGAAAAAGCTGTAAAGCGCAGGAAGTTCTTGATAAAGGACCTTAACACCCAGCATGTAGTCGTAATTTTAAAACTGACATATTTTTCCACTTCCTGGCATTTCCTGGATTCAAATTACTGTAATTATACTTTGAAAAGTAACTTTCAGTGACTTCACAATTGCATGAAATTGATCTTCCATTACAATGGAGATTTGTTGTCCAGGTTACTTTATCATTTTATGGTGACTGAAAGTGTTTTTTTTCCTGCGGTGGTGGGATATTACTCAGATTTTTTTTAAAAAATCGAAGCAAAAAGATGAGGAATACACCAAAAACTAAAAGTAGGGAAAGGACGGTGTGGATTTAACAGCTTTCCTTGAACTGTTTCAAATGTTGCTGTTTGTCACCGCCAGCTCCTTTTCAAGATTATCCTCTGTTAATTTCACCATCTGAACCCAAACAGGTTTGAAAAGTCTGTCATGTTTTTAAAACCACCAAAATGACGGGATAAGGTCAAGGCTAAAGCTATGGATAGGGTTGGGTTTTAGGATTGTGGTAAGGATTGCCATATGTCAGAAGCAGAAACTGTAAAAATAGAAAGAATCACTGAGTTTTCAACTTTCTGATGGCGCTTCAATTTATTTGTGTGGAGTTCTGTTGAGACAAAAGTCCAAATCTGAGCGAAAAACATCAATTATTCAACATGTCTCATTCAAAAATTCACTAAAAATAAAGTGTTTGCATCAATTAGGATCAAAATTTGATGGACTATTTGGCTGATCTAAGTTGAACTGCAGGCTGTGTTTGCACAAAATGAAGAAGAGACAAGTGAATGGTTTGGAAGCAGAGCGGTCTGACCCAATTTCTGTAGGTTTTGGGAAAAATGGGTTCAAAGTTTTGCGTTTTCAAGACTGGTCCAAGACTGGAAACACCATTGTAATGCTATATTTAGGTTGTGGGTTAGACCAGTTTCCCACTAAAATCTAGACCATAAAATATTATAGAAACTATGTAAAAGTCTGTTTGAATTTTTTGTGGGTTAGACCACTCTGCTTCGAACCCCTTCAAACATGGAAACAATTTAAATATGTAAGGAGTAGAGTCACAAATGTTTTTTTACAGAATTGGTAACACCTGTGGACTATTGGAGAACGGCCGTACATGTTGATTTGTTTTTAGTTTTTCATTTTTGCCAAACAAATAAAGAAATGTAACTTTTTTATGATTTATGGCATTACAACTGTGTCATAAATCACAGACAAGACATGTTCAAAGTGCTTTCTATTTCCAGTCATGGTTGTACTGTTAAAATGGGGGTGCAGGACTTTATGTTGCAGTGAAAGATGAGCCTACAGTTAGTGAAAATGTGACACAAGGAAAAACAACCAAAAACTGCTTTGGTTTCAGATAATCAATCACTCCCTGAGAAAACGACATCCCAAAATACAGACAACCCTTGCCCTCTCTGCTGCCATTTTTCACTTCTTTGCATCGTTTCTGTATAATACAGACAGAAATGCCCAAAAATACATGGAAAATATAAGTATAAATTTATATAAATTGGGGTAAACAGATTGATTTTGGTTCCAATAAGAGACTGCAATAGAATCATGCTGTGTGCGAGAGGGACACATGATCTGATAGAAACGTGAACCCTGTGGTTGTAAATGCTTTATCTTGTCACATACAAACACATTCAGAAAGACTTTGGCATATCAGCCCATTAAATCCAGCCTAACTGCCGCTTTCCCACTGAGATTTCCCTCCACTCAAAGATTGTGTCTCCTAATTGTTTCCGACACAAACGGAGCATCGGAGGACACAGCTGTTGAGAACTGTGCTCCTCCGCCGCAAGACCTCCTCTAATGCTCGGCATAATAACAGTAATAATCTACAGTATGCGATGGCCAGCACTCAGAAATGCTCCTCCAGCTGGCTCAGCACACTCTCAGATGCTGTTGTATCATCAGCACTCGCAAACCTGTAATCGACTACAAAGCTTGGCCGTCCTCGCTGCTGCCCACTAATCCCAGAGCATCTCTCATGGTTTCCCTGGTGACTGCGTTCAGCCAGATCTCTTCGGCTGAAGTGGAGCACATCTTTGCTTTCATCAGAGGGCCGTTGCTGAGGCCCCTTTTTCAGAGGTTTCTGAGAATCTCTGTCATTGCTCTCCAGTGACTGGCACTGACATCAGTCAGCCAGTTGTCAGACGGGTAGTCGGTGCCAGAATGTGCCAGGATTCCCCCAAGACGACCAGAACAGAGCAGAACATGGCTGGACCCGGTGAGAGGATGAGACTGAGTTTTACATAGCATTCTGTCGGAATTGATTTCTCCTAATTGCCAGCAGAGGCGAACTTTGCATTGTTATGATGAGACTCTGGATGGAAAATAAATGCACTCGTACAATCATGAGTTTAAGCTGCAGCCTTCAAGGCCTTTCAAATCCAGTGTCTGGTCAAATCCCACTATTTATCAGCCCCCTGAACAATCATGGGCTGTGTCCGAAATCAGTCACTACGCAGATCTTGAATTGATGATGGGAGAGTCAGACTGCTGCACAAAACCGTCTCCAGAACATCCCAAAGATTATCAGTGGGTTGAGGTCTGGACTCTGTGGAGGTCAATCCATGTGTGAAAATGACATCTCCTGCTCCCTGATCCACTCATTCTCAATGTGAGCCCCATGAATCCTGGTATCGTCATCTTGGAACATGCCCATTTAATCTAAGACCACCACTGATGGAAAGACCTGATCATTCAGGTAGTCAGCTGACCTCATTCTTTGGGAACAGAACGTTGCTGAACCTGACCAACCCCAGATCATAACTCTAACCCCCACAGGCTGGTAAGCACTAGCCATGATGAGTTCATCACTTCATCTGCCTCTCTTCTTACCCTGATGCCCCTATCACATTGGAACAGGGTGAATGTGGACTCATCAGACCACATGACCTTCTTCCATTGCTTCAGAGTCCAATCTTTTTGCCACCCAGCAAACTGAAGCCTTTTTTTCTGATCAGCTTCACTGATCACAGCTGCTTTGTTCCAATCCTTTCCTTTGCATTGTGCTGTGGAAATGCTCTTACTTTCACTATTAAACATAGCTGTGAGTTCTACTGTTGATTCCTTGCGATCATCTTAGAGTTTGTTTCGACCACATTTGTTCCTCGAAGATGATGGTTCACCACTATCTGTCAGGTTTTAAACGGACTGAAAATGTTTCTGACAAAATCTTACATTGATTTAGTAAGAAACATTTAAACTTTTCAACCTGTCAGCATAGGGGCAACATGGGGCAGTGGTGATGTTTTTGGACTACTGATCAGAAGGTCAGAGGTTCACACCCTGTTGTGGCCACTGTCTGGCCTTTGAGCACCCCCACCACCACCAATTGGGGGGATATGCGAAAACTACAAATTTCCCTTAGTGGGACTAAGGGATATAAAATTATTTCAGTTGTTTTCCCTACAATATCTAAAAAACAACAAGCATAATTCACTTAGCTCTGGTTAGAAAAAGTCAGCGCTGGTATACAACACAAAATGCATTGAGTTTTTCCAGTTATTTACTAAAAACACAAAAAAACACTATCATACCGTGACATTTAGTTATAGTGCAATACCCTCCTCCCACTCCACCTACAACAGAGCAATAATTTTGCAGTGTTTTCAGATTTTAAGACCTTCTTCATTGTTTCGTTTAGCAAATAAAAATAACCAACTGCGGGTAAAAGAATCATTCATTTTTTTGGCTTAGAAAATGAATTTATAAACCACAAATTTCAGCAGCTGGCCTAGAAATCCTTCACTTATTGACACAGATCAATACTCCTAAAACATATTACAGTTATTTTTATGTGCTCAGCAGCAGTAAAATCTTATTACACATCCTTTAAATTTACAACACAATTCCCTTAAGAAAATAATGTGAAGCCCTCCTTAACATACTGCCTGAGTCCTCTAATTGTCTTTGGTTCCAGAACAAATTACATGATCACTTTGTTTACAATTAACTGGCGGCACAGAGGCCACTGTGGCGTCTGTCATCTGTTTCCCTGCTCTTCTCGCTGCTGTTTGCTTAACAAATTCATGTCACCGGGTAATGCTACCGTGCACCACGACAGACAGGACACTAAATATACAAGATCTGTGATTATCAGGCTGTGTAGCCGCGCCACGCAGAGCAAACGCTCTTGTTTGCTTTACACCCCCGTCCTCCTGGTGAATGATGTTGAGATGACACATCGGTTCGTGGCTGGTTTGTGATTAAAGGCGTTCTAACAAGAGCAGGGGAAAAAAAAGACCTCCTGTTTCTACAGTTCACACTTTACTTCTTCCCTGTAAAATGTGATTAAAACCGATCTCTTACAGTGATTTGCTTAATTAAAATTCAGGGTAATGAGGTTATCAAACCTTCAAATCTAATGAAATGTTTTCTGGCCCTGCGATCATTTAAATGCTCCGAGTGAATTTTTCATGCAGTCAGAAATACACTGTCTCCGATTTGAGCTGTTCGGCTCCAGACGAAATGACTTTTTCATTATGCTGCGGCCGTTTGTTGATTGATGTAGCACAACAGCGACTTTGAGCTACACGCTCTGATTTTGTTATTCCAGCTCTGAGCTTCCTGTTGGGTTGAGTTTCAAAGAATCAGCAGTGACCTGAGAGCACAGTTTGGTGCCAATGGAGAACACAACACCAACCAGGAGTGTTGTCTTTCACCTTTAGGCAGGACATGAAGTAACACCAACAGAAGTTTGTGTTCGTTGCAGCGTGTTGCACCAGCTGACTGAAAAGCTGGAAGTTTGTAAATCAAATCAGTGGTCAGACCCATTTGAATAGCACAAGGTGAATATCGGCTTCATTTAAAGGAACAACAAAACTTTAAAGGTCCAATATTTCTCAAGATTCTGCTAAAAGTACTGCACAGACTGTTCATTCCATCATGCCTATAATACCCCTGGTGTTAGCCCTGTTTCAGCATCTCTAGCCTTAAATCCAACTAAGCTGCTGTTGCTGCTGACACCTTTTTTCAGAAGAAAAAGAGTTTGTGATGCTACTGCAGGCTGCAAACCTGAACGGCTCATTCAGAGACACACTTTCTGGTCTGTGAAGAAAGTAAAGAAACAGGGGGAAGGTCTTTTCTCTTATTTTCAAGGTCTGTCGACACACTGGGATGTACAATTTACAACCTGATTTACTGGGTACCTGATATTATATAGAATACTGTTCAAACGTTTGGGGTCACTCAGACAATTTCATGTTTTGTATGAAAACTCACATATGCTAACATGATTGGACAAGAGTTTTCTAATCATCAATGAGCCTTTCAACACCATTAGCTAACACAATGTAGCATTAGAACACAGGAGTGACCGTACTTCACTGAAAAAAACTGCATTATATATTTAAAATGACTGTCAAAGATGAGATGCTTTACATCTGACAAAGGCGTGTCTGGTTTTATTTTGGTTCATATGAGACTGACTGACTTCATGGCAAAGAAAATAATGGAGGAGAGTAAATGTGATTTAACATTAAAGGGCGTCAGAGAGCTGCAGAAACAATGTTTTACAGTAACTTCACCTGTACTATATCCTATCTCTAATCTGCAGCAACAAGAAGTACAAGACAAGATGTGTTTCATAACTCATTTACAGATTAAATCTTTTTTTATAATTTCCCAGAGGTTTAATGCTTTGTTGCTCTCTGTTGTAAAGTTAAAGAAAATACTGAAGGACAAAATATTGTAGAACAGTAAAATGTTCTGCCTGTAATTTATATCTTTGTTGATATAAGCGTTCTGACATGATTTTATTCATCATATATTTCTTAAATAATCGTCCGATTAATCAGGTATTGGAATTTTTTTCTGACAAATATCGAAAACGGCACCGGGCTCAAAAATCTATATCAGTCGGGCCATAGTTTGAAAAAACAGTGACTCAGACGTCCAATTTTCAGTTCCATTGTAATTCAAATGTAAATGCAACCATTCTCACAGTGGTTTGATCCATCGTGCGTTTTCCACTCAGAAGTCTTTTGATTTGTTCTTCTGGTGGTTTCATTGGAATCAACAGGAAAAAAAAAAAGTACAAAGGTTTTGGGTTAGACAACACGGCAGCCATGACTGATGAGCTGAAAGAGCAGCAACTTCACCAGCAGCAGCTCTGAGGCGAAATCACCGCCGCGCTGAGCTTCATGATTGATTGGGCGGCCGGCGCAAAGACAACATTGCTTTTTTTCAGCGCCTGTATGAGAAATGTCATCAAAAAAAGGGCAGTTTCAGAGATGGAAAAAAGAAAAAGTCGACTCACCTCTCTGATGGCCGTGCAGAACTCGCTCTGAAGCACCTTCTTCAGGGACTGGAGCTTGTGACCGGGGACGTCGCCCGACTCCTGCAGCTTCTCCAGCAGCTCGATAGCCCTGGCAACATCTGCTTAGGAGAACAGAAAGGGGCGTGAGTGTGTGTGTGTGTGTGTGTGTGTGAGGTTTGCCATGCCAAAGGGACAGAGGAGGGAAAAAATGCCCCTTTCAATTACATTAACAGCACAGCCATGACAAAGGCACTCAAGCGAATCAATGGGTGGGATAATGGAAATAGACTTAGCGGACGACGACGCTTGCAAGAAAGACAGATTTCCACCCATGGATCGTTTGCATTGGCTTAACTCTGTGCACAAGCGCTCATTTGTTCAAAAGGAACACTTCCTGGACTGGATGGAGTATTCACCGGCGGGCATTACGACGCATTTACACTAAACCCTGAGCCTTAAGTTAGAGGCTGTGACACTGAGGTCTTCTGAGCTCTCCTCCCCTAATTAGCTTGTGCTGAACGACTCCACCAGTCCGACTGATTAATTTCTCGTCCTCTGGAACCGGCAGGCTGAGTAGAGAGTAGAGATACATAATGGAAGGCGAGGGAAGTGATTTGGTGCTCAATCACTGCACTTGGATTGTTGGGTCAATAACATGTTTTATTCAGCTTGTGTGTCCAGAGGCCAGTGACCACACAAAGACAGATGACAGGTGCAATTTTACACTCTCTCCTGCATTCAATTTCACACCAAAACACACTGCTGAGGCTTGTTATTGCTGCTATCACAAGATAACACCCACAGCTAATGATTAATTTCATTTTTCTGTCTGCAGTTTGTCGATAAACTAATAATTATTTCACATATTTCGCATAAAAATGTTGAAAAAAGGAACACTAATTACATTTTATGTGGTCCAAACTCTTAAAGTATTCAATTTTCAACATTCTAAAACAGAGGAATGAATTAAACATATCAGGCTGACACATGATAAATGAATGTTTGCACTCTTTAACCTTCTGAACTCTTAAAGCTGCCAGCACCAAAATCACATCATTTGTCAGAGCAACTATAAAAACTGAGAAAATCTGTCAAAAATTAAGCAAATGAACCAGATTCTGTAAAAAAAAAAGAAAAATTATGTATGACTTGCTGCAAACATGAAACCAACAGTGACTCAGCTGAGACAAAAAGTCAAGGAACAAAAATTCAGTAACTTTTCAGCTGAACTTAAAATTGAGAATTAAATCCTAAAATATCTTTTTTTTTTTCCAGTATTAGCAACACCTAGTCTGAAAATTTTGCATGTTTTGGTTTGATTTTTTTTTCAAATATTCTAAAATAAATAATCAAAGAAATTCATATGTAGTCAAAGAAGCAAACTCTCTCCTTTTTTCTTTTTTTTAAATTAGAATTTATGGTATTAAAATGCAGAACTTCAGTAAATAAAATTTAAAAAAGATCCCGCGGTGATTACAAACGTAACAGGAGTAGAAAATGCCTAGAAACTGCTTGGAGCTCAAAGTTTGTTTTGGGAATAAATGTTTTTTTCAGATAAACTTCACAGTTTATCAAGTTCAGTCAAGTCAAATTTGATTTATATGCACCAGTGTTACAAATTGACTTTTTGCCTCGGGTAGCTTGACGATCTGAACGGCACCCTCCACGTTTAAACGCTCAGTACACACAAGGAAAAGGCCCTTTCCCCAAAAGAAGAATAAAAATTGAAGGATCTTCAGGAAGGCAATGGAGGAATGATCCCTCCTCATGGTGTTCAGTGGATGTAGTGAGCACGCTGACATAGTACATTTACAATATGGATGGCCAGAATGACTCAATTATAGAGTGCTTTTCAACATATAGCAAGAGTTTATCGTGCTCATTTAAAATGATGGGCCAGCAGCAACAAAACGCCCACACCACAGTTTGACTGACAGCTGAGCAGCTGGTTTAGATTCATGCCACCACATTCAGCAAAAACAGCATCTGTTTTAAAAAAAAAAAGGTTTTAATGACCCTCCCAAAGCTCCAGCTATGCTTCCAAACATCACCCTGTCTGCCATCGATCGATACACAACAGCCACAAGTGGACACAATCTCTAGATTGCAGAGTTTGACAGCAGCCACTCAGGCTTGTGCGTCATATGCAAGCCAGAAAAATGGGATTTAAAAAAAAGCTAAGAAACTACTTGTTTACCTCAAAGTGCAGCAAATAGAAAAGATTTTAGCTGGTTTGATGCAATTTAACAAAGAAAAATGTTTCACTTTTAGGTGACAATTTGCAAAAGGCCACTGAGGTCCTTAAGGATACAAATGTCCACATCAAAAACAATGCTAGAAAACATTAGATTTTAATATTATTTTTTTGCTTTTATTGACTTCTATATTTTGATCTACATCAGTTTTGATTTAATTACCAAGTATTTGTTCATTTTCAGAATTTTAATCCTTTAAATGCCAGTTTGTTTACACGATGTCATTGTTGCTTTTAATGAAAAATAAAACTCCTCGGTTTATGGCGTTTCGATGCTACATCACTCGTAGTGATAGGCGGGTCCTCGGTTTATGACGTATGGTGTTTCGTTGTCGCGTCAGAAGTAGTTGCGTGGAACTAGTTGGCGAGCAGAGCAAATGAATACGTCGTTAGCGGCACCATAAGACGGCTTTGTTGACATTTGTCAGTGGTACACCACCTTGGATTGGATGCTACATTTGCTAACTTTTTGCCCTTCATTATGGCTCCCAAGCGAAAGTCTGATTCATACATACATGAAAGTCGGTGGTATACATGACTTTTCCGAAGAACTGATTAATGCATGTAATGGCTTTGTTTACATTTTTGCTGGAGTTCCGGCTTACGGTGAAAATCGACTGACGTCGATCCGTAGGAACGAAAATCTGACACAGGTCAAGGACTCCCTGTAGTAGGAGCTTTGTTTTACAATCACAGTCTGGGATATAGGCATTGGGGGAATGGATGCGCTATCTCGGCTGAATGAAAGTGGTATGATGCAAATTTGCGACAATAGGCGTGAAGGAGTTAAATTTGTGTAAAATTTTGAAAAAGTACACTCAGGACCTGAAAGACAAAAATGTCCTAATCAAAAATCACACCATAAAAATGTACTATAATACCGTTATATTCTATAATTGTAAACTCAATATCCTTTGTTTTTGAACTGTTGGTCAGAGATAATAAACCCTCTGGAATAATCACTTTGGATGTAGAAAAAGTACATTTTCAGGATTTTATGACCCTTTAAACAAAACAATAAAGGGGTTCATTAATAATAAGCAATGAATCTCTAATGTTAAAAGTAAAATACTGCACCTTTCTAACCTTAGCCGGGTTCTACAAAGTGCTTAACAATGTGTTACAGATCCACAGACACAACAATTGTAGGGTTCAGTATCTTGCCCTTCAGTATATGGAAGAGCTGAGGATTGAACCACCAACCTTGCTGGCATTGGACAACCCACTGCAGCACCCAACCAAGAAATGTCCCAATAACAACCAAGCTCGATGTCAGCACTCCTATATCTACACAATAAAGGAGAATGGCCACCTCTGTTGGCATTTTAACAAGCAGAAACTACAATCTGATCTCTTGTCGTGATAAACACACACTGTGCTTAGAGACATTATACAAACACCCACACTTCTGTTTCCATCATTTCATAACACATTACACTGATTTACACTGATTTCCCGGAAACCTACCCTAAAGATAAACACCTAAAATTTCATGATTTATATTAAGCAAACTTCCACTACAATGTATCCACAAAAGAAACAGTGTGTGAACAGATGTCTCCATTACATTAGTAATATATAGACGCACGTGGTGATACTGAATTCTGGGATTACCGAGTAACTCAACAAACGACACAGAGAAGATCTCTTCCTGAATGCAGGCTGCTGTGAATGCTGTATAAAGCCATACAAGGAAAATGTGAAACACACACATATTGTAGAGTGATGCTTCATATTATTTCACCTTTATGCTGTGTATAATTAGCTTGCCTCGCAGAAATCCAGTGGCTGTTTCTATTTCAAGCGCTCTGTAATAAAGCACCGAGGATTATATTGATCCTCTCGGAATTGCAAGTTCTGTTCCCGTTGAGACCACGCTGAGAAGTATTCCGGTGAGAGTTATGCTGGCAGATGAGAGTCTTCAGGATAATGCTAATAAAGCATTAATCAAATAAGTATGAGCATCATATTGAGACGTGGTCACATGTGTGTATATGTAAAAACGTCACATTGTCTGCCTGTCTTCTATTTCGCCTGCTTGTAATCACAGTTCCTATCACTTCCAGTCCAACCAGCAGTTGCCCACAGCGTGTTCCCGCCACTTCCATTCACCTTATCCCCACATTCACCTGCGCACCTGCTTCTAATCCCCCGGGGGTCCGTTCACCAAACCCCGCTGAGCTAGTTGCTATGCACGTCTGGCTTTTCTTTCTCACTCAGCACCAGCAGTGTAAAATGATAACAGCGGCACATTTACGCCTCCGAATTGGTCACTGGATTCACTTTGGTCTGCTGAGATTACGTACTTGTTAGTGTTTTCGACCATCACTTTTAACAGGGTTTAGGGATGAGGAACACCAGATGCAATGTTCAAACAACATCTTTAGCACAAAACAAAGCATTTAGAGAGCAGAGTACTCTGTCAAGGCTGCTCAGTCGTTGTATAATTTCTGACGGATGAAATCTTTAAAAAATTTGTGGTCTGCAGTGGTGGATTTGTAGTAGGATCACAGTCATGTGATCACTTGTAGTCATAGTTACAGTGACGCCGTGCTGCTTTTTCACAATGATACAGAAATCTTTAACAAATTCAGACTATAAGCTGCATCATTGCCAAAATCTAATCACATGGTCCTTTTGTCATTTTTGACCTTCTCTGAAAACTTCATCCAAATCCGTTTTTGAGCAATGTGGCTAACAGACAGACAAACAGACAAACACCAATCGTCACATAACTATATATTAACAGCTCCTGCACAGTAGAGAGGTACTACATAGTCAATAAAGCCAATAAAGGTATCTCTTTTCAGCAAAATAATTTAAGTCTTACATGTGCTTTCATTTTTTGACACAAAATAGTGCAAAGATAGTTCATTTAACCATGACTGGTTTTAGTCCTGTTCTAAAAAGGTTGTTTGAGTGTCTGTCGCTTTAAATCCAGTTGAGCTGCTGCTATTCATGTGCCTTTCAGGAAGAAAACTCTCTCTGTATCTGTGATTGCATAGAGCAAAACAGTGTGTGAAGTGAGAATTTTCTTTCGCTTCTTTTTATAGAGTTATTTTTTTGGCCTTTACTATAAAGGACAGTGTAGAAAGAGACAGGAAACATGGGAAGAGTGGAGGAATGACACATGTAGAAAATAGCCAAGGGCTGGATTTGAACCCATGACAGTTGTATTAGAGAGTATAGTTCCAGTTTATGAGTCACCTGCTCAGCCAAATGAGCTATCTGGGAAATACTACTAAATTCACAGCACAGTTGTTGTTTTTAGCTCATGTGTATGCTGAGTTTGTCAGATGATGCTGTGGTTGTATAATCAGTATTCTAGCGATGCAGCAGCAGCAGTTTGAAATTGGTTGTTAAGTGACTGGTGGCTAACATGTTGTCTTTATGAATTAAAAATATGTGTGCTATGGCCGCTGGTGGCTGTGTGTTTATAACTGTGATTGATTACAGCTGGCCGAAGACTGAGCTCCAGATCTCACCTGGCACTCATGAGGAGTGATTAGTTCTCCACACCTCCAGAGTCCCACCGGATTGGTCTGCCTCCACAACTCCTCCTCCCAAAAGACCCTAGCAATCACCACACATGGACATATATCTGCAACCAAAACTCTCAGTAAAGGTGGCAGGTTTTGATGTTGCAAGTTCACCCTGGTGCCTCTTTGTGGTTTGTGGGTATTCTGGTACAGTCCATCGGTTCTGTAGTCACTGAGGGGTGACTACGGACATTTAGAGCTTCTGTTAGGTTAGCAGCTGCTAATTCAGTGAGGAGCTACTAGTCTTTGTCAAAACTGTGGCTCCTGTTAGCAGTCTGCTAACATTTGGTGAGAAGCTAACTGTTGCTACTAACTGTAGCTGAAGCTAACTGTAGCAAACAGTAGTTGTTTTGTATTTCTTTAGCTAGTTTGTGAACTCTGTTAGCCTTCATTTGGTTTTATTTTGTTATTTGATTTAGCAGCACCCACCGGCCTTGCTTTGCTTTGTTTGGCCGCTTTTATGTAGAATTTGCTACTAAACAATAAATTCCTTTACCTGAACCAATAACATCCAGTAATTTTTGTTACACCCAGCTCACCCTAGAGGTTGGATTGGATCACTGTAAAGAAGAACACATTGGAAACTTGGCCATATTAAAACGCAGTATATGTGAGCACAGAGAGCAGGAGAGAAGCACATAAATGTAAACAGCAGCTGTTTACGTTGCACCGAAGCATAAGAGGCAACATTGAAACACTCAGCATTACAGTTTCCACAGAGCTCTGGCCGTTGAACATGGTTAATGGCAATGTTAGCCACATTAGTAATGCTACATGCTAACACTAATGATTTTTCTATTGTTGTGGTGACTCTGCCATCAAAAATAAAAAGAAGCCAAGCACCCCAGTAGCTCAACTGATTGAGCGGGTGACGCGTAAACAGGGGCTATAATCCCAGATGAAACGGTCACGGGTTTAAGTCGGACCAACGGCCATTTTCTGCATGTCTTTCCCCTGCTCTTCTTCCCACATTTCCTGTCTCTCTCTCCACTATCCTCTGTAATAAAAGTTAAAAAGGCCAAAAACAATAAATAAACAAAAATGAATCAACTGATTCTTCAGTTCCTCAGATGCTAGGAGTGCATGAGGAATCTGGTGTTCACTCGTGCAGCCAGCAGCCTCTGTAGATGACTATTGGTTCCTTAGTTAGAACATATCCACTGAGTAAAATGTCTACTGCCTTGTAAAGCTGAAAGACTATCCAGTGGTGAAGGGACCTGAGAAATGGAAGAAGCAAGTGTCTTCATATCTTAACAGCTTTTTCTTTACACCTCCAACTTCATAACAGCCACATACCACAATAAAAGGATTTTTTCATCATAGGGGACCTTTAAAGTAACACGAGGTGACAAGTGTGGGTGCCAGCATCTGCAGCTTACATTAGAGCAGACAATCATTTCTTTTTTACACTTTTGCTTCTGTGTATTCACCATTTCAAAAATGCAGAGAAAGCCTGATATTAACAGGCCTGCTGTGTCTAGTTACTGTCACTGCTTCTCCATGATTGGACTATCAGCCTCTGGGCAAGAGATTTAGCAAATCTTCAGGATGCCCAGGATGTGTCTGTAATTGCTATTCCAGTCTTTTAGTCTGTTTTCCTCTCTTTCTGCCTGTTTATTTTGGACCCTTTCTGACCCTTTTTGGACACTCTGCCAGCTTGATTATGACCCCTGGCACTGGGCTGACTGTTCTGAATGCTAACTGGTGTCTGCCTCAGCGGCTGAGAAAACTTTGGTTTTAATTTGCCTAATTCACAGTTTTGGGTCTGTAATTTTTGCCTCCAGCCTAAAGCAAATGAGGTAAATAGGATTTAGGCTTCAACATTGAGAAATTGCATTTTGAAAAATGAATAGTTACATCTTGTGTCCAAAACAGTGTCCTTGTTACTCTGGATGATTCACACAGCACCACATTTTAATTGGGATTGTTTCTTCTGCAGAAAGTACGCTGAACAGAATTATAAACACAGCATGCAAATGATGTTTTTTCTGACTTGGAGAAAAAGCAAAACATCAAATTTCCACTGTTACGGTGAGAAAAATGTGCAGACAATCTTTGGACTAGTGACTATAAAAGGCCACTTTAAAATGCAGCTTTATTCAAATGGCACAACGCTACAGATGACGTGAGAAAGACGACAATGAGTTGTTAGTTTTTAGGATGGTAGCCAGGTGTTTCAGTTTCCACAACTCTACCATGTGTCACCTCAGAAATCGTTTCAGACAGCTCTAGAAGTCTGATGACGTGATTCTGTCTGCCAAAATGTCTGTCAACTTCACCGAGTCCTGTGGGAAGAGCGGTACAACATTCAACCAGCAGCATCAACAGCCTTATTGACTGTATGTGTTGCAGATGTGTGACTCTTATGATGGCGGTCGTGTATGCTTAGTTTTTATTCTGTGCTCTGTGTGTTCCCTATTTATGTGCCAATCTGATATTCAAACAGAGCTGCGCCGCACCACCGCCGGAATTGGACGGTGGCATGTCGGGTCGGCGCCGGATTGGTCGGGCTACTGCGAAAGCCGGTATTAAAGCGGAGGGATGACATCACTTCCGGGTCAGAGGGTCAGAGGCTATGCCATGCATCCTCCACGGAGTCCAACCAGCACACATCAGCACAACTTGTTCTTTGTTTAGCCCTTTGATGTGGTGTGGGTCAGGAGATACCCATTTTCCATTCGATTTGGGTCACTTTTGACCCATGTTGCACATCAAAGGGTTAGTAGATTGTGAGTTTTGATAATGTATAGTAGGAATGAGAAGCCATTTTTGGGTTAACTGTTTTTTTTCCTCATCTTTAAGTTGGGATAGGGAGGTAAAACTCTATTTTTCTGTTGCCAATTTTTGTGTCGTCCGGCCAGTCTTGCTCAACAGAGTTTAAGTTAAAACATCACCACTGCTTTGCTTTTGTTTGAACCACATCTTTTGTCAGCTCATCACCCTTACTGTAAATAAACAAATTATTTGTCCGCACTTTTGGTGGCTGCTTGGACCAGTACAGGATGGTTTTTCATGTTTGCTCCAGCAGCCCGTAGACTGGGTGTAACAGACTAGTTTCTGACTTGAGATTCCTGGTCTCTGATTCCATTCTCCATCTGCCAAATATGAACTTACAACAGACTGTGTACTTCATTCCTCTAACATTTAGTTTAACCAATTGATGCACAACAGGGGTCTTAGGTGACCCAAATGTAATGGAGAATGGGTATCTGATGACCCACACTGTGCATCAAAGGGTTAAATCGGGGTAGATTGAAGTTTGAAGGCCTCATGAATCCTAGTAAGACACAAATAACAAACCTAGATAGCAATACAATATCAAAAGACAGAAGTTATTACAAAAAAATAAAAATATGACATTAAACATTTAAGACAAATGAATCACTTAAAACTGGAACAGCTTTCAGTAAAGCAAGATGAATTTAAAAGTCTGAAACTGTCCTCGGGATAAAAACTTTGCTTGTTTCATGAAGTCTGTTTTTTTGTAGAGATGCTGTGTGTCGGAACAACAAACCTCTATTCCCCTGTGTCAAAAAAGAATGTCTAGAATTCAATAAAACATCACATGCTGTGCCTATATATTGTTGTTCAGTATAGCTTGAGTGAAAACTGCTTGCAGCAAAGTTTGTGCATTATCCTGAGAAACCGGGAGAATTTCCGTTTAATTTGTTTTCAGTGCAACGTGCGGGACAAACAACAGCGGAGGTGGAAAGATACCTCAAAATCTGTGTGAATAACACCACAACTGTCTGACACCACTAAAGGCATGTGAAACTTGTAATCCCATCATCCAGGCAAGGTCTCCTGTAAAAAGCAGGATGATAACTTCAAAAAGTTATGTAAAAGTGGTGAACTGGCCCTTTAAGGTTAATGGCATTCAGACAAACAGAGCCTCACTTCTGCCCATATGATGCTACTTATCCATTCATTCCACCATACAGGATTTTAAAGCACTAATACACGCCTAAATATGCAGCATTAATATTTCTTATCAAGGTGAACGGGTCATTTTTTTTTTTTTTACCTCTGTGCCTGCATATCAGAACCACTGATTCTGAATAGCTCATAATGAGTTGGTACACTTCCAAGCAGCAAGGGCATTGGTCTAGGAGGTTTATGAGCATTTCTTTCTCATTAAACGAAGGTCAAAGGCCATCCACTTTTTTTTCCTCTGCCGCTATTTGCCTTCTCGTGCTCATTAGCACCATTTTCTTTATCCACATCAAGGACTTTTGCAGGGAAATTGGAACTTAACTTCAAAGATTGATTTTGCAGACTTTTTTTTTTTTTTTGCTGGTGCTTTCATCTCGCTGATCAAAAGTGATGCCTGCCCATTTCCTGATATAATCTCTCAAATTAGGCTGACTTAAAATTACATAAGCTTTGCATCAAACGGAGGAGCTGCACAGTTAAAATTCAATTATTTTTTTCTGAATGTTGCTTGCAATGACAGCTATCAAAAATACTGTCTTGTAATAATCACTGTTTCTCTTTGTGTGTCATTGCAGGCGGCTACGCTAATCAGAATGGTAATAAGCAGAGCTCGTATACCTCTGTGGCTGTCACTGACCAGCTCAGACGTAATGAAATGTCTGCTGACGCTGCACTGGAACATTTTCCCCTTTACCGCTCCCACAGATAGCTTATCTCAAACATGGAAAATATGAAAGATATTATACTTCACTGCTACAGCCTTTTAGTCCACAGTGGAGATACTGCTATGAGAGTGCAAGTAAATCAAGATCTGGCCCTAATGTTGCATGCATCCACTGGATTATACACTGGATCATATAGTGCGCTGCAAGAAAGTACTTTCTTTTTGTTTAGGTCTCCATTTCAACCCTGCAACTAAAATCGTGCACGCAGATTTGAGCGAAAACGTCCCCTGAGTGCACTTCACTGCTAAATGCGAAAGTGGGCCATCAGATGAGCCGTGTGACCGATCAGAGGGGTGTTAAAATCCAGGCTAGGAAGCATCGAAGGGTGATTTTTTTATTTCCATGACGAAGCAGCTCAGATGATCGCGTGGGGATCACAGTTACGTCACATTAACAGGAAAAGATTCCCGAATCAGATGTGTACTGAAATGACATATTATGTTACCTAATAGTCCAGCAGACAGAGAGAGAAAGAGGAGGGGTGAAACAACAGCTGAGTGACCTTGTGCACTCCAACAACACTGACAGAACCATGGCAAAGACCACGCTCGTCTCATGTTCTACCTTCAGCTTAGAAACGACAGAACAAATGAAGCGCAGTTCAAGATAACACCAAGTGTGTGCTCAGCTCCCACATGGTGCGCCTGTTTTATGCTATGAATAACTTCAGCTGGAGGGAAATACAGGAAACGTGATCCCACCCTTGACTAACCACCTCCACTACACAATAACAACACGCATGAAAACCGCTGGATTTGACATGTGTTACAGCATTTCATTAATGCATTCTGAGCAGTTGTGTTAAGCTTCATTTTAAGCCACATTTCACTTCCGCACCACAGCAAATGCTGTATTTAACTGCAATTTTAAGGTACTTGCACTTTGCTGTGTCACTTTAGATTTAAATTACACTACTCCACTACATTTATGGACAGCTTCAGTTACTGCTTTAACATTACACTTTAACATTTACAAGACCTGAGATGATCCATCAGTAATATGTCACCATCGCTATGATACTTCTTTTTTGATTTGGAGGGATTTTATGATGTGATATATTCTTAATTAACTTCTCTTACAGTTGTGTACAATTAGATTTTAGTTTAATATAATTTAGTTGTACATATTTTGCCAACAATGCATCATTTTTTGGACCACTCAAGGGCAGCAGAAACAAGCTGTAAACACAATACTGACATGTTATCAACTGTTGACATCGGAAACGCATTAACTTGTTACACATCTACTAGATCTGAAATATTATCAGTTGTGCTCTGGTCACCTGACAAATATTTATACTTTCTTTGGGCCAGTTTCCACAATTCCTCAAAGAAATATCTGACTCTTGAGCTGCTAAATGCTCTCCTATGTTCACCAGTTAGTTGCTAATGTTGTTGCTTGCTGGTTGGTTCTGCAGGTTCTTCACATGATTTTCCATCTTTAATCTCTGGTGTTTGTTTCTTTAATCTCGGCTACTAATTTTTGCATCACTCCAGAACTTGCTGTTCCATTGTTGTCCTGCAGACGGCGTGACCACCACACCTGCCTGTCTGTTCCCAGTCCTTTCCTAACCAATTCCTTCAGTTTCTCATCAGGTCTGCCTGTTATGTGACTAAACAAGTCTTGCTAGATCTCTCTTCTTGCCTTTTGAGACTCAGTTTTCCATTTTCTGCTTTAGACAGTAAACGTTTGGACACTTCAGCCATCACTAGACTTCACCAGAATCCTGACCTTATCAGCATTTGACTGAAAATGCAGTCGGGAGAAAAAAAAAAAAAACTTTCACTTTTGACCGCTTCATTGTACTGCATTGACTTTTACGTCCAAACACCAAGAACCACAGTTTTAGCACTCTAGGGAATTCAGTGGGTCCAGATGTGTGCAACATCTGTAAGGGTTTTCACATTTGCGTCACTGAAAACTCTGTGTTTAATCTCTTCCCTGACAATTGCAAGTATGCCAAATTTAGCACATCTCCGAAGCAAGCTGACTGCACACAATTAAGTCATTCTCACTGCGTAGTTTGACATATTCTACTCAAAAGAAAGAGGAGAGGGAGTGGATGCTGCTGTGTCTAAATGAGCAGGTTTTTCTACAGAATGATGGCACAAGAAAAAGTATCTTTCTCTCTCATTATCTGCCAGAAAAAGGCTCAGGAAGAAAAAAAAAAGTTATCACTAAGTGCAAAGGGAAATTTAAGTCGCAATTGCAGAGTATCTTCTCTCATCTATGAGGAGTTGTGACACCAGTCAAAGTAAATGAGCGCAGGCAACGTGGAGATGCAGTTACAGTATAATGCACTGCTGCAATTCGAAGCAGAGTGATGACACCAGCACAGATCCTGTCAGAAGTTAATTTCCCTGCGCTATGCTTAGGATGAGGCCATTCTCATTAGCGATACTTACTGATTAGACGAGTGAAGTTCAATGCAAGTTTTTTAATTACGGGACTGTCAAGGCTTCACTGATACTAAAAACTGTGCGCTGATGATTGAATCACAATATTTATGGAGGTTCATTAGTGAAACTCAAAAAAAACCAGAGCTGATTGTGAAGATAAAATCCCTAAAATCTGTTTTCAACCGCGGCCAACAGCGTTTACTCTCCCCTCTACTTTTACGCTCTCATGCCGTCAGTTGAAGGGATTCGAGTGTTTCAAACACACTTCAAACACCGGGGTAGCGGCTGTTTCATTTTCCAAAATGTTTCATGCAATATTCCTTTTCAAATCCAATCGTGAGATCCTAAATGAATGTGTCATCAAACGCCAGGTAAAAGACCTTCAAGAAGGGTTGGCAGCGAGAGTTGGACGTAATTGAAATCTTTCTGGTGGCTCTTGGTTCTACTTTTTGCTGTCTTCTCTTCCTCACATGACGTTCAAACAAGTTAACGTCCATTTTTGTTGTCAGTTGCCTAGCAACAGTAGTCATAAGACCTGGTGTTGAGAACATGACCTCATGACATCAGTTTGGAGGCAACAGTGGGGAGTCTGGAGAAACAGGAAGCTAACAAAATATTCAGCGTTAGTGAACCCCGGCATCTTCGGTTTCTACCTGAAGATTGCTAATCGTTTTTCACAGCATGGCGTGGTGTGAATTTCTCAAACTGCGAAGTCTTGAACAAGGGCAAGTTAGTGGAAAACAAAATAATTAATGGAGGGAATTAAAAATGGCAGATAAAATCAGAGTTGCAGTGATTTCTTAGATAACGGCTCACATATTGAACAAAACAGTCATGATGATGAACAGCATGTTATGTAATTTAACCTTTGTGCTGTTGTCACATTTTATTCTCTGTGGACTAATTTTTCACTGCAATGTTAAATCCTGCATCTCGATAGAAACGGCACATGCAGAAGTAGAGAGAACTTGGAAATGTCTTTTGTGTTGTATAAAGATATCATGATTTCTGACAGGGGCTGCATAGTGATGTAGTGGTTAGCACTGTCGCCTTGCAGCAAGAAGATCCCCGGTTCAAATCCCGGCCTGGGATCTTTCTGCATGGAGTTTGCATGTTCTCCATGAGCATGCGTGGGTTTTCTCCGGGTACTCCAGCTTCCTCCCACAGTCCAAAAATATGTTGTGGTTAATTGATTATTCTAAATTGTCCGTAGGTGTGAATGTGAGTGTGATTGTTTGTCTGTATATGTAGTCCTGTGACAGACTGGCGACCTGTTCAGGGTGTCCCCTGCCTTCACCCGAGTCAGCTGGGATAGACTCCAGCACCCCCCGCGACCCTAGTGAGGATAAAGCGGTGTATAGAGAATGGATGGAGGATTTCTGACAGAAAGTTATGGGTCAATATATAATTGTGGGACATTTTGTATTATAGTTGATATTTTTGCTGTTTTCAATCCTAAAATCAACATGGTCACTTATAACCAAACACCACATGGCATTTTTACAGAAAGATTCTTCTAAATATTATATGTACAAATGAGTAAAATTGAAAGTTATTTATTTATTTATTTATTTATTTATTTATTTTTATTTTTTTGTCTGCAAGTCCGCTCAAAAATAACTTTACAAAGTTATTTATAAAGACATTGTGGTAAACCTGTCGACATGTGATAAAGAGACACATAATTATTATAAAAAGACACAAAACATAACAAGAGACTCACAAAATAACTGCAAATGCAAAACGGCCACAAAAAGACCTAAAATTAGCACAAATGGATGGAGAATGACCAAAAAAATAAACAAAATGAGCAGGCCGTGTGATTTGGAATGAACAACTTCCTTGAGAGGTGTTTTAGTAAATAACAAATGCTATATTTTTAGTGGATTTCATAAATGAGACATTTAAAACAATGGATGGTTTGGGTTGAAGGAAAAAATTTTGAATTGCTTTGAAATGGTGACTCCACATTGTACGGATATTTAAACAATTTTACCATTTAATTTTTAATTTTTTTTTGTTTCCATACCTGCCCCCTTTCTGCTCTGAACTCAGTCTGCAGTTGAACCAAAAAATCCCAGAATTTGTATCAAGTGACTATTAGTGACAGTTTTGTCACTTTTAACTTTGCAGTTGCACCAAGGAGTGCTGATTTTTTTGTTTTTTTATTTACAGAACCTGTGTAGTCCAAAATTTTAAATGAGACACGTACAATAAAGATATTTTTAAAAAATATACCAACGTTAAGCTTAAAAGTAATTATTTACATGGAAACAAAAGTCACATATGAGTTGTTCAAGGATTGGTTAACATTTATTATCTCTGGCTTTTCTTGTTGTTTTACAGCAACAATAAAGATCTATTCTATTCTATTCTATTCTCGCAAACTTGAAAGTCTCACAGTTGTTTCAGCTTTTACAGTTTCCTGGTCTGATAAATGCTGTAATTTTGTCTATTTTTTAAAAATAACACGCCTTTCAAACCCTCAAGCGTGTGGTGAGGTTCAATTGGTTAATTACACAGAGACCAAAGCTTCCCTCATCACACGCTAGCACTCTTTACACTCATACAAAAGTTAGCTTTTTAATAGGTTTGTGTTTTCAATCTATTTTTTTTTTTTTTTTTGCAGAATGCGAAAATACAATGTAATGTAAAAAGCTAATGTGGTAAAAAATTATTGTCGCTGACATCGACTGTGTGTTCACCGTAGCCTGGAAACTCATTTCCCTGAGCTCTGCTAACATCAGGCTGTGACTAAAAAAGGTCATCCTCATCATTTGCTGATTAGAGAAAAGCCACAGAGCTGAACAAAGCCACAGTGTCACGTAATGAAGGCTTCAACGCTCGACAAGGCTCCACAGCATTGTTGTGGGAATGTGTTGGCGCCGGGCAGCGTTCCAGTTTCCTGGTATAATTAGTCCATTTATAGCAGTGAGCAGAACTTAGTGTAATTCATTTTCGCTACTTAGAAGTGTCATTTCGACAAAACTGCAGCAATGATTATAAACACGTCCACCTCAGAGGGCGAGCTCATCAAACCACGAGGCTGTTATTAAATCCCTGTAACATCCGGATCCTCTTTTCATATTCTGACTTTGATTGTTGACAGAAAGGTCGCCTCCCACCTCGGCAGACGCACAGAAGAGGCTTAAATGACCGTTGTCTGACTCCAGTCGCACCTTTCTACCCTGGGAGATGCTATCTGAATGTCATGCATGAGAGAATAAATAGTCCTGAAAAGGCCTTGCCATCTGCCAGCTCTACTTTGACCCGGGTGTCCTTGGTACCCTTGGCGACTACGCTGCTAAATCCCAACCATAAAAACTGAAATAATCACCCTCTGAAAAAGTAAAATGGGACAACATGGTTTTACCCACCAAGTCCTGTCCTCATGCCAAGAGAATTAGCTCTAATTTGCCCTACTGCGACGATCCCCCTCATAGCAGGAAGAATAAATCACTCCTAGAGGGCTAATGGCTCCTGCAGGAGGCTGTGGTGAAAGCAAAGACAGAAAACACCACAAAACTACCATTGTCCTCTTCATTCTGGGTAATTACTGGGCAGTGTCCCTCCAAGAGAGCCTTTATTTCTGCATTACTAGGAGGTGGGTCGAAGCATCAGTAGTTACGAGTGACGTCAGCTTGTCAGCGCCCCTTTAATCCTTCATAAAGCTGGTATGACTGAGAGCATGTGATGGGAACGCAGTCCTGCCGAGAATCAGTGAACTCGCCATGATCTCTCAGAGGGAAAACAAGGACTGGGCCTGCAGTTATTCCTCTCACTCTGTTAAGACAGGAGGCTATAAACGGTATAAAAAATGTCTGATTCAAAGGGACCTCGCCACACAGTGAAGAAAACAAGTCGTACTTTCAGAAGCAAGGGCCTCTGTCTAGAGTTATCGTTTGGAGCTGAACCTCGCAGGGAGAAATAATAGAGCAGAATGTTCAAGATGTTGAATTCAGTGCAAGGAGCACAACCCCTCTTTCTCCAAACTGAAAATCTAGAGCTTTCATGGCCCTTCCTCAGATAACACCAGGCCGTGCTGTCTGTTTCTACATCTCCACCGCTATAGCTAACAGCTGAACGCAACAAGTTCACAGTCGTGTGTTGAGGCTCCTGAAGGTCATTCTGAGAAACAGAGGGAAGATACGTACTGTAGATACATAAAAACATCAAAGCTTTCTTACAGTAATACACTGTCTGCACAGTAGTTTTGCAAATACTTCGGTTATTAGCACAATATATTGTATACTATGCTTTTAATTCACAATGGAGACAGATTTCCTTAAAGATGTTTAGCAATGTTCCCTGAAATACCTGAACAAGACATATTTCAGGTATCATTGAAATACCGCTACCATTAAAATACTAGAGCCTGACCAATACTTTGGATGGAAGATATTGTAACATATAAACCAATATATGCCAATGAGAGCATTATTAGGAAAAATACCACAGAAAAAAGATGCTTGGGGTACTTTAGAAAAGGTGAAATCTCATAGTTCATCCAGCGGAGCAGCTCCAAATCCATTGTTTATAATACTGTCTGCAGCGCATGTAGCAGAGCAGAGAGTGGTGCAGAGTCGAGCAGTGTCTTTATGGTAAATCGTCAGTAAGTTTGGAAAATTGATTGAAAGTTGATTAACAATGATCCACTCATTTTCAATATAACGCTTATATACAATGCCGTTCAAAAGTTTGGGGTCACCCAGACAATTTCATGTTTTCCATGAATACTCACACTTTTATTCATGTGTTAACATAACTGTTTTCTGATCATGAATGAGCCTTTCAACACCATTAGCAAACACAATGTAGCATTAGAACACAGGAGTGATGGTTGCTGGAAATGTTCCTCTGTACCCCTATGGAGATATTCCAAGAAAACTCAGCCATTTCTAGTTAGAATAGTCAGTTGCGACTAGAGCTGGACCCGAATATCTGAATATCAGAATATTTAGTTGTTGTGTTGGTATCTGAATATTAATTTTGAGATCCGAATACGCTGCCATTGCTCAGTTGGCTGGTCGTATGACGCAGACCTACCAACTCTGACGTCACGCTTCAGTTTGGCCGTGCTCGTAAACAGAACAAAATAACATAATTTCTAACTAAATACCCAAATGTCAACTAGATCTGCAGCTGAGCTTAGCCACTACCGGTGTACCATCTCTTCAGTTTAGCTCATCAACATTAGAACTGTTGGCCATTTGAAATTAGAGCTTTGTTGGTGTGTCGTAGCCCTTTATGACACTAAAGTGACATTCCTAAAAATGTGAGTGAACAAAGAAAGGATATGAGTGTGTAGCTAATGTCTGGTTAAAATGTTGTTCTTGAGTTGACTTTATCAATTAGTGAAATGGGTCCAAATAGTATGAAGAGAGGGCGTGTCTGTCTGGGAATAACCAAAGATTGCCTGTAATTTGAATTGGTAAATTTTGAAGTGTTTACACCAATGCATCATTTGTGACATTTTACAGCAAATTTTGAAGAAAAAAAGCAGAATTGTTATTAAAAAGCCAGAGAACCCACTTTGTCAGTAAACTATAGCTTCTCCAAACATAAAATGCAAAGATGGAGATATCCATGTCAATGCTAACACTGTTGGAGTCCAACAATGAACACCTCCATCCCTCCTCCACCCAAACATCCGGAGCCCAGAAATTGCTATCCGGACCAGCCCTATTTGCCACAATGTCTAGACTGGATTTCTGATCCCTTCAATGTTATCTTCATTGACAAAAACTGCTTTTCTTTCAAAATTAAGGACCTTTCTAAGCAACCCCCAACTTTTGAACGGTAGTGAATATTGAAACAATATCAGCTGAAGCGTAGATATCAGAATTTTTTACTCCCTAAAATTGATATTCATCCCAAAAATCAGTCCGTATGGGATAGTTTATGATGTTCCTCTGAGTGTTTTTTTTCTAGCATCACCACGACGTCCACACTTGATGTTCCATTAATCTCGACTGTTTGCGTGCAAAACTGAGATGCTAAACATACCCAACATTATGAGCATGTAAACAGGCCGCTGTTTACATTTGTCTCAAAGCACAGCAGTGCTGCTAATGCGGGCTCTTGTCTTTCATATTTACTGTGTTCTCTTGGGACACAGAAGTACTCATCGGTGTAGAAGTGCCTGTCAATATGCCCTCTACTATCATTATGTCATATAGAAATGTTGTCTTCCAGGCCATGCTAATCCTTAGTGCTTCAGCTGAATTTCTCTTTTTTGTTTCTGAAGATGTTTCACTTCTCATTCCAGAGGTTCCTTCAGGTCAGAAGCGAAGGAACCAGAGAAGTCTAGTTGCCGTTTACAGTAGCAGGATTACACACAGGGAGGTTCGAATCCATTGTCCTAGCCGGCTCTTACTTATCACACTCATTTCCTCTGACAATAACAGGAAAGCCAGTGATGTAAGAACTCTTCATCCTGCTTTGACCCAGCCAGCCTAGTGGGAGTTGTGGAGACCAACATCTCTGTTCCTCCCTGCGATGACAAACTCAGCAAACTCAGCAACCTCCGGCCTACACCCAACATGAGACCGGAGCACCTTTTCATTAGCAATTATAGTGTTTCTCCAAAGTGGAAGCCCATAATGTTTGCCTCTCTCTGACAGCTCCAGTGTGAAGCTATCATTACCACAGCCCGTGCCATTACAGCACGTGAGCTGCTGACTGGTCGGATTCAAGCCCCGGCATGTGAATATGGATCAGCCCCCCCTCACCCTGCTCTTCCTCCTCCTCTTCCTCCTCCTCCTCCTCCTCCCTGCGTACAAACTGAGGTCACATCTGAATCACTGCCCCAGCAAATGACTAAGATCAGATACGGCTGAATGCTGACATTTCACCAAAAAACTGGAAGACGCAGCTCTTGGCCTCGGTTTGTTTCAAAGTCTATTTTTTTTCAGGCTCTTTCTATAAATCTATAGAGCACAGAGGTGATGTAGGAAAAGCTTTACTGTGGATCTGTTTGCCCGGTGCAATCTTAGCCTCATTTCATTAACTCGGAACGCTACAGCACTTCTGCACCCAGCAGCCTCACTGCCCGCCAGCATTAAACTTTACTGAACTGCAATTGAGCATAAACACACAAAAACCAACAGGAAGTGTTAATGCGGCTAATTGCTTATACTACCAAAAACACAATCGGATGAATTCCCACACGATGATGTCTATTCTGACTGGTTAAAGTGTATTTATAGCCCCGCTCTTGTGGCTTAGAGGTGACTGGGGAGCTGATGCTAGCTTTACTTGGCACACAGAAAATATCTAAGGTGTCTCCTTTCTCTGTATTTGACAGAGTCCGTTTCCTGTGCGAGGCTTGTGTCGAGTCCCATTTCAGCATTTGGTCTGAATATACGACCTAAAAATAGACTCTTTTAACAAGAAAGTAGGGAATTAAAGTGAGTCTCTGCTTCTTCTGAGGACATTTTGTACTTATTCGAGCCTTCCAGTGCAATTGCTGTGATATTACTACACATTTGTAGTATTTTATTGGTGGACTGCAGCTATTTTCTTTAATAAGGGAGACAGAACAAATGGCAATTATGCAAAATGCCACCCTGGAGGCTTTACTATCATATGCATGAGGTCGGGAGGGGGGTCTGGGGACAAATATGTGTTAAAGTCACATGGTCAGCTCTTAGTAAACACAACCTGAGAGGCATCAGAGGCACATCCCGGCCAACATCAACACAATCCATCATTAACTGCAGTTTGTTTACACACTATGGGCTTCCAACAAGTACAAAATAAAGAGAGGCAAAAACTACATCCACAACAGCAGTTTTCAGTTTTGCCGGGATCCAGTCTTGCACCTGCACAAACACAAAGTTGTCTCACAAAACCTTACTTTCTGTTTATGCATGAGAAAAAGCGGATTAATATGACCGAGGATATTACATAATACACATGATTGTAAACGCATCACAGGCGGTGGATTCATCCCATCACACGTATTTGCCCGAAACAGCAGTTTGATGGAGGAAACAAGCGCTCCGATCCTGCAAGACAGAAAGAAAGAAAAAAAAAACCTACGCGCACGGAACCGACAGGCTGTATATTTGGAGCAGCGTGAGCTCACACTGCCTTGGGATAACGAGACACAGAATATGTAGGGAAATCCGAAACACCTGGATCTAATCCGGGTTGCCTGATCCTTTAGTTCAAGTTTGTAAAAAGAAAAAAAAGAGTGAGGGAGGAAAACGTCGCTGATGACAAGCAGAAATTGCAAAGCGCCGAGCGCCTTACCTCGATCCAGTGTGAGCGGTTGGACCACTGTCGCCATGACTGCTGTTTACTGGAGACTGAAGAGACTACAGGAGCTGCAGCATCACAGAGAGAGAGAGAGAGAGAGAGAGAGAGAGAGAGAGAGAGAGAGAGAGAGAGAGAGAGAGAGAGAGAGAGAGAGAGAGAGAGGCTGGGAGTGGTTGGCAGAGGATTAATCTACCTCCATTCCCATCACATCTCTTAACCTGACGCTCTGTGGGTCCAAAATGGAACAATAAAGCCAAACCAGTCACCATTAAAGTGAAAAATACAGCACTTTACACTATAAAAAATTTATTTAAAAAAGATATATATATAAAACAACATTTTTCTATATTTATATATACATATATGTACACATTGCAAATTATATACATAATTATATATGTGTGTGTGTGTGTATATTTCTAAAAATTTATATTTTTACAGTAAAATTCCGGCAGCTGTGTTTGCCAGAATGCTACTGGAGAGTAATTTTCTTAATTTATGATAAAGAAATGTATTAATTATTTTTTTAAATACAGTTTTCTCTTGATTAGCTTAGTTAAGTGATTCAGTGTTAAATAAATTGTCTCAAACTGTTTTAGAATTTACAGATTTTTACTGTCATGGTTTGACAGGTTTTTTTGCAGTGTATATATTGCATTAAATTATATTCCTTTTTTTTCTTGAAATAAAAATATTTCTTACAATTTCTATTACATAAGTTGGCTTCTTAAAGTATATGTCAGGTACTATATGAGATTTTTTTTTAAAAATACACACACTTAATGGGACTTTCTCCCTTGCTTGCTGAAAGGGACTGCAGAACAAAGTTTGGTTTTGTTGGGTTTCTCTATATACATTTTTTTTAATACATTTTCACCTTACTATATGGAGTGCTTTGAGGTGAGATATCATGAATTGGTATTTTCTAAATGAGATCATTTGGAATTGTATTAATACTCATAAGCTAAATATCCATCCATCTATTATCTATACATTGCTTAATCCTCATTAGGGTCGCAGGGGAGGGGGCTGGAGCTTGTCCAAGCTGACTTAGGGTGAAGACAGAGGAGACAAACAATCACACTTGCATTCACAACTACAGACAATTTAGATTTCTGAACTAACCTCAGTATGTTTTTGGACTGTGGGTAGCAGCTGGAGTACCTGAAGAAAACCCATCCATGTACAGGGAGAACATGCAAACTCCATGCAGAAAGATCACGGGAAGGCCTGGACGTGAATCGGGGATCTTCTAGCTGCAAAGTGAAAGTGCTTACCATCATGCCACTCTAAGCAAAATGTAATTATCATAAATAATCAGACGGTTGAAAATCTTAATATACCGTATGTATAAGGCCCATGTATGATGTGTCCAAGACAGTTTTGATGAGATGTTGTGTAATTTTGTGCATGCAAACAGACTGAACGGAGACTGTATGAGGTTTTCATGTAAAGAGGAGATTCAGGTGATTATGATTGGACTAAGGTGCACTTTGGGTAGGATAATGATGTGAATTTGTTTTTTTTTTAGCTTGTCGGTACTCTCTAGTGTGCAGTACACCAACAAGTTCAAGAACATGGACTGTGTTTATTTCTTTCTACTCAAATGTGTAAGAAAAATTCAGAACCATTCAGTCAGAAAAGTCCTCTACTACAGTGGACATCTAAACAAAGAACAGGGAAAGACTTGTGTTGACCCCGCATGTGACCCCCGAACATCTTGGCCAACAAACAAGCTCAGTAATCTGCTGCTGTAACAGCTTTCTCTACTGTGGACAGGCTTTCCAAAGGATTTTCAAACGTAACTGTAAGGATTTACTCTCATTCAGCCGCAAAAGATTTACTCAGTTCATCCCACAGGTGGAGGACAGGGGGATGGTCAGTGCTTTGTGCAAGTTGTTCCATGAACAACTAGGAAAACCACTTCTTTGGGTACTTCTCTATGTTTATAGGAACCAGTGGCGTCATTAGGCCTATTTTAGGGGGGCTTCAGCCCCAAATATCACACGGGCAAAAAAAAAGTTTCACTTTGCTGTTATGTAACTTTTGTATTTCATGTTTAATTTTCTTTTTAAAAGTTTTTTGTATTGAATGTTTTTTCCTTTGATTTAATTGTTTTTGATGCAATTTATTTCTTTAATCTTTTTTTCTTTCAAGATTTTAACCCCAACGTTGAAAATGAAACAAACCCCTGAATCACAATGAAAATACTTCTGTTGTCACAATCATGAGTTAATCAGTTATTCAGTTCATCTTTATTTGTTTAGCACCTTTCACACAGATGACAAAACTAAACAAGCAAAGAGAAAAAAATCTATTTAAACTATGATTAGAGCTCAAAAACATTTTTTTTTTTAATTTAATAAAATTTGTTGTGTCCAGGGGATAGAGGGAGTTTATTTAAGTCTTCTTGGGCTCATACTGCAAATCATTTAATATATAAACTAGATATTCAGTCTAAGGAAACTGCAGAGCGACAGAAGAATCAACAATATCTCCCATTTTCTCCTTTAATGAGTCGACTCTTCTGGTGCTTTCAGACCAAAGAACTACAGACTCTTCACAGCCTGCTCAAACTCTTGGTACAGGACCTCACCACACGGGGTCAAGAAGGTTTCCTTCTCATTTCTACTCTGAAGCTCATCTTCTCCTGCTCAAACTGCTGACAAATATTTGTTCTGCTCTAAAGTCTGGTCTCCAGAACTTCCTAAAAACTCTCAAAGTCTTTTCTGCTGCAGGTTGCTTTGTAGAACTGTTCCAGAAAACCTCACTAAACCACATGGAGGGGCCTCAAGATAGTCGTCCAAATGAAACTGTACAAAAACCAAACTAGCACAACCCAAACGCTAAAGTCTCCTGCAGCCTACCAGAGAAGCTCTTTAAACAGAGAATCAGGACAGGAACTCTTACCTTCTGGACAACCAGCGTTGGTTCACAAACAAGAATACAGAATGTGTCTGACCAAAAACCTCTAAAGGCTCACTACAGCCAAGATAAAGACACAACTCAGCTGCACCAAACCCACTAATCACTCCACACATTAGCACCATGTGCTAACTGTGGCTAAAGAACCACATTTACCAAGACAACTATCCAGTTCAAACCCCCCTAAAACACACCAAGAAACACATTAAAGAGGATTTTACTGCTGGAAGCTGCAAGCCATCACCTAAAGAACAAACTAAAGCAACAGAGCTGAATCCGGTTCAGTGAAGAGAAGCAGAGGAAATGTTTGACTGCAGACATAAAGCAGGAAGACACTGAGCTGCTCAGGTGTTCCTGATAACACCAAGCAGCCACCTGGACAGCCAATAGGAACACAGCTTACTGGAAGACCAGAGGGCTGCTTAGTGAAGGAAATTTAGTTTAAAGTTGAAGCAGAAAGTTAACAAAGAAAGTTGAAAACCACCTTCTGATCCATGAAATCTTTGAGTTTTCACACATAGAATGCCTGAACATGTCAAACTGGTTCCACTGTAGAACCCTCACTGTAAAAACGTCATAGTATGGTGTGTTGCTCAAAAAACATTATTATTAAAGAGGTCTTCAAAGTGGGCATGTCGCTCTGACACACTGAAGTCAAAGATTAATCTAATGTAAGTTGGCACAGGCTGCTCAGTCAGCTGGGCTCATTAGTTCCTAGAATTCATGGCAAGCTTTGTGGAACATATTTTATTAGATTAGATGTGGTCATCAGTGTCCTTCTGAAAGTGCAACAGTTTGGGTTTTCTATCTGTCCCAGTCTTGAGAACATGATGTTTATTCACTGCCTCAGGGGAATTTCTTCAAATTTAGCACAAATGTCTACTGTCGATGTGGTTTAACATTCAAAAACACGACATCCTGTGCCTTTTCCCAAACACTTTCCCTTTGCCCTCGATAAAAATGTCCCAATATCGAGGGGAAATGGGTAGAAGAATCCATGAGTTGTCATTTCATCCAGTTAGGAGCTTTCTTAAGCAAAAGGCTCCTTTCAATACTGAATCCAAGAAAGAACTGATTAGATTTTGGTGGTCAAATGTCGCCGTGAACTCGAACTCAAGAATTCATGAGCTAATTCTGAAACACTTTTCCATGAATATCTAAAGGATAAATTGATGGAAGGGAGAGTTTTTTTTATGTCCAAAAAGTCAATATTTGTGTCACTTTGACATCATAATGTTCTACAAAAACAGTTTTCTGGTCGTTACTAAGTGATTTAACTTAGAGAAGCAGAGATTCTGGCCATATCTGAAATTGGTTCAGCTACTGAACTGGTGACACTAATCGTGAGGGCCCACCTATTAAATCTGCTTTAATAACAGCCTAGGCTCCATAATGTTGTCGGAAGGTTTTGATACAGGCTATGTTACTCATGGGAGAGGCAAACCAGGACAAAAGAATCATTTTTGTTCTACTCTGTCTCTGAAGACAACATTTAAAGCTTCATTATAAACTGGCGATGTAAAAATCCTATTGTTTTTAGCCAATTCCTCTGAAATATTTGCAAAAGACAAATAAAAAGCAATTGTTAGCTGTACTAACACTGTGAAGATAATGAGGTCTGAATGACTCAGCGAGGCAGAAGGTGAAAATGACAAAAGAAAATGTTCAGCAAAATCATTTGGTTTGTTTGGTGTCATCTTAATTTTTGAACAATGGGAGGCAATAGGAAGCCCATGCTGGTGTTATTATCAGCCTCTCCAGTTAGCTGATAAAAACAGAGAGTAAATGAAAGCAGACTGAGGACAGACCTCTTCAGATCTCCTTAGTTTGAGCACCAGGTGGACACAACGAGCTGACAATGTCTGTTACACTTTATTATCAAAGACAATAACCACAGGGGTGAATTTTTTTCATATTCATCATTGCAAAAGTAACTCTGTGCAAAAAATCCATCCATCCATCCATTCTCTATACACCGCTTTATCCTCACTAGGGTCATGGGGGGTGCTGGAGTCTATCCCAGCTGACTCCGGCGAAGGCAGGGGGACACCCTGGACAGGTCACCACTCTGTCACAGGGCTACATATACAGACAAACAATCACACTCACATTTACACCTACGGGCAATTTAGAGTAATCAATTAGGTTGTTGCTAGAGGTACGGACCCGTACCCGTAGCCTGTGGACTACGGATACGGCACTTGCCATTTGCCAATCAGATACGCGAGATCTGGTCACGTGACTCCCGGTAGACGCTAGCGGTACGGACCCGTAGCATCGGTACTACAGGTACGGACCCTAAACCTGACCCTAACACTAACCCTAACCTTAACCTTTGCTTACCTTTCAACAGTTTGCAGTGGTTAGCAGCTTCTTGACTCGCGAGACTCGCGTACGGGTCCGTGTCTGTCTGGCAAATGGAAAGTGCCGTATCCGTAGCCCACAGGCTACGGGTACGGGTCCGTATCTGTAGACACTACCAATCAATTAACCTCGGCATATTTTTGGACTGTGGGAGGAAGCCGGAGTACCCGGAGAAACCCACGCATACACAGGGAGAACATGCAAACTCCATGCAGAAAGATCCCAGGCCCAGGCCAGGATTTGAACCGGGGATCTTCTTGCTGCAAGGCAAAAGTGCTAACCACTATACCACTGTGCAGCCCTGGCAATAAATCACAAAATATAAAATTTAAACTAAAAAAACACATGTTTCAGACTCACCCAACCAGACATCTACATCCAACAGATATTGCACAATCCCTAATAGTGCAGTTGCTTTTGCATATTCAGGACCGTTGAGAATTTACACAGATTTCATGGCAGTGTTTAAAGCATTGATTGCTGGGAAATTTACATCTTTAATACATAATTTAGGCCTAAGTATGTAAAATACTGAATGCTGTGGTACCGTTGATTTATGTTAGAAGAAAATAGCCAAACTACATTTAGCAGCACTGGATCAAAAGTACACAAAGTTCCTACACTTGTAAAGCATTCAGGACTACTTTCCTTCCCAGGTTCCAAAGGTTGATGTGTAATAATATATCCCCGTCTAAATAAAAAATAGCAGCCATCAATCATTCATGTCCGCCAGCCCGTACAACACATTTGACAGCTTCAACATGCTCTGCAGTCAACCAGTGGCTCTGCGTTTGCGTTTACCCGCTCTAATGCGCACATGTGTGTTTTCCTGCCTGCGCACGTGAATGCTTAGCCATGTATAATCCATTCACCCATTGCGCTTCAGAGATCAGTTGATTGCAACCACGCTTGCCATTAAGGTTTATTGTGAATCACTGAGCCATGCCCGCCTGTTATCTCCTCTCTTGGCTACATGCACTGCAGGCAGCCTGATAAGAGCTGAATGATGGTAGTGAACCCAAGTTTAAGGGCTTAAGGATTAATCCTCATGTTTATGTGCTACCACAGAACAGAGCCAAACCACTGACTCTCTTCATTTACTGTAGATCTGCTGCCTAATGGTGCCTGCCGCTGTGGTATATCTCACACAGTCATTACAGCGGACAGAAACTGTGTTCGCAAAAACAAAACCCCAAAACAAGTCCCTGGTTGGGGGCAGCATGACGACATGGCTCACAAAGCATGACTTCACCACAACAAATACAAGCTGTAAACACAAATACACACCTGAGGCACGGACCAGTATATTTTGCTTCCACGTGTGCAGTTATTCAGAGCAAAATCCAGAAAATCATACCAACACTGAAATTATTTAAATCTCATTATATTGTCTTGCCTGTGCCCATCTGGGAGGCAATTACCTTTTCTTCTAACCTCGCCTTACTTCAAATAGACTGTTACAGAGTGAGAATGAAATTTGAAAGTTAAAAAAAAAAGTACAATCAATGCATCCTCTGTTGATTTCAATTTTCATCATCTTTAAGTGTTTCAGGGAATATTCTGTCACCGGCATCTGTTTCAGTATTTTTCGATTTGAAGCCGTTACTAAACCCACACGCTTGTAATCACGTCGTCCATATGTGCTGGTGAATTCCAGCCGCCCACGGTCCCATCCAGCTGCATGCAGATGTAAACTAGTGGTGGGCTAGATATAGAGGGCGAGGGCTTAGAGAGCTTGCAGAAAGAGGGCACAGCCAGATTAAAGGCTTGCATCCTTATGGCCTTGAATACAGTTCTGCTTTTTTTTCCCTCTCTCTCCTTTTTTTTTTTTTAAAGAGGTGGAATTATGCTGCAACACTCTTAAAGCCCTCAGTTGCAAGCAAATTGATTTCTGAAAGGCTTCTATTTCCACAGAAGATGCGAGAAGATGTGCAGACAGGGCAAATATAGACAACTGTACTGTGTATATTTGCATGTCAGATTAAAGCTAGCAGCATTAGTCAGTATTGGAGCTTTGAGCGGAGGCAGAATTCCCGTATCTCATAATGAATTCAACAGGTTTGGTCAATAAATAATAACACTTTGCACATCTGTTGATGAATATAAGGCATTGCACTTTGCCCAGTAGAATTTCACTAAAATTCTACTGGCATATGGAATCCCTCCTCTTATTGTTGAAGCAATAAAAGTTGCCTACATCAACACTTCTGCAGTAGCCAAGACTCCTGAGGGCAACACAGATCTCTTCTCCATAGACACTGGAGTACTTCAAGGAGACCCTCAAGCACCTTTCCTCATTATCATCTGCTTAGACTATGCACTGAGGAAGGCAATCTTGCCCTCCAATGGCCTGACCCTAAAGCGTCGTCAAAGTAGAAGTCCTCCCAGAACTTGCATTTGCAGATGACATCGCCCTCCTGGAGAACACTCTCAGTAAAGCAGAAGATCTTCTGCATCAGGCAGAGTGAGAAAAAGACTGATTGGACTCTTCCTGAATGCTGGAAAGACAAAGTTCATGCACCTTAACCCAACATCTGAAGAGACATTGCGTTTACGAGATGAGTCTGAAATCGAAAAAGTTGATGATTTTCTATATCTTGGAGGCAAGGCGACACCAACACAGCACATGATATAGAAACAAAAACTGGTAAAGCTTGGGGAGCATTAAACTCTCTGTCAAAAATATGGGTATCTCCTATAAAAATGACAACCAAAATGAGAGTATTCAAGGCGTCAGTGGAATCCATCTTACTGATCTGACTCCTGCTCACTATCAAAGACTCCCTTAAAAAAGAACTGATGGGACTTATACCAGAATGCTACAGATGGTACAAAACATCTCCTGGAAATCGCACCTCATCAGCAAGTCACTATATGGCTCTCATCTACGCTTGCTAACCATCATTAGGTAACGTAGACTAGCCCTGGATGGATATGTGGTGAGAGACAAGAAGCAGCAAGTCAAGTACTGTTATGGAAACCTGATACTATCAGGCCACAACATTCAGGAAGGTGCTAGAAGAAGACACTGATCTGGAAGACAAAGAACTTTTGAATGCAATGATGAACAGAGGGAGCTGGATGAAGAACTTTATTCATGTTACCGAATCTGTAGGATGCAATTGACCGACTGACTGAAACTTCGCCCCAACTGATTGTCTGGATAGCGATGTCTGTCCGGAGATTAACTACTTTGGAAGAAGGTCTTTCAAGTCTGATATCAATTCTTTCCACATTTGATTGTTTAATCTTTCATCATTGACTCTTGCTGATGATCGTTCTTGATCGGCAATGCCCGAAAAGCTCTGAAGCCAGTGAATACTTCAGATGTCATGTGGGGGTTTCTTGTCCGTAATAGAAATGTGAGAGTCCTCATGTAAAAGATGTGCAGCAGGGTCCATTGGTGGAGACTACCTACACCACAAAAAAATATGATTTTATGGTTTTACATGGCAGATTATTTCCTTAGAGGACACAGTATTTCTTTATGATACAGTAAATTGCACGAATATGGAAAGTTTTGCTTTAGTTAATTAATAAATGAATAAACGTCTCATGTCCAACTAAAAAACTGCTCATCTTGTACTTATTTAAAAGGAACATCAGTGAATTTTGCTGAATCCTTGTGCAACCTTGATTATGATTTATACAGCATGTCAAACTGGGGGAGAAATGCCGAAAAGTTCCTCCTGAAGGAAAAATAATGCATTTATATAACAGTTTATGTTAAGATTTTCCTGCATGATGCGACAGGCTGCTCCTCCACCGCAGCACCGTTACTATTTATGTCAAATCCGCATCAGGCAGCTGCTGACAGATAATAAAAGTACTTCATCATGGAAAATGTGGGAGGCAGACATCTTAAAAATGGTGTTTATTTGTGAACAAGACAAGTTGATGTAACAACTGTGCAATTTCTCATACAGGAAGCGCTAAGAGAGGTAGCACTGTGGTGATAATCAGGTATAAACTCGCATTTTTACAGACTTTTTTTGAGGTAAACTTAAGGTGCCCTTACTCAAAGGAAGCCTTCACATTGATTTTCATGCCTTTGGCTGGAGGATTTAAACTTAAAAGTTTCTTGTAACCATTAGGCTGCTGACGCCCCCTTCAGGGTGACAGCTTCCACTTTAAATAGAGATAGCAGATGGCGTAAAACTATCCTTCCACAAAGACTCACATTGCTGAACACGCTGCAGCTCACAGCGATTTAATCTTATTTAAATTCATGAAAAACTAATCGGGATACATTGTACACAACATCAACATGCTCTCCTGCCATTCATTTGATTTTTTTAGCCGCCCATCTCAGCTTTAAAATCTCCTTTTTTGACTGGCACACGATCAAGATGACAACCAACAAGTGATAATAGCTTTCACCTGTATCTGCTTCATTGAATAATTAACTATGCATTGCATTCAGTAGGCTGTTCCTTAAAACCAATCTATTCAAACACGCTGTCATGATGTGTTGGCTTTTGAAAACTATGACTGAAAAGTCATTTACGAGCCTTCCTTACAACCGTTGCATCCAAATCCATTTCAAAATGTAAAACAGACATCATTAACTCCCAACTAATTTGATTATAAATCCATATTAGGAAAAAAAATACGGCTTGGAGATGAATCATTTGGAGATAAACTTGGGGAATCGCCTCTAATTGTTTATGAAGGCCTACTTCAAAACATTCACAAATCAGAGAAGAGGAATAATAATAAGCCATCTCAGACTCCAATTTAGGTCTGATTAGTCTGTGCGAGCGGCTTTTAGTTAGTGTTCCGCTCACGTCCGGTGCCAGAAACTATAAGAATGATACATATTCTGCCAATAGCATCTGCAGTGTTCTAAAAAAAAGATGGCAAATGTCTGGGGTGGAATGATGATTGAGTGAGACCTTTTGGTCCAACAAATTGCAACATGTGAGCAGAGGGGAGGCCTCCGTTGGCTGTCAGGGGCTGATAAACATGAATATAGATTGTAACTTACATGCCTGTTGCAATGTGATGAAATCTGAATCAATATGAGATTAAAAAAAGCCAGCATGGTTTCATCATGTCCAAAAAAGGATAGACTGGCAAGTGATGGCTTACGGAGGCGCTCCTCAATAATTCAAGACCTGCAGAAAGTCACATTTACCACCGATGTATTTCGTATATCACACTGTATTTCTCTGTTTATTTTTCAAGCAAACCACTGCAAAAACTAATGAGTCCCATTGTTGCACACTGACGCACTTATTTCCCTGGAAAGTGGATGAGCTGTCGGATGGAAGCCGCTGTCATGCATGTATAAATAGAAACAGATGACCTCGAATATCAGATGGATGAGTTGCTCAACCAGGGGGCACCCTTTGCAGGGGCCACTGACAGGGGGTCAGCTGGATTATGGGTATTTTACCAGCAGCCTGAATGATGGCAGTGATGAAAGAGAGGCACACAACGCTTCAGTGAGGGGACAAAGAGCTGCTGGTGTGACAGGATTGCGCAAGCCGCTGTTATGGAGATGAAGTGACTCAGCTTTACCAGGCTGTTTTCACAAATATCCCAAAGCAGCAAATGAAAGGGGATGCATGATGTTTTAATTAGAGAAATACTGATACTGCCCTAAGGACATTGAAAGTGAAGTGTTGCAAATAAAATGGATTTCTTCTCCATTTTGCAGGATAAAAGGCAAACTATACGAGTCAATATATAATTTGGGACTTTTTGTATCATACTTGACATTTTAGCTGTTTTCAGTCCTAAAATCAACATGGCTATAACCAAACACCACCTGGCATTTATACAGAAAGATTCTTCTAAATATTAATTAAGTACAATTGAAATTGAAAGTTTTCTTCTTTGATATGCCTCCTTCACGCTCTTTATTTCCTGATTTGTGGCAGCGTACTGTGCGGTCTTTGTGTTGTGTAATAATGTGGCTCCTCCTGCAGCAACTCCATCCAGTTCAGAGTTCGCATTTCTTCAGGGCTTTGTAGAAACTCCTTGCCGACACCTTCCCTCCCTCTGTGTGGCCCCAGATGACGTCGCCGGCTTTTGCACTGTAGAATCGGGGCCCCGGAACCGCAGAAAAACACCGAAACTCGTGCAAGTTCGCGATGCACTTCCAAATAAGACATCTGGTGCGCCTAAACGCCTGCGCTCCGGTGGAACGCAGGCTAGTGAGAAAACTATGCGCAGCGGCACAACAACGTGGTGTCACAGCAGCGGGACCGCACGCATCTGCAGGTTTGAAGACGTGTTTCCAGCTGCAGGGCTGCAGAAACTATGCATCCGACTCTGCATACGGCCGAGCCTTCGCCACAGCGAGGGACAACCCCGAGAAGTTCTGGGCGGAGATGGGGGAGAACATAGACTGGTTTGAACCGTGGAGGCAAACTTTACGCGTTGAGGATCCGGTGTTTCCAAACTGGTAGGTCTCAGAGGTAGAAGTTGCGCAACAATGCGAGGAAACACGAACAAGTTCACACCAAAATGACATGTTAACAACTTTCGCTGGACTTGCAGAAGTCTGGCGCGGCAGTGTGAGTGTGCAGGGGCGCATCTAGGAAGTTTTCATAAGGGGGCCACTGAACATCTGGGGGTGGGTCACCAAAAACCACAAGCCGTTTCTACATATTAGGAACTCTGTAATGCTGTTGTAGTATAGAGGCTGCTTAAAAGCAATGCTGTTATGAGTACTGAGAAGTACAGATAATATTTTGGTTGTTTGGGTGACCATCATTCAAAACAACATAAGAGAGAAAAAGAAAAATAATAATTACCTGTATCCAAAACGTCTACATTGTGCATCATTTCAACATTGAGAAATCTGTCCACATGTGATTTATCTCACTCCAGCCATTTATGGTGCAATAAAAAGTGCCTTCATTAATTCTTGGCTACCTGCTTCCACATTTAGCAAGATAACGTCCTTTGATATATCCATAACACACAATAATGCCACTGCTGGAAATGAAACAAGGAAAGCACTCAGAGAACACAATACTCTACCAAAGCTGTTCATTCCACCAATTGGCATTGTCAGAAATGCAGCATTTGTTGATCAGTTATTGATGGTCAGAAATCACAGCACCATAGAATGTGTCCATTTAGTATAGATGTACCCTCAAGCAAAATAAATGACCTTGCGCTCAGCACAGGCGTGTGTTATGCATGTGTATGTTACGTATAATAATAGTATTTAGCCGTGATGGAGCTCAGGTTACCTGTAGCAGATTAACTGTAACACTGTTTGACACCTCACCTGTCTGAGGTGAAAAAACGTTTGATCCTGACCAATTCTGTCTCCAGTGCTTAAGTTAATGCTGTGTTGTGCATACATGCATACACCTCTTTGTCTTAAGAGATGCTTATTTGGAACCCATTGCTGCTGCAGGTAATTAATAAATAAAGTTTATAAATTAATAAACTTAGAGGAAAGACTCAAACAATCAGCTGCAAGCAACAAAGTGCTTGCCAAAGCTCCCACTTATAGGCTTGTGTGTGCGCCTTTCTCAGCTGAAGGTACAAGCTGTGTCCTTTGTACTCTCTGCCATGTTTCTGGATGTCATGCACAGTTGGCTGCTGCTATGCACAATCATTACAGTTGTCTAATGCTGCTTTCACTTGCATTTGGATGTCAGAGTTTCAATGAATGGACTTCACTGGTCAGATCTGGGGAGGCTAACAGCATTTCCCCCTTAGGAGACCCCACTGTCTGTCTAATTAGAATGATTACAAAGAAGCTTATGTAATATGCCACACTGTACAAAGTACAGAAATCTGAAGATCTTTTGTTCCCAGATTAGTTAAAGTAGAATGAAAAAGGAAAAAACTAAAATACTACTATTTAAATACTCTATTGTAATATGGTATATATAATTATAATATATATTACATATATTGTAATATTATATAATACAGTATTATAATTTTAATATTGACACCACTTTTTTGCATGCATTTCTCTTTTTCTGTAGCTTCATCGTCATGATTATTCGCAAAATGTTATTTTTTCTATGATTCATGCATGAGGGCGACTCATCATTGATTCACTTTAATAAAGATACCAGCATGCATTTCTATTCTTGCCATCACAATCAAAGCCTGGTGGTGCAATATTATAGAATAAAAATCTTTGTACTGAGCGTATTCCCTAGATGCACAGCAGGAAGCGGTGGGTACTTTTCATCTGTGTTTTTATTATTCATATTCTTATTAATGTGAATAAGTAAAAGCTAAATTGAGGGTTTTATCAAAGTTGTATCACAAAAAAGTGAAAGAATTAGCTCTGTAGTCTTTAGTATTTACACTGGGACTGGTTGGACTAATGGCTTATTTGGGAAACAGGCTCAAGGTATTAGGTGGAAAAAAGGTCCTTATGTTTGATGAATACAAGCTCTGTATTAGATGTGAAAGCAGTGTAACAGCTGCCATCTTTATGTCTGTATGAATTAGTCCGTGTATGAGAATATGTTGCTGCTATGGGATGTGTTGCTCCGTGTTTGGTGTGACCTGACCAGCTGGTTCCTGGCTTCACGTGGATATAATCAAACTCTGGATCAGTGAGTCGGTGCACCTGTAGAGAAGCCCAAAATATAGAGTGACTCACTACACTGTGGAAAATCCAAACTGGACTTAATATTTACGCTTTCTGCACATTTTCACTGTCTGTACAGCTTTGTAATTAATCAAATAAGAAGTTTTTATAATCCAAACTTTAGTCCACCATGCGTGAAAGTCTTTTTCTGCATTCTAACTTTTCCAGGCTCACACACTGGTATGTTATTTCTAGCGGCCATCTTTGTTTGGCTTGGAGAGTTTTTTCACTGCTTTAATATTAAGGACATTTTTCTTTTTTCTTTTATCTATGCAGCGGAGTGTTAAATAATGTTTGAATGATCTTTAAGAATCAGAAGTTAAGTATCTTCTGTTTTGTTTTTTGTTTTTTTTTTACAAATTTATCTTGCATTTATAATTGAAAACATTAAACCTAGCCTGTCAGCTAACGCTAGCTGATCCATTAGCAGCACCAGTGTGTTGGTAGCATCGCTAAAACTGGTCTCAAGTCCAAGTGGTGGAGATAACTGTGTATGAACTACTCCCAAGCAGCCTGAGTGTCACAGTCAGGCGTAAACTAACCGTGACGTCACCCGTTGGTTTCAATGCCGAGAAAATGAAGCCCGGATTTTGCTACTTCCTGGTCGCCGTTTTGGATTTTTTGGAGCCAGTGACGTAAAAAGCGTCATCAAACAGACTGGACCGGAGAGCAACTAAGGGCAGGATTGGCTGAGGACTCTCTTATCCCGTCCACATTTTACCACAGAGGCTTCTGTTGCTGTCTGTCAAGTATAGCCACGCCCCCTGGCTCCGCCAACTTTAATGATTTATTTAAAATTCAGTATTGATTTATTTTAAGATCGGCCACCTGATCTCTCATTTTGACCATGAAGACTAACGGGAAAAAAATCCTGAGCTGTAGAAAATCAGTCTATCAAATTTTATTTTTTCCAAAAATGAATTGGGGGTCTATGGAGCAAAAGCTTTTTGGAGCCAACCCGAGCGGACGGCGTGATATTGCAAGTTTTTGACACTTCCGGGTTGGCTTCAATTCTGGAGCCAGATGCTACGTCCACTATATATACAGTCTATGGTCACAGTCCTGCCCTGGTTCCCAGTCTGCCTTCCTTTTTCCCCTCGTGTCCTCTCTCTCCCTCCTTTTTCCTCGCCTCCCTAATCTTCATCGTCTTTCCCTTGCTGTCCTTCTCCTGTCTCCTGCCCTTTCTCTTAGCTCCGCCCCCTCTGTGCTGTGCCTCTGGCTGTGCTGGTGATCAAAACTTATTGACACCAGCTGCAGTGGGAGCACAGCTGGGCCAGATGAACAATCAGGGACAGATAAAGCCTGACTTGCCCCGTCACTCTTGTTGCTGCTGACTCACGTTCAGCCACCCTGCTTTGGCTCTGGTCTGCTTCTCCCCTTGCTCGGCCTCTCATTTGTAAGTTGAGTAGTCTTTTGTTTAATAAATTCTTGTTTCGAACACCAGTCTGCTTCCTGTGGTGCCTGCATTTTGGGTTCAACCTTCCCCGTTCCCTGATGCTGAGAGGTTGAGTATGGATCTAATGGATCCACCAACGCCAGCAGGAGTGGAGCTAGAGACTGTGTATATTCGGAGAAAGTAATACAGTTGTCATGAACAGAACCAGAGATACCGACTTATAAGAAACAGCTGATTGAATACAAATAACTAACTTTAAATCTTTTAAAGTATTCTGATGCAACCTTGTTACATAAATGACCAGTGATTGGCTCCTCTTAATAAGAACATCTCAGGTCAGCTGAAGTGCTAGTATTCAGGCTAAACAATACAGTTTCTATAACGATACAGTACCAGAGAAGAAAACAAACAGTGGACGGTTTTCTTCAAGCCGCAGCTCGACTTTTCTGAACTATCTGTAAAACCAAACAGCATGTTGGCACTTGCCTGAAGGAAAACTAAACATTATTAAAATGCATAACAGCCCACATACATCCTCACACCTTTCTGTGCTGAGAATGAAGTGAAAATACTTTTTTTTTTTTTCTCCCTTTATTCTGGCTGGTGGGTGGGGTTGTCAATTATGCGATCTAGTGTGGTAGAAAGAGCTGTCTGGATGCAGTTAACATGAAGGACACGGCCACCCCATCTCTCTCTGGCTTCCAAAACAGCGGCTCCCAGACACCATCTGCTCAACCTGCTCGCTGCTCTTTATCCATACGCACAGCACCGGCAGGACTTGAAACTGTTGCCTCGTCAGGAACATTGATTTGCTGTGTGCTGTTGGCAGCGACATCTGCATATGTTTTTGCCTGAGATGGTTTCATTAAGTTGTGCTCGATTTTTTTATTTTTTAAACCCAGAAAAATTTGCATACGAGCCAAAAATATGCACGAAAGAGCTGTATGTTTTTAGAAATGTGTTGGAGATGTTGGCATGGGATTTATTTTCTTCTCCTACAATATGTTTTAATTTTGCATTCAGAAACCTGCGGTACATATGCATGTTTACACACAGGTGGGTTGAACATGTGCCTCTTTTTTAGGTTTGTTGGAGGAAAGTTAAACATGTGCTTCAACGCTGTGGATCGCCATGTAGAAAGCGACCGAGGAGAGCAGCCTGCCATCATATACGACAGCCCGGTGACTGAAACTAAACAGGTCATCACTTTCAGGGAACTTCAGGACCAGGTAAATATTGCAGTGTTGTTAAAATCTGAAGTCACAGAACAGGACAGCACGAAGAGCTGCATTGATGTGGAATTTCATCATTTATAGTCTGGTCTGGGCTGCCGGAAAGAAAACTAAAATCGATTGTGAGGCATGCAGGCAAACTTTGTTTGGGGTTTTGCTCCTAAAGTAGAATCTGTCAGAGTTGCCATGACAGTAAATACATTTTCCATCTCTCCACTGAGACAGTTGGTTAGGTTTTTTCCGCCATGGCAACTGGATTGAGCTCACATTAGTGTGGAGGACAGAAAACAAAAGCACTGAATGAAAGAAAAACTTGACGTCAGGACAGATTCAGTGGCGTGCACTATAATCAGAAAGTTTTCTAAATGCACCGAAGTTTCCCCCCAAGGCTAAGAGACATTCAATTAAATTTTGAAAGAGAAATTCAAGTTTGATTTGTCAGTGTTTTTCCTTCAGTTGAGGGCAACCAGAAAAGAACTATAAATTCACTGTTTCCTTCACAATAATAATTCAAAAATCATGTATTGTGTAGATAGAAAGGGCAATGTATAATTGCGGGACTTTTCTAACATAGATGACAGGTATCATAGTTGACAACATGGCCGCCTACAACCAAACACCACATGGCATTTTTACACAAAGATCCTTCTAAATATTATGTATACAATTGAGTAAAATTGAAAGTTAATTATAAAGATTTGCAGTAAACCTGCTGACATGTGATAAATCCACACTTGAATCACACACTACTTTATATTAAGTAACTCAGAAAGCCTTAGAGACTTGCCAGTCTTTTCTTCAGGAGGAAATGACATCATGTGGAGCAGGTCATGTGATCTGGAATTAACTCACTTCCTTGAGAAGTGTTTTTCTAAAGGGGAACTTAGTTGAAAGTGATACAATTTGGTAATTTCCATCTAAAAAGTGATATTTTGCCAAAAATGAAATATCTGTCAAGTTTATCTCAATTTAATCAACAGAACAAAACAGCTGTTTGAATAAGCTCATTTTATTATTGTTTAGCTCATTAGAAAGTGGTTTTTATTAAATTTGGACAGTTATTTAGTTGAGATTTTAGTGATAGCCAGCCATTTTCTATTAAAACTTGAGACACAGTATGACACAATGAGACACGAAACGACAAAAACAAGACGGGAAATGAGAAAAAAGATTCACAAAATGACAAAAATGAGACAGGAAACGACAAACCGAGACACACAACGATAAAAACGAGAAAGGAAACGACCAAACGGAGACAAACCCTATTATTGTCTAACGTATTACAAGGTGGTCGTTATTAAATTTGGACGGTTATTTTGTTGGCATTTTAGTGATATCCAGTCATTTTTTTTATTAATACGTGATTGTTTCATAGTAAATAAATATGGATTTTGTAAAGGCATGATTATAATAAACACTAAAAACATTTTTACTTTTACTAAAACTGTGTGCAAGATATATCTCATGGGCTTCAAAAGCCCCTCAGTTATGTATTGAGCCAGAAATGTAAGCCTCTCAGGAATTAAAACTAACATCTCTAGTTTATGTTGTTTACATTGATCATGATTAATGATCTCAAATGGATTTCTGCAGACATGTGTGCAGTGTGAGTTTATCCGCAATACATGTGAACATTCTGCATGTCTCCTCTGTATCTCCATCCAGGTGTCCAGGTTAGCAGGGGTCTTGGTGAAGAATGGGGTAAAGAAAGGCGATATCGTCGTCATCTACATGCCCATGGTGCCTCAGGCCATGTTCACCATGTTGGCCTGCGCTCGCATCGGTGCCCCACATAGCCTCATCTTTGGGGGCTTCGCCTCCAAAGAGCTGTCCGTCCGCATCGATCACGCCAAGGTTAGCCACTGCTGGTGTTCACCTTCTGGATGAAATTGATCTTTTTTTCTTGACTACAGAACTACATGGTGCTTTCTAAGTCGGCCACTCATTGGTCGTCAGCCTTTCCTCAGTTTTATGCTCTTTCATGAAGCTGACAGAACGTCTGGTTGCAACTAATAATACTGCAACTCCAGTCTTCTTGTGCCATTATCATACATCCTGTGAGACATGCGAGATACCCAAAGCCAAATGTACCTGAGGCTTTCTTGTTTCATTAAGCGTAGCATTAATTATTCACAATGGAAAGCACTTGACTTGCCTTTTGATTTTGCAACCACTTGCATACACTTGATGTCAGTGCCGTCTGTGTGGAGATTTTTCACATGGAAGAACTAATGGACCCACCTGACACTTTGACAGCAGTCATTTCCGAAGATAATGATCCCTGTTTAGTGACAAACACAAATGGGAGAAACACAGTATTATTAAGTATTGTCAAGCTGCTTGATCAAATGTTTAAACTCTAATTGTTGACATACACTTAAGGGGATGATTAATGATGAACAAACTAGGGCTGCAACTAACGACACGTCGACGAGTCGTCTGAGCACGATACGTCATCAAAACCGGAAGTGAGCACGCAATGCAACAGAAATCACCTTCCGACCGGAGCGCGGAACACGGATGGATGCCGGCGCTGCATCGTGCATGTATTATGTATACACGATGCAGCGCGGATGTCCGCGTTATATTGTAAACATGGATGTCAGCGTTTACTATACAGCTGTATCTAAACGCGGATGTCCGTGCTGCAGCGTGCATACATAATACATGCACGATGCAGCGCCAACGTCCGTCCGTGTTCCGCGCTCCGGTTGGAAGGTGATTTCTGTTAGCCTAGCCGCGCTAGACAACCCACGGCAACGAATTTAATTCTCTGCCAGGGTGGGTCTAGTTACCCTCCATAAGGCTCAAGGCTGGATTCTCCTAAAACTGGCCGGACCAATCACCATGAAGTGTAGAGTCAGAAGGCGGGCGTAACTAAGTGACGACAGAGGCGCGACGATTCTGACAGAAACAACCGGCGCACAATAAACAGTTATCTTTCGACTCGGCTTTGGCCACAGCCCTTAAAGATTTGAAGCTAAAATTCAACTTGAAAGATAAACAAAGGACGGCACTGAAGTGTTTCATTGAGAAGAAAGACGTATTTGGACTTATGCCGACGGGATATGGCAAATCCTTAATATACCAATTGGCTCCGCTGGTTGGGAAGCTAATGGGACTTAGCCACAATCCACCGGCGCTCTAGGAACTACGTCAGCCTATTTGTTGCGCTGATTGGTTGTATACCTACCCAATTGCTGCAGAGTGATTTGAAAGACAACCTTTTAGCCCGCCTCCCTCCCTGTCGAGCGGCCCTAGACCCTTGTGCCTTCAGAACATGGGTCTAGCGCGGCTAGGCTAGATTTCTGTTGCATTGTGCGCTCACTTCCGCTTTTGATGACGTATCGCGCTCAGACGACTCGTCGACGCGTCGTTAGTTGCAGCCCTAGAACAAACACACTCTAGTCACAGAAATCCACCAATTATTTGCAATTCAGCATCATTGTAATCAATGTGATGCAATATAATGACAGTGACAGTTTTATTTGGAACAACAGCCATAGGAAAGGTTCAGTTTTTTTGCATTAGTATTAATTTAACACATCAGAACAGTGTGTTAGTCACAGATTGCCTCTTTTGTAGTTTGGGTCTATGTATATTAAACTTCTAAACCTAAAAGTTTACAGAAAATGCTACTGTCTCTACACAGACGCTTCAGGTGTGTTGCAAGTCAAGGATTTATTCTGGAATGCATGTTAATAAAGCTCAGGTGAACTGCGTTTGACTCACACTGGTATGGTGCTGGAGGCATTAGACTCGTTCGGCTAATATTCTGTTAAAAATGCAGCAGAACAAAATCTGGAGCGCTCGGGTCTGTTTCTGCAGCCGTAGAAAAGATATCTTGTTGCTGTAATCTGCCGATGTTTTGACACTGGAGGTCTGAAATGATGTGTGTTCTCCAGCCCAAGCTGATGGTTACAGCCTCATTTGGCATCGAGCCAGGCAGAAGAGTGGAGTACATCCCTCTGGTGAAGAAGGCCCTGGAGCTGAGCTCTCACAAGCCCTCCAGAGTCCTCATCTACAGCCGGCCCAGCATGGTAAGAACCACAAAGCACCATTGACCTAAATTTGATGATGATGTTTAGTTTCTGAACCTGCTACAGTGTGTATCAAAAATATAGAAGCTGTATGTAAATTTCATTCATTTAGGCATGATGTAGGTGCTTTTTGGAGAATTTAAAGCAACGCCTGTGTTGTTTTGGCCAAATGTTTGTCAGTAGTGAGTCACTGTTACACATGAGCAGATAAAATATATGGCTGGCGTGAATGAGACATTGAAAAATGTGCGTATGTTTGCGGCTGAGGGATGGAGGTTTCCGCCTGTCATAGGCAGCCTGGCATAGATCCAGTTTGGAAGCAGACCTTTCTTGTAGAGTAACTGAACATACACAGCATGCAATTATGCATTAATATGCTGACAGGCGTAGTTTATATTCAGAGATGGAGGAAGCAAGATGCCGCATTGCTGGTTTGCAGTGGAGCAAGTTTGAAGGCCGGAATTGCAGCTTCAGGTAAAAGCTGCTGGACGTTCACGTTAGGAATGTAAGGTGTTGCTTTTTACACTCTTACCTACTTATCTAATATGGTGAAAACAGACAAGGTATTGCAGTTACAAACAAGAAACTTACTAAAATCGAAGGGGACAGCGTTAGATGAGGGTTTGTGGAACTCATTAGAACTGTGTGTGACAATAGTCTTTAAAAAGAAGCTCCAAAGTCTGACTTCTAAACTGTTTGCAAACTCCATCACATCTGTCAATTAACAGCCTCGCATCAGGCATCAAGCTCTTCTGTGAGGCTTTAAATCTCACTAATGGAGCAATAACTTTCAAATAACTAGTAGCACACTTCATGACTCATTGAGAACAATTTTGGACAATAGTCAGCTGGAGCTTGGATCCATCTGCTACTGCCAGCATTACACTTCAAGGTTTTCCTGCATTTGCTTCGGCCTCAAGTCACACTAGCTGCTGCTTAGTGACACCCAGCAGATGTTTAGTCCAGCTCTGCTTATGTTCAGACGTAAAATAAACAAGTGCTGACTTAAATGTTTGGGGAAAGTAAAATTAATTGTAGCTGCTCGCTGTCTAGCCCTAAGATTTGTGTGTGTAATATATGCGTGTGTGTGTGTGTATATATATAATTTTTCTTATATTATCTAAATAAATATATATTTTTACTATTTTTTTTAATATTTGGGTTTTACAGATTTTATATGTATAGAATTTAAAAAATAATTATTGTTTTTCATATATATATGTGTATATATGTATGTATGTTTTTTCTCATTGTTTTCGATATTTGGGTTTTACAGATTTTATATGTATAGAATTTAAAAAATAATTATTGTTTTTCATATATATGTGTACATATGTATGTATGTTTTTTCTCATTGTTTTCGATATTTGGGTTTTACAGGGTTAAGAGATTGCTGTCAGTTCGATTATCCTCGTCTCAAACGGGAGTTTAAGTGGAAACTCATCCCTAAAATCTTCCCCTAAAATCATGCAAAGCACCACTTTGAATGCAGTTGTGATTCCCTCATCAGTAAGCAAGAGGTTGTGGGTTTCAGAGCCTTGTCAAATCAACCACTTTTACTCTGCCTCGTCTTTTAGTAAAATAAGTAAAAAGCAATGGGGGTGTCTCAGTTTGCCTCAACAGTCTGTGTGATATTGATGATGTCTTATTCTTGACTCTTTTTATGGCAACCAAAGGAAAAGGAAAAAACAAAAGGAGCGGGGCATTTCCTTAACCTCCTGGGATGATTAAATGTTAATGAAATCTGAGTATCAAATAGATGTTTAATAGAGTCTGAAATTAGAAAAATGTCAGCAGCAAGAGATGTACGGGGCATTAATCTGTGACCCCAAATGACCTCTGCTGGGCGAGATGGTAATGACAGATGAGTTGGAGCGGAGTGTAAACATGAAGTATGCATTTATTTGACTTGTAAGAATTTAAATCCCAGGAGGGAGCAAGTACAGGGAGTTTGTCTTATTTTCCTAAAGTGGAAAAACAAATGGAGGCCTTTGAATCGATAAGTCAAAGAGGAAGTCTGAGATATTTTAAGTCATTTGGAGCTGTAGAGAATTGACATTTCTAACAGTTCTGTGGTTTCATTTGAATGAAAGTATGTCTATTTTTGTTTTTCTTTGTGTTTCAGGAGAAAGCATCACTGGGTCCAGAGCTGAGTCTGGACTGGGATGAGGAGATGGCCACCGCTCGGCCACATGACTGCGTTCCTCTGCCCTCCGACCATCCTCTCTATGTGCTCTACACATCCGGCACCACTGGAATGCCAAAGGTAACGGCATTACAGCAGCAGGGATGGAAATGGAAATCAGGAGCTGACTCAGAGTTACAGATCTGGAGTTGGAGGATTCACTGTTGGCCTTGTTTGTCTAAACGCTGTCAGCTCAGTATGGATCTCCTGTGTGACTCATTTGATCTTTGACTCTGCAAAGCATTCCCGGCCCAATCTAAACACCATCATGATGACATAAATAAGATGGAGCATTTCCACAGCAGGAGCAGGAGAAATTACCTGCAGGCAGTTTCGAATCGGGGGGGGGGGGAAAGCTTCTTTGAAATAGCATCATTTTGTCTGATGATATAAAATATCCTCCTGCTGGCTACTTTCTGGGCTTAATAGTGCTGTTATTGTCTGCTTTATTCTGGATGAAATTCTCACTTATTGCTGCAGGGAGACCATAACTTTAAGGAGAAAAACTTTATACTTTTGGACACATGTACACACTGTATTGCTCAAAAAATGTTTAGATGGCACCATTAACTTGTAAAAAATGGCACATATTGGTTTCAGTTTGAGACGCAGCCATTTGGAAACAAAATGCCATCCCCTTAAGTACGGCAGCGCTGAGCCGCTGCGCTGAAATTGATATTAAATCCCTGCTTCTGTGCTTCGTGCAGTACCTGTCACCGGTCTGATGTTTTTCTTATCTCGTCCTCCAGGGTGTTGTGCGAGACACTGCCGGTTATGCTGTGATGCTGAAATGGACCATGTCAAATATTTATGGACTCAGTCCCGGAGATGTAAGGCAGTAAAGCATCTTTTTCAGAGTTAGTGCCATTCTTGTAAACAAACAGCATGTAGTCGGCAAAGAGACAGATTGTTGTGCACTTCAAAGACGATCTGATTAGCGTTTATTCATAACTTGTGTTTTATTGTGGTTTGAACATCATATGCTTTGCGATTTATAGTACTTTCAATAGTATAGGTGCTGTTGTATAATTGTCACATGCACAGGAGATTGTAAATGCAATTCTCTTGTTCTGATGATGTCACAGGGTTGTGCGGAGGTGATTCTGTATCTACTTTCTATCAATTTGTTTCAGGTTTGGTGGGCAGCATCAGACCTTGGCTGGGTGGTCGGCCACTCGTACATCTGCTACGCTCCTTTGCTCCATGGTAACAGCACAATCCTCTATGAGGTACGTCCCCGTCGTTCAGCATCTAAAACAAACTGTAGCGGTATTGCAAGTAACAAGAACCATGAGCAAATGTGCAACAAGAAAAGCACTCAGAGCGCGCAGTACTCCGCCAGAGCTGCTCAGTCGTCGTATCGTCTCCGACGGATGAAATCTTTGAAAAAATTTGTGACAGAAATCACGGCACCATAGAATATAGCCAGTTAATATTTAATATAGATGCAGCCACAAACAAAATGACCTTGTGCTGAGCACAGTTGTGGGTTCTGCATGTGTGCGTTATGTGCGGATGACGAATTACATGACTTAAATATGTAGTGGGCGGCGGGAATTGATGTGACTCAGAAACACCCCCACAATTTAATCAGTTGTTCCTTCTATGATTTCCGATGGATAAGTTTGCAGCAGTCCATTTGTAGTAGAATCGCAATCATGTGATCGTCAGCAGGCAGCTGACCTAGCGTTCACTTGTTGTCATGGTTACAGTGACGCCATGCCGCTATCTCACAGTGATACAGAAATCTTGAACAAATCCGTGGATCCAGACTATAAGCTGCAAAATCTAATCACTTGGTCCTTGTGTCATTTCTGCTCTTGTCTGAAAATTTCATCCAGATCGATTAGCCTGTTTTTGAGTAATGTTGCCGACAGACAGACAGACAGATGTACGCTGATCGCCACGTAACTCTACTGTTCCTTGGCAGAGTAATAAAGCTGTATGATGTGCAAAGCTGTGTAAGTCAGGAGTAGGACTGGTCCTGAATATCCAAATATCTGAATATTCGATCATTGTGTTGGCATCCGAATATGAATATTGAGATCCAAATACTCGAAATCCCCCCTCCTCTGTCATTGCTGCTAACGAGTAGCTGCTTTACCATCATGGAACATTGGTATGTCAGTCTTGTGGACTGCAATGACCTCTGGGGTCATCATTGATTTAGATAACACAGACCTACCAACTCTGACTTTACGCTTCCTCTGACGTCTGTTCCTTGGCGTAGTAATGAAGCTGGATGACGTGCAAAGCTGTGGAAGTCAGGCGTTAATGTCTGCGTTTTTCTCTGCAAACTGAATAATCCATATTTGGTTCGTGACACGTCTTTATGTGCACTGGGGCTCAGCTGAGGATGTGATGAAGTCTTTGACCCGTCTGTGGTCTGCTCACAATACAAACTGCACTTCTCTGTTTTACTAATTCCAGTGAAGGTTTCATGTGCACGTGTTGTGTATACTTTCCCAGCTTGGCATTAAAAAGAATTAAGTGTTTCTAAAGCAACCGTGTTGAGGTCAGTTCGCAGCAATGGCGCAAAAGCAATTTTTCTGTGTTGTTACCATATCACCATTTATTGAAGCGCCCAATAAAATCTTAATTGTGCAGCATAATAGCACCAGCAGAAATTGGAAAACTGCAAACAGCCATTATCATGAGGCAACACAATAAATTCAACCTTGTGGTCTTCTGGTTCTCTTGTGCTAGTAGTATTCCATTGAAATTGTGCAAAACACGTTTTCATTTTGCCAAAAATGATGGAAGAGGTTGCAAAATATGCATACTAGTATAGTAGAAAGGGCTGCAAATGTGGCATAGTGAATTTCTTGTAAAGATGAACTGCATAGGAAAGCTTTAATAATAAAAAATTTGCATGGATGTATGTTTTCATCAGCCTCTTATTGATGCTTCGTGTGCTTTTTGCTTTGTTTGTCCACCACAAATTGACAAGTGGAGTCCAGCCTTCATGCAGCCTCTTAATTATGTTGATTTTTATTAGCATGTAGCAAAATTGCAAGTCTAAGTAAGATGTGTGTCTGCATGTTGATCTTTCTCCCTGTGTTCTACAGTGTTTTTATGTAGAGGGCCACTGATTACATTAACTGATTTTTCTCTCCCCCGTACGAAGCAGCGCTCTAAGGCAATACATTAGTCTACCTACCGCCTTTCAATCAATCTTTGACTTCAGCCACTGTAGTCGTTTCCTCCCGTTCTAACAGGCCTCTCTATATTCAGGCTTGATGGTGCCAACCTTCTCTCTCTGATCAGACACAAATATTTATCCGGTGCAAAAAATAACAGCCAAAACTCACTGCACCTGTTTACCGTTCTTATTCATCTGCGGTTGTCTGTTTGCTGCTGGGAGAGGCTACCGGAAACACAGTGGAGATTGCAGTTGGAGGCCCTTGCCTGCGGGGTTCTTTTGTCGATATCTTTTCTTCTAGACAGACAGCGCTCCTATAGTGCAACAGTTTGTTTCTAATCCATGGATATTGGGGCCCATCTGTTTGAAAGACAGCCTTCCAGTGTGCTTCTCCATTTTAAACAGCTGCTCTTTGAATATGCATGCTTTGTAGTTTGTACTCTGAGCAGGGTGGAAATAATGCTGCAGCAGAGCAGAGCTTACTCAACAATAATCTCCGTATCGGTTATTTGCATTTGAGGCACGCTGTTTACATTCGTGTGATTTACATGCCTTCACCAGTGTCACATTTGGTAAACTTGTAAGTTGCTGTGTGATTACAGGGCAAACCTGTCGGGACTCCAGACCCCGGGGCCTTCTTCCGTGTCCTGTCTGAACACGGAGCCTCCTCCATATTCACGGCACCCACAGCCATCCGAGCCATCCGCCAGCAGGACCCCCACACTGCAGTAGGGAAGAAGTATCCTCTGTCCAGGTACACAGCAAACCTTAACACAACCAAACAGCAGGTGAAAGAAAGAGATTAGTGCCCAAGTATTTTTTTAGATAAATGAATTCATCTAGCATAAATAGTCATAGACACGTTGACGAAGAAAAAAATGGAGCAGAGTTGGTGATCTTTAGTCTACTTGTGTGTTTATTGTACATTTAAGGCAGTTTTCCATTAGCACCTACTCTACCTGATTTAGGTCATTTTCCATAACAATTGAGTACCAGCTCATCACTGGTGGAGTTGCCATAGGACGACATAAGAAACAAGCACAAAATACACTTTAGAGCTTTTTCAGCTTCATTGTCCTGCGACCATCCGCTCGGAGACCTCCTGATAAACTTCCTCGTTGTGAGTTGCACCGTCCAGCTCCGTCTGTATTCTTTGGTCCGCCACAAAAGACAGAAAAATCTCGACCTCCTCATTTGCTCCTTTGCTCATGTTACAGGTCTGGTTGCCGTATTCTGCCAAGTCCCGTGAAGAGCAACGCGCACTGTCACTGTTGGCAGTTTTTTTTTTTTAAATGCCGGGTTTTGTTTTCGTGAAGGAGTCACTCTTGTGTGTCGTCACTCCCTGTCCAATCAGTGGCCTGCACTCTGTAGACGTCACACTATCGGCTCGACTCGGCTCGCTTGGAACCCCATCCTAGTAGGTACTAAAACAGTGCCTGGTAATGGAAAACCTCACAAACTGAGTAGAGTCGAGCGAAGTAGGTGCTAATGGAAAAGCGCCATTATTGTAGTCTAGCCTACATTTGTCGCCCTCAAAAGTTTGATTATCACCGTATTCTCTCCCCGTATCATGAGCTGTGTGATAATCCTGGCAGACTTTTGTTCATATTCAAACCCCGTACAATCCTTTTTCTCTGTAATTCCTGTGATCTTTATTTTATTGCTGGCAGAATGGCTCCTATCAAAGCACAATGACAGAGCGAGAGACAGAGCTCACAGAACGTCCTTGTCAAAGCTTCATTGACTTCAAACACTGACCACCTATTTGATGACTCACCAGATGTAACTGACCCATACGACCTTCCTTAAATACTGTTCAGAAGTTTGGGGTGGTAGTATACAGTACAGTTTATTAGTGAGGTTGTCACTTTAAAATATAATTACCATCATTATATTTGCGCTTGTGTGGTTCTAGATTTCAGCATATCTGGTAAATATAGATAAACATATAGTGAAAGTAGTCTTATTGTACAGACACTTGTTTATGATTTCCAACAATACCTGACCAATCTTTAGCAAAACCAAAATCTAAAGCATCTGAAGTGGCTTGTCCCTCATTAAATAAAGATTGAATGCCTTTATGTAATTGCACTTTGCAGAAAAAACATTGCAACTTTGGAGAAGTTGTCGTAAGCTATGAAAACATGTATTGCTTCTGACGTTTCCACCGTAAATGATTCATTGATATTAAAATAGCCCGTGGTTCGGCCTTGATAACGATCTAAAACTTGAAAAACAAAAGAAACTCAGGTCTTTCACACTGTTCATTTCTTGAAGGATCTTTGTACTGACAAAGGTGATTTGAGTGAAGATGCATTTTTTATCAGCCTCTCAAGCCTGTTGGACTACGATCCATGTTCCTATCATGACAAATGAAGGACACATGCACTGAAACTCACAGATAATCTTATGATCCGGTGCTTCCAACCAGGCATCAACCCTCAGTAGCAGGGAGTTTTATTTAGAGCTTCAAAACACTGGGACTGACACGTGAAAGTTTCTGCTGGCTGATTGTGGTCTGCACAGCCCGTCCGGCCTCTCATTAGTCTCCTGCCATCTGTTGATGCACAGCCCTTTCCCACCTCCATTGTTCAGAGTCTGTGCTCTCAACTCCACTCTCTTGGGTGTTAATCAGGATGGATAGTGAACAACTTCTGCTCACTGTAGCCCCCATCGAGTTAAAACAGCAGCTCCTGTGAACTCGTTTTTGTGGTCCTGCTGTTCAGGTGAAGGTTGTCTCTTGCTCGGGTTTAAAAACAAACTTTTCTTTATGGTATTAGTTTGTCTTGAATCACTGAGATTATCATGTTTAATTGTTTGCAGTGGAGCAGAAAACCTTGCACCTGAAGGGCTTGCAGTGTCAATTTACCACTTTCACTCTGTTCAGGAGGCTGAAAATGCTCTTAGCACACAATCATAAAGCAATTCTGAGTATGGATGACCTATGATCCCAGTGAATCATTCAGCAACTCTGGCATTGTGGGCTGAATGTGACAATCTCCCGTTGTTCTCTTGTGCTGAATGTGTAGCACCTTTCTAAACGCTGCTCCTGCACGTTATTTTCGACAATATTTTTCCTTCAAATATTGGCGGCATTCGTCGTCTCAGCTTCGACCCTGGGACAATCAGTCATTTCGGCGGCTGCTTTTTTCTGTGCACACTTTGTTCTTCTTAATGTGTCTTTTCCCCTTGGTGGAGGCACGTTTGTGAAGGATTACCGCATTTCCATTTTGGCTGTGAGCAAAACATGTCCCTGTGACACAGACGCCACGATGGAAAAAGCAACACTGAAACATGGATTCATTTTAGCGGAAGGCTGTTCAACGTCTGGACGGGGCTTTTATTTGCAACCTTGATTTGCGCTTTCAATTTCAGTCTCCAAAAAGAAGTTTTATTTCAATAAATATGCCGTTGTAGATGTTTAAAGGGAGCTTTAGTGCTCTAATTCGTGGGAGATCATAAGAATACATGAATGATAGTAAGGCTTCCAGTCTAGTTTTTAATTTAAGAGGCTTTCAGTTCTTGGTTGTATTTCTGACTCTGTGTAGCTGCATATGAAAGATTCAGCCAAGCATAGAATTAGTGACAGTACAGCTTAATGCATCCATATGTAGTCTCTCCATGTTGCTCTGTCATTTAAACACAGACTGATATGCCAATATTAATAGTTCTGGTTTTAATTAAACCTGTGTCGATGGAAGTAATACAACCTTTCAGAAAACTCTGTTAGCTTTATTGTCAAACACATAATTTCATGCTAGAGAGACCTCAAATGATCATTTGACACAGCTCACATAGCCCGACTGCTGTTTGCAGTATTGATACAAGACATTTACTCCCTCTAGAGCCCGTTCAGCTATAATAGCCCGTATCAATGTGCTTGAGCCCATGGCGCTTGTTGCCATGGATGCAAAAAATACATGCAGGGTTGTCTAAACTCGTGATGGCGGAAAGCGAAGCTCTCCATAAATGTAGCATGACAAAAGGGGTACACATGCTGTCAGTGTTTTAAAGGCGAGCACTCATTGCTGAGAGTCCACTGGATGGAGCTTTTTGTTGCACAGTGAAAGCTGGTGATGTTAGGGTTGTACTTAACTTGATTTCCCAGACAACAGGGCATTGATGTGAATGAAAATTGGGCAGAGACTAGAAAAAAAATCTGTCTGTAGGAGAGTTTTATACAGTGTGAAAAAATACAACTTGTTTGTGATGTCATAAATGGGAGAAGAGAACAGGTGTCTTGATGAACAACCAACATTGGGTAACATAATGTTATGTCAATGCTGTCAAGTTTGATGTCACATATGAGGGAAATACAAAACCAGTTCTGACTTTTATACTGGAGTGTTAGTACTTGTCAATTATCAAACTGAAGATCAGCTGATATGTGTCATATCTTGCTTCACTGACCATAAGTCAACACTGTGTTTTATGGTTCCACATGAGAGAGACACGTGGGAGAGAGAGCTGACTAATTTAGAAGTTTGCAAACATAAAAAAAGATTGGCAGTTCACATTTTCATCAAACTGAATCTGTGATGAATTTGTGACCATTGCTCCTGCAGGCAGTAAAACCAGAAGCTGCTGCTGATGGTGGACCTGAAGCGATCGTGTGTATTAAAGGAACCAAACCAGCTGTCAATGTCACATAGTTCCATCCAAAATTCTAAATTATTATCTTTGGGAACATACTCTTACAGATCTTCTGTGTTTTGCATTAGAGGCAGCAGTGAAATCCCAACTCTGCACCAGACTGGCCCAGGCATAAAAGCTAGTTGTAACATGAGGAAAAATGTGGACTCGGTGTTCTGACAGGCAGTGGAACATGTAAAAAACACAAAAATTCACCATGATGAAAAGTTGTGAAAATATTAATTTAGTGAAAGGATAAACCTGCAAGTAGACCTTTAAGAATAGACAAGGTTGCTCTTTGTGTTAATTGTTCTCATGATACAGCTGCATTTTTGTTGTTCAGTTCCAGCCCTACACACTATACATGTAGTACATGTTCACACATACTGTAGGCATGTTATCCTTTGTTTAAATCAGTGTTTCTCATGTGTTCTGCCATCAGCCTTGCCACACTGACCTCCTAGAATGAACCTAAAGGATATCAGGAAGTTGTAGCCTTAAAACCTGACCTTCACCACCTGCTCCAAGGCCAAACTGTAGAGACTATCGAAGGCTTATCTTTACATGGAAGGCTAAAAGTACTGTTAACAGACTGTTAGCAATGATTGGACAGCCTTAACATTGAGAAAGAGTTTGTCTTCTGTTGGTTCTTTTTGTTCAGTTCATAGTACAGTTGCTATCATTGAACCTAACCTTCACCAATAACCCTCAGTGGGTGTCAGGTTAAAGCTAACATTGTAGATTTTATTTTAAAACATGTTCTTTTTGTCCATATGCTCCATGTGTGTAAGAAGTGCATTGTGAGACAGCAGTTTGCTAAATTAAATTTAGACTCTTGGAGAATTATTTTTATATGGGAAAGAGAGGCTATCCTCAGATCTCTTCTCCTTGAAAACAGCACAAAGTTGTTTGCACTAACTATAACTGCCTCAGTCCACATTCTTTCAGCTTGGGCAGCAGCCAAACAATCACCGTCCCACTAGTATTTCTGAGGTCAGTGTCTGCTTGAATCCAAGCCTGCACTTTCATTGAACTCTTCAGAAAATCCAAACAACACAGAAAATCTGAATTGTCCTTGAATAAACAGAAGCATGGTAGTTGGAGTGTGATGGGTTTTAGCAAGATGGTTATCCAGAAAACATTATTTTGAGTCAGTCAACCTTGCCACGCTTGTATCAGTATTTAAGTTCACTTGTGCGAACAAGTGTCGATTGCTCGGCTACAGGACGATGCTGTCTGTTGCTGTCAGTGCATTGGCGGCTTTAGGATGCTTCTACTTCTCTGTCTGATATACTCCCACACTTGGATGACTGTGGGGGAATTTTTTTTAAGCTGCAGTTTGTTTTCCAGGGGATTCCATGCTTTGACCAGGCGCAGCCATTCTCGGAATGAGCTATTGTAGCCGTTTTTGCAATGTCTTCACATCAATGAGTTGCCCGAGTTGTAACGAAGTCATCGACTGTCGTTTTTGTTCCTTGATACCTACTCATCCAAATGACTTCAGGCTCAGCACTGCACTTCCTTGAGTCCAGGAAGTAGAAGCTGAAGTAGAGAAATGTCCTTTTTTTTCTCTCAATAAAAGCAATTTTTTCAATGAAGATAACATTGAATTGAGCAGAAATACAGTCTAGACATTGTTAATGTGGTAAATGACTATTCTAGCTGGAAGTTTTTAATGGAATATCTCCATAGGGGTACAGAGGAACATTTCCAGCAACCATCACTCCTGTGTTCTAATGCTACATTGTGTTAGCTATTGGTGTTGAAAGGGTCATTGATGATTAGAAAACCCATGTGCAATTGTTAGCACATGGATAAAAGTGTGTTTTAATGGAAAACGTGAAATTGCCTGGGTGACCCCAAACTTTTGAACGGTATTGTACATTCAGAGACTCCTTCCTTACTTTGTCAGATATGGAAAAGAGTTGCTTTTTTACACATCCAACAGTTAGGGAGGAACATTATCATTTATTTGGAGTTGTGTTTCTGGCCACCTGGCAAACATAAGTCCAGTTTTTACTCTCCTTCAGCTCTGTTTGTTTGGTGTTGAACTCCTGAGGGAAATATCTGCCTCTTTAGCTACCAAATGCTCCACTATGGTAGTTAACTGTAAGTGTCTGCCATTTGGTGCTGAGAAAGTTGTGTGTGGTGGATTTTTAGGGCTTTCTTGCTAGAAACGGCCACCTGTTGCAGCTAAAAGTCATGCTTGGAGAGCAGTAGAAGTGACCAAAACTGATCATTCTGTGAGATAATGACTCGGAGATCTGTCACATTAATGAAAGATTTTCTCATTGTTATTTGATACATATTTATCGTAACATACTATTTTAAAGCCTCTTTGACGTGCTTGATTAACATGAGCAAACAAGATTGAAGCTGCATATATAGAGCCCCTCATAATGTGTATAAAAAAATCTGTTTCAGCAAATAGTAAATTAAAAGGATACCTACATGCTCAGCAAAAAGACACCACCAAGTATAACTGGTGATCAGTGAATCTATCAACAGAAAATCAATGTCTTTTGGATAAAACGATATTAGCTGAAGCCGTATTCTTGCCTTTCACAGAAAATAGAACGTCACTTCAATTTTCATTTGAGATGGAAGGTCATTTTGCCGTCATGGAGGGTTGTGAGCAATGAATGATGACCAGCAGTCATTTAATAAGAAAATATGCCGATGAGGCTGGCATCTACGGCTGCACTGTGGCCCGGACTTATAGAAAGTTATGGTTCCCTTCACAGCCTTCTAGCAGATGAGTCGCAGTGTTTTGAATTAGATATGAGCAGCCATGTGCAGCCATCGGACAGTTTGTGAGGGAATGATGTGGGAGAAACCAGTGAGGCTGAAGATAGAAACTGAACTGTTTGGGTTCACTAGTTGGACAAGGAGCAGGGAGTTCATGAACTCGCAGAGTAGCAACTAGTACAAATCTGGCGCTTGAACAGGGATGCACTTTCAAATGCAGGTTCAAATTTGAGATTCGGATGCCCTGGCTCGACTTTGTTGTCTCCAGATACTCCATGATTTAAGGTCTCATCAGCACTGACTGTAAGGTCTTATAGAGGGCAGAATTCTTGGCAGAAAAGGAGCGTCTCGCCAAGATTGGAGGAAGACAAACATCCAACTTGAAATCCCTTTAGAGATGAGTAAAAATAAAGTTTGAGAAGGAAACTGTTTTTATATGAATTTGAAACCAAGAGGCTAAAGACTGCGCACTGTGGGGGTGTAGGTAATCCTCAAGACAAACAGGGTCCACCTTCACTGTTCTGTGACAAGGAAGCAAATTATTCTTGGCGGGATACAGAGATCGTTTAGTCAGCAAAGGCGGCAAGGACTGTCTGCTTATCATTGTCAGAAGCAGTGGAAAGGACGGCTCCGTCACAGTGAGGAGGGGAAGTGGTTGCTGTTCAAAAACGATTTAAAAAGAATAAAGTCACATTCAAGATTATCAAGAGAAGTTGGCAACATTACAGTTTTTCTACAATTTATATGACCCAGTTTTCCTTGCTCAAGTGTTTCTCTTTGCAGCAAAGAAATGCATCATAAGCCCAAAGAGGATCTGTCATATAAATGCACAATCATGACTAAATCAATGAGGCCTACACTCCCCGCGACATTGCTGTTGTTGATTTGCATCAAATGTCAAGTTGTAACACAGGAAGCCTTGAGAAATCCTAAAATAAACTCTTTCACAAAGGCTTGGAGACTCGCACTCGACAAAAAATATGATTTTGTCATCGCATAGACGCTGACTTACCCTGAATGCTCCTGTGAGGAAGCAGATCTGTCATGTTTCCTTGAGGTGACTGTCAGATGTGCTCCGTGTCCTTGCAGGTTGCAGTCGATGTTCTTGGCAGGAGAGCGATGTGATGTGGAGACACTGGATTGGGCCAAGAGGAGTTTCGGAGTTCCCGTTCTGGATCACTGGTGGCAGACTGGTAAGAAGATTTTTAGTTTCTGACGACAGGAATGACAGGAAGAGATCTGAATAGGAGAACCCTTTTACCTTGCTGATGTACTGTATTTCAAGCAGCAGTGGGAAAAGATTCAGACTTATACCTGCAAACTGGACACCTTTATGTACTTTTGCATCAAACAAGCTCTTAATGTCAATCATGCAGTTACAAGAGTTTTTAAAAATGTAGTAGAGGGGAATTTTGAGTGAACTGCAGAAATGGAAGTGAGGTAAACTTGTGTTGTCTCAGAAAGTAGAGACTTTTGGCAATAGTTCATTCATTATAAAGCCATTGTCTAAGCTGAAAACTGTTGTGCCTTTGTTACCATATCTGTTCTTCCTCTGGCATTTTCCACACCTGAGCAACCCCCCTCCATGTTTATACTGGCACTCACGCCCAGTGTGCACAGCTAGTCATGTGATGTGCCCGTTCAGGTGTGTTAGTATGCACAAAGATTGTTTCTGAAACTGAACTAAATCACTGCTATTGTTTTCTTTTAAAAATGTGATTTTTTTTTTTCAAAGGAAAATGCATTAGAATGGATGTCGCTTCTAACAGGGCTCCAACTTTAGATGACTACCGGATGGAAAAGCAATGCACTGACATTGACTGTTGATTAAATATTGACTTTACCATGCTGGGCATACGGGGGAGTATCACTGTCACTTTTAGATATGCAGTATTTCTCAGGGCACTATTACTACTTTATTGCTGCTATGGACTAACCATACTTCTGTATAATATATTGTTACATCGATCATGTTTATTACTTACAGACTGCTCAGGCATTACGGTCACACACAGCTTTTGTTTTTTTCTGCACAGTGTAGTACTCATACTTCTCCTGCAGTATTCAGTGTTTTCAGTTAGTGTCTACAGCCACACTCTACATACAAACACACTGTCAGGGTATTGTATTTTCCTTGCTCTTCCCTCCTTTATTACTCTGCCAAGGAGTGGTGGAGTTATGTGACAGTCGGTGTACGTCTGTCTGTCTTTTAGCAACATGACTCAAAAATTGATCAGCGGATTTGGATGAAATTTTCAGGGAAGGTCAGAAATGACACAAGGACCAAGTGATTAGATTTTGGCAGTGATGTGGCTTATAGTCTGGATCCATGGATTTGTTAAAGATTTCTCTATCATTGCGAGATAGCGGCACAGCGTCACTGTAACTATGACTACACATAAACACTACGTCAGCTGCCTGCAGATGATCACATGATTGCGATCCTGCTACAAATCTACCACTGCAGACTTATCAGGACGTATCCATCGGAAATGATAGAAGAAACATTTGATTAAATTGTGGGTGTGTTTACGTATTTAGGTCATGTGATTTGGTGTCTGTACATAACGTACACATGCATATCACACGCCTGTGCTCAGCTCATGGCCATTTTTGATTTAAGATTTCATCCTTTGGAAATGATACCACTGAGTAGCCTTGTCTTACATTGACATTTTTTGTATTGTACAGCTGTGGAGTGCCTAAGCTTCACTACAAACATTTCAGTTTCCGATTGTCTTTCTGTGCACAACATACTAGAAATTTGACTATGGATGTGCATCTCTTAGTAAATAACAACCATTAAGTATTCAACCGAGAATAGTTTAAACAGAATTTTGTCTTTGAAAATGAATTAAAGCAAATTAAGGGAGAAATTTTGACCGTGTAACAATAGCATTTTTTTTTTTTTTGGCTTGTTGGTTTGAAGGACCACTTAGCAGACATTTTCTTAGAGCCCCAGGAAGGCCAACACTGATTCTAACCAACTCAGATTTTTGTCAGTCAAATCAGACTTCTTCAACACGATAGGCCGACTTTCTTATTTCCCTTTAAAACACTAAAAAATGTATCCAAATTAATATACGTCTTCCATTAAATTACTGACAATAGTTTAGCTTTGAGCTTAAAGTAATCATAATCCAATAAAATTTAGAGTTTATCAAAATAAGAAGTTGTTTACATACACGTTCCCTTTTAGCTTGAAGTTACATTTTGACAGACTGAAACTAAATGCAAGTTAATTCCTAAACGTCCCTGACTGAGTCATGCTGTAACTCTTTTGTCTCTTTGGTTTAAATCATCACAGAGCAGCGTGGTCGGCATACAGACCTACTCTATGTGCAGTTCATGGGCAACACATTAAAATCAGGGATTCCGGTGGTTAAAGTCAGAATAGTTCAAACATTTATTTCTTATCATATGCTGTGAGTGAAGAGCAGCTTTAACTACATCGATTTTGTAGGTTGAGAGGCACTTTACCCTTAAACTTTTTGGATTGAATTAATATGAAAGTGTTCCAAGGACCTTGAGCACTCTATTAGCACGAACTGTATGTGATGTTTTAATTTGGCTTGATCTTTAAGACTCTAACATGTCTTTACTTTATCAGCATGGGAGGACTATAAATGTGCTCTTTCCTATATTTTATTAGCTCATTGACATTCGCTTGACCTTGAGAAGAGACATAACTCCAGAAAATCTTTATTCCTCTCCAAAAGGGCGCTGTCATTACGAAGCACTTTTTATCACACTTTCCTCTTTGATTAATCCCTTCTATGTTCCATATCACACACTCGTGGATTAGGTTAATTATAATTTTAAGAATTTCTAAGCTTCTCTGGGAACTGATCACACAACCCAAGTGATATTTCATAATATGCAACCGTTATTTGAACTTCAATCAAAATACAAACGAGAATCATGAAATAGAACAGAAGTGCTCCTTTTCCCACCTAAATAAGAATGGGATATTATTGTGCATGTACTGAGGCCAACTTCATTGTTTTTCTGAACATACTGAAACTGGATATAGGGAAATACCTCTTTCAATCAATGGCTTTGCAAATCATTGCTTTGTAAAATCAATCGCAAACCTCAGGTGGGAAAATTCAGGTCACATCCCAGGGACAGCGTTTAAACAAGGGGTTTGATTGGCGTTGCCTTTGATTGAGTTCCTGGTTTAATTGACTCTGCACACATGTGGCAGACTGGCTGGCTGAGATGTGAGGCCTAAGTTATGTGCTTAGTGAAGAGATAAAGGAAAGAAAACAATCCTGGGTACGTTGTCCATCAGTTCACGGCTGGAAATTGAAATTGCTTTCCCACTCAAGCGTTCTTTGACTCTGACTATTCGATGATGGGTTCTAACTTTCTCACTTTAATTTACTTGCCCAGAATCTGAATACGTAAATGCAGACTTGACTAATGATATGGATTTTTCACTTAAATGTAATGGCAATAATTTATGGTTAATCAGCCTTGGTGCAGAATGGCTTCCATCTCAATGTGTCTGCTCATTACAAATTCTATTATAGTCAATATCTCAATGCCTTATTACACCATTGCACTTTGGATTAATGTCAAACTTACACAGAATGAGTTATGATTGAGGGGCAACAACCACAGCTTGAAACTGAAGCCAATGCGGAAGTGTTTTAAACCTGTATTCTTCTGCTAGCCAGCAGGAGGCAACGACTACACTTGTTCTACAAAAAATTGATTATAGACAAGTGTATGAGAAAACGACCCAATTTGTCATTTGATTTACTACCTCAGTAAACATCTTCCTAATGGGTTTATGGTCTCAGTCACTAACTTCAAGTCTCATTCAGTATAGCATGATGTTCATTTGATGAATTATGGCCCCATTTAGAAGAAAACAGACAATAAAGCATGACAAGCTTTAGCGTGGAGCTTCCTTGTGAAGCCATGGTCATGCCAGATTTGCTTCAGTCACAGTGGCTACATCCAATTCTTTTGCACAGTTTACAGTCATGATCATCATTTAGATGTTTTGTAGATCATGTCTTGCAACTTAGCCTGAGAAATTCCATAGTTTGCCATTGTCCAAAAAATGCACAGATCTTTCTTCCTCTTATCGTAGACCTGTTATATATGATTGTTGTATGTCTGGATAATATGATTTAATTGGAATCTTGGGTTGCTAGCTTTGCACACATCCTTTCCCAGGTCTGGATTTCCATTGATTCCCGAAAGAGCATGACCTTAATTAGCCTCTTGGATTGGGCTTAAATTCAGGTAACATGCGATCACAACTCCGCCCAGCTTTCCTCTCCACATACTATGATAAATGTGTCAGTTGCAGCAAAAGAACGCAATTGGATGTCTCTTTGTTTTTCGATATCCTGCCTGTGCAGATTGAGGATCGATGTTAGACAGGACGACATCTCTGTGTTAAATATGGAATCAATAGTGTTGTCGGGCCGTTGAAAAGCCATCGACCTTGAACGCTTGTACAGCCGATGCTGTCGGATCTGTGTGCAGATTAGCCCACTTGGCTGAATGGTCTGTCCGGGCTCAGCTGGAGTGTGAAGAGCTCAATATTGCAATGTTACAGAAATGTGAGTTTTCAGCTTGGCCTCTTGAGTTTATATTGTGACCCAATAACAAATCCCAAAAATTGAGGTCTTCAGACCATCTTTTAATGCAGCTAGAGTGCTACTTTCAGTTCAAGCGCTAAATCCCTGGTAGTCTTCAAGACCACTGGAACTTCTTTTCCAGCTAAAAGAAGTACTAACCTTCTCTTGCAAGAATATTGAACCTTTTACACACCTCTACACATAACCTATGTACCAGGGTTTTGACCTGAGATGGCTTAAAGTAGCTGGTGAATACAGTGTATGGTGTTTGTTTTTGTCAGAGTGTAGCCACATCATGAACCGCAGTGGATCACATTAACCTGATACATCGCTTGTCGGTTGCCTTGTTCTGTAAATTGTGCTTACCACTGTGGCTTACCACTTTGTCTACAATTAGAGATAACCTTTCCAGTGATACAGTTGGACACTTTTGCTTTTTGGAGGATGGACTGTCTCATTTGTGAAAGCAGTGTAGGTTCAGTCTAGTCTGTCTATGGATCGATACCCTCTGGGATGGTGACCATGTAACCCCAGAACTGGGACAAAGCTGCATATAATATGGGTTATTGATTAGTTAGTACTAAGTGAAAAGAAACCAATTTGCAGGAGTAAAATAATAGCAATTCCTTCTTTTTGGTTCTGTATATCACCCATGGAGTGATCTTGTGTTGCATAAGGCTTTTGGATGAGCTTCTACTGTTCATATCAACCATGTGGGAGTTGAAGAGGCACAAAGCAGAATGCAAACCTTTTGTGTGATTTAGCTCTGCATCCTACCTCCTTCTTAGATTGTGTCTGGACTTAAGCAAACTTCCACCACCAGCCACCATGTTGAACAGAGCTGTTGATTCCCATTTCTCTCTGTAGCTTCAGTGTCTGTGAGATAACATTTCATTCCACTTGAACATAGTGGGGGTTTGTATCGCAGTCAAGTTTAAATCTCACTTCCTCTCCCTCTCTCCTCTCACACCCCCAAAACAAATGCACCAAAATAAAATCCTGTCACACTTTGTGGCTATCTGAGCCAAGTGATTTATTGAGTTTGGAGAAAAAAAAACCCTCTGGCGCCCTCTTGATTTCTGTCTAGATGTGTAAATCCCATTGGATTCTTCACCCCCTGCTAAACTCAATAACTGGCAGCTGGCGGCCAGCGCTGCACTCTCAATGTGTTCTCCACTTTTTCACGCTAGAGTGGGTCTCCCTATCTCGGTTGCTTTTTTCTTTTAGTGTCAGACGCCGTTTGAGTGAAAGTGTGTGGGTAAAATAGGGTCTGCTGTGGTATGAATATTCATTAAATCATCATTAGGTTGTAATTTCCTTTTGAGGTTCCACACGGAGCAGAACAATCTTTTGGTTTATTTGTCTTCAGCTGTTGAAGCTCGACTGCTTTCCACCGACACATTTTTCACATCAATATTGTTGCAGCAGCTGTAGTTGGTTACCTTTGTAATAGCACTTTCCCAGAAGCAATTAAAACTAACGATTAATTAATCATAAGTAAGTATTGCACTCTGATATAACTTATGCGTTATGCTGATGCAAACTGAGGGGACATTTTTTTTTTCAAAACAGTAAGAGGTTCTTCCATGGATATTAATAATCATAGCAGGAATTAATGTGAGTGTGTGGTGTTAGGATTTTTTAAAAACTATTTCTATTAAACATGCTGCTGGCTTAATACCGATCTACACATTGCATTATGTGCTACATGAAAGAGTTGTGTTGATCTGTGAATGAATGAGAAGGTCTCGAACATTATCTCACGCTGTGTCAGTTGGGATAAAACAACATTGTCAGACACGCACGCTCATTACATGCCACTTTGAGACATAGCGACATTATTGGAAGAACCTAAAACTGATAAAATACATAAGAATGGAGACATACAGTCACAGACATACAGTCTGCAGTGGTTAATAATGAAGACCTAAAGACACAAAAATAACCAAAATTCATAATAGAGAGGATTTTTGTTCTGTACCTGGAACAGACAGATTTGAGGATCATGTGTTGTGAGGCTATAGACAAGCCTGTCTACCAACAAGAGAGAGGTAAGTCTAAACCACAAACCATCTCCATCAGTTTTTAGCCAATGAGATTGCTGCACTTTTCATAAATTCACTCTGTGAATCTCATCCATTACTGGGAAGACTGAGAAGAAGAAGAATTACTGCCTTTAGATTAACACTTTTGTTAACTAAAGTCCTCTGAACAGTAATGTTCCTTGATATCAAGCTATTTGACATTGCAGAATAAACAACTTTAATTGAGAAAAGTTGCCCCTCTGCTATTTCAAAAAAAACGAACACGCTCGACAGCGGCTTAATTCCTTTGCAGCTGTATTATTCTGTAATATGGTGCACATAGAAAGTTCTATGTTCTTACTGTTTTTATATTGACATATGTCACCGAAAGCTACATTAAAAAAAGTACACCAGGAAAAAGCAATGCGTATAGAGTTTCCTGAGTTCATGAGTCAATCTGTGAGGAGTGTCACAGTGCACTGTTCGACCGTCTCCCCGGAGACGCAACATCGATCAAGCGACTTTTAGCAATGTCGGAGTCCTGACAATTCTCCTTCATCTTCCTCTTCAACAGAAGAGCAGAAACCTGGTCAATGGAAAGCAGTTTAGCATTCAAGGCTCATTTACTTCAATATATGCCTCGCAGAAAGGAGAGAAAAAGAGAGAGAGAGACTCCTTGAGAAACTCATTACAGTAAGAGCACCTGAACAGCAAAGTTTGTGTGCATCTTCTGCTTTCCAACTTCAAGTCAAACATGTCGCAGTTGTTGTTTTTTTTTTTTTTTTTTTTTTTTTTTAAAGCTTTTCTCCCACACATTTGGGTTTCATCTATAAACTTTTGATGCATCTGTCCTTCTTCTTCTGTGTGGCTCTGGTGTTTCTAGTCAGCTGAAAAATGGATAGAAATTGAAGAAAATCAATCACCAGTGTGGGTTGCTCATAAATCTCTCCTGCAGCAGGGTTCTAATCCTGAAATGTAATATTCAGCAGCCGGAAGCTGAAATCGATGAGGAGAAAACAGGTACCATGAGCGATGATGGGAAGAGCAGTTGAAGAGAACAGCATACAAAATGCTCTAAGGAGAACAATAGTGGTCAGTTTAGGGTCCTGGTGACCGGTCGCTGGAGTTTTAATACATGAAAGCCCTCATGATCCAGAGATGTGCTGAGATTAAGTTTATAGCCTGTGTTGCGGGGAATAATTCTTGTTTTTGCAGTGACTTCAGCCAGAATACCTGCAGGATATGGGACAGTTTAAGTCAGGGGTGGCAAACACGTGGCCCATGGGCCAAAACTGACCCTTCAGAGGGTCCAGTCCAGCCCGCAGGATGACTTTGCAAAGTGTAAAAATTCCAGAGAAGACATTAACAGCTGATTGTAAATTTGTAAAACTATAAATCTGATTCTTCGGAAATGATAGGTCAACTGAGCAGCCTTGGCGGAGTACTGCACGCTGAGTGCTTTTCTAGTAGCTTAGTTTGTCATCCAAAATGTGACCAAAACATCATAGTTTAGTATGTCGTCCAAAATAAGGAAAAAATGTCATAGTTTAGTATGTTGTCCAAAACATGACAAACGCATCATAGTTTAACAGGTTGTCCAAAATGTGGATAAAACGTCGTAGTTTAGGGTGTTGTCCAAACTGTGACAAAAATGTGATAGTTTATGTCGTCCAAAATGTCACAAAATATCCTAGTTTAGAATGTCGTCCAAAATGTAATAAACACATCATAGTTTAATGTTTTGTTCCAAATAAGACAAAAACGTCAGTTTAGTATGTCGTACAAAATGTGGACAATAACATCATAATTTAGTATGTCGTCCCACAATTGACAAAAACGTCATAGTTTAGTATGTCGTCCCGAAATGTGGACAATAACATCATAATTTAGTATGTCGTCCCGAAATGTGGACAATAACATCATAATTTAGTATGTCGTCCGAAAATAGACAAAAATGTCATAGCTTCGTATGTCATCCGAAAGTGGCTAACAAATGTCATAGTTTAGTATGTCGTCCGAAAATGGATAAAAAATGTCATAATTTAGTATGTTCAAAAATGGACAAAAACGTCATAGTTTTGTATGTCCTCCAACATTAAGTTCACAGGTGCTCAGTTAGCTCACCCGTTTGAGAAGATGGCTCGTAAGAAAGACAGCATCTGACACACCGGAATTGAATCCCGCTTAGGGCTTGTTCTCCTATATTGCATTCAGGAAAAAATCCAACAATTGGACCCAAAAAACAACTTGGAAATAAATGTCACACTTTATTATGTTGTGTGACAAAAAAGCCATCATTTATTATGTTGTCCAAAATGTCCTTAAAACATTAGTTTAGTGTGTCCTCCAATAAATAGAAAACTGGGTCCCTGGTAGCTCAACTGGTTGAGAGGGTGACTGTGAATTAAGACTGCTTTTGAGACACTGGTTCAAATCCACCTCAGGCGCTTCACTTTATGTGGTCATTGCTTTCTTGCTTCCTCTCTACAAAATATGAAAAATAACATCATAGTTTAGTATGTCGTCCGAAAATGGACAAAAATGTCATAGTTTAGTACGTCATCCGAAAATAGACAAAAAATGTCATAGTTTCATATGTTGTCCAAAATATGACAAAAACATCATAGTTTAGTATGTCGTCCCAAAAGCCACAAAAAACGTCAGTTTAGAATGTCGTGTAAAGAGTCATAAAAAATGTCATAGTTTAGTATGTCGTCCGAAAATGGGCAAAAACGTCATAGTTTAGTATGTCGTCCAAAAATACACAAAAACGTCAGTTTAGTAAGTCGTCCGAAAATGGGCAAAAACGTCATAGTTTAGTATGTCATCCAAAAATGGACAAAAACGTCATAGTTTAGTATGTCGTCCGAATATGGGCAAAAACGTCATAGTTTAGTATGTCGTCCAAAAATATGCAAAAACGTCATAGTTTAGTAAGTCGTCCGAAAATGGGCAAAAACATCATAGTTTAGTATGTCGTCCAAAAATACACAAAAACGTCATAGTTTAGTATGTCGTCCGAAAAAGAAAAAAAAACGTAAAGGTGTGGTATGTCATCCGAAAATGAAGAGAAATGTAATTTTTTTTGTCCGAAAATGGACAAAAAACGTCAGTTTGGTTTTTCATTCGAAATGGACAAGAAACTTCATCTTGTAGTATGTCGTCCGAAAATGGATAAAAAATGTCATAATTTAGTATGTCGTTCGAAAATGGATAAAAAATGTCATAATTTAGTATGTCGTTCGAAAATGGACAAAACGTTATAGTTTTGTATGTCCTCCAACATTTGTGTCACAGGTGGCCAGTAAGCTCACCCGTTTGGGAAGATGGCTTGAAAGAAATACTGCATCTAAGACACTGGAATCGAATCCCGCTCAGGGCTTGCTCTCCTGTACTTGCATTTAGGAAGAAATCTAACAATTGGACCCAAAAACAACTCAGAAATAAATGTCACACTTTACTATGTTGTCCAACGTTTGACAAAAAAGCCATCATTCGTTGTGTTGTCCAAAATGTCATTGAAACGTCAAAGTTTAGTGTGTCCTCCAATAAATAGAAAGCTGGGTCCCTGGTAGCTCAACTGGATGAGAGGGTGACTGAGAAATAAGACTACTTTCGAGACACTGGTTCAAATCCACCTCAGGCTCTTCACTTTATGTGGTCATGGCTTTCTTGCTTCCTCTCTACAAAATATGAAAATAATGTCTTCGTTTAGTATGTCATCGGAAAATGGACAAAAAAGTCAAAGTTTAGTATGTGGTCCAAAATATGACAAAAACATCATAAGCCACAGAAAAGTCATAGTTCAGTATGTCGTGTAAAAGTTATATGTCAAAAACATCATAAGCCACAAAAAAGTCATAGTTCAGTATGTCGTCCGAAAATGGGCAAAAACGTCATAGTTTAGTATGTTGTCGGAAAATGAACAGAAAACGTCATAGTTTAGTATGTCGTCCAAAAATAGACAAAAATGTCATAGCCTCGTATGTCATCCGAAAATGGATAACAAATGTCATAGTTGAGTATGTCCTCCAACATTAGCATTGCAGGTGCTCAATTAGCTCACCTGTTTGAGAAGATGGCTTGTAAGGAAGATTGCATCTGAGACACCAGAATCGAATACCGCTCAGGGCTTGTTCTCCTATACTTGCATTTAGGAAAAAATCCAACAATTGGACCCAAAAAACAACTTGGAAATAAATGTTACGCTTTATTATGTTGTCCAACGTGTGACAAAAAAGCCGTCGTTCATTGTCTTGTCCAAAATGTCATTGAAACGTCAAAGTTTAGTGTGCCCTCCAATAGAGCAAAAACCGGGTCCCTGGTGGCTCAACTGGTTGAGAGGGTAACTGAGAAATAAGACTGCTTTTGAGACACTGGTTCGAATCCACCACAGGCTCTTCACTTTATGTGGTCACGGCTTTCTTGCTTCCTCTCGACAAGATATGGAAAATAACGTCATAGTTTAGTATGTCGTCCGAAAATGGACAAAAAATGTCATAGTTTAGTATGTTGTCCAAAATATGACAAAAACATCATAGTTTAGTATGTTGTCCCAAAAGCCACAAAAAATGTCATAGTTCAGTATGTCGTGTAAAAAGTAATAAAAAATGTCCTCGTTTAGTATGTCGTCCGAAAATGGGCAAAAACGTCATAGTTTAGTATGTTGTCCAAAATATGACAAAAACATCATAGTTTAGTATGTCGTCCCAAAAGCCACAAAAAATGTCATAGTTCAGTATGTCGTGTAAAAAGTAATAAAAAATGTCCTCGTTTAGTATGTCGTCCGAAAATGGGCAAAAACGTCATAGTTTAGTAAGTCGTCCAAAAATGGGCAAAACGTCATAGTTTAGTATGTCGTCCGAAAATACACAAAAATGTCACAGTTTTGTAAGTCGTCCGACAATGGGCAAAAACATCATAGTTTAGTATGTCGTCCCAAAAGCCACAAAAAATGTCATAGTTTAGTATGTTGTCCGGAAATGGACAATAACATCATAGTTTAGTATGTCGTCCGAAAATGGACAAAAACGTCAGTTTAGTATGTCGTCCAAAAATACACAAAAACGTCATAGTTTAGTATGTCGTCCGAAAAAGAAAAAAAATGTGAAAGTGTGGTATGTCGTCCGAAAATACACAAAAACGTCATAGTTTTGTAAGTCGTCCGAAAATGGGCAAAAACGTCATAGTTTAGTATGTCGTCTGAAAATGAACAGAAAATGTCATAGTTTAGTATGTCGTCCAAAAATAGACAAAAATGTCACAGCTTCGTATGTCATCCGAAAATGGATAACAAATGTCATAGTTTTGTATGTCCTCCAACATGAGCATTTCAGGTGCTCAATTAGCTCACCTGTTTGAGAAGATGGCTTGTAAGAAAGACTGCATCTGAGACACCGGAATTGAATCCCGCTCAGGGCTTCTTCTCCTATACTCGCATTTAGGAAAAAATCCAACAATTGGACCCAAAAAACAACTTGGAAATAAATGTTACACTTTGTTATGTTGTCCAACGTGTGACAAAAAAAGCCGTCATTCATTGTCTTGTCCAAAATGTCATTGAAACGTCAAAGTTTAGTGTGCCCTCCAATAAAGCAAAAACTGGGTCCCTGGTGGCTCAACTGGTTGAGAGGGTAACTGAGAAAGAAGACTGCTTTTGAGACACTGGTTCGAATCCACCTCAGGCTCTTCACTTTATGTGGTCATGGCTTTCTTGCTTCCTCTCTACAAAATATGTAAAATAACGTCATAGTTTAGTATGTCGTCCGAAAATGGACAAAAAATGTCATAGTTTAGTATGTGGTGCAAAATATGACAAAAACATCACAGTTTAGTATGTCTTCCCAAAAGCCACAAAAAATGTCATAGTTCAGTATGTCGTGTAAAAAGTCATAAAAAATGTCCTAGTTTAGTATGTCATCCGAAAATGGATAAAAAAATGTCATAGTTTAGTATGTCGTCCGAAAATGGACAATGGCATCATAGTTTAATATGTCATCCGAAAATAGACAAAAAACGTCATAGTTTAGTATGTCGTCGGAAAATGGACAAAAAATTCGAAGTTTAGTATGTCGTCGGAAAATGGACAGAAAACATCTTAGTTTAGTATGTCGTCCGAAAATGGATAAAAACGTCATAGTTTAGTATGTCGTCCGAAAATGGACAAAAGCGTCATAGTTTAGTATGTCATCTGAAAATGGACAATAACATCATAGTTTAGTATGTCGTCCGAAAATGGACAAAAGCGTCATAGTTTAGTATGGCGTCCGAAAATGGACAAAAACGTGGTAGTTTAGTATGTCGTCCGAAAATGGACAATAACATCATAGTTTAGTATGTCGTCTGAAAATGGACAAAAGCGTCACAGTTTAGCATGTCGTCCGAAATTGACAAAAAACGTCATAATTTAGTATGGCGTCCGAAAATGGACAAGAACGTGGTAGTTTAGTATGTGGTCCGAAAATGGAAAAAAAGTCAAAGTTTAGTATGTCGGCACGCGCTGACATACTAAACTTTGACTTTTTTTTAAATTTTCCCCACATCTCCCCTTTTTGTACCGAATGTTACACCTCATCTTTTACACAATAAATTATGTATGTACTGTATACGCTGCTGTAATATGCCACCACTGGTCTTTTCTACATTAAAGTCAACATGTGATATAAAAAAAAAAAAAAAGTTTAGTATGTCGTCCGAAAATTGACAAAAAACGTCATAATTTAGTATGTCGTCCAAAAATGGACAAAAAACGCCATCGTTTAGTATGTCGTCCGAAAATAGACAAAAAACGTCATAACGTATGTTGTCTGAAAATGGACAACAAACATCTTACTTTAGTATCTCGTCCAAAAATGGACAAAAAACGTCAGAGTTTAGTATGTCGTCCGAAAAAGGACAAAAAAAGGTCAAAGTTTAGTATGTCGTCCGAAAATGGATAAAAACGTCATAGTTTAGTATGTCATCTGAAAATGGACAAAAACGTCATAGTTTAGTATGTCATCTGAAAATGGACAATAACATCATAGTTTAGTACGTTGTCCGAAAATGGACAAAAGCGTCATAGTTTAGTATGTCGTTTGAAAATGGACAATAACATCATAGTTTAGTATGTCGTCCGAAAATGGACAAAAACGTGATAGTTTAGTATGTCGTCTGAAAATGGACAAAGCGTCACAGTTTAGCATGTCGTCCGAAAATTGACAAAAAACGTCATAATTTAGTATGGCGTCCGAAAATGGACAAGAACGTGGTAGTTTAGTATGTGGTCCGAAAATGGAAAAAAAGTCAAAGTTTAGTATGTCGGCACGCGCTGACATACTAAACTTTGACTTTTTTTTAAATTTTCCCCACATCTCCCCTTTTTGTACCGAATGTTACACCTCATCTTTTACACAATAAATTATGTATGTACTGTATACGCTGCTGTAATATGCCACCACTGGTCTTTTCTACATTAAAGTCAACATGTGATATAAAAAAAAAAAAAGTTTAGTATGTCGTCCGAAAATTGACAAAAAACGTCATAATTTAGTATGTCGTCCAAAAATGGACAAAAAACGCCATCGTTTAGTATGTCGTCCGAAAATAGACAAAAAACGTCATAACGTATGTTGTCTGAAAATGGACAACAAACATCTTACTTTAGTATCTCGTCCAAAAATGGACAAAAAACGTCAGAGTTTAGTATGTCGTCCGAAAAAGGACAAAAAAAGGTCAAAGTTTAGTATGTCGTCCGAAAATGGATAAAAACGTCATAGTTTAGTATGTCATCTGAAAATGGACAAAAACGTCATAGTTTAGTATGTCATCTGAAAATGGACAATAACATCATAGTTTAGTACGTTGTCCGAAAATGGACAAAAGCGTCATAGTTTAGTATGTCGTTTGAAAATGGACAATAACATCATAGTTTAGTATGTCGTCCGAAAATGGACAAAAGCGTCATAGTTGAGTATGGCGTCCGAAAATGGACAAAAACGTGGTAGTTGAGTATGGCGTCCGAAAATGGACAAAAACGTCATAGTTTAGTATGTCGTCCGAAAACAGACAAAAAACGTCATAGTTTAGTATGTCGTCTGAAAATGGATAAAAATGTCATAGTTTAGTATGTCGTCTGGAAAGTGGACAAAAACGTCATAGTTTAGTATGTCGTTTGAAAATGGACAATGACATCATAGTTTAGTATGTCGTCCGAAAATGGACAAAAGCGTCATAGTTTAGTATGGCGTCCGAAAATGGACAAAAATGTGGTAGTTTAGTATGTCGTCTGAAAATGGACAAAAAAGTCAAAGTTTAGTATGTCGTCCGAAAATGGACAAAAAACGTCATAGTTTAGGATGTCATCCGAAAATGGATAAAAAACGTCATAGTTTAGTATGTCGTCCGAAAATGGACAAAAAATTCATAGTTTAGTATCTCGTCCAAAAATGGACAAAAATGTCATAGTTTCGTATGTCGTCCAAAAATGGACAATAAAAGTCATAGTTGAGTATGTCGTCCAAAAATACACAAAAATGTCATAGTTGAGTATGTCGTCCAAAAATACACAAAAATGTCATAGTTTAGTATGTCGTCCGAAAATGGATGAAAATGTCATAGTTTAGTATGTCATCTGGAAAATGGATAAAAACATCATAGTTTAGTATGTCATCTGAAAATGGACAAAAACGTCATAGTTTAGTATGTCATCTGAAAATGGACAATAACATCATAGTTTAGTATGTTGTCCGAAAATGGACAAAAGCGTCATAGTTTAGTATGTCGTTTGAAAATGGACAATAACATCATAGTTTAGTATGTCGTCCGAAAATGGACAAAAGCGTCATATTTTAGTATGGCGTCCGAAAATGGACAAAAACGTCGTAGTTTAGTATGTCGTCCAAAAATACACAAAATGTCATAGTTTAGTATGTCGTCGGAAAATGGACAGAAAGCGTCATGTCGTCCGAAAATGGATAAAAATGTCATAGTTTAGTCTATCATCTGGAAAGTGGACAAAAACGTCATAGTTTAGTATGTTGTCCGAAAATGGACAAAAGCGTCATAGTTTAGTATGTCGTTTGAAAATGGACAATAACATCATAGTTTAGTATGTCGTCCGAAAATGGACAAAAGCGTCATAGTTGAGTATGGCGTCCGAAAATGGACAAAAACGTGGTAGTTTAGTATGTCGTCCGAAAATGGACAAAAAATTCATAGGTTAGTATGTCGTCCAAAAATGGACAAAAACGTCATAGTTTAGTATGTCGTCCGAAAACAGACAAAAAACGTCATAGTTTAGTATGTCGTTTGAAAATGGACAATGACATCATAGTTTAGTATGTCGTCCGAAAATGGACAAAAGCGTCATAGTTTAGTATGGCGTCCGAAAATGGACAAAAACGTGGTAGTTTAGTATGCCGTCTGAAAATGGACAAAAAGTCAAAGTTTAGTATGTCGTCCGAAAATGGACAAAAAACGTCATAGTTTAGGATGTCATCCGAAAATGGATAAAAAACGTCAGTTTATTATGTCGTCCGAAAATGGACAAAAAATTCATAGTTTAGTATCTCGTCCAAAAATGGACAAAAACGTCATAGTTTCGTATGTCGTCCAAAAATGGACAAAAAAAGTCATAGTTGAGTATGTCGTCCAAAAATACACAAAAATGTCATAGTTTAGTATGTCATCTGGAAAATGGATAAAAACGTCATAGTTTAGTATGTCATCTGAAAATGGACAAAAACGTCATAGTTTAGTATGTCATCTGAAAATGGACAATAACATCATAGTTTAGTATGTCGTCCGATAATGGACAAAAGCGTCATATTTTAGTATGGCGTCCGAAAATGGATAAAAATGTCATAGTTTAGTCTGTCGTCTGGAAAGTGGACAAAAACGTCATACACACGTGGACAAAATTGTTGGTACCCCTCAGTTAAAGAAGGAAAACCCACAATTCTCACTGAAATCACTTGAAACTCACAAAAGTAACAATAAATAAAAATTTATTGAAAATTAAAATCAGCCATCACTTTTGAATTGTTGATTAACAATTATTTAAAAAAACAAACTAATGAAATAGGGCTGGACAAAAATGATGGTACCCATAACTTAATATTTTGTTGCACAACCTTTTGAGGCAATCACTGCAATTAAACGATTTCTGTATTTGTCAATGAGCGTTCTGCAGCTGTCAACAGGTATTTTGGCCCACTCCTCATGAGCAAACAGCTCCAGTTGTCTCAGGTTTGATGGGTGTCTTCTCCAAATGGCATGTTTCAGCTCCTTCCACATATGTTCAATGGGATTCAGATCTGGGCTCATAGAAGGCCACTTTAGAATAGTCCAATGCTTTTCTCTCAGCCATTCTTGGGTGTTTTTGGCTGTGTGTTTTGGATCGTTGTCCTGTTGGAAGACCCATGACCTGCGACTGAGACCAAGCTTTCTGACACATGGCAGCACATTTCTCTCCAGAATGCCTTGATAGTCTTCAGATTTCATCGTACCTTGCACACTTTCAAGACACCCTGTGCCAGATGCAGCAAAGCAGCCCCAAAACATTACTGAGCCTCCTCCATGTTTCACCGTAGGGACAGTGTTCTTTTCTTCGTATGCTTGGTTTTTGAGTCTATGAACATAGAGTTGATGTGCCTTACCAAAAAGCTCCAGTCTGGTCTCATCTGTCCAAAGGACATTCTCCCAGAAGCTTTGTGGCTTGTCAACATGCATTTTTGCAAATTCCAGTCTCGCTTTTTTATGAGTTTTTTTCAGCAGTGGTGTCCTCCTTGGTCGTCTCCCATGAAGTCCACTTTGGCTCAAACAACGACGAATGGTGCGATCTGACACTGATGTACCTTGGCCTTGGAGTTCACCTTTAATTTCATTGGAGGTTGCTCTGGGCTCTTTGGATACAATTCGAACGATCCGTCTCTTCAATTTGTCATCAATTTTCCTCTTGCGGCCACGTCCAGGGAGGTTGGCTACTGTCCCGTGGGTCTTGAACTTCTGAATAATATGAGCCACTGTTGTCACAGGAACTTCAAGCTGTTTAGAGATGGTCTTATAGCCTTTACCTTTAAGATGTTTGTCTATCATTTTTTTTCGGATGTCCTGGGACAATTCTCTCCTTCGCTTTCTGTTGTCCATGTTCAGTGTGGTACACACCTTTTCACCAAACAGCAGGGTGACTACTTGTCTCCCTTTAAATAGGCAGACTGACTGATTATGAGTTTGGAAACACCTGTGATGTCAATTAAATGACACACCTGAGTTAATCATGTCACTCTGGTCAAATAGTTTTCAATCTTTTATAGAGGTACCATCATTTTTGTCCAGGCCTGTTTCATTAGTTTGTTTTTTAAAATAATTATGTTAATCCACAATTCAAAAGTAATGGCTGTTTTTGATTATTTAATTTTCAATAAATTTTTATTTATTGTTACTTTTGTGAGTTTCAAGTGATTTCAGTGAGAATTGTGGGTTTTTCCTTCTTTAACTGAGGGGCACCAACAATTTTGTCCACGTGTGTAGTTTAGTATGTCATCCGAAAATGGACAAAAAACGCAATTTTTTGTTCAAAAATGGACAACAACATCATAGTTTTGTAAGTCGTCCCAAAAGCCACAAAAAAACTCATAGTTTAGTATGTCATCCGAAAATGGACAAAAATGTCATAGTTTAGTATGTCGTCGGAAAATGGTCAATAAACTTCTTTTTTTCCAAAAATGGACGAAAAAAAGTCATAGTTTAGTATGTCGTCCCAAAATGGACAAAAAATGTCTTAGTTTAGTATGTCGTCCGAAAATGGACAAAAACGTCATAGTTTAGTATGTCGCCTGAAAATGGACAACAAACGTCTTACTTTAGTATCTCATCTGAAAATCGACAAAAAACGTCTTACTTTAGTATCTCATCCGAAAATCGACAAAAAACGTCATAGTTTAGTATGTCGTAAGAAAATTGACAAAAAACGTCATAATTTAGTATGGCGTCCGAAAATGGACAAGAACGTGGTAGTTTAGTATGTGGTCCGAAAATGGAAAAAAAGTCAAAGTTTAGTATGTCGGCACGCGCTGACATACTAAACTTTGACTTTTTTTTTAAATTTTCCCCACATCTCCCCTTTTTGTACCGAATGTTACACCTCATCTTTCACACAATAAATTATGTATGTACTGTATACGCTGCTGTAATATGCCACCACTGGTCTTTTCTACATTAAAGTCAACATGTGATATAAAAAAAAAAAAAAAGTTTAGTATGTCGTCCGAAAATTGACAAAAAACGTCATAATTTAGTATGTCGTCCAAAAATGGACAAAAAACGCCATCGTTTAGTATGTCGTCCGAAAATAGACAAAAAACGTCATAACGTATGTTGTCTGAAAATGGACAACAAACATCTTACTTTAGTATCTCGTCCAAAAATGGACAAAAAACGTCAGAGTTTAGTATGTCGTCCGAAAAAGGACAAAAAAAGGTCAAAGTTTAGTATGTCGTCCGAAAATGGATAAAAACGTCATAGTTTAGTATGTCATCTGAAAATGGACAAAAACGTCATAGTTTAGTATGTCATCTGAAAATGGACAATAACATCATAGTTTAGTACGTTGTCCGAAAATGGACAAAAGCGTCATAGTTTAGTATGTCGTTTGAAAATGGACAATAACATCATAGTTTAGTATGTCGTCCGAAAATGGACAAAAGCGTCATAGTTGAGTATGGCGTCCGAAAATGGACAAAAACGTGGTAGTTGAGTATGGCGTCCGAAAATGGACAAAAACGTCATAGTTTAGTATGTCGTCCGAAAACAGACAAAAAACGTCATAGTTTAGTATGTCGTCTGAAAATGGATAAAAATGTCATAGTTTAGTATGTCGTCTGGAAAGTGGACAAAAACGTCATAGTTTAGTATGTCGTTTGAAAATGGACAATGACATCATAGTTTAGTATGTCGTCCGAAAATGGACAAAAGCGTCATAGTTTAGTATGGCGTCCGAAAATGGACAAAAACGTGGTAGTTTAGTATGTCGTCTGAAAATGGACAACAACATCATAGTTTTGTAAGTCGTCCCAAAAGCCACAAAAAAACTCATAGTTTAGTATGTCATCCGAAAATGGACAAAAATGTCATAGTTTAGTATGTCGTCGGAAAATGGTCAATAAACTTCTTTTTTTCCAAAAATGGACGAAAAAAAGTCATAGTTTAGTATGTCGTCCCAAAATGGACAAAAAACGTCTTAGTTTAGTATGTCGTCCGAAAATGGACAAAAACGTCATAGTTTAGTATGTCGCCTGAAAATGGACAACAAACGTCTTACTTTAGTATCTCATCTGAAAATCGACAAAAAACGTCTTACTTTAGTATCTCATCCGAAAATCGACAAAAAACGTCATAGTTTAGTATGTCGTAAGAAAATTGACAAAAAACGTCATAATTTAGTATGGCGTCCGAAAATGGACAAAAAAGTCATAGTTTAGTATGTCATCCGAAAATGGATAAAAAAATGGATAAAAAAACGTCATAGTTCAGTATGTCATGTAAAAATATGTCGTCCGAATATGGGCAAAAACGTCATAGTTTAGTATTTTGTCCAAAAATACACAAAAACGTCACAGTTTAGTCTGTTGTCCGATAAAGAAAAGAAAACGTCAAAGTGTGGTATGTCGTCCGAAAATGCACAAAAACATCATAGTTTTGTAAGTCGTCCGAAAATGGGCAAAAACATCATAGTTTAGTATGTCGTCCCAAAAGCCACAAAAAAAGGTCATAGTTTTGTATGTCGTATAAAAAGTCACAAAAAATGTCATAGTTTAGTATGTCATCCGAAAATGGAAAGAAATGTCTTAGTTTAGTATGTCGTTGGAAAATGGTCAATAAACTTCTTTTTTTTCCGAAAATTGACGAAAAAAAGTCATAGTTTAGTATGTCGTCCCACAATGGACAAAAAAAGTCATAGTTTAGTATGTCGTCCCACAATGGACAAAAAAAGTCATAGTTTAGTATGTCGTCCGAAAATGGACAGAAAACGGACAGAAAACATCTTAGTTTAGTATGTCGTCCGAAAACAGACAAACGTCATAGTTTAGTATGTCGTCCGAAAATGGATAAAAACGTCATAGTTTAGTATGTCATCTGAAAATGGAAAAAAACGTCATAGTTTAGTATGTCGTCCGAAAATGGATAAAAATGTCATAGTTTAGTATGTCGTTTGAAAATGGACAATAACATCATAGTTTAGTATGTCGTCCGAAAATGGACAAAAACGTCATAGTTTAGTATGTCATCCAAAAATGGACAAAAAACGTCATAATTTAGTATGTCGTCCAAAAATGGACAAAAAACGCCATCGTTTAGTATGTCATCCGAAAATAGACAAAAAATGTCGTAACGTATGTTGTCTGAAAATGAACAACAAACATCTTACTTTAGTATCTCGTCCAAAAATGGACAAAAAACGTCTTAGTGTAGTATGTCGTCCGAAAATGGACAAAAACGTCATTGTTTAGTATGTCGCCTGAAAATGGACAACAAATGTCTTACTTTAGTATCTCATCTGAAAATCGACAAAAAACGTCTTACTTTAGTATCTCATCCGAAAATGGATAAAAACGTCATAGTTTAGTATGTTGTAAGAAAATCGACAACAAACGTCATAGTTTAGTATGTCGTCCGAAAATGGACAAAAAAAAGAAATTTTTTTGTCCAAAAATGGACAAAAACGTCATAGTTTAGTCTGTCGTCCGAAAATGGACAATAACATCATAGTTTAATATGTCATCCGAAAATAGACAGAAAACGTCATAGTTTAGTATGTCGTCGGAAAATGGACAAAAAATTCATAGGTTAGTATGTTGTCCAAAAATGGACAAAAACGTCATAGTTTAGTATGTCGTCCGAAAACAGACAAAAAACGTCATAGTTTAGTATGTCGTCTGAAAATGGATAAAAATGTCATAGTTTAGTAGGTCGTCTGGAAAGTGGACAAAAACGTCATAGTTTAGTATGTTGTTTGAAAATGGACAATAACATCATAGTTTAGTATGTCGTCCGAAAATGGACAAATGCGTCATAGTTTAGTATGGCATCCAAAAATGGACAAAAACGTCGTAGTTTAGTATGTTGTCCGAAAATGGACAAAAAAGTTATAGTTTCGTATGTCGTCCGAAAATTGACAAAAAACGTCATAGTTTAGTATGTCGTCCAAAAATGGACAAAAAATGCCATCGTTTAGTATGTCTTCCGAAAATAGACAAAAAACGTCATAGTTTAGTATGTTGTCTGAAAATGGACAACAAACGTCTTACTTTAGTATCTCGTCCAAAAATGGACAAAAAAACGTCATAGATTAGTATGTCGTCCGAAAATGGACAAAAAATGTCACAATTCAATATGTTGTCCAAAAATGGACAAAAAACGTCATAGTTTAGTATGTCGTCCGAAAATGGATAAAAAAAGTCATAGTTTAGTATGTCGTCGGAAAATAGACAAACAAAATTGTTTTGTCCAAAAATGCCCAAAACGTCATAATTTAGTTTGTCGTCCGAAAATAGGCAAAAAACGTCATAGTTTAGTGTGTTGTCCAAAAATGGACAAAAACGTCTTACTTTCGTATGTTGTCCGAAAAAGGTCATAGTTTAGTATGTCATCCGAAAACTGACAAAAAACGTCCTCGCCTCGTGTGTCGTCCGAAAATAGACATAAAAGTCATTTTTTGTCCGAAAATGGACAAAAACGTCATAGTTTAGTTTGTCGTCCGAAAATTGACAAAAAACGTCATAATTCAATATGCTGTCCAAAAATGGACAATCAACGTCTTCGCTGAGTAGGTCTTCCGAAAATGGACAAAAAACGTCATAGTTTAGTATGTCGTCTGAAAATGGACAAAAAAACGTAATTTTTTGTCTAAAAATGGACAAAATACGTCATTTTTCGTCCGATGATGGACAACAAAATTAATTGTTGAGTATGTCGTCTGAAAATGGACAACAAATGTCATCGTTTAATATGTTGTCCAATAAATCACAATAAACGTCATAGTTTAGTATGTCGTCCGAAAACAGACAAAAAACGTCTTGCCACGGAGGGATGTGTCCTCTAACAAGTAACAAGTAATATAAGTTAAGTGACTTTATCATCACAGGTCGTTTGGGAGTCAGTCCTCATCTAAAGGCAACTTAGACCAGAATAATGTGAAAACTTGAAACCTGCATTGCACAAAGCAGCAATGTAGTAGAAAGCAGAGGCTAAACTTTTAAAATGAATTTGTATATTTATAGATTTGAGGATTTTTCAATAAAATTCTAATTAAAACTGTATTTTTGCACATCTTTGAACATGATTGGAAGGGATTCGTGCTGTTTGTTGGACCAGTGCTTAAAATTTGGGATGCATTTTTTATGATTTTTGTAGTCCGCCAATGAACGTGACAGAGTTATGTGACAATCAACATACATTTGTCCATCCGTCTGTCTTTCTGTGCACAACATTACTCAAAAATGGACTAACAACTTTGGCTAAAATTGTCACTTTTTTCACTCATTTTGTGTCTCATTATTGTAATATTTTCTCTTGTTTTTGTTGTTTTTCATCTTTTTTGTCTGACTTTTGTCATTTTGATCATAAAGAAAAACACGATATCATTCAGTTCCAGATACCTATGACTAAATGTTTTGTATTGCTATAGACACTCTGTGATCTTTAAGTTGTGTCTGAGGCATAATGTTGTTGAAATTGAATTTGTTTTTCTTAAGAATTCCAGGTTGCTCGTAATGTTTTGTGCAAAGACAGTTCCTTAAATGTGAACATCTTTGCACGAAAGAAAAAGGAAACATTTGAAGTTGTGTGTTTTTTTTTTTATAGGTTATTATGCTGTGATTTTACTGGTCCGGCCCACATGAAATCAAATTGGGCTGTATGTGGCCCCTGAACTACGATGAGTTTGAGACACCTGGTCTAACTGAAATTACAAGTTTTTGAATGAAGTGAAAATAAAAATGTCTTTGGAGATTTCCTACACCACATCAGGGTTGCTCCATTACTGGGCCAAGTGGAAAAGCTAAATTACTGATAAATTAAATAAAATATTTGTCACTGGAGTTGATTTCTGATACCACGCTTTTGAAGCTCTACCTCACACGGCTCCTCTCTGACAGAATTTTGAAGCTCCAGCTCTTCAGTTGCGAAGCTGCTGTGAAATTTTTTATTTATCAAACAGAATATTTGTTTTCCAGCTCCCGTTTAAAGATGCATCATCCAATTCATTATCTTTGACATCGTATCCCCCCCTCTAGTGGAAACAGTTCATCAGCTGTGCCAGGCGCGTACAGCTGAGAAAGATTAAAAAAGGACTCAGGGTTTAGTTCATTTTTATCATCCCATCCCTGAAGGCTTCCCCTACCTTGCAGTCAACAGTGGATTTCTCCTGATTGATAAACAGCCAGACAAAAGGAGCCAGCGTCAGTCTCTCCCTAGCAAGTGAGGACGGTTGGAATAATGAAAGAAAGTCAGCTGATTCAAAACAGTCACTCTGTCATGGATTTATTATGGAGAGAGGAAGAAACTTAGCTATCACCAATGTCTGCTGACAGTTTATCTGTGGGTTGCGTGCCAACAAATGCAGGGGGTCCTCGGTTTATGACATCCTTGACCTTCGCCATTTTGTCATTACATCAGATCTAGTTACGTGGAACTAGTTGGTGAGCGGAGCGCACGATTATGTCGTCATGCGGCACAATAAGACAGCTTTGTTTACATTCTCCGGTTGTACGCCACCTTGGATTGTGCTACACAACTTTTTGCCCTTCATTATGGCTCTCAAATGTAAGTCAGAATCTTCTGATAGCAGTGCTTCGAAGAAAAGGAAAGGCATCTCCATGTGTGCCATCTTTACTGCAACGTAAAAGCTGCAGCTGCCCAACTAATTAAACTTTGTGCTTGCATAATGAATCGTGAGTCGTATCAAACTTGACTTCTTTACTGTGGCTCTTGATACATACCACAGAGTGAAAACTGCAACAAAAACGGAATAAAACATCATAAATACATGTAAATAAATCATTTTAACTGAACCAGTAAGTCCAAAAATGAAGTTAATTACTTACGACATTGCCTCTGTGGCGTTTACAAAGTAGAGAGCTGTGCATCCAGAAGAACATGTACATGTGTAAAGCTAAACATCAAAACAGCGGACAATAAGTGACAACTGAATAAAGGCTTTTGCAAAATAGAAGTACACATTTAATTCAGCCTTTAGGGCAACACACCATGAAAGTGAAATTAGATTTAATAAAATGCTCGGAACACCAACAAACATCGGCATTATTAGATGAAGTTGTAAAGACAGTTCAATGTTCTGTTGTTGTCTTTATAAAAGGACTCATACATGCATGAAAGTTGTTATTTATGACTTTCATGAAGAACTGATCAATATCGTTGCACATAATGGCTTTGTTTACATTTTCAGAGTCCAGACTTATGGCAACAATCAATTTTACATCAATCTGTAGGAACGGAACGCTGACATAAGTCGAGGACCCTTTGTATATAGTTTTCATCACACAAACTGGTTTCATCTTTTTTGTCAGCACTTGCATGCAACTTCAACTTTCTTTTCTGGAATCATTTAATCGTGCTAACAAGTTCATCGACAAGAATTTGAGCACTTTAGATTACTTTTTTACTCTTGCTAGTGCAGGAGGGATGAGTTTCCTGATGCAAAGTGAAAGTGATTTGTGTGCTCGTTACTCCCATGTGGAGCAGACTCAATCATTTCAATCATTTCAGCCTCCATCTGTCATCTCGTGCTGATTCATCTCCAACCCAGACATGACATCACACAGCTCCTTTTTGTCCTCCTCCAGCTTTCCAACTTTAATTATTATCATTTTGCCTCAATGTATAGGCTGCTATATACCCAAATCTATACGCATAAATTAACCTCCTTTACCGTAGACACTTCATCCATGCATGGTCTATATTTGAGCCACCTGACGCCACTCTCAGTAAAACTCACTTCCCCTTGCATATGTGCATATGAGAAAATTTCTCCCATTTTGAAGCCTGATAATAATCTCAGTGCTATTTTAAGACCCAAGTGCCATTGGAAAAGAGGGGGTGGAGGGGGTTGATGATGAAGGTTGCTGATGTCACTGGTGTTGCCTGGCAACAAATGTGTGTTTCCAGTTGGCAGGTTTTGGCTGCTTCGCTGGTAACGGACGGACCTACAGTGTTTTAGGTGTTCCTGTCTCCCGGTCTGGCTCTCTGTCTGTGTTTATTTTTGTTACTCTGACAGACAGCAGATGCCTTTGCACCTAGAATGGAGTTATCTCCAAAAAAAGAGAAGTGAACCAGACCTTCTCAAAGAATCCATCTTGTCAAGTAAATTGTAGATTTGACAGTTTCTCCTCTTGGCCTTTCCAAATGCAGAGCTGGCAAAGAAGTGTTGTCTCCACATCGCTGTCTTCTCAGAAGGGTTGTTTTTTCAGCCTCCTTGAAAATACCATCCTCTCACCTGGCATTTAGTACCTCAAAAGACACAGTATGATGTTGGATCGGGGGTTAATAAGGAATCTTAGCCAGAAACCAAAGAACTCAACAGGAATATTACTTGCTGCAGAGTTGATTTAAATCTGAATCTGCCAGAACCTGCGTGATGCCTTTTAACGAGAAGTTTCTCAGTGGTCAGCTCATTATCATAGTGGTCGTAACCTTTTCATGGCTCTCACGCATCTGTGGGGGTGCTGCTGTCTGAATTATTTACTTTGATACAGTAGATAATTCAAAAAAAGAAAAAAAGTTTAATAGAACTAGTTTCTGATGTGACTGAACCAGCCCTGTTTTGAGTTTATGTATTAGGTAAAGTTTTGTTTAGTTCTTGAAATCAGAGCTGAATTCAGATCGTTTAAGAGCCCGTTAGTCATGTGGAAAGGATACAATAATCTCAAGTATATTCACATAGAAAGTTCCATTGTTCAAGTTTGGGCCCCTTGGTTCCATTTAAAGGGTCATTCTAATACCACAGCATGCAATGGTTCTTGAACACTATTGATTTTCAATGTTACAACAGTAGGCCTCCCTGTTCCTTTTGATCCATCAATAAAATGTGTTTGAAGTTTGTTGTGGAGGAACTTTTTGGCCTCCACGGCTCCCACCTGAACTATGATCAGCACCATTGTTATGACGAGAAATGTAATCTGTGAGTCACGCTTTGCTGCCACCATCATTACTAAATTCACAAGTGGAAGAGTGGGCTGCACAGTGGCTTGGTGGTTAGCACATTTGTCTTGTAGCTAGAAGATCCCTGGTCTGTGTCTTTCTGCATAGAGTTTGCATGTTCTTCCTGTGCATGTATGGGTTTTCTCAGGTACTCCAACTTCCTCTCACAGTATATTATATGGATGTAATATCCATCCATTCATCCATCCAGCTCATTCCAGGCATCTGTTTCCTCAGCAACTTTCCTGTTCTTCCTGAGGAATCCGGAGGTGTTCCCAGACCAGATGTGATATATAACCCATCCAGCGAGTTTTTGGTCCACTCTGAGGTCTGGTCTTTGGTGTACGTGCTTGGAAATTCTCCAAAGGAAGTCTTCCAAGAGGCATCTGAATCAGATGTCCAAACCACTTCAACTGGCTCCTTTTGAGCAGCATCTTTTTCCAAAACGTCTCATTCTAAATACATGGGTACTCTTATAAAAGCATTCACTCTCACAGGATTTTGAGACCTGGCTGCAGGGAATTGCTTA